>NC_091287.1:372164994-374564994 GCF_032444005.1 Ranitomeya imitator | reverse complement strand
CATCATTCCAACTCGGATATTAGTTGTGATTGATTACGTTGATCATTTTTAGGTTGTCTTGTTCTCAACACATTCCACTATGTAATGAAGAAAGATTTACGAGTGAAATATTTCATTCAGTAATATCTGGAATGTGGGATTTTAGCGTTCCCTTTATTTTTTTGAGTAGTGTATATTGATTTGCAAACGTAGTACAAAAAACACAACAGGCCTGAAAAATTATTTTTGTGGCTTAGAAATGCCAATGAGACTGCTGATGACAATTTTTTTTATTTTCCAGACTAATAAAATGTGCACACTAGTTCAGATATTTTTTGGGGGGCCAAGAAATTGCAATGAGATGGCTGATGCGATATATTGATCTGCAAAAGTAGCACAAAAAACACACCAAGCCTAAAAAATTATTTTTGGGGGGCCTAGACATGGCAATGAGATTACTAATGCCAAGTATTTATTTGTCAGACTACTGCATTAAATTATCAGTACTCCAGGTGGGGGGAGGGGAGAGGGGGGTCAAAGTACACTCGGCAGCTTAAAAGCACAATACTGCTACAGTCACAGGGGCCAATGTATACACAGCAGCTTACAAGCATAGTACTCCCACAGGCAAAGGGTGCAGAGTACACACATCAGCTTAAACAATAGTACTCCCAGAGGCGGAGGGTGCAGAGTGCACACAGCGGCTTAAAGGACAGTACTCCAATAGGTGAAGGGTGCAGAGTATACACTGGGGATTAAACGACAGTACTCCCACAGATGGAGGGTGCAGAGTACACTCAGCAGCTTTCACGGTAGGTGGGATTTAATTTTTATGAGGAAAGATAAAGGGAGTTAATTTTCTTTAGTATTGACTAACACCTAATAATATCCCTGAAATATAGCCATGAAGAAAATACATAAAGACACCAACAAAAACCACCTTCACACAAAGGCCATAAGAATTAAGAAATAACTGTTATTACTAGCAATGATAAAATAAATCAATGGTGGGAGAACGCCCAAGGCATAGGACAAAAGGTGGGCGACCCGTAGCGAAACTCCAAATATAACAATAGCAGCACAGTAAATACAATATAAATAGGCATGTGCCCATGTGCAAATAATCATCTATAGATATGCGACAATAAATGGCAGAGTAGGTAAAGACTATAACAATAGAGATAGGTATATAATAGTATAATTACCAAGTAGGAGCGCTCCTGGGGACCCACCACACCCGACCCGCATTTCGCACCGAAATGCTTCGTCTGGGGGTGGTTAGGTACCAGCCAGCTAACATATTTAAGTCCAAAGGGACCAATAGGAATGGTGCTTTAATTAGAACATATAATAGAGATCTGCTGTGAACGCATGCGCAATCATACCAGAACACCGCCGATATATTCACCTGATTGTAGGCGTGTAAGACCAAAAGTGAGGTGGCCAGGGCGGGCACCCAGAAGTGGCATCATCAATCCACAAGCTCATGTCCGTAATGTGAAAGACACTGAGCCGGAAGTGGCAAAAAAACTACTAGCGTAAGATCCGGGGCGACGGTAGTAGTCATGGCAACGGTAAAACATAGATGGTGCACATCTAGGCAACGTCACAGACGCGCCGAGTAATCTCCGGCGTCGGACAATCATGGCCGCTGCAAAACATCCGGCGAGTATCCATGGAAACCCTGAATAGCAAACAACGCTATGTACAGGGCGTACGCAAAGAACGGAACAAAAAAACATAGCGCGGACAACCATATCAGGTAAGAATGGCTACCGCTGAACATCGTCGCACCGGATGTTCAGCGGTAGCCATTCTTACCTGATATGGTTGTCCGCGCTATGTTTTTTTGTTCCGTTCTTTGCGTGCGCCCTGTACATAGCGTTGTTTGCTATTCAGGGTTCCCATGGATACTCGCCGGATGTTTTGCAGTGGCCATGATTGTCCGACGCCGGAGATTACTCGGCGCGTCTGTGACGTTGCCTAGATGTGCGCCATCTATGTCTTACCGTTGCCATGACTACTACCGTCGCCCCGGATCTTACGCTAGTAGTTTTTTTGCCACTTCCGGCTCAGTGTCTTTTGCATTACGGACATGAGCTTGTGGTTTGATGATGCCACTTCTGGGTGCCCGCCCTGGCCACCTCACTTTTGGTCTTACACGCCTACAATCAGGTGAATATATCGGCGGTGTTCTGGTATGATTGCGCATGCGTTCACAGCAGATCTCTATTATATGTTCTAATTAAAGCACCATTCCTATTGGTCCCTTTGGACTTAAATATGTTAGCTGGCTGGTACCTAACCACCCCCAGACGAAGCATTTTGGTGCGAAACGCGCGTCGGGTGTGGTGGGTCCCCAGGAGCGCTCCTACTTGGTAATTATACTATTATATACCTATCTCTATTGTTATAGTCTTTACCTACTCTGCCATTTATTGTCGCATATCTGTACATGATTATTTGCACATGGGCACATGCCTATTTATATTGTATTTACTGTGCTGCTATTGTTATATTTGGAGTTTTGCTCCGGGTCGCCCACCTTTTGTCCTATGCCTTGGGCATTCTCCCGCCATTGATTTATTTTATCATTGCTAGTAATAAAAGTTATTTCTTAATTCTTATGGCCTTTGTGTGAAGGTGGTTTTTGTTGGTGTCTTTTTCTTTAGTATTGAAAAGAGACATCTACGTGACTGGTGTGATAAACTTGTGCAAGTATTGTATATAAATGGTGCATACAAAAAGAACTGTCAGAAGCTGTTTCATGTAAAGCCCCATCAAACGACAAAGGAGCACTCCCTTTGCCCAGAGAAAAAAAGGTTCAATTTTCAGGCAGGGGAGACAGGGCTTCTTTACCACGAGAGCAATTAGTCTGTGGAGTAGTCTTCTATACCTCAAGAGCTGATCACAGCGGAAACTGCTAATGGTTTCAAACAAGTACTTGGATGTTTTTTAGAATAATATAATATAAATGCTCATGTAAATGGTAGAGTTCTTTTCTGAATGTTTGGACCAGTGAATCGACAACTGTGATCAGGAAGGAAAGATTAGTTCTTTTGCATTATGGTCCCATGATTTCAGGCATTGTGGTTGTGCATGTACCCCTTCCCTTTGCCCTTTTCCATCCAGATTTATTATTATTAGCATTTCTAGACATATTGTCAACATTTATTTATTGCACATTGTATGAATTGCTAAAGCATTGCTTTCAATTTACAAGAAAACATTTTTGAGATAAAGTAATATAAACTTGAATACATTTCACCAATTTAATTTAGATTGTGAGCCCCATTGTGGACAGCAATGATAATGTGTGCAAAACTGTAAAGCGCTGTGAAATATGTTAGTGCTATATAATAAAGATTATTTTTTATTAAAGAAAATACATCTTAATGTTCCCCTATAGATGACGCTATTATAGCAATCTTGGCTTCATATATAAGGAGTGAATACATAATTATAGAATGAATCAATGACATATTATTTTCTTGAACAAACGGGTCTCTTAGATCAATGAAGACTTGCAGTCTATTAATATTGCTCCCCGCAATTTGTATAATTTCAGCCATGTTATGGTACAAGTCTATATATAGCTGACTGATATCTTTATTGAATTGATTTTTTTCATTGTCTCTGTCCAAATTCATATATCAATTTTCTTTCAATTGAATACATTTTACACTGAATTGCAATAGGGAGCATGTTAAAGTGTTGACAATAGGTTCAACATATTGCTACAAATATAACATACTGTGGCTAAATGAGCCCTTGTTACTACCTGTTATACGGGCCAGGACTTACCTAATGCCATTGTAATCTGTTATCTATGTGAATATTTTTCTGCCCAATGATGACAGAACCAAAAACACATGGGCTACTTGCACAGTGAACAAGTCTGTAGAAACCTGTTCCCACCACCAAGAAACTTGAAGACACAAAAGCGCACAGCAAGGTCAAAAATACTCTGTTGTAAAAAGTCACAGTAAATAAGCAAGTGCTAGTCAAAAAATGAAAAAAAATACAGGGTATTTAGTTAATATGTTTTTTGCAAAAAAAATGTATATTAAGCTGCTCCACCAATCATCAAGGTATACCCATAATAGAGCAGTCCTATCTAATGTATATTATCCCTATCTGATGTATTAAAAATCTGATCATCTGTATAGTACCTGTATAAGCAGGGTTCAGAGAGAAAATATCCATGTGGACATGCAGGATGGAACAGCTTCAATGCAAATGACCCACAGAGGAGTGGTGGACTCCCCAGTCTTGTAGAAACAAGAGAACAATTATAGAACCAAAAACACATGGGCTACTTGCACAGTGAACAAATCTGTAGAATCCTGTTCACACCACCAAGAAACTTGAAGACACAAAAGCGCACAGCAAGGTCAAAAATACTCTGTTGTAAAAAGCACAGTAAATAAGCAAGTGCTAGTCAAAAAATGAAAAAAATACAGGGTATTTAGTTAATATGTTTTTTGCAAAAAAATGTATATTAAGCTGCTCCACCAATCGTCAAGGTATATCCATAATAGAGCAGTCCTATCTAATGTATATAATCCCTATCTGATATATTTAAAAATCTCATCATTTGTATAGTACCTGTATAAGCAGGGTTCAGAGAGAAAATATCCATGTGGACATGCAGGATGGAACAGCTTCAATGCAAATGACCCACAGGGAAGTGGTGGACTCCCCAGTCTTGTAGAAACAAGAGAACAATTATAGAACCAATACTTCTGTCATCATTGGGCAGAAAAATATTCACATCGATTTTTCTGGCTAACATGGTACCACAATACAATTTATCTGTAATGCAATGTTTATACATTTATGCTGGACAACTGCGCAACACATCCTGTGAAGCAGCAAATGGAAATCCAAGAGATTAGTGATGTATTTATCAATAGATTTTGTGAGAGAAATGCTCATTGTTAAGCATCCCCAAAATGGGTGCCACTGATTAGCAATGATGTCTGAAGTGATGAAGGCAAAGCTTAAAGAGGACCTATCACCTCCTGGAAAACTTTTTGAAGTGAAATGAGGCCATAATGTAAAATCTTTCTCAAATATTTGTAATTAAGAAAACTAATAAAAATATATGTATACATTTGGCAATAAAACTCTGGCTCTTTAAGAAAGGGAGATTGAAGTCTGTCTGAAACTTGCCCTCTTTTGTCTTACTATTTTGACAGCTGTGGGATACTTCCTGCTACTTAGCAGGTAGATATTACTGTTCAGAGGATAGTGGGAGTGTAGAACATGGAAGCACAGCAAAGATCTGTGTCATTTAATTTCATACTATATGATATTCCATAAAAAGCAATATGATATGAATTTCTGTGTATTATTCAGCAACAAGGGGAAAAGGAGGAGGCTAAAAGCTGCAGGAACTAAGGTAAATCTTGACAGAAAAATTTACGTGATCCCAGGAATTAGTTAGGGGCAAAAACAAGGGCTGAGATACTGTCAATGCATCAATGCAGCCAGTGCAGCTGCATCAGAGCCCCAAGCAAGAGGGGGCCTCAAAGAACAGAAGTGCATAATCCATCACAGAGCCAGTGGCAACATCAGCATTAACAGAAGTAGGAGTCTGCTCTGCTTCACGCTACCCATGATTTTGCTGAAATGTGCCCTTTCCTCACTTGTTGAGGTTGATGCTGCAGTTGGTCTATCTACATGGAGATGCTGTGGTGAGGGAGTCACTCACCCTGAGCTTTAGTGCATGTTATTCCCCTCTGCTCTGCCTTTCGTTACCCCTGTTCATATTACCTTGTTAGTCTGGTTGGTGTACTAATGGTACACTACTACTCCCCTCTTCCCTGGGTGGGGGAAGGTACAGACTGAAGATGGATTCAGGAGCTAAGGCAAGATATGTGGTCCTGGCATCTTCACCATCAGAAGTAATCCAAGGAGCAGAATGAGCGCGTTAAGGACCTTCGATGACGTAGCGGCTTGTGATTGGTCGTTTGAGCGGTCACATGATGCTACCGCGACCAATCACAAGCCGCGACGTCATCGAAGGTCCTTAACGCGCTCATTCTTAGGAAGGGAATCATGGCGGTTGCAGCGGTGACAACCAGGGCACGTCCGAGGGTAAGTATATCAATATTTTTTATTTTTATTCTTTATTTTACACATGATTATGGATCCCAGGGCCTGAAGGAGCTCTCCTTCAGACCCTGGGAACCATAGAGGAATACCTTCCGATATTTGTGTCCCATTGACTTGTATTGGTATCGGATATCGGTATCGGCGATATCCGATATTTTTCGGATATCGGCCGATACCATCCGATACCGATACTTTCAAATATCGGACGGTATCGCTCAACACTATTGGAGACACAAAACATGTTGTTACCATCATTGATATATTCAGTTGGTAATCCACATCTAATTAGTTAAGTTGTAATGTCATCAGCTTATATCTGAAAATTCCCCACAATGTTGCCATTCCCAGTCTTTCATATTTTTTTGGATACATTCAGCACATTTATGCCTGAAATATAGGAATTCATTGGGTTAGCTGTTATATTTTTATTACGCCATAACTATTTTTCTTTTGAAACACAATTAGTTTCACAATTGTTTGCACTATATGATACCGACGTTTTATTGATGACCTTCTCTTAATTTATGAGAGTTGGATAATGTTTTCAATTATATTAACAATTCTTTAAATTTAAAATTTACAAATTTTTCTTACCATACTAAAATTTTTAGATATTACACTACAAGCGAATCCAGATACTCAGGCAATTACTGTTTTGCCCTATTCTAAACCAACAGCAACCAATTTCATTCTAAAAGCTCAGTCTTGTGATCCTTCACATGCCATTAAAAAAATGCCCATTGGATAACTCATTAGAACTAAAAAAATAAACTGTACCCATATTAATGATTATGTCAGGGAGTCTAATAATATCTTCTCAAAATTTAGAAACAGGGAATATCCTAGCTGAACAAAAAATAGTTTTGAAAATTAGTAGAAACAATCTTTTAAAAAACAAACCACTCAAAATACTAATTCTAACCTTATCACATGTTTAACTCAGTACAGCCCACAATATAAAGATATTATAGCTATTATTCATAAATGCTTAACAATCTTGAATCCAGATAATAATATTATTCAAAATAATATCAGGTTTACAGCAAAAAAACCCTCCCATCTTGGGTTTTATTCTGTCCCCAAGTCTATTTTTAGAAAATGTAAATAAAGAAACAACTAGTACATGGCTTTCCATAAATGGTTTTACAAATATGTGTACAATCATTGTAAATCATGTAGCTTTGTGCAGAAAAAATGTCATTTTTCTTTAACATTTTTTATTAACTGACTGTAATACTGCATATGTGATATATTTAATAGAATATTCCACATGTAACATTCAATTTGTAGGTTGTACTAACGGCGCTTTAAAAATTTGAAGATGACACTTGTCTAATGTGTAAAATCCCAATGCATTAGATACATCGATGGTTTACAAGCATTTCCTTCACATTCACAATAGAGATGTTACTACCTTCAAATTTAAAGGTACTAAGAAAATCCACAGATCCATCAGAGTTGATTTACTGTATTTTTCGCTTTGTAAAATGCACTTTTTTCCCCTACAGTTCAGGGGGAAATAGGGGATGCGTCTTGCAAAGCGGACATGACTTACCGATACCATGGGTGAATGCCGCAGGCTGGGATGAGGGGGTGTCCGGGTGTCTCCGTGTGCCCAGTGGCTGCTAGCCGATGCTGCGTGGGTGTCTGGCGCTGCCCGTGGCTCTGCTGACATTTTGCCACAGGACAGAGCCCCAGTAATTCCACGGTTCACTGTGCGTGTGCAGTGGACTCCGGGAATATGGCTGCCACCGGGGGCGGCGCATGCGCAGATGTGATTTCGGGACCAAGATCTCAAGAGATGGGATTTCAATGATGAGATCTCATCTCTCGAGATCTTGGTCCAGAGATCACCATCTACGCATGCGCCGCCCGGGCGGTGGCCATATTCCCTGAGTCCCCAGGGAACTGTGAAATTACCGAGGCTCTGGCCTGTCGCAAAATGTCTGCAGAGCCCCATACAGCGCCAGACGCCCACGCAGCACCTCTGGGCACCGGAGACACCTGAAGCACCAGCCTGCAAATGTCGGGCACAGAGAAACACCCGACAGCAGCACCGGACATGCACCAGCACAAGACCCCCGCAGCAGCACAAGACCCCCAAACCACCGCGCCGCACATCGAAGCCCCCTCATCCTAGTCTGCACGGCCTGCAGCATCCAGCATCACCCCAATCCTGCTTCCTCCTGCAGCGACCCTGGGACCCCGCTTCAAGTAAGTGATAAGATGCATGGATTATAAGAAGCACCACCATTTTATTAAAAAATATTTTTTCTTTTTTCCTCAAAATTTGGGGTGTGTCTTATAATCTGGAGCGTCTTATAATCCGAAAAATTCAGTAAAAAGGAAATTATTACCGGTAAATAGAGAATCGTGTTGGATATTCAAACTGGAACCCAGAGTTCCCTTAGGTTTGAACATTGAGCAAGACCTTTGTCACGCCGCAAGCAGCGTTAAAGGGGCAGGACAGCGTACTGGGACCCGCACCTGTCCCTACCACTTTAATGGGGCCCTGGCTTTCCCTTATCTCAGGGGTACCTATGATGGTTAGGAGGCCCGAGCCGCCAGCGTATCCCTGTCTTCTGTGCAGGACCCATCAGTGGCCCCCTCTGCCCCCAAAGGAGGTGGGCTGCACCAGTGTAATAATATAACAAATAACAGGGTATACAGACAAGGTAACTAAAAGTCTCAAACTCACCAAATGCTCACAAAACCACAGAGGAAACACAGAGAAGGGAAGAGAAGGAATAAACTAGGAAGGAAAACTGGTTAAACATGCAACCAAAACCACAGACACCAATCTCTGTAAATAAACCTCCAACACCAACACTACGCTCCTTCAACCTCCAAGCCAGGCAGTAAAACTGATCACTGACAATAGCTGAAGTCAGGACTGGGTCTATATAGAGGATCAGATTACAAAATCCACTTCGCTGAGAGAGACCCAGCTCTCAGCAACTCAGCAATAAGGTTAACTCCTGCACTGCTGGCACAAAGCAGCCAGGTCAGAATATAGGTGAAGAGCTTCTGTTCACTGTGTGTGAACGAGGCCCAGAGCGCTGCGGTTCTCTGGAACCTCTCTGTCGCGGTAGCCCCGTGACAACCTTATTTTACAATAATGAGTTTAGTTTGTGGAATGTGGAATTATTATTGTTTTTATTAGTTTTTTATTATTACTATGTTAATTGCATATTTTTAATTATTTTCCTGCTTGGTCGGCCAGAATGAATGTGACACTCTCATCTGCATTTGTACTGCTGCCTACCTACAGTATTCCATGACTAAGGCGGTATGCCAAAATGAGTAGGTTAATCTGGAGTTGGTATTTCATGCTGGATCTATTCCTACTTTTAATTGATGGAAATAAATGTGAAGTTATATATGAATCGCCCGCCAGGGATGTGGGGTACTCGGTACCGGGTCTGGTACTTAAAGGGGATGTCACTGTGGCTGCGACCCAGTCCGTGGCCCTGGGCACCCAATTAAAGGGAAAGGTCTTTAAGGGGGAATTGGTGAAGAAAGTTTGTGTTCGTGACGCCACCTGTGGTATTCAGTGTGTGGGGACCGACGCTGATTAAAGGAGTTGGCTGGGGTGATGTTATGGCAGTTAGATGATATAACATCCTATAGGTGAAGTAGGTCCCCAGGCTCCCGGTGTTTAGGTGAAAATGGTGAATGCTGCAGTAAGAACGAGGACATAGGTTTACAGTCTCTTTACCTGGTTAACTGTAGGCTACAGGCAACCTCAGTCCAAGGCACCAGATCACAGGTACAGGCAGGGTCCGGCCGGCTTGGAAGCAAATCCAGATTCCCCTTTACCAGATGGATTTAGAAGCCTTCCTATTAGCGCGGTGATGTTGTAATCCCTTACTGCTTATGGCTTCTGGCAAGGTCCTCACAGTTCTCTCTGTCCTCCATATAGGTTAGCACACAAACCCGTATGACAGGCAGCTCGAGCCTTTTTACAGGGTCTCTGTCACGACCCGGGCTCTATGTGCCACTGTGCCTCCTTGGTGCTAGTGTGGACAGATTACTTGTAATAATCCTGCTGTCCTGCCGGTTTCTGCTGTGCTTCCTAGAGTCCGACAAAACCTTGATCTTCTGGCTACTGGAATCTGCACTTGGCCAGGGAGGTAGTCCAAACACTGCTATTTTACCCTTGTGTCTCTCTCCTGTGCTTCACGCTCCTACACATCCACTAACAGTGTTCTTTCCTTCAGTATCTCTCAATACTGGAGCTGCAGCAACTCTGGCTGCACGGCCCCAAACATGTCTCTCTGCCTCAGACTGCTCCAGTCTGCTGTTTGGCACGAACTGTCTCTCTTTCCATCCAGACCAGAATCTATATATCAGGGAAGTTCACCCTTAATCCGAGTTCAGAGCTCCCCCTTCTGGCCTGGAGTGTGAACATGTTGCCTGATAAAAGGAAGCCTTCATTGCTTCCAAGCGTGACATCACTCTCACCGTGAGGAAAGCAATGCCACTGTGACAACCAGGACCTATGGGGCGTCACATATACACTTACCTAGCTAATATAGTGGCCATTATAAAGTTTGGAGGCTAATGTGGAGGCCATAACACAGTGTGGAAGCCCTTGTATTGTGGCCATTTTACAGTGTGGGAGCCATTGTACAGTTTGGGGGCTAATGTGGATATCAGGATACAATGTGTGGCAGAGGCTGATATACAGTGTCGGAGCTAATGTGGGGGCCATTATACAGTTTGGATGTTAATGCGGAGGCCATTATAGCGTGTGGAAGCTAACGTGTGGGCAATACTGTGTGGAGCCCTTATTCAGTGTGTTGAGCTCTCATACTTTGGGTATGCCCTTCATACATTGTTGGGACATCTGTGCAGGAACCTTAAAGTGTAGAGGCCATTACTTATATGGAGGCCATTATACAGTTTGTGAACTACTGTGGGGGTTATTATAAGTTGTGGGATTACTGTGGATGGATAAATATGTTCTACGGGCAAAATGTGGGCACTGCTTTCTGGAGCACTAGCACAAGGCATTAATATTTTCTAGGGGGCAATTTTACCATTTAGAGGGCACAAAGAAGGCATCATTACTTTGTAAGGCCAGAATCACACTACAGCGAGATATGGCCGAGTCTCGCTGGTTAAAAGCAAGCTCTGGCACCGGCACTCCGGAGCGGAGCATGCAGCTCCATGTATTGCTATGCGGCCGCACGCTCCGCTCTGGAGTGCCGGTGCCAGAGCTTGTTTTTAACCAGCAAGACTCAGCCGTATCTCGCTGTGTGTGACCCCGGCCTTAGGGACACAGTGGTAGGCATTAGTTTGTAAGGCAGTAATAGTAGCATTGTTTTTACACCACACAGCAGGTGCAGCAATAGGGACCCATACAGCAGCAGCGTCTCAGCATGAGTCGGCAGGATGAGAAGGTTGTGCAGGTTTTGAATAGATAGGGACAGTGCAGGAAACTAAAGACATCAAATGTGTCTGTTGTAATCTTTGCAGACAAGTCATGGAAGGAAGAAGTTGTCATGTAGGTCTGGGCCAGATGGAATAGATGGGAAAAGTAAGCGACTCCAGTAGAAAGAAAATCTGCTGTAAGTCGCAATCTATAACTGTAATTTCTTATGTGTTCTGCAGGACTGGTATGTACCACTAAATGGCACTGTAAGACAGTAATATCGGTGGTGGTTTTGTGTACATTTATTTTCAGTAACAGTGCAGTATTTTACTGAGGTTCTCCTATACCCACAATTAGGGTGATTTAAGGGTGAGGATTCACCTGAGACACATAGATGTGAGTGTTACATCAAAGCTAGCTCACCTGTCATTGTGACTTCTATGTCCTGTTTATGAATTTCATTTAAATGAAGAAAAATCTATTTGTGAATCTGGATCATTACTTAATTTATCGTTTAGTTGGGTTGTGGCAGAGCTGTTGTCCAAGCTCAAAGTGGATGGGGTCAACATCAATGGTAAGCTGGAATCTACACGATTAGAGTGCGGCGCGCCATCATAGTTGTAGTCAGGGAAACCGGTAACGGTTCTACTCAGATTTTTTTCCAGACAATTCCCCCCACGAACAGAACCCCTATCTACGCCAGTGACTGGCACCAACTATCTGTATATATACAAAAACACATTTACATACATCTATTGTGACAAATGCTGTATAGATATTTTTACAAAACAAAAGCCTTGTCACTCGTTACTCACTAGAGCATCAGTGTGCTTGAGGTGCTCGTTACTCGGCGAGTATTTTTTAAAGCTCACGCACATGCTCAAATCCCCACCCCACATGTTTATCGCTTGTTAGAGAGCCAATAATCATGTGGGGATTGCCTGACAGTCACTGTAATGCCGTAGCCATCTTGGTTGCTGCATTATTGTGATTGTCTGGCTGCATATCATCATCGGGTCTATATTAGCCCTGTGACGCCATGCTGCTCACAGTGTACCAACAGACACAGGCAGGGCAGGGAGGGGTGCTGCGCTCCAGTGCTAGGAACAGAGTTTTAGCTTCATATAGGCAGGGATTAGACATTATTGCTATTTATTTGAACTGCAACAACAGTCCTTATTATGGATAATTATAATCAATATTCATATTGCTGTTGGCAGCACTTGGAGAGAGGTTGTGCTGAAGGGATAGTGCAAAACAGGATAGGGTCAATTGCACATCCTTTCTGCTGCAACTTATACCAAAAGCCATTCTCAGAGCTAATAATATTCTATTTGCTCTTAATCCTGCAAATTGTTCTGAGCAGGGAAACACTATAAGCTTTTCTTACTGCACCATATGTGTGTCAAAAACATACAGGCAGAAGTGGTTGTTAGCAATATAATGGCTATATAGTGCAAGCAGCTTAACAAGTCCATCTGAGGTGGAAATTTTCCTGCAATACCAGTCCTGCAATATTTTTCAGCATGGGAGTATATATATGTACGCCATTTATACTACACCAGTTGTGCATCAAAAGCATACAGCCTGAATTGGTTGCTTATCAATAGCATCGCTATATTGCTCCTACACTGTGAGAAGTCCATTTAAGGTGGGCCAACCTTCCTGCAATAGCAATCTGGCAACGTTTTTTCAACAGGGATATATCATATGCAATTTAAAATGGACAAAGAGCGTAGTAAGGGACAGGGAAGTGGATGTGATGCTGATGGTGAAAGCAGAGGCCAAGGCCGTGAGCAAGGTGAAACTGTGTCTGCTGCGGGAACACAGCAAACACATACATCATGTCGACATAGCTTCCTGTCCCACTTTGTAGGTGGGCACGGAACACTACTTTTGAGGCCAGACCAGTGTGAAAAGGTAGTAAGATGTATAGGAGATAAAGCTGTCAGTCAGTATTCCAGTATGACAATGTCTTACAAATAGTCCAGTCTCAGTAGCCATGATTATGGACCATATAGACCTCACCGTGATCCTCCTTCCTCCCATCATGCCGAGTGCCTGAAGACAAGTGATCCCACACTTGAACACTCTAAAGAACTGTTAGCAATTCTATTTATAAATTCTGGCCTCTTGCTCTGTCATTGCAAGTGGGGCATGAGGAGATTGCAGGTAGCGGTGCCCAAATATTTAAGCAACCACGGTCACAATGTGGGAGAATGTCACGGAGAATGTAGGAAAATTCAATTACTGTCGCAAGAGGTGAGTGATGATGAGACACAATTGCCAACATGTGATGTTATTTAGTCAGTAAGTCAGATGGGGGACCAGGGTGTGGAAGTGGAAGACAAGGTGGTGGATGATGAACTCACTGACTAAACCTGGGAAGTTGACATGCAGAGTGAGGACAGCAGTGCACAGGGGGAGGAATCTGCAGAACCACAACAGGCAAAAAGAGGCAGGAAGAGGCAGAGGGGAGGCCAGAGACTCAAAGTGGGCTATTGTTCGCCAGAGTACCAAGACAGGTTAAGTTGCCAGGCCAAGGGTTAGGTGTCCTTGAGTCTTGTAAAGACAGTCCAGTTAATCCAAAAAAGGTCTTTGCAACTGTCATGATCCGTTCCAGGGTTTAATCCTGTCTGCCCTTTTTCTGGGCAGATCATATCAAGGGTAAACTTTGCTCTGCCTCATTCTGGGTTCAGGTTTGCTATCTAGCTCCGATGCATCCTGCTGGCGGTGTCAACTATAGTTCTGCCTTTGGCGTGTGTACCTGACTCAGGTAGCTCTTGATTTGTCCTGCTGTGATCCCTGACTTGCCCTGTGTCTGTTAACACCCTCTGTCTGCCCTTTTTCCAGTGTTTTCCTGTTTGTTGGTTTGATTCTCTGGTTTTTGACTCAGCTTGTCTGACCACTCTCTCGCCACTTGGTGGTGCCTGTGCTGCTGCTCTGTTGTGCTACTTTGTGTGTGCAGTCTCACTTCCCTCTCAAGCTCCCCCTGGTGGATGTTGAGCTATACTGCACTGCAGCAGCATGACGTTATAGCTGACCTATACATTTAAAGGGATTTCTGCATTTTTTTCTCTGCTCTGTTTTCTATGGATCCGCTCTATACCATGGAGGATCAAACGGACAGTTTGACACTGATGATACAAGACCCGTTTGTAGAACAGAGTGCCTTGGCCTTGTCTCATAACTACCTGCAAAGGGAGCTTTCCGATACAGTAAAATCATTGCAGACTGACTGTCAGCACTCTAACACTGTTGATGTCTCATTGCACTCTTCTGAACCTACAGTCAAGCTACCAGATACCTTCTCTGGGGAAAGGGGGAGGTTCTGTACTTTTAAGGAGAGTTGCAAGCTATTGTTTTCTCTTATAACCCCGATCTTCTGGAGATGAGAGTCAGCGGGTGGGGATAATCATTTCCTTACTGCGGGAGGGAGCTCAGACGTGGGCTTTCTCTCTACCTGCTTCTGCCCCTGAATGTGTGTCTGTGGACAGATTATTTGAAGCTTGGGGAATGATTTATGATGAACCAGACAGGGTCAGGGTAGCAGAGAACATGATCATGGGTCTTTCCCAGAATGAACTCACTGCTGAACATTATTGTTCTAAGTTTAGATGGTGGCCTGTTGAGATGTCTTGGGGTGACTCTGCTTTGAGATGCCTGTTTGAGACAGGACTTTCTAATCATCTCAAGGACATGCTGGCACTTCATACGCCACCCAGTTCCCTAGAGGAGGTCATGACCCCGGCCATTCGTATGGACCAGAGGTTTACGGAAGAGAGAAATTATCCAGCGTGAGATTCCTGTATTGCCTGCCAAGTCTGAGGTGAAGTCATTCATAGAGACTATGGAAGTTGGTGCCACCAACTTCAAGGAGAAAGAGAGTAAGCGACGACGTGATGGGAAATTATGTTTTTATTATGGAGATCCGGGACATTGGAAGAAGAACTGCCCCTCTTGTCCATCGAGTAACAAGCTGTCAAGTCTGGGTGATTGTCTAGGAGGTCATCCAGACTCTCACGTACCATTTTCATAATTTCAAAAAGTTTTGTTAGAGGTGAAACTGTGTTATGGAGGTGGTTTGCATCCACTTTTGTGGAGCTTTTGTGGACTGTGGATCTTCCATGAACTTCATTGACTCTAGTCTGGTGTCCAAGTTAAAGTTAGGGACAATTAGGCTAGAGACTCCCATCCATATTGTTGCCATTGATAAGACAGCATTGGCTTAAAATGTCCTTAAGTTTGTCTCTGAGGAGTTCCTCCTCAAGGTGGGTTCCTTGCATCAGGAACGAATTTCATGTTGTGTTATGAATAATCTTCCTGCGGGACTGGTGTTAGGGTTTCCCTTGTTGCAGAGGCATAATCCAGTTATAGACTGGGCATCTCGTGATATTGTTAAATGGGGTCCTAATTGTTCCAATGGTTTTCTTTCAGCTGGTTTTGTGTCTGCCATCAGTCACGAGGGTATTCCGGAGTACCTAAAGAATTTTGGGGAAGTGCTCTCTGAAAAAAAAAGCTGAGGTCTTGCCACCACATTGTCCTTATGATTGTACCATTAATCTTATTACAGGTTCTAAATTGCCCAAAGCTCGTTTGTACTATCTTTCTGGCCCGGATGGTACCGCTATGAAAAACTATATCTCTGATAGTCTACGCAAAGGCCACATCCGTCCCTCTGTCTCACCTGTGCTCGTGGGATTCTTTTTTGTCAAGAAAAAAGATGGTGGTTTACACCCCCTGCCTCAATTTCTGGGAACTAAATAAAATTACGGTGAGAAATATCTACCATCTCCCACTCAGTCCTGACATCTATAACCAATTGTCTGGGGCTAAGTGGCTTTCCAAACTTGATCTCAGGGGAGCATATAACCTTATCCGCATTCAGGAAGGGGATGAGTGGAAAATGGCATTTCTCACCTCAGAGGGGCTGTTTGAAAATTTGGTCATTCCCTTCGGTCTCACGAACATGCCAGCGGTGTTTCAGAACTTCAAGAATGATGTTTTTTCTGATTTTATAGGGTGCTTTATGGTTGTATACCTGGATGATATCCTTGTGTTCTCTCCTGACAAGGAATCCCACATTGGTCATTTACGTGCTGTTCTTCACAGGTAATGGGGAAATTATGTGTTCTCTAAACTCGAAAAATGTTTGTTTTGTGTCCAGGAGCTTTCCTTTCTGGGGATCATCCTTTCTGCCAATGGGTTTCAGATGGATCCCGGAAAGGTACAGGCCATTGCTGATTGGGTGCAACCCAGATACTTCAAGGGGTTGCAGCGTTTTATGGGTTTCGCCAATCATTATCAAAAATTCATGAAGGGGTTTTTTCAAGTGGTAAAGCCACTCACCGATCTCACTCGCAAGGGGGCTGGTCTTAAAGTTTGGTCACCCTTGGCACTTGAAGCATTTTCTACATTAAAAAAGTGTTTTTTGTCTGCTCCTGTATTGGTTCAGCCCAATCCATCTGAACTGTTCATTGTTGAGGTGGATGCATCAGAAGTGGGAGTAGGGACGGTGTTGTCTCAGGGACCCATTACTTTGACCAATTTAAGACCATGTGCCTTTTTCTCCCAGAAGTTTTCCTCTGCTGAGAGGAACTATGATGTTGGTAACCGGGAGTTATTGGCCATAAAATTGGCTTTTGAAGAATGGAGGCATTTATTGGAGGGAGCGGTTCATTGGATCACAGTGATTATGGACCACAAGAACTTGTCTTACATTGAATCTGCCAAAAGATTAACTCCTAGACAGGCTAAGTGGTCACTTTTTTTTCCTCGTTTTCATTTTTCAATCACTTTTCGGCCTGGTTCCAATAATGTCAAGGCAGGTGCCTTATCTCGCAGTTTTGATCCGATGTCACCCCGAACCTCCTTCCTCCATTCTTCAGCACGGGGTGGTTGTTGCGGGGGTATCCTCTGAATTGGAGCAGGAGATTCGGAAGGCTCAGTCTCTTGCTCCTCCCTCTTTGCCTGATAATAAACTCTTTGTCCTGGTTTAGTCCCGCTTGAGGGTTCTCTAGGAGTTCCACAATTCTGCTCTCAGTGGACTCCAGGGGATCTCAGCCACCCGGAAAGCCATTGCTAGGCTAATTTGGTGGCCCTGCATGACCTCTAATATCACTGTGTTTGTGTCTGCTTGTGATACCTGTGCCCGTGCTAAGAGCTCCCATAACCGTCCGGCAGGGGAATTGGTGCCATTGCCAATTCCAGATAGACCTTGGACTCATTTGTCCATGGATTTTATCATTGCTCTCACTCCTTCTAATGGCAAAACTGTAATCTGGGTAGCGGTTGACAGATTCAGTAAACAGGTGCATTTTGTACCTCTGGCAGGATTGCCTAATGCTGAAACACTATCTAAGTTGTTTGTTGAGCACGTTGTATGGCTGCATGGCGTGCCTTTGAGTGTGGTTTCTGATAGAGGGGTATAATTTGTGTCCAAATTTTGGAGGGCAGTTTGTAAAAGATTGGGTATTTGTTTGACCTTCTCCTCTGCTTACCATCATTAGACCAACAGTCAGAAGGAGAGGACCAATCAGTCACTTGAACAGACTTTGATGTGTCTTGCTACGTCTCAGCGGGATGATTGGTGTTCTTTGTTGCCCGTGGCTGAGTTTGCATTTAAAGGGACACTGTCACCTGAATTTGGAGGGAACAATCTTCAGCCATGGAGGCGGGGTTTTGGGGTTTTTGATTCACCCTTTCCTTACCCACTGGCTGCATGCTGGCTGCAATATTGGATTGAAGTTCATTCTCTGTCCTCCATAGTACACACCTGCGCAAGGCGAGATTGCCTTGTGCAGGCATGTACTACGGAGGACCGAGAATGAACTTCAATCCAATATTGCAGCCAGCATGCAGCCAGCGGGTAAGAAAAGGGTGAATCAAAAACCCAAAAACCCCGCCTCCATGGCTGAAGATTGTTCCCTCCAAATTCAGGTGACAGTGTCCCTTTAACAATCGGATTAACCAGTCCATTGGCACCTCTCCATTCTTCTGTAACTATGGTTTTCACCCCCATTTTGGCAAATTTTCTAGGCTGGATTTTGGATGTCCAGGGGTGGATATGGCAGTGCAATGATTGGGGGAGGTGTGGAGGGAGGTCCAGAAGAACATTGGGAACGCTGAGGGCAAATATAAACTTTTTGCGGATAAGCGACGGTCTGTAGGACCTATATTCCTGGTAGGAGATAAAGTGTGGTTGTCTACCACAAACATTCATCAAAAGATTAATTCTGCTAAGCTAGGTCCCAGGTTTATTGGTCCTTATGAGATCATTGAGGTTGTCAATCCAGCTGCTTTTCGCTTACGCCTTCCTCCATTGCTTCGGATCCCCAATGTGTTCCGTAAATACCTTCTTAAGTCATTTGTACCATCTTCTGCTGGGCCTCCATCCCCTCCACCTCCTGTCTCTGTGGGTGGTCAGACCGAGTATGAAATGGAATGGATTGTGGATTCTTGCATCGTCCGTAGTTTGCTTCAGTATTTGGTTCATTGGAAGTGGTTACGGTCCTGAGGATCGTTCTAAGGTCCCGGTGTGATCTGTCCATGCTAATCGATTGGTTAGGGCATTTCACGCATGTTATCCTGGGAAGCCTGGGGGTCCGGTGGCCCCCCTTGAGAAGAGCAGGGTCAGACTGGGGTGTCTGGGGCCCATCAGGGGAATGGACTCTAGGGGCCCACCCTACAGCTATATGGAAATATCTGTCATTATAGTAGAGCATCAGCTGTAAAACACCGGTGGCTGCTGCACATCTACCGTGTGCCCCAATAACTGGGATGTATAATCACAAATAGTAAATAGTTTACATTAATGGGGTTCTTTGTTTAAAACAAGTTATCACTGATCACTGATGGGCTCCACAGGATAGGTGATCGCTTAGGTCCAATCATTAGAAAATGCACCGATCGGAAGAATGGGGAAGTTTTATCCCTGACAGGACACTTTTATCACTATTTTAAAATGCAAGGGCAGGTGGGATGTCTGACCGCAGCTCCATTCATTCTCTTTGGGGCTTCCAGAAAAAAACAAGTGCAGCCACTGAGGGAATGAATGGATCAGTGATCTAGTTGGACATGCCACTCCAGTCTAATGGGGATAAAAAATTCCACATTTTGCTGAATGGGTCCAAGCAGTCAGACCCCCACCAATCAATACGTTATCACTTATCCTGTGGAGAGGTGATTACTTTTTTCCACAGGAAACCCCCTGTAAGTGCATCTCCGCCGCTGTGTACAAAGCATTAAAACTCTAATGGAAATAAAGAATCTTCTCCTAATTAATATCAGAGAGAACAAATGACCACCATACACAACACAATCCACTATACCAAGACCAATATTACCACATACAGGAAGAAATACCACCACACCATGACCAGACCACATAGTGACCGAATAATACTACATACAAGGGACAAATACCTCCACATCATGAACAGATCACATATTACCACCACACAGTGACCGTATAATATGACATATTAGGGCAGCACAGTTCAGAGGTTAGCACTGCAGCCTTGCAGCGCTGGGGTCCTGGGTTCAAATCCCACCAAGGACAACATCTGCAATGAGTTTGTATGTTCTTCCCATGTTTGCGTGGGTTTCCTCCAGGTACTTTGGTTTCCTCCCACATTTACAAAGACATACTGCTAGGGAATCTAGATTGTGAGCCCCATCAGGGAAAGTGGCAATAATGTCTGTAAAGCGCTGTGAAATTAATAGCGCTATATAAATGACTAAAAATAAATAAAAATAAATATTACCAGCATATAGGGACCACATGATACCACATACAAGGAGAAATACTGACACGCCGTGAACAGACCACAAATTACCAACACATAGTGCCCAAATACTACAATATTGATTATGAATACAAACCACAATACTAACAACACTGTTATTACCACCAGTGACAATGTACACAGTGCCTCTGTATATAGTGTCAGTGTACAGGTAATACAGTGATCACCAGTGACATTATACACATGAGCTCTGTATATATTGTACAGTGTACGGGTAATACAGTGATCACCAGTGACATCTTTTGGCTTCATACTCAGCGTGGTCGTTACAATGGCTGCCGACTGCAGCTGTGACAGGGCGCTCTGCTCTGTGGCAGGCCGCGCGCTGACGTCACATAGCAGTAACATTGAAAGGCTGCCGGCCTATCAAAGGCTGCAGGAGTCATTTAACAAGACTGCCATGTAACTTCAACACATGGCCTGTCACAGAGCAGAGCACCCTGTCACAGTAGCAGCCGGTATTCATCTTGATGTGCATTGTCGCCAGGGTCGGCTCCAGGTTTTCATGGGTCTCTTTAACACATGCCACGATTCCTGATGCACAGATAAATAAAAACAGATATAGTACAAAATATAGGCACCACACAGTGCACCATACAGTATTACGGGCACCTCATAGTCCTCCATACAGTATTATGATCAACCATATAGTCCTCTATACAGTATTATGGGCACCTCATAGTCCGCCATACAGTATTATGGTCAACACATAGTGCTCCATACAATATTACGGGTACCTCATAGTCGTCCATACAGTATTATTGGCCCCATATAATGCTCCTCCATACAGTATTATTGGCCCCATATAATGCTCCTCCATACAGTATTATTGGCCCCATATAATGCTCCTCCATACAGTATTATGGGCACCTCATAGTCCTCCATATAGTATTATGGGACCCATGTAATGCTTCTCCATACAGCACATCATGGGCCCCCTGCTCCTACATACAGTATCGTGGGCCCCGTGCTTCTCCACACAGTATTATGCCCCCCAGCTCCCCCACACTGTATTATGGGACCCCCGATCCTCCACACAGTATTACGTCCCCCCAGCTCCTCCACACAGTATTATTCCCCAGCTCCTCCATACAGTATTATGGGCTCCCCGCTCCTCCACACAGTTTTATGCCCCCGCACAGTATTTCCCCCCCAGCTCCTCCACACAGTATTATGCCCCCCGCACAGTTTTATGCCCACCCCCTGCACAGTATTATTGCCCCCGCACAGTATTATTTTCCTTTGCACAGTATTATGCCCCGCACAGTATTTTCCTCCCCAGCTCCTCCACACAGTATTATGCCCCGCACAGTATTCCTCCCCCCCAGCTCCTCCACACATTATTATGCCCCCCTCCCCTGCACAGTATTATGCCCACCCCGCACAGTATTATGCCCCCCCGCACCTTCATAAAAGTGGCATAATACTACATTGTTCCAAGCAGCGACCTGGGATTCACAGATCTAAAAGGGGTCTTATTCATGCAGTTTCCATGCGATTTCAGTGTTGTTTCCATTGATGTAAGCAAATTTTAGACCCCTCCAGACCTCTGTGGAGGGCCACCATAAAATGCTTGAGTTTCCCTTTTATGTCCATTATACTTGTTACTCAGGTCGTTGCTCGCACCCTAGCATTACGATTTGCTCCATTCCAATAACAAGCATCTTAGCATTTTAGTGTTCACTCATCACTGCTTGTCACATAAACAAACTGTGACACATACACTTATCATAATTGGTTAAAGGTTAATTTGATTAAAACTATAATTGAAGAAATTATGCAGCCAGAAAACTAGGTGCAATATATATATTATAAACCTATAAATTCAAAAGAGCATCATGCCCCAAAACAAATACATATAATATACGAGACTACCATAAAAAATCAATAAATTTTATTAAACACAAATCAATAGAAAATACATGCAAAATGTGAGGATACGGTGTATGATAAACAACAGAACACATACAAAGGGATATGCACATGCATAAGGGCACAGGGTAAAGTGCCTTCAAAAACAGTAAATGCAAACAAGCAAAGAATGGGCAATACAGCACACACATGTGTGCAACAATGCTGGGTAGAATACAAAAAATGGCAGGGAGACTACACAACCGTAGCCTGAAAAAATGGGGGAGGCTATATAAAGCCTAGCACATACCCATATTAGTACACAGAAAACTGCTGTATATATGTACTGAATATCACTGCCAAAGAGCAGGGTAAATTACAGTTTAGATGTTAATGCTACCCCTACTGGCACCTATCTGTGTACCACCAGCCAAAGTAAAGTAACCGCCGTGGCTGCCCCCCGAGGAAGCAACATAATACGCGAAACGCGCGTCGGGGCTTTCGGGCGGACACTTTACATCGGGTAGTGGCACACCATGGGTAAGTGGTAGTTATACGGTGGGTTCATTCCCACGGCGGTTACTTTACTTTACACCTTCCGTTCTGCCAGTCACAAAAGTTACATTTGTCCGCGTTCAGTTTGGCCTGCAGCATCAGGCTTTATCCAGGGGCACCACGAGGAGGAACGGACATACACTGCTTAGTCTTCTTCTGCATATAATTTAGATAATATCTTTTGCTCTGATATTAAGTCTTATGCTTAATGTTCTTCTGCTCTTTGTTCTGCAGCCTCTTGTTCTTCTGCTTCTCGGTCTTCCATGTCGTCGTCTCCAGGGTCGTCGTCTCCAGTGTCGTCATCTCCGCCGTCGTCGTCTCAGCCGTCGTCGTCTCCGCCGTCGTCGTCTCCGCCGTCGTCATCGGGGTGGTCTTCCGGGTCGTCGTCGTCATCATCGGGGTGGTCTTCCGGGTCGTCGACTTTAGGGTCTTAAACTTGGAAATGTAGCAGAAGGTACAAGAAGGCTGAGAAAATGCCAAGAACCAGCTGATGGAACTGGAACTCGGATGGCTACCCGAAGGTTCAAGAGCCTATGGAACTACCGAGGACCAGCTGACGTTACTGGAACCCGGTTACTAAGCAGGAGGTACCCGTGCTAAAAAGCACTACCAAGGACTGCCTGGCGTTGGCGGAACTCGGATACCCAGAAGGAGGCACCTAAGCCAAAGGCTCTGCCCGGAACCAGCTGACGTTACTGGAACCAGGATGGGGAGCAGAAGGTACAAGAGCAAAAGACACTGCCGAGAACCAGCTGACGGTACTGGAACCCGGATGGGTAGCCGAAGGTCCAAGAGCCAATGGAACTACCGAGGACCAGCTGACGTTACTGGAACCCGGTTACTAAGCAGGAGGTACCCGTGCCTGAAAGCACTACCAAGGACCACCTGACGTTGGTGGAACTTGGATACCCAGAAGGAGGCACCTAAGCCAAAGGCTCTGCCCGGAACCAGCTGACGGTACTGGAACCAGGATGGGGAGCAGAAGGTACAAGAGCAAAAGACACTGCCGAGAACCAGCTGACGGTGCTGGAACCAGGTGGTGGACCCGAAGGCCCACAGGAGAGGAGAGAACAGCTAGGCCGCGAGGCAGCCGCAGTTACCGAACCCCAACAGTCCTACAGGGGGAGCTGGGCCTACTGGCACTACAGAACCAGCCTTGACTACCAGTTCATGCAGCCCACATAGGAAGCTCCTAAACTGGAGGCTCCCTGGAGTTGGCTAACCCGACTGCAACACGACGGGGCAAACATAGGCGTCTCAGCGAGTTTGACACACCCCAGAAACAGCTGACGGTGCTGAAACCAGGTTTGGCACGAGGGAGTACCTGTGACAAAAACACTGCCGAGAACCAGCTGGCGGTGCTGGAACCCAGATGCGTTGCCCCAGTGTGCAAGAGCCAATGGCACGACCGAGGACCAGCTGGCGGTGCTGGAACACGGTTACTAAGCTGTAGGTGCCCGCGCTTAAAAGCACTACCAAGGACCGCCTGACGTTGGCGGAACTCGGATACCCAGGAGGAGGCACCTAAGCCAAAGGCTCGGCCCGGAACCAGCTGACGGTGCTGGAACCAGGTGGTGGACCCCAAGGCCCACAGGAGAGGAGAGAACAGCTAGGCCGCGAGGCAGCCGCAGTTACCGAACCCCAACAGTCCTACAGGGGGAGCTGGGCCTACTGGCACTACAGAACCAGCCTTGACTACCAGTTCACGCAGCCCACATAGGAAGCTCCTAAACTGGAGGCACCCTGGAGTTGGCTAACCCGACCGCACCACGACGGGGCAAGCATAGGCGTCTCAGTGAGCTTGACACAACCCGGAAACAGCTGACGGTGCTGAAACCAGGCTTGGCACGAGGGAGTACCTGTGACAAGAACACTGCCGAGAACCAGCTGGCGGTGCTGGAACCCAGATGCGTTGCCCCAGTGTGCAAGAGCCAATGGCACGACCGAGGACCAGCTGGCGGTGCTGGAACCCGGTTACTAAGCTGTAGGTGCCCGCGCTTAAAAGCACTACCAAGGACCGCCTGACGTTGGCGGAACTCGGATACCCAGGAGGAGGCACCTAAGCCAAAGGCTCGGCCTGGAACCAGCTGACGGTGCTGGAACCAGGTGGTGGACCCCAAGGCCCACAGGAGAGGAGAGAACAGCTAGGCCGCGAGGCAGCCGCAGTTACCGAACCCCAACAGTCCTACAGGGGGAGCTGGGCCTACTGGCACTACAGAACCAGCCTTGACTACCAGTTCACGCAGCCCACATAGGAAGCTCCTAAACTGGAGGCACCCTGGAGTTGGCTAACCCGACCGCACCACGACGGGGCAAGCATAGGCGTCTCAGTGAGCTTGACACAACCCGGAAACAGCTGACGGTGCTGAAACCAGGCTTGGCACGAGGGAGTACCTGTGACAAGAACACTGCCGAGAACCAGCTGGCGGTGCTGGAACCCAGATGCGTTGCCCCAGTGTGCAAGAGCCAATGGCACGACCGAGGACCAGCTGGCGGTGCTGGAACCCGGTTACTAAGCTGTAGGTGCCCGCGCTTAAAAGCACTACCAAGGACCGCCTGACGTTGGCGGAACTCGGATACCCAGGAGGAGGCACCTAAGCCAAAGGCTCGGCCTGGAACCAGCTGACGGTGCTGGAACCAGGTGGTGGACCCCAAGGCCCACAGGAGAGGAGAGAACAGCTAGGCCGCGAGGCAGCCGCAGTTACCGAACCCCAACAGTCCTACAGGGGGAGCTGGGCCTACTGGCACTACAGAACCAGCCTTGACTACCAGTTCACGCAGCCCACATAGGAAGCTCCTAAACGGGAGGCACCCTGGAGTTGGCTAACCCGACCGCACCACGACGGGGCAAGCATAGGCGTCTCAGTGAGCTTGACACAACCCGGAAACAGCTGACGGTGCTGAAACCAGGCTTGGCACGAGGGAGTACCTGTGACAAGAACACTGCCGAGAACCAGCTGGTGGTGCTGGAACCCAGATGCGTTGCCCCAGTGTGCAAGAGCCAATGGCACGACCGAGGACCAGCTGGCGGTGCTGGAACCCGGTTACTAAGCTGTAGGTGCCCGCGCTTAAAAGCACTACCAAGGACCGCCTGACGTTGGCGGAACTCGGATACCCAGGAGGAGGCACCTAAGCCAAAGGCTCGGCCTGGAACCAGCTGACGGTGCTGGAACCAGGTGGTGGACCCCAAGGCCCACAGGAGAGGAGAGAACAGCTAGGCCGCGAGGCAGCCGCAGTTACCGAACCCCAACAGTCCTACAGGGGGAGCTGGGCCTACTGGCACTACAGAACCAGCCTTGACTACCAGTTCACGCAGCCCACATAGGAAGCTCCTAAACTGGAGGCACCCTGGAGTTGGCTAACCCGACCGCACCACGACGGGGCAAGCATAGGCGTCTCAGTGAGCTTGACACAACCCGGAAACAGCTGACGGTGCTGAAACCAGGCTTGGCACGAGGGAGTACCTGTGACAAGAACACTGCCGAGAACCAGCTGGCGGTGCTGGAACCCAGATGCGTTGCCTATTAAAGATTGTCTTCCTAGAGCCCCAACTAGCGGTGTTGGAGCTAAGGGTAAGCAGGGGGAGCAGAGTGTAGGCCGAAGCCTGCACTGGAGGCAGCTTTGTGTCTGCGTTGCGTTTGCAGGACACTTTGCCGGCTACACAGCGGGGGAACAGCTGGCGGTGCTGAACCCCACTAACACATTGGCTGGTGTTTCTCTCTGTGCAGCTAGCATGTCCGGGCAGAAACTGGCGGTGTTTGAGCCCGGGGTCAGCAGGAGGAGGAGAGGAGCAGAGTGTAGGCCGAAGCCTGCACTGGTGGCAGCTTTTGGTCGGTTGTGCCAGCGTGGCTTGTGCTGGACACGATGCCAACTACACAGCAGGGGAACAGCTGGCGGTGCTGAACCCCACGAACACATTGACTGGTGTTTTTCTCTGTGCAGCTAGCAGTTCCGGGCAGAAACTAGCGGTGTTTGAGCCCAGGGTCAGCAGGAGGAGTAGAGGAGCAGAGTGTAGGCCGAAGCCTAGTTGAACCAATTTCAAAGGTTACCTTTAACCCCCCCCTCAGGTGTTGCAAGGTACAAGAGCCACACCTTGAACAGCATTAATGATGCACAAGTCAAAGGTTGCTCTATTTAATTTTGCTCCTTGCACACGCTGAATTAAACACGTACACTATTTAGCCCATTATACTGTCAAACAGTAGTGGAGGCGTGACTACTAGTCTTTTTAAGGAGACGCAGCACAGGTGTACAAATTTACACCTAGGTGCTGTGCGCAGATTCCTTACCGTTGTTATTTGCAGTACAGGAAACTGCGCTCTTGTGTTATCCCTTGGCAATACCCTGTTAGTGCAGGCCGTCTCATGACCTCATTTCATGTTGGCCGGTGCGGTTAACGATGGCCATTAGAGTTGAGCGACCTTGACCTTTTTAGAGTCGAGCCGGGTTTTGCGAAACCCGACTATGTCCAAAGTCGGGTCGAGTGAAATCGGCCGATTATGACGTAAAGTCGGGATCGACCGAAACACGAAACCCAATGCAAGTCAATGGGGCAGCATAGTCGGCAGTGAGTGGGGGCCAGGAAAACACCTAGAGTGGCCATTTTAATGTCAAAACCATCCATTCTTCTTAATGAAGCTTGTCAAGCGTAATTTACCTTATAATAATTGGAAGGCATTTGAAATTGGGGGTCATTTGGCTAAAGTTGTGGGGGGTAGGGCTGGTTCAAGTAATTAGTGGGCCCAGGAAATCTGGACCACGTCACGGCAGTGGAGCAGGGAGAGGTAAGTATTTCAACTTTGCAAGTGCTGTGAACCTGAGCAAGCAGGGGGGGCCCACTCGTTGGCATTGGCACTGGCACAGGGCCCCTCAAAGTACAGCGGTGTGTTTGCACGGCGGGGGCGCCTCCCACCGGCAGCAACACTTTTGCGTACTATGAGAGGCCCTGTGCCAGTGACGTCGCCAACTAGTATTCCTCCCCCCACCTGATGAAGGAACCTGCACTTTCATCTGCACCTTCCTCTTTGTCCCCGTGTAAGGTGGTATGGTATGCGGGAAGAGCAACCTGACTTTCAGCAGGGTCACAATGTTGTTGTGTAGCGTGCACGGGGAATGTTGCGTTATGGGTCAATGTACCAGCAGACTCATCTATCACTGGCTGGGCAATGGGCACGATGAAGTGGAAACACAGATATAGGCCCAAAGAAGAAAGTGGGCTAAATGCAGTTCAAAATTGGTAACACAGGAATAACCAGGGGGCATTGCAGTGGAGGACAACTGGAATGAGAGGCTGACACAGAGAGTAGGGCCAAATCAGTAAGTAGTCGAAATGCAGTTCAAAATTGGCAACCGTAGTAAACAGGCGGCACAGCTTTGTTCAGTGGAGGAGAACAGCAAGGAGTGGCAGACACCGATAGTAGGCCCCAAACCAACTAGTACGCCAAATGCAGTTGTTCCATTTAACCACAATTTAATGAGAGCCTGAAGATAGAAGCTCAGGAAAGGCAACCTGGGGAACACCTTGGAGTGTAACACACCATCTCTCTCCACCCCATACCCATTTTGTATGGCCTAATGCAGTGTACTTTTCTACAACTACTAAACGAGAGTCGGAAGACCGAAGCAATGGCAAGGAAACCTGGGGAACACCTTAGAGTGTAACACACCCTCTCTCTACACCCCATACCCAATTTGAAGGCCTAATGCAGTGTAGTTTCCAAGAACTACTAAACGAGAGCCGGAAGATCGAAGCTCAGGAAAGGCAACCTGGGGAACACCTTGGAGTGTAACACACCCTCTCGCTACACCCCATACCCAATTTGAAGGCCTAATGCAGCGTAGTTTCCAACAACTACTAAACGAGAGCCGGAAGATCGAAGCTCAGGAAAGGCAACCTGGGGAACACCTTGGAGTGTAACACACCCTCTCTCTACACCCCATACCCAATTTGAAGGCCTAATGCAGTGTAGTTTCCAAGAACTACTAAACGAGAGCCGGAAGATCGAAGCTCAGGAAAGGCAACCTGGGGAACACCTTGGAGTGTAACACACCCTCTCGCTACACCCCATACCCAATTTGAAGGCCTAATGCAGCGTAGTTTCCAACAACTACTAAACGAGAGCCGGAAGATCGAAGCTCAGGAAAGGCAACCTGGGGAACACCTTGGAGTGGAACACACCATCTCTCTACACCCCATACCCAATTTGAAGGCCTAATGCAGAGTAGTTTCCAAGAACTACTAAACGAGAGCCGGAAGATCGAAGCTCAGGAAAGGCAACCTGGGGAACACCTTGGAGTGTAACACAACGTCTCTCTACACGACGGAAGGGCTGATTCTTAGGAAGGAAGGCTGTTGGAAATAAGCATTGCGCGTCCGAGGGTGATTATATTCTTATTAGGTATATACTCACCCTCGGACGCGCCCTGCTTCTTTATTTGGAATGAATGTTTATTTGCAATGTGGTGTTGACTTTCTCTATTATTTTGGTAATTAATGATTTTATTATTTTCATTATTTTGCATCTTCTCGGCAATAATATAAAGAAGACGCGACAGGACAACACTCGGTGGATGCCATATGTGTGTTTTCAATTTAAAAAAACTTTCAGTTAACTACTTGCAGGAGAAAGTAATTGTAGCTGGTGGCCATTTTTAGTACTGTACCAGATTAGAGTTGTGTGTTTGTTTTTAATGTTAAAATGTCTGCATTTGATATCTCACCAGTATTTTCTTTTTTATAAGCAAAATACTTATTTTTATATTTTCTGATGTTGGTTCCAGGGGTACACGGCCAGCAGTGCCCTGGTCAGTGTAGTAGTAGTTGAAAGAATGGACCGCAGACAGGCATCGAAGGCCTAAAATAAAAAAATTGGGCTGGCTGTAGGCAATTTTAAATTGGTTCCAGGGGTACACGGGCAGCAGTGGTGTGGTCAGTGGAGGCCTAGTGGAAGGAGTGACCGCAGACAGGCATCGAAGGCCTAACATAACAAACTTGGGCTGGCTGTAGGCACTTTTAAATTGGTTCCAGGGGTACACGGGCAGCAGTGGTCTGGTCAGTGGAAGTCTAGTGGAAGGAGTGACCGCAGACAGGCATCGAAGGCCTAAAATAATAACACATGGCTGTAGGCAATTTTAAATTGGTTCCAGGGGTACACGGACAGCAGTGGTGTCAGTGGAGGCCTAGTGGAAGGAGTGACCGCAGACAGGCATCGAAGGCCTAAAATAATAACACATGGCTGTAGGCAATTTTAAATTGGTTCCAGGGGTACACGGGCAGCAGTGACCTGGTCAGTGTAGTAGTAGTTGAAAGAATGGACCGCAGACAGGCATCGAAGGCCTAAAATAAAAAAATTGGGCTGGCTGTAGGCAATTTTAAATTGGTTCCAGGGGTACACGGGCAGCAGTGACCTGGTCAGTGTAGTAGTAGTTGAAAGAATGGACCGCAGACAGGCATCGAAGGCCTAAAATAAAAAAATTGGGCTGGCTGTAGGCAATTTTAAATTGGTTCCAGGGGTACACGGGCAGCAGTGACCTGGTCAGTGTAGTAGTAGTTGAAAGAATGGACCGCAGACAGGCATCGAAGGCCTAAAATAAAAAAATTGGGCTGGCTGTAGGCAATTTTAAATTGGTTCCAGGGGTACACGGGCAGCAGTGGTGTGGTCAGTGGAGGCCTAGTGGAAGGAGTGACCGCAGACAGGCATCGAAGGCCTAAAATAATAACACATGGCTGTAGGCAATTTTAAATTGGTTCCAGGGGTACACGGGCAGCAGTGACCTGGTCAGTGTAGTAGTAGTTGAAAGAATGGACCGCAGACAGGCATCGAAGGCCTAAAATAAAAAAATTGGGCTGGCTGTAGGCAATTTTAAATTGGTTCCAGGGGTACACGGGCAGCAGTGGTGTGGTCAGTGGAGGCCTAGTGGAAGGAGTGACCGCAGACAGGCATCGAAGGCCTAAAATAATAACACATGGCTGTAGGCAATTTTAAATTGGTTCCAGGGGTACACGGGCAGCAGTGACCTGGTCAGTGTAGTAGTAGTTGAAAGAATGGACCGCAGACAGGCATCGAAGGCCTAAAATAAAAAAATTGGGCTGGCTGTAGGCAATTTTAAATTGGTTCCAGGGGTACACGGGCAGCAGTGACCTGGTCAGTGTAGTAGTAGTTGAAAGAATGGACCGCAGACAGGCATCGAAGGCCTAAAATAAAAAAATTGGGCTGGCTGTAGGCAATTTTAAATTGGTTCCAGGGGTACACGGGCAGCAGTGGTGTGGTCAGTGGAGGCCTAGTGGAAGGAGTGACCGCAGACAGGCATCGAAGGCCTAACATAACAAACTTGGGCTGGCTGTAGGCACTTTTAAATTGGTTCCAGGGGTACACGGGCAGCAGTGGTCTGGTCAGTGGAAGTCTAGTGGAAGGAGTGACCGCAGACAGGCATCGAAGGCCTAAAATAATAACACATGGCTGTAGGCAATTTTAAATTGGTTCCAGGGGTACACGGACAGCAGTGGTGTGGTCAGTGGAGGCCTAGTGGAAGGAGTGACCGCAGACAGGCATCGAAGGCCTAAAATAATAACACATGGCTGTAGGCAATTTTAAATTGGTTCCAGGGGTACACGGACAGCAGTGGTGTGGTCAGTGGAGGCCTAGTGGAAGGAGTGACCGCAGACAGGCATCGAAGGCCTAAAATAATAACACATGGCTGTAGGCAATTTTAAATTGGTTCCAGGGGTACACGGGCAGCAGTGACCTGGTCAGTGTAGTAGTAGTTGAAAGAATGGACCGCAGACAGGCATCGAAGGCCTAAAATAAAAAAATTGGGCTGGCTGTAGGCAATTTTAAATTGGTTCCAGGGGTACACGGGCAGCAGTGACCTGGTCAGTGTAGTAGTAGTTGAAAGAATGGACCGCAGACAGGCATCGAAGGCCTAAAATAAAAAAATTGGGCTGGCTGTAGGCAATTTTAAATTGGTTCCAGGGGTACACGGGCAGCAGTGGTGTGGTCAGTGGAGGCCTAGTGGAAGGAGTGACCGCAGACAGGCATCGAAGGCCTAAAATAATAACACATGGCTGTAGGCAATTTTAAATTGGTTCCAGGGGTACACGGGCAGCAGTGACCTGGTCAGTGTAGTAGTAGTTGAAAGAATGGACCGCAGACAGGCATCGAAGGCCTAAAATAAAAAAATTGGGCTGGCTGTAGGCAATTTTAAATTGGTTCCAGGGGTACACGGGCAGCAGTGGTGTGGTCAGTGGAGGCCTAGTGGAAGGAGTGACCGCAGACAGGCATCGAAGGCCTAAAATAATAACACATGGCTGTAGGCAATTTTAAATTGGTTCCAGGGGTACACGGGCAGCAGTGACCTGGTCAGTGTAGTAGTAGTTGAAAGAATGGACCGCAGACAGGCATCGAAGGCCTAAAATAAAAAAATTGGGCTGGCTGTAGGCAATTTTAAATTGGTTCCAGGGGTACACGGGCAGCAGTGACCTGGTCAGTGTAGTAGTAGTTGAAAGAATGGACCGCAGACAGGCATCGAAGGCCTAACATAACAAACTTGGGCTGGCTGTAGGCACTTTTAAATTGGTTCCAGGGGTACACGGGCAGCAGTGGTCTGGTCAGTGGAAGTCTAGTGGAAGGAGTGACCGCAGACAGGCATCGAAGGCCTAAAATAATAACACATGGCTGTAGGCAATTTTAAATTGGTTCCAGGGGTACACGGACAGCAGTGGTGTGGTCAGTGGAGGCCTAGTGGAAGGAGTGACCGCAGACAGGCATCGAAGGCCTAAAATAATAACACATGGCTGTAGGCAATTTTAAATTGGTTCCAGGGGTACACGGGCAGCAGTGACCTGGTCAGTGTAGTAGTAGTTGAAAGAATGGACCGCAGACAGGCATCGAAGGCCTAAAATAAAAAAATTGGGCTGGCTGTAGGCAATTTTAAATTGGTTCCAGGGGTACACGGGCAGCAGTGACCTGGTCAGTGTAGTAGTAGTTGAAAGAATGGACCGCAGACAGGCATCGAAGGCCTAAAATAAAAAAATTGGGCTGGCTGTAGGCAATTTTAAATTGGTTCCAGGGGTACACGGGCAGCAGTGGTGTGGTCAGTGGAGGCCTAGTGGAAGGAGTGACCGCAGACAGGCATCGAAGGCCTAAAATAATAACACATGGCTGTAGGCAATTTTAAATTGGTTCCAGGGGTACACGGGCAGCAGTGACCTGGTCAGTGTAGTAGTAGTTGAAAGAATGGACCGCAGACAGGCATCGAAGGCCTAAAATAAAAAAATTGGGCTGGCTGTAGGCAATTTTAAATTGGTTCCAGGGGTACACGGGCAGCAGTGGTGTGGTCAGTGGAGGCCTAGTGGAAGGAGTGACCGCAGACAGGCATCGAAGGCCTAAAATAATAACACATGGCTGTAGGCAATTTTAAATTGGTTCCAGGGGTACACGGGCAGCAGTGACCTGGTCAGTGTAGTAGTAGTTGAAAGAATGGACCGCAGACAGGCATCGAAGGCCTAAAATAAAAAAATTGGGCTGGCTGTAGGCAATTTTAAATTGGTTCCAGGGGTACACGGGCAGCAGTGACCTGGTCAGTGTAGTAGTAGTTGAAAGAATGGACCGCAGACAGGCATCGAAGGCCTAACATAACAAACTTGGGCTGGCTGTAGGCACTTTTAAATTGGTTCCAGGGGTACACGGGCAGCAGTGGTCTGGTCAGTGGAAGTCTAGTGGAAGGAGTGACCGCAGACAGGCATCGAAGGCCTAAAATAATAACACATGGCTGTAGGCAATTTTAAATTGGTTCCAGGGGTACACGGACAGCAGTGGTGTGGTCAGTGGAGGCCTAGTGGAAGGAGTGACCGCAGACAGGCATCGAAGGCCTAAAATAATAACACATGGCTGTAGGCAATTTTAAATTGGTTCCAGGGGTACACGGGCAGCAGTGACCTGGTCAGTGTAGTAGTAGTTGAAAGAATGGACCGCAGACAGGCATCGAAGGCCTAAAATAAAAAAATTGGGCTGGCTGTAGGCAATTTTAAATTGGTTCCAGGGGTACACGGGCAGCAGTGACCTGGTCAGTGTAGTAGTAGTTGAAAGAATGGACCGCAGACAGGCATCGAAGGCCTAAAATAAAAAAATTGGGCTGGCTGTAGGCAATTTTAAATTGGTTCCAGGGGTACACGGGCAGCAGTGACCTGGTCAGTGTAGTAGTAGTTGAAAGAATGGACCGCAGACAGGCATCGAAGGCCTAAAATAAAAAAATTGGGCTGGCTGTAGGCAATTTTAAATTGGTTCCAGGGGTACACGGGCAGCAGTGACCTGGTCAGTGTAGTAGTAGTTGAAAGAATGGACCGCAGACAGGCATCGAAGGCCTAAAATAAAAAAATTGGGCTGGCTGTAGGCAATTTTAAATTGGTTCCAGGGGTACACGGGCAGCAGTGGTGTGGTCAGTGGAGGCCTAGTGGAAGGAGTGACCGCAGACAGGCATCGAAGGCCTAAAATAATAACACATGGCTGTAGGCACTTTTAAATTGGTTCCAGGGGTACACGGGCAGCAGTGGTCTGGTCAGTGGAAGTCTAGTGGAAGGAGTGACCGCAGACAGGCTTCGAAGGCCTAACATAACAAAATTGGGCTGGCTGTAGGCACTTTAAATTGGTTCCAGGGGTACATGGGCAGCAGTGTATGGTCAGTGGAAGTCTAGTGGAAGGAGTGACGGCAGACAGTCTTCGAAGGCCTAACATAACAAAATTGGGCTGACTGTAGGCACTTTTAAATTGGTTCCAGGGTAACACGGCCAGCAGTGGCCTGGTCAGTGTAGTAGTTGTAGAAAGAAGGGACCGCAGACAGGCTTCGAAGGCCTAACATAACAAAAATGTCAAAACAATGGTATTGTCAGTGCCAGGCATTGAAGGATGTCAGCGGCTAGACTACACATTGGTGAAGCTGTGAGAGATAATTTTGCTAGTGGTAGAGCACTGTTTGAGCTGGGGGGGGGAACTGTCTTGTGGCCGGCGGTACAGGCACAGGGCCCCTCATATTACAACGGTGTGTCTGACGTTGGGTGCGCACCACCACCGCCAGAGACACTTTATTGTACTATGAGGGACCCAGTGGCAGTGCCGTCGACCAAAAGCGGCCACACCCACCTCTTCAGACAAACAGCACTCTCAAGGGTCCAAGCGCAAAGTGGCGATAGCACGGCCCCGTGTGGGGAGTTTGGCCATTTCGTGAGGTGGAAACATGTCGTATGCTGGACAATCAGGTGAAGAAAATTACGAGATTGGAAAAGTCATTCAGAATAGTCCACAGGCAAGACCTTTTCATAGGAAAGCTAGGTGTCAGCCGGGCAGGGTGGGGCAAAAGATTTTGAAATCCAGTTGTGGTTCATTTTAATGAAGGTTAGATCATCTACATTTTGGGTAGCCAGACGAGTCCTTTTTTCTGTTAGTATTGAACCTGCAGCACTGAATACTCTTTCTGATAGGACACTAGCTGCCGGGCAAGCAAGCTCCTGCAATGCATATTCTGCCAATTCTGGCCAGGTGTCTAATTTGGATGCCCAGTAATCAAATGGGAATGACGGTTGAGGGAGAACGTCGATAAGGGATGAAAAATAGTTTGTAACCATACTGGACAAATGTTGTCTCCTGTCACTTTGAATTGATGCTGCAGTACCTGTCCTGTCTGCGGTCATAGAAAAATCACTCCACAACCTGGTCAGAAAACCCCTCTGTCCAACGCCACTTCTGATTTCTGCCCCTCTAACACCTCTGGTCTGCTGGCCCCTGGAGCTCGTGTGAGAACGATCACGGGCGCTGTGTGCAGGGAATGCCAGAAGCAAACGGTCAACAAGAGTTGATTGTTTTGTTGCTAATATTAGTTCCAAGTTCTCATGTGGCATAATATTTTGCAATTTGCCTTTATAGCGAGGATCAAGGAGGCAGGCCAACCAGTAATCGTCATCGTTCATCATTTTTGTAATGCGTGTGTCCCTTTTGAGGATACGCAAGGCATAATCCGCCATGTGGGCCAAAGTTCCCGTTGTCAAATCTGCGGTTGTGCTTGGTTGAGGGGCAGTTGCAGGCAAATCTACGTCACTTGTGTCCCTCAAAAAACCAGAACCCGGCCTTGCCACGCCACCAATTTCCCGTGCCCCCGGGAAAGCTTCCTCATTAAAAATATACTCATCCCCATCATCCTCCTCATCCTCCACCTCCTCTTCGCCCGGTACCTCGTCATGTACACTGCCCTGACCAGACAATCGCTGACTGTCATCAAGGCTTTCCTCTTCCTCTGGTGCAGACGCCTGATCCTTTATGTGCGTCAAACTTTGCATCAGCAGACGCATTAGGGGGATGCTCATGCTTATTATGGCGTTGTCTGCACTAACCAGCCGTGTGCATTCCTCAAAACACTGAAGGACTTGACACATGTCTTGAATCTTCGACCACTGCACACCTGACAACTCCATGTCTGCCATCCTACTGCCTGCCCGTGTATGTGTATCCTCCCACAAAAACATAACAGCCCGCCTCTGTTCGCACAGTCTCTGAAGCATGTGCAGTGTTGAGTTCCACCTTGTTGCAACGTCTATGATTAGGCGATGCTGGGGAAGGTTCAAAGAACGCTGATAGGTCTGCATACGGCTGGAGTGTACAGGCGAACGGCGGATATGTGCGCAAAGTCCACGCACTTTGAGGAGCAGGTCGGATAACCCCGGATAACTTTTCAGGAAGCACTGCACCACCAGGTTTAAGGTGTGAGCCAGGCAAGGAATGTGTTTCAGTTGGGAAAGGGAGATGGCAGCCATGAAATTCCTTCCGTTATCACTCACTACCTTGCCTGCCTCAAGATCTACAGTGCCCAGCCACGACTGCGTTTCTTGCTGCAAGAACTCGGACAGAACTTCCGCGGTGTGTCTATTGTCGCCCAAACACTTCATAGCCAATACAGCCTGCTGACGTATGCCAGTAGCTGCCCCATAATGGGAGACCTGGTGTGCAACAGTGGCAGGTGCGGATGGAGTGTTTGTGCGACTGCGGTCTGTGGACGAGCTCTTGCTTCTGCAGGAGGACGAGGAGGAGGAGGAGGAGGGGGTGCGAACGGCTACAGACAACTGTTTACTAGACCGTGGGCTAGGCAGAACTGTCCCAAACTTGCTGTCCCCTGTGGACCCTGAATCCACCACATTTACCCAGTGTGCCGTGATGGACACGTAACGTCCCTGGCCATGCCTACTGGTCCATGCATCTGTTGTCAGGTGCACCTTTGTGCTCACAGATTGCCTGAGTGCATGGACGATGCGCTCTTTAACATGCTGGTGGAGGGCTGGGATGGCTTTTCTGGAAAAAAAGTGTCGACTGGGTAGCTCGTAGCGTGGTACAGCGTAGTCCATCAGGTCTTTGAAAGCTTCGCTTTCAACTAACCGGTAGGGCATCATCTCTAACGAGATTAGTCTAGCTATGTGGGCGTTCAAACCCTGTGTACGCGGATGCGAGGCTAAGTATTTCCTTTTTCTAACCATAGTCTCATGTAGGGTGAGCTGGACTGGAGAGCTGGAGATCGTGGAACTAGCGGGGGTGCCGGTGGACATGGCAGACTGAGAGACGGTGGGAGATGGTATTGTTGCCGCCGGTGCCCTAGATGCAGTGTTTCCTACTACGAAACTGGTGATTCCCTGACCCTGACTGCTTTGGCCTGGCAAAGATACCTGCACAGATACAGCAGGTGGTGCGCTAAATGGTGGTCCTACACTGCCGGAAGGGATGTTGCGTTGATGACTAGCTTCATTGGCCGAGGGTGCAACAACCTTAAGGGACGTTTGGTAGTTAGTCCAAGCTTTCAAATGCATGGTGGTTAAATGTCTATGCATGCAACTAGTATTGAGACTTTTCAGATTCTGACCTCTGCTTAAGGAAGTAGAACATTTTTGACAGATGACTTTGCGCTGATCAATTGGATGTTGTTTAAAAAAATGCCAGACTGCACTCTTTCTAGCATCGGATACCTTTTCAGGCATTGCAGACTGAGCTTTAACCGGATGGCCACGCTGTCCTCCACCAGGTTTTGGCTTTGCCACGCGTTTTGGGCAAGATACGGGCCCGGCAGATGGAACCTGTGGCGATGTTGATGCCTGCTGCGGCCCCTCCTCCTCCTCTGCTTCAGAACTGCTGCCGCCTGCACCCTGTTCCCCCAATGGCTGCCAATCGGGGTCAAGAACTGGGTCATCTAATAACTCTTCTTGTACCTCCTGCGCAACTTCGTCTGTGTCACCGTGTCGTTCGGTGGTATAGCGTTCGTGATGGGGCAACATAGTCTCATCAGGGTCTGATTCTTGATCAGCACCCTGCGAGGGCAATGTTGTGGTCTGAGTCAAAGGACCAGCATAGTAGTCTGGCTGTGGCTGTGCGTCAGTGCACTCCATGTCAGATTCAATTTGTAATGGGCATGGACTGTTAACTGCTTCACTTTCTAAGCCAGGGACGGTATGTGTAAAGAGCTCCATGGAGTAACCCGTTGTGTCGCCTGCTGCATTCTTCTCTGTTGTTGTTTTTGCTGAAGAGGACAAGGAAGTGACTTGTCCCTGACCGTGAACATCCACTAACGACGCGCTGCTTTTACTTTTACCAGTTTCACGAGATGAGGCAAAAGAGCTAGAGGCTGAGTCAGCAAGATAAGCCAAAACTTGCTCTTGCTGCTCCGGCTTTAAAAGCGGTTTTCCTAATCCCAGAAAAGGGAGCGTTCGAGGCCTTGTGTAGCCGGACGACGAACCTGGCTCCACAGCTCCAGACTTAGGTGCAATATTTTTTCCCCCACGACCACCTGATGCTCCACCACTACCACTACCCTCATTACCAGCTGACAATGAACGCCCCCGGCCACGACCTCTTCCACTAGACTTCCTCATTGTTTTAAAAACGTAACCAAACTAACGTTATTTGTTGCAGTCACACAACTTACACGGTGAGCTATAACTTCTGTATGATTTAGCTACCCCTTTACAGGTTGGTGAGACCACAGCGAAAATCAGGCCCAATGTTACACACTCTTTTTTTGGTGGCTGCAAATTAGAGAGATGCCCCACACGCAGGACTGTCACTGAAGCACAAATGTTAATATTAATGTCACACTATTATTTTTTTTTTATTTTTATTTTTTTCAGGAACACTTTAGAAACCCCCCAAAAAAAAAAAAATAGATTTTTGCAGGGAGAATTTAGAAAACAAATGTAACAAACTATATGCTTTCTATGGGCCACTGAGTGAGAGATGACGCACACAGGAATCAGGAGTGGCACACAAGCCCAGAGGCCAATATTTTTCTACCAATGATTGATGGAGTTATTTTCTCTGGTAGATTTTGGAACCCAAATCAAGGAAAAAAAATGTAGGCTTTCTATGGACCACAATTGGAGAGAGAGAGAGAGAGAGATGGCACACCCAGGAGTCAAGACTGGCACACAAGCAGAAAGGCCAATATTAATCTCCCACTGTTTTTTTTGGTTGTTTTTTTTTTTTTTTTTTTCAGGGAGACTTTAGAAAAAAAAATAATAAAAAAAATATGATTTTATCAGGAAGAATTTAGAAACCAAATAAAATAAAATGATTTTTTCAGGGAGAATTTATAAAACAAATAAAACCAAAAATAGGCGTTCTATGGCCCACTGACTGAGAGATGACGCACCCAGGAGTCAAGACTGGCACACAAGCAGAAAGGCCAATATTAATCTCCCACTGTTTTTTTTGGTTGTTTTTTTTTTTTTTTTTTCAGGGAGACTTTAGAAAAAAAAATAATAAAAAAAATATGATTTTATCAGGAAGAATTTAGAAACCAAATAAAATAAAATGATTTTTTCAGGGAGAATTTATAAAACAAATAAAACCAAAAATAGGCGTTCTATGGCCCACTGACTGAGAGATGACGCACCCAGGAGTCAAGACTGGCACACAAGCAGAAAGGCCAATATTAATCTCCCACTGTTTTTTTTTTTTTTTTTCAGGGAGACTTTAGAAAAAAAAATAATAAAAAAAATATGATTTTATCAGGAAGAATTTAGAAACCAAATAAAATAAAATAATTTTTTCAGGGAGAATTTAGAAAACAAATAAAACCAAAAATAGGCGTTCTATGGCCCACTGACTGAGAGATGACGCACACAGGAGTCAGGAGTGGCACACAAACCCAGAGGCCAATATTTTTCTACCAATGATTGATGTAGTTATTTTCTCTGGTAGATTTTAGAACCCAAATCAAGGAAAAAAAATATAGGCTTTCTATGGACCACAATTGGAGAGAGAGAGAGAGAGAGAGAGAGAGAGAGAGAGAGAGAGAGAGAGATGGCACACCCAGGAGTCAAGACTGGCACACAAGCAGAAAGGCCAATATTAATCTCCCACTGTTTTTTTGGTTGTTTTTTTTTTTTTTTTTTTTCAGGGAGACTTTAGAAATAAAAATAATAAAAAAAATATGATTTTATCAGGAAGAATTTAGAAACCAAATAAAATAAAATGATTTTTTCAGGGAGAATTTAGAAAACAAATAAAACCAAAAATATGCGTTCTATGGCCCACTGACTGAGAGAGAGAGAGAGATGGAACGCTTAGTACTGGCACACAAGCCCAAAGGGCAATATTAATCTCCCTTTTTTTTTCCAGGGAGAATTTCTGAAACCCAAAAAAAAAATAAAATAGGCTTTCTATGGCCCACTATTTGTGAGAGAGATGGGACGCTCAGGACTGGCACAGATGGCACGCTCAGGACTGGCACAGAAGCCCAGAGGCCAATATTAATCTCCCTTTTTTTCTGGGAGAATTTATAAAACCAAAAAAATATTTAAATAGGCTTTCTATGGCCCACTATTTGTGAGAGAGATGGCACGCTCAGGACTGGCACAGATGGCACGCTCACAACTGGCACAGAAGCCCAGAGGCCAATATTAATCTCCCTTTTTTTCTGGGAGAATTTATAAAACCAAAAAAATATTTAAATAGGCTTTCTATGGCCCACTATTTGTGAGAGAGATGGCACGCTCAGGACTGGCACAGATGGCACGCTCACAACTGGCACACAAGCCCAGAGGCCAATATTAATCTCCCTTTTTTCAGGGAAAATTTATAAAACCAAAAAAAAAATTAAATAGGCTTTCTATGGCCCACTATTTGTGAGAGAGATGGCACGCTCAGGACTGGCACAGATGGCACGCTCACAACTGGCACACAAGCCCAGAGGCCAATATTAATCTCCCTTTTTTCAGGGAAAATTTATAAAACCAAAAAAAAAATTAAATAGGCTTTCTATGGCCCACTATTTGTGAGAGAGATGGGACGCTCAGGACTGGCACAGATGGCACGCTCAGGACTGGCACAGAAGCCCAGAGGCCAATATTAATCTCCCTTTTTTTCAGGGAGAATTTATAAAACCCAAAAAAAAATAAAATAGGCTTTCTATGGCCCACTATTTGTGAGAGAGATGGCACACTCAGGACTGGCACACAAGCCCAAAGGCCAATATTAATCTCCCACTGTATTTTTATCAGGGAGAATTTATACACCCCACAAAAAAAAATACAGAAAAATGAAAAGGCTTTCTATGGCCCACTATGTGAGAGAGATGGCACACACAGGGATGGCACTCTAGCAGAAATGCCAAATTGCCAATCTTAATCTCCCACCAAAAAAAAAAAAAAAAAAAAAACAGGGAATGTCCTACAATTACTATCTCCCTGCCTGCAGTAATCTCAGCCAGGTATGGCAGGCAGCTACTATCTCCCTGCCTGCAGTAATCTCAGCCAGGTATGGCAGGCAGCAATAAGGAGTGGACTGATGCACAAATGAAATAAAAAGTGTGGACAAACAAAAAAGATAGCTGTGCAGAAAGGAAGGAACAAGAGGATTTGTGCTTTGAAAAAAGCAGTTGGTTTGCACAGCGGCGTACACACAGCAATGCAGCTATCAGGGAGCCTTCTAGGGCAGCCCAATGAGCTACAGCGCTGAGGGGAAAAAAAAAAAAAAAAAAAATTCCACTGTCCCTGCACACCGAGGGTGGTGTTGGACAGTGCAAATCGCTGCAGCACAAGCGGTTTTGTGGTTAATGGACCCTGCCTAACGCTATCCCTGCTTCTGACAAAGCGGCAGCAACCTCTCCCTAAGCTCAGATCAGCAGCAGTAAGATGGCGGTCGGCGGGAACGCCTCTTTATAGCCCCTGTGACGTCGCAGACAGCAAGCCAATCACTGCAATGCCCTTCTCTAAGATGGTGGGGACCAGGACCTATGTCATCACGCTGCCCACACTCTGCGTTTACCTTCATTGGCTGAGAAATGGCGCTTTTCGCGTCATTGAAACGCGACTTTGGCGCGAAAGTCGCGTACCGCATGGCCGACCCCGCACAGGGGTCGGATCGGGTTTCATGAAACCCCGACTTAGCCAAAAGTCGGCGACTTTTGAAAATGTTCGACCCGTTTCGCTCAACCCTAATGGCCATAAATCCCAGACCCACAGTGGCTTTTCCTAAAGTCACACTGCGGTGCTGGGATTCGTGGCCTTGTGCAGTAAATATGTTCGCCGCTCACACATGTCCTTACACCTGCTTCAGACTGGGCGGCCTCAGCTGATCCCTTATCGCATGCCGCGGCCATGAGGCCGCACAGTCAGAAGAAGGCGGAAGGAGGGGAGTGAAGACAGGGGAACATATGCACTGCTCGTGCCCATCAATCACACCCTCGCAGTCAAAATATATGAGACAACGGGGGGCGTTGTGTCGGGCAGGGGGGACGCACAGGCACAGCCAGCCAACCAATGATGTCAGGAGACAGGCAGCGCTAACAATGGGGGTGCTGCGTGTCATTAAAAAGGAAAGTCACACCTCAGGGACATTGTAATGGTCTGTAATGAGACACATTTTGTACTTGTTGAGTTCCACGTGTGCAAGGAGAAAAAGTCAGCCACCTTGTACAAATGCAGCAGTACTGCTGTACAAGGTGGCTGTTATGCATAGAAACACCTGGGGGGGTGGGGGGCAGGCTCCCTTCAATTTCAGTTCATGTGCCTGCGTGGCGTTTGCAGGACACGTTGCCAGCTACACAGCAGGGGAACAGCTGGCGGTGCTGAACCCCACTAACACATTGGCTGGTGTTTTTCTCTGTGCAGCTAGCATGTCCGGGCAGAAACTGGCGTTGTTTGAGCCCAGGGTCAGCAGGAGGAGGAGAGGAGCAAAGTGTAGGCCGAAGCCTGCACTGGTGGCAGCTTTTGGTCAGTTGTGCCAGCGTGGCTTGTGCTGGACACGATGCCGACTACACAGCAGGGGAACAGCTGGCGGTGCTGAACCCCACTAACACATTGGCTGGTGTTTCTCTCTGTGCAGCTAGCATGTCCGGGCAGAAACTGGCGGTGTTTGAGCCCGGGATCAGCAGGAGGAGGAGAGGAGCAGAGTGTAGACCGAAGCCTGCACTGGGGGCAGCTTTTGGTCGGTTGTGCCAGCGTGGCTTGTGCTGGACACGATGCCAACTACACAGCAGGGGAACAGCTGGCGGTGCTGAACCCCACGAACACATTGACTGGTGTTTTTCTCTGTGCAGCTAGCAGTTCCGGGCAGAAACTAGCGGTGTTTGAGCCCAGGGTCAGCAGGAGGAGTAGAGGAGCAGAGTGTAGGCCGAAGCCTAGTTGAACCAATTTCAAAGGTTACCTTTAACCCCCCCCTCAGGTGTTGCAAGGTACAAGAGCCACACCTTAAACAGCATTAATGATGCACAAGTCAAAGGTTGCTCTATTTAATTTTGCTCCTTGCACACGCTGAATAAAACACGTACACTATTTAGCCCATTATACTGTCAAACAGTAGTGGAGGCGTGACTACTAGTCTTTTTAAGGAGATGCAGCACAGGTGTCAAAATTTACACCTAGCTGCTGTGCGCAGATTCCTGAGCGTTGTTATTTGCTGTACAGGAGTCTGCGCTATTGGGATCCCTTGGCCATGCGCTGTGAGCGCTTCCTGTCTTCTGACCTCATTTAATGTCGGCCGTTACGGTTAGCGATGGACATGAATCCCAGACCCACAGTGTGTTTTCAAAAAATCACACTGCGTGGCTGGGATTCGTGGCCTTGTTCAGTAAATATGTTTGACGCTCACACATGTCCTTACACCTGCTTCAGACTGGGCGGCCTCATCTGATCCCTTATCGCCTGCCGCGGCCATGAGGACACCCAGTCTGAAGAAGGCGGAAGGAGATGAGTGAACACAGGCAAACATATGCACTGCACATGCCCATCAATCACACCCTCGCTGTTCAAAAAAATAAGACACCGAGGGGCGTTGTTTCGAGCAGGGCAGACGCACAGGCGCAGCCAGCTAACCAATGATGTCAAAAGACGGGCAGCGCTAACAAGGGTGGTGCTGCGTATCATTAGAAAGGAAAGTCACACCTCAGGGACAGTGGAATGGTCTCAATGAGACACATTTTGTACGTGTTGAGTTCCACGTGGGCAAGGAGAAAAAGTCAGCCACCTTGTACAAATGCAGCAGTACTGCTGTACAAGGTGGCTGTATTACATAGAAACACCTGGGGGTGGGGGGCAGGCTCCCTTCAATTTCAGTTCATGTGCCTGCGTGGCGTTTGCAGGTCACGTTGCAAGCTACACAGCAGGGGAACAGCTGGCGGTGCTGAACCCCACTGACACATTGACTGGTGTTTTTCTCTGTGCAGCTCGCATGTCCGGGCAAAAACTGGCGGTGTTAGAGCCCAGGGTCAGCAGGAGGAGGAGAGGAGCAATGTGTAGGCCGAAGCCTGCACTGGTGGCAGCTTTTGGTCAGTTGTGCCAGCGTGGCTTGTGCTGGACACGATGCCGGCTACACAGCGGGGGAACAGCTGGCGGTGCTGAACCCCACTAACACATTGGCTGGTGTTTTTCTCTGTGCAGCTAGCACTTCCGGGCAGAAACTGGCGGTGTTTGAGCCCAGGGTCAGCAGGAGGAGGAGAGGAGCAGGGTGTAGGCCGAAGCCTGCACTGGTGGCAGCTTTTGGTCAGTTGTGCCAGCGTGGCTTGTGCTGGACACGATGCCGACTACACAGCAGGGGAACAGCTGGCGGTGCTGAACCTCACTAACACATTGACTGGTGTTTTTCTCTGTGCAGCTAGCAGTTCCGGGCAAAAACTAGCCGTGTTTGAGCCCAGGGTCAGCAGGAGAGGAGCAGAGTGTAGGCCGAAGCCTAGTTGAACCAATTTCAAAGGTTACCTTTAACCCCCCCTCAGGTGTTGCAAGGTACAAGAGCCACACCTTAAACAGCATTAATGATGCACAAGTCAAAGGTTGCTCTATTTAATTTTGCTCCTTGCACACGCTGAATAAAACACGTACACTATTTAGCCCATTATACTGTCAAACAGTAGTGGAGGCGTGACTACTAGTCTTTTTAAGGAGATGCAGCACAGGTGTCAAAATTTACACCTAGGTACTGGGCGCAGATTCCTGAGCGTTGTTATTTGCTGTACAGGAGTCTGCGCTATTGGGATCCCTTGGCCATGCGCTGTGAGCGCTTCCTGTCTTCTGACCTCATTTCATTTCGGCCGTTGCGGTTAGCGATGGACATGAATCCCAGACCCACAGTGTGTTTTCAAAAAATCACACTGCGTGGCTGGGATTCGTGGCCTTGTGCAGTAAATAGGTTTGCCGCTTACACATGTCCTTACACCTGCTCCAGACTGGGCGGCCTCAGCTGATCCCTTATCGCCTACCACGGCCAGGAGGCCGCACAGTCTGAAGAAGGCGGAAGGAGATGAGTTAAGACAGGCGAACATATGCACTGCTCGTGCCCATAAACCACACCCTCGCTGACAAAATAAATATGACAACGAGGGGCGTTGTTTCTAGCAGGGCGGATGCACAGGCGCAGCCAGCTAACCATGATGACAAAAGACGGGAAAAGCTACCAAGGGGGGTGCTGCGTATCATTAGAAAGGAAAGTCACACCTCAGGGACAGTGGAATGGTCTCAATGAGACACATTTTGTACGTGTTGAGTTCCACGTGGGCAAGGAGAAAAAGTCAGCCACCTTGTACAAATGCAGCAGTACTGCTGTACAAGGTGGCTGTTATACATAGAAACACCTGGGGGGGTGGGGCCAGGTTCTCTTTAATTTCAGTTCATGTGCCTGCGTGGCGTTTGCAGGTCACGTTGCCGGCTACACAGCAGGGGAACAGCTGGCGTTGCTGAACCCCACTAACACATTGGCTGGTGTTTTTCTCTGTGCAGCTAGCACTTCCGGGCAAAAACTAGCGGTGTTTGAGCCCAGGGTCAGCAGGAGGAGGAGAGGAGCAGAGTGTAGGCCGAAGCCTGCACTGGTGGCAGCTTTTGTTCTGTTGTGGCAGCGTGGCTTGTGCTGGACACGTTGCCGACTACACAGCAGGGGAACAGCTGGCGGTGCTGAACCCCACTGACACATCACCTAGTGTTTTTTCTGTGTAGACAACACTTCCAGGTGGCAACTGACAGTGTTGAAACCCAGGGAATCAAAGAGGAGCAGAGTGTAGGCCGAAGCCTGCAGTGGAGCAAGTTGAAAGGGAACCTTTAACCCCCCCCCCAGGCATTTGTTGCTGAAAGAGCCATCTTGTACAGCAGTAATACTGCACATGGAAAATGGTGGTTCCGAAAATTATGCTCCTTGCAAACGCTGAAGTACACACTCATATAATGTGTCCCCTCACACCATCAAACCATCCCGGAAGTGGGACTTTCCTTTGTAATGTGACACAGCACAGCCGTCATTCCAACCCCCTTGGTGCCGGGCGCCACCTCCTCAACGTTGTTTGGTTCTGTCACGGAGCCCGCGCTGTAATGTTATCCGTTGGCCATGCACAGTTAGCGGTGCCCGTCTTCTGACATCATGTAGGTGTCAGGCTGGCAGTGCCTGTGCGTCCAAGCTGCCCGAGATCCAACCTTGCAGTGTCATCTAATGTAGTCCCACTGCGGGCCAGGGATCCATGGGCATGCGCAGTGCATATCATCGCCTCTCACTCACCTCCTTCCTGCTTCTTCAGACTGTGCGGCGTCACGGCCGTGGCATGCTATTAGGGATCAGCTGACGCCGCCTAGTCTGAAGAAGCGTGAAGAAGGGGAGTGAGAGGCTAGTATATGCACTGCGCATGGCCATGGATACCAGGCCCACTGTGGGATCACATTAGACGACACTGCGAGGTGTGATTTCGGGCAGCGTGGACGCACAGGCGCAGCCAGGACGACAACAAATGATGTCAGAGGACGGGCAGCGCAAACTGTGCATGGCCAAGGGATAACATAACAGCGCAGGGTCCATGACGGAATCAAACAACGCTAAGGAGGCAGCGCACGGTGCCAAGGGGGTAGCAATGACGGCTGTGCTGCGTCACATTACAAAGGAAAGTCCCACCTCCGGGACGGTTGGACGGTGTGAGGGGACACATTACATGAGTGTGTAGTTCAGCGTTTGCAAGGAGCATAATTTCAAGAGCGACCTTTCCCTTGTGCAGTATTAGTGCTGCACATGGTGGCTCTTTCAGTAACAAACGCCTAGGGGGGGGGGACAGGTCCCCTTACATTTTAGTTGTGCCAGCGTGGCGGTCGCATGACACGTTGCCGCACACACAGCTGGGGATCAGCTGACGTTACTGAACCCCAATAACAGAGGAGCGACTGTTGACTGTGCACACAGCACTTCCAGGCACCAACTGGCGGTGTTAGAGCCCAGGGACAGCAGGAGGAGCAGATTGGAGGTATTGCCGCACACACAGCTGGGGATCAGCTGACGTTACTGAACCCCAATAACAGAGGAGCGACTGTTGACTGTGCACACAGCACTTCCAGGCACCAACTGGCGGTGTTAGAGCCCAGGGACAGCAGGAGGAGCAGAGGAACAGAGTGTAGGCCGAAGCCTGATTGGAGCAAGTTGAAAGGAAACCTTTAACCCCCCCCCCCAAGACGTTTGTAGCTGAAAGAGTCATCTTGTGCAGCACTAAGGATGCAAAAGGAAAAGGTTGCTCTTTTAATTATGCTCCTTGCAAACACCGAAGTAAGTAGTCGAGGTTATGCACTGTGCATGCCCATGGTTCCAAGGCCCGCAGTGGGATTACGTTAGACGAGACTGCGAGGTGGGATCTGGAGCAGCGTGGACGCACAGGCACTGACAGCCTGACACCAAATTATGTCAGAAGACAGGCAGCGCAAATAGGGCATGCCCAAGGGATAACAGAACAGCGCAGGCTCCGTGACAGCTTAAAACAACGCTGAGGAGGCAGCGCATGGCACCAAGGGGGTAGGAATGACGGCTGTGCTGCGTCACATTACGAAGGAAAGTCCCAGCTCCGGGACGGTATAACGGTATCAGTGAATACATTTTATAAGTGTTAAGTTCTGCGTGTGCAAAGAGCTAAAAAAAAAGAGCTACCTTTTCCTTGTGCAGCATTACTGCTGCACAAGATGGCTCTTTCAGTAACAAACGACGGGGGGGGGGGGGGGGAGGGACAGGTTCCCTTACATTTAGGTTGTTGTGCCAGCGTGGCGGTCGCAGGACACATTGCCGGCTACACAGCTGGGGATCAGCTGACGTTACTGAAACCCAATAACACTGGGTCGTATGTTTTTACTGTGCAGCCTGCACTTCTGAGCCGCAACTGGCGGTGTTGGAGCCCAGGAATAGCAGTTCAGGTGGTAGAAAGATGAACACAGCAGGAGACCTGGATGACACCCAATTACTTAATCAGGCAGAGGAGTGGCAAATTCCTGCGAGATCCAGGCCTGGTTCATTTTCAGGAAAGTAAGCCGGTCAACGTTATCGGAGGATAGTCGCATGCGACGGTCTGTTAGTACACCACCTGCGGCACTAAAGACACGTTCCGATAAGACACTAGCCGCAGGGCAAGCCAGCACCTCCAATGCATACTGGCTTAGCTCTGGCCATGTATCCAGCTTAGAGACCCAAAACTTGAACGGGGAAGAGCCGTCTGGGAGTACAGTAAGAGGGCAAGCCATGTAGTCTGTCACCATCTGACGGAACCGTTGCCTCCTGCTGACTGGAGCCGCCGATGATGGTGTAGACATTTGGGGCGGGCACACAAAAGTGTGCCAGAGTTGTGCCATACTGGGCTTGCCTTGGGCAGAGGCACTGCTTCTGCTCCCTCTTTGGGCAGAGCCTCCACCACTGCCTCGACGCACTGAGCTGCTTTGTAAAGCACTAGCAGCACTCCTCTCAGTTGGACAGGAGAAGATGATGGAATTCACCAGTGTGTCGTGGTACTCCCGCAATTTACGCTCCCGGGTCAACGCAGGGATGAGGTTTTGGACGTTGTCCCGGTAGCGAGGATCGAGGAGGGTGAACACCCAATAATCAGGCATGTTGAGAATGTGGTCGATGCGGCGGTCATTTCTCAGGCACTGCAGCATGAAATCCACCATGTGCTGCAGAGTGCCAACTGGCCCAGAAACGCTGTCCCCTGCTTGAGACATGATCTCTGCCCGCTCGTCATCACCCCACCCTCGCTGTACACACTGACCACTGGACAATTGTGTCGCTCCCTCCTCTGGACGGAGCTCTTCCTCCTCCATTGACTCCTCCTCATCCTCCTCACAAATTGGCCCCTGTGTACCCCTTTGTGAGGAACCACGTGGCGCTGACTCTCCAGAAGCTGATGGAAAAGGTGACTCCTCATCCTCCACCTCTTCCACCACATCATCCCTTAACCCTTGCAAAGTTTGCTGAAGCAGGCAGATAAGGGGGACAGTCATGCTGACTAGTGCATCATCTGCACTTGCCATCCGCGTGGAATAATCAAAAGGACGCAAAACCTGGCAGACGTCCTTCATAGTGGCCCACTCTGTGGTTGTGAAGTCTGATCGGCGCTGACTGCGACTTCTTTGCGCCTGATGCAGCTGGTACTCCATAACTGCTTGCTGCTGCTCACACAACCGCTCCAACATATGTAACGTGGAATTCCACCGGGTAGGTAGGTCACATATGATGCGGTGTTCCGGAAGGCGGAATCGGCGCTGCAGAGCAGCAATGCGGGATCTGGCCAAGCTGGAACGCCGCAAGTGAGCACACTCTAGGCGGACCTTGTGCAGCAGGGCATCAAGATCCGGATAGTCCCTCAGAAAACTCTGCACAACCAAATTGAGCACATGTGCCAGATATGGGATGTGAGTGAGGTTGCCAAGGGCCAAAGCTGCCACCAGATTTCGGCCATTGTCACACACTACCATGCCTGGCTGGAGATTCGCTGGCAGTAACCACACATCGCTCTCCTGCTTGATGGCATTCCAGAGCTCCTGTGCTGTGTGGCTTCGATGCCCCAATGAAACTAGTTTCAAGACGGCCTGCTGACGTTTGGCCACGGCTGTGCTCATGTCGGTCATAGGTAAACGTTCACGGGTCCATGTGGAGGTGGACTGTGACGGATCCTGCAGAGAGGAATCAGAGGAACTGGTGTAAGAGGAGGAGTCGATGCGTACAGACTGGATTCCTGCAATCCTTGGAGTGGGCAGGACACGTCCTGCGCCACTCGCACGATCTGTACCTGGCTCAACAACATTAACCCAATGGGCAGTGAGGGAAACATATCGCCCCTGTCCATGCTGACTGGTCCACGCATCGGTGGTGAGGTGGACCTTGCTACTGACGGCGTTCAGTAGCGCATGTTTTATGTTTGCCTCAACATGCCTGTGCAGGGCAGGGACAGCCTGCCTGCTGAAGTAAAAGCGGCTGGGCACCTTGTACTGTGGGACTGCCAATGCCATCAAGTCACGGAAGCTGTCAGTCTCCACCAGCCTGAACGAGAGCATTTCCAGGGACAACAGTTTGGCAATGCCTGCATTCAGAGCCTGTGCTCGGGGGTGGTTGGCCGAGAATGCCCGCCTTTTCTCCCATGCCTGGACTACCGATGGCTGTAGAGTAGACTGGGAGTGTGAGGATGACTGGGAAGGTGGTGCTGTGGGTGGAATTACACTAGGTCTCTGGACAACAGTGGAGGAAGAGGCAACACGAGATGAAGAGGTGGTAGCTGCCGCTGTTGGTTGGCCTACGTCTTCACTGTGTTTCTGTAACTCCACCGCGTGCCTGTTCCGCACATGTTTCCACATATTTGTGGTATTGAGGTTGCTGACACTTTTACCTCTTTTTACTTTCTGATGACACAGCTTGCATTTGACAAAACAAATGTCATCTGCAACTGTGTCAAAAAAGGACCAGGCACTGCAAGTCTTGGGAGCGCCCTTTTTGGCTTTGGAAAGAGACAGGCTCCTAACGGGTGCCAAAGTGGAGGCTACAGGCTCCGCAGTCTTCCCCCTCCCTCTCCCTCTTTGGCCCGTAAGGGGAAGCTCTTCCTCAGAGCTGCTCCCACCACCTTCCTGTTCCTCACGCCACGATGGGTCAAGGACCTCATCATCTCCACTACCCTCTGCCACCAACTGCTCCTCCTGGGTAGTCTCGGCAGCACAGTACGCATCAGAAAGCGGCACCTGAGTTTCATCATCAGATGCGTACTGTGCTGTGGTCACCGGAGGCACTGGCCCACCTGCCTCTTCAGAGTCAGAGAGATAAAGCTTTTGGGCATCACTGCACACTGCCTCTTCTTCCATTTCTCCAATGCTGCTTGGCTGGCCCCCTGTTTCCAAGCCAAGAGATTCAGAGAACAGAAGTAGAGACGGCTCCTGTCCTGGGCTCTCTGACTGCCTGGCCAATTTGGCAGGTGGTGAAGAGACAGATGGCTGCTCTCCAGTGCTCTGTGCCTGAGAGGATGTGGCACTAACTGAAGTCGATGCCGAGGCGTTAGCTGCCATCCACCCGACAACGGCTTCAATTTGGTCTTCACGTAGCAGCGGTGCACGGCACTCTCCGACAAAGCTGCGCATGAAGGACTGTTCCCTGCTGAAACTGAGTGACGACGAGTCACCGGCGCCCGCAGCAGGCACAGAATCACCACGTCCTCTCCCTGCTCCTCTCCCTGCTCCGCGCCCACGCCCACGTGCCTTACTCCCTGCCCTCTTCATCTTGGTTGACAGATAAAGATAAGCAGAAAAGTACTAAGGCCTTAGTGTGCTTATTCCTGAAATGCTCCTCCTAACAGGTGTAAGAAACACTAATGTTGTAAATTGTGGACTAAACTTTATTATTTTTCAAATGTGGCCTACACAAGTGTTAAGTTGTGTTTGGTGAACTTAACTTTTTTTTTGGTGCAGATCGGGCTACAGAGCTAGTTTAAATCACACGGAGACCGTGCAGACAGCCGTAAACGGCGCTGCAAGGCCAAAAAACCCTCCTCTCGGTTATCCTATATAGTGTTTTTCCACTATTTAGCTGGATACGAGTGGAAAGACACTAATAGGAATTTTTTTTTTCAAATTTTAAACAGGCTGCACTATTTGAAAAAAAGTAAAATTTTTCTCAAGGTATGAGGCAGTAACGAACCCTGAGCTGAATCCAACCGGCTATGGCTGCACACAGACTACAGGGCGAGCTGGGCTCACACGGAGACCGTGCAGACAGCCGTAAACGGCGCTGCAAGGCCAAAAAAACCTCCTCTAGGTTATCCTATATAGTGTTTTTCCACTATTTAGCTGGATACGAGTGGAAAGACACTAATAGGAATTTTTTTTTTCAAATTTTAAACTGGCTGCACTATTTGAAAAAAAGGAAATTGTTTTTCAAGGTATGAGGCAGTAACGCACCCTGAGCTGAATCCAACCGGCTATGGCTGCACACAGACTACAGGGCGAGCTGCGCTCACACAGAGACCGTGCAGACAGCCGTAAACGGCGCTGCAAGGCCAAAAAACCCTCCTCTAGGTTATCCTATATAGTGTTTTTCCACTATTTAGCTGGATACGAGTGGAAAGACACTAATAGGAATTTTTGTTTTTCAAATTTTAAACAGGCTGCACTATTTGAAAAAAAGTAAAATTTTTCTCTAGGTATGAGCCAGTAACGAACCCTGAGCTGAATCCAACCGGCTATGGCTGCACACAGACTACAGGGCGAGCTGGGCTCACACGGAGACCGTGCAGACAGCCGTAAACGGCGCTGCAAGGCCAAAAAACCCTCCTCTAGGTTATCCTATATAGTGTTTTTCCACTATTTAGCTGGATACGAGTGGAAAGACACTAATAGGAATTTTTTTTTTTCAATTTTTAAACAGGCTGCACTATTTGAAAAAAAGTACAATTTTTCTCAAGGTATGAGCCAGTAACGAACCCTGAGCTGAATCCAACCGGCTATGGCTGCACACAGACTACAGGGCGAGCTGGGCTCACACGGAGACCGTGCAGACAGCCGTAAACGGCGCTGCAAGGCCCAAAAACCCCCCTCTAGGTTATCCTATGTAGTGTTTTTCCACAATAGAGCTGGAGACTGGTGGAAAAACACTAATAGGAAATTTGAGAAAAAATGTGCAGCAAGCTGCACTAAGAGCAAAAAAGGACAACTGTGTGAGGCAGTGTGAACCCCCCCTGAGCTGAATACAACCGGGTATATGGCTGCACACAGACTACAGAGTGAGCTGCACACACACACACACACAGAGACCTTGCAGAACGCTGTTAAAACAGCGCTGCAAGGCAAGAGCAAGGTGAACAGTGAAGAACACACGCGTTTTGCTAAATTAGCCTTTGGATAGGAAAATAAAGCAATTAGCTAGCTCGACTGGCCCTCAGTTAGAACACAGCATCCTGTCCCTAACTGAAATCACAGCAGAGTGAGCGCAAAATGGCGGCAGCGTTTTTTATAGTGCAGAGTGACATCATTTCAGCAGCCAATCCAAGCCTTGCCAGTACTTACATGCCCACCATGCTAAACAGGATGTGCCCACACTTCCAATCATTCCTCATTGGCTGCTGCGTTCAGTTTGAATTCTGGGAACTTCCGATTCCGGTATCCGATACGCGGGAAGTATCGGAATTCGGTATCGGAATTCCGATACCGCAAATATCGGCCGATACTCGATACTTGCGGTATCGGAATGCTCAACACTAGTCATAAACCATACACACGAACAGTCCATTACACACTGTATCAGGGCATGACATTAGGTTTCACATCATTAGTTTTGCGGCAACTAAACGCGCTGGTCCTCCTCTGACCAGTTGCCGTGTGTGACCGCACAGTTCATAGAACATAATGAACACCAACAGTCTGTAGAGGTACCTTATGGGAGCTCCTGCTTCACCCGCTGACTCCTTTTCAGTCCTCTCTCCATGGGAATGCTGCCTTACGGGAATCACCAACTTGCCTGACAGGCATACACCAGTCGGTTCCAGACCCACCGAAGGATCGTAGCATCCCCAACACAGTAGCCGTCACCGGTTTTGCAGGTCCTTGGCCTCACCTCGTGCTCTTCAGGGATCCAGTCCCAACACAGAGGCCACTCAGGACCACGGCCTCTCCAAGTGCTCTTCAGGGATCCGGTCCCCACTCTGGACCTCCCAACACCCAGGCCTTTCCTCTCACAGGACCTTCCAGGTAAACCATTCAGGTCCATACACAGGAACCATGTGACCCACACCCTGGTCACATTACATACCTGCAACCACTCCCATAGATGGGTGGCCTGTGTGTGGCTAGTTCGACCCACTCAGCTCTCAAACTAGCCCTGCCAGCCTCCCTCTAAAACAACACAATTACTTGTGGGACTACAGGTCCCAGAGCAACCTTACTTCAGGCTTACAGCGCAGAGTATCTTCCTCTGCAACACACATACTGGCTATTCACAATAATGCCTGACTTTGTCTCATCACCATAGTTATGCCTGTGACTGCCATGCATTCCTATGGCCTCAATACGCCTTCATGCATATTCTGGGGAGACCATGCAGTGCCCCCTACCTGTAGCAGGGGTCACTGCATCACACCATACAGGACATAGTTTCTTGGTTCAAAACAAACAGGTGGTTTAGTAAAAGAAGTCAGAATGTGGAGTAACTACTCTAACACATCACCTCTTAGCTTGGTTACTCTATAAAGCAGATCCCCATTCATAGAATAGCATAGCATTCATAGCCCCCGGCTCCTGATGCACACCATTTCATACTGTTACATTTTCAAACACCCATTTAAGAGTTAGATCCTTGAATTGGGCAGTTCCAAAGTTTCTCTCGGATATCTCTAGCTCAGGGATGTTGACTTCAGGGAATGCTACCTCACATTCATTGCCATTGAGCACACACATGGGAAACTATTGCGCTACGGCCTGTGGTGAGGTTTATTTAGGGGCGATCTGGCTTTTGTCCAAACACCTGGTAACCTCGCTATCCCCCACATGTGCCAGAACACTGCAAAGTCCGGTCCTATTATTATGAGGTGCAACAAGTCCTTGTCGACAACCACTTCATGAGACGCAGTGCCACAGTCTGTGCTTACATCTACCCAGGCCACAGAATTGTTCTTAGCGTTCACATGGATGCAAAGGACACCCACCACATTCCCAGGGACCAGTCAATGAGAAAGTGTGTCCCTTATCAGAGTCAACAAACTTCCAAAGTCCAACACTCGTACTCCGTTTACAGAAATAGATCATGACTGAGGGTTCACGCTGCAGGCGAGGTAAGCAAAATAGGAGCAATGCCAGCCTATGCTGCAGTCCATTGGCTCAGATTTCATTGGACACCGGGCAGCTATATGGCCAACTTCATGACACCTCCAACAAAGAACGGCAGGAGACTGATTACTCGATCTCTCTTGGGACTCCACGTGACCGCTCATACAGTAGAAGGTGCGGCCAGGACAGGAAGCAGCGCCAGCCAGCGAGGGAGCCGGGTGAGTATTTTAAGAACAGCGGGCGGGCGCACATTGGTGGTAGGGGGGTGGTGACATGGATATTTATTTTAAACACGAGAAACAAAAAAAAAGGAATATTCATATCGTCTCTACAGCAAACACTGCTGCAGGGAAGATATGAATGGGGCTTCAGCACCAGTGGGGGGGACAGCGCTTACTGTAGCGCTGTCTCCTGCACGGCACACGGACTGCACACGGACAATGTCCATGTGTGGTACGTGTTTTACATGGACCCATTGACTTTAATGGGTCCATGTAATCCGTGCGCTCCCACGAACACTGACATGTCTCCGTGTTTGGCACACGGAGACACGGTTTGCAAAAAATCAATGACATCTGCACAGATGCATTGATTTCAATGTGTCTACGTGTGTCAGTGGCTCCGGTACATGAGTAAACTGTCACCTCACGTACCGGAGCCACTGACGTGTGAAAGCGGCCTAAGTAAGCAACCCAGATGCATAATTTCTTTGCTTACATAATTTATTTGATTACATGTTTTCTGAGGCCCTTGTCTGCATATCTTCCATGTATTAGAGTGCCTCCTTCTGATTATTGGAAACCCTTGCACTTAGTGCATAGGCTTTATGAGTCTAGGAGTCAGAATGCCTAACAATTTTAACAAAATGTGTGTGAATCCCTCCTTTATGTCTAAAACAGGATGTAACAGCATCCCTCTTTCGTCTAATTTTTGGAAGTTCTTAATAGGGAAAAGAAAATATGTAGCCCTGAAAGGGAATTTTGTTTTTAGATTGCAGCAACAGTACTTAGACTAAAACTTTTTGTTTCATTTTTTAAAGAAGCAGCATGCAATTCTGTCAGCATCTGTTCACCATTAAAACCAACGAGAGAGTGCTAAAACACAAAATAAATTCTGTGCTAACATAGACTACGTGGGTGGAGGTGTTTTTTTTTCTCTTTTATTTTTGCCTTATATACAACTCATTATACAACAAATAATGTTTCATGACAATTTTTCCTATAAAATCAATTTTATCTTTGGTTTGATATGTTTCATTTTCATTCCGTAAAAGTGGCGTGATACTCTGTCAACTGTCATGTAGTGACCCCTGTTACAGCTAGAGGGCGCTGTATGTGCTCCTCGGAATACACATGGAGGCGTTTCTGTGATTATGATGGTGAAACAGTGACTGGCAGGATTGTAAATGGCCGGTATGTGTCGCAGAGGGAGACTGTGCTGTAAGCCTGAAGTAAGGTTGTTCTGGGACCTGTAGTCCCACAAGTATTTGTGTTTGTTTATGGAGCGCCCCCAGACACAGGGCCACAAGTCACTCGGTACCGGTCCTTTCTGTTCAGCTCTGCGGTTGTCACGGTGGCTGGACCCGGTCGGTGACCCTGCTAAGGGGCGTCCAATAAAGGGTGTTGGTGCGTAGTGCGAGGAATAACGAAGACACAGGGTTCAGTTTCTTTACCTTTTACTGAAGGTTTCAGGCTCCTCAATCCAGGGCACTTTTACCAGGGCTGTCTGAGACCGGCCGGTCCGAGGGCACATCCAGAGTTCTCTTTTCAGGTGGATATCAGTGTCTACCCACTAGCGCCTGTGTGTTGTAGTGCTTCCCTGCTGAGCATTCAAGATAGTCCTCACAACTGCTGTTCTCGTCCGTTCTAGATCTTTCTTTCTCTCCGTCCCCCAGATATGTTATGGCTAGGACGCACCCTTAGGACAGGTAGGCCTGGAGGTATTCTGGAACCCTAGTGTCGCCCCTCTCCCACGTTGCCTCCTATATCCTTCTTAGGTGTTGTATGGTAGACAGCCAACCTGTAATTAACTGTCCTGCCGCTGTTTGAAGTAATGCGTGGAGACTGTTACTTCTTCGGTGCTCCGGCCACTGTTGTGAATTCTGTGGCTGAATTCACTCCTGTGGTCACAAGTGGCACTGCAGCTTCTGAGCTTCCTCCCTCAGGTGTTCTGGTGAGCTCGTTAACTGCTTCATTACTTAACTCCGCCTGATGCTGCTATCCTTGCTCCTTGTCAATGTTTCAGTGTTGGATCTGAGCTTCTCCTGATTGTTCCTGTGACCTGCTGCTCTGTATAGCTAAGTGCTTTTTGCTTTTTTGTTGGTTTTTTTCTGTCCAGCTTGTCTTTTGTTTTGCTGGAAGCTCTGAGACGCAAAGTGTGTACCGCCGTGCCGTTAGTTCGGCACGGTGGGTTTTTTTTGCCCCCTTTGCGTGGTTTTGCTTTAGGGTTTTTTGTAGACTGCAAAGTTCGCTTTACTGTCCTCGCTCTGTCCTAGAATATCGGGCCCCACTTTGCTGAATCTATTTCATCCCTACGTTTTGTCTTTTCATCTTACTTACAGTCATTATATGTGGGGGGCTGCCTTTTCCTTTGGGGAATTTCTCTGGGGCAAGTCAGGCCTATTTTTCTATCTTCAGGCTAGCTAGTTTCTTAGGCTGTGCCGAGTTGCCTAGGTAGTTGTTAGGCGCAATCCACAGCCGCTTTTAGTTGTGTTTAGGATAGGATCAGGTGTGCAGTCTACAGAGTTTCCACGTCTCAGAGCTCGTTCTTGTATTTTTGGGTATTTGTCAGATCACTGTGTGCGCTCTGATCGCTAAGCACACTGTGTTTCTGGATTGCCTTCATAACACCTGTCATTAGCAAGCATAACAGTACAAGGAGCCCAACTAATGATTCTCAATAGAGGGAAAGAAAAAGTTCTGACATCATTTTTTTTTTTTTTTTTTCTGCTCTGTGTTCACTTTTTTTTTTCCCCTAGACATTTGGGTGATTCTGGACACAGGTGTGGACATGGATATTCAGGGTCTGTGCTCTTCAATGGATAATCTCGTTATAAATGTACAAAAAATTCAAGATACTATTGATCAGAAATCTATGTTAGAACCAAGAATTCCTATTCCTGATTTGTTTTTTGGAGATAGAACTAAGTTTCTAAGTTTCAAAAATAATTGTAAGCTATTTCTGGCCTTGAAACCTCATTCTTCTGGTAATCCTATTCAACAGGTTTTGATTATTATTTCTTTTTTGCGCGGCGACCCTCAAGACTGGGCATTTTCTCTTGCGCCAGGAGACCCTGCATTGAGTAGTGTCGATGCGTTTTTCCTGGCGCTCGGATTGCTGTACGATGAGCCTAATTCAGTGGATCAGGCTGAGAAAAATTTGCTGGCTTTGTGCCAGGGTCAGGATGATATAGAAGTATATTGTCAGAAATTTAGGAAATGGTCAGTACTCACTCAGTGGAATGAATCTGCGCTGGCAGCTTTGTTCAGAAAGGGTCTCTCTGAGGCTCTTAAGGATGTCATGGTGGGATTTCCTATGCCTGCTGGTTTGAATGAGTCTTTGTCTTTGGCCATTCAGATCGGTCGACGCTTGCGCGAGCGTAAATCTGTGCACCATTTGGCGGTACTGCCTGAGGTTAAACCTGAGCCTATGCAGTGCGATAGGACTATGACTAGAGTTGAACGGCAGGAATACAGACGTCTGAATGGTCTGTGTTTCTACTGTGGTGATTCCACTCATGCTATTTCTGATTGTCCTAAGCGCACTAAGCGGTCCGCTAGGTCTGCCGTCATTGGTACTGTACAGTCCAAATTCCTTCTGTCCATTACCTTGATATGCTCTTTGTCGTCGTTTTCTGTCATGGCGTTTGTGGATTCGGGCGCTGCCCTGAATCTGATGGATTTGGATTATGCTAAACGTTGTGGGTTTTTCTTGGAGCCTTTGCGGTGTCCTATTCCATTGAGAGGAATTGATGCTACACCTTTGGCCAAGAATAAACCTCAATACTGGGCCCAGCTGACCATGTGCATGGCTCCTGCACATCAGGAAGTTATTCGCTTTCTGGTGTTGCATAATCTGCATGATGTGGTCGTGTTGGGGTTGCCATGGCTACAAACCCATAATCCAGTATTGGATTGGAATTCCATGTCGGTATCCAGCTGGGGTTGTCAGGGGGTACATGGTGATGTTCCATTTTTGTCGATTTCGTCATCCACCCCTTCTGAGGTCCCAGAGTTCTTGTCTGATTATCAGGATGTATTTGAAGAGCCCAAGTCCGATGCTCTACCTCCGCATAGGGATTGTGATTGTGCTATCAATTTGATTCCTGGTAGTAAATTCCCTAAAGGTCGATTATTTAATTTATCCGTGCCCGAACACGCCGCTATGCGCAGTTATGTAAAGGAATCCCTGGAGAAGGGACATATTCGCCCATCGTCATCACCACTGGGAGCAGGGTTCTTCTTTGTAGCCAAGAAGGATGGTTCGCTGAGACCGTGTATTGATTACTGCCTTCTTAATAAGATCACTGTTAAATTTCAGTATCCCTTGCCATTGTTATCTGACTTGTTTGCTCGGATTAAGGGGGCTAGTTGGTTCACTAAGATAGATCTTCGTGGTGCGTATAATCTGGTGAGAATCAGGCAAGGAGATGAATGGAAAACTGCATTCAATACGCCCGAGGGTCATTTTGAGTATCTAGTGATGCCGTTCGGACTTGCCAATGCTCCATCTGTGTTTCAGTCTTTAATGCATGACATCTTCCGTGAGTATCTGGATAAATTCCTGATTGTTTACTTGGATGACATTTTGATCTTCTCAGATGATTGGGAGTCTCATGTGAAGCAGGTCAGAATGGTTTTTCAGGTCCTGCGTGCTAACTCTTTGTTTGTGAAGGGATCAAAGTGTCTCTTCGGTGTGCAGAAAGTTTCATTTTTGGGGTTCATCTTTACCCCTTCTACTATCGAGATGGATCCAGTTAAGGTCCAAGCCATCCAGGATTGGATTCAGCCGACATCTCTGAAAAGTCTGCAAAAGTTCCTGGGCTTTGCTAATTTTTATCGTCGCTTCATCTGTAATTTTTCTAGCATTGCCAAACCATTGACCGATTTGACCAAGAAGGGTGCTGATTTGGTTAATTGGTCTTCTGCTGCTGTGGAAGCTTTTCAGGAGTTGAAGCGTCGTTTTTGTTCTGCCCCTGTGTTGTGTCAGCCAGATGTTTCTCTTCCGTTCCAGGTCGAGGTTGATGCTTCTGAGATTGGAGCAGGGGCGGTTTTGTCACAGAGAGGTTCTGATTGCTCAGTGATGAAACCATGTGCTTTCTTTTCCAGGAAGTTTTCGCCCGCTGAGCGTAATTATGATGTGGGCAATCGAGAGTTGCTGGCCATGAAGTGGGCATTCGAGGAGTGGCGTCATTGGCTTGAAGGAGCTAAGCATCGCGTGGTGGTATTGACTGATCATAAGAACTTGACTTATCTCGAGTCTGCCAAGCGCTTGAATCCTAGACAGGCCCGTTGGTCGTTATTTTTTGCCCGCTTCGACTTTGTGATTTCGTACCTTCCGGGCTCTAAAAATGTGAAGGCGGATGCTCTGTCTAGGAGTTTTGTGCCCGACTCTCCGGGTTTATCTGAGCCAGCGGGTATCCTCAAGGAAGGAGTCATTGTGTCTGCCATCTCCCCTGATTTGCGGCGGGTGCTGCAAAAATTTCAGGCGAATAAACCTGATCGTTGTCCAGCAGAGAAACTGTTCGTCCCTGATAGGTGGACTAATAAACTTATCTCTGAACTTCATTGTTCGGTGTTGGCTGGTCATCCTGGAATCTTTGGTACCAGAGAGTTAGTGGCTAGATCCTTCTGGTGGCCATCTCTGTCACGGGATGTACGTACTTTTGTGCAGTCCTGTGGGATTTGTGCTAGGGCTAAGCCCTGCTGTTCTCGTGCCAGTGGGTTGCTTTTGCCCTTGCCGGTCCCAAAGAGGCCTTGGACACATATTTCGATGGATTTCATTTCTGACCTTCCCGTTTCTCAAAAGATGTCAGTCATTTGGGTGGTCTGTGATTGCTTTTCTAAAATGGTCCATCTGGTGCCCTTGGCTAAATTGCCTTCCTCCTCTGATTTGGTACCTTTGTTCTTTCAGCATGTGGTTCGGTTGCATGGCATTCCTGAGAATATTGTTTCTGACAGAGGTTCCCAGTTTGTTTCAAGGTTCTGGCGAGCCTTTTGTGGTAGGATGGGCATTGACCTATCCTTTTCCTCGGCTTTCCATCCTCAGACTAATGGCCAGACCGAACGAACCAATCAGACCTTGGAAACATATCTGAGATGTTTTGTTTCTGCAGACCAGGATGATTGGGTGTCCTTTTTGCCGTTGGCTGAGTTCGCCCTTAATAATCGGGCCAGCTCGCCTACCTTGGTTTCTCCATTTTTTTGCAATTCTGGGTTCCATCCTCGTTTCTCTTCAGGACAGGTTGAGTCTTCGGACTGTCCTGGTGTGGATTCTGTGGTGGATAGGTTGCAGCAGATCTGGACTCAGGTAGTGGACAATTTGATCTTGTCCCAGGAGAAAGCTCAACTTTTCGCTAATCGCAGACGTGTGGGTCCCCGACTTCGTGTTGGGGATCTGGTTTGGTTATTTTCTCGTCATATTCCTATGAAGGTTTCCTCTCCTAAATTTAAACCTCGTTTTATTGGTCCGTATAGGATTTCTGAGGTTCTCAATCCTGTGTCTTTTCGTTTGACCCTCCCAGACTCCTTTTCCATACATAATGTATTCCATAGGTCGTTGTTGCGGAGATACGTGGCACCTATGGTTCCATCTGTTGAGCCTCCTGCCCCGGTTTTGGTGGAGGGGGAATTGGAGTATATTGTGGAGAAGATTTTGGATTCTCGTGTTTCTAGACGGAAACTCCAGTATCTGGTTAAATGGAAGGGTTATGCTCAGGAAGATAATTCCTGGGTTTTTGCCTCTGATGTTCATGCTTCCGATCTTGTTCGTGCCTTTCATGCGGCTCATCCTGGTCGGCCTGTGGGCTCTGGTGAGGGTTCAGTGACCCCTCCTCAAGGGGGGGGTACTGTTGTGAATTCTGTGGCTGAATTCACTCCTGTGGTCACAAGTGGTACTGCAGCTTCTGAGCTTCCTCCCTCAGGTGTTCTGGTGAGCTCGTTAACTGCTTCATTACTTAACTCCGCCTGATGCTGCTATCCTTGCTCCTTGTCAATGTTTCAGTGTTGGATCTGAGCTTCTCCTGATTGTTCCTGTGACCTGCTGCTCTGTATAGCTAAGTGCTTTTTGCTTTTTTGTTGCTTTTTTTCTGTCCAGCTTGTCTTTTGTTTTGCTGGAAGCTCTGAGACGCAAAGGGTGTACCGCCGTGCCGTTAGTTCGGCACGGTGGGTTTTTTTTGCCCCCTTTGCGTGGTTTTGCTTTAGGGTTTTTTGTAGACTGCAAAGTTCGCTTTACTGTCCTCGCTCTGTCCTAGAATATCGGGCCCCATTTTGCTGAATCTATTTCATCCCTACGTTTTGTCTTTTCATCTTACTCACAGTCATTATATGTGGGGGGCTGCCTTTTCCTTTGGGGAATTTCTCTGGGGCAAGTCAGGCCTATTTTTCTATCTTCAGGCTAGCTAGTTTCTTAGGCTGTGCCGAGTTGCCTAGGTAGTTGTTAGGCGCAATCCACAGCCGCTTTTAGTTGTGTTTAGGATAGGATCAGGTGTGCAGTCTACAGAGTTTCCACGTCTCAGAGCTCGTTCTTGTATTTTTGGGTATTTGTCAGATCACTGTGTGCGCTCTGATCGCTAAGCACACTGTGTTTCTGGATTGCCTTCATAACACCTGTCATTAGCAAGCATAACGGGCCACCGACTATGCGCCTCAGTAAGATGTTGCCGTTCTCGGGGCACGACTCCTACTGGATCTCCTTTGTGCTGATCTCTTTTCTCACTGTTCCACAATACTCTTCCTTTCTTGTCTCTTTCTTAGGGTACCGCCGCAAGGTAGTGCAGGCGCGGTCCCGTAACCATCTGTCCTTTCGCTAGGTACCTGCCAGATTTCCCAGGTCTGACAGATCCTCCCTGGAGCTCTCCCAGGTCTCATTCTGCCTAACTTCCTGTCCGACCCCTAGTTTTACCAATGTGAGAAGTGGCCCAATAAATAAGCCTTTTGCTCCCCCTAGTGGCCGGAGTGTGAAGTGCAATGTGTGCTTGGTGATACCTGGCCAGTAGAACTCCTTTAGTGCCATCAGACGTACCATCACTCCTCTTAGTGGCAGAGCGACGTTACTGCAACGACCAGATCTCTGGGGCGCTGCACTCCCCCCCGGTTAAATCCAGTACTCCCGGACTGGGAAAAGAAGAACAACAATACATGTTAATAGAAAACACACAAACATTCTTATATATATATATATACTATGAACAAATAAATATAACAGTGCTTTCCGTTACGGAAGGTAAGGATGCTTGAACATTGCAAAAGATTGGTCATGCACAGTCCATGACTCCCAGTTCTGTAGGTGCAACCATAGAATAGCAGGGACCCCGGGTAAACAAAGGGGCCCCTGTGAAAGTTTTGGAGTGATTCACTGTCCATCACACCGTTGTCCATTTTTAACCTATAACACGAATATTTACACAAACATTTTCAACCAATATAACAACTATCATTAATATCGCCAAGGTCTATAACGAAGTGGAGTCTGATTCTTGGTGCTACGCGTGGACCTCCGCAGCACAGGGGTTGCTACTGACCTGACAGGACCCGCTACGCTTGCTGTCGCTAGTGTAGTGCACTGTCTTCTAGCTACACTTCTAGTGAGTCTGGGCAGCACTGGCATACTGGCGTCCTCAGTGCTACCACTATTAGCGGTGGGCATGGCAGATTCACCGATGACAGAGGGAGGACCCGCTGGTTCGACCATTGGCATCGCATCTCCTGGTGGGGTCGGCTGCGCTGGCGGGTCCGGCTGCCCTGGCACCACATTTAGTTCTGGCGGTCTCGGTTGACAGAACGTTAGGACAGGTACCACAATGGCCTGATTTATTTGAGTCCAGGACTGGGGAAAATCGCCAAGAACAGTGTGTATGATCTTCTCTTCCTCCACAGGCAGAGAAATCCTGGGCTCTGTTTCCCCATCTTTCAGCCCACCCGGGCATATTTTCAGGTGGTCTCTGGATATAGCCGCCGAGGTCTCTCCTCCGTCCTTACTGATGAGACAGACCTTTGCATTGTCGAAGTCGGAGGAGAGAACGGTATACGGCTCCGCTTCCCATTGATCATCCAGCTTGTGTAGTCTCCTCATTCTTTTGAGTACTTGCTCACCAGGTGCCAATGGAGCCGCGGGAGCATGCTGGTTTTAGTCCCTCTCTTGCTTCCGTCTGGCCTGAGCGAGACTCTTTTTCACAGATTCTTGTACTTTGCGGTACCTCTGCTGTCTCTCGGTATCCCAATCCGCATCTGGCGATATCTCTTCGGGGGTCAGAACCCCCATGTCCAGATCGACGGGTAACTTGCTAGACCTTTTTCGCATCAGGTACGCTGGGGTGCAGTTGGTGGAATTCACCGGAATGTGGTTGTACATGTCCACCAGGTCTGGTAACTTTGTAGGCCACAAGTTCCGCTCCTCTACAGGTAAGGTTTTCAGTAAGTCGATCACCACTTGATTCATCTTTTCACACATCCCGTTGGTCTGTGGATGTACGGCGTGGTTCTGATCTTCTTACACCCGTACAAATTGCAGAACTCCTGGAACACCTCCACTTCAAACGCCGGCCCCTGATCGGTCAACACCTTCTCTGGGTACCCATGGGGTCGACAAAAGTACTGCTGGAAGGTTTTAGCAGCCGTCCTAGCCGTCAGATCTTTGACTGGTACGACTACCAGGAACCTGGAATAGTGGTCCACCATGGTGAGAGCATAGAGATACCCTGACCGGCTAGGTGTTAGCCTTACGTGATCCAGCGCGACCAACTCGAGCGGTCGTTTGGTGATGATGGGCTGCAGGGGAGCCCGTTGGCTGTCACGATCCTTCCGGCGTAGGCCATAGGGGCCACACTCTCGACACTACTTCTCGATAGCCTTCTTCATGCCGATCCAGTAGAACCTCCCATGGAGTAGCCTCTCCAGCTTTCTCCATCCGAAGTGTCCTGCCCAATCGTGGTACGCTCCCAGGACCATGGGCACATCTTGTCTGGGGACCACAATCTGCCACACTAATTCGTGATGGGTCGATGTTCCTTCGACACAGCTTGCCATCGTGGAGAAACAGCCTGCCCCTCTCCTTCCACAACTGTAATGTCTCCGGTGGATCATCCGGGCCAGGATGCAAACCTGCCTGCGTCAGGAGCTCCTTCACCCGACGGACCGCAGGGTCACCATCCTGGTTCTCTGTCCACCCGTGGTGGGGCAGGGGATGCAACGGGGCGCCCTGTTTGTTTCTGCGCCTGTTCTCCACCTGATGGGAACACTGAGTTGTCTTGGGACGATGGAAAGCGGGCAGTTCCACTTCCTCAAATGCTTCTGGGTGTTCCTCCGTTTCAGGTAGGTGAGGCATTCGGGACAATGCATCGGCATTCGCATTCTTGTGCCCCGCCCGGTACTTGATGGTAAAATCGTAATTAGACAACCGGGCCATCCACCGCTGCTCCAAGGCGCCGAGTTTCGCTATGTCCAAGTGCGTAAGTGGATTATTATCCGTGAAGACGGTGAATTTCGCTGAGGCCAGGTAGTGCTTGAACCTCTCCGTCACGGCCCAAACGACTGCGAGTAACTCCAGCTTAAAGGAACTGTAGTTGTCCGGGTTCCTTTCAGTGGGGTGAAGCTTCCGGCTGGCATAGGCGATTACTCGTTCCTTGCCCTTCTGGACCTGGGACAGCACTGCTCCCAGACCCACGTTGCTGGCGTCCCTGTACAATACGAATAGTTGGTCGTATTCCAGGTAGGCTAGTACTTCCTCTCCCGTTAATGCCGATTTTAAGCAAGTGAACGACCCTTCCAGTCCGTCGTTCCAATCCAACGGGGTGTTCTTACCCTTGGGTTTCTTGGGCTGGCCCACCAACAGGTCTTGCAACGGCGCGGCCTTCTTGGTGAAGTCCTTGATAAACCTCCGGTAGTAACCCCCGACCCGAGGAACTGCCGGACCGCATGAACGTTACTGGGCTGCGGCCAGTCCTTGATTACTGTGACCTTGTCAGGGTCTGGGGCCACTCCTTCGGCACTCACCACATGGCCCAGGTATTGTACTTTGGGTTTGAGCAGATGGCACTTGGACGGTTTCAACTTTAAGCCGAAGTTGGACAGCGCTTCAAAGACCTCGGCCAGGTGCTTCAGATGGTCTTCATAGGTCTTAGAGAAGACAATGACATCGTCCAGATACAGCAGCACGGTCTCAAAGTTCTTGTGTCCCAAACAGCACTCCATCATCCTCTGGAATGTCCCCGGGGCGTTGCACAATCCGAAGGGCATGTAGTTGAACTCGCAGAGACCCATCGGCGTCGTGAAGGCTGTCTTTTCTTTGTCCGCCTCTGCCACGGGAACCTGCCAATACACACTGGTGAGATCTAACGTAGAGAAGTAATTAGCAGACTTTAACGCAGCCAAGGACTCCTCTATCCTAGGCAGGGGGTATGCGTCCTTATGTGTAATGCGGTTTAATTGCCTATAATCCACACACATCCTCATGGTGCCATCTTTCTTTCTAACGAGGACTAATGGAGCTGCCCAGGGGCTACAGCTGTCTCGCACTACCCCAGCCTCCTTCATCTCTCACAACATGTCCTTGGCACACTGATAATGAGCTGGGGGTACAGGACGGTATCTTTCTTTTACGGGCGGGTGGTCTCCTGTGGGGATGTGATGTTGAATCCCTTTTACCCGCCCGAAATCAAGGGGGTGTTTGCTGAATATCCGCTCATACTCGTGAACCACCCTGTAGGCCCCCTGTATCTGGTGAGATGGAGTTGCATCAGTGCCCACATGTAATTCTTGGCACCAATCTTTTGATTGTTCTGCAGAGCCGTTGTCCTCCGCCGACCTGGACGGAGCCAAGGGCTCGGGTGCCTGTATCACACTATTATTAACAGTAAACAGCTTGGCAAGTGTGACATATTTAGTGAGGTGGACTTCCTCCTCCCCGCAGTTAAGAACACGTACCGGCACCCTCCCCTTGCGGACATCAACCACCCCTCTGGCTGTCAGGAAGGTAGGCCTATTCTATGAATACATGGGTTCTACCAGGGCCTGATAGTCTTTACCCCCGAGACCTATGGCTGTCCGACACCATATTAACATTTCACTCCTGGGGGGTATTGCAATGGGGTTCGAATCACTCACTGTGACCCGGCCAATCTCACCACCAGTCAGCTCCACTTGCTGTTTCCGCATTAGGGCTCTGATTTCTTTCTGTAAGGCACGTTGTTCACTGTGACCAGCTGTCTCTGCTACTTGCTGCAACAAAACAATAACTTCTGCAAGACAATCTTCTATGACATTAGTACCGATGGTCATCATGGGGTTATGTTCACGCCGGTCAATGTCAACAATGACAATTCCTTGGGCCTCCAATTCTACCCGCCCCACCTTAATAGTGACCTCTTTGTATCCCACTTGCGACAGTGGCTGACCATTGCTAGCTATTATGGTGAAATCATCATCAGGGGCACGGGTGATGTCAGTGTCCTCCCAATAACGTTTATAAAGGATGTAGGGCATAGTCGTCACCTGGTAGCCGGTGTGGGATACCGTTGATCACGATAGGGAGAACAGGATGCCCCCCAATGTATTTGGCTCTCCAATTTTGCGGGCCTGGGCGTTCTACTCCTGGGGGTTGGCCCTTGGCCCCAGGGGTTGCTCGTTTAACTGACAGTACCTTGCAAGGTGGCCCACCTGGTGGCAACTGCAGCAGATAGGTCGTCCATCCTGATGAAAACGATCGTCGTCTCTGCCTCTGGTCGATGGAACCCTCCTTGGTCGTTGCCAGGGGACATCCTACGGTCTGGAAGCCAGCTGGATCTTCGCCTTGGGGGCCTCCTGTAGGGACTGGACGGTCCGGGCTAGGGCAGCAACGCTCCTGGTCAGATCCTGTACTTGGAGACGCAGTCCTGCAGGGGAGTCGTCGTCCAGGATCTGGGCATCGGCCTCGGCGGAGACAGGTGCGTCCGGCGCCACCTCCTGGTGGTATGTGAGGGCTTGCCACCTGGGAAGTGTGGCACGGCTGGGCTGCCGCTCCGGTAGCGCCTGGATAGCTTTATCTTTGAATTGCGCGAAGGTCAGGTCTGGATTCTGCATGGCCAGGAAGTGTAGCTGGGCCCTTTGGTTACTGCACAGGAGCCCTTCGATGAACCACTCTTTCAGGAGTTTATCTTCATCTTGCATGCTGCTTGGGTCACTTTGCTTGATGGCCCACAGCGCCTCCTGCAGATTAAGGGCATAGTCCCGTAAGCTATCCTGCGGCCGCTGCTTGGACCCATAGAACGTCAATTTAATTTCCGTAGCGGTGCGGGTGTCAAAGGTGGCTTTAAGCTTGGCAAATAATTGTTGCGCAGTTTTCTTGTCCGCAGCGGGCCAGGACTTTACTTCCCTCAATGCCGCTCCAAAGAGTTGGCCGATTATCATATGAACCTTCTGAGGCTCCGTCAAGGGATAGAATTCAAGCAGGCTACAAATCCCTTCTTTAAAGTCAGTTAACGTATGAGCTTCTCCAAAGTATCGCGGGAGCCAGGCGGCCCCTGGTAGGTACGGCATAGAGAAGGGCATTATGGCTGCTGTAGCGGCAGCACTATCCGGCTGGTTGGTGGAAGCGGTAAACCCCGCGGCCTCTAGCGGTGATACCGGGTTTGTGGTGGCACTTACCGCGGAATCCGGAAGTGCTCCCAAGTCTGCAGCTGTGGCCGCCGCCTCCGCTCCTCTGGGGTCCGACATGGCCATTCTTCCCCCTTGCTAATCGGTCGGGGTCGGGGTTCTCCTTCCGGGGTCGGCGTCTCACCGTGTCTTCCGCTCCGTGCACTTTTCCAGCCGGCTCCACCCACGAAGCTATGACTCCTCCCTTCGTGCTCCACGCGGCGCGGCAATGGCGGATTTTTGGCGGCAAATAGCGGTACACAGTCTTTCCAATAAATCACAGTTCCAAGGCACACATGACCTGATTCTTCAGGCTTAAGTACAATCCTGTTCGTGACGCCAAGTTGGAGCGCCCCCAGACACAGGGCCACAAGTCACTCGGTACCGGTCCTTTCTGTTCAGCTCTGCGGTTGTCACGGTGGCTGCACCCGGTCGGTGACCCTGCTAAGGGGCGTCCAATAAAGGGTGTTGGTGCGTAGTGCGAGGAATAACGAGGACACAGGGTTCAGTTTCTTTACCTTTTATTGAAGGTTTCAGGCTTCTCAATCCAGGGCACTTTCACCAGGGCTGTCTGAGACCGGCCGGTCCGAGGGCACATCCAGAGTTCTCTTTTCAGGTGGATATCAGTGTCTACCCACTAGCGCCTGTGTGTTGTAGTGCTTCCCTGCTGAGCATTCAAGATAGTGCTCACAACTGCTGTTCTCGTCCGTTCTAGATCTTTCTTTCTCTCCGTCCCCCAGATATGTTATGGCTAGGACGCACCCTTAGGACAGGTAGGCCTGGAGGTATTCTGGAACCCTAGTGTCGCCCCTCTCCCACGTTGCCTCCTATGTCCTTCTTAGGTGTTGTATGGTAGACAGCCAACCTGTAATTAACTGTCCTGCCGCTGTTTGAAGTAATGCGTGGAGACTGTTACTTCTTCGGTGCTCCGGCCACCGACTATGCGCCTCAGTAAGATGTTGCCGTTCTCGGGGCACGACTCCTACTGGATCTCCTTTGTGCTGATCTCTTTTCTCACTGTTCCACAATACTCTTCCTTTCTTGTCTCTTTCTTAGGGTACCGCCGCAAGGTAGTGCAGGCGCTGTCCCGTAACCATCTGTCCTTTCGCTAGGTACCTGCCAGATTTCCCAGGTCTGACAGATCCTCCCTGGAGCTCTCCCAGGTCTCATTCTGCCTAACTTCCTGTCCGACCCCTAGTTTTACCAATGTGAGAAGTGGCCCAATAAATAAGCCTTTTGCTCCCCCTAGTGGCCGGAGTGTGAAGTGCAATGTGTGCTTGGTGATACCTGGCCAGTAGAACTCCTTTAGTGCCATCAGACGTACCATCACTCCCCTTAGTGGCAGAGTGACGTTACTGCAACGACCAGATCTCTGGGGCGCTGCATTTACTTAACCCTGCTGTTGTCTTCGGTCGAAAACGACCGACCTTGAACTTCAACATTCTTTAAAATATTCAAGATGCAGCTCTGAAACCCGTGGCCGACCGAGTCATCCTCATTTAAGTCAATCAACCACAAGTTTCAGAACTGCATCTTGAACACCCCCAAAAATACCAAAGTTCAAAATAGGTTTCCCCAGACCGAAGACAACAGCAGGGTTAGGGGAGACTTGCAGGGTTAGTCAGAGAGCTGGATGGGTCTGACTAACCACACACACCTTCCACCCAGGGGGTGGGGTTGCAGGTTTATAATGTTACCATGGTGTGGTCACTTGGTGGAGAGTGTTTGGATCTGTTTGGTCCATGTGCAAGGTCCTGGAAGCCTATGTGTTGGGAGTGATATCTTCCTGAATAGCATATGGTGGGGCTTTGGCACTGAGTGGCCTGTGTGTTGGACGGTCCCAGCTGGGTACGGACGTCCTGAAGAGCGCACGGAGAGGCCATGTGTGAGCAAAGTCAGTGATTGCGTGGCATTGGGGAGCTACCGACCTTCGGAGAGTCTGGACTGTCGTGAGTGCCCTGGTCACAAGGACAATGATCCCCATTAGGCAGCTTCCCAAGAGTGTGGACTGACAAGGAGTCAGCATGTGGACCAGGAGCTCCAGATAAAGGGGTTTCTATGAACTGTGCGGTCACCCACTGTAACTGGTCAGAGGAGGACCAGCATGTTTAGCAACTGCAATCTCATGTCATCTAATGCTGTGTGAATAGAGACATTAATACGGCGCATGGACAACCCTGGGAACTAGTCAGAGGAGGACTGGCGGGTACAGTGTCTGTCAATGAAGTTAATTCCGTATACTGTAAAGTGCTGTGGAGTGTGTGTTAAGCCTGCGATATATAACATGGCCTCTAGTGGTGCAAAATAAACTGCATAGACTGTTTAAAGTGGAAAGTGTTCCTGTGTGCCTTAAATCTCATAGCCAAGCGAGTGTCCCCCAACACAAACAGTAAGTGCTGTCTTACACAACATTCAGAGTCCAGGCACACAGGTTTTTTTGAGCTTTATATACCACCATAGTATAACAAGAACCAAGTGAAGCTGTATGGATGACTAATTAAATCCATAAAAAAATGTTTAACTTTTTTTGTTTTATATACCATTGTTATGTAAAATGAACCATGTTAAACTATTTGGAAAAATAGTTGAATCTATAAAAGTTTTTGGCGTATTATATATCATCATAATGTTACAAGAACCACGTTAAACTGTATAGATGACTAATTGAATGCATAAAAAATTTTGGAACTTTTTTGGAAGTTTTATATACCAGTTAAAGGTAACGTAAAACACATAATACTTTATGGACGAGTAATTAAATCTAGAATTTTTTTAAACACTTTTTTGGAATGTTATATACCACCAACATGTGCCACTGAGTACGTAATAGTTTCTGAATGAGTAATTGAATACATAAAAATGTTTCAACCATTTTTGGGAGTGTTATATAACAACAAAATGTACTGCAAAGCATATAAGACTCTATGGTGAGTAATTGATTCCAGAAAAATGTTTCAACACTTTTTTGGAGTGTTATATAGTATAGAAATGTACCACAAAGGACCTTATACTCTAAGGATGACAATCTAGTCAATTTTTTCACCCAAAAAATAAAAATGTGGTCAACCGCCACATCTATATATTTAGTAATGGATTTCAAATTCCTAATCCCTGCCTAGAGACTGTATTCAGCCACTCTGTCTGCACCTGTAAGGGTACCGTCACACAGTGGCATTTTGATCGCTACGACGGCACGATCCGTGACGCTCCAGCATCGTAACAATATCGCTCCAGCGTCGTAGACTGCTGTGACACTATGCAATGTACGACGCTGGAGCGATAATTTCACGACGTATGTGCGATGTAGAAGCCGTTGGTTACTATGCGCACATCGTATACAATATCGTGCACACCTTTGTTACACCATGTGATCATGCCGCCACAGCGGGACACTAGACGACGAAAGAAAGTTTCAAACGATCTGCTACGACGTACGATTCTCAGCGGGGTCCCTGATCGCAGGAGCGTGTCAGACACTGCGAGATCGTAACTATATCGCTGGAACGTCACGAATCATGCCGTCGTAGCGATCAAAATGCCACTGTGTGACGGTACCCTAACTCTCTCTACCTACCTAGGCTACATGCAGATTGTATCTTATACAAACAGCAAAGCATCAAATTAGCTCTTACAAGGAGTAAGTATGATGTCCAGCTTCAGTACCAGTCTCAACACTACAGTACTCTGATTTGTTAAACTGTGCACACATTCTTGGACAAACACTCTCTTCCTCCAATAACAACTATCATAAAACTGTTATATCTCAAAATCCTAATCAGTACACGGTAGCCTCAGATATAATTATTTAACTAAAAATCACCAAATTAATCATTTAGAAGGGAAAAAGAGGCATAAACACAAGACCTTAAAATAAAATTATTTTATTTTATTCAAAAAAATGTTAAAAAGGTATATTAAAATTAATCATGGGTATTTAATTAAAACAGTAAGGGGCACAATAATATACTGGAAATAGTGGGATATACATAAATAGTGGGATAACACTGGGATATTATTAGGAAACCTTGCACCCTCACACTGAGGCATTTATCACATAGGGAGGTCAGACCTGCCACTGCAGGAGACCTTTATGAACCTGAACTACTTCCCCTGATGAACCCCCTGAACAGTGGAGGAAACGCGTTGGGAAAGAAAGACATACTGCTCAGGGAGGCTATATTTGTCATGGGCACCACAAAGTAGATCTATACTTGGGTACTGCTCTTGTCAGGGCGGGAGTCTTTTTGCAGAGGGCACGACAGGGAAGTCAGACCCCAAGGCCCCCCCCCCTTATTTTTCCTCTCTTTACTTCGATCTGGGAAACACACATTCGCCAGGAGACTCGCTACACTCATCAGGAGGGCGTTAAACTAGAAGAAGAGGGGACAGGAAGAAAAACATTAGACTTGAACAAAGAAGACCCAGGAAAACATACTCAGAAGGGAGGTAAGAACTTTTCTAAAACAATCCACAGCAAGGAGATTGGAACAAAACAAAATCCTCTAAACTGCATGCTCGCAAACGCCAGAAGCCTGACAAACAAGATGGAAGAACTAGAAGCAGAAATATCTACAGGTAACTTTGACATAGTGAGAATAACCGAGACATGGTTAGATGAAAGCTATGACTGGGCAGTTAACTTACAGGGTTACAGTCTGTTTAGAAAGGATCGTAAAAATCAGAGAGGAGGAGGGGTTTGTCTCTATGTAAAGTCTTGTCTAAAGTCCACTTTAAGGGAGGATATTAGCGAAGGGAATGAGGATGTCGAGTCCATATGGGTCGAAATTCATGGAGGGAAAAATGGTAACAAAATTCTCATTGGAGTCTGTTACAAACCCCCAAATATAACAGAACCCATGGAAAGTCTACTTCTAAAGCAGATAGATGAAGCTGCAACCCATAATGAGGTCCTGGTTATGGGGGACTTTAACTACCCGGATATTAACTGGGAAACAGAAACCTGTGAAACCCATAAAGGCAACAGGTTTCTGCTAATAACCAAGAAAAATTATCTTTCACAATTGGTGCAGAATCCAACCAGAGGAGCAGCACTTTTAGACCTAATACTATCTAATAGACCTGACAGAATAACAAATCTGCAGGTGGTCGGGCATCTAGGAAATAGCGACCACAATATTGTACAGTTTCACCTGTCTTTCACTAGGGGGACTTGTCAGGGAGTCACAAAAACACTGAACTTTAGGAAGGCAAAGTTTGACCAGCTTAGAGATGCCCTTAATCTGGTAGACTGGGACAATATCCTCAGAAATAAGAATACAGATAATAAATGGAAAATGTTTAAGAACATCCTAAATAGGCACTGTAAGTGGTTTATACCTTGTGGGAATAAAAGGACTAGAAATAGGAAAAACCCAATGTGGCTAAACAAAGAAGTAAGACAGGCAATTAACAGTAAAAAGAAAGCATTTGCACTACTAAAGCAGGATGGCACCATTGAAGCTCTAAAAAACTATAGGGAGAAAAATACTTTATCTAAAAAACTAATTAAAGCTGCCAAAAAGGAAACAGAGAAGCACATTGCTAAGGAGAGTAAAACTAATCCCAAACTGTTCTTCAACTATATCAATAGTAAAAGAATAAAAACTGAAAATGTAGGCCCCTTAAAAAATAGTGAGGAAAGAATGGTTGTAGATGACGAGGAAAAAGCTAACATATTAAACACCTTAATCTCCACAGTATTCACGGTGGAAAATGAAATGCTAGGTGAAATCCCAAGAAACAATGAAAACCCTATATTAAGGGTCACCAATCTAACCCAAGAAGAGGTGCGAAACCGGCTAAATAAGATTAAAATAGATAAATCTCCGGGTCCAGATGGCATACACCCACGAGTACTAAGAGAACTAAGTAATGTAATAGATAAACCATTATTTCTTATTTTTAGGGACTCTATAGCGACAGGGTCTGTTCCGCAGGATTGGCGCATAGCAAATGTGGTGCCAATATTCAAAAAGGGCTCTAAAAGTGAACCTGGAAATTATAGGCCAGTAAGTCTAACCTCTATTGTTGGTAAAATATTTGAAGGGTTTCTGAGGGATGTTATTCTGGATTATCTCAATGAGAATAACTGTTTAACTCCATATCAGCATGGGTTTATGAGAAATCGCTACTGTCAAACCAATCTAATCAGTTTTTATGAAGAGGTATGCTATAGGCTGGACCACGGTGAGTCATTGGACGTGGTATATCTCGATTTTTCCAAAGCGTTTGATACCGTGCCGCACAAGAGGTTGGTACACAAAATGAGAATGCTTGGTCTGGGGGAAAGTGTGTGTAAATGGGTTAGTAACTGGCTTAGTGATAGAAAGCAGAGGGTGGTTATAAATGGTATAGTCTCTAACTGGGTCGCTGTGACCAGTGGGGTACCGCAGGGGTCGGTATTGGGACCTGTTCTCTTCAACATATTCATTAATGATCTGGTAGAAGGTTTACACAGTAAAATATCGATATTTGCAGATGATACAAAACTATGTAAAGCAGTTAATACAAGAGAAGATAGTATTCTGCTACAGATGGATCTGGATAAGTTGGAAACTTAGGCTGAAAGGTGGCAGATGAGGTTTAACAATGATAAATGTAAGGTTATACACATGGGAAGAAGGAATCAATATCACCATTACACACTGAACAGGAAACCACTGGGTAAATCTGACAGGGAGAAGGACTTGGGGATCCTAGTTAAAGGGAACCTGTCACCTGAATTTTGCGGGACTGGTTTTGGGTCATATGGGCGGAGTTTTCGGGTGTTTGATTCACCCTTTCATTACCCGCTGGCTGCATGCTGGCTGCAATATTGGATTGAAGTTCATTCTCTGTCCTCCATAGTACATGCCTGCACAAGGCAACATTGCTTTGCGCAGGCGTGTACTATGGAGGACAGAGAATGAACTTCAATCCAATATTGCAGCCAGCATGCAGCCAGCGGGTAAGGAAAGGGTGAATCAAACACCTGAAAACTCCGCCCATATGACCCAAAACCAGTCCCGCCAAATTCAGGTGACAGAGTCCCTTTAATGATAAACTTACCTGGAGCAGCCAGTGCCAGGCAGCAGCTGCCAAGGCAAACAAGATCATGGGGTGCATTAAAAGAGGTCTGGATACACATGATGAGAGCATTATACTGCCTCTGTACAAATCCCTAGTTAGACCGCACATGGAGTACTGTGTCCAGTTTTGGGCACCAGTGCTCAGGAAGGATATAATGGAACTAGAGAGAGTACAAAGGAGGGCAACAAAATTAATAAAGGGGATGGGAGAACTACAATACCCAGATAGATTAGCGAAATTAGGATTATTTAGTCTAGAAAAAAGACGACTGAGGGGTGATCTAATAACCATGTATAAGTATATAATGGGACAATACAAATATCTCGCTGAGGATCTGTTTATACCAAGGAAGGTGACGGGCACAAGGGGGCATTCTTTGCGTCTGGAGGAGAGAAGGTTTTTCCAACAACATAGAAGAGGATTCTTTACTGTTAGGGCGGTGAGAATCTGGAACTGCTTGCCTGAGGAGGTGGTGATGGCGAACTCAGTCGAGGGGTTCAAGAGAGGCCTGGATGTCTTCCTGGAGCAGAACAATATTGTATCATACAATTATTAGGTTCTGTAGAAGGACGTAGATCTGGGGATTTATTATGATGGAATACCTGTATAGGCTGAACTGGATGGACAAATGTCTTTTTTCGGCCTTACTAACTATGTTACTATGTTACTATGTTACTATGATCTCACCTATCCTAATCCTATATGAATGGTGGAAAATCAGGAAACAACAATTGTGTGAGATTGTACCATTTTATTACGTGCACTGGTATTATTGAGCACTTTATACTTTTTTGTTTGTTAATTGTCTTTTTTATCATATAAATTAAAGGTTAAGTTTTATCAAATTTAGAAGCTGGCTATGCTAGATGGTGGTTATATGTACTAGTCAGAGTAATCTGGAGCAAACTTCTCAGAATTGATTTGCTGAGTATGGTCAAAACAGGCATAATTAGATAATTATGTTGAGGTAATAGGCCAGTCTTTATAGCTAATATAGGGTGTGTCTGAGTCCCTCTGAATCCCTAATTTTTTGCACTTTTTGCTTCCTTTGTAGATTGCACTGAAATTTCAAATTTTTTAATAAAAAATTAAATTTAGGTTTATTTTTTTTGTGTGAAATTAAGCTTAAAATAGTAATTAAAATGTATTAATGCAATGTTTGCAAATATTTCTATATCAAAAATATTATATATTTTCTTTCAAATACATATATTTACCACTAGGGGGAGCATTTTCCTTTTAGACCTCAAGTAGGTTTAGGCTGGGTTCACACTGGGTTACTGTGACCCATTTAACGGACTACGTTACACCGCGGCATAACGCGGTGTAACCTAGTCCGTTAACGCTGCCATTACTTTCAATGGCGGACGCATCGCTAGCGCACGCCCACAATGTGCGTGCGCTAGCGATGTGCCATCAGTGAGTGACGGACCCGAGACGCGGTCTGCAGCGTTTCTGGGTCCGTCACTGCTAGCGCACTGCTAGCGCAGATGGAGCTAGCAGATGCTCCATCTGCGCTAGCGCTGTGCAAACGTTGGCACTTGCGTTAGTGCAGCCCGTTTAACGGATGTGTTGAACGGACTGCATTAACACAGTGTGAACTTAGCCATAGTAAGCTTTACTGTTAGCAGCAAAATTGGAGCAGTAAATGCTGACATCACCATTTCCCTCCCCTTTTGGGTGGTCTAATATCCATTGGGCAGAATGAGGAGCAGCATCACAGGGCAGTGTCATTTTGTGTGTGACTGCCCTGTGATCTGCTATCACCAGCAGTTACTGTCTCCCTCTCTCCTATCAGTCTCTCTCACCCAGATGACATGATTCTCTCACCCCCTCCATAATGTCTGACCATTCACTGCAGACCCACAGCTCATTATCTTATCTTACAAAGGGATCGAGTCCTGCCCAGCAGCTGACAGCTCCTGTTCCAATAATGCTAATGGTACACTTTTCTTTTTTAATGTCTCTGCTATTCTGCATGCTTTTCTCCTGCATTTTTCTACTGTCAGCCCTCAATCTAGGATCTGTTCTGCTGGAAGCAGAACTGCGTATGTTAGGTTTCTTTTACACATCAGTTTTTTGCCATCAGTCACAATCCGTCTTTTTTAGAAAAGAATGGATCCAGCAAATGTTGCTGCTGGATCCGTTTTTTTCTCATAAACTTGTATTAGCGACGGATTGTGACGATGGCCTTCCGTTTCATCCGTCGTTTGACGGATCCCTCGTAAAGTCTTTGTCCATCGGCCGGAAAAAATGGACAAAGTAACGTTTTTTGTGTACATCGAAAAGTCGGACAGCGACGGATCCTGCGCCGTCCGTCATTGGCTGTAATGGAAGGCTATGGGCGCAGGATCCATCGCTGTCCGTCAAAATACTGAATCCAGTGATGGATTCCATTTTTTGAAACTGAGCATGCCTGGAAGAATTTCTATTCCTTTAATTTAAATCTCTCTCTCCAGAATTCTGTTCTTTTAACCCCTTCATGACTGAGCCTATTTTGACCTTAAAGGGACAGTGTCACCTGAATTTGGAGGGAACAATCTTCAGCCATGGAGGCGGGGTTTTGGGGTTTTTGATTCACCCTTTTCTTACCCGCTGGCTGCAATATTGGATTGAAGTTCATTCTCTGTCCTCTGTAGTACATGCCTGCAAATTTTGCAATTTTCAAATTTTTAATTTAGAGTTGTGTGACACAAAATAGTTAATAAATAACATTACCCACATGTCTACTTTACATCAGCACAATTTTGGAACCAAAATTCTTTTTTGCTAGGAAGTTATAAGGGTTAAAATTTCACCAGTGATTTCTCATTTTTACAGCAAGATTTACAAAACCATTTTTTTAGGGACCACCTCACATTTGAAGTCAGTTTGAGGGGTCTATATGGCTGAAAATACCCAAAAGTGACACCATTCTAAAAAATGCACCCCTCAAGGTGCTCAAAACCACATTCAAGAAGTTTATTAACCCTTCAGGTGCTTCACAGCAGCAGAAGCAACATGGAAGGAAAAAATGAACATTTAACTTTTTAGTCACAAAAATGATGTTTTAGCAACAATTTTTTTGTTTTCCCAAGGGTAAAAAGAGAAACTGGACACCAAAAGTTATTTTTAAAATTTGTCCTGAGTACACCGATACCCAATATGTGGGGGGGAACCACTATTTGGGCGCACGGCAGGGCTCGGAAGGGAAGGAGCGCCATTTGACTTTTTCAATTAAAAATTGGCTCCAATCTTTAGCCGACACCATGTCGTGTTTGGAGAGCCCCTGTGAGCCTAAACATTGGAGCTTCCCCACATGTGACCCCATTTTGGAAACTAGACTCCCCAAGGAACTTATCTAGATGCATAATGAGCACTTTGAACCCCAGGTGCTTCACAAATTGATCTGTAAAAATGAAAAAGTACTTTTTTTTCACAAAAAATTTCTTTTAGCCTCAATTTGTTCATTTCCCCATGGGCAACAGGATAAAATGGATCCTAAAATGTATTGGGCAATTTCTCCTGAGTACACTGATACCTCACATGTGGGGGTAAACCACTGTTTGGGCACACGGTAGGGCTCAGAAGGGAAGGAGCGCCATTTGACTTTTTAATGAAAAATTAGCTCCAATCATTTGCTGACACCATGTCGCATTTGGAGAGCCCCTGTGTGCCTAAACATTGAAGCTTCCCCACATGTGACCCCATTTTGGAAACTAGACCTCCCAAGGAACTAATCTAGATGTGTGGTGACCACTTTAAACCCTCAAATGCTTCACAGAAGTTTATAACGCAGAGCCGTGAAAATAAGAAATCATTTTTCTTTCCTCAAAAATTATTTTTTAGCCCACATTTTTTTATTTTCACAAGAGTAACAGGAGAAATTGGATCTGAAAAGTTGTTGTCCAGTTTGTCCTGAGTACGCTGATACCCCATATGTGGGGGGAACCACTGTTTGGGCACACGTCGGGGCTTGCAAGGGAAGTAGTGACTTTTGAAATGCAGACTTGATGTAATGGTCTGCGGGCGTCATGTTGCATTTGCAGAGCCCCTGATGTGCCTAAACAGTAGAAACCCCCCACAAGTGACCACATTTTGGAAACTAGACCCCCCAGGGAACTTATCTAGTTATGTGGTGAGCACTTTGAACCCCCAAGTGCTTCACAGAAGTTTACAACGCAGAGCCGTGAAAATAAAAAATCATTTTTCTTTCCTCAAAAATTATGTTTTAGCAAGCAATTTTTTATTTTCACAAGGATAACAGGAGAAATTGGACCCCAATAATTGTTGCCCAGTTTGTGCTGAGTATGCTGGTACCCCATATGTGGGGGTAAACCACAGTTTGGGTGCACGTTGGGGCTCGGAAGGGAGGGAGCACCATTTGACTTTTTGAATGCAAGATTGACTGGAATCAATGGTGGCGCCAAGTTGCGTTTGGAGACCCCTGATGTGCCTAAACAGTGGAAACCCCTCAATTCTAACTACAACACTAACCCCAACACACTCCTAACCCTAATCCCAACTCTAGCCATAACCCTGATCACAACCCTAACCCCAACACACCCCTAACCCTAATCCCAACCCTAACCCCAACACACCCCTAACCCTAACCATAACCCTAACCACAGCCTAATTTTAACCCTATTTCCAACCCTAGCCCTAATTCCAACCCTTACCCTAAGGCTACGTGCCCATGTTGCGAATTTGTGTGAGATTTTTCCGCACCATTTTTTAAAAATCCGCAGGTAAAAGGCACTGCATTTTACCTGCGGATTTACCGGGGATTTCCAGTGTTTTTTGTGCGGATTTCACCTGTGGATTCCTATTGAGGAACAGGTGTAAAACGCTGCGGAATCCGCACAAAGAATTGACATGCTGCGGAAAATACAACACAGCGTTTCCGCGCGGTATTTTCCGCACCATGGGCACAGCGGATTTGGTTTTCCATAGGTTTACATGGTACTGTAAACCTGATGGAAAACTGCTACGAATCCGCAGCGGCCAATCCGCTGCGGATCCACAGCCAAATCTGCTGCAGATCCGCAGCCAAATCCGCACCGTGTGCACAAAGCCTAAATCTAACCCTAACCCTAGTTCTAACCCTAATTCTAGCCGTAACCCAAACCCTAACCCTAAGGCCAGGTTCACATTGCGCTAGCAGCAGCCCGTTCAGCACATACGCTAACGGGCTGCTGCTAGCGCAAGTGCCGACGTTTTCATCGTGCTAGCGCAGATAGAGCATCTGCTAGCTCTATCTGCGCTAGCAGTGACGGACTCGGAAACGCTGCAGCCCGCGTCTCCGGGTCTGTCACTCAATGACGGCACATCCCTAGCATACACCCATTGTGGGCGTTCGCTAGTGATGTGTCCGACATTGCTGTCAATGGCGGCCATAACGGACTACATTACACCGCGTTTATGCCGTGGTGTAACATAGTCCGTCTAACGGACTGCTTAGACGCAGTGTGAACTAACCCTAACTCTAGTGGGGCAAAGAAAAAAAATTTCTTTATTTTATTTTTGCTCCTACCTATGGGGGTGATAAAGGGGGGGTTTATTTATTATTTTTTTTATTTTGATCGCTGTGATAGAACCTATTACAGCGATCAAAATGTACTTGTAACGAATCTGCTGGCCGGCAGATTCCTCGGGTGCACTGCGCATGCGCCTGCCATTTTCCAAAATGGCGGTGCCCATGCAGCAGCCGGATGGACACCGGGAGGCACACGGGAGGTCGGTAAGTATGATGGGGGGGATCGGACAGCGGGGGGGGGGGACCGGACAGCGGGGGGAGCGGACAGGAGGATGGAGGGGAGCGGAGCACAGGAAATGACAGGACAGAGGATGGAGGGGAGGTGATCGGTGGCGGTGGGGGGGGGCACATCGCGATCTCCAGCCATGGCTGATGCTATTGCAGCATCGGCCATGGCTGGATTGTAATATTTCACCAATTTTCATTGGTGAAATATTACTATCGCTCTGATTGAAAGTGAAAGTGAAACGTCACTTTCAACAGCCAATCAGAGCAATCATAGCCACGGGGGGGTGAAGCCACCCCCCCGGGCTAAAGTACAACTCTTCCTGTCCCTGCAGGCCGGGTGAAATTACAGTTAACTCTTTCACCCGGCCTGCAGGAGCCCAATCCGGCCATGACGCATATGCTGCGTCACAGGTCGAAATGGCACAGGTTTTCATGACGCATATGCTGTGTCAAAGGTCGTCAATGGGTTAAATTCTTCCGGCAGCTACTTCGACGGATCTGTCAAAAAAAACGGATCCAGTGCATTAGTTTTTTACAATCTGCACAGGATCCATCTTTTCAACACTTTGACGGATTATGACTGATTCTAAAAATCTGATGTGTGAAAGAGGCATTTGCAGATCCGATGGCTCCATGAATAATGGCAGCAGAACACAAACACTACTGTGAATTGTGCAGCCCATAGAGACTTGCCCAGTTCACAGCAGTGACAGTTCTATTACAATAGATAGGGTTAGAGTCTGTCTGTTATCTCCTATGACCATGGGCTGCCGTATTATGACACTGATAGTGTCGTGCTGCTACTGTGAAAACAAGATGTCAGCCCCCAGTGCCTTCTTTAAACTCCTATAACACACAAAAAATGTTTAAAATGCAAACAAAACTTGGTTATAATAGCATGTTATGCTGCATTACATTGATTTATTAATTATCTACAAACAGGGTACCTTCCCTTTAAATGTAATATTTTTTTTAAATCCCTTTTAAATTTTCCCTTTATGCAAGTCATTATACAGGAAAAAATTTTCATAAGATTTTTTTCCTGTAAACTTCAAGTTCTCTTTTGCTTTGAATGTTTTCTTGTTTAAAGTTGAGTAAAAATGTAACAACATTGTTCTCTGCAGCGATCTGGAAGTCAGAGATGCTTTCATGGGTCTTCCCAATGCTGTTCTCCTTCCATTCAGCACACTTTTTCTATCCACTTCAACATTTTCACTGCCCCCAGACCTCCTTGTATGGTATGTCAGAAAAATGTTTCCCATTGACTCCCGTTATACTGGTTATTCAATTCGAGCATCAGAGTATTAGGAATTCCTTGGTTCTAGTAAAGAGCAATCAAGCATTTTAATGTTCTCTAATCCTTATTGCAAACCTATTTTTCTTTTTAGGTTTAGATTTTTTTTACTCCAGCTGCTGCAGGTTTCATTTATTTGGGCCATGATTTGTTTTTCTTTAGAACGATGTCCATACACATACCAGAAGGAGCTACAGGGGAAAAAAGAGTCAAAATGCAAATCTTGACCCAGCTGCTCCCTGCTCCCCCCTGCCATGGACTTTGCAGTGATGATGACTCATGCAGGGAAAATAGACTTTCTGTTTCTACATAGATCTTAGAAGGATTCAGCTAGTCAGTTTTTAATCAGGTGATGTTATAGACCTAATTGAAAAGAAGAATTAGCTGGGTAAAAAGGCAAAATGAACAACTGTAAGTACACAGTGCTATATAATTTGATGACTTCAATATATTAAGAATATAAAAATTTTGATGCGAGTGCTTCTTTAAGATTAGCCATGTACTTGCCGCTCTTAATAAAGAGAGATCCAGGAGCAAGATGTGTTTAGTTTATTAAAGTCACTTAGTGAATTAGGATTATACAGACGTCTGTGGAAATCAATCTGAGCACAGACCGCTAATGCATGGGCCAGCCACGGGATTCCCATCCTGTGCCTGGCAGCCTTATACAAATATATGTGACAGTAAGGTCACACAAACCCCGCCAGCCCACATACTATAAGGCTATGTGTGCAGGTTGAGTATTTGCTTGCATAAATCTTTGCAAGGTTTCTGCATCTCTTGGCAGCAAAAACGCTGTGCAAAAAAGTGCATTTTGCCGCAATTTTTTAAGCATTTTTTTGCGGTTTTGTATGCATTTTTGTACAGCAATTAAGGCTTTTTTGAGCTAACTAAAGAAATTTAAAGGGAACCTGTCACCCCGTTTTTTCAAGATGAGCTAAAAATACCGTTAAATAGGGGCAGAGCTGTGCTTTACATTAGTGTATTTCACTGCGCAGCTTGAAGGAAAATAGCGCGATCTGCGCTATTCAGCCATTTATCGTGGGCGCGGCCATCTTTGTGAGGCCGCGCGTGCGCAGATGGTTCTTCTCGGCTTCCCAGGGCTTCAGGAAAATGGCCGCGGGATGCCGCGCGTGCGCACATGGAGATCTCGGCGGCCATTTTCCGATAAACGGCTGAATAGCGCAGATCGCGCTATTTTCCTTCAAGCTGCGCAGTGGATTCACCAGTTGGACATGGGCACACCACTACGCCACCAACGGAGATCTGGGGGAGAAACAGCTCTGTCACCACGCCCATATGACCTGACCAGCGTGAGCGACTTTACAAAGGTATTTCGGCAGCATAGGTGGGGAATAAAGGCTCACAAAATACACTAATGTAAAGCACAGCTCTGCCCCTATTTCCCTATTTAACGGTATTTTTAGCTCATCTTGAAAAAACGGGGTGACAGGTTCCCTTTAAAAAGTTTTGTGATGTAATTTCGTGTTTCAACACCCCCTTTTTCATTCTGATGCAATAGCATCAGGTTAATAAGATTAGGGCTTGGTGTCAGCATCTGTCACTGACACCAAGCCCTAGGCTTAGTAATGAAAAGTTATCAGCCCGACATCCTCATTACTAATTCGGTAAGTAAACACAAACACACACATTGTCACCAGCCTATGTAGAGAACTAAGTAGTGTAATAGATAAACCATTATTTCTTATTTTTAGGGACTCCATAGCGACGGGGTCTGTTCCGCAGGACTGGCGCATAGCAAATGTGGTGCCAATATTCAAAAAGGGCTCTAAAAGTGAACCTGGAAATTATAGGCCAGTAAGTCTAACCTCTATTGTTGGTAAAATATTTGAAGGGTTTCTGAGGGATGTTATTCTGGATTATCTCAATGAGAATAACTGTTTAACTCCATATCAGCATGGGTTTATGAGAAATCGCTCCTGTCAAACCAATCTAATCAGTTTTTATGAAGAGGTAAGCTATAGGCTGGACCACGGTGAGTCATTGGACGTGGTATATCTCGATTTTTCCAAAGCGTTTGATACTGTGCCGCACAAGAGGTTGGTACACAAAATGAGAATGCTTGGTCTGGGGGAAAATGTGTGTAAATGGGTTAGTAACTGGCTTAGTGATAGAAAGCAGAGGGTGGTTATAAATGGTATAGTCTCTAACTGGGTCGCTGTGACCAGTGGGGTACCGCAGGGGTCGGTATTGGGACCTGTTGTCTTCAACATATTCATTAATGATCTGATAGAAGGTTTACACAGTAAAATATCGATATTTGCAGATGATACAAAACTATGTAAAGCAGTTAATACAAGAGAAGATAGTATTCTGCTACAGATGGATCTGGATAAGTTGGAAACTTGGGCTGAAAGGTGGCAGATGAGGTTTAACAATGATAAATATAAGGTTATACACATGGGAAGAAGGAATCAATATCACCATTACACACTGAACGGGAAACCACTGGGTAAATCTGACAGGGAGAAGGACTTGAGGATCCTAGTTAATGATAAACTTACCTGGAGCAGCCAGTGCCAGGCAGCAGCTGCCAAGGCAAACAGGATCATGGGGTGCATTAAAAGAGGTCTGGCTACACATGATGAGAGCATTATACTGCCTCTGTACAAATCCCTAGTTAGACCACACATGGAGTACTGTGTCCAGTTTTGGGCACCGGTGCTCAGGAAGGATATAATGGAACTAGAGAGAGTACAAAGGAGGGCAACAAAATTAATAAAGGGGATGGGAGAACTACAATACCCAGATAGATTAGCGAAATTAGGATTATTTAGTCTAGAAAAAAGATGACTGAGGGGCGATCTAATTACCATGTATAAGTATATAAGGGGACAATACAAATATCTCGCTGAGGATCTGTTTATACCAAGGAAGGTGACGGGCACAAGGGGGCATTCTTTGCGTCTGGAGGAGAGAAGGTTTCTCCACCAACATAGAAGAGGATTCTTTACTGTTAGGGCAGTGAGAATCTGGAATTGCTTGCCTGAGGAGGTGGTGATGGCGAACTCAGTCGAGGGGTTCAAGAGAGGCCTGGATGTCTTCCTGGAGCAGAACAATATTGTATCATACAATTATTAGGTTCTGTAGAAGGACGTAGATCTGGGGATTTATTATGATGGAATATAGGCTGAACTGGATGGACAAATGTCTTTTTTCGGCCTTACTAACTATGTTACTATGTTACTATGTTACTATGCTGACACCTGATAGCATGACCCTGCAGCGCTCTGACCATTGGTCTTACCGTCAGTAGTGTTACCACTTATAAGAACCAGCGTGCCAGTGTTTCCCATGCTGTAACACAGATGACAGTGTGGAAAACACCATAGGAAGCTGGTAAAAACGCAAACAAGAACTCAGCAAATCCAAAGCAAATCCGCAAACTTTTTTATACTTGCGTTTTTGACTGACTCAGTTGAAGTCAATGTGTGGAAAACACTACAAATCTGCACAAAGAATTGACATGGTGCAGAAAAAAACGCACTGCAAATACTCTTACGAGATTTACTGATCTTGTGCACAACACTTCAGGATTGTGAGTGAATTAGCTTGCATAAGGATTCCATAGCATTTTTAGCCCATTTCTGTAAGGAAAAAAATGCATCAAAAAGGTACCGTGTGCACATAGCCTTACACTTCCCACCCAAAATCAGTGAATTGTGCCCTACTTTGTCATTCCCCTCAACACTCTCTTAGGCCGGTTTCACATGTCCTGATATTTCCAGTACCGGTAAACACGGTATCAGAGATATCCATGTCCATGTGTCCATGTGACACATCCGTGTGGCACATGTGTGGCAACCGTGTGCCGCATCAGGACCACACTCACAGCCGCCGGGAAGCAGCGCTACAGTAAGCGCTGTTCCCCTGCGTGTGGTACGGAAGCCGGCTGTCATTACTTCTACCCTGCTCGGCCGGCGATTAGGAGAAAATGAATGAAAAAAAATTATGTAGGGTCCCCCCTATATTAAAAAACCAACCCGGCAAAACTCACAGGTGCGGGCTGCACTCCCTGGCTGCCTGAACTAAAATGAACTCTTCAGCATGGGAAAATGCCAGATGATTTTCCCACGCTGAAGTGTTCATTTTAGTTCAGGCCGGCAGGGAGTACAGCTTTGGTGATGTCACCGCTAGTCACCTAAGCTCTGCTCCCAGCATTTCATTCATTCACCAGTAGTTTACAGCCAGGAGTGGTCGCATTAACAGCGCTATCGGTTGTAAACTGTACATCCCCCAGACATGGATTACATCAAGGTACTGACTGTATGCCGGACAGGTATAGCATATTGTTGGTTTATTATGTTGACATTTTTTACAGGACATCGAGGGCTTCACTTGGAATGGCAGACTAATAAAGATGTAAAAAATGTGTATATTGTTTTATTTCATTAAAATACTTTTTTCTTACTGTGTGGTGTGTTTGATTATCCCTTTAACAACTATAGGATTAGTAATGGATAGGTGTCTTATTGACACCTCTCCATCACTAAGCCGACTTAATGTCACCTTTCAATAGGAAGGTGACATTAACCCTCATTGCCCCTCTTACCACCACTACAGGGCAAATGGGAAGAACCGGACAAAGCTCCAGAATTGGTGCATCTTATAGATGCACCTTTTCTGGGCAGCTGCGGGCTGCTTTTTTTTAGGCTGGGGGGGCCATGTCCATGGCCCCTTACCAGCCTGAGAATAGCAGCCCGCAACTGTGAGTTTTGCTTTGTTGGTTTTAAAATAAATTGGGGACCCCACAATGTTTTTTTCTTTCATTCACTGTCCCCTGCTTGTGCTGCTGCCGGCAGAGCAGGGGGCAATGGATGACAGCTGGCTTCGGCACCACATGCAGGGGAACAGCGGCTTACAGTAGCGCTGCTACTCCTGCGGCCGTGTGCACTGTTCTCCGTGTGCACGTGTGCACGGGATGTTTGGCAGGCTGTGTATCCTGTTAAAAACGGACAAGTCTGTGTGTTTTGCACATAGACACACAGTCTGTGAAAACACACTGATATCTGCATAGACCCATTCATTTAAATGGGTCTATGTGTGTCAGTGTCTCCGGTACGTGAGAAAACTGTCACTACACGTACCAGAGACACTGGAGTATGAAACCAGCCTTAAAGAAGTTATTTGAAGAGCACATGTAAATGGCTGGATGCTGAGTGAGATTGATGTAAGTAATCTTCTATTTTTCACCCTCTTCTTTTTTTAAAAAAATATGTGCCTGGTAGCAGAGATGTCATATCTCCCCGCGACACATAGCTAAGGCTGGCCACAGCTCCAGATACATGTGCACTCACTGCATCTGCCCCAAATCTGGTGATGCTGCATCACCAGGTGCCTGAAAAATTAAAGGAGTCGGCAGCCAGAAATAGAACTAATGGTCCCACAAGCAGTCCACACTGCGGCCCACCTGGCAAATGCCTGGAAGGGCAGATTAGGAGTTTCCGGGCCTGGCTGCTGACCTGACAGTTCACATTCATCGCTCCCATTAAAATCAAAAGCTTCACTGCTCATTTTCCCTCCCCTACATCAAAATGCCCATCCACCATTACATTTGACTACCAGTTGCAGTACCTGGGAGATTGTGCATTGGTGATGCTGGATTCAGATGAGCTGATGAGACGAAACGGAGAGAGACAATATTCCTCTACTGTCAAAACCTGATAGGTAGAAAAGACTGGGGAAAGTATGGCTGTACCTTGGCTAAGGCCATGTGCACACGTTCAGTAATTGGTCCTGTATTCTACCTCTGCATTTGTAAGCCAAAAGCAGGAATGGAGCAATCAGTAGAAAATTATAATAGAAACATATCAGAAATGTTTGCATTTATCTCCCACTCCTGGTTTTGGATTACAAATCCTAATGTAAAACACTGAACATGTGAACGTGGCCTAAAAGTTCCTGTACTGCAACATACAGGTTATGCAAAACTGCATTTTGAATCACAGCCTAATGGTTGATAAAAATTTCCATGCATGCATGTGAGTCGCCCGCGGGCTAGGGGTACTCGGTACCAGGTCCTGCGATTTACAGGGGGATGTCACAGTGGCTGCCACCCAATCCATGGTCCAGGGCGCCCACGTAAAAGGGGAAAGGTCTTTAAAAGGATAGAGTTTATGTTTGTGACGCCACCTGTAGTATTCGGTCAGTGCGGACCCACGCTGCTTTAAGGGGCCCGCCGGGGTGATGTTATGGCAGGTAGATGGTATAACTTCCCACAGGTGAAGTGTATCCCCAGAGCTCCCGGTGTGTAGATGGTAAGATGGGGAGAGGCGCAGCGAAGAACGAGGACCAAGGTTGCAATCTCTTTACCTTTACTGAAGACTTCAGCATCCACAGTCCAGAGCACCAGACCACAGGGCAGGCAGGGTCCAGCTGGTTTGGAGGCAAGTCTAGAGTCCCCTTGTCCAGGTGGAGAATAAAAGCCTTCCTTTGTGCTCTAGTGGTGTAGTCCCTTACTGCTAAGCTTCACATAAGGTCCTCACAGATGTTATCACTCTCTCTGTGTCCCCCGGTAGGATAGGACTAAACCCGTATGACTGGTGACTAGTGTTGAGCGATACCTTCGAATATCCAGAAGAATTGGTATCGGATTGGATCGGCCGATATCCAAAAAATATCGGATATCGCCGATACCGATACCCAATACCAATGCATGTCAATGGGACACAAATATCGGAATATAAATAAGCCCTTTCTGTCCTTCTACATCCTATTCCGGAGGGGGGAAGAGTGTGGGCGGTGCATGGGCGGACACTGTGCGTGTCTGTGTGTGTGTGAGCGGGGTCTGTGCGGGCCTGCCGAGGCTGTGTGGGCCTGCCGGGGCTCTGTGCGGGCTACCGGGGCTCTGTGTGGGCTGCCGGGGCTCTTTGCGGGCTGCCGGGGCTCTGTGTGGGCTGCCAGGGGTCTGGACGTGACTGCCGGGGCTCTGTGCAGGTTGCCGGGGCTCTCTACGGGCTGCCGGGGGTCTGTGCATGCCTGCCGGGGGCTCTGTGTGAGCTGCCGGGAGTCTGTGCATGACTGCCGGGGGCTCTGTGTGGGCTGCTGGGGCTTTGTGCGGGCTGCCGGGGATCTATGCGCGCTTCCGGGGGTCTGTGCGTGCCTGCCGATGGCTCTGTGCGGGATGCCGGGCCTCTGTGCAGGATGCTGGGGGTCTGTGCGTGCCTGCCGGGGGTCTGTGTGTGCCTGCTGGGGGCTCTGTGCGGGCTGCTAGGGATCTGTGCGTGACTGCCAGTGGCTCTGTGCGGGCTGCCAGGGCTCTGTGTGGGCTGCCTGGGCCCTGTGCGGGCTGCTGGGGTTCTGTGTGTGCCTGCCGGGGGCTCTGTGCGGGTTACCGGGGCTTTATGCGAGCTGCTGGGGCTCTATGCAGGCTGCCGGGTGTCTGTGCATGCCTGCTGGGGGCTCTGTGCGGGCTGCCATGGCTCTGTGTGGCCTGCCGGGTGTCTGTGCGTGCCTGCCGGGGGCTCCGTGCAGGCTGCCGGGGCTCTATGCGGGCTGCTGGGGCTCTATGCGGGCTGCCGGGGCTCTGTGTGGGCTGCCAGGGCTCTGTGTGGGCTATACATACAGACATACAGTACATTAAACATAGAGTACATACTCACCATTACTTGTCATTTTGATCCCCGAAACCAGTGTCACCTGTAAAAAGATTAAAATAGCAAACAACCAAAATACTCCCTGTCCGCAGGAATCCATGAGTGTCCCACGACGATCTCCCGTGGAGAACGGCAGCATCAGCTGATGTGACCGCTCTCCAGGGGCACCAGTCTCACTTTTGGCATTGCTGTGTGAGAAATTTTCCCACACAGCAATTGCCATAAAGTGAGACTTTGAACTATAGTAACCTCAGTGATGCACGGCAGGAGCCATTGTCTCCTGTCTGTGTGTCACTGAGGGTCCTATAGAGAAGTGACATCACCCAATGTCACTGTTCTATAGGGGAGATCGTCGTGGGACACTCGTTATTAATTGGACTACAGCGGACAGGTAGTATTCGGTTTATTATTTTACGTTTTTTGCAGGCACTGAAGTATGGTAAGAATAATTAAATTAAGAATATTAAAATACTTTTTTCCTAATGTGTGTGTTTTATTAACCCTTTATTACTATTGGATTAATAATGGATAGGTGTCTTATTGACGCCTCTCTGTTATTAACCTGGCTTAATGTCACCTTACAATAGCAATGTGACATTAACCCCTTATTACCCCATATCCCACCACTACACGGGAGTGGGAAGAGAGGGGCTAAGTGCCGGAATTGGCGCATCTTACAGATGCGCCATTTCTGGGGCGGCTGCGGACTGGTATTTGTAGCCGGGGGGGGGCAATATCCATGGCCCCTCTCTAGGCTATGAATATCAGCCCGCAGCTGTCTGCGTAGCCTTTCTGGCTATAAAATATAGGGGGACCCCTTGTCATTTTTTGGGGGGATTCCCCTATTTTAATAGCCAGTAAAGGCTACACAGACAGCTGCGGGCTGATATTCATAGCAGGCTACAAATATTGGCCGCGGCCGTCGGCTTTCCCCCTCTGGCGCAGAAAATTGCGCGGGAGCCCACGCCGTTTTTTCTGTTTTTTTTAATTAAACACTCATTAAGGCCTCTTTCATACTTGCGTTGGTACGGGTCCATCCCTATGTGTCGGGCCGATGTACCGACGCACGTTGAGTAATTTGTGCACGACGTGGGCAGCGGATGCAGTTTTTCAACGCCTCTGCTGCCCATTCTGAAGTCCGGGGAGGAGGGGGTGGAGTTGCGGCCATGCATGCTCGGTAGAAAATGGCGCACGCGACAGACAAAAAAAAGTTCACTTGAACTTTTTTTGTGCTGACGGTCCACCAAAAAATGACATACAAGTCTATGGGTAAAAAACGCATCCTGCAAGCACATTTGCAGGATCCGTCTTTTTCCTCCGGATCCATTTTTTTCTCATAGAGTTGCATTAGTGTCGGATTGCGCCTGATGGCCACACGTTTCATCCGTTTTTTGCTGGATCCATCAAAAAAGCTGTTTCCGCCGGACGGAAAACACATACAGAGGAACGGTTTTTCTGTCTGGCGAACCCGTACTGACGCAAGTATGAAAGAGGCCTTAATGAGCCTTTAATTTAAAAAAAAAAAACGGCATGGGCTCCCACGCAATTTTCTGCGCCAGAGGGGGAAAGCCGACGGCCAGGGGCCAATATTTGTAGCCTGCTATGAATATCAGCCCGCAGCTGTCTGCGTAGCCTTTACTGGCTACTAAAATAGGGGGACCCCCCAAAAAATGATGTGGGGTCCCCCTATATTTTATAGCCAGAAAGGCTACGCAGACAGCTGCGGGCTGATATTCATAGCCTAGAGAGGGGCCATGGATATTGCCCCCCCGGACACAAATACCAGTCCGCAGCCGCCCCATAAATGGCGCATCTGTTAGATGTGCCAATTCCGGCACTTAGCCCCTGTCTTCCCACTCCCGTGTAGCGGTGCGATATGGGGTAATAAGGGGTTAATGTCACCTTGCTATTGTAAGGTGACATTAAGCCGGGTTAATAAATAAGAGGCGTCCATAAGACGCCTATCCATTATTAATCCAATAGTAATAAAGGGTTAATAAAACACACACACATTAGGAAAAAAGTATTTTAATATTCTTCATTTAACCATACTTACCATACTTCAGCGCCTGCAAAAAAAGTAAAATAATTGACCTGAAAATCTACTGAACATCCAATCATCTAAAATCTATATGAGGAGCAAACAGAGGTTCTATCTCCATGGCAATAAAAGCAGCAAGCTTATGTCTTCTTTGCTCAAGAAACGTAAAGATAAGACATTTATCACACAACTTAAAACCGAGAACGGTTCTTTATTGTCAGAAACTGCTGACATTGCCAGGGAGTTCAGGTCCTTCCATGAGAATCTCTACAACTTAAGCCCTCCAGATCATATACGAGACCCTGTGTCAGCTATTGAGAAAATCAATGAGTTCCTAACTCCCTTAAAACTCCCCAAACTAACTAAAGAGGGTCACCCCCTGTTGACGTCCCCCGTTACCTCTAAGGAAATTTTGGACACCCTCTCTACTATCCCCAATGGCAAGGCCCCGGGACCAGATGGTCTTCCCATCATTTACTATAAAAAACTCATAAAACCTTTATTGCCCCATTTGGTCATCTCCTACCTTCAAGGCCAACCTATACCTAAACAATCTTTAGAAGCCTTCATCACTGTTCTGGATGAACAAATGTTCATCCAGAGCTGAACTGGATGGACAAATGTTTTTTTTCGGCCTTACTAACTATGTTACTATGTTACTATGTTACTGTTCTACCGAAAGAGGGAAAAGACCCTAACCTATGTGCCAGTTATAGGCCAATATCACTACTCAATGCGGACATTAAACTGTGGGCAAAAATTATAGCGGGACGGCTTAGTAACATTTTACCCAAATTGATCCACCCAGACCAGGCGGGTTTTGTTAAGGGTAGAGAAAGCAAGGACAACTCGACCAAAATCATACAGGTTACGATGTTTGTTAGGAGCCGCAGGGTCCCCTTGGTCCTCCTGTCAACAGACGCTGAAAAAGCGTTTGACAGGGTGAACTGGGGTTATATGGAAAAAGTTCTAATTAAATTTGGTTTACCAGAGCAATACATTTCGGCAATTCTCTCCCTCTACTCCCAACCTACAGCTAGAATTCGAATTAACGGTACCCTGTCTGATAGTTTTGATATTAATAATGGGACTAGACAGGGTTGTCCGTTATCCCCGTCACTGTTCATTCTAGTAATAGAGACACTGATACAGAGCATTAGACAAGGGGAAGGGATAGAAAATTGGCTCTGTGGAACTTAAGACACTAGTTTTCGCAGACGACTTGCTCTTCCTCATCTCTAACCCGCTCCAGGCCTTCCCGATTATTCTCAAGATATTCCGTCAATTTGGCCTTCTCTCAAATTTTAAAATTAATACGGGGAAATCCGAAGCCCTAAATATCACTCTTTCAAGATCCCAAATAACTTCTATTAGCACCCAGACCCCTTTTTCATGGGCCAAGTCCTCATTAAATACTTATGGATCTTAATAACCGGAAACCCCATAGACCTCTTCCAAGCTAATTATCCCCCATTATTAAAAAGGGTTGAGACTCTAATGAAGTCCTATGGATTGCCCACACTATCTTGGATGGGATGCGTTATTGTATTCAAGGCATATATTATGCCAATAATACTATATACTATGAACATGGTTCCTATCCGGATACCTTTGACCTTTTTTAAGGGTCTAAAATCAACTATCTCTAAATTCATTTGGAAGTCGAAACCAGCCAGACTACCTTATAAATCAATATCTTATCCCATATCCTCGGGGGGGCTGGGAGTCCCTGATCCATACCTCTACTATAGAGCTATACATCTTGGCAGATGGCTGAAGGTGATATCATGTTGGGAGGGGGTGAGGGAGATAGCGTCGACCTGGCTCTGTTGGGCTCTCGAGGCATCCCCTATCTTTGGTCCGGAGCCAAGCCGCTAGCCACTTGTGGATTGGATGATGTGACCCTAACAACCTTGAGAATTAAAAGACTTCTGAATAAAGAGCTCCCATTAGACACCTTCCCTTCCACGTTGACACCTATTTGCGCTATACCATTTTTGATTGATCCAACTTTTAGGGACCCATATAAATTATGGACGAATCTACCTAAAGAAACCCTAAACGGATTTTACAACAAAAAAATCCTCCAGAATGGGACATGGCCTCCAGGCACACCGGCCCAACCTAAAAATTTCCTTCAGAAACTACATGTCAAACAAACCGTTCTGCAGTTTATACAGAAATACCCAACCAGGTCAAATTGGTCTTGGTTGGATGTGTTAACCAAATTTTCGCTTCCACGACTTAACATTATATCTCGCATATATTCCCATCTCTCCGCCCCTCCCACACCAAACAAACCCTCATTTATTTACTAATGGGAATCGGAACTTGGGATCTCTTTCTCAGAGGACCAAGTTTCTAGGATGTTATCTAGTGCTAGGGGTTTTTCTAGGTGCATACTTTTGCAGGAGAATGCATACAAAATCCTGACTAGATGGCACTTAACCCCAGCAAAGCTCTTCCAGAGAGGACTCGCTGATAATGAGGTCTGCTGGAGTTGCCTAAACTCATCAGGTCACCACACTCATATATTCTGGGACTGCCCCCAAATAAGACATTTCTGGGAGAGAATTAGCTCTATTCTTAAGAAATTGGATTTAATTAAGTTAAGCCTTCGGGCGGCGGAGGCTCTCCTCTCCTGCCCGTCTGCTAACTATCTACCAAGGAAGCATGGCCTGCTCCCTCTTCTGGTAGGGGCTGCTAAACACCTGATTGCGTCACATTGGAGGGACACTTCTCCCCCCACTGTGTCGGAATGGTATACTAAAGTAGATCAAATCTCGCGACTCGAAGAGTTATCAAGTTGGGAAGTCTCTAACCATGACTCGTATTTGTCCATATGGGCTCCCTGGAAAAAATTCCAGGAAGACAGTGCTCGTAATTGCCCTTAGCATCTTGTTTTGTTAGAAAATTATTCATGCAACTTAGTTATACCTAACTTCAACTGTATGTAACCATGCCAATAACTATTTTCTGTTTTGGTATTTATATATTTTCTCCCCCCCCCCCCCCCTTCTTGTCCCCTTCCCTTGACCCTTCCTCTTCCTTTTTTCCTGTTCCATTTATACGCTCTCCAGCCCCATCTTCCCCAACCCTTTACCTTCTCTTTTCTCTCAGCTGTTTGACTCATTGTCTTTTAGCGCCTGATAAAGCCATTATCATACGTACAACAGACAAGAGAAAATTTGCCTTATTGTTGTAATGTTTATTGTTCCTTTTACAAATAAAGAATTAAAAACAAAACAAAATGTAAAATAATAAACCGTATACTACCTGTCTGCCATAGTCCAATTAATAACAAGTGTCCCACGATGATCTCCCCTATATAACAGTGATGTAGGGTGATGTCACTGCTCTGTAGGACCCTCAGTGACACACTGACAGGAGACAATGGCTCCTGCAGTGCATCACTGAGAGGTTACTATAGTTCTAAATCTCACTTTATTGCAATTGCTGTGTGGGAAAATTTCTCACACACCAATGCCAAAAGTAAGACTAGGGACTATTTTTTTACAGCGGCGGAGGAATACAGTGCGAAAGGATACCTTCCTCCCATCATTGTGTTCCTGGTGCCCCTGGGGAGCGGTTGCATCAGCTGATGCTGCCATTCTCCACGGGAGATCATTGTGGGACACTCGTGGAATTCTGAGGACAGGGAGTATATTGGTTGTTTGCTATTTTAATCTTTTTACAGGTGACACTGGCTTCAAGGATCAAAGTGACAAGTAATGGTGAGTATGTACTCTATGTTTAATGTACTGTATGTCTGTATGTATAGCCCTCACAGAGCCCCGGCAGCCCGCACAGAGCCCCGGCAGCCCGCACAGAGCCCCGGCAGCCCGCACAGGGCCCTGGCAGGCACGTACAGACCCCCCGCAGCCCACACAGAGCCCCGGCAGCCTGTACAGAGCCCCGGCAGCCCGCACAGAGACCCCAGCAGTCACGCACAGACCCCCGGCAGCTCACACAGAGGCCCGGAAGGCCCACACAGACCCCCGGCAGCCCGCAGAAAGCCCCGGCAGCTTGCACAGAGCCCCGGCAGCTCGCACAGAGCCCTGGCAGGAATGCACAGAGCCCCGGCAGCTGCACAGAGCCCCGGTAGCCTGCACAGCACCCCAGCAGCTCGAACAGAGCCCTGGCAGCCCGCACAGAGCCCCAGCAGCCCACACAGAGCCCCCGGCAGTCATGCCCAGACCCCCGGCAACCCGCACAGACCCCCAGAAGCTCGCTCAGAGTCCCCGGCAGGCACGCACCGAGCCCCGGCAGCCCGCACAGAGCCCCAGCAGCCCGCACAGAGCCCCCAGCAGTCACGTACTGACCCCCGGCAGCCCGCACAGAGCCCCAGCAGGCCTGCACAGAGCCCCGACAGGATCGCACAGACCCCTGGAAGGCACGCACAGACCCCCGGCAGGCCTGCACAGACCCCTACGGTCACGCATAGACCCCGCCTGCACACACAGACACGCTGTCTCTGCCCACACACCACCAACACTCCATTATAGTGCATCATTGCACTATGGGAACATCTGATTCCGGTCTCTGATATCGCAAAAGTTTCGGAACACGTTATCGGAATTCCGATACAGCGAATATCGGCCGATACGCGATATTTGCAGTATCGGAATGCTCAACACTAGGGTTGAGCGAAACGGGTCGTTCATTTTCAAAAGTCGCCGACTTTTGGCAAAGTCGGGTTTCATGAAACTCGATCCGACCCCTGTGCGGGGTCGGCCATGCGGTACGCGACTTTCGCGCCAAAGTCGCGTTTCAATGACGCGAAAAGCGCCATTTCTCAGCCAATGAAGGTAAACGCAGAGTGTGGGCAGCGTGATGACATAGGTCCTGGTCCCCACCATCTTAGAGAAGGGCATTGCAGTGATTGGCTTGCTGTCTGCGGCGTCACAGGGGCTATAAAGGGGAGTTCCCGCCGACCGCCATGTTACTGCTGCTGATCTGAGCTTAGGGAGAGGTTGCTGCCGCTTCGTCAGAAGCAGGGATAGCGTTAGGCAGGGTCCATTAACCACCAAACCGCTTGTGCTGTAGCGATTTCCACTGCCCAACACCACCTTCGGTGTGCAGGGACAGTGGAAGCTACATTTTTTTTTTTTTCCCCTCAGCGCTGTAGCTCATTGGGCTGCCCTAGAAGGCTCCCTGATAGCTGCATTGCTGTGTGTACGCCGCTGTGCAAACCAACTGCTTTTTTCAAAGCACAAATCCTCTTGTTCCTTCCTTTCTGCACAGCTATCTTTTTTGTTTGTACACACTTTTTATTTAATTTGTGCATCAGTCCACTCCTTATTGCTGCCTGCCATACCTGGCTGAGATTACTGCAGGGAGATAGTAATTGAAGGACACTCCCTGTTTTTTTTTTTTTTTTTGTGGGAGATTAAGATTGACATTTCTGCTAGAGTGCCATCCCTGTCTGTGTCATCTCTCACTCAGTGGGCCATAGAAAGCCTATTTATTTTTTTGCTTGATTTGGGTTATAAAATCTACCTGAAAAAATCACTACATCAATCAGTGGGAGAAAAATATTGGCCTCAGGGCTTGTGTGCCACTCTTGACTCCTGTGTGTGCTATCTCTCAGTCAGTGGGCCATAGAAAGCCTATTTATTTTTTTGCTTGATTTGGGTTCTAAAATGTACCTGAAAAAAATCACTACATCAATCAGTGGGAGAAAAATATTGGCCTCAGGGCTTGTGTGCCACTCCTGACTCCTGTGTGCATCATCACTCACTCAGTGGGCCATAGAAAGCCCATTTTTTTTTTTTTTTTGCTTTATTTGGGTTCTAAATTCTACCTGAAAAAATCAATAAATCAATCAGTGGGAGATTAATATTGGCCTTTGGGCTTGTGTGCCAGTCCTAAGCGTGCCATCTCTCTCTCTCAGATAGTGGGCCATAGAAAGCCTATTTATTTATTTTTTTTTTTATTGGGTTTATAAATTTTCCCTGGAAAAAAAAAAAAAAGTGGGAGATTAATATTGGCCTCTGGGCTTGTGTGCCAGTCCTGAGCGTGCCATCTCTCTCACAAATAGTGGGCCATAGAAAGCCTATTTATTTTATTTTTTTTTGGTTTTATAAATTCTCCCTTAAAAAAAAAAGGGAGATTAATATTGGCCTTTGGGCTTGTGTGCCAGTCCTAAGCGTGCCATCTCTCTCTGTCTCTCAGATAGTGGGCCATAGAAAGCCTATTTATTATTTTTTTTATTGGGTTTATAAATTTTCCCTGGAACAAAAAAAAAAAAGTGGGAGATAAATATTGGCCTCTGGGCTTGTGTGCCACTCCTGACTCCTGTGTGCGTCATCTCTCACTCAGTGGGCCATAGAAAGCCTTTTTTTGTTTTATTTGTTTTCTAAATTCTCCCTGAAAAAATCATTTTATTTTATTTGGTTTCTAAATTCTTCCTGAAAAAATCATTTTATTCTATTATTTTTTTTTCCTAAAGTCTCCCTGAAAAAAAAAAAAAAAAAACAAATCAGTGGGAGATTAATATTGCCCTTTCTGCTTGTGTGCCAGTCTTGACTCCTGGGTGTGCCATCTCTCTCTCTCTCCCCAATTGTGGGCCATAGAAAGCCTATTATTTTTTTAGCTTGATTTGGGTTCCAAAATCTACCTGAAAAAATCACTACATCAATCAGTGGGAGATAAATATTGGCCTCTGGGCTTGTGTGCCACTCCTGACTCCTGTGTGCGTCATCTCTCACTCAGTGGGCCATAGAAAGCCTTTTTTTGTTTTATTTGTTTTCTAAATTCTCCCTGAAAAAATCATTTTATTTTATTTGGTTTCTAAATTCTTCCTGAAAAAAATCATTTTATTCTATTATTTTTTTTCCTAAAGTCTCCCTGAAAAAAAAAAAAAAAAAAAAATCAGTGGGAGATTAATATTGCCCTTTCTGCTTGTGTGCCAGTCTTGACTCCTGGGTGTGCCATCTCTCTCTCTCTCTCTCCAATTGTGGGCCATAGAAAGCCTATTATTTTTTTAGCTTGATTTGGGTTCCAAAATCTACCTGAAAAAATCACTACATCAATCAGTGGGAGATAAATATTGGCCTCTGGGCTTGTGTGCCACTCCTGACTCCTGTGTGCGTCATCTCTCACTCAGTGGGCCATAGAAAGCCTTTTTTTGTTTTATTTGTTTTCTAAATTCTCCCTGAAAAAATCATTTTATTTTATTTGGTTTCTAAATTCTTCCTGAAAAAATCATTTTATTCTATTTTTTTTTTCCTAAAGTCTCCCTGAAAAAACAAAAAAAAATACAAATCAGTGGGAGATTAATATTGCCCTTTCTGCTTGTGTGCCAGTCTTGACTCCTGGGTGTGCCATCTCTCTCTCTCTCTCTCCAATTGTGGGCCATAGAAAGCCTATTATTTTTTTAGCTTGATTTGGGTTCCAAAATCTACCTGAAAAAATCACTACATCAATCAGTGGGAGATAAATATTGGCCTCTGGGCTTGTGTGCCACTCCTGACTCCTGTGTGCGTCATCTCTCACTCAGTGGGCCATTGAAAGCCTTTTTTTGTTTTATTTGTTTTCTAAATTCTCCCTGAAAAAAAAAAAAAATCAAATCAGTGGGAGATTAATATTTACATTTGTGCTTCAGTGACAGTCCTGCGTGTGTGGCATCTCTCTCATTTGTTGCCACCAACAACAGAGTGTGTAACATTGTGCCTGATTTTCGTTGTGGTCTCACTCACCTGTAAAGGGGTAGCTAAATCATACTGAAGTTATAGCTCACCGTGTAATTTGTGTGACAGCAACAAATACCGTTAGTTTGTTTACGTTTTTAAAACAATGAGGAAGTATGGTGGAAGAGGTCGTGGCCGGGGGCGTTCATTGTCAGCTGGTAATGAGGGTAGTGGTAGTGGTGGAGCATCAGCTGGTCGTGGGAAAAAAAATATTGCACCTAAGTCTGGAGCTGTGGAGCCAGGTTCGTCGTCAGGCTACACAAGGCCTCGAACGCTCCCTTTTCTGGGAGTAGGAAAACCGCTTTTAAAGCCGGAGCAGCAAGAGCAAGTTTTGGCTTATCTTGCTGACTCAGCCTCTAGCTCTTTTGCCTCCTCTCGTGAAACTGATTAATGTCAAAGCAGCGCGTCGTTAGTGGATGTTCACGGTCAGGGACAAGTCGCTTCCTTGTCCTCTTCAGCAAAAACAACAACAGAGAAGAATGCAGCAGGCGACACAACGGGTTACTCCATGGAGCTCTTTACACATACCATCCCTGGCTTAGAAAGTGAAGCAGTTAACAGTCCATGCCCATTACAAGTTGAATCTGACATGGAGTGCACTGATGCACAGCCACAGCCAGACTACTATGCTGGTCCTTTGACTCAGACCACAACATTGCCCTCGCAGGGTAATGATCAAGAATCAGACCCTGATGAGACTATGTTGCCCCATCACGAACGCTATACCACCGACCGACACGGTGACACAGATGAAGTTGCACACGAGCTACAAGAAGAGGTAATAGATGACCCAGTTCTTGACCCCGATTGGCAGCCATTGGGGGAACAGGGTGCAGGCGGCAGCAGTTCTGAAGCGGAGGAGGAGGGGCCGCAGCAGGCATCAACATCACAACAGGTTCCATCTGCAGGGACCGTATCTTGCCCAAAACGCGTGGCAAAGCCAAAACCTGTTGGAGGACAGCGTGGCCATCCGGTTAAAGCTCAGTCTGCAATGCCTGAAAAGGTATCCGATGCTAGAAAGAGTGCAGTCTGGCATTTTTTTAAACAACATCCAATTGATCAGCGCAAAGTCATCTGTCAAAAATGTTCAACTACCTTAAGCAGAGGACAGAATCTGAAAAGTCTCAATACAAGTTGCATGCATAGACATTTAACCACCATGCATTTGCAAGCCTGGACTAACTACCAAACGTCCCTTAAGGTTGTAGCACCCTCGGCCAATGAAGCTAGTCAGCAACGCAACATCCCTTCCGGCAGTGTAGGGCCACCATTTTCCGCACCACCTGCAGTATCTGTGCAGGTTTCTTTGCCAGGCCAAAGCAGTCAGGGTCAGGGAATCACCAGTTTCGTAGTAGGAAACACTGCATCTAGGGCACCGGCGGCAACAATACCATCTCCCACCGTCTCTCAGTCTGCCATGTCCACCGGCACCCCCGCTAGTTCCACGATCTCCAGCTCTCCAGTCCAGCTCACCCTACATGAGACTATGGTTAGAAAAAGGAAGTACTTAGCCTTGCATCCGCGTACACAGGGTTTGAACGCACACATAGCTAGACTAATCTCGTTAGAGATGATGCCCTACCGGTTAGTTGAAAGCGAAGCTTTCAAAGCCCTGATGGATTACGCTGTACCACGCTACGAGCTACCCAGTCGACACTTTTTTTCCAGAAAAGCCATCCCAGCCCTCCACCAGCATGTTAAAGAGCGCATCGTCCATGCACTCAGGCAATCTGTGAGCACAAAGGTGCACCTGACAACAGATGCATGGACCAGTAGGCATGGCCAGGGACGTTACGTGTCCATCACTGCACACTGGGTAAATGTGGTGGATGCAGGGTCCACAGGGGACAGCAAGTTTGGGACAGTTCTGCCTAGCCCACGGTCTAGGAAACAATTGGCTGTAGCCGTTCGCACCCCCTCCTCCTTCTCTTCATCCTCCTGCAGAAGCGAGAGCTCGTCCACAGACCGCAGTCGCACAACCACTCCATCCGCAGCTGCCACTGTTGCACACCAGGTCTCCCATTATGGGGCAGCTACTGGCAAACGTCAGCAGGCTGTATTGGCTATGAAGTGTTTGGGCGACAACAGACACACCGCGGAAGTTCTGTCCGAGTTCTTGCAGAAAGAAACGCAGTCGTGGCTGGGCACTGTAGATCTTGAGGCAGGCAAGGTAGTGAGTGATAACGGAAGGAATTTCATGGCTGCCATCTCCCTTTCCCAACTGAAACACATTCCTTGCCTGGCTCACACCTTAAACCTGGTGGTGCAGTGCTTCCTGAAAAGTTATCCGGGGTTATCCGACCTGCTCCTCAAAGTGCGTGGACTTTGCTCACATATCCGCCGTTCGCCCGTACACTCCAGCCGTATGCAGACCTATCAGCGTTCTTTGAACCTTCCCCAGCATCGCCTAATCATAGACGTTGCAACAAGGTGGAACTCAACACTGCACATGCTTCAGAGACTGTGCGAACAGAAGCGGGCTGTTATGTTTTTTGTGGGAGGATACACATACACGGGCAGGCAGTAGGATGGCAGACATGGAGTTGTCAGGTGTGCAGTGGTCGAAGATTCAAGACATGTGTCAAGTCCTTCAGTGTTTTGAGGAATGCACACGGCTGGTTAGTGCAGACAACGCCATAATAAGCATGAGCATCCCCCTAATGCGTCTGCTGATGCAAAGTTTGACGCACATAAAGGATCAGGCGTCTGCAGCTGAGGAAGAGGAAAGCCTTGATGACAGTCAGCCATTGTCTGGCCAGGGCAGTGTACAGGACGAGTTAGCGGGCGAAGAGGAGGAGGAGGACGAGGAGGATGATGGAGATGATTATATTTTTAATGAGGAAGCTTTTCCGGGGCCACTGGAAATTGTTGGCGCGGCAAGGCCGGGTTCTGGTTTTGGAGGGACACAAGTGACGTGGATTTGCCTGAAACTGCCCCTCAACCAAGCACAACCGCAGATTTGAGAACTGGAACTTTGGCCCACATGGCGGATTATGCCTTACGTATCCTCAAAAGGGACACACGCATAACTAAAATGATGAATGATGACAATTACTGGTTGGCCTGCCTCCTTGATCCTCGCTATAAAGGCAAATTGCAAAATATAATGCCACATGAGAACTTGGAACTAATATTAGCAACCAAACAATCAACTCTTGTTGACCGTTTGCTTCTGGCATTCCCTGCACACAGCGCCCGTGATCGTTCTCACACGAGCTGCAGGGGCCAGCAGACCAGAGGAGTTAGAGGGGCAGAAATCAGAAGTGGCGTTGGCCAGAGGGGTTTTCTGGCCAGGTTGTGGAGTGATTTTGCTATGACCGCAGACAGGACAGGTACTGCAGCATCAATTCAAAGTGACAGGAGACAACATTTGTCCAGTATGGTTACAAACTATTTTTCATCCCCTATCGATGTTCTCCCTCAACCGTCATTCCCATTTGATTACTGGTCATCAAAATTAGACACCTGGCCAGAATTGGCAGAATATGCATTGCAGGAGCTTGCTTGCCCGGCAGCTAGTGTCCTATCAGAAAGAGTATTCAGTGCTGCAGGTTCAATACTAACAGAAAAAAGGACTCGTCTGGCTACCCAAAATGTAGATGATCTAACCTTCATTAAAATGAACCACAACTGGATTTCGAAATCTTTTGCCCCACCTTGCCCGGCTGACACCTAGCTTTCCTATGAAAAGGTCTTGCCTGTGGACTATTCTGAATGCCTTTTCCAATCTCGTAATTTTCTGCACCTGATTGTCCAGCATACGACATGTTTACACCTCACTAAATGGCCAAACTCCCCACACGGGGCCGTGGTATCGACACTTGGCGACAGCACCCGTGAGAGTGCAGTTTGTCTGAAGAGGTGGGTGTGCCCGCTTTTGGTCGACGGCACTGCCACTGGGTCCCTCCTAGTACAATAAAGTGTCTCTGGCGGTGGTGGTGCGCACCCAACGTCAGACACACCGTTGTAATATGAGGGGCCCTGGGCCTGTACCGCCGGCCACAAGACAGTTTCCCCCCCCAGCTCAAACAGTGCTCTACCACTTGCAAAATTATCTCACAGCTCCACCAATGTTTAGTCTATGCACTGACATCCTTCAATGCCTGCCACTGACAATACCATTGTATTGACATTTTTGTTATGTTAAGCCTTCGATGCCTGTCTGTGGTCACTCCTTCCACTAGGCCTCCACTGACCACACCACTGCTGCCCGTGTACCCCTGGAGCCAATTTAAAATTGCCTACAGCCATGTGTTATTATTTTAGGCCTTCGATGCCTGTCTGCGGTCACTCCTTCCACTAGGCCTCCACTGACCACACCACTGCTGCCCGTGTACCCCTGGAACCAATTTAAAATTGCCTACAGCCATGTGTTATTATTTTAGGCCTTCGATGCCTGTCTGCGGTCACTCCTTCCACTAGGCCTCCACTGACCACACCACTGCTGCCCGTGTACCCCTGGAACCAATTTAAAATTGCCTACAGCCATGTGTTATTATTTTAGGCCTTCGATGCCTGTCTGCGGTCACTCCTTCCACTAGGCCTCCACTGACCACACCACTGCTGCCCGTGTACCCCTGGAACCAATTTAAAATTGCCTACAGCCATGTGTTATTATTTTAGGCCTTCGATGCCTGTCTGCGGTCACTCCTTCCACTAGGCCTCCACTGACCACACCACTGCTGCCCGTGTACCCCTGGAACCAATTTAAAATTGCCTACAGCCATGTGTTATTATTTTAGGCCTTCGATGCCTGTCTGCGGTCACTCCTTCCACTAGGCCTCCACTGACCACACCACTGCTGCCCGTGTACCCCTGGAACCAATTTAAAATTGCCTACAGCCATGTGTTATTATTTTAGGCCTTCGATTCCTGTCTGCGGTCACTCCTTCCACTAGGCCTCCACTGACCACACCACTGCTGCCCGTGTACCCCTGGAACCAATTTAAAATTGCCTACAGCCATGTGTTATTATTTTAGGCCTTCGATGCCTGTCTGCGGTCACTCCTTCCACTAGGCCTCCACTGACCACACCACTGCTGCCCGTGTACTCTTGGAACCAATTTAAAATTGCCTACAGCCCAGTGATATTATTTTAGGCCTCCGATGCCTGTCTGCGGTCACTCCTTCCACTAGGCCTCCACTGACCACACCACTGCTGCCCGTGTACCCCTGGAACCAATTTAAAATTGCCTACAGCCATGTGTTATTATTTTAGGCCTTCGATGCCTGTCTGCGGTCACTCCTTCCACTAGGCCTCCACTGACCACACCACTGCTGCCCGTGTACCCCTGGAACCAATTTAAAATTGCCTACAGCCATGTGTTATTATTTTAGGCCTTCGATGCCTGTCTGCGGTCACTCCTTCCACTAGGCCTCCACTGACCACACCACTGCTGCCCGTGTACCCCTGGAACCAATTTAAAATTGCCTACAGCCATGTGTTACTATTTTAGGCCTTCGATGCCTGTCTGCGGTCACTCCTTCCACTAGGCCTCCACTGACCACACCACTGCTGCCCGTGTACCCCTGGAACCAATTTAAAATTGCCTACAGCCATGTGTTATTATATTAGGCCTTCGATGCCTGTCTGCGGTCACTCCTTCCACTAGGCCTCCACTGACCACACCACTGCTGCCCGTGTACCCCTGGAACCAATTTAAAATTGCCTACAGCCATGTGTTATTATTTTAGGCCTTCGATGCCTGTCTGCGGTCACTCCTTCCACTAGGCCTCCACTGACCACACCACTGCTGCCCGTGTACCCCTGGAACCAATTTAAAATTGCCTACAGCCATGTGTTATTATTTTAGGCCTTCGATGCCTGTCTGCGGTCACTCCTTCCACTAGGCCTCCACTGACCACACCACTGCTGCCCGTGTACCCCTGGAACCAATTTAAAATTGCCTACAGCCATGTGTTATTATTTTAGGCCTTCGATGCCTGTCTGCGGTCACTCCTTCCACTAGGCCTCCACTGACCACACCACTGCTGCCCGTGTACCCCTGGAACCAATTTAAAATTGCCTACAGCCATGTGTTATTATTTTAGGCCTTCGATGCCTGTCTGCGGTCACTCCTTCCACTAGGCCTCCACTGACCACACCACTGCTGCCCGTGTACCCCTGGAACCAACATCAGAAAATATAAAAATAAGTATTTTGCTTATAAAAAAGAAAATACTGGAGAGTAGAGTTGAGCGACCTTGACCTTTTTAGAGTCGAGCCGGGTTTTGCGAAACCCGACTATGTCCAAAGTCGGGTCGAGTGAAATCGGCCGATTATGACGTAAAGTCGGGATCGACCGAAACACGAAACCCAATGCAAGTCAATGGGGCAGCATAGTCGGCAGTGAGTGGGGGCCAGGAAAACACCTAGAGTGCCCATTTTAATGTCAAAACCATCCATTCTTCTTAATGAAGCTTGTCAAGCGTAATTTACCTTATAATAATTGGAAGGCATTTGAAATTGGGGGTCATTTGGCTAAAGTTGTGGTGGGTAGGGCTGGTTCAAGTAATTAGTGGGCCCAGGAAATCTGGACCACGTCACGGCAGTGGAGCAGGGAGAGGTAAGTATTTCAACTTTGCAAGTGCTGTGAACCTGAGCAAGCAGGGGGGGCCCACTCGTTGGCATTGGCACTGGCACAGGGCCCCTCAAAGTACAGCGGTGTGTTTGCACGGCGGGGGCGCCTCCCACCGGCAGCAACACTTTTGCGTACTATGAGAGGCCCTGTGCCAGTGACGTCGCCAACTAGTATTCCTCCCCCCACCTGATGAAGGAACCTGCACTTTCATCTGCACCTTCCTCTTTGTCCCCGTGTAAGGTGGTATGGTATGCGGGAAGAGCAACCTGACTTTCAGCAGGGTCACAATGTTGTTGTGTAGCGTGCACGGGGAATGTTGCGTTATGGGTCAATGTACCAGCAGACTCATCTATCACTGGCTGGGCAATGGGCACGATGAAGTGGAAACACAGATATAGGCCCAAAGAAGAAAGTGGGCTAAATGCAGTTAAAAATTGGTAACACAGGAATAACCAGGGGGCATTGCAGTGGAGGACAACTGGAATGAGAGGCTGACACAGAGAGTAGGGCCAAATCAGTAAGTAGTCGAAATGCAGTTCAAAATTGGCAACCGTAGTAAACAGGCGGCACAGCTTTGTTCAGTGGAGGAGAACAGCAAGGAGTGGCAGACACCGATAGTAGGCCCCAACCCAACTAGTAGGCCAAATGCAGTCTAACATTAACAACTACTTAACGAGAGCCTGAAAATGGAATTTCAGGACAGGAAACCAGGAGAACAGCAAGGAGTGGCAGACACCGATAGTAGGCCCCAAACCAACTAGTACGCCAAATGCAGTTGTTCCATTTAACCACAATTTAATGAGAGCCTGAAGATAGAAGCTCAGGAAAGGCAACCTGGGGAACACCTTGGAGTGTAACACACCATCTCTCTCCACCCCATACCCAATTTGTAGGCCTAATGCAGCCTACTTTCCGACACCTACTAAACGAGAGCATGAAGATCGAAGCTCAGGAAAGGCAACCTGGGGAACACCTTGGAGTGTAACACACCATCTCTCTCCACCCCATTCCCCATTTTTTAGGCCTAATGCAGCCTACTTTCCGACACCTACTAAACGAGAGCATGAAGATCGAAGCTCAGGAAAGGCAACCTGGGGAACACCTTGGAGTGTAACACACCATCTCTCTCCACCCCATACCCATTTTGTAGGCCTAATGCAGCGTACTTTTCTACAACTACCAAACGAGAGCATGAAGATCGAAGCTCAGGAAAGGCAACCTGGTGAAAACCTTGGAGTGTAACACAACCTGTCTCTACACCCCATACCAAATTTGTAGGCCTAATGCAGCGTAGTTTCCAACAGCTACTAAACGAGAGCCGGAAGATCGAAGCTCAGGAAAGGCAACCTGGGGAACACCTTGGAGTGTAACACAACCTCTCTCTACACCACGGAAGGGCTGATTCTTAGGAAGGAAGGCTGTTTTAAATAAGCATTGCGCGTCCGAGGGTGATTATATTCTTATTCGGTATCTACTCACCCTCGGACGCGCCATGCTTCTTGATTTGTAATTAATGTTTATTTGCAATGTGCTTTTGACTTACTCAATTAATTTTTTAATTATTGATTTTATTAAATTAATAGTTTAACATCTTATTGGAAATAATTTAAAGGAGACGCGACAGGACAACACTCGGTGGATGCCATATCTGTGTTAACAACTCCAAAAAACTTTCAGTTAACTTCTTGCAGGAGAAAGAAATTGTAGCTGTTGGACCTTTGTAGTACAGTTCCAGATATTTGTTGTGTGTTTGTTTTGATTGTTAAAATGTCTGCATTTGAGATCTCAACACGATCTTATTTTTTATAATCAAATTAATTTTTAAAATATTTTATTAGGTTGGTTCAAGGGGTACACGGGCCGCAGTAGACAGGTCAGTGGAGGCCTAGTGGAAGGAGGGACCGCAGATGCGCCACTGTTTCACCCATACACAATTAGTAGGCCTAATGCAGCGTAGTTTCCAACAGCTACTAAACGAGAGCCGGAAGATCGAAGCTCAGGAAAGGCAACCTGGGGAACACCTTGGAGTGTAACACAACCTCTCTCTACACCACGGAAGGGCTGATTCTTAGGAAGGAAGGCTGTTTTAAATAAGCATTGCGCGTCCGAGGGTGATTATATTCTTATTCGGTATCTACTCACCCTCGGACGCGCCATGCTTCTTGATTTGTAATTAATGTTTATTTGCAATGTGCTTTTGACTTACTCAATTAATTTTTTAATTATTGATTTTATTAAATTAATAGTTTAACATCTTATTGGAAATAATTTAAAGGAGACGCGACAGGACAACACTCGGTGGATGCCATATCTGTGTTAACAACTCCAAAAAACTTTCAGTTAACTTCTTGCAGGAGAAAGAAATTGTAGCTGTTGGACCTTTGTAGTACAGTTCCAGATATTTGTTGTGTGTTTGTTTTGATTGTTAAAATGTCTGCATTTGAGATCTCAACACGATCTTATTTTTTATAATCAAATTAATTTTTAAAATATTTTATTAGGTTGGTTCAAGGGGTACACGGGCCGCAGTAGACAGGTCAGTGGAGGCCTAGTGGAAGGAGGGACCGCAGATGCGCCACTGTTTCACCCATACACAATTAGTAGGCCTAATGCAGCGTAGTTTCCAACAGCTACTAAACGAGAGCCGGAAGATCGAAGCTCAGGAAAGGCAACCTGGGGAACACCTTGGAGTGTAACACAACCTCTCTCTACACCACGGAAGGGCTGATTCTTAGGAAGGAAGGCTGTTTTAAATAAGCATTGCGCGTCCGAGGGTGATTATATTCTTATTCGGTATCTACTCACCCTCGGACGCGCCATGCTTCTTGATTTGTAATTAATGTTTATTTGCAATGTGCTTTTGACTTACTCAATTAATATTTTAATTATTGATTTTATTAAATTAATAGTTTAACATCTTATTGGAAATAATTTAAAGGAGACGCGACAGGACAACACTCGGTGGATGCCATATCTGTGTTAACAACTCCAAAAAACTTTCAGTTAACTTCTTGCAGGAGAAAGAAATTGTAGCTGTTGGACCTTTGTAGTACAGTTCCAGATATTTGATGTGTGTTTGTTTTGATTGTTAAAATGTCTGCATTTGAGATCTCAACACGATCTTATTTTTTATAATCAAATTAATTTTTAAAATATTTTATTAGGTTGGTTCAAGGGGTACACGGGCCGCAGTAGACAGGTCAGTGGAGGCCTAGTGGAAGGAGGGACCGCAGATGCGCCACTGTTTCACCCATACACAATTAGTAGGCCTAATGCAGCGTAGTTTCCAACAGCTACTAAACGAGAGCCGGAAGATCGAAGCTCAGGAAAGGCAACCTGGGGAACACCTTGGAGTGTAACACAACCTCTCTCTACACCACGGAAGGGCTGATTCTTAGGAAGGAAGGCTGTTTTAAATAAGCATTGCGCGTCCGAGGGTGATTATATTCTTATTCGGTATCTACTCACCCTCGGACGCACCATGCTTCTTGATTTGTAATTAATGTTTATTTGCAATGTGCTTTTGACTTACTCAATTAATATTTTAATTATTGATTTTATTAAATTAATAGTTTAACATCTTATTGGAAATAATTTAAAGGAGACGCGACAGGACAACACTCGGTGGATGCCATATCTGTGTTAACAACTCCAAAAAACTTTCAGTTAACTTCTTGCAGGAGAAAGAAATTGTAGCTGTTGGACCTTTGTAGTACAGTTCCAGATATTTGATGTGTGTTTGTTTTGATTGTTAAAATGTCTGCATTTGAGATCTCAACACGATCTTATTTTTTATAATCAAATTAATTTTTAAAATATTTTATTAGGTTGGTTCAAGGGGTACACGGGCCGCAGTAGACAGGTCAGCGGAGGCCTAGTGGAAGGAGGGACCGCAGATGCGCCACTGTTTCACCCATACACAATTAGTAGGCCTAATGCAGCGTAGTTTCCAACAGCTACTAAACGAGAGCCGGAAGATCGAAGCTCAGGAAAGGCAACCTGGGGAACACCTTGGAGTGTAACACAACCTCTCTCTACACCACGGAAGGGCTGATTCTTAGGAAGGAAGGCTGTTTTAAATAAGCATTGCGCGTCCGAGGGTGATTATATTCTTATTCGGTATCTACTCACCCTCGGACGCGCCATGCTTCTTGATTTGTAATTAATGTTTATTTGCAATGTGCTTTTGACTTACTCAATTAATTTTTTAATTATTGATTTTATTAAATTAATAGTTTAACATCTTATTGGAAATAATTTAAAGGAGACGCGACAGGACAACACTCGGTGGATGCCATATCTGTGTTAACAACTCCAAAAAACTTTCAGTTAACTTCTTGCAGGAGAAAGAAATTGTAGCTGTTGGACCTTTGTAGTACAGTTCCAGATATTTGTTGTGTGTTTGTTTTGATTGTTAAAATGTCTGCATTTGAGATCTCAACACGATCTTATTTTTTATAATCAAATTAATTTTTAAAATATTTTATTAGGTTGGTTCAAGGGGTACACGGGCCGCAGTAGACAGGTCAGTGGAGGCCTAGTGGAAGGAGGGACCGCAGATGCGCCACTGTTTCACCCATACACAATTAGTAGGCCTAATGCAGCGTAGTTTCCAACAGCTACTAAACGAGAGCCGGAAGATCGAAGCTCAGGAAAGGCAACCTGGGGAACACCTTGGAGTGTAACACAACCTCTCTCTACACCACGGAAGGGCTGATTCTTAGGAAGGAAGGCTGTTTTAAATAAGCATTGCGCGTCCGAGGGTGATTATATTCTTATGCGGTATCTACTCACCCTCGGACGCGCCATGCTTCTTGATTTGTAATTAATGTTTATTTGCAATGTGCTTTTGACTTACTCAATTAATTTTTTAATTATTGATTTTATTAAATTAATAGTTTAACATCTTATTGGAAATAATTTAAAGGAGACGCGACAGGACAACACTCGGTGGATGCCATATCTGTGTTAACAACTCCAAAAAACTTTCAGTTAACTTCTTGCAGGAGAAAGAAATTGTAGCTGTTGGACCTTTGTAGTACAGTTCCAGATATTTGTTGTGTGTTTGTTTTGATTGTTAAAATGTCTGCATTTGAGATCTCAACACGATCTTATTTTTTATAATCAAATTAATTTTTAAAATATTTTATTAGGTTGGTTCAAGGGGTACACGGGCCGCAGTAGACAGGTCAGTGGAGGCCTAGTGGAAGGAGGGACCGCAGATGCGCCACTGTTTCACCCATACACAATTAGTAGGCCTAATGCAGCGTAGTTTCCAACAGCTACTAAACGAGAGCCGGAAGATCGAAGCTCAGGAAAGGCAACCTGGGGAACACCTTGGAGTGTAACACAACCTCTCTCTACACCACGGAAGGGCTGATTCTTAGGAAGGAAGGCTGTTTTAAATAAGCATTGCGCGTCCGAGGGTGATTATATTCTTATTCGGTATCTACTCACCCTCGGACGCGCCATGCTTCTTCATTTGTAATTAATGTTTATTTGCAATGTGCTTTTGACTTACTCAATTAATTTTTAATTATTGATTTTATTAAATTAATAGTTTAACATCTTATTGGAAATAATTTAAAGGAGACGCGACAGGACAACACTCGGTGGATGCCATATCTGTGTTAACAACTCCAAAAAACTTTCAGTTAACTTCTTGCAGGAGAAAGAAATTGTAGCTGTTGGACCTTTGTAGTACAGTTCCAGATATTTGTTGTGTGTTTGTTTTGATTGTTAAAATGTCTGCATTTGAGATCTCAACACGATCTTATTTTTTATAATCAAATTAATTTTTAAAATATTTTATTAGGTTGGTTCAAGGGGTACACGGGCCGCAGTAGACAGGTCAGTGGAGGCCTAGTGGAAGGAGGGACCGCAGATGCGCCACTGTTTCACCCATACACAATTAGTAGGCCTAATGCAGCGTAGTTTCCAACAGCTACTAAACGAGAGCCGGAAGATCGAAGCTCAGGAAAGGCAACCTGGGGAACACCTTGGAGTGTAACACAACCTCTCTCTACACCACGGAAGGGCTGATTCTTAGGAAGGAAGGCTGTTTTAAATAAGCATTGCGCGTCCGAGGGTGATTATATTCTTATTCGGTATCTACTCACCCTCGGACGCGCCATGCTTCTTGATTTGTAATTAATGTTTATTTGCAATGTGCTTTTGACTTACTCAATTAATTTTTTAATTATTGATTTTATTAAATTAATAGTTTAACATCTTATTGGAAATAATTTAAAGGAGACGCGACAGGACAACACTCGGTGGATGCCATATCTGTGTTAACAACTCCAAAAAACTTTCAGTTAACTTCTTGCAGGAGAAAGAAATTGTAGCTGTTGGACCTTTGTAGTACAGTTCCAGATATTTGATGTGTGTTTGTTTTGATTGTTAAAATGTCTGCATTTGAGATCTCAACACGATCTTATTTTTTATAATCAAATTAATTTTTTAAATATTTTATTAGTTTGGTTCAAGGGGTACACGGGCAGCAATAGACAGGTCAGTGGAGGCCTAGTGGAAGGAGTGACGGCAGACAGGCATCAAAGGCCTAACATTGGGCTGGCTGTAGGCAAGTTAAAATTGGTTCCAGGGGAACACGGCCATCAGTGGCCTGGTCAGTGTAGTTGTAGTTGAAAGAACGGGACGCAGACAGGCTTCGAAGGCCTAACATAACAAACTTGGGCTGGCTGTAGGCACTTTTAAATTGGTTCCAGGGGTACACGGGCAGCAGTGGTCTGGTCAGTGGAAGTCTAGTGGAAGGAGTGACCGCAGACAGGCTTCCAAGGCCTAACATAACAAACTTGGGCTGGCTGTAGGCACTTTTAAATTGGTTCCAGGGGTACACGGGCAGCAGTGGTCTGGTCTGTGGAAGTCTAGTGGAAGGAGTGACCGCAGACAGGCTTCGAAGGCCTAACATAACAAACTTGGGCTGGCTGTAGGCAAGTTAAAATTGGTTCCAGGGGAACACGGCCATCAGTGGCCTGGTCAGTGTAGTTGTAGTTGAAAGAACGGGACGCAGACAGGCTTCGAAGGCCTAACATAATAACATAGGGCTGGCTGTAGGCAAGTTAAAATTGGTTCCAGGGGAACACGGCCATCAGTGGCCTGGTCAGTGTAGTTGTAGTTGAAAGAACGGGACGCAGACAGGCTTCGAAGGCCTAACATAACAAACTTGGGCTGGCTGTAGGCACTTTTAAATTTGTTCCAGGGGTACATGGGCAGCAGTGTATGGTCAGTGGAAGTCTAGTGGAAGGAGTGACCGCAGACAGGCTTCCAAGGCCTAACATAACAAACTTGGGCTGGCTGTAGGCACTTTTAAATTGGTTCCAGGGGTACACGGGCAGCAGTGGTCTGGTCAGTGGAAGTCTAGTGGAAGGAGTGACCGCAGACAGGCTTCCAAGGCCTAACATAACAAACTTGGGCTGGCTGTAGGCACTTTTAAATTGGTTCCAGGGGTACACGGGCAGCAGTGGTCTGGTCAGTGGAAGTCTAGTGGAAGGAGTGACCGCAGACAGGCTTCGAAGGCCTAACATAACAAACTTGGGCTGCCTGTAGGCACTTTTAAATTGGTTCCAGGGGTACACGGGCAGCAGTGGTCTGGTCAGTGGAAGTCTAGTGGAAGGAGTGACCGCAGACAGGCTTCCAAGGCCTAACATAACAAACTTGGGCTGGCTGTAGGCAAGTTAAAATTGGTTCCAGATGAACACGGCCATCAGTGGCCTGGTCAGTGTAGTTGTAGTTGAAAGAACGGGACGCAGACAGGCTTCGAAGGCCTAACATAACAAACTTGGGCTGGCTGTAGGCACTTTTAAATTGGTTCCAGGGGTACACGGGCAGCAGTGGTCTCGTCAGTGGAAGTCTAGTGGAAGGAGTGACCGCAGACAGGCTTCCAAGGCCTAACATAACAAACTTGGGCTGGCTGTAGGCACTTTTAAATTGGTTCCAGGGGTACACGGGCAGCAGTGGTCTGGTCTGTGGAAGTCTAGTGGAAGGAGTGACCACAGACAGGCTTCGAAGGCCTAACATAACAAACTTGGGCTGGCTGTAGGCAAGTTAAAATTGGTTCCAGGGGAACACGGCCATCAGTGGCCTGGTCAGTGTAGTTGTAGTTGAAAGAACGGGACGCAGACAGGCTTCGAAGGCCTAACATAATAACATAGGGCTGGCTGTAGGCAAGTTAAAATTGGTTCCAGGGGAACACGGCCATCAGTGGCCTGGTCAGTGTAGTTATAGTTGAAAGAACGGGACGCAGACAGGCTTCGAAGGCCTAACATAACAAACTTGGGCTGGCTGTAGGCACTTTTAAATTTGTTCCAGGGGTACATGGGCAGCAGTGTATGGTCAGTGGAAGTCTAGTGGAAGGAGTGACCGCAGACAGGCTTCCAAGGCCTAACATAACAAACTTGGGCTGGCTGTAGGCACTTTTAAATTTGTTCCAGGGGTACATGGGCAGCAGTGTATGGTCAGTGGAAGTCTAGTGGAAGGAGTGACCGCAGACAGGCTTCCAAGGCCTAACATAACAAACTTGGGCTGGCTGTAGGCACTTTTAAATTGGTTCCAGGGGTACACGGGCAGCAGTGGTCTGGTCAGTGGAAGTCTAGTGGAAGGAGTGACCGCAGACAGGCTTCCAAGGCCTAACATAACAAACTTGGGCTGGCTGTAGGCACTTTTAAATTGGTTCCAGGGGTACACGGGCAGCAGTGGTCTGGTCAGTGGAAGTCTAGTGGAAGGAGTGACGGCAGACAGTCTTCGAAGGCCTAACATAACAAAATTGGGCTGACTGTAGGCACTTTTAAATTGGTTCCAGGGTAACACGGCCAGCAGTGGCCTGGTCAGTGTAGTAGTTGTAGAAAGAAGGGACCGCAGACAGGCTTCGAAGGCCTAACATAACAAAAATGTCAAAACAATGGTATTGTCAGTGCCAGGCATTGAAGGATGTCAGCGCCTAGACTACACATTGGTGAAGCTGTGAGAGATAATTTTGCTAGTGGTAGAGCACTGTTTGAGCTGGGGGGGGGAACTGTCTTGTGGCCGGCGGTACAGGCACAGGGCCCCTCATATTACAACGGTGTGTCTGACGTTGGGTGCGCACCACCACCGCCAGAGACACTTTATTGTACTATGAGGGACCCAGTGGCAGTGCCGTCGACCAAAAGCGGCCACACCCACCTCTTCAGACAAACAGCACTCTCAAGGGTCCAAGCGCAAAGTGTCGATAGCACGGGCCCGTGTGGGGAGTTTGGCCATTTCGTGAGGTGGAAACATGTCGTATGCTGGACAATCAGGTGAAGAAAATTACGAGATTGGAAAAGTCATTCAGAATAGTCCACAGGCAAGACCTTTTCATAGGAAAGCTAGGTGTCAGCCGGGCAGGGTGGGGCAAAAGATTTTGAAATCCAGTTGTGGTTCATTTTAATGAAGGTTAGATCATCTACATTTTGGGTAGCCAGACGAGTCCTTTTTTCTGTTAGTATTGAACCTGCAGCACTGAATACTCTTTCTGATAGGACACTAGCTGCCGGGCAAGCAAGCTCCTGCAATGCATATTCTGCCAATTCTGGCCAGGTGTCTAATTTGGATGCCCAGTAATCAAATGGGAATGACGGTTGAGGGAGAACGTCGATAAGGGATGAAAAATAGTTTGTAACCATACTGGACAAATGTTGTCTCCTGTCACTTTGAATTGATGCTGCAGTACCTGTCCTGTCTGCGGTCATAGAAAAATCACTCCACAACCTGGTCAGAAAACCCCTCTGGCCAACGCCACTTCTGATTTCTGCCCCTCTAACACCTCTGGTCTGCTGGCCCCTGGAGCTCGTGTGAGAACGATCACGGGCGCTGTGTGCAGGGAATGCCAGAAGCAAACGGTCAACAAGAGTTGATTGTTTTGTTGCTAATATTAGTTCCAAGTTCTCATGTGGCATAATATTTTGCAATTTGCCTTTATAGCGAGGATCAAGGAGGCAGGCCAACCAGTAATCGTCATCGTTCATCATTTTTGTAATGCGTGTGTCCCTTTTGAGGATACGCAAGGCATAATCCGCCATGTGGGCCAAAGTTCCCGTTGTCAAATCTGCGGTTGTGCTTGGTTGAGGGGCAGTTGCAGGCAAATCTACGTCACTTGTGTCCCTCAAAAAACCAGAACCCGGCCTTGCCACGCCACCAATTTCCCGTGCCCCCGGGAAAGCTTCCTCATTAAAAATATACTCATCCCCATCATCCTCCTCATCCTCCACCTCCTCTTCGCCCGGTACCTCGTCATGTACACTGCCCTGACCAGACAATCGCTGACTGTCATCAAGGCTTTCCTCTTCCTCTGGTGCAGACGCCTGATCCTTTATGTGCGTCAAACTTTGCATCAGCAGACGCATTAGGGGGATGCTCATGCTTATTATGGCGTTGTCTGCACTAACCAGCCGTGTGCATTCCTCAAAACACTGAAGGACTTGACACATGTCTTGAATCTTCGACCACTGCACACCTGACAACTCCATGTCTGCCATCCTACTGCCTGCCCGTGTATGTGTATCCTCCCACAAAAACATTACAGCCCGCCTCTGTTCGCACAGTCTCTGAAGCATGTGCAGTGTTGAGTTCCACCTTGTTGCAACGTCTATGATTAGGCGATGCTGGGGAAGGTTCAAAGAACGCTGATAGGTCTGCATACGGCTGGAGTGTACAGGCGAACGGCGGATATGTGCGCAAAGTCCACGCACTTTGAGGAGCAGGTCGGATAACCCCGGATAACTTTTCAGGAAGCACTGCACCACCAGGTTTAAGGTGTGAGCCAGGCAAGGAATGTGTTTCAGTTGGGAAAGGGAGATGGCAGCCATGAAATTCCTTCCGTTATCACTCACTACCTTGCCTGCCTCAAGATCTACAGTGCCCAGCCACGACTGCGTTTCTTGCTGCAAGAACTCGGACAGAACTTCCGCGGTGTGTCTATTGTCGCCCAAACACTTCATAGCCAATACAGCCTGCTGACGTATGCCAGTAGCTGCCCCATAATGGGAGACCTGGTGTGCAACAGTGGCAGGTGCGGATGGAGTGTTTGTGCGACTGCGGTCTGTGGACGAGCTCTTGCTTCTGCAGGAGGACGAGGAGGAGGAGGAGGGGGTGCGAACGGCTACAGACAACTGTTTACTAGACCGTGGGCTAGGCAGAACTGTCCCAAACTTGCTGTCCCCTGTGGACCCTGAATCCACCACATTTACCCAGTGTGCCGTGATGGACACGTAACGTCCCTGGCCATGCCTACTGGTCCATGCATCTGTTGTCAGGTGCACCTTTGTGCTCACAGATTGCCTGAGTGCATGGACGATGCGCTCTTTAACATGCTGGTGGAGGGCTGGGATGGCTTTTCTGGAAAAAAAAAAGTGTCGACTGGGTAGCTCGTAGCGTGGTACAGCGTAGTCCATCAGGTCTTTGAAAGCTTCGCTTTCAACTAACCGGTAGGGCATCATCTCTAACGAGATTAGTCTAGCTATGTGGGCGTTCAAAACCTGTGTACGCGGATGCGAGGCTAAGTATTTCCTTTTTCTAACCATAGTCTCATGTAGGGTGAGCTGGACTGGAGAGCTGGAGATCGTGGAACTAGCGGGGGTGCCGGTGGACATGGCAGACTGAGAGACGGTGGGAGATGGTATTGTTGCCGCCGGTGCCCTAGATGCAGTGTTTCCTACTACGAAACTGGTGATTCCCTGACCCTGACTGCTTTGGCCTGGCAAAGATACCTGCACAGATACAGCAGGTGGTGCGCTAAATGGTGGTCCTACACTGCCGGAAGGGATGTTGCGTTGATGACTAGCTTCATTGGCCGAGGGTGCAACAACCTTAAGGGACGTTTGGTAGTTAGTCCAAGCTTTCAAATGCATGGTGGTTAAATGTCTATGCATGCAACTAGTATTGAGACTTTTCAGATTCTGACCTCTGCTTAAGGAAGTAGAACATTTTTGACAGATGACTTTGCGCTGATCAATTGGATGTTGTTTAAAAAAATGCCAGACTGCACTCTTTCTAGCATCGGATACCTTTTCAGGCATTGCAGACTGAGCTTTAACCGGATGGCCACGCTGTCCTCCACCAGGTTTTGGCTTTGCCACGCGTTTTGGGCAAGATACGGGCCCGGCAGATGGAACCTGTGGCGATGTTGATGCCTGCTGCGGCCCCTCCTCCTCCTCTGCTTCAGAACTGCTGCCGCCTGCACCCTGTTCCCCCAATGGCTGCCAATCGGGGTCAAGAACTGGGTCATCTAATAACTCTTCTTGTACCTCCTGCGCAACTTCGTCTGTGTCACCGTGTCGTTCGGTGGTATAGCGTTCGGGATGGGGCAACATAGTCTCATCAGGGTCTGATTCTTGATCAGCACCCTGCGAGGGCAATGTTGTGGTCTGAGTCAAAGGACCAGCATAGTAGTCTGGCTGTGGCTGTGCGTCAGTGCACTCCATGTCAGATTCAATTTGTAATGGGCATGGACTGTTAACTGCTTCACTTTCTAAGCCAGGGACGGTATGTGTAAAGAGCTCCATGGAGTAACCCGTTGTGTCGCCTGCTGCATTCTTCTCTGTTGTTGTTTTTGCTGAAGAGGACAAGGAAGTGACTTGTCCCTGACCGTGAACATCCACTAACGACGCGCTGCTTTTACTTTTACCAGTTTCACGAGAGGAGGCAAAAGAGCTAGAGGCTGAGTCAGCAAGATAAGCCAAAACTTGCTCTTGCTGCTCCGGCTTTAAAAGCGGTTTTCCTAATCCCAGAAAAGGGAGCGTTCGAGGCCTTGTGTAGCCGGACGACGAACCTGGCTCCACAGCTCCAGACTTAGGTGCAATATTTTTTTCCCCACGACCACCTGATGCTCCACCACTACCACTACCCTCATTACCAGCTGACAATGAACGCCCCCGGCCACGACCTCTTCCACTAGACTTCCTCATTGTTTTAAAAACGTAACCAAACTAACGTTATTTGTTGCAGTCACACAACTTACACGGTGAGCTATAACTTCAGTATGATTTAGCTACCCCTTTACAGGTTGGTGAGACCACAGCGAAAATCAGGCCCAATGTTACACACTCTTTTTTTGGTGGCTGCAAATTAGAGAGATGCCCCACACGCAGGACTGTCACTGAAGCACAAATGTTAATATTAATGTCACACTATTATTTTTTTTTTATTTTTATTTTTTTCAGGAACACTTTAGAAACCGCAAAAAAAAAAAAAAATAGATTTTTGCAGGGAGAATTTAGAAACCAAATGTAACAAACTATATGCTTTCTATGGGCCACTGAGTGAGAGATGACGCACACAGGAATCAGGAGTGGCACACAAGCCCAGAGGCCAATATTTTTCTACCAATTATTGATGGAGTTATTTTCTCTGGTAGATTTTTGAACCCAAATCAAGGAAAAAAAATATAGGCTTTCTATGGACCACAATTGGAGAGAGAGAGAGAGAGAGAGAGAGAGAGATGGCACACCCAGGAGTCAAGACTGGCACACAAGCAGAAAGGCCAATATTAATCTCCCATTTTTTGGGGTTTTTTTTTTTTTTTTTTTTTTTTTCAGGGAGACTTTAGAAAAAAAAATAATAAAAAAAATATGATTTTATCAGGAAGAATTTAGAAACCAAATAAAATAAAATGATTTTTTCAGGGAGAATTTATAAAACAAATAAAAACAAAAATAGGCGTTCTATGGCCCACTGACTGAGAGATGACGCACACAGGAGTCAGGAGAGGCACACAAGCCCAGAGGCCAATATTTTTCTACCAATGATTGATGTAGTTATTTTCTCTGGTAGATTTTGGAACCCAAATCAAGGAAAAAAAATATAGGCTTTCTATGGACCACAATTGGAGAGAGAGAGAGAGAGAGAGAGAGAGAGAGAGAGACAGATGGCACACCCAGGAGTCAAGACTGGCACACAAGCAGAAAGGCCAATATTAATCTCCCACTGTTTTTTTTGGTTGTTTTTTTTTTTTTTTTTTCAGGGAGACTTTAGAAAAAAAATAAATAAAAAAAATATGATTTTATCAGGAAGAATTTAGAAACCAAATAAAATAAAATGATTTTTTCAGGGAGAATTTATAAAACAAATAAAAACAAAAATAGGCGTTCTATGGCCCACTGACTGAGAGATGACGCACACAGGAGTCAGGAGTGGCACACAAGCCCAGAGGCCAATATTTTTCTCCCAATGATTGATGTAGTGATTTTTTCAGGTTGATTTTGGAACCCAAATCAAGCTACAAAAATAATAGGCTTTCTATGGCCCACAATTGGAGAGAGAGAGAGATGGCACACCCAGGAGTCAAGACTGGCACACAAGCAGAAAGGCCAATATTAATCTCCCATTTTTTTGGGGTTTTTTTTTTTTTTTTTTTTTTTTCAGGGAGACTTTAGAAAAAAAAATAATAAAAAAAATATGATTTTATCAGGAAGAATTTAGAAACCAAATAAAATAAAATGATTTTTTCAGGGAGAATTTATAAAACAAATAAAAACAAAAATAGGCGTTCTATGGCCCACTGACTGAGAGATGACGCACACAGGAGTCAGGAGTGGCACACAAGCCCAGAGGCCAATATTTTTCTCCCAATGATTGATGTAGTGATTTTTTCAGGTTGATTTTGGAACCCAAATCAAGCTACAAAAATAATAGGCTTTCTATGGCCCACAATTGGAGAGAGAGAGAGATGGCACACCCAGGAGTCAAGACTGGCACACAAGCAGAAAGGCCAATATTAATCTCCCATTTTTTTTGGGTTTTTTTTTTTTTTTTTTTTTTTCAGGGAGACTTTAGAAAAAAAAATAATAAAAAAAATATGATTTTATCAGGAAGAATTTAGAAACCAAATAAAATAAAATGATTTTTTCAGGGAGAATTTATAAAACAAATAAAAACAAAAATAGGCGTTCTATGGCCCACTGACTGAGAGATGACGCACACAGGAGTCAGGAGTGGCACACAAGCCCAGAGGCCAATATTTTTCTACCAATGATTGATGTAGTGATTTTTTCAGGTTGATTTTGAAACCCAAATCAAGCTACAAAAATAATAGGCTTTCTATGGCCCACAATTGGAGAGAGAGAGAGATGGCACACCCAGGAGTCAAGACTGGCACACAAGCAGAAAGGCCAATATTAATCTCCCATTTTTTTTGGGGTTTTTTTTTTTTTTTTTTTTTTTCAGGGAGACTTTAGAAAAAAAAATAATAAAAAAAATATGATTTTATCAGGAAGAATTTAGAAACCAAATAAAATAAAATGATTTTTTCAGGGAGAATTTATAAAACAAATAAAAACAAAAATAGGCGTTCTATGGCCCACTGACTGAGAGATGACGCACACAGGAGTCAGGAGTGGCACACAAGCCCAGAGGCCAATATTTTTCTACCAATGATTGATGTAGTGATTTTTTCAGGTTGATTTTGGAACCCAAATCAAGCTACAAAAATAATAGGCTTTCTATGGCCCACAATTGGAGAGAGAGAGAGATGGCACACCCAGGAGTCAAGACTGGCACACAAGCAGAAAGGCCAATATTAATCTCCCATTTTTTTGGGTTTTTTTTTTTTTTTTTTTTTTTCAGGGAGACTTTAGAAAAAAAAATAATAAAAAAAATATGATTTTATCAGGAAGAATTTAGAAACCAAATAAAATAAAATGATTTTTTCAGGGAGAATTTATAAAACAAATAAAAACAAAAATAGGCGTTCTATGGCCCACTGACTGAGAGATGACGCACACAGGAGTCAGGAGTGGCACACAAGCCCAGAGGCCAATATTTTTCTACCAATGATTGATGTAGTTATTTTCTCTGGTAGATTTTGGAACCCAAATCAAGGAAAAAAAATATAGGCTTTCTATGGACCACAATTGGAGAGAGAGAGAGAGAGAGAGAGACAGATGGCACACCCAGGAGTCAAGACTGGCACACAAGCAGAAAGGCCAATATTAATCTCCCACTGTTTTTTTTGGTTGTTTTTTTTTTTTTTTTTTCAGGGAGACTTTAGAAAAAAAAATAATAAAAAAAATATGATTTTATCAGGAAGAATTTAGAAACCAAATAAAATAAAATGATTTTTTCAGGGAGAATTTATAAAACAAATAAAACTAAAAATAGGCGTTCTATGGCCCACTGACTGAGAGATGACGCACCCAGGAGTCAAGACTGGCACACAAGCAGAAAGGCCAATATTAATCTCCCACTGGTTTTTTTTTTTTTTTTTCAGGGAGACTTTAGAAAAAAAAATAATAAAAAAAATATGATTTTATCAGGAAGAATTTAGAAACCAAATAAAATAAAATGATTTTTTCAGGGAGAATTTATAAAACAAATAAAACCAAAAATAGGCGTTCTATGGCCCACTGACTGAGAGATGACGCACCCAGGAGTCAAGACTGGCACACAAGCAGAAAGGCCAATATTAATCTCCCACTGGTTTTTTTTTTTTTTTTTCAGGGAGACTTTAGAAAAAAAAATAATAAAAAAAATATGATTTTATCAGGAAGAATTTAGAAACCAAATAAAATAAAATGATTTTTTCAGGGAGAATTTATAAAACAAATAAAACCAAAAATAGGCGTTCTATGGCCCACTGACTGAGAGATGACGCACCCAGGAGTCAAGACTGGCACACAAGCAGAAAGGCCAATATTAATCTCCCACTGGTTTTTTTTTTTTTTTTTCAGTGAGACTTTAGAAAAAAAAATAATAAAAAAAATATGATGTTATCAGGAAGAATTTAGAAACCAAATAAAATAAAATGATTTTTTCAGGGAGAATTTATAAAACAAATAAAACCAAAAATAGGCGTTCTATGGCCCACTGACTGAGAGAGAGAGAGAGATGGAACGCTTAGTACTGGCACACAAGCCCAAAGGGCAATATTAATCTCCCTTTTTTTTTCAGGGAGAATTTCTAAAACCCAAAAAAAAAAAAAATAGGCTTTCTATGGCCCACTAGTTGTGAGAGAGATGGGACGCTCAGGACTGGCACAGATGGCACGCTCAGGACTGGCACAGAAGCCCAGAGGCCAATATTAATCTCCCTTTTTTTCTGGGAGAATTTATAAAACCAAAAAAATATTTAAATAGGCTTTCTATGGCCCACTATTTGTGAGAGAGATGGCACGCTCAGGACTGGCACAGATGGCACGCTCACAACTGGCACACAAGCCCAGAGGCCAATATTAATCTCCCTTTTTTTCTGGGAGAATTTATAAAACCAAAAAAATATTTAAATAGGCTTTCTATGGCCCACTATTTGTGAGAGAGATGGCACGCTCAGGACTGGCACAGATGGCACGCTCACAACTGGCACACAAGCCCAGAGGCCAATATTAATCTCCCTTTTTTCAGGGAAAATTTATAAAACCAAAAAAAAAATTAAATAGGCTTTCTATGGCCCACTATTTGTGAGAGAGATGGCACGCTCAGGACTGGCACAGATGGCACGCTCACAACTGGCACACAAGCCCAGAGGCCAATATTAATCTCCCTTTTTTTCTGGGAGAATTTATAAAACCAAAAAAATATTTAAATAGGCTTTCTATGGCCCACTATTTGTGAGAGAGATGGCACGCTCAGGACTGGCACAGATGGCACGCTCACAACTGGCACACAAGCCCAGAGGCCAATATTAATCTCCCTTTTTTCAGGGAAAATTTATAAAACCAAAAAAAAAATTAAATAGGCTTTCTATGGCCCACTATTTGTGAGAGAGATGGCACGCTCAGGACTGGCACAGATGGCACGCTCACAACTGGCACACAAGCCCAGAGGCCAATATTAATCTCCCTTTTTTCAGGGAAAATTTATAAAACAAAAAAAAAATTAAATAGGCTTTCTATGGCCCACTATTTGTGAGAGAGATGGCACGCTCAGGACTGGCACAGATGGCACGCTCACAACTGGCACACAACCCCAGAGGCCAATATTAATCGCACTTTTTTTAAGGGAGAATTTATAAAACCAAAAAAAAAAATTAAATAGGCTTTCTATGGCCCACTATTTGTGAGAGAGATGGCACGCTCAGGGCTGGCACAGATGGCACGCTCACAACTGGCACACAAGCCCAGAGGCCAATATTAATCTCCCTTTTTTCAGGGAAAATTTATAAAACCAAAAAAAAAATTAAATAGGCTTTCTATGGCCCACTATTTGTGAGAGAGATGGCACGCTCACAACTGGCACACAAGCCCAGAGGCCAATATTAATCTCCCTTTTTTCAGGGAGAATTTATAAAACCCAAAAAAAAATAAAATAGGCTTTCTATGGCCCACTATTTGTGAGAGAGATGGCACACTCAGGACTGGCACACAAGCCCAAAGGCCAATATTAATCTCCCACTGTATTTTTATCAGGGAGAATTTATACACCCCACAAAAAAAAATACAGAAAAATGAAAAGGCTTTCTATGGCCCACTATGTGAGAGAGATGGCACACACAGGGATGGCACTCTAGCAGAAATGCCAAATTGCCAATCTTAATCTCCCACCAAAAAAAAAAAAAAAAAAAAAACAGGGAATGTCCTACAATTACTATCTCCCTGCCTGCAGTAATCTCAGCCAGGTATGGCAGGCAGCTACTATCTCCCTGCCTGCAGTAATCTCAGCCAGGTATGGCAGGCAGCAATAAGGAGTGGACTGATGCACAAATGAAATAAAAAGTGTGGACAAACAAAAAAGATAGCTGTGCAGAAAGGAAGGAACAAGAGGATTTGTGCTTTGAAAAAAGCAGTTGGTTTGCACAGCGGCGTACACACAGCAATGCAGCTATCAAGGAGCCTTCTAGGGCAGCCCAATGAGCTACAGCGCTGAGGGGAAAAAAAAAAAAAAAAACTTCCACTGTCCCTGCACACCGAGGGTGGTGTTGGACAGTGCAAATCGCTGCAGCACAAGCGGTTTTGTGGTTAATGGACCCTGCCTAACGCTATCCCTGCTTCTGACAAAGCGGCAGCAACCTCTCCCTAAGCTCAGATCAGCAGCAGTAAGATGGCGGTCGGCGGGAACGCCTCTTTATAGCCCCTGTGACGTCGCAGACAGCAAGCCAATCACTGCAATGCCCTTCTCTAAGATGGTGGGGACCAGGACCTATGTCATCACGCTGCCCACACTCTGCGTTTACCTTCATTGGCTGAGAAATGGCGCTTTTCGCGTCATTGAAACGCGACTTTGGCGCGAAAGTCGCGTACCGCATGGCCGACCCCGCACAGGGGTCGGATCGGGTTTCATGAAACCCCGACTTAGCCAAAAGTCGGCGACTTTTGAAAATGTTCGACCCGTTTCGCTCAACCCTACTGGAGAGATATCAAATGCAGACATTTTAACATTAAAAACAAACACATAAAACACACAAAAATCTGGTACAGTACTAAAAATGGCCACCAGCTACAATAACTTTCTCCTGCAAGTAGTTAACTGAAAGGTTTTTTCAATTTTAAACACAGATATGGCATCCACCGAGTGTTGTCCTGTCGCGTCTTCTTTATATTATTGCCAAGAAGATGCAAAACAATGAAAATAATAAAATCATTATTTACCAAAAAAATAGAGTAAGTCAAAACCACATTGCAAATAAACATTCATTACAAATAAAGAAGCAGGGCGCGTCCGAGGGTGAGTATATACCTAATAGGAATATAATCACCCTCGGACGCGCCCTGCTTCTTTCCGACAGCCTTCCTTCCTAAGAATCAGCCCTTCCGTGGTGTAGAGAGAGGGTTTGTTACACTCCAAGGTGTTCCCCAGGTTGCCTTTCCTGAGCTTCGATCTTCCGGCTCTCGTTTAGTAGTTGTTGGAAACTACGCTGCATTAGGCCTACAAATTGGGTATGGGTTGTAGAGAGATGGTGTGTTCCACTCCAAGGTGTTCTCCAGGTTGCCTTTCCTGAGCTTCGATCTTCCGGCTCTCGTTTAGTAGTTGTTGGAAACTACGCTGCATTAGGCCTACAAATTGGGTATGGGGTGTAGAGAGATGGTGTGTTCCACTGTAGAGAGATGGTGTGTTCCACTCCAAGGTGTTCCCCAGGTTTCCTCGCCAATGCTTCGATCATCATGCTCTCGTTTAGTAGTTGTTGGAAACTACGCTGCATTAGGCCTACAAATTGGGTATGGGGTGTAGAGAGATGGTGTGTTCCACTCCAAGGTGTTCTCCAGGTTGCCTTTCCTGAGCTTCGATCTTCCGGCTCTCGTTTAGTAGTTGTTGGAAACTACGCTGCATTAGGCCTACAAATTGGGTATGGGGTGTAGAGAGATGGTGTGTTCCACTCCAAGGTGTTCTCGAGGTTGCCTTTCCTGAGCTTCGATCTTCCGGCTCTCGTTTAGTAGTTGTTGGAAACTACGCTGCATTAGGCCTACAAATTGGGTATGGGGTGTAGAGAGATGGTGTGTTCCACTGTAGAGAGATGGTGTGTTCCACTCCAAGGTGTTCCCCAGGTTTCCTCGCCAATGCTTCGATCATCATGCTCTCGTTTATTAGTTGTTGGAAACTACGCTGCATTAGGCCTACAAATTGGGTATGGGGTGTAGAGAGATGGTGTGTTCCACTCCAAGGTGTTCTCCAGGTTGCCTTTCCTGAGCTTCGATCTTCCGGCTCTCGTTTAGTAGTTGTTGGAAACTACGCTGCATTAGGCCTACAAATTGGGTATGGGGTGTAGAGAGATGGTGTGTTCCACTGTAGAGAGATGGTGTGTTCCACTCCAAGGTGTTCCCCAGGTTGACTTTCCTGAGCTTCGATCTTCCGGCTCTCGTTTAGTAGTTGTTGGAAACTACGCTGCATTAGGCCTACAAATTGGGTATGGGGTGTAGAGAGATGGTGTGTTCCACTCCAAGGTGTTCTCCAGGTTGCCTTTCCTGAGCTTCGATCTTCCGGCTCTCGTTTAGTAGTTGTTGGAAACTACGCTGCATTAGGCCTACAAATTGGGTATGGGGTGTAGAGAGATGGTGTGTTCCACTGTAGAGAGATGGTGTGTTCCACTCCAAGGTGTTCCCCAGGTTTCCTCGCCAATGCTTCGATCATCATGCTCTCGTTTATTAGTTGTTGGAAACTACGCTGCATTAGGCCTACAAATTGGGTATGGGGTGTAGAGAGATGGTGTGTTCCACTCCAAGGTGTTCTCCAGGTTGCCTTTCCTGAGCTTCGATCTTCCGGCTCTCGTTTAGTAGTTGTTGGAAACTACGCTGCATTAGGCCTACAAATTGGGTATGGGGTGTAGAGAGATGGTGTGTTCCACTGTAGAGAGATGGTGTGTTCCACTCCAAGGTGTTCCCCAGGTTTCCTCGCCAATGCTTCGATCATCATGCTCTCGTTTAGTAGTTGTTGGAAACTACGCTGCATTAGGCCTACAAATTGGGTATGGGGTGTAGAGAGATGGTGTGTTCCACTCCAAGGTGTTCCCCAGGTTTCCTCGCCAATGCTTCGATCATCATGCTCTCGTTTAGTAGTTGTTGGAAACTACGCTGCATTGGGCCTACAAATTGGGTATGGGGTGTAGAGAGATGGTGTGTTCCACTCCAAGGTGTTCCCCAGGTTGCCTTTCCTGAGCTTCGATCTTCCGGCTCTCGTTTAGTAGTTGTTGGAAACTACGCTGCATTAGGCCTACAAATTGGGTATGGGGTGTAGAGAGATGGTGTGTTCCACTCCAAGGTGTTCTCCAGGTTGCCTTTCCTGAGCTTCGATCTTCCGGCTCTCGTTTAGTAGTTGTTGGAAACTACGCTGCATTAGGCCTACAAATTGGGTATGGGGTGTAGAGAGATGGTGTGTTCCACTGTAGAGAGATGGTGTGTTCCACTCCAAGGTGTTCCCCAGGTTTCCTCGCCAATGCTTCGATCATCATGCTCTCGTTTAGTAGTTGTTGGAAACTACGCTGCATTAGGCCTACAAATTGGGTATGGGGTGTAGAGAGATGGTGTGTTCCACTCCAAGGTGTTCCTCAGGTTTCCTCGCCAATGCTTCGATCATCATGCTCTCGTTTAGTAGTTGTTGGAAACTACGCTGCATTAGGCCTACAAATTGGGTATGGGGTGTAGAGAGATGGTGTGTTCCACTCCAAGGTGTTCTCGAGGTTGCCTTTCCTGAGCTTCGATCTTCCGGCTCTCGTTTAGTAGTTCTTGGAAACTACACTGCATTAGGCCTACAAATTGGGTATGGGGAGTAGAGAGATGGTGTGTTCCACTCCAAGGTGTTCTCCAGTTTGCCTTTCCTGAGCTTCGATCTTCCGGCTCTCGTTTAGTAGTTGTTGGAAACTACGCTGCATTAGGCCTACAAATTGGGTATGGGGTGTAGAGAGATGGTGTGTTCCACTGTAGAGAGATGGTGTGTTCCACTCCAAGGTGTTCCCCAGGTTTCCTCGCCAATGCTTCGATCATCATGCTCTCGTTTAGTAGTTGTTGGAAACTACGCTGCATTAGGCCTACAAATTGGGTATGGGGTGTAGAGAGATGGTGTGTTCCACTCCAAGGTGTTCCCCAGGTTTCCTCGCCAATGCTTCGATCATCATGCTCTCGTTTAGTAGTTGTTGGAAACTACGCTGCATTGGGCCTACAAATTGGGTATGGGGTGTAGAGAGATGGTGTGTTCCACTCCAAGGTGTTCCCCAGGTTGACTTTCCTGAGCTTCGATCTTCCGGCTCTCGTTTAGTAGTTGTTGGAAACTACGCTGCATTAGGCCTACAAATTGGGTATGGGGTGTAGAGAGATGGTGTGTTCCACTCCAAGGTGTTCTCCAGGTTGCCTTTCCTGAGCTTCGATCTTCCGGCTCTCGTTTAGTAGTTGTTGGAAACTACGCTGCATTAGGCCTACAAATTGGGTATGGGGTGTAGAGAGATGGTGTGTTCCACTGTAGAGAGATGGTGTGTTCCACTCCAAGGTGTTCCCCAGGTTTCCTCGCCAATGCTTCGATCATCATGCTCTCGTTTATTAGTTGTTGGAAACTACGCTGCATTAGGCCTACAAATTGGGTATGGGGTGTAGAGAGATGGTGTGTTCCACTCCAAGGTGTTCTCCAGGTTGCCTTTCCTGAGCTTCGATCTTCCGGCTCTCGTTTAGTAGTTGTTGGAAACTACGCTGCATTAGGCCTACAAATTGGGTATGGGGTGTAGAGAGATGGTGTGTTCCACTGTAGAGAGATGGTGTGTTCCACTCCAAGGTGTTCCCCAGGTTTCCTCGCCAATGCTTCGATCATCATGCTCTCGTTTAGTAGTTGTTGGAAACTACGCTGCATTAGGCCTACAAATTGGGTATGGGGTGTAGAGAGATGGTGTGTTCCACTCCAAGGTGTTCCCCAGGTTTCCTCGCCAATGCTTCGATCATCATGCTCTCGTTTAGTAGTTGTTGGAAACTACGCTGCATTGGGCCTACAAATTGGGTATGGGGTGTAGAGAGATGGTGTGTTCCACTCCAAGGTGTTCCCCAGGTTGCCTTTCCTGAGCTTCGATCTTCCGGCTCTCGTTTAGTAGTTGTTGGAAACTACGCTGCATTAGGCCTACAAATTGGGTATGGGGTGTAGAGAGATGGTGTGTTCCACTCCAAGGTGTTCTCCAGGTTGCCTTTCCTGAGCTTCGATCTTCCGGCTCTCGTTTAGTAGTTGTTGGAAACTACGCTGCATTAGGCCTACAAATTGGGTATGGGGTGTAGACAGATGGTGTGTTCCACTGTAGAGAGATGGTGTGTTCCACTCCAAGGTGTTCCCCAGGTTTCCTCGCCAATGCTTCGATCATCATGCTCTCGTTTAGTAGTTGTTGGAAACTACGCTGCATTAGGCCTACAAATTGGGTATGGGGTGTAGAGAGATGGTGTGTTCCACTCCAAGGTGTTCCCCAGGTTTCCTCGCCAATGCTTCGATCATCATGCTCTCATTTAGTAGTTGTTGGAAACTACGCTGCATTGGGCCTACAAATTGGGTATGGGGTGTAGAGAGATGGTGTGTTCCACTCCAAGGTGTTCTCCAGGTTGCCTTTCCTGAGCTTCGATCTTCCGGCTCTCGTTTAGTAGTTCTTGGAAACTACACTGCATTAGGCCTACAAATTGGGTATGGGGAGTAGAGAGATGGTGTGTTCCACTCCAAGGTGTTCTCCAGGTTGCCTTTCCTGAGCTTCGATCTTCCGGCTCTCGTTTAGTAGTTGTTGGAAACTACGCTGCATTAGGCCTACAAATTGGGTATGGGGTGTAGAGAGATGGTGTGTTCCACTGTAGAGAGATGGTGTGTTCCACTCCAAGGTGTTCCCCAGGTTTCCTCGCCAATGCTTCGATCATCATGCTCTCGTTTAGTAGTTGTTGGAAACTACGCTGCATTGGGCCTACAAATTGGGTATGGGGTGTAGAGAGATGGTGTGTTCCACTCCAAGGTGTTCCCCAGGTTGCCTTTCCTGAGCTTCGATCTTCCGGCTCTCGTTTAGTAGTTGTTGGAAACTACGCTGCATTAGGCCTACAAATTGGGTATGGGGTGTAGAGAGATGGTGTGTTCCACTCCAAGGTGTTCTCCAGGTTGCCTTTCCTGAGCTTCGATCTTCCGGCTCTCGTTTAGTAGTTGTTGGAAACTACGCTGCATTAGGCCTACAAATTGGGTATGGGGTGTAGAGAGATGGTGTGTTCCACTGTAGAGAGATGGTGTGTTCCACTCCAAGGTGTTCCCCAGGTTTCCTCGCCAATGCTTCGATCATCATGCTCTCGTTTAGTAGTTGTTGGAAACTACGCTGCATTAGGCCTACAAATTGGGTATGGGGTGTAGAGAGATGGTGTGTTCCACTCCAAGGTGTTCTCGAGGTTGCCTTTCCTGAGCTTCGATCTTCCGGCTCTCGTTTAGTAGTTCTTGGAAACTACACTGCATTAGGCCTACAAATTGGGTATGGGGAGTAGAGAGATGGTGTGTTCCACTCCAAGGTGTTCTCCAGTTTGCCTTTCCTGAGCTTCGATCTTCCGGCTCTCGTTTAGTAGTTGTTGGAAACTACGCTGCATTAGGCCTACAAATTGGGTATGGGGTGTAGAGAGATGGTGTGTTCCACTGTAGAGAGATGGTGTGTTCCACTCCAAGGTGTTCCCCAGGTTTCCTCGCCAATGCTTCGATCATCATGCTCTCGTTTAGTAGTTGTTGGAAACTACGCTGCATTAGGCCTACAAATTGGGTATGGGGTGTAGAGAGATGGTGTGTTCCACTCCAAGGTGTTCCCCAGGTTTCCTCGCCAATGCTTCGATCATCATGCTCTCGTTTAGTAGTTGTTGGAAACTACGCTGCATTGGGCCTACAAATTGGGTATGGGGTGTAGAGAGATGGTGTGTTCCACTCCAAGGTGTTCCCCAGGTTGACTTTCCTGAGCTTCGATCTTCCGGCTCTCGTTTAGTAGTTGTTGGAAACTACGCTGCATTAGGCCTACAAATTGGGTATGGGGTGTAGAGAGATGGTGTGTTCCACTCCAAGGTGTTCTCCAGGTTGCCTTTCCTGAGCTTCGATCTTCCGGCTCTCGTTTAGTAGTTGTTGGAAACTACGCTGCATTAGGCCTACAAATTGGGTATGGGGTGTAGAGAGATGGTGTGTTCCACTGTAGAGAGATGGTGTGTTCCACTCCAAGGTGTTCCCCAGGTTTCCTCGCCAATGCTTCGATCATCATGCTCTCGTTTAGTAGTTGTTGGAAACTACGCTGCATTAGGCCTACAAATTGGGTATGGGGTGTAGAGAGATGGTGTGTTCCACTCCAAGGTGTTCCCCAGGTTTCCTCGCCAATGCTTCGATCATCATGCTCTCGTTTAGTAGTTGTTGGAAACTACGCTGCATTGGGCCTACAAATTGGGTATGGGGTGTAGAGAGATGGTGTGTTCCACTCCAAGGTGTTCCCCAGGTTGACTTTCCTGAGCTTCGATCTTCCGGCTCTCGTTTAGTAGTTGTTGGAAACTACGCTGCATTAGGCCTACAAATTGGGTATGGGGTGTAGAGAGATGGTGTGTTCCACTCCAAGGTGTTCTCCAGGTTGCCTTTCCTGAGCTTCGATCTTCCGGCTCTCGTTTAGTAGTTGTTGGAAACTACGCTGCATTAGGCCTACAAATTGGGTATGGGGTGTAGAGAGATGGTGTGTTCCACTGTAGAGAGATGGTGTGTTCCACTCCAAGGTGTTCCCCAGGTTTCCTCGCCAATGCTTCGATCATCATGCTCTCGTTTATTAGTTGTTGGAAACTACGCTGCATTAGGCCTACAAATTGGGTATGGGGTGTAGAGAGATGGTGTGTTCCACTCCAAGGTGTTCTCCAGGTTGCCTTTCCTGAGCTTCGATCTTCCGGCTCTCGTTTAGTAGTTGTTGGAAACTACGCTGCATTAGGCCTACAAATTGGGTATGGGGTGTAGAGAGATGGTGTGTTCCACTGTAGAGAGATGGTGTGTTCCACTCCAAGGTGTTCCCCAGGTTTCCTCGCCAATGCTTCGATCATCATGCTCTCGTTTAGTAGTTGTTGGAAACTACGCTGCATTAGGCCTACAAATTGGGTATGGGGTGTAGAGAGATGGTGTGTTCCACTCCAAGGTGTTCCCCAGGTTTCCTCGCCAATGCTTCGATCATCATGCTCTCGTTTAGTAGTTGTTGGAAACTACGCTGCATTGGGCCTACAAATTGGGTATGGGGTGTAGAGAGATGGTGTGTTCCACTCCAAGGTGTTCCCCAGGTTGCCTTTCCTGAGCTTCGATCTTCCGGCTCTCGTTTAGTAGTTGTTGGAAACTACGCTGCATTAGGCCTACAAATTGGGTATGGGGTGTAGAGAGATGGTGTGTTCCACTCCAAGGTGTTCTCCAGGTTGCCTTTCCTGAGCTTCGATCTTCCGGCTCTCGTTTAGTAGTTGTTGGAAACTACGCTGCATTAGGCCTACAAATTGGGTATGGGGTGTAGACAGATGGTGTGTTCCACTGTAGAGAGATGGTGTGTTCCACTCCAAGGTGTTCCCCAGGTTTCCTCGCCAATGCTTCGATCATCATGCTCTCGTTTAGTAGTTGTTGGAAACTACGCTGCATTAGGCCTACAAATTGGGTATGGGGTGTAGAGAGATGGTGTGTTCCACTCCAAGGTGTTCCCCAGGTTTCCTCGCCAATGCTTCGATCATCATGCTCTCATTTAGTAGTTGTTGGAAACTACGCTGCATTGGGCCTACAAATTGGGTATGGGGTGTAGAGAGATGGTGTGTTCCACTCCAAGGTGTTCTCCAGGTTGCCTTTCCTGAGCTTCGATCTTCCGGCTCTCGTTTAGTAGTTCTTGGAAACTACACTGCATTAGGCCTACAAATTGGGTATGGGGAGTAGAGAGATGGTGTGTTCCACTCCAAGGTGTTCTCCAGGTTGCCTTTCCTGAGCTTCGATCTTCCGGCTCTCGTTTAGTAGTTGTTGGAAACTACGCTGCATTAGGCCTACAAATTGGGTATGGGGTGTAGAGAGATGGTGTGTTCCACTGTAGAGAGATGGTGTGTTCCACTCCAAGGTGTTCCCCAGGTTTCCTCGCCAATGCTTCGATCATCATGCTCTCGTTTAGTAGTTGTTGGAAACTACGCTGCATTGGGCCTACAAATTGGGTATGGGGTGTAGAGAGATGGTGTGTTCCACTCCAAGGTGTTCCCCAGGTTGCCTTTCCTGAGCTTCGATCTTCCGGCTCTCGTTTAGTAGTTGTTGGAAACTACGCTGCATTAGGCCTACAAATTGGGTATGGGGTGTAGAGAGATGGTGTGTTCCACTCCAAGGTGTTCTCCAGGTTGCCTTTCCTGAGCTTCGATCTTCCGGCTCTCGTTTAGTAGTTGTTGGAAACTACGCTGCATTAGGCCTACAAATTGGGTATGGGGTGTAGAGAGATGGTGTGTTCCACTGTAGAGAGATGGTGTGTTCCACTCCAAGGTGTTCCCCAGGTTTCCTCGCCAATGCTTCGATCATCATGCTCTCGTTTAGTAGTTGTTGGAAACTACGCTGCATTAGGCCTACAAATTGGGTATGGGGTGTAGAGAGATGGTGTGTTCCACTCCAAGGTGTTCTCCAGGTTGCCTTTCCTGAGCTTCGATCTTCCGGCTCTCGTTTAGTAGTTGTTGGAAACTACGCTGCATTAGGCCTACAAATTGGGTATGGGGTGTAGAGAGATGGTGTGTTCCACTGTAGAGAGATGGTGTGTTCCACTCCAAGGTGTTCCCCAGGTTTCCTCGCCAATGCTTCGATCATCATGCTCTCGTTTAGTAGTTGTTGGAAACTACGCTGCATTAGGCCTACAAATTGGGTATGGGGTGTAGAGAGATGGTGTGTTCCACTCCAAGGTGTTCCCCAGGTTTCCTCGCCAATGCTTCGATCATCATGCTCTCGTTTAGTAGTTGTTGGAAACTACGCTGCATTGGGCCTACAAATTGGGTATGGGGTGTAGAGAGATGGTGTGTTCCACTCCAAGGTGTTCCCCAGGTTGCCTTTCCTGAGCTTCGATCTTCCGGCTCTCGTTTAGTAGTTGTTGGAAACTACGCTGCATTAGGCCTACAAATTGGGTATGGGGTGTAGAGAGATGGTGTGTTCCACTGTAGAGAGATGGTGTGTTCCACTCCAAGGTGTTCCCCAGGTTTCCTCGCCAATGCTTCGATCATCATGCTCTCGTTAAGTAGTTGTTGGAAACTACGCTGCATTAGGCCTACAAATTGGGTATGGGGTGTAGAGAGATGGTGTGTTCCACTCCAAGGTGTTCCTCAGGTTTCCTCGCCAATGCTTCGATTATCATGCTCTTGTTTAGTAGTTGTTGGAAACTACGCTGCATTAGGCCTACAAATTGGGTATGGGGTGTAGAGAGATGGTGTGTTCCACTCCAAGGTGTTCCCCAGGTTTCCTCGCCAATGCTTCGGTCATCATGCTCTCGTTTAGTAGTTGTTGGAAACTACGCTGCATTGGGCCTACAAATTGGGTATGGGGTGTAGAGAGATGGTGTGTTCCACTCCAAGTTGTTCCCCAGGTTGCCTTTCCTGAGCTTCGATCTTCCGGCTCTCGTTTAGTAGTTGTTGGAAACTACGCTGCATTAGGCCTACAAATTGGGTATGGGGTGTAGAGAGATGGTGTGTTCCACTGTAGAGAGATGGTGTGTTCCACTCCAAGGTGTTCCCCAGGTTTCCTCGCCAATGCTTCGATCATCATGCTCTCGTTTAGTAGTTGTTGGAAACTACGCTGCATTAGGCCTACAAATTGGATATGGGGTGTAGAGAGATGGTGTTTTCCACTCCAAGGTGTTCCCCAGGTTTCCTCGCCAATGCTTCGATCATCATGCTCTCATTTAGTAGTTGTTGGAAACTACGCTGCATTAGGCCTACAAATTGGGTATGGGGTGTAGATAGATGGTGTGTTCCACTCCAAGGTGTTCTCCAGGTTGCCTTTCCTGAGCTTCGATCTTCCGGCTCTCGTTTAGTAGTTGTTGGAAACTACGCTGCATTAGGCCTACAAATTGGGTATTGGGTGTAGAGAGATGGTGTGTTTCACTGTAGAGAGATGGTGTGTTCCACTCCAAGGTGTTCCCCAGGTTTCCTCGCCAATGCTTCGATCATCATGCTCTCGTTTAGTAGTTGTTGGAAACTACGCTGCATTAGGCCTACAAATTGGGTATGGGGTGTAGAGAGATGGTGTGTTCCACTCCAAGGTGTTCCCCAGGTTTCCTCGCCAATGCTTCGGTCATCATGCTCTCGTTTAGTAGTTGTTGGAAACTACGCTGCATTGGGCCTACAAATTGGGTATGGGGTGTAGAGAGATGGTGTGTTCCACTCCAAGTTGTTCCCCAGGTTGCCTTTCCTGAGCTTCGATCTTCCGGCTCTCGTTTAGTAGTTGTTGGAAACTACACTGCATTAGGCCTACAAATTGGGTATGGGGTGTAGAGAGATGGTGTGTTCCACTGTAGAGAGATGGTGTGTTCCACTCCAAGGTGTTCCCCAGGTTTCCTCGCCAATGTTTCGATCATCATGCTCTCGTTTAGTAGTTGTTGGAAACTACGCTGCATTAGGCCTACAAATTGGGTATGGGGTGTAGAGAGATGGTGTTTTCCACTCCAAGGTGTTCCCCAGGTTTCCTCGCCAATGCTTCGATCATCATGCTCTCATTTAGTAGTTGTTGGAAACTACGCTGCATTAGGCCTACAAATTGGGTATGGGGTGTACAGAGATGATGTGTTCCACTCCAAGGTGTTCCCCAGGTTTCCTCGCCAATGCTTCGATCATCATGCTCTCGTTTAGTAGTTGTTGGAAACTACGCTGCATTGGGCCTACAAATTGGGTATGGGGTGTAGAGAGATGGTGTGTTCCACTCCAAGGTGTTCTCCAGGTTGCCTTTCCTGAGCTTCGATCTTCCGGCTCTCGTTTAGTAGTTCTTGGAAACTACACTGCATTAGGCCTACAAATTGGGTATGGGGTGTAGAGAGATGGTGTGTTCCACTCCAAGGTGTTCTCCAGGTTGCCTTTCCTGAGCTTCGATCTTCCGGCTCTCGTTTAGTAGTTGTTGGAAACTACGCTGCATTAGGCCTACAAATTGGGTATGGGGTGTAGAGAGATGGTGTGTTCCACTCCAAGGTGTTCCCCAGGTTTCCTCGCCAATGCTTCGATCATCATGCTCTCGTTTAGTAGTTGTTGGAAACTACGCTGCATTAGACCTACAAATTGGGTATGGGGTGTAGAGAGATGGTGTGTTCCACTCCAAGGTGTTCTCCAGGTTGCCTTTCCTGAACTTCTATCTTCAGGCTCTCATTAAATTGTGGTTAAACGGAACAACTGCATTTGGCGTACTAGTTGGTTTGGGGCCTACTATCGGTGTCTGCCACTCCTTGCTGTTCTCCTCCACTGAACAAAGCTGTGCCGCCTGTTTACTACTGTTGCCAATTTTGAACTGCATTTCGACTACTTACTGATTTGGGCCTACTCTCTGTGTCAGCCTCTCATTCCAGTTGTCCTCCACTGCAATGCCCCCTGATTAGTCCTGTGTTACCAATTTTGAACTGCATTTAGCCCACTTTATTCTTTGGGCCTATAACTGTGTTTCCTCCTCATCCTGCCCATTGCCCAGCCAGTGATAGATGAGTCTGCTGGTACATTGACCCATAATGCAACATTTCCCGTGCACGCTACACTGCAAGATTGTGACCCTGCTGAAAGTCAGGTCCCCCTTCCCGCATACCATACCACCTTACACGGGGACAAACAGGAAGGTGCAGATGAAAGTGCAGGTTCCTTCATCAGGTGGGGGGAGGAATACTAGTTGGCGACGTCACTGGCACAGGGCCTCTCATAGTATGCAAAAGTGTTGCTGCCGGTGGGAGGCGCCCCCGCCGTGCAAACACACCGCTGTACTTTGAGGGGCCCTGTGCCAGTGCCAATGCCAACGAGTGGGCCCCCCCTGCTTGCTCAGGTTCACAGCACTTGCAAAGTTGAAATACTTACCTCTCCCTGCTCCACTGCCGTGACGTGGTCCAGATTTCCTGGGCCCACTAATTACTTGAACCAGCCCTACCCACCACAACTTTAGCCAAATGAACCCCAATTTCAAATGCCTTCCAATTATTATAAGGTAAATTACGCTTGACAAGCTTCAATAAGAAGAATGGATGGTTTTGACATTAAAATGGGCACTCTAGGTGTTTTCCTGGCCCCCACTCACTGCCGACTATGCTGCCCCATTGACTTGCATTGGGTTTCGTGTTTCGGTCGATCCCGACTTTACGTCATAATCGGCCGATTTCACTCGACCCGACTTTTGAGATAGTCGGGTTTCGCGAAACCCGGCTCGACTCTAAAAAGGTCAAGGTCGCTCAACTCTACTCAACACTACTGGTGACTTGAGCATGTTTATAGGATCTCTTAGATGAGCCTACTCAGTGGGGTGTCACCATGCCTCTTGGGTGTAGGTGCGGACAGGTAACGTGCAATTAGCTGTCCTGCCAGTCTCTGATGTAAGGCGTGGAGGTCCTCACAACCTTGGTTTTCCGGCTACCGGTGTTTCTGCGCCTCAGAAGGAGGCAGCATGCTCGGGGCTGATCCCCTTCTGGTATTTAAATGTGCGTGCAATGGTATATATATGGAAAGACTTGAATTTTTATGTGTGGAACTGCATTTGGCCATATTAATGTATGACCAGTATTTCTCTGTTAAAGATCTCTGTTTGATACCGATAGGATTATGGCTTGGTAATGAATTTCTACAGATAGCAAGTAGGAGTAATGAAGTTTGGGAGATTGTGAGAGAGATAGGATGTAAATCTAAAGATGGTACAGATTGTAAGGAACAAAGAATAAGCGGCTGTCAGTATACGCTGCTGTAAGAGCAGGACAATTTAGCCACTATGTGGGGGGCTTACACCTATAGTTTACAACTTACAGCGCTGCTTTAGCCTCCAGCATTGTCATGGAGATCAGGGGACGCGCTTGATTCACGTGCGAAACTCGGATCCCGCCTTGCACAAATTTGATTGGGGCACACTTGGTTAAAACTCTATGATGCCTCACTACTGACACGCCCCCAGGAGGAAGCTGTAGAAAAACGCGCATCGGGGTTTGCGGCACGGTGGAGTAAGCCACGCGGCTATACACAGTGTGCATCACGCTTATCAGGTAATATGTATTGTTGAGTTTCGGTAGTTTCCATTTATATATTCCAGCGATATTTAGCGGCATTACCATTGGGCTGCAAGGGCTGTGCTGAGGGGAGGTAGATGTTAGGTTACTGATACAACCATGGTATCTAGATTGCACATTGATCAGAGGCCTGGGAAATTAAGTATGTAACGTTGGTATTGTTTGGATGATTGGCATTTTGTGAGGGGCATTTGGCTTAGTTTATACGGCCACGGATACCAGGCAAAACATGGATGCGGTTGCGTTACATTGATCATCCCTGAATAATCCCGCAGCACCAAACATATTGCAAACTACCTCGTAAGCCCATATATGAGGATACTAATCTGGTATTATTGTACAATATCTCTTAGGACATCAATATGATGTAAATGAGCATAAGTGTGAGCTAATTCCTTTAGTACAGAGGTCCCCAACTCCAGTCCTCAAGGCCCACCAACATGTCATGTTTTCAGAATTTCCTTAGTTTTGCCCAGGTAATAATTGCATCACCTGTGCAATGCAAAGGAAATCCTGAAAACATGACCTGTTGGTGGGCCTTGAGGACTGGAGTTGGGGACCTCTGCTTTAGTAATCTGGGCTACCAGGTGATGATTCATGCCATGGCCCGATTTTTGGCGTGAACTGTGGTGGAAGTATTTTCTCAGCATGCTTTATGCTTGAAGCACAGTATAGTGTATAGATATCTTCTGTGGAAATTTTTCCCTAGTCTAAATTTAGGCTTAAGTCTTCTATGGACTTTTAAGATGTCTGTTATGCAGTAATGGTTTTTACCTAATATTTTTGCCTATAATACGTCTAACTATCTTGAAACTTGCATATTTGGAATTCAATTTTGTGCGTGTTGCATGTACTTACCTGCCGGTATTACGATTTTTGTGGTTCAGAGGCACTATTTTATTATATGTTGTTTGTCTGATTTAAATAAAGTTATAACTTTTTATCAAAAAAATAATCACACTTTTTTGAGTCGACTTAGTTTAATTACTCATGGTTGACTTATATGTTGATAGAATGATACTACACTCATGGTTGACTTATATGTTGATAGAATGATACTACAGTTCCACGCCTCCCCAGGCCCCAGTCCTCACTACCCACCTTCCGGGCCCGGGCTTTGGCCATTAGGTTCTTTTCGTGGGCAACATAGCGTCGGCGCTCCTCCCGCTCTTTCTAATCTCTTTGGAGCGCCCGCTGTCGGTGGTACTCCTGTTGGCTGATGACCTCGATTTGCTCCCCCTCTGCCTGGGCCTCTCCTGGGAACCTGATCAGGTCGGTACTGGTATGGGTCCATTTGAAGGTCATCCACTCCCCCTCGATGTCCACTGTCCTTTTGATGGGCTGCAGCAGGGCATCAGAAGTCTCTAGAGTCTCCCAGGGCATGTGACACGCCCCCGGAAAAAGGATCGGCGAAACGCAGCATCGGGGTGAGACAGCAGGGTGGACACGCAGATCCAGGTATTCCTAAGCAGATATGCACTCTAAACTTTGTGACAGCCTAGTGCGACAGAGATAGGGATAGTCTATCTGTATGCTCTCTCGGTATGGGAAGTAAACAGTATGGGATTAGCGTTATGTGAACAATTAGGATTATATCCATTAGCTATGGTAAATGCACTTTCTTTTTGCATCCTATAAAGAGAGAGTTTTTTTAAAATATCTTAGGATCAATATGGTGTGTCAATGCTGCTGTTTTTTTCTAGTTTTGACTTGAGGCACTGGAAAAACACTTGTTTAATATTTTGATGTTTTTAGATATATTTAAATAAACTTGATTTATTTTAGATTTACGCTCCCTGTTCCTTCATTGGTTCTGTGTTGCTAAGATGTATACGGCGTGTAGCCTATAGAGAGTTAGGGTTAGTGGTAAGGACTAACATGTATATGTCTTTACCTTTACTGAAGACTTCAGCATCCACAGTCCAGAGCACCAGACCACAGGGCAGGCAGGGTCCAGCCAGTTTGGAGGCAAGTCCAGAGTCCCCTTGTCCAGGTGGAGAATAAAAGCCTTCTTTTGTGCTGTAGTTGTGTAGTCCCTTACTGCTAAGCTTCACATAAGGTCCTCACAGATGTTATCTCTCTCTCTCTGTCCCCCGGATAGGATAGGACAAAACCCGTATGACTGGTGACATGAGCCTGTTTATAGGATCTCTTAGATGACCCGGCTCTGTGAGGTGTCACCGTGCCTCCTGGGTGTAGGTGCGGACAGGTAACGTGCAATTAGCTGACCTGCCGGTCTCTGATGTAAGGCGTGGAGGTCCTCACAACCTCAGTGTTCTCGCTACCGGTGTTTCTACGCCTCAGAAGGAGGCAGCCTGCTCGGGGCTGATCCCCTTCTGGTATGCTCTCCTGTGCTTCCTCTCCTGCACGTTCGCTGCAAACAATTCAGCCTTCAATGTCTCTTTCTGGGAGCTGCAGCTCTGTGGGTATGCACAGTTCCGTTGACCCACTGCTCTCTCCTCTGACAGGAATTCGCTCCTGCCAGGAACAGCTTCCCTCAAGGACTGACTGACTTTCCCTACAGACTACCAGTTATATATATATATATGGGGAGTCACCTTGTAAAAAGGATCATAAGCTCCCCCTGGTGGCCTGGAGTGTGAAGTGTTGCATGTTTGTGGTACCTAGATGCAGCTATCCTTCCTTGCCTCCAAACGTAGCATCACTCTCCCCGGGGAGGAAAGCAATACCACTGTGAAGACCAGGACCCTGGGGCGCCACACATGTGAATCTAGAGCACAAATGGGAAAGCTACCAGGAACTGAAGGCAAGATTATTGATGAGCACTAAAATACACTGAAAAATCCATTTTCATCACCAACATTTACTCTGTACAATCATTCTGTAAAAGACAACAGATAGGCTTGTTTGGTATGAAATGCTGAATCATAGGGACAAAGTTATTAAAGGGCTGAAGCAGGGGGTTTATGATTGTACACAGCTGCTATGAAGGAATGTGAAATTATGATTCATGTTGCTCTATAATGTTCTCACTGGCATTGAAAGGTTGATATTTGCTCTTTAGGTCTATTTTTGTCTGTGTAGAGGACTGATTAAACACATCTATGCCACAGGCACGCAGATCCTTCAATAATCACTGCGCCTTCAGAGTCATGCAGAGGGATGATTAAACTGTTCAATGCCACACGCTGGTGAACTGGTGATTAAGAGGTTAATTGATGATGTGCAGGTGCCTTATGTGCAGTAGAGGATCTTACATTTACCCTTTCTAGTCGAGGTCCCCGATCTGCTAATTGAGTAAGCCTCATATTGAAAGACTATTTACCCGAACTGCTATATCATAATAGGAATGTAGAATAAAACGAAATAAAAAAAAAGTTTTCTTTGATCCTTGGTTCTAGTGATTGTACCCTAATTTATTATTTACTAATTACCTCAGAAAACTTTGGAAATATCTGGTAAAACTATACGCTGCTTTTGCTTTGAAATGATCATCCGCATGCCACAAACCACTGCGTGTACAATATGCAAAGTATTTCTCCTCTTTTTTTTGGGAAGATTTCAGTAGATTCGATCCACTTTGCTGGAACTGCAAGATGCTGCTTTTGTATGCAGTCTAAATACACAGTGTCAAAAATTCACCAGGGATGAGACAACTACTTTATTGATACCAATTTGGGATAGGTATGATATTTTGGTCGCTTGTTACAGCTTTTTTTTTTGTTGATATTGCAGGAACCAAAAAAACTCAGCTTTGGTCTTTTGAATTTTTTATGCTTACGGTGTTTACCAATAATAATATCAATAATACAATTTTTACATTTTTATAGATTGGACTTAAAATGAGACGCAAAAGGGTAACACTGATAGAACTGATAGACCTTGTGATAAGCTGACTTATTGATTGTGTTATTTTGCCTGGACATCCACCTCTTGGCTTTTGAATGGATGGACAGACTTAAAGGGACACTGTCACCTGAATTTGGAGGGAACAATCTTCAGCCATGGAGGCGGGGTTTTCGGGTGTTTGATACACCCTTTCCTTACCCGCTGGCTGCATGCTGGCCGAAATATTGGATTGAAGTTCATTCTCTGTCCTCCGTAGTACACGCCTGCGCAAGGCAAGATTGCCTTGCACAGGCGTGTACTACAGAGGACGCAGAATGAACTTCAATCCAATATTGCAGCCAGCATGCAGCCAGCGGGTAAGGAAAGGGTGAATCAAACACCCAAAAACTCCGCCCATATGACCCAAAACCAGTCCCGCGAAATTCAGGTGACAGGCTCCCTTTTAGGTGGACAGATGCCTGGACAGCCATCCAGATGGTGGCCACTGTTGAACTCCTATCAACTGAGTGAATGTGTCACGGGATTACCACGACAGAGAAGAGCCAGAAGACCGCAGCGTCTGATTTCTCCTACTCCTACACTTATTAGAATCACTTCACTTTCACATTAAATGGTGCAAGTTTCTTTTAGCATTGCACGGGTTAATCTTCTCAGTTGAGACTTCCTGGAAGCGTTCCTGTGTTAGGACATGTTTCCACCTGCCAGATTACATCAGGATTTGCTGCTGATTGGATGCTGTGTACAGCCGCAGCATCCAATCCGCAGTGTCCAGATGTTACAGCATAGTGGAGGTGATTTTATGAAATCCCATCTCCACTCTGTGCGCTGGGCATCTTTATAGACCGCAGCATGTCTATTTATCTTGCGGAATTTCTCCATCTCCGCAAGATAAATACCACAGTCCTATGTACAGGATGTGGTGATTCCGCCTGTGTTCAATGAACACAGGTGGAATCACCGCACGTACAAAAGGGGGCAGGGCTTTAGGCAGAGCGGGGTATCCGCTGCTTCCAAAGCGCAGCCAGTCCAACGCGTGGGACCATACTCTTATGGCTCTTAAACTAACTAAATACATGTGCATGTGGCCACAAACTAGTTTGATTGTTTTTCTAGAAGTCATTAACCCCTTCATCCTGAAACCTGTTTTCACCTTCGTGACCTGGCCAATTTTTACAATTCTGACCACTCAATTTTTGAGGTCATAGCTCTGGAACGCTTCAATGGATCCCACTGATTCTGAGATTGTTTTCTTGTGACATTTTGCACTTCATGATAGTGGTAACATTTATTTGCTATGACTTGCGTTTATTTGTGAAAAAAATCTAAATTTGGTGAAAATTTTGCAATTTTCAAACTTTTTATTTTTATGCCCTTAGATCAGAGTCATATCACGCAAAATGGTTAATAAATGACATTTCACACATATCTACTTTACTTCAGCAACATTTTTCAAACATAATTTTTTTATGTCAGGGTTAAAAGTTGACCAGCGATTTCTCATGTTTACAACAAGATTTGCAAAACCATTTTTTATAGGGACCACATCACATTTGAAGTGACTTTGAGGGACCTATATGACAGAAAAAAAAAACAAAATAACACCATTATAAAAACCTGCACTCTTCGGGTATGTGCACACGCTGCGGATCCACAACAGATTGGCCGCTGCGGATTCGCAGCAGTTTTCCATGAGTTTACAGTACCATGTAAACCTACGGAAAACAAAATTCACAGTGCACATGCTGCGTTGTTTAATCCGCAGCATATCAATTCTTTGTGCGTATTCCGCAGCGGTTTACATCTGCTCCATAATAGGAATCCGCAGGTGTAAAACCGCAGGTGGAATCCGCACGAAAAACTGCGGTAAATCTGCGGTAATTCTGCAGTAAATTTGCAGTGCGGATTTCCTGCGGATTTTCCAAAATCAGGGCAGAAAAATCCGCACACCTTTCCGCAATGTGTGCACATACCCTCAAAGGTACTCAAAACCACATTCAAGAAGATAATTAACCCTTCAGGTGCTTCACAGGAATTTTTGGAATGTGGAAGGAAAAAAGAAACATGTAGTTTTCTTTCACAAAAAATTTCCTTGAGACCTATTTTTATATTTTTGCAAGGGTAACAGAAGAAAGTGGACCATATAATTTCTTGTGCAATTTCTCGTGAGCATGCCGACACCCCATATGTGGGGGAAATCTACTGTTTGGGTACATGGCAGGGCTAGGAAGGGAAGGAGAGCCATTTGACTTTGAGGGTATGTGCACACGTCAGGATTGCATCAGGATTTGGTCAGGATTTTTCATCAGGATTTGTAAGCCAAAACCAGGAGTGGAACAATTAGAGGAAAAGTATAATAGAAACCTATGCACCACTTCTGCATTTATCACCCACTCCTGGTTTTGGCTACAAATCCTGATGAAAAATCCTGACCAAATCCTGATGCAATCCTGACGTGTGCACATACGAATTGCTGGACTAATTAGCTGATGCCATGTCATGTTTTGAGAGCTCCTGATGTGCCTAAACAGTGGAAACCCCCAACAAGTGACACCATTTTGGAAACTAGACCCCTTAGGCCTGGGTCACACTTGCGAGTGCAATGCGAGAAACTCGCCTCAATACCCAGCACTGCCGCCGGCATTCGGGTCCAGAGCATTCAGCTGCATAGAAATACATGCAGCGGCACACTCTGGTCCCGAGTGACGGCAGCAGTGTCAGGTATTGAGGAGAGACACTCACGCGAGTTTCTCGCATTGCACTCGCAAGTGTGACCCCGGCATTAGGGAATTTATCTAGATGTGGATTGAGCAACTTGAACTCACAGGTGCTTCACAGAATTTTATAACGTAGAGCCGTCTAAATAAAAAAAATCAAATTTTTCCCAGATAAATATTTTCAAGCTCCAAATTTTGCATTTTCATAAGGGTAACAGGAGAAATTGCTCTACAAAATGTGTTGTGCAATTTCTTCTGAGTATACCAATACCCAATATGTGAAGGAAAACTACTGTTTGGGTGCATGGCAGGGATTGAAAGGGAAAGAGCGCCATTTGACTTTTGAATGTAAAATTTGCTAGAACAATTAGTGGATGCCATGTCGTGTTTGGAGAGCCCCTGATGTGCCTTAATAGTGGAAACTCCCAACATGTGACACTATTTTGGAAACTAGACCCCTTAGGCTGGAGTCAGCCTATGGGTGCTAGAAAAACTCGGATACCACATGGACCATCCGTCTAGCTTGAGACACATACGCACACATTTTCCTCATTTCAGTCCATTGAACAATTTAATTCAATTTGAAAATCAGTGAGAAATGTCAAACCATACGTATGTGATACGGATAAATGGGTGGGAGAAAATAGCATAATCGCATTGCAAACGCATTACACACAGATTACTATATGGAGAATACTTGTGCGACTCTTGACAGGGAGACTCACACCGATTTTTCATACATTTAGTCTGACTCAGGCATTAGGGAAGTTATATAGATGTGAATTGAGCACCTTGAACACGTAGGTGCTTCACAGACATTTTTTACATAGAACCACGAAAATAAAAAAAATCACATTTTTCCCAGATAAATCTTTTTTAGCTCCAAATTTTGCATTTCATAAGGGTAACAGGAAAACTACTCCATAAAATTTGTTGTGCAATTTCTCCTGACTATGCCGATACCCAAAATGTGTAGAAAAACTACTGTTTGGATGCACTGCAGTGCTTGGAAGGGAAGAAATGCCATATTATAGTGCAGATCTTGCTGCACTTGTTTGAGGGTGCCATGTTACACTGGTAGAGCCTGTGAAGTGCCAACACAGCAGAACTCCCCATAAGTGACCCCATTTTACAAACTAAACCTCTCAATTCATCTAGGGGTGCAGTGATTACAAAGGTGTGTTACAGACTTTGCGCAGTGAAGACAAAATAATTAACATTTTTACCACCAAGATTGTGTGTTAGCCCCAAGTTTTAAATTTACATACTGGGAAATAGGTAAAAATGGCACCAAAATTTATCCCACAACTTCTACTGAACGTGTAGAACGCTATTTGTCTCCTGGAACGCAGACTTTCCTAGAATAGTTTGCAGTTTCCATATAAAGAGCCCCTAAGTGCTAGAAAAAGCAGAATCCCCTTGAAATGACCCCATTTTGGAAATCCCCCTCAAGAGTCCCCATTTTGGAAATTATAACCCTTTGTGAATTTATCTACAGCTGTAGTGTTGATTTTGACTCCATGGGTGCTTTCCAGAAGCAAGCAGCAGTGGATGTTGCTGAGTAAAAATTGCAAACTGCCGTGTTAGTGACCAGTACATTATGCACAGCTCATGCATCTGGAGATGCGCACCTGTAAGGCCGGTTTCACATTAGCGTTTTGAGGAGCTGTGGAGGGCTGCGGACTTCCTCCGTGAAGCCCCACCCTTGACTGCACCTCCGCCGCTAGCTCCGCCTACTTCTGCATGCGGCCTGCATGTGGCCTGCGTACCTATCTTTAATATTTGGTACGCAGGTCGTACGGCTGTATGCGGATGCTTGCACATGCGTCGTTTTGACGATGCGTCGACCAGCGTAGGACGCAGCTGGTAGCAATTTATTTTTTTCTCCGCATCGTCAAAATGACGCATGCGGAAGCATCCGCATACAGCCGCGCAACCTTCGTACCTAATGTTAAAGATAGGTACGCAGGCTGCATGCAGGCTGCATGCAGTAGGCGGAGCTAGCGGTGGAGGTGCGGCCGAGGGCGGGGCTTCACGGAGGAAGTCCGCAGCAAACCGCAGCTCCTCAAAACGCTAGTGTGAAACTAGCCTTAATTAGGTGGGCTCACTGCAGAAATGCCAAATGTGCGCACTAAATGTGGTTTAGGCACACTGGGGCTCAGAAGGGAATTTGACTTTGGGGTGAGGAGCCATTTCACTTTTCCAGAACCTTTGTGCTTACAGTAACCTGAAGGCCCCCTATATTTCCGATAATAGACGATGGACGTGAGTGTGGGCTTGCTTTTTTGTTGGTTTGAGTTGAAGATTTTATCTGTAACATTTTACATAACATTTGAGATCACATTTCTCCGACGCTCTACGCAGAGCACTTACTCTGGGGTTTCCTTATAAATCTCCGAGTGACGTGACAGATGAAATTCCTGATGAATCCATTCACTATAATGAGGCAGCAGAGTTCCTCTGAACTCCATCTGGCCTCTGTTCAGCAGTGTTCTTCTTATCAGAAGTGCACAAAACTGTGGCCAACTCCATTTTTATGTAAACTTAAAAACACGGATACTGCCGGATCACAGGTCCTATGGCATCCAAAGTGCCTCCATCTGCCTCATTATAGGGAATCTACCTCCGCGGGTTCTGTCTGAATCATGTATTTCAGAAATTTACACGGAAACTCCGTTATAAGCACTCAGCGTAGAGCTCAAGATAAATGTATGGCAAGCCTTACTGTGATTTTTGGGAGGCAGAATGAGAAAGTCGGCAGCATGTGAAAAATTGGTTTTATTTATTTTTTACACCGTTCCTCATGCGGTATATGTAGTTAGACAACTTTGTTCTTTGAGTCTGTGTGATTACAGCAATACCAGATTTATATTGGGTTTTTATGTTTGGCTGCTGTTAAACACTAAGACACTTTTTAATGTGAAAACTAGTTCTTGCATCACCATATTTTGAGAGCTATAATTTTTCCATATTTCGTATGACAGAGTCATGTCAGGTTTTGTTTTTGTGGGACGAGCTGACGTCTTTATTGGTACCATTTTCGGGCATATGCCTTTTTTTATCGCTTTCTATTCCAGTATTTGGGAGACAGAATGAATAAAAGACACTAGTTCATTAATTGCTCTTTGTTTTTTTGTTTTTATACCGTTCCATGTGTGGTAAAATTGGTAAGGCAGCTTTATTCTTCGAGTCAGTATGCTTACAGCAATACCCAATTTATATTTTTTATGTTTTGGGGCTTTTACACAATAAAAATTATTTTATTAAAAAATATTTATTTTTGCATCGCTTTATTCTGAGAGCTATAACTTTTATATTTTTCTGCTGATAGAGCTGTATGATGGCTTGCTTTTTGCGGGTTAAGATGACGTTTTCAGCAATATTATTTTTATTTACATTCGTATTTTTGATTGCGTATTATTGCACTTTTTGTTCAGCGGTATGATGATAAAGCATTGTTTTTTGCCTCGTTTTTTTATTATTTTTTATGGTGTTCACTGAAGAAGTTAACTAGTGGGACTGATTTATAGAGCGGGTCGTTATGGATGCGGCAATGCCAAATCTGTGTACTTTTATTATTTTTTTTATTTGCATAACTGTATTTATTGGAAAAATATTTTTTTCTTATTTTTGGGGGGGATTTAAAAAAAATATTTTTACACTTTTCATTTTTATTTCACTTTTTACATTGTCCCATCTTGGTACCTCACTGTATAGTGTCAAATCACTGATCTTATTCTCTGCACTGCAGATTATCAGATCAGCATCAGACAGGCAGGGAAGGAGGCATGTCAATGCCTGCTCTCAGCAGGCACTCACAAGCCATCTTCCCTGCAGGACCCTGAAGCATCCTACGTCCATCCACGGAAGTGTGCAAGTGCAGCGCCCCAGGGCCCTGGTCGTTGCAGTAATATCATTCCCCTCTAGGTGGGAGTGGTGTTACGTTTTGAGGCAAAGAAGGACAACTACATCCAGGTATCACAAACATGCAACACATTTCACACTCCAGGCCATCAGGGGGAGCTCTGCTCCTATTTATTAGGTCACTCCCCACACTTAGGTAAAACTGGTGACCTGTAGGGAATGAAGTTAGTTGCTGGCTGAGCTTTGCTCAGGTAGTTGGTCCCTGACAGGGGTTGGATCCTGTCATAGATCGAGGAAGAAGGACACGGAGCTGTGCATGCCCTGAGAGCTGCAGCTTCCAGAAAGAGACACTGAAGGAGGACTGTATTGCAGGGAGGGTGAAAGAAGTCGTAGCAAAGGAGTGGATACCAGAAGGGGAACAGCCCTACACAGGCTGCCTCCTTCTGAGGCACAGGATCCAGGTAGCCGGAACACCGAGGGAGCAATGATCCTTTATGCCTTGCTCCAGAGACCAGTTATGCCTTGCTCCAGAGACCAGTTGGACAGATAATTTCACGTTACCTGCCCGCCCTACACCCAGGAGGCAAGGTGGCACCCCTTAGAGGCTGGGGCATGATAGAGTCCCTGTAAAACACCTCAAGCCACCGGTCTTATGGGTTTGTCCTATCCTATCCGGGAGACAGAGAGAGAGACATAACATCTACAACATCTGTGAGGACCTTATGAGAAGCTTAGCAGTAAGGGACTACAACACCGCAGCACTAGAGGAAGGCTACTGATTTCCACCTGGACAAGGGGACTCCTTGACTTGCTTCCAAACCGGCTGGACTCTGTCTGCCCTGTGATCTGGTGCTCTGGACTGTGGATGCTGAAGTCTTCAGTAAAGGTAAAGAGACTGCAACTTTTGTGTCCTTGTGCTTCACTGCGCCTCTCACCATCCACCATCTACACACTGGGAAGCCCTGGGGATACACCTCACCTGTGGGAAGGTATACCATCTAGCTATCATAACATCACCCCATTGGACCCCTTAAAGCAACGTCGGTCACCCTGACCGAATACCACAGGTGGCATCACGAACACATCCCTTTAAAGACCTTTCTCTTTAATACGGACGTCCCCTGCGAACCGAAGGACCTGGTACCGAGTACCCCGCTGCCCTTTCGGCACTCCAATCTTTTGGCGTCACGAACAGGATCTACTTAAGCCTGAAAATTGGGTCATGTGTGCCTAATGACTGTGCCAGAATTGTGCTTGAACTGTGATTTATTGAAGGACTGCGTATTGCAAAAGACCGCCAAAAATTCCCGCCAAAACCACCACCATTACAGCGCCACGAGGAACGCAGGAGAAGAAGGGCGTGCCGTAGTGGGCGTGGACGAACTGAGAAGCGCAGAAAATAATGGCCGCCCAGTCCAAATACTTCTGCACCTTGAGGACGTGTTCATCAGCAGCCGAGATCCGCCTCCTAATCCTAAATGGCCGGAGGAGACAAAGTAAAAGAAACCGCCCCCGGAGGAGAGACCGGGAAAGAGACCAGGAAGGGACAAGCCACGAGGACGACGCCATGGTCAGCCGCCCAGAACCAGAACATGGGGTGGAAGCAGAGGACTCCCTCAGCCACCTGGAAAGACACCGTGGCCAGACATCACCCATAGGCCCTGACTTCCTGCAGGCCGGTGTGGAGGAACTCATGGACCAGCTCCTGCGGATGCAGCTGGGTGCCAAGGCCATGTGTCAGATGGCGCCCACAGAAAACCAATCAGCACCGCTCCCAGCACCGCTTCCGGAGCCGCTGCCAGCACCGCTGCAGACTCTGCCACTGATGAGACCGACCGACACCGGAGACACCGCTGCGGCAGGTAAGAACACCGACCCTGCCCCGGTGACCGACGAGCTGTTAATAGGCCCTGTAGCAGCGCCACCTCCCCGCGGGACCATCAGGCTCCAACATCTTGAACCCTGGGACCAGTCCAACCCGCCAGCTTGCCTAGTGAAAGCCATGCGGAGAGAGTCGTGTACCGCTGGGTGAATCCCGGGCCAGAATTTATGGGGTTTCCCGGGATGGAGAAGCAGAAAGGAGAGACAGTGGAGGTTCTGACCTGGGATGAGTACCAAAGACAGCTTGCCCGTCAGTGGGAGGAAAAAGAGGAGAAACACCAGGCCCAGCACAGAGCCTTCGATAAGAGGGATTTGCAGGCCAAAGCCCAGGCCTGCAAGGACCACACCGTCAACCAGGCCCTGCGTAAGCAGGGCACAGTGGTATCCTTTAAGCTACTAGGAGGCTGGGGCTTTATAAAGGAACAGGGACTGTACGCAGAGATTTTCGTGAGCAGGAGGGACATGGAGTCTCACTTGTGGGAAGGACACCCGGACAGGGACCTGTATCAAGGAGACCGGGTCAGTTGCACCAGAAACTTTGGCAAAAGGGGTTGGTTTGCTCTGAACGTTTGCAAGCATGGAGACTCTATGAACCAGCCACCCAATTTCAGGACACCGGCCATGCCTTCTCACGTAGCAATAGCGCCACTTTGTGCTAAAGTAGCTGACACTACTACCACCTCTACAGTTACTCCTGCCTGCACCCTTATTAAGATCACAGTGTGCACCATCACCACAACAGAGACTGCAGTGGCTACAGGACCAACTGTTACCTGCACCAAATCTGTAATCGTGGAGCAGAATTCAGTGGGCACTCAGACCCCCATCTGGAGTGAGGAGCCCCATTTGTAGCACCTGGTAGCCGCCAGTACCCTAAAGGGCTACCTCCACCAGTGCTACCCCCAGAGCTGCAATAAGTGAAATCTGACATGACTGTAAATAGTTAACTTTTTGCCTTTCTGCTATTTTAAAGTTTGTTGAACCCTGCCAGGGTTATTTCCTAAAGGGGTCCTCAGCTTAAGGAGGATCCTATGTTTGCACAAGTTTTGCACCAGTTTGCACTAGATACTTTAAAAGAACTGCAGAATCATGAACTGTGCATGATCAGAACTTACATGTATATAGTTTGCATGCACCTTCTTAAAGGTGCTTCCTTCTGGTTTTACATTGGAGGCTTTTACAGAGACTGCTTCTAACAGAGACTGTTGCTCATCTTGTTGTGAGAACAACTTTGTTTTTCAGAAACCTGAAGAAAAACCTTTTGGTGTGGCAGAATTCCGGGTCGGAATACACACCTTGTTTCCCGCCCAAGCCAACGTTGGGGGTTAATAACGGGTCCTTGACCTTCACGTCGTTCCTGTTGTACAGTATTATTGATTTGTGTATAGATATTTTGCACTACCTCAGAAAAGACTTGCAGATAAAATTGTGTTTACATAGCCGATAGTATGTATCAGTTGGTAAGGCACTTTTGAGTAAAATAAAGAGAGAATGATAATAGTATTTAGATTGAGACAGATAATAGGAAAATGTTTAATGATGCACTTTAGGGTAAATTGAGAAGGAAAATTCAGTGATCCAATGGGGGTTGATAGACTGTCCTGCACTTGAAGAAGAGAAGAAATAATCATATGTTGATTTGCACAGATGTTGATTTGCACTTAATAGATTGTATATCTGTAAGGGTAATTGTACTTCATAGCTAGTTTATAGCTATATTGTTTCATGACTAAGTTGTGCGCGCACAATGTACCGTATATACTCGAGTATAAGCCGACCCGAGGAGTATAAGCCGACCCCCCTAATTTTGCCACAAAAAACTGGGAAAACTTATTGACTCGAGTATAAGCCTAGGGTGGAAATGCAGCATTTACCGGTGAATTTCAAAAATAAAAATAGATCATTATTTCCCCATAGCTGTGCCATATAGTGCTCTGCACCGTTCATTTTGTCCCATAGCTGTGCCCCATATAGTGCTCTGCACCGTTCATTTTGTCCCATAGCTGTGCCCCATACTGTGCTCTGCACCGTTCATTATTGCCCCATATCTGTGCCCCATATATGCTCTGCACCGTTCATTTTGTCCCATAGCTCTGCCCCATACTGTGCTCTGCACCGTTCATTTTGTCCTATAGCTGTGCCCCATACTGTGCTCTGCACCGTTCATTTTGTCCCATAGCTGTGCCCCATACAGTGCTCTGCACCGTTCATTATTGCCCCATATCTGTGCCCCATATAGTGCTCTGCACCGTTCATTTTGTCCCATAGCTGTGCCCCATACTGTGCTTGGCACCGTTCATTATTGCCCCATATCTGTGCCCCATATACAATGCTCTGCACCGTTCATTTTGTCCCATAGCTCTGCCCCATACAGTGCTCTGCACCGTTCATTATTGTCCCATATCTGTGCCCCATATATGCTCTGCACCGTTCATTATTGCCCCATATCTGTGCCCCATATATGCTCTGCACCGTTCATTATTGCCCCATATCTGTGCCCCATATATGCTCTGCACCGTTCATTGTGCCCCATACAGTGCTCTGCACCGTTCATTTTGTCCCATACAGTGCTCTGCACCGTTCATTGTGCCCCATACAGTGCTCTGCACCGTTCATTATTGTCCCATATCTGTGCCCCATATATGCTCTGCACCGTTCATTATTGTCCCATATCTGTGCCCCATATATGCTCTGCACCGTTCATTATTGCCCCATATCTGTGCCCCATATATGCTCTGCACCGTTCATTGTGCCCCATACAGTGCTCTGCACCGTTTATTTTGTCCCATACAGTGCTCTGCACCGTTCATTGTGCCCCATACAGTGCTCTGCACCGTTCATTATTGTCCCATATCTGTGCCCCATATATGCTCTGCACCGTTCATTATTGTCCCATATCTGTGCCCCATATATGCTCTGCACCGTTCATTATTGCCCCATATCTGTGCCCCATATATGCTCTGCACCGTTCATTGTGCCCCATACAGTGCTCTGCACCGTTCATTTTGTCCCATACAGTGCTCTGCACCGTTCATTGTGCCCCATACAGTGCTCTGCACCGTTCATTTTGTCCCATAGATGCTCCACATAAATCTGTGCCGCTGCTGCTGCTGCAATAAAAACAAAACAAAACACATGCTCACCTCTCTTGCTTGCAGCTCCCAGCGTCCGGTCCCGGCGCCTCCATCTTCCCAGCGTCTCTGCTCTGACTGATCAGGCAGAGGGTGCCGCGCACACTATATGCGTCATCGCGCCCTCTGACCTGAACAGTCAGAGCGCAGACGCCGGGAAGATGGAGGCGCCGGGAAGATGGAGCAACGCCCGGCGGCTGGAACGCGGACAGGTGAATATAAAATACTTACCTGGTCCCAGCGATCCTGACGCTCACTCTGCCTGTCACAGCTGGTCTTCGGTGCCGCAGCCTCTTTCTCTATCAGCGGTCACCGGCACCGCTGATTAGAGAAATGAATACGCGGCTCCACCCCTATGGGAGGTGGAGCCGCCTATCCATTTTTCTAATGAGCGGTCCCACGTGACCGCTGAAGAGGGGAAGAACTGCAGCACCGAAGACCGTGGGACGGCAGGGGGAGCGCCAGGATCGCTGGGACTAGGTAAGTATGCCTCAGCGCCCTCACCCCCTCACCCGCCGACCCTGCCACCCACCTTGACTCGAGTATAAGCCGAGAGGGGCACTTTCAGCCCAAAAATTTGGGCTGAAAATCTCGGCTTATACTCGAGTATATATGGTAAATATGTTTGTTATGCAACGTTCAAGAGTTCTTACCTCCCATAAAGGGAAGCATCAGTTTATATTAACTTGTTTTATTGCATTCAAAAATTTGTATGTCTTTTTGCTAATGTACGAGGGGCGATCCAAAAGTAATGATAATCAATACTAAACACAATGAATATAGTAAAAAAAAATTATTTTTCTACATAGTCTCCTAACAAGTCTATACATTTAGTCCATCTCTTTTCTAAACTTAGAATTCCCTTCGAAAAAAATTCTTGATCTTGACCCTCAAAAAAATCCCCAACAGCGGTTATCACGTTGCTATTGTCGTGAAATTTTTTGCCCCGGAGGTGTTGCTTGAGCCACCAGTTCAAAGCCTGCTTCTTGAATGGTAGCCATGGCAACTGCAGCTTTGTGAGCCAGTGCGTTATCTTGGTGAAAGAGCACTCCAGCCCGCAGTTTGCTGTGCCTTTTCTCCTTCATAGCCTCCCACAATCTTCTTATTTGTTCTGCGTAGTAGTAGCCCGTAATAGTGGCTCCCTTCTCCAAATAGTCCACCATAATAATTCCTTCAACATCCCAAAAAACGGATGCCATAACCTTCCCTGCTGAGCTTGACACTTTGAATTTCTTTGGCGTCTGTTCGTCGACTCGTTTCCATATCATCGATTGTTGTTTAGTTTCGGGATCAAAGTGGTGGATCCAGGTCTCGTCCATGGTCAAAAAACGTGACAAAAAATTTTCCTTGTCTGCTTGGAACTTTTCGAGATTTGCTATTGAAATGTCAACTCGTTTCTTCTTTTGTTCGTCGGTTAACATTTTTGGCACCCAACGCGCGGAGACCTTTCTCATATGCAATTCTTTTGCAAGGATTCTTTGAATACTGCCATATGAGATCCCTGTGACTTCAGCTACATGCCTGATAGTCACTCTTCGATCTGCCAATACAACTTCTTCAACTTTTTTCACGTTTTCTTCATTGAGGGATGTGGATGGGCGTCCTTCACAATGTTCATCTTCCGTCGATGTTCTTCCCAGCTTAAATTCCTTGGCCCAGCATGCAACTGTGGAATATGGAGGAGAATAGTCCCCCAATGTTTCCATCAAGTCGCTGTGTGTGCCACGGACCGGGTCAGCCACCGTGACATTTCCCCTGTGAACTGAAGGGCCCGGTACTGAGTACTCCGCTGCCCTTGGGGTGCTCCACAGGGAACTCCTCTAGGCCGCTGTCACTACTGACAGTGGAATCAGAGGGGTTAAATGCCGGGACTGGTGCTAGCATTTATAGTGAACGTTACTGCGGGATGTCAGCTCTAAGGCCGGGATCACACATGTGAGAAATACGTCTGAGTCTCGCATGTTAATACCCGGCACTGCACCCCGCACTCAGGAGCGGAGCGTGCGGCCGCATAGCAATACATGGAGCCGCACGCTCCGCTCCGGAGTGCAGGCGGCAGTGCCGGGTATTAACATGCGAGAATCGGACGTATTTCTCGCATGTGTGATCCCGGTCTAACACAGAGCTGACACCCGTACCTGATCGCCGCAGCATTCAGCATGAGACCTCGCGATCGTGCTGCCGTACATATACTGCTGTTTGCAAGAATGCAGCTCCTGCAGAGCAGTATATGTATGGCACATGTTAGGAATGGGTTAAAGCTTAAAGCTAAATTCCCATGATGGGTTTTGGTGAATTGACTTTGCCATAAGTAATAACAATGCATTAAAACATTCTCTTTCTCTCTCTCTCTTTCTCTCTCTCTCATTATTCTGGCATTTGGCAAATATTAATAATTATGGTCATCCTAATTGATCTAAAACGGGAAAGGTTTATTTTGATTTATTCTGATTATTATTATTAGATATTGAGAAAAACATGTGTCTGTGTCTTTTTATACAGCATATGTAAACATCTAGTTTCAAATGGATATGCATAATGCGTGAGCACACTGCGATAAATGAATACATGAATTCCACTATTGTTCTACACATCAAAAACATAAGGTATTTAGTTAATATTTGATTAAGTAAGGCATAAGACATCCAATCACAAGGTGTACCTTTTATCTGGATGGACCACATCACTTGTGTCTCTCGTCTCTATGTGCCAAGCAAGTTCTCATCTGAATTTATGAAGCAAAAGGATATCAGACATAGCTCATGGTTAAAACATTCTTTGAGGCCGGTTTCACACTTCAATGCCTCCGGTACGTGTAGTGACAGTTTTCTCACCTAACCTAAGGGTTAATCAAACACACCACACAGTTAAAAAAAAAGTATTTTAATGAAATAAAGCAATATATACATTTTTTCCATCTTTATAACTCTGAGATTCCAAGCGAAGCCCTCGATCCCCTGGAAAAAATGTAAAAACAAACAAACCAACAATATACCATACCTGCTCAGTGTACAGTCAGTCCTACGCAGTGATTCATATCTAGGGGAATTTACAGTTTACAAACGGGAGCGCTGCTAATGCGACTAGCAGTGCCGTCACCGAAGCTGGGCCCCTGGCAGCATGAACTCATATGATCTCTTGAGAATGGGAAAATCAGCTGGCATTTTCCCAGGCTGAAGAGTTTATTCATCGGGGTGGCTGGGGGCAGATGTTTTTAGCCAGGGGGGACAATAACCATGGTCCCTCTCTATGCTATAAATATCTGCCCTCAGTCACTGGCTTTCCCTCTCTGGTGGAGAAAATTGCGCAGGAGCCCACACTAGTTTTTTCCGTGAATTAATACTTTAACACCTATAGCTCCCAAATTTTCCACACCCACACTACTAACATTATTAGGGAGGAATATATAAAAATATAATGGATATGCAATGGTTTACTGTATGTAAACCATGTCTCATATCTTGTCGGGTTCGGTAGGGATTTACCACAGCCGACAATTGAATTATCGGCTGTTCTGTTAACTAACTCTCTATGAAATATAAACATATATGTGTGTCACTGACATATATATATATATATATATATATATATATATATATATACCTATACTATGTGTATATATCTATTCTATCTATTCTACCGTAACCTGTCAGTGTGATTTTACTGTACACTGCACTGAATTGCCGGCTTTTCTATAGGACACCGGTGCGTATTTCTCGCAAGTCACACTGATGGTCCATGTGGTGTGTGAGTTTTTCTCGCACCCATAGACTTTCATTGGCGATTCTTGGCCGATTTATGGTGCAAATCGCAGCATGCTGCGATTTCTCTAACACTTGTAATATGGCCGAGAAAACAACGGATGATAGTAGCTGCCCCATAGATTAACATTTTTTATCGCATAGCTCTCATCCGTATTACGGTCTAGTGTGACTCTGGCCTTAGAGAGGTATTCACACAGGTCAGGGACCCATCAGACTGAGACCACCTTGCTTTAGCATGATAGAGTGCAATCTTTTTTTGTGTATTGAATATGGAGGTAGCTCCTCCTGGTATGCACCTATTCACACTAGTTTGGATGTGCCAGTCAGATTTTGTCTTTTATATGCTAGCTTACTGACAGAGCACTCCGCCCTCCACCAGGTGGTGATTTTAATTACAGCAGGTCCCTACTTATCCATAAATGCAGGCATTGCTGACAGAGGTGTCCACATTGACCCTGGAATTCAGTCATCAGCCTTAGGCCGGGATCACACATGCAAGAAATACGTCCGAGTCTCGCATGGTAATATCCGGCGTTGCCACCGTCTCTCTGGAGCAGAGCGTGCGGCTGCATGTATTGCTATGCGGCCGCACTCTCTGCTCCTGAGTGACGGCAGCAATGCCGGGTATTACCATGCGAGACTCAGATGTATTTCTCGCATGTGTGATCCTGGCCTTAGAGAGGTATTCACACACCTGATGGACCCATCAGACTGAGACCACCTTGACGATGTTTGATGGGCACATAATATGTGGCCAAATTTTATGCTAAGCGTCTCATATTTTTTCGTAATCCTTCAAAGCCGTATTGCTATTCAAATTTCACATATTCTAAATTGACATACTTTAGCATGATAGAGTGCAACCTTTTTTTGTGTATTGTATATGGAGGTAGCTCCTCCTGGTATGCACCTATTAACACTAGTTTGGATGTGCCAGTCATTTTTTTGCCTTTTATCTATCCATTACTAATCCTATAGTTGTAAATAAACACACAGATAGAATAAAGTACTTTAATGGAAACAATGATGCAGAATACTTTAATGAATCTAAATAAATCCATACTCATCAATGGGCCCCTGAACTGCAGTGACCTTGGTGAGCTCAGTCCTGCACCGTGAGACTTTTGCTCAGCACTAGCTAGCGGTGATTTCACTGTGGCCACCGCAGTTCAGGGGCATGGCTGGGAACACAGCCTCACTTCCTGTGGTAACCTTGATGACATCACCGCTAGTCACTGAGGCAGCACTCACAGAAGCTCATTGCTCAGTGGTTCTCAACCTGGACAGTCGCATCTTGGCACTGTCCAGGTTGAAAACTGTTTATCTCCAGATATGGATTATGCAATGGAACAGAACGATGGACACGTGAGGAATATGGTTGTTTTTTATTTTAGTTTTTTTTACAGGAGATGAAGGCTTCAATTGAATGGGTGTTAGGTGAGTATAAATGTATTTGTTATTTTACAAAAAAGAAAAGTGTGCTTTTGTTTTTATTTCAAATAATGGACTTTATTCTAGCTGTGGGTTTATTTACAATATAAGTATAGGATTAGCAGTGGAGAGGCATCTTATAGACTCCTCTCCATTACTAAGTCGAGGGCTTGATGTCACCTGACAATACAAAGGTGACACCAATCCCACTAATAGCCAAAGGGCATGTGAGAAGAGCCAGGCAAAGTGCTAGAATTGGCCATCTAATAGATTCGCCTTTTCAGCGGCGGGTGGCTGTGGGCTTCTATTTTTAGGCTGTGGGAGCCAATATCCATGGCCCCTTACCAGTCTGAGAATAGCAGCCCCCAGATGTCTGATTTAGCTTGGCTGGTTGTCAAAATGTGGCGGATGCCACACTGTTTTTTAAATCTTTATTTAAATATTTAAAAAATATGGCCTGGGGACCCCTCTATTCTTGATAACCAGCCTTGCTAATGCTAACAGCTATGGGTTGCAGCCTGCAGCTGCAGGTTTTGCCTGGCTGTTTATCAAAAATGCAGGAGAACCCACACCAATTTTTTTTAATTTATTTATTTATAGTGCAATTGATACGTCAATTGATGCCAATTTTCCTGATGTCTGACCCTAATTTTAACTTTTTTTGGCAGCTTTTTTGCCAACCTGAAGGTGTTGTCTATGCTTTTGGTTTTGCCTCACGTTGAAGTCAATGGGGTTCGATTATGCTCGTTTGATCATTTGGGGAACATGCTAAGCGAAAATCTGGACTTTTGCAGATCTGAACCAAACTTTGAAAGGTTTGCTCATTTCTAGTTATGATACACTGGGGAATACATTTTCACATATCAGAACTTGTAACTTATTTATCGTACAAAGCGGTATTGTTGGTTCAGCAAGCCTTGATATAAGGGCAAAGGCAGCAATAATAGCATTTTGAGCAGAGCAAATTTCAAGGTGGGAGTCAAACTGGGAAGGGGGCAAGTAGCTGACACCATTTTCCACAGAGTCAACTGTCAGCAAAGTCATGAATAATGTCATAGATGGGAACCAAATGTAGGTGTCAATGAGGTATTGTAAAAAGTGTGGGAGGGTGAGTCAGCAATAAAGAGTAGTGTCAATGTCTGACCAAAAGATTTTTCTGGAGAATATTTGGTACTTATGTCGTATGCTCGGGAGTAGGTGAAGTCATGGCTGATATTGCATAGGAGTCTTAATAGTGCCTGAAAGATTTGGTGGTGATCCTGGTGGGTTTCTTTCATATGTGTGGACATCTTGGTTATGGGAATTCTTTTACACATTCCTGGGGGGACCTCTTTCTATTGCAGTGCGCAGACTGCTGTCACAAAACAGGCCATGTACATCTTGACACACATAATGTAGGAACTACATAACTCTATTAGCACATGAAATGACATCAACTGATCATGTGGGGAAAGCAAACTAACCATCAAGGTGAGCAAAGCTCAAGTTGTCCTCCTTTTCCTCATGAACTTCTTTCTGGCATCAAGTTCACTCTCAGCAGTGGCTTGTTGTTGTCATCAGCTCCATCAACATCCTCATCTACTGCTATTTCTCTTTGTGATCATTTAGTTTCTGTGTGCCCAAGAAGCATGCATTCATTCATCTGTTTCTCTGGAAACTGACCTCCCTCATGTCCAAGGTCACTAAAATCAATATTGAACCACCATTGTATTGTTTTTGCGAAAGAACTGTGTGCTCTCAGCCTTGATGAAAGAAACCCACAATTAGTTATTGAAAAACCCATCTCTGCCAGGTTTGGGAACAAATTAAAATATTTTTCCAAAACAAAAAGTATGGTTTTGAATGCATCAAAGTCTCAGCTTCTTTATTATTGTTTGTGAGATCATTTTTTTTGCCCCTTTGCAAAAAAATTGTTTGGCTCTGATTACTTCCAATTTTTGTTAGGACTTTACATCACGACTAGGGTTGAGCGAAACGGGTCGTTCATTTTCAAAAGTCGCCGACTTTTGGCAAAGTCGGGTTTCATGAAACCCGATCCGACCCCTGTGCGGGGTCGGCCATGCGGTACGCGACTTTCGCGCCAAAGTCGCGTTTCAATGACGCGAAAAGCGCCATTTCTCAGCCAATGAAGGTAAACGCAGAGTGTGGGCAGCGTGATGACATAGGTCCTGGTCCCCACCATCTTAGAGAAGGGCATTGCAGTGATTGGCTTGCTGTCTGCGGCGTCACAGGGGCTATAAAGGGGCGTTCCCGCCGACCGCCATGTTACTGCTGCTGATCTGAGCTTAGGGAGAGGTTGCTGCCGCTTCGTCAGAAGCAGGGATAGCGTTAGGCAGGGTCCATTAACCACCAAACCGCTTGTGCTGTAGCGATTTCCACTGCCCAACACCACCTTCGGTGTGCAGGGACAGTGGAAGCTACATTTTTTTTTTTTCCCCTCAGCGCTGTAGCTCATTGGGCTGCCCTAGAAGGCTCCCTGATAGCTGCATTGCTGTGTGTACGCCGCTGTGCAAACCAACTGCTTTTTTCAAAGCACTAATCCTCTTGTTCCTTCCTTTCTGCACAGCTATCTTTTTGGTTTGTACACACTTTTTATTTAATTTGTGCATCAGTCCACTCCTTATTGCTGCCTGCCATACCTGGCTGAGATTACTGCAGGGAGATAGTAATTGTTGGACACTCCCTGTTTTTTTTTTTTTTTTTTTTTTGTGGGAGATTAAGATTGACATTTCTGCTAGAGTGCCATCCCTGTGTGTGCCATCTCTCACTCAGTGAGCCATAGAAAGCCTATTTATTTTTTTGCTTGATTTGGGTTATAAAATCTACCTGAAAAAATCACTACATCAATCAGTGGGAGAAAAATATTGGCCTCAGGGCTTGTGTGCCACTCTTGACTCCTGTGTGTGCCATCTCTCAGTCAGTGGGCCATAGAAAGCCTATTTATTTTTTTGCTTGATTTGGGTTCTAAAATCTACCTGAAAAAATCACTACATCAATCAGTGGGAGAAAAATATTGGCCTCAGGGCTTGTGTGCCACTCCTGACTCCTGTGTGCATCATCCCTCACTCAGTGGGCCATAGAAAGCCCTTTTTTTTTTTTTTTGCTTTATTTGGGTTCTAAATTCTACCTGAAAAAATCAATAAATCAATCAGTGTGAGATTAATATTGGCCTTTGGGCTTGTGTGCCAGTCCTAAGCGTGCCATCTCTCTCTCTCAGATAGTGGGCCATAGAAAGCCTATTTATTATTTTTTTTATTGGGTTTATAAATTTTCCCTGGAACAAAAAAAAAAAAGTGGGAGATTAATATTGGCCTCTGGGCTTGTGTGCCAGTCCTGAGCGTGCCATCTCTCTCACAAATAGTGGGCCATAGAAAGCCTATTTATTTATTTTTTTTTGGTTTTATAAATTCTCCCTGAAAAAAAAAAGGGAGATTAATATTGGCCTTTGGGCTTGTGTGCCAGTCCTAAGCGTGCCATCTCTCTCTCTCAGATAGTGGGCCATAGAAAGCCTATTTATTATTTTTTTTATTGGGTTTATAAATTTTCCCTGGAACAAAAAAAAAATAAAGTGGGAGATTAATATTGGGCTCTGGGCTTGTGTGCCAGTCCTGAGCGTGCCATCTCTCTCACAAATAGTGGGCCATAGAAAGCCTATTTTTTTTTTTTTTTTTGGTTTTATAAATTCTCCCTGAAAAAAAAAAGGGAGATTAATATTGGCCTTTGGGCTTGTGTGCCAGTCCTAAGCGTGCCATCTCTCTCTCTCAGATAGTGGGCCATAGAAAGCCTATTTATTTTTTTTTTATTGGGTTTATAAATTTTCCCTGAAAAAAAATAAAAAGTGGGAGATTAATATTGGCCTCTGGGCTTGTGTGCCAGTCCTGAGCGTGCCATCTCTCTCACAAATAGTGGGCCATAGAAAGCCTATTTATGTTTTTGGTTGATTTGGGTTCTAAATTCTAACTGAAAAAATCAATAAATCAATCAGTGGGAGATAAATATTGGCCTCTGGGCTTGTGTGCCACTCCTGACTCCTGGGTGCGTCATCTCTCACTCAGTGGGCCATAGAAAGCCTTTTTTTGTTTTATTTGTTTTCTAAATTCTCCCTGAAAAAATCATTTTATTTTATTTGGTTTCTAAATTCTTCCTGAAAAAATCATTTTATTCTATTATTTTTTATTCCTAAAGTCTCCCTGAAAAAAAAAACAAAAAAACAAATCAGTGGGAGATTAATATTGCCCTTTCTGCTTGTGTGCCAGTCTTGACTCCTGGGTGTGCCATCTCTCTCTCTCTCTCCAATTGTGGGCCATAGAAAGCCTATTATTTTTTTAGCTTGATTTGGGTTCCAAAATCTACCTGAAAAAATCACTACATCAATCAGTGGGAGATAAATATTGGCCTCTGGGCTTGTGTGCCACTCCTGACTCCTGTGTGCGTCATCTCTCACTCAGTGGGCCACAGAAAGCCTTTTTTTGTTTTATTTGTTTTCTAAATTCTCCCTGAAAAAATCATTTTATTTTATTTGGTTTCTAAATTCTTCCTGAAAAAATCATTTTATTCTATTATTTTTTTTTCCTAAAGTCTCCCTGAAAAAAAACAAAAAAAAACAAATCAGTGGGAGATTAATATTGCCCTTTCTGCTTGTGTGCCAGTCTTGACTCCTGGGTGTGCCATCTCTCTCTCTCTCTCTCTCTCCAATTGTGGGCCATAGAAAGCCTATTATTTTTTTAGCTTGATTTGGGTTCCAAAATCTACCTGAAAAAATCACTACATCAATCAGTGGGAGATAAATATTGGCCTCTGGGCTTGTGTGCCACTCCTGACTCCTGTGTGCGTCATCTCTCACTCAGTGGGCCATAGAAAGCCTTTTTTTGTTTTATTTGTTTTCTAAATTCTCCCTGAAAAAATCATTTTATTTTATTTGGTTTCTAAATTCTTCCTGAAAAAATCATTTTATTCTATTATTTTTTTTTCCTAAAGTCTCCCTGAAAAAAAAAAAAAAAAAAAAAAATCAGTGGGAGATTAATATTGCCCTTTCTGCTTGTGTGCCAGTCTTGACTCCTGGGTGTGCCATCTCTCTCTCTCTCTCCAATTGTGGGCCATAGAAAGCCTATTATTTTTTTAGCTTGATTTGGGTTCCAAAATCTACCTGAAAAAATCACTACATCAATCAGTGGGAGATAAATATTGGCCTCTGGGCTTGTGTGCCACTCCTGACTCCTGTGTGCGTCATCTCTCACTCAGTGGGCCATAGAAAGCCTTTTTTTGTTTTATTTGTTTTCTAAATTCTCCCTGAAAAAATCATTTTTTTTTATTTGGTTTCTAAATTCTTCCTGAAAAAATCATTTTATTCTATTATTTTTTTTTCCTAAAGTCTCCCTGAAAAAAAAAAAAAATCAAATCAGTGGGAGATTAATATTTACATTTGTGCTTCAGTGACAGTCCTGCGTGTGTGGCATCTCTCTCATTTGTTGCCACCAACAACAGAGTGTGTAACATTGTGCCTGATTTTCGTTGTGGTCTCACTCACCTGTAAAGGGGTAGCTAAATCATACTGAAGTTATAGCTCACCGTGTAAGTTGTGTGACAGCAACAAATACCGTTAGTTTGTTTACGTTTTTAAAACAATGAGGAAGTCTGGTGGAAGAGGTCGTGGCCGGGGGCGTTCATTGTCAGCTGGTAATGAGGGTAGTGGTAGTGGTGGAGCATCAGCTGGTCGTGGGAAAAAAAATATTGCACCTAAGTCTGGAGCTGTGGAGCCAGGTTCGTCGTCTGGCTACACAAGGCCTCGAACGCTCCCTTTTCTGGGAGTAGGAAAACCGCTTTTAAAGCCGGAGCAGCAAGAGCAAGTTTTGGCTTATCTTGCTGACTCAGCCTCTAGCTCTTTTGCCTCCTCTCGTGAAACTGGTAAATGTCAAAGCAGCGCGTCGTTAGTGGATGTTCACGGTCAGGGACAAGTCGCTTCCTTGTCCTCTTCAGCAAAAACAACAACAGAGAAGAATGCAGCAGGCGACACAACGGGTTACTCCATGGAGCTCTTTACACATACCGTCCCTGGCTTACAAAGTGAAGCAGTTAACAGTCCATGCCCATTACAAGTTGAATCTGACATGGAGTGCACTGATGCACAGCCACAGCCAGACTACTATGCTGGTCCTTTGACTCAGACCACAACATTGCCCTCGCAGGGTAATGATCAAGAATCAGACCCTGATGAGACTATGTTGCCCCATCACGAACATTATACCACCGACCGACACGGTGACACAGACGAAGTTGCACACGAGCTACAAGAAGATGTAATAGATGACCCAGTTCTTGACCCCGATTGGCAGCCATTGGGGGAACAGGGTGCAGGCGGCAGCAGTTCTGAAGCGGAGGAGGAGGGGCCGCAGCAGGCATCAACATCGCAACAGGTTCCATCTGCCGGGCCCGTATCTTGCCCAAAACGCGTGGCAAAGCCAAAACCTGTTGGAGGACAGTGTGGCCATCCGGTTAAAGCTCAGTCTGCAATGCCTGAAAAGGTATCCGATGCTAGAAAGAGTGCAGTCTGGCATTTTTTTAGACAACATCCAATTGATCAGCGCAAAGTCATCTGTCAAAAATGTTCAACTACCTTAACCAGAGGACAGAATCTGAAAAGTCTCAATACAAGTTGCATGCATAGACATTTAACCACCATGCATTTGCAAGCCTGGACTAACTACCAAACGTCCCTTAAGGTTGTAGCACCCTCGGCTAATGAAGCTAGTCAGCAACACAACATCCCTTCCGGCAGTGTAGGGCCACCATTTTCCGCACCACCTGCAGTATCTGTGCAGGTTTCATTGCCAGGCCAAAGCAGTCAGGGTCAGGGAATCACCAGTTTCGTAGTAGGAAACACTGCATCTAGGGCACCGGCGGCAACAATACCATCTCCACCGGTCTCTCAGTCTGCCATGTCCACCGGCACCCCCGCTAGTTCCACGATCTCCAGCTCTCCAGTCCAGCTCACCCTACATGAGACTATGGTTAGAAAAAGGAAGTACTTAGCCTCGCATCCGCGTACACAGGGTTTGAACGCCCACATAGATAGACTAATCTCGTTAGAGATGATGCCCTACCGGTTAGTTGAAAGCGAAGCTTTCAAAGCCCTGATGGACTACGCTGTACCACGCTACGAGCTACCCAGTCGACACTTTTTTTCCAGAAAAGCCATCCCAGCCCTCCACCAGCATGTTAAAGAGCGCATCGTCCATGCACTCAGGCAATCTGTGAGCACAAAGGTGCACCTGACAACAGATGCATGGACCAGTAGGCATGGCCAGGGACGTTACGTGTCCATCACGGCACACTGGGTGAATGTTGTGGATGCAGGGTCCACAGGGGACAGCAAGTTTGGGACAGTTCTGCCTAGCCCACGGTCTAGGAAACAGTTGGCTATAGCCGTTCGCACCCCCTCCTCCTCCTCTTCGTCCTCCTGCAGAAGCGAGAGCTCGTCCACAGACCGCAGTCGCACAACCACTCCATCCGCAGCTGCCACTGTTGCACACCAGGTCTCCCATTATGGGGCAGCTACTGGCAAACGTCAGCAGGCTGTATTGGCTATGAAGTGTTTGGGCGACAACAGACACACTGCGGAAGTTCTGTCCGAGTTCTTGCAGAAAGAAACGCAGTCGTGGCTGGGCACTGTAGATCTTGAGGCAGGCAAGGTAGTGAGTGATAACGGAAGGAATTTCATGGCTGCCATCTCCCTTTTCCAACTGAAACACATTCCTTGCCTGGCTCACACCTTAAACCTGGTGGTGCAGTGCTTCCTGAAAAGTTATCCGGGGTTATCCGACCTGCTCCTCAAAGTGCGTGGACTTTGCTCACATATCCGCCGTTCGCCCGTACACTCCAGCCGTATGCAGACCTATCAGCGTTCTTTGAACCTTCCCCAGCATCGCCTAATCATAGACGTTGCAACAAGGTGGAACTCAACACTGCACATGCTTCAGAGACTGTGCGAACAGAGGCGGGCTGTTATGTTTTTGTGGGAGGATACACATACACGGGCAGGCAGTAGGATGGCAGACATGGAGTTGTCAGGTGTGCAGTGGTCGAAGATTCAAGACATGTGTCAAGTCCTTCAGTGTTTTGAGGAATGCACACGGCTGGTTAGTGCAGACAACGCCATAATAAGCATGAGCATCCCCCTAATGCGTCTGCTGATGCAAAGTTTGACGCACATAAAGGATCAGGCGTCTGCAGCTGAGGAAGAGGAAAGCCTTGATGACAGTTAGCCATTGTCTGGCCAGGGCAGTGTACAGGACGAGTTAGCGGGCGAAGAGGAGGAGGAGGACGAGGAGGATGATGGGGATGATTATATTTTTAATGAGGAAGCTTTTCCGTTGCCACTGGAAATTGGTGGCGCGGCAAGGCCGGGTTCTGGTTTTTGGAGGGACACAAGTGACGTGGATTTGCCTGAAACTGCCCCTCAACCAAGCACAACCGCAGATTTGAGAACTGGAACTTTGGCCCACATGGCGGATTATGCCTTAGGTATTCTCAAAAGGGACACACGCATAACAAAAATGATGAACGATGACGATTACTGGTTGGCCTGCCTCCTTGATCCTCGCTATAAAGGCAAATTGCAAAATATAATGCCACATGAGAACTTGGAACTAATATTAGCAACCAAACAATCAACTCTTGTTGACCGTTTGCTTCTGGCATTCCCTGCACACAGCGCCCGTGATCGTTCTCACACGAGCTGCAGGGGCCAGCAGACCAGAGGAGTTAGAGGGGCAGAAATCAGAAGTGGCGTTGGCCAGAGGGGTTTTCTGACCAGGTTGTGGAGTGATTTTGCTATGACCGCAGACAGGACAGGTATTGCAGCATCAATTCAAAGTGACAGGAGACAACATTTGTCCAGTATGGTTACAAACTATTTTTCATCCCTTATCGATGTTCTCCCTCAACCGTCATTCCCATTTGATTACTGGGCATCAAAATTAGACACCTGGCCAGAATTGGCAGAATATGCATTGCAGGAGCTTGCTTGCCCGGCAGCTAGTGTCCTATCAGAAAGAGTATTCAGTGCTGCAGGTTCAATACTAACAGAAAAAAGGACTCGTCTGGCTACCCAAAATGTAGATGATCTAACCTTCATTAAAATGAACCACAACTGGATTTCGAAATCTTTTGCCCCACCTTGCCCGGCTGACACCTAGCTTTCCTATGAAAAGGTCTTGCCTGTGGACTATTCTGAATGCCTTTTCCAATCTCGTAATTTTCTGCACCTGATTGTCCAGCATACGACATGTTTACACCTCACTAAATGGCCAAACTCCCCACACGGGGCCGTGGTATTGACACTTGGCGACAGCACCCGTGAGAGTGCTGTTTGTCTGAAGAGGTGGGTGTGCCCGCTTTTGGTCGACGGCACTGCCACTGGGTCCCTCCTAGTACAATAAAGTGTCTCTGGCGGTGGTGGTGCGCACCCAACGTCAGACACACCGTTGTAATATGAGGGGCCCTGGGCCTGTACCGCCGGCCACAAGACAGTTCCCCCCCCAGCTCAAACAGTGTTCTACCACTTGCAAAATTATCTCACAGCTCCACCAATGTTTAGTCTATGTGCTGACATCCTTCAATGCCTGCCACTGACAATACCATTGTATTGACATTTTTGTTATGTTAGGCCTTCGAAGCCTGTCTGCGGTCACTCCTTCCACTATGCCTCCACTGACCACACCACTGCTGCCCGTGTACCCCTAGAACCAATTTAAAATTGCCTACAGCCATGTGTTATTATTTTAGGCCTTCGATGCCTGTCTGCGGTCACTCCTTACAATATGCCTCCACTGACCACACCACTGCTGCCCGTGTACCCCTGGAACCAATTTGAAATTGCCTACAGCCAGCCCAATTTTTTTATTTCAGGCCTTCGATGCCTGTCTGCGGTCCGTTCTTTCTACTACTACTACACTGACCAGGCCACTGCTGCCCATGTTCCCCTGGAACCAATTTAAAATTGCCAACAGCAATGTGTTATTATTGTTAGGCCTTCGATGCCTGTCTGCGGTCACTCCTTCCACTAGGCCTCCACTGACCACACCACTGCTGCCCGTATACCCCTGGAACCAATTTAAAATTGCCTACAGCCAGCCCAATTTTTTTATTTTAGGCCTTCGATGCCTGTCTGCGGTCCGTTCTTTCTACTACTACCACACTGACCAGGCCACTGCTGCCCGTGTTCCCCTGGAACCAATTTAAAATTGACAACAGCAATGTGTTATTATGTCAGGCCTTCGAAGCCTGTCTGCGGTCACTCCTTCCACTATGCCTCCACTGACCACACCACTGCTGCCCGTGTACCCCTGGAACCAATTTAAAATTGCCTACAGCCAGCCCAATTTTTTTATTTTAGGCCTTCGATGCCTGTCTGCGGTCCGTTCTTTCTACTACTACTACACTGACCAGGCCACTGCTGCCCGTGTACCCCTGGAACCAATTTAAAATTGCCTACAGCCATGTGTTATTATTTTAGGCCTTCGATGCCTGTCTGCGGTCACTCCTTCCACTAGGCCTCCACTGACCACACCACTGCTGCCCGTGTACCCCTGGAACCAATTTAAAATTGCCTACAGCCAGCCCAATTTTTTTATTTTAGGCCTTCGATGCCTGTCTGCGGTCACTCCTTCCACTAGGCCTCCACTGACCACACCACTGCTGCCCGTGTACCCCTGGAACCAATTTAAAATTGCCTACAGCCATGTGTTATTATTTTAGGCCTTCGATTCCTGTCTGCGGTCACTCCTTCCACTAGGCCTCCACTGACCACACCACTGCTGCCCGTGTACCCCTGGAACCAATTTAAAATTGCCTACAGCCAGCCCAATTTTTTTATTTTAGGCCTTCGATGCCTGTCTGCGGTCACTCCTTCCACTAGGCCTCCACTGACCACACCACTGCTGCCCGTGTACCCCTGGAACCAATTTAAAATTGCCTACAGCCAGCCCAATTTTTTTATTTTAGGCCTACTACGCCTGTCTGCGGTCCCTCCTTCCAATACTGGGCAGCACGGTGGCGCAGTGGTTAGCACAGCAGCCTTGCAGCGCTGCAGTCCTGGGTTCTAATCCCACTCAGGACAACATCTGCAAAGAGTTTGTATGTTCTCTCCGTGTTTGCGTGGGTTTCCTCCGGGCACTCTGGTTTCCTCCCACATTCCAAAGACATGCTGATAGGGAATTTAGATTGTGAGCCCCAACAGGGACAGCGATGATAATGTGTGTAAATTGTAAAGCGCTGTGGAATATGTTAGCGCTATATAAAAATAAAGATTATTATTATTATTATTATTAATACTCGTCCACTGACCACACCACTGCTGCCCGTGGACCCCTGGAACCTATTTTTAATTGCATAGAGCATCCTTTTTTTAATAGTAGGCGTACAAAGTCTGTCTGCGGTCCACTATTGAAATTGTCCTCCACTGCCCAGAGCACTGCTGCTTGTGTACCCCTGTAACTTTTTTAAGCTGCAGTGAGCCACATTTTTGGGTTAAGTCCTACTACCTGTGTCTGTCTGCGCCACTCAATTCAGCTGTGTTCCTTTGAAAAAAGCTGAGCGTCAATAGTCTTGTTTTCAGCCTCTAGGAATTTTAAAACTGCATTGGGGGTACAACTTTGGTAGGGCCTACTAACGGTGTCTGCCTACCCAAGGTGTGCCCCAGGTTTCCTCGCCATTGCTTCGATCTTAATGCTCTCGTTTAGTAGTTGTTGGAAACTACACTGCATTAGGCCTACAAATTGGGTATGGGGTGTAGAGAGATGGTGTGTTCCACTCCAAGGTGTTCTCCAGGTTGCCTTTCCTGAGCTTCGATCTTCCGGCTCTCGTTTAGTAGTTGTTGGAAACTACGCTGCATTAGGCCTACAAATTGGGTATGGGGTGTAGAGAGATGGTGTGTTCCACTCCAAGGTGTTCCCCAGGTTTCGTGCACATTGATTCGGTCCTCCGACTCTCGTTTAGTAGTTGTAGAAAACTACACTGCATTAGGCATACAAATTGGGTATGGGGTGTAGAGAGATGGTGTGTTCCACTCCAAGGTGTTCCCCAGGTTTCGTCCACATTGCTTCAGTCTTCCAGCTCTCGTTTAGTAGTTCTTGGAAACTACACTGCATTAGGCCTACAAATTGGGTATGGGGTGTAGAGAGATGGTGTGTTCCACTCCAAGGTGTTCTCCAGGTTGCCTTTCCTGAGCTTCGATCTTCCGGCTCTCGTTTAGTAGTTATTGGAAACTACACTGCATTAGGCCTACAAATTGGGTATGGGGTGTAGAGAGATGGTGTGTTCCACTCCAAGGTGTTCCCCAGGTTTCCTCGCCAATGCTTCGATCTTCATGCTCTCGTTTAGTAGTTGTTGGAAACTACACTGCATTAGGCCTACAAATTGGGTATGGGGTGTAGAGAGATGAAGTGTTCCACTCCAAGGTGTTCTCCAGGTTGCCTTTCCTGAGCTTCGATCTTCCGGCTCTCGTTTAGTAGTTCTTGGAAACTACTTCATTAGGCCTACAAATTGGGTATGGGGTGTAGAGAGATGGTGTGAACCACTCCAAGGTGTTCTCCAGGTTACCTTTCCTGAGCTCCGATCTTCCGGCTCTCGTTTAGTAGTTCTTGGAAACTACACTGCATTAGGCCTACAAATTGGGTATGGGGTGTAGAGAGATGGTGTGTTCCACTCCAAGGTGTTCCCCAGGTTTCGTCCACATTGCTTCGGTCTTCCGACTCTCGTTTAGTAGTTGTAGAAAACTACACTGCATTAGGCCTACAAATTGGGTATGGGGTGTAGAGAGATGGTGTGTTCCACTCCAAGGTGTTCTCCAGGTTGCCTTTCCTGAGCTTCGATCTTCCGGCTCTCGTTTAGTAGTTGTTGGAAACTACGCTGCATTAGGCCTACAAATTGGGTATGGGGTGTAGAGAGATGGTGTGTTCCACTCCAAGGTGTTCCCCAGGTTTCCTCGCCAATGCTTCGATCTTCATGCTCTCGTTTAGTAGTTGTTGGAAACTACACTGCATTAGGCCTACAAATTGGGTATGGGGTGTAGAGAGATGGTGTGTTCCACTCCAAGGTGTTCTCCAGGTTGCCTTTCCTGAGCTTCGATCTTCCGGCTCTCGTTTAGTAGTTCTTGGAAACTACACTGCATTAGGCCTACAAATTGGGTATGGGGTGTAGAGAGATGGTGTGTTCCACTCCAAGGTGTTCTCCAGGTTACCTTTCCTGAGATCCGATCTTCCGGCTCTCGTTTAGTAGTTCTTGGAAACTACACTGCATTAGGCCTACAAATTGGGTATGGGGTGTAGAGAGATGGTGTGTTCCACTCCAAGGTGTTCTACAGGTTGCCTTTCCTGAGCTTCGATCTTCCGGCTCTCGTTTAGTAGTTCTTGGAAACTACACTGCATTAGGCCTACAAATTGGGTATGGGGTGTAGAGAGATGGTGTGTTCCACTCCAAGGTGTTCTCCAGGTTGCCTTTCCTGAGCTTCGATCTTCCGGCTCTCGTTTAGTAGTTCTTGGAAACTACACTGCATTAGGCCTACAAATTGGGTATGGGGTGTAGAGAGATGGTGTGTTCCACTCCAAGGTGTTCTCCAGGTTGCCTTTCCTGAGCTTCGATCTTCCGGCTCTCGTTTAGTAGTTGTTGAAAACTACACTGCATTAGGCCTACAAATTGGGTATGGGGTGTAGAGAGATGGTGTGTTACACTCCAAGGTGTTCTCCAGGTTGCCTTTCCTGAACTTCTATCTTCAGGCTCTCATTAAATTGTGGTTAAACGGAACAACTGCATTTGGCGTACTAGTTGGTTTGGGGCCTACTATCGGTGTCTGCCACTCCTTGCTGTTCTCCTGGTTTCCTGTCCTGAAATTCCATTTTCAGGCTCTCGTTAAGTAGTTGTTAATGTTAGACTGCATTTGGCCTACTAGTTGGGTTGGGGCCTACTATCGGTGTCTGCCACTCCTTGCTGTTCTCCTCCACTGAACAAAGCTGTGCCGCCTGTTTACTACGGTTGCCAATTTTGAACTGCATTTCGACTACTTACTGATTTGGGCCTACTCTCTGTGTCAGCCTCTCATTCCAGTTGTCATCCACTGCAATGCCCCCTGGTTAGTCCTGTGTTACCAATTTTGAACTGCATTTAGCCAACTTTATTCTTTGGGCCTATATCTGTGTTTCCTCCTCATCCTGCCCATTGCCCAGCCAGTGATAGATGAGTCTGCTGGTACATTGACCCATAACGCAAAATTCCCCGTGCACGCTACACAGCAAGATTGTGACCCTGCTGAAAGTCAGGTTCCTCTTCCCGCATACCATACCACCTTACACGGGGACAAAGAGGAAGGTGCAGATGAAAGTGCAGGTTCCTTCATCAGGTGGGGGGAGGAATACTAGTTGGCGACGTCACTGGCACAGGGCCTCTCATAGTACGCAAAAGTGTTGCTGCCGATAGGAGGCGCCCCCGCCGTGCAAACACACCGCTGTACTTTGAGGGGCCCTGTGCCTGTGCCAATGCCAACGAGTGGGCCCCCCCTGCTTGCTCAGGATCACAGCACTTGCAAAGTTGAAATACTTACCTCTCCCTGCTCCACTGCCGTGACGTGGTCCAGATTTACTGGGCCCACTAATTACTTGAACCAGCCCTACCTACCTACCTAACTTTAGCCAAATGACCCCCAATTTCAAATGCCTTCCAATTATTATAAGGTAAATTACGATTGACAAGCTTCTTTAACAAGAATGGATGTTTTTGCCATTAAAATGGGCAGTGTAGGTGTTTTCCTGGCCTCCACTCACTGCCGACTATGCTCCCCCATTGACTTGCATTGGGTTTCGTGTTTCGGGCGATACCCGACTTTTCGCGATAATCGGCCGATTCCACTCGACTCGACTTCTAAGATAGTCGGGTTTCGCGAAACACGGCTCGACTCTAAAAAGGTCAAGGTCGCTCAACCCTAATCACGACCATTTTTGACATATATAAACATGTTAAAAGTTTTTTGGGAGGAGGGTGATGGCATCTATTGGAGTGAGTATTCCCAGTAGGACCCTGTGCAGGACTGGGTCCCTGGCAGGTCAGGGCACAAAGAGCAAAATTGTTGTAAGTTAAGGATCCAAAATTCTTGGAATTACGTTAATGCATTTTCTTTAGCAAAATTCCCAATCCTTGGTTAAATTGTTAATGCTCTTTTGGGTTGTGTTAAGCATCCAGGTAGAACAAGGATTAAGCCCCTACTCAGGCACTTATGGTCCATGTTACATACAGCAGGTGTGGAACCCCTAGGGGTATTTGCCACAAAAATAGTTACTGACAGTAAATACAAATACTAAAATAGCAAGACTGCACTACCACCTCCGGCCAGAAGGGGGAGCTCCAGAGACTCCCCTTGATCCATTCTGGTCTGAGAGAAGAAATGGCAGTTGGGCTAAGGAGCTGAAAGTGAGAGGTCATACAGCTGAATTTCTAACAGTCCTGTGACTGTTTCCAGGCCTAAATCACCGGCCTGAGAAGAGGGACAGAGAAAAAGGACATTGTGAGAACCGGGTAGCATTAATCACTACCCAGAACAGGCGCATAGATGGATACCGGATCCGTGGCTGTATTCATTATATATAATACAGCAACCGGAAAAACGTGAGGTGATATCAGCTTCACTAGGGCCGGACGCAGCAACAGGCACAGAGTTCAGCGGTACTCCCGGAGGGGGTAAGCTGATAAAAGGACTCGGGTTGCCCGTCGAACCAGGACCCGGAGGGGACAGATTGGGCCGGCAGCCAGTTCACATACAGCAGCAGGGCCACACAGAAATTGCGTACAAAAAGAGGCGAAGACCCCGGCAAGGTCAAAGTAACTCAGAGTTCCCATACAGACTCCGGTGACAGGACTGGTTGTAAATCCCTTTATGTTAAAGTAAACTGGTTAAACGTTTCAGTGCCTCAGTCTTTCATTTGGACAATAGCCAATATCCAGGATCGGGATCATCGCCGCTGGGAGAACCTGCTGCTGATCAAGTAAGTGCCTGCTCCCTCACGATACCCCTTACACTGTGCATTGCCTGAGGCTACAGCACCGGGTCAAGCCACCCGTGACATCCCCCTTAAGAGACAGACCCCATTGGTCCGGTGCTGGGTATCCCGGTCTCCTGGGCGTCACACAGGATATTAGGATGATCAGGATGAGGAAGAGCAGCAACAGGTGGATGTAGGGGTGGAACTAAAGTATATTTGGCAAAGGCAAGGAAGCATGCTGACAGATAGAGTGGAAATGATGCAACAATGACTACACTGGTGATGATGACCAAGCCTCACTGCTTTAAATAGACAGTGAACTAGTTGGGCACTCAATCATGCTGGAGAGCATAGCAATCTGTATTTTTGAATGGTCATGTAATGACAGGCATATCATTACCATTAAGCAAAGTGATGACTAGAGTTGAGCGACTTTTACTTTTTTCGGATCGAGTTAAGTTTCGCGAAACCCGACTTTGTCAAAAGTCCGGTCGGGTGAAATCGCCGATTACTGCGAAAAGTCGGGGGCCGACTGAAACACGAAACCCAATGCAAGTCAATGGGGAATCAAAGTCGGCAGTGAGTGTAGGACAGGAAAACATCAATTCTTATTACTTAAGCTTGTCAATCTTAATTTACTTTATAATAATAGTTAGGCATTGATAACTGGGGGTCATTTGGCTAAAGTTGTGGGGGGTAGGGCTGGCTCAAGATTTTCGTGGGCCCAGGAAACGCGGAATACGTCACAGCGGTGGAGCAGGGAGAGGTAAATACTTCAACTTTGCAAGTGCTGTGATCCAGAGCAAGCAGAGGGGGCCCACTTGTTGGCACTGGCACAGGGCCCCTCGTAGTACGGGGTGTGTTTGATGGCGGGTGGCACCTCCTACTGGCAGAGACACTTTTGCGTACCATGAGGGGCCCTGTGCCAGTGACGTCGCTGAGTATGCCCCCTCACCTGATGAAGGAACCTGCACTTTCATCTGCACCTTCCTCTTTGTCCCCACGTAAGGTGGTATAGTATGCGGGAAGGGGAACCTGACTTTCAGCAGGGTCAGATTCTGGCTGTGTAGAGTGCAAGGGGAATGTAGTGGTCTGGGTCAATGTACCAGCAGACTCATCTAGCAATGACTGGGCAATGATGAGGAGGAAACACAGATATAGGCCCAAATAATAAAGTAGGCTAAATGCAGTTCAAAATTGGTAACAGGACTAAACAGGCGGCAATGCTTTGCTCAGTGCAGGACAACTGTAATGAGTGGCAGACACAGTTAGTAGTAGGCCCAAATATTAAAGTAGGCTAAATGCAGTTCAAAATTGGTAACAAGTCTAAACAGGCTGCATTGCTTTGTTCAGTGGAGGATGTTATGGACCTGGTGGTTAGGAGCACCTGGAACGACCTGATGGTTAAACTAACACAGGACAAGCTCTGGGAAGTGGGAGCTCTGCTGACCGCAATCCCTAATCCCATCACACACACTAGAAATAGCTGTGGAGCGTACCTAACTCTGCCTAGATGCCTCTTCACAGCCTAAGAGCTAACTAGCCCTAAAGATAGAAAATAAAGCCTACCTTGCCTCAGAGAAATTCCCCAAATGAAAAGGCAGCCCCCCACATATATTGACTGTGAGTTAAGATGAAAGTCACAAACACAGAAATGAAACAGGTTTCAGCAAAGGAGGCCAGACTAACTAAACAGACTGAGGATAGAAAAGGTATCTTTGCGGTCAGCACAAAAACTACAAAAAGACCACGCAGAGTGTGCAAAAAGACCTCCGCACCGACTCACGGTGCGGAGGTGCCACTCTGCATCCCAGGGCTTCCAGCTAGCAAGGCAAAATCATGATAGCAAGCTGGACAAGAAAACAATGAACAAATAATTAACTAGCAGGGACTTAGCTTCTGCTGGAGTAGACAGGTCACCAGAAAGATCCAAGAGCGAACTGAACCAGTACAAGAACATTGACAGCTGGCATGGAGTAACGATCTGAGTGGAGTTAAATAGAGCAGCCAGCCAAAGAATAAACTAAGTCATCTGTGGAAGGAACCTCAGAAGCAGCAGCTCCACTCACAGCCACCAGAGGGAGTCCATGGACAGAACTCGCCGAAGTACCATTCATGACCACAGGAGGGAGTTCGATAACAGAATTCACAACAGGAGGACAACTGTAATGAGTGGCAGACACAGTTAGTACTAGGCCCAAATATTAAAATAGGCTAAATGCAGTTCAAAATTGGTAACAGGACTAAACGGGCGGCATTGCTTTGTTCAGTGGAGGACAACTGTAATGAGTGGCAGACACAGTTAGTAGGCCCAAATAATAAAGTAGGCTAAATGCAGTTCAAAATTGGTAACAGGACTAAACAGGTGGCATAGCTAGGTACAGGGGTAGGCTCCTCTGCTGAGTAGCAGACAGTTGTAGTAGGCGCAAAGTATTAACTGGTCTAAATGGAGGCCAGGGCCCCTGTATATTTTAACTATCATCTGTCATTTCAACAAATTTGTATTGGCAGTGCCATTGAAGGATTTAACAGCACAGACTACACAGTGGTTGAGCAGGGAGAGGTAAGTATTGCAAGTGGTAGAGCACTGTTCGAGCTGGGGGGAACACTCTCTCGTGGACGGCGGTAAAGGCACAGGGCCCCACATATTACGACGGTGTGTCTGACATTGGTTGTGCACCACCACAATTAGAGACACTTCATTGTACTATGAGGGACCCTGTGCCAGTGCCGTTGCCCAAGAGTGGGCACACCCACCTGTCCAGGCAAATGGCACTCGCACGGTTGCTTGCGCCAGGTCGTGACCACTGCCCTGTGGGGGGAGTCAGCCCATTTAGGGAGGTATAAAAATGGCCTGTGGTGGACATTCAGCAGCTGCAAATGGAGAAATTGGAGAAGTCAGTAAGAGGAGGCCAAAAGCAAGACATTTTTCCGGCAAGCTACGTGTCAGCAGGGGAAGGTGGGGCAAAATAATTTGAAATCCATGATTGGTTCATTTTAAGGAAAGGTTAGATCATCAACATTCTGGGTAGCTAGACGTGTCCTTTTTCGATCAGTATTGAACCAGCAGCACTGAAGAGAAGACTCTTTCTGATAGTACACTAGAAGCAGGGCAAGCGAGCTCCTGTAATGCATATTCTGCCAATTTTGGCCAGGTGTCTATTTTTGATGCCCAGTAATCAAAGGGGAATGACCTGTGAGGGAGAACATTGATGAAGGAGGAAAGGTAGTTTGTAACCATACTGGACAAATACTGTCTCCTGTCACTTTGAATCGATGCAGCAGTACCTGTCGTGTCAGCCGTCATTGCGAAATCACTCCACAAACTGGTCATAAAACCCCTCTCTCCAATGCCAATTTGGATTTGTGCACCTCTAACACCTTGTTGCCCCCTACGGCTCGTGTGAGAACCATCACCGCCGCTGTGTGCTGGGAATGCCTGAACCAAATGGTCTACAAGAGTTGCTTGTTTGGTAGCCAATATTTGCTCAAGGTTCTCATGTGGCATGATATTTTGTAATTTTCCTTTATATCGTGGATCCAGGAGGCAGGCCAACCAGTAATCATCATCGGTCATTATTTTGATAATGCGGGGGTCCCTTTTAAGGATACGCAAGGCATACTCAGCCATGTGGGCCAATGTTCCAGGTGTCAATTCACTGCTTGTGCTGGGTTGAGGAGCACTTTCTTGCAAATCATCATCAGTTGTGTCCCGCAAAAACCCTGTACCTGACCTTGCAACGCCACCAGTTTGTATTGCCCCCTGAGAAGCATCCTCCTCCCATAAATATTCATCCCCATCATCCTCCTCCTCTTTGTTCACCACCTCATCCAGGAGAGTTCTCTGAGCAGACAATGGCTGACTGTCATCAAGGCTTCCCTCCTCCTCGGCTGCAGATGCCAGCTCCTTAATGTGCGTCAAACTTTGCATCAGCAGACGCATTAGTGGGATGCTGATGCTTTTGATGGCCTCATCTGCACTGACCAGCCGTGTGCATTCCTCAAAACACTGAAGGACTTGACAGAGGTTTTCTAGCTTCGACCACTGCACACCAGACAACTCCATGTGTGCCATCCAAGTGCCTGCCCGTGTATGTGTATCCTCCCACAAATTTATTACAGCACGCCTCTGTTCGTACAGTCTCTGAACCATGTGCAGTGTGGAGTTCCACCTTGTTGCAACAGCAATTATAAGGCGGTGCTGGGGAAGATTCAGCGATCGCTGATGGTTCAGCATACAGCTGGAGTGTATGGGCGACCGGCGGATGTGCGAGCAAAGTCTTCGCACCTTCAGGAGCAGGGCTGGTAACTCCAGATAATTTTTGAGGAAGCACTGCACCACCAGGTTCAAGGTGTGAGCCAGGCTAGGTATGTGTTTAAGTTCTGAAAGGGCTATGGCAGCCATAAAATTCCTTCCGTTATCACTGACTACCTTGCCTGCCTCAATATGTACACTGCCCAGCCATGACTGAGTTTGTTGCTACAAGTACTCGGCCAGTACTTCTGCGGTGTGTCTGTTGTAGCCCAAACACTTCATTTGTAACACAGCCTGCTGACGCTTACCACTAGCTGTGCAATAATAGGACACCTCGTGCGCAACACTGGCAGCTGCGGATGGAGTGGTCGTGCAACTGCATTCTGTGGATGAGCTTTCGCTTCTGGAGGAGGAGGAGGGGTGGGGAACGCCTACAGCCAACTGTTTCCTAGACCATGGGCTAGACAGAACTGTCCCACTATGGCTGTCCCCTGTGGAGCCTGCATCCACCACATTAACCCAGTGTGCCATGATGGACATGTAACGTCCCTGGCCATGCCTACTGGTCCATGCATCTGTTGTGAGGTGCATCTTTCCACTGACTGATTGCCTCAGTGCATGGACAATGCAGTCTTTGACATGCTGGTGGAGGGCTGGGATGGCATTTCTCGCAAAGAAGTGCCGACTGGGTAGGTCGGTGGTAGCGTGGTACTGTGTAGGCCGTCAGGTCTTTGCTTTCAACCAACTGGTAGGGCATCATCTCTAACGAGATTAGTATAGCAATGTGGGCGTTCAAACCCTGTGTACGCGGATGAGATGATGAGTACTTTCTTTTCCTAATGAGAGTCTCTTATAGGGTAAGCTGGACTGGAGAGCTGCATATGATGGAACTAGCGGTGGTGGTGGTGGACATGGCGGATTGAGAGAGGGTTGGTGATGGTATTCTTGATGTTGGCCTACATACAGTGTTTCCTGCAAATAACATTGTGATTCCCTGACTGCTTTGGCCTTGCGATGATACCTCCACATTTGCTGGTGGTGGTGTCCTAACTGGTGGGCTTACAGTGAGGGAAGCAATGTTGCGTTGCTGACTACCTTCATTCTGAGCAGGTGCACCAACAGTACGGGACGTTTGGTAGTTTGTCAGTCCAGGCTTGCAAGTGCATGCTGGCTAAATGTCTAATCATGCACATTGTATTTAAATTTTGAAGATTCTTCCCTCTGCTAAAGGTCTTTGAGCATTTCTTACAGATAACTTTTCACTGATCATTCGGATCGTGGTTAAAAAATTGCCATACTACACTGTTCCTACTATGAAATACCTTTTCAGGCATTGCACGCTGTGCTACTTTCACCAGATGGCCACGCTGTCCTAAAACTGTTTTTGTTTTTGACACAGGTTTTTGGCCTGATACGGGCCTGCCAGATGACAGCTGTTGCGATGTAGATGGCTGCTGCGGATCATCCTCCTCCGCTTCTGAGCTACTGGCAGCGGCACCCTCTTCCCCAATGATGCCAATCTGGGTCAACAACTGGGTCATCTATCACCTCCTCTTCAATGTCATGTGCACCTTCCTCTGTGTCACCGTGTAAGGTGCAATAGCGTTCGGGATGGGGCACCATAGTCTCAGCAGGGTCAGATTCTGGCTCAGTACACTGCGAGGGCAATGTAGTTATCTGAGTCAATGGAACAGCATAATGATCTAGCTCTGGCTGTGCATCAGTGCACTCCATGTCTGATTCATCTTGTAATGGGCAGTTAACAATTTCCCTTTCTAACCCAGGCACAGTATGTGTAAAGAGCTCCATGGAGTAACCTGTAGTGTCACCTGACGCATCCTTCACTTTTGGTTTGAGTGAAGGACACAAGGAAACATCTTGTTCCTGACTGGGAGCATCCACTGACGACTTACTGCTTTTATATTTGGAACTTTCTGAAGAGGAGGCGAAAGAGCTAGAGGCTGAGTCAGCAAGGAAAGCCAAAACTTTTTACTGCTGCTTCGGCTTTAAAAGCTGTTTTCCTACTCCAAAATAAGGGAGCCTTAGAGGCCTTGTGTAGCCAGACGATGATGCTGGCTCAACACCTCCAGCCTTAGGTGCTATTGTGCTTTTGCCACTTCCACCAGATTCACCACCACCACCACAACCACCATCAGTACCAGCTGGCAACCCCTGCCCACAGGCTCTTTCACCAGACTTCCTCATTTTTTGGAAAATCTAACCAAAATAACAACCGTTTTATGGTACTGTAAAACAAGGTAGAAGGTGTATATAAACTTGTTGAGAATTTAAATCTCCCTTTTTTGGGGGGGAGACTGAACCAAAACTCAGGCCCAGTGTATAAAACAACGCAATCTAAGTGGCAGAAAGTGGCTGGCTGACATACGACAAACTAACAGGACTGCAGTATATTCACTTTGTGAGAATTTGAATCTCACTTTTTTTTAGGGAGACTGAACCAAAACTCAGGCCCAGTGCATAAAACAACACAATGTAAGTGGCAGAAAGTGGCTGGCTGATATACTACAAACTAACAGGACTGCAGTATATCCACTTTGTGAGAATTTGAATCTCACTTTTTGGGGGGAAGACTGAACCAAAACTCAGGCTCAGTGTATATAACAACGCAATCTAAGTGGCAGAAAGTGGCTGGCTGATATACCACAAACTAACAGGACTGCAGTATATCCACTTTGTGAGAATTTGAGTCTCACTTTTTTGGGGAGACTGAACCAAAACTCAGGCTCAGTGTATATAACAATGCAATCTAAGTGGCAGAAAGTGGCTGGCTGACATACCACAAACTAACAGGACTGCAGTATATCCACTTTGTGAGAATTTGAATCGCACTTTTTTTTGGGAGACTGAACCAAACCTTAGGCCCTGTGCATAAAACAACACAATGTAAGTGGTAGAAAGTGGCTGGCTGATACACTACAAATTAACAGGACTGAAGTATATCCACTTTGTGAGAATTTGAATCTCACTTTTTTGGTGGGGAGATTGAACCAAAACTCAGGCCCAGTGCATAAAACAACACAATGTTAGTGGCAGAAAGTGGCTGGAAGATATATGAAAAAATACAAGGACTGTAGTACAATTTCAATCTCCCAACAATGATCTCAGGAAAAGTATGGCCGCAATAAAAAGGACTGCTGCACACAATAGTGTGGACAAATAAACAAGATAACTGTGCAGAAAGGAGCAACAGGATTTTTGCTTTTAAAAAAGCAGTTGGTTTGCACAGCAGCGTGCAAACAGCAATGCAGCTATCAGGGAGCCTTATAAGGCAGCCTAATAAGCTACAAAGCTGAGGCACAAAAATATAGCCTCCACTGTCCCTGCAAACAAATGGTGGTGTTTGACAGTGGAAATCGCTACAGCACAAGTGGTTTGGGGGTTAATCTTCCCTCCCTAACTATATCCCTTCTTCTGATGAAGCTGCAGCAACCTCTCCCTATGCTAAGATCAGCAGAAGTAAGATGGCGGTCGCCGTGCACGCCCCTTTATAGCCCCTGTGACGCCGCAGAAAGCAAGCCAATCACTGTCATGCCCTTCTCTAAGATGGTGGGGACCGAGACCTATGTCATCACGCTGCCCACACTCTGCGTCCTCCTTTATTGGCTGAAAAATCGCGCTGAAAGTGTAATACGAAACGCGACTTTTGCATGCAGGTCGCCGACCTCATGGTCGATCCCGCACTAGGATCGGGTCGAGTTTCATGAAACCCGACTTTGCCGATAGTCGGCGATTTTTGAATTTGTCTGATCCGTTTCGCTCAACCCTAGTGATGACTATTGGACAGCACTGCTTTTAGTCCCTCTCTGTAACAGAAAAATTGTGGAAACTTTGCTGGGTTTTGAAATGGAGTCCAAATTGAAATATTAACAGGATAAGCTGCGCTCACTGCTCGATGAAGCATTTTGAGAAAAGATGTCTATAGACCTCATGTCTGAAGAGGAGACCTCCTTCCACTCCCTGTAGAGTCAACATGAACTGGGCATGTTTACTTTCGGCATACTGTCATGTCCAGCCTCCAATGTCATTTCATAGTGAGTATTTAAAAGCACTAGCAACACCAATAAAGTAGAAAACGATATTACTTTATTCAAAATATAAAATGTACTGTCACATTGCTGGTCCTGCAGTGCTAGATCTCTCTCTTTATGACCTGTAATATTAGGCCATGTTCACACAGTGCGTTTTTTACTGCGGAACCGCAGCATTTTTGCCGCTGCAGGTCCGCAGCTGTTTTCCATGCAGGGTACAGTACAATGTACCCTATGGAAAACAGGAACCGCTGTGCACATGTTCCTGAATTTCAAAAAAAAGCCGCGCTGAATAGCTGCGGGAAAAAAGAAGTACCATGTCACTTCTTTTTTCGGAGCCGCAGCGGTTCTGCACCCATAGACCTCCATTGTGAGGTCAAACCCGCAGTAAATCCCGCAGATCAAAAATATATCTGCGGGTTTTATTGCGGTTTGTGGTGCCGAACCGCTGCAGCAGGAAGTGCGGGGAAGCGGGCGGAAGTGCGTGGGCGGAGTGTGGCTGCCCCGATCCCACCCCCCCATGCTCCGATGCCCCCCCCCGTGCTCCGATGCCTCCCCCGTGCTCCGATGCCCCCCCGTGCTCCGATGCCCCCCCGTGCCCTAATCTCCCCCCCTTATACTTACCCGGCCTCCCGGTGTCCGTCCGGCCGTCTTCTCCCTGGGCGCCGCCATCTTGCAAAATGGCGGGCGCATGCGCAGTGCGCCCGCCGAATCTGCCGGCCGGCAGATTCATTCCAAAGTGCATTTTTGATCACTGAGATATAACCTATCTCAGTGATCAAAATAAAAAAATAGTAAATGACACCCCTCCCCCTTTGTCACCCCCATAGGTAGGGACAATAAAAAAATTAAGAAATTTTTTTTTTTCCACTAAGGTTAGAATAGGGTTAGGGTTAGGGGTAGGGGTAGGGTTAGGGGTAGGGGTAGGGTTAGGGTTAGGGGTAGGGTTAGGGTTAGGGTTAGGGGTAGGGTTAGGGTTAGGGGTAGGGTTAGGGTTAGGGGTAGGGTTAGGGGTAGGGTTAGGGTTAGGGGTAGGGGTAGGGTTAGGGGTAGGGTTAGGGGTAGGGTTAGGGGTAGGGTTAGGGTTAGGGTATTTTCAGCCATTTTAACCCTAAAAAACTTCCTAGAAAACACACAGACTCTGCATAGAAAACTGCATAAAAAAAAGGATCAAAAAACGCATCAAAAAACGCACCAAAAAAGCACAAAAAAAGGACCAAAAAACGGACCTGCGTTTTCTGCCAAGAGCTGCGGTTTCAGTCCTGAAAAAAAAAGGATGGAAATCAGGAACGTGTGAACATACCCTTATAGCGCTATAATGTACTGTTACCACTGGGGCTGTTGTTGCCGGCCCAACACTGCCAGATATCTCCTTAGCTGACCTGTCATATGTTTATACCATGCAGCCTCTGCTACGAATACCACAAAAAGGAGATTTTTTTTCATTCTGAGGCTGATAGGTTCAAGCAGGAACACGGGATGCAGTGACGGACGGGAGGCAGAGGAAGCCTTAGCAGGTTTATTCACAGGGGAATACTCCACACAGGGAGGTAAAGAGTAATAAGGTGAAATACAACCATTCAAATAACAACAGTTCGGTTGCAAGCGTATCAGGAAGTCCCAAAACTACAGCTCCAGGTGTGAACTCAATAGCGCCGGCAACAGTGGGCGCGGTGTCCTTACCAATGGGGTTCAGCACACAACAATAACCTGTCTTCTGGTGACAGTGGTCGGTCTCCGGTACCTTTCACTGCCCCTAGTCCATATACTGTAGTGACTAACTAACGGTGAGGGCCACAGTCCTGTATGAGCCCAACGTGGCTCTGCTAACATACGCTGGCAAGGTTAGGTCACAGGTGTCTGGGCCGATATTTACCAGCACAGTCAGGGGTAGCTGACGGTCACACTCCGGTCTCTGTCAAGCAGCACGTGCATTGTACTCACTGTCCTGGAGCTACTGGCACCAGGCTTTATGGCGATCACCAGGCACACACTGCCCGTCTCTCTCTCTCTGGTCCCCACTGTCGATGGCGGATGACAGCGGTAGCTGGTCTGTGTGGCACTGGTGCTCCTTGGATGGAGCACTCCTCTCTTTGGTGCTGCAGTACCCGACTTGGCTCTGCTCTGCGGGTATGGCTCTGCAAGACTCTGCTCCACACGGCTCTCTCTCTGCTGGCTCAGCTCTCTCCATAGACAACGGGGGCTCCTTCTATACTGCTTGTCGCCAAGTCAGTCCTACAGGTGTGGAAAGCAGAGCATGCCGCACACCATTCTGTGCGCTGCTCTCTGCGCTACTCTCTGCTGGCACCAGACTGCTCTGCTTCATGCACTTTCCTCCTCTCTTTCTTCTTCTCTCCCTGCCCTCCTGAGGCAGCAGGAAACTCCGTCCAACTATAGCTTCCCCCAGGCTGCAGGGGAAGGTTCACCTCCTCAAAGCTTTCCCCCAGGAACAGAGAATGCAGCCCTTTCAGTTCCGGACCCGGCATGCAGGTACCTGCGGTCCAGTCTCTCCTTATAAGGCCACATTTACAATTGCAGTAATTGGTCAGTATTATACATCAGTATTTGTACGCTAAAAGCAGAAGTGGGTGAAAAATGAAGAAATGGTGATTTGTTTCTAATATATTTTTTCTCTGACTGTCTTACTCCTGATTCTTACGGATACATATGTAAAATACTGACCAAATACTGAATGTGTGAACATGGCTTCAATTCAGAAATAATTACATCTTCACTTTAAAAATGATTAACCTATATCTGCTTTCTTAATAAAATAAAATAACCTATATCTGCTTTCTTAATAAAAGGATACTTTTGGGCTAGCCTGTGAAAAACCTATTACTTCTGATAATGAACTATTCAGGTGAGTGTTGCCACACACTGATCTTGCTTATGCTCTGTCAACTTTTGCAAAGCTGGATGGAACAGACATGAGAGCACCAAAAGCCGCAGAACTTTGAGCAACTTTGCGTAATGTAAAGTGACGTAAAAACTTTGATTAATTGGGAGCAAATTTTGTTCTAAATTCATCCTCATAGATGAAAATGAATATTAACTACAAAAAATCATGGGATGTAGTTAAACATTGATATTTTCCTGATATAAAATGAGTAGTCTTTGCCAAAGTAGAAATTAGAGACTTGATTTCAAGATTTCTGAAATTCTGTATGCAAAAAAGTGAGATAAATATAGAGTGGAAATTTGTGCAAGAATAATAATTCTTATGTATGGTTCATTCTTTTTCATTTCTCATTTTACTGTTTGATGTATCCAATGCAATATGCTATGCAAAGAAGTTCCGGTACCTTAAAATTAAACGTGTAAACATGCAATGCAGAATATAAAAAATTCCAATTCACCTGTGAAAAAGGGCAGTGCTCTTTGAATGATATTTAAGGACATCTCTTGATATTACATATATTGCTCAAGAATTATATCCCAAATTCTTTATTTTAAGATAAGGTGTAATTACTGTTTTTGAGAGTCAGTTATAAAACGATAAAGACACTATATGTACATCAATAGTTAATGCATACATTAAGGTGAGGTAACCTAAGAACTTAGCCTGTTCAATACACAGCAGGTGTAGACTGTGGAAACCTCTGGCACCCACATGCAATTTGAATGAAATAATGCAAGCTGTGTCTGGTCATACCAGTTTAATTTCTTAGATGACATGGTCATAAAGGGATAAGACAGACGTGAGGCAACATTCTGTCACCTCATTACCCCCCCAACATGATCAAACGATGTCAATATGTTGTCATGACAGCAATTAGTACTACCATTAAACCTTTCTATGGGAGGGATAGTTCTCTTGGTTTAGGAAAAAATGGTTTCCTCCTTTCCAAAAACAGAAGCACCTCAATCTACAGGTGTGTGTGATTTTCTGCTCATCTCAATTAAAATAAATTAGGATGAGCTGAAGAACCACAAACAATTTGTAAATAGAATTCTTTTTTAATCTTGGAAAATCATCCGACTAGGACAGAGAAATTAATAAAATGGCTGCAGCTTCAAGTTCCATGGTGGATCAATTGAATAAAAAAATTACTCCACTTCCCATTTGTTTTCAATTGTTACATAAAAATAAACTAAGCAATAAAACAAATAAACATGTTTAGTATGACTATATCTATAACTATTGTCTCACGGTTCCATGTCTCAGAGTGTCTGGGATGCAGTTGCTGACAGCTCGGCCATCCAATCTGGTACACGGGCCTGCTGAAGCTGTCAGTACTTTGATTGACAGTTTAGCCATCCAATTTGGAACAGGAGCATGCTTAGTTGTCAGTGGGTTGATTGACCACTCCACTATCTAGTCTAAAGGTACCGTCACACTAAGCGACGCTGCAGCGATACCGACAACGATCCGGATCGCTGCAGCGTCGCTGTTTGGTCGCTGGAGAGCTGTCACACAGACAGCTCTCCAGCGACCAACGATGCCGGTAACTAGGGTAAACATCGGGTTACTAAGCGCAGGGCCGCGCTTAGTAACCCGATGTTTACCCTGGTTACCATCGTTAAAGTAAACAAAACAACCACTACATACTTACCTACCGCTGTCTGTCCCCGGCGCTGTGCTTCTCTGTACTGGCTGTGAGTGCCGGGCAGCCGGAAAGCATAGCGGTGACACCACCGCTCTGCTTTCCGGCCGCTGTGCCGGCCGCTGTGTATCGATATCGCTAGCCAGGACGCTGCAATATCACGGATCGCTAGGGATATCGTCTAGTGTGATGGTACCTTTAGATTGTAAAGTCTCCGCTGTCTCCAAGTGTTCAATATTCCAGGTGATTGCCATGCTACTTAACTGAGTTGTTTCTCCCAGACCTCTACCATACATACATTTTGCTTGTGAAGTTTGTGCTCCTGTGGCTTGAGTTCTGTATGCTTGATCTTTTGTTGCCTGACCTTGGACTTCGTTCTAACCATCCATCTGTTTAACCCCTTCAGCTCTGATCCATTATCCTCCCGGTTTATGACATACCTTCCTGGCTTCTGGCCTTGAACTCCTTGACCAGTCTGACTCACAGCTGTGATGAGTGACTAGAGTCACAATTTGGAACAGAACAATTGTGTTATTTTCTTTGCATGGGAAAAAATAGAATTGCTGCTTTTTTTTAACCTTACCTACCTAAGAAAAAAATGAAAAGTAGTCAAAAAATCACACGTACATCAAAATAATATAAACAAAAACAGTATTTTGTCTTGATAAATTAGCTCTTACACAACTCCTTTGGTGGAAAAATAAAAATGTTTTATTTCTAATTTTTTTAAACTATTCTAACAAACTAAAAGAATACATGACATACGTTTTTTTAAAGAAAAAAACTATTAAAACAAGCTAAAAAAACCTGATAATTTGGGGGGTCAGTATGATGGGGGTGATTTAAAATTTCTTGTTACCAAATTTCTATAGATGCAAAATTTCTATATTTAGTTAATCGTATTATACTGTAGACATTTGGTATTGACTGATCAAATAAGGTTATGTTTCTTTTTTTTTTTTTGCACAATGAATGCCATAGAAATGAAACACAAAAAACAATGACGCAATTGCTTTTTTTCTACTCTACACTACAGGGTTTTTTTCCCCTGGTTTTCAATGAATTATGTGATGCAGTGCTGCTATGAAATACAACTTGTCTCACAAAATGTAAAGAATATACAGTAATAGCTTTTAGAAAACAGCGATGAAAAACAGAAAAGAAAAAAGTGATGGCAGTGGAATAAAGGGATATTTATTATTTAAGAAAATTATATAATTAAAAGGTTTGTATAATGAATTCATCTGCTTCATCAGGATAACCACTCAGAACCTTTAGTCAATTTTTTTAAGCTAAATTATATTTCAGGAAGAGATAATATGGTGTAGAAATTTTTAGTTGATATTGTCACCCAGCATGAACGGATCCAATATAGGAAGATACTGTATATGTTATCATCAGGTCAGTGGAAGGAATTAGGTGATCTATTTAAAGACTTTAGATTAGTACATACTTGGAAAGAGTAGAATGCTAAGGTTAGGGGTTAGACCCTTTTCTCACCTATATATAGGAGCAATTTAAGAATCAATATGATTTTAGTGGGTTCTAGATGAATTCCTAAATATGTGTACAAGGACGCGACAGATGTCTCGTCCTTGTCCGTTGTATTGTATTATCAGCAATAAATCTTGTACCAGGGCAGAAAAGGTAAAATGATTGGAAAGTTAATGGGTTGTTGTCTAAAGAAATAGAGATTAGAGATAAAAAAAAGATTATATAAATATATATACCATATATACTCGAGTATAAGCCGACACCCCTAATTTTGCCACAAAACCTGAGAAAACTTAATGACTCGAGTATAAGCCTAGGGTGGGAAATGCAGCAGCTACCGGTAAATGTCAAAAGTAAAAATAGATACCAATAAAAGTAAAATTAATTGAGACATCAGTAGGTTAAGTGTTTTTGAATATCCATACTGAATCAGGAGCCCCATATAAAGATTATGATGGTCCCATATGATGCTCCATATTAAAATATGCCCCATATAATCCTGCATAAAGGTTAATAATGGCCCGATAAGATGCTCCATAGACACATTTGCCCAATATAATGCTGCACAAATGCTGATTATGGCCACATAAGATGGTTTTTTTTATTGGTATACCCCCAGGTTTGAGGTCCCCCACTGCGGTGGAAGGACCCTGCACGAGTTTCCCCTGATGAGTATTCAGACTACGAAACGCGTAGGGAAAATGTGTCCGATATATTGGGGTTAAAACTGTTTTCCTGACAGCGTGCATGGGTAATGTGTGGCCGGATTTGTAGGCCCCCCCCCCCTCCGAGATGCTGCGGACGTGAGTGATCCTACCCTAGTGCAATAAGAAGCCCAGAGGTGAGATCCTTCCTTTTTGTACATCCTGTGTCTCTATATGAGCTGAGAAACAGGATATATATTGATTGTGGTTTGCTAACGACACATATGTGTACTCCCTCTTGGGAGATATTTCCTGCCTTGCATTTTGGTTGTGTTTTGCTTACCACACATATATGTCACGTACTCCCTTTTAGGAGACACTCTTCTTCCCTTTGGAGGTTGACACCAATAACCTCAGGGAATTAGCGATACATACTGTGTAGATTCCCTTTGTGGGGGAATCTTTTCTGTGAGTCCTGTGTGTTTTTTATGTCTTATTTACATATGGTTTATTATACCAATTTTTAATGCATACAGATTAAAAGTTATTTTTTATATTAGTCACACCCTGCTTTACAATACATTTTTCTGATTGGTGGATACAAAGCTTTTTTTGACATTTCCCCATAAGATGCTCCATAAAGATAGTTGCCCCATACAATGCTGCACAACGTTAATTATGGCCCCATAAGATGCTCAATAAAGATATTTGCCCCATATAGTACTGCACAAACGTTGATTATGGCCCCATACAGACACTTGCCCCATATAGTGCTGCACAAACATTATGGCCCCAGAAGATGCCCCATATAGACACTTGCCCCATATAATGCTGCACAAACGTTATGGCCCCATAAGATGCTCCATAAAGATATTTGCCCCATATAATCCTGCACAAATGTTGATTATGGCCCATAAGATGCTCCATACAGACACTTGCCCCATTTGCTGTTGCGGTGATAAAAAAAAATCACATACTCACCTCTCGTCGCTCAGGCCCCCGGCACTTTCAATATTCATCTGCTCTTCGTTCCGGTGCCGCTCCATCTTGAGCGTCTTCTGCACTGACGTTCAGGCAGAGGGCACGCACTAACCACGTCACCGCGCCCTCTGACCTGAGCGTCACTGCAGAAGACGCTGAAGACGGAGCGGCGCCGGAACAAGGAGCAGGTGAATATCGTGCAGCGCAGTGCTCCCTTCCCAGTTATACTCACCTGCTCCTGGCGCTGTGCAGTCCCTGCTTCCCCGACACTGCAGCTTCTATAACTGAACTGAGCGGTCACCGTTATCGCTCATTACAGTAATGATTTTGCAGCTCCACCCCTATGGGAGGTGGAGCCACATATTCATTACTTTAATGACCATGTGACCGCTCAGTGCAGGATGAAGCTGGGGCATCGGGAAGCCAGGGACCTACAGGGACCGCGCCAGGAGCAGGTGAGTATTATTAGACAGCCCTCGCTCCCCCTCCCCTGCCGACCCCTGGGTATGACTCGAGTATAAGGCGAGAGGGGGACTTTAAATATATATATATATATATATATATATATATATATATATATACAGTACAGACCACAAGTTTGGACACACCTTCTCATTTAACCCTGCTGTTCTGTTCGCATTTGCTATATACTTGTACTGTTCCCGGGTCAATATGACCCGACCTATTAATTCTTGATTTTTAGCTACTCTAAATGTTTTATTTGAATACTTTTTTCATTATTATACTGTGTGTGAAAATGGTTGATCATAAACAAATGAACAATTTAAATTTAAACTCAATAATTTATTTTTTTTCATAAAAAGGTTACACAGGCTTTTTACAATTATCTTTGATTGTTGGCATTCTGCACACAAATAACAAAGAAGCTTTACATTACTATTACTAAAACATGAAATTTAACTTTTTGAAAACAATATTTATAAATCAACAAATGAAATATCATAAAAACTTTTTAGAAAGAAAACAGAAAAACTGAACTTGTTCATGCGTTTTTACACTGAACACAATAATAAGACACATGTCCTTTACACAGATATTTTGAACATCCAGCACATGTCAAATTAGTCCTATTGTCACAGGAAGATGGACAGAAGCAACATCTCTTCCTTTTTTTGCTGATAGCTGTGCTGCTGGTAGCTGTGCTGGTGGAGGCCGTGGATGTGGAGTCTCTTTCTTGAGTAGGGTTGAGCGACTTTTCCTTTTTTAGGGTCGAGTCAGGTTTCGCGAAACCCGACTATCTCAAAAGTCGAGTTGAGTGAAATCGGCCGATTATTGCGAAAAGTCGGGGATCGACCAAAACACGAAACCCAATGCAAAGTCAATGGGAAATCTCTCTCTCTCTGTCTCTCTCTGTCTCTCTCCGTCCCTGAACAGAAAAGCTGGTGTTACACATTGTAAATCGCTACAGCGCACAAGCAAGAAAATGGCGATAGGCGTGCACGCCCCTAAGACCTATGTCATCACTCTGCCCACGCTACTTCATTGGCTGAAAAAATGGCGCCAAACGCGTCATACGAAATGCGACTTTGGCGCGAAGATCGCCGACCGCAAGGCCGATCCCACACTAGGATCGGGTCGGGTTTCATGAAACGCGACTTTGCCAAAAGTCGGCGACTTTTGAATTTGTTCGATCCGTTTCGCTCAAGCCTATTCTTGAGCATGCTGGACACTTTTTACAATGGCTGTTGCTCCTTCACTTCTGGGGGTCACTTTTCTGCTCTCAATATATGGCCTAACCAGGGATTTGCCCAATTCCTCTAGAAATAATGTTGTTTTATGCAGCTTATTCCGGTTCCAATCGGGATTGATTTCTCTCCATAAGACAAATGCATTGTATGCAGAAACGTCCAGTATGTTATAAAATAAAATAATTGGCCACCGATTGGTTTTGCGTTTGCATGTATATGTTGATATTGCTTGGTCTAAAGTATCAACTGCTCCCTTTGTGGCATTATAATCCAAAATAATGTCAGGCTCTGTCTTCTCTATCACTTACGGCATTGTCATGGTGCATTGTGCTCATTAGAATTACCTGGTGGTTTTTTTTGGAAAATAAGAAACAACAGTTGTATTTCCAGAAAAAAAAGTAGAACTGTACACCTCTCTCTTGCTAAGGATACCTTGCGGTAGTTCAGGTTTCTTTTTTCTTATAGTACCCAGCATGGCAAGTTGTTTTTTCTTCAACATCTGGCCTAGTTGATAGGATGTAAAAAAGTTGTCACATGTGACATTTTGTCCTTTTAGTCCATGAGTCAAATCAAGAACAACACGCATACCCTGATTTTTTTCAGGTCTTTCACCAGGGGTTTTTCCTGTATACACTTGAACATTTAGAACATATGAACTTTTGCTGTTGCAAAGTGTCCAGATCTTGATGCCGTATTTTGCTGGCTTACTTAATATATATTGTCTGAATGGGCACCTACCTCGGAATGCCACCAGTTGCTCATCAACAGTTACATTTTCACCACTATTATACAATTTTGGTAGAATCTCTACCCATGGATTCCAAACATTTCTAAAAGGTGCTAGTTTATCTTTAGCTCTTCTTTCCATTCCATTTGTTTTAGAATTAAACTGCAGTACTCTAGAAATTTCATGAAACCTTTCAAGACACATTGTAGCTCTAAATACGTGGCGACCGGTTTCACAATTCCATAAACTTTTAGTTGATTCACCATAAGATTTGTATACTCCCGCTAAAAGAAGTAAACCAATATAAGCATTTAGAGCTGTCACATTTATTTTTTTCCATTTATCACCATAAACAACTTGTCCCTCAATGTTTGTCATTTGTATTATAATATTTAGGATAGTCATATTTAGGAACAATGCGAATGCTGATCCTATATCAGATATTCTTGATGTAGCGTACCTTGTAGGGCCAGGAGTAGCTTTTTGAGATGAAGTTCACATAAAAAAATGTACCGTATATACTCGAGTATAAGCCGAGATTTTCAGCCCAAAATTTTTGGCTGAAAGTGCCCCTCTTGGCTTATACTCAAGTCACGGACGGCGGTGGGGTCGGCGGGTGAGGGGGAGAGAGGACTGTCATATACTCACCTAGTCCTGGCGCTCCTGTCGCTGTCCCCTGCCTGTCCCACTGTCTTCGGGTGCCGCAGCTCTTCCCCTGTTCAGCGGTAACGTGGGACCGCTCATTAAAGTTATGAATATGGACTCCACTCCGACAGGGGTGGAGCCGCAAATTCATTCCTCTAATGAGCGGTAACGGTGACTGCTGACAGAGGAAGAGGCTGCGGCACCCGAAGCCCATCTGTCCAGGAGAAAGAGCCAGGGACGCCAGGAGCAGGTAAGTATGTCATATTTACCTGTCCACGTTCCACCCACCGGGCGCCGCTCCATCTTCCGTGTCCTCTTGCTCTGACTGTTCAGGTCAGAGGGTGCGATGATGTACTAGTGTACTAGTGCAGCAGCAGCATTCTATATTGCACAGCTTTATATGGAGCGTCTATGGGGCCATAATGAACGGTGCAGAGGATTATATGTGGCACAGCTATATATGGAGCATCTATGGGGCCATAATGAATGGTGCAGAGGATTATATATAGCACAGCTTTCTATGGAGCATCTATGGGGCCATAATCAACGGTGCAGAGCATTATATATGGCACAGCTTTATGTGGAGCACCTATGGGGCCATAATGAACTGTGCAGAGCATTATATATGGCACAGCTTTCTATGGAGCATCTATGGGGCCATAATCAACGGTGCAGAGCACTATATATGGCACAGCTTTATGTGGAGCACCTATGGGGCCATAATGAACTGTGCAGAGCATTATATATGGCACAGCTGTCTATGGAGCATCTATGGGGTCATAATGAACAGTGCAGAGCATTACATATGGCACAGCTTTATGTGGAGCATCTATGGGGCCATAATGAACTGTGCAGAGCATTATATATGGCACAGCTTTATGTGGAGCATCTATGGGGCCATAATGAACTGTGCAGAGCATTATATATGGCACAGCTTTATGTGGAGCATCTATGGGGCAATAATTAAATGTATGGAGCATTATATGTGGCACAGTTTTATATGGAGCATCTATGGGGCAATAATGAAATGTATGGAGCATTCTATATGGCACAGTTTTATATGGAGCATCTATGGGGCCATAATGAACGGTATGGAGCATCTATTTTTATTTTTGAAATTCACCGGTAGCTGCTGCATTTTCCACCCTATGCTTATACTCGAGTCAATAAGTTTTCCCAGTTTAGGGGGGTCGGCTTATACTCGGGTTGGCTTATACTCAAGTATATATGGTAACTTTTGCAGTCAGAAATATTCAGAGACCTGTAGAACAGTATAAAATGCTATCGGGCCATATTGACCCGAACAGTACAAGTGTAACAATCAACGTGTAGCAAAAAGTAAACAAAAAAAATTTATATATAGAGCTCCACAAATGAGGATAAGTCAAGATACCACTAGTTTCAAATCCTCAAATGAAAAAAATCTACATGGTCTCAAAAATCATTTCGGGTCATATTGACCTGAACAGTACAACAGGATTAAAGATTTTTCGGTATTTTCATGACTATGAAAATTGTACATTCACAATGAAGGCATCAAAACTATGAATTAACAGGCTGTGTAAGGGCTACGCCAGATGACCTGCCTCTACAGTCACCAGACCTGAACCCAATTGAGATGGTGCTAAGCATCTCTGGGAATCCTTCAAGATTGTTGGAAGACCATTTCCGGTGACTACCTCTTGAAGCTCATCAAGAGAATGCCAAGCGTGTGCAAAGCAGTCATCAAAGCAAAATGTGGCTACTTTGAAGAACCTAGAATATAAGACATAATTTCAGTTGTTTCACACTTTTTTGTTAAGTATATAATTCCACACTTGTTAATTCATAGTTTTAATGCCTTCAGTGTGAATGTACAATTTTCATAGTCAGGAAAATACAGAAAAGTCTTTAAATGAGAAGGTGTGTCCAAACTTTTGGTCTGTCTTGTATACATATATAGTGGTTGATGGGCACACATGAATTAGCCAATTTATGTGTTAAGAATCTTCATTTCATCTATTACTGTAAGTTTTATGAAGAAAATGTTTTTGAAAAAATTTGTGAAAAAGATATTTTTGAAAAGTATAATTCATATAGAATTTGTCTGTGTTTTCACATGGCCTAGATTCATGTACATGTGCTGCTGTGTTCTTTTTTAATATATATATATATATATATATATACATTACAGACCAAAAGTTTGGACACACCTTCTCATTTAAAGATTTTTCTGTATTTTCATGACTATAAAATTGTACATTCACACTGAAGGCACCAAAACTATGAATTAACACATGTGGAATTATATACTTAACAAAAAAGTGTGAAACAACTGAAATTATGTCTTATATTCTAGGTTCTTAAAAGTAGTCACCTTTTGCTTTGATGACTCTTGGCATTCTCTTGATGAGCTTCAAGAGGTAGTCACCGGGAATGGTCTTCCAACAATCTTGAAGGAGTTCCCACAGATGTTTAGCACTTGTTGGCCCTTTTGCCTTCACTCTGTGGTCCAGCTCACCCCAAACCATCTCGATTGGGTTCAGGTCAGGTGACTGTGGAGGCCAGGTCATCTGGTGTAACACCCCATCACTCTCCTTCTTGGTCAAATAGCCCTTACACAGCCTGGAGGTGTGTTTGGGGTCATTGTCCTGTTGAAAAATAAGTGATGGTCCAACTAAACGCAAACCGGATGGAATAGCATGCCGCTGCAAGATGCTGTGGTAGCCATGCTGGTTCAGTATGCATTCAATTTTGACTAAATCCCCAACAGTGTCACCAGCAAAGCACCCCCCACACCATCACACCTCCTCCTCCATGCTTCATGGTGGAAACCAGGCATGTAGAGTCCATCCGTTCACCTTTTCTGCGTTGCACAAAGGCATGGTGGTTGGAACCAAAGATCTCAAATTTGGACTCATCAGACCAAAGCACAGTTTCCACTGGTCTAATGTCCATTCCTTGTGTTCTTTAGCCCAAACAAGTCTCTTCTGCTTGTTGCCTGTCCTTAGCAGTGGTTTCCTAACAACTATTTTACCATGAAGGTCTGCGGCACAAAGTCTCCACTTAACAGTTGTTGTAGAGATGTGTCTGCTGCTAGAACTCTGTGTGGCATTGACCTGGTCTCTAATCTGAGCTGCTGTTAACCTGAGATTTCTGAGGCTAGTGACTCGGATAAACTTATCCTCAGAAGCAGAGGTGACTCTTGGTCTTCCTTTCCTGGGGCAGTCCTCATGTGAGCCAGTTTCTTTGTAGTGCTTGATGGTTTTTGCCACTGCACTTGGGGACACTTTCAAAGTTTTCCCAATTTTTCAGACTGACTGACCTTCATTTCTTAAAGTAACGATGGCCACTCATTTTTCTTTACTTAGCTGCTTTTTTCTTGCCATAATACAAATTCTAACAGTCTATTCAGTAGGACTATCAGCTGCGTACCCACCAAACTTCTGCACAATACAACTGATGGTCCCAACACCATTTATAAGGCAAGAAATTCCACTTATTAAACCTGACAGGGCACACCTGTGAAGTGAAAACCATTCCCGGTGACTACCTTCTGAAGCTCATCAAGAGAATGCCAAGAGTGTGTAAAGCAGTCATCAAAGCAAAAAGTGGCTACTTTGAAGAACCTAGAATATAAAACATAATTTCAGTTGTTTCACACTTTTTTGTTAAGTATATAATTCCACATGTGTTAATTCATAGTTTTGATGCCTTCAGTGTGAATGTACAATTTTCATAGTCATGAAAATACAGAAAAATCTTTAAATGAGTGTCCAAACTTTTGGTCTGTACTGTATATACAGTATATATATATATATATATATATATATATATATATATATATATAGTGGCAGGGCTGGCGTTAGGGGCAGGCAGACCAGGCAGCTGCCTGGGGCCCCCACTCCCCCAGGGACCCCCAGCTAGTGGCAAGTCACGCAGCCGCTATGGGGCCCCTGTGAGGCAAGGGGGCCCGCCTGCAGCCAGCGCCGACTCCCGCGCTGCATTAAACTATACCGGCGTCAGTGCATGTAAGTACAACCGAAATGCTTCTGTGTGATGTGCAATATGTTAGCATTTGGGGCCCCTTTTTAAACTTTGCCTAGGGCCCCACTTTGCCTAAAACCGGCCCTGCATAGTGGAATGTGTTGAGAACAATAAAACACAAAAATGATCAGTGTAAATCAAAATGAATATCCCATGGAGGTCTGGATTTGGAATGATACTCAAAATCAAAGTGGAAAATGAAATTACAGGCTGATCCAACTTCAGTAGAAATGCCTCCAGACAAGGAAATGATGTTCAGTTGTGTGTGTGTTGCCTCCATGTGCCTGTGTGACCTCCCTACAATGCCTGGGCATGCTCCTGATGAGGCGGCGGATGGTTTCCTGAGGGATCTCCTCCCAGACCTGGACTAAAGCATCCGCCAACTCCTGGACAGTCTGTGGTGCAACGTGGCGTTGGTGGATGGTGCGAGACATGATGTCCCAGATGTGTTCAATCGGATTTAGGTCTGGGGAACAGGCGAGCCAGCCCATAGCTTCAATGCCTTTATCTTAAAAAAAACACCACAAGAAAAAATCAGTGTACAAACGTCCAAAAGCTAATGTTGAGGTCAAAATACAAAAAGTTTATTAAATATACACAACAGACCTACAGACAGGACAGATAATAAAAGGGTAGGCGGAAGGGCCGTATGTGAAACCACCTAGGAGACAGCATATAGTCATAAATGTACATACAAGCAGGGCATCCTGCACCATGAGCATGTCTCACATCACATACCTGTAAATACAGCAGGTGGAGGAAGGAGGAAGGAAGTTGTTATACTTCCGAAACGCGCGTCGGGGAGGGCGGGAGTGCCTGTGTGTGACCCTGCTGTATTTACAGGTATGTGATGTGAGACATGCTCATGGTGCAGGATGCCCTGCTTGTATGTACATTTATGACTATATTCTGTCTCCTAGGTGGTTTCACATACGGCCCTTCCGCCTATTGTTCATGTGGGAAGATCTGCTACCCTTCTATTATCTGTCCTGTCTGTAGGTCTGTTGTGTATATTTAATAAACTTTTTGTATTTTGACCTCAACATTAGCTTTTGGACGTTTGTACACTGATTTTTTCTTGTGGTGTTTGTTCTATGGACTTCAGTGTGTCCGTATATGTCCAATAATACACTATGGGTTACTTTCTATACATTTGAGAGACATCATATTAATATGTGGCCCCATAGTTTCGTGTGTTTTCCTGTTTATTAATGCCTTTATCTTGCAGGAACTGCTGACACAGTCCAGCCACATGAGGTCTGGCATTATCCTACATTAGGAGGAACCAAGGGCCAACTGCACCAGCAGGATCTAATCTCGATATCTAATGGCAGTCAGGCTACCTCTGGCGAGCAGATGGAGGGCTGTGTGGCCCTCCAAAAGAAATGCCACCCCACACCATTACTGACCCACTGCCAAACCGGAGTCCTGCAGCATGGCTTCGCTAATTAATGTGGAAATGCTGCTGGTCCTGGTGCAAGAAATACCAGAAATCTGAGATCAAAGGGATGGCCACTATTCAAACCAGGCCAGAAAAGAGGCGACATGGAGGAGCATATGTGGCTTTCTTATTCAGGATTTTGGACAGCGTTCACGTGAGGGACAGAAGCAAATAAGTAAGTTCACTCATGTTTCTCAAATAATATTCTAAACTGCAATAACTAACAGGTTTTCACACTATCCCCTTAAATCATATTCTGATGTTTGTAATCAAATTATTATGAATGAAGACAATGTTTTAAAAATCAAGCCTACTGGGCCACATGACTATGTAAAATCTCTGTAAACTTGTTGTACCACTGTGCACAATGGCCTTATAAATTATTTTCTTGTCTGTCATTGCAGTGGAAGATGTTTTGAGACGATGGCATAGCATAAGGGACCAATAAAGGAGGGAAAGACAGCAGAGGGCCAGGAGTGGTGCTTCTACACCGACGAAAAGAAAAAAACATCTATTATGACCGCCTGTCATTTCTTGATCCCAGTATGGATCTGAGACCGTAAGTTCAAACCTCACACTACATTACACATATGTATTTTATGCTCATATATTAATTTTTTTTAATTAAACTTCACTGAGAGGGAGACAGGGTCAGACTCAGAGGCCGTAATTGATCCGGTCGGGGAAGGTGAAGTGGTGGCTGGCCCATCTTCTGATCCTTCCAGCTGCTCCCTCCAGGTCCATCTTCCACAGAACCAGGAGCTCCACCAACAACAGGCCCAGATGCTGCACCAGCACCCACAGCTGCACGAGCACCCATCAGACAGGAAGATCCTGGAAACAGCAGCAGCCCTTCTGTACCGCTGGAGGCCTCCCCACAGCCTGCTGTGATATCTCACTGTGGGCAAAGAAGAAGAGAGCTACAGGATACAAGGAGGCTTGTGGATATGGGGGTTCTGGACTATCTGTCCAGGGCTGCCCAGGATGAGGGGGGGAGGCATATTCCCGCAGCCTGGCCAGGTGAGGCTACATGTGAGAGGGTGCTTTCATATCCTTATTGATGCATGCAACCCCCCAATAACCCATATGGGTTGTTTGAATACTTAGAGAGGTGGCAGCTGTCACCCCGTAGCCTCATGCGAGTTCAAGCAACCCCATAAGTGCATGCTCAACAGGGATCTGATTCACCTCCTTCACGTGTGCCTACACCTCAACCCTTTCCCCCTCAAAACCAACCATTGCCACAACAGATCCAAATGCCATCCTACCAGCAACCTTCCCAATATGGCCACTTGTATAGACCCAGTGTTGGAGGCTGGTCCCAACCTGGTTTTGAACGACATGGCCATATTGGGGGGTATGAGTTACATGGCTTCTATAATCCTCATGAGGCCCATACTCAAAAGCCCTATAGGCACTTGGCAAGTGCACAATCCGAGCATGGCCAATATCTCCAGCATGGGCAAGAGATTGTACCCACACAGCGTGAAGGACAATTTGCCCAAGAAAGGCAGAAAGATCCAGAAACAGAACTGCCGCCATCACCTCCACAAACATTCCAAAACCTTAAGTTTTTTTTGTGTTATATATTTTGCTCATGCAAAAATATTGTTTTTTCTCCTGTGATAGCCATATGAGGTGAATATGGTTTTGGAGAATAAGTAATATTTTTTGGCATTATAAAAAAAAGTTTCAAAAGCCAATTTATGTGTGTTCTAACAATCAATGATATACCATACCTAATTATTAGATTCTATTCCATCTCTTAAATAGGTAAAATCAACTCACAGTGACCTAACCTACATTTTTTTTATATATAGAAGCAAATTTTGAAATTACAACATAGAGACAGCATTATCTTGCCAGGGAATAGCACCCTGAGGTGTAAGAAAACAATTTGTAAAAATATCACGGACTTTGAGTCCTGAAAGTGGACGACGCTGAGGGATGGCATGTGGTGTAGGCCTACCCACATTGGGCAACACACCTTCAGCACCATCAGCTGAGGAGCACTCATGTAGTCTGGTGAAATTATGTAGTACTACACAAGCTTTTATAACTTCGTTGACGTTGGCTACATTCAGCTGAATTGCAGACTGGAGGACCCCCCATTCGGCACAAATAATGCCAAGAGTGCACTCCACCAGTCGCCGTGCACGTGATAAATGTAAGTTAAGTATCCGCTGCCGGTGGTCCAAGTTTCGATGAGGATATGGCCTCATGATATGCCTTGTTAATTGGAAGGCCTCATCTACCACAAGGACATATGTCACAGCTTCTACATTGAAGAGTGGAAGTTGACGTGGTGGTGGTAGGTCCAACTGGTTATCGCGCAGCCGCCGACCTATAATGGAAGAAATGAAGACTCTAGAGTCTCCAGTTCTCCCATAGGCCCCAAAACCTACAATTATAAACCTGTAGTGAGTGTCAGCCACACTAACAGCACTACAGAAAAATACTATTTATAATTATAGAATTGGGACCCTGAGTTTGGCGGCTTACGCACATGGATGTGTTTCCCATCAAGGGCTCCAATGCAATTTGGGAAATCACAATGCTCCTCAAAAGCCACACGCAATCTGCACACAGTCTTCCATCTTGGGCACAGGCATGACCAGTTCATGTAGTCTGGACCAAATTTCCACACATGTAGCCCGGACTATGCCGGAGATAGTTGACCTCCCAATTAAAAATTCTATATGTAGGGCAGCATAAGAAAGGCCAGTTGTCAGGAAGCTGAAAGCAGACAAAAATCACAATTAACAATGTTTGAATGCTTTTGAAAAATCATATACAACACAAGTACTGTGTGGAACTCACCAGCCTGGCTAGCAGAACCTTCAAAAATTAACACTGGCTATGTGAATTTAACATTAACTATATATTCGAAATAATATTTTAGTTGATTTTGTACGTATATTATTACTAAATTTACATCAGCTGCTAAGCAAAACTAAATAACATTTTTATTAGAAAAACATCATCAACATAGAGTATGTGAGGATGAGGAATACATACCGTAAAGTAAGGAGAAGACGCTCCTTTGCGGATATACATTTCCTCATCCTGGTGTTCTGAACTGTTATTCCAGGTCGCACTGTTTCCAACAAAATATCAAAGGTCGCAATACTCATGCGACAATACTGGAAACATTTTCCGGGATGTGTCCACAGAGATGCATATAGCCGATGGAAATGGCCTTTAGTGAGGCATTGCCTCAAAAATGGATGGACCCACATTTATCTCCTCCTCGGATCCACTATCACTGGGTATGGCTGCCCAATGCGACGTGACAACACCCAGTTATATAACACATGCTAAGTTGGGATGAAATGCAGCAGGTCAGACATGTTGGCAAAGAACCAACAACACACCAACAGAAGCACAGCAACAAAATGCCAGATTGGAGGCTGCCACCTTTTGTAGAGGCAATTAATAGGGTTGATGATGATGATTTAAATTAATTTCAGGCCCCAAAACCGTTAAATATCCATTTTGGAAGGTTGCGAGAAAAAAATGCAGTACGGATGCCATACGGATTACATATGGAGGATGACATGCGCAAAATACGCTGCCACACCTTGCCAACGGATTACATACGGAACACTGTTCAGGGAACATTTCTGCGTACCTCGGCGTAAAAAAGGGACCATATTTTTATACATTAGGTCTGACCCCGACCTAACAGTTTCAAACACAACAGTCATAAGTAACAACGTTAGGAATACAATAATTAAAGCAAAATAAGATGACCCTGCTCGTGAGAGCTTACAATCTACAATGAGGTGGGGGAAATACAAAGTACAGGTGTGTATTTACAATTATGTATTTACAATGATGGTCTAGCCATATTCCGGGGGTAGGGGATAGATGGAGCTAGTGAATGGGCTACACACACACACAAGCATAAAATGACTTTGATTAGTGAACGTGATAGTAGATAGTGAATGGTAATACTGAACCTCTCATGCTCATCAATAGTATGTAAAGGTATAAAAGCACTAAGCACCCCAACAAATGTATAAGCCAACCTCCAGAAAGCAGGACAAATCTATGTCAGTAATCAGTCCATGTGGATAAAATAGATTATATGGATAATAGTGCCCATAGCTACCGGAGACTAAATTGCTGCTCATAGTGAGCTATCACTCTCAGGAATCAGGCCAGTGCATGCATGCCAAAGCCCCGACTCGTGTTTCGCGTGATAATGCTTCCTTGGGAGGCCGTAAACTAATTAGAAATGCAGAAGGTAAAGAGAGTTGTTAGATGAACAAAGAAAACATATTATAAACATGGAAATCTAATAGACAAATCATTCAAGGGTCACTTGAAAAGGTTGAACATAATGACATTCTCTCTCTCTCTCTTTCTCTCTCTCTCTCTCTATATATATATATGTTAAAAACTACAAGAGAAAAAAGTAAGCAAAAACCCTGATGTAACTAAGTAAAAAAGCAAAAGTGCATTTAAATAACAGAGTTTTTAGTCATACTGTTTTTTGATCAAAAAATAGCACAAAAGCCATCCCACCACGTCAAGGTAACTCTGATCGGGAAAGTCCTACACTGTCTAATATTAAAACCTTACCATGTGTCAATGTTGACCACAGTGTGAATAAGGGAAGACAAAAGGACTGGGCCCAACCAGTGAAACACCAGACTGGGGAAGCCTTATATATAATTTCTAGCTCAGAAACAGGGAGGCCACACCCCAGCTTGCACAGAATGCAACAATATAAAAAAACATAAAAGCTCAAAAATTGAGCTTAACTTGAGTTGGTACACATGCAGAGGTTAAACACATGTTCACATTGGCCACAAAACATTAAATCCTACAAGAGAAAAAAGTAAGCAAAAGCCCTGATGTAACTAAGTAAAAACAGCAAAAGTTCATTTGAATAACACAGAGTTTTTAGTAATACTGTTTTTTAAAATAAAAAAATAGCCCAAAAGCCATCCCATGCGTCAAGGTAACTCTGATCGGGACAGTCCTACATGGTCTAATATTAAAACCTTACAATGTGTCAATTTTGACCTCAGTGTGAATAAGGGCAGACAAAAGGATTGGGCACAACCAGTGAAACACAACATTATTCACACTAAGGTCAATACACATGGTAAGGTTTTCACCCCTTCATGACCTTGGGATTTTCCATTTTTTCTCTGTTCGTTTTTTGCTCCCCTCCTTCCCAGATCCATAATTTTTTTATTTTTTTGTCAATATGGCCATGTGAGGGCTTATTTTTTGCAGGAAGAGTTGTACTTTTGAATGACATCATTGGTTTTACAATGACGTATACTAGAAAATGGGAAAAAAATTCCAAGTGTAGTGAAATTTCAAAAAAAGTGGAATCCCATACGTGTTTTTTGTTTTCCCTTTTTGCTAGGTTCACTAAATCCTAAAACTGACCTGCCATTATGATTTTCAATTACGAGTTCATAGACACCAAACATGTCTAGGTTATTTTTTATCTAATTGGTGAACAAAAATTCCAAACTTTGCTAAAAACAAAAAAAGAATTGCGCCATTTTCCGATACCCGTAGCGTCTCCATTTTTCATGATCTGGGGTCGGGTGAGGGCTTATTTTTTGCGTGCTGAGCTGACATTTTTAGTGCTACCATTTTGGTTCAGATACGTTCTTTTGATCGCCCGTTATCGCATTTTAATGCAAAGTTGCGGCGACCAAAAAAACGTAATTTTGGCGTTTTGAATTTTTTTCTCGCTACGCCATTCAGCGATCAGGTTAATCTTTTTTTTATTGATAGATCGGGCGATTCTGAATGCGTCAATACCAAATTTGTGTATATTAGATTTTATTTTTATAGTTTTATTTTGAATGGGGCGAAAGGAGGGTGATTTAAACTTTTTTTTTTATTTATTTCATATTTTTTTAAACATTTTTTTTACTTTTGCCATGCTTCAATAGCCTCCTATGTAGCTTAATTACAGGCTTGCTATGAGCGCCAACCACATGGTGACGCTCACAGCAAGCCGGCATCAGGAACCATAGAGGTCTCAAGGAGACCTCTGGTTACTATGCTGACACATTGCTGACCCCTGATCATATGACCGGGGTCGGCGATGAGCACATTTCCGGCCATGCATTTAACTAGCTAAAAGTGGCGGGTGGATCGCGATTCCACTCGCCGCTATTGCGCGCACATGTCAGCTGTTCAAAACAGCTGACAGGTCGCGGCTTTGATGTGGGCTCACCGCTGAAGCCCACATCAAAGCAGGGAATCTGACCTCGGACGTACTATCCTGTCCGAGGTCAGAAAGGCGTTAATATTAGACAGTGTAGGACTGTCCCGATCAGAGTTACCTTGATGTGGTGGGATGGCTTTTTGCGCTATTTTTTGATAAAAAAACAGTATTAGGCCGGTTTCACATTAGTGTTTTGAGGAGCTGCGGACGGCTGCGGACTTCCTCCGTGAAGCCCTGCCCTCAGCCGCACCTTTGCTGCTAGCTCCGCCTACTTCTGCATGCGACCTATCTTTAACATTAGGCACACAGGTCGTGCCGCCGTATGCGGATGCTTCCGCATGCGTCGTTTTGACGATGCGGCGACCAACGTAGGAAGCAGTTGTAGCAATTTTTTTTCTCCGCATCGTCAAAATGACGCATGCGGAAGCATCCGCATACAACCGCACGACCTGCGCACCTAATGTTAAAGATAGGTACGCAGACCACATGCAGGCCGCATGCAGAAGTAGACGGAGCTAGCGGCTGAGGGTGGGGCTTCACGGAGGAATTCCGCAGCCCTCGGCAGCTCCTCAAAACGCTAGTGTGAAACTAGCCTTACTAAAAACTCTGTGTTATTTAAATGCACTTTTGCTTTTTTACTTAGTAACATCAGGGTTTTTGCTTACTTTTTTCTCTTGTGGGTTTTAATGTTTTGTGGCCAATGTGAACATTCGTTTAACCTCTGCATGTGTACCAACTCAAGTTAAGCTCAATTTTTGTGGTATATATATATATATATGCATATATATATATATATATATATATGTGTGTTGTCATGCACAATTCAGCTAAGATATACGGTATGGTGGTGTACTAAAAAAACAGGATTAGGACCTATCAGGGTACTGGTAAAGGGGTTAAGTCCTCTATATCACTGTATAGCTAATTTGACATGTATGTTAAGCCTGGGAAAACTTCAAATTATTTGGAGAGGACAAATATTTCTTAAATTAAAAATGGGCTCTTAAGTAACTGCTGCTTAAGAATTTAGATTAGAATTAAAAGAGATTTTTGATAAAAATATAAACTGTCTGAGGCTCCAGGTCCAAATGGTTTCTCTTATGGATATTTTAACCACCTACTTTTTCCATTGTTACAGCTATGTGAGGGCTTGTTCTTCATGGGAAGAGTGATTTTTTTTAATTAGCACATTTGGGATACATATATTATGTAACTTTCGTTCATTTTTAAGGTAGCTCTCTACTTTTCGTTAGGCCGGGATCACACACAGCGAGATACGGCCGAGTCTCACAGGTTAAAACCAAGCTCTGGCACCGGCACTCCAGAGCGGAGCGTGCGACCGCATAGCAATACATGGAGCTGCACGCTCCGCTCTGGAGTGCCGGTGCCAGAGCTTGTTTTTAACCTGCGAGACTCGGCCGTATCTCGCTGTGTGTGATCCTGGCCTTAGGCAGGCGAGTTTTCATTATTCCTCTGCTTCTCACTTGAGATTTCATTTTCCTCTGTCAATACATTTCCTTTGCTCTCATCATTCCTATAATTTTATCTGTTATTACTTATTTGTTCTGTACCAATACAACACTATTTGTTTTTTCACTGCCTTTTCTTGTTTCTTTACATTTTTCTTTCTCTACATGATGACTATTTTTAACTATGTGCCTCCAACAACGAAAATTGTAATGCTGTTAACACCAAAATGCATTTTAAATTTTAGAAATACTTTATTTCTATAAATGTTTTCACCAGCTTAAAATGCATTTTAAAATGAGCTATATATTGACAGAGGAGACTTTGTCCCTATAAAACCCATAGTAGCACTGCACCTAATACTGGAACAATGCTTGAGAACATAAGATTTAACTCATATGCAAACTAGTGGGCTTCTGTGCATCCTGGGCTTGGCCTAAAGTTTGGTGCAGCATTACACCTCTTCATTTGCATACTCCTGCTTCTGATGAACACTGCTCACTTCCCAGAGTGAGCATTGTCTAAATGTTTCTGGAGTAAGCAAGTGAGCGGACTCTGCACCATTGGCATGGATAAGTACATCATTAAGCCTCCTAACTTGCATGATGAGGGCCTTTCACGCTTCTGATTCAGAATATTCACTTTCAATGCCATCTTAATGCAAGGGCTCGATGGTATTTGATATCATGGACATAAGGGCCCTTGTTAATTTATGTGTTCTAAAGCCTAACTAAACTAAACGGCCGTGATTAGCTTATCACTTTTCATGCTGGCGACTTAGTAGGGCACTACCTACTTGACCCTTAGAAACAGCAAAATATAGCCTGAAAAACAAGAGATTTTTATCTCTGCCAACAAAGATCCAGCTTCAATTGTCCTCTGTCCCACAAGCAAACTCTAAAATGGTAACATATTATTCCGGGGGGGGGGGGGGGGGAGGGGGGTAGGAGGGGGTCGAGTCAGAGCAGAGAAAAGGGAGTAGTCTCATCACTGCAGAATGTGGTAATGACTAATGAGCGAATGTGCTCGGATAATGTCTTATCTGAGCACGCTTAGATGTTATCCGAGCATTTGGGAGTGCTTTTATACTATGTTGGAGTCTCTGTGGCTGCACGATTTGCTGCTGATAGCGTATCCATCCATGTGTTGAGGCTGTTTAATAACCGCAAATCATGCAGCCGCAGAGACTTGAACATAATATATGAGCACTCCCATAGACGTTATCAGAGCATGTTCACTCATCACTAGCTAGAAGCATAGAGTACGTTGGCTACCCTTCTGCCACCACGTGAATAACCCTTTCAGCAGAAAAGGCATGGAAACAATCAGATTATTTGGTCAGCAAAAAATATCAACTCTTTAGGTATACTAGTGCTGCTGAATGAATTTGACCGTTTTTTGGAAAAAAATCTCAAAATATATGGAAATTTTGAAAAAGGAAATCTACTATATAATTGTCTAAGGGTCACTTCCGTCTGTTTGTCTTTTTGTCTGTCTGACACGAATATTCATTGGTCGTGACTCGTGACCTCTGTCTGTCATGGAAATCCAAGTCACTGATTGGTTGTGGCAAAACGCCCACGACCAATCAGCGACAGCCACAATCTGGCAGCGAAATGGCTGCTGCTTTACTGCCCTGCAGTCAGCGCTGAGCTCTCACACAGGGTTAATGCCAGTGTTAACGAACCGCAGTGTAACGCACTCCGTTAACGCAGCTATTAACTCTGTGTGACCAACTTTTTACTATTGATGCTGCATATGCAGCATCAATAGTAAAAAGATGTAATGTTACAAATAATAATAATTAAAAAAAAGGTTATTCTCACCATCCGACACCGCACGCTGTCCTCGGCAGTGCAAGCGGCAGGTTCCGGTGCCAAGGATGCTATGCGAGAAGGACCTGCCATGATGTCATGGTCATGTGACCGCGACGTCATCACAGCTCCTGCGCTCATACCAATCCTGGGACCGGAAGCTGCCGTATGCACCGCACACAGGCGCCAGGACTTCAAGGGACCTTCAGAGGGTGAGTATATGTTTATTTTTTATTTTAAATCTATTTTAACCACGCATATAGTGCCCACATTGCTATATACTGCGTGGGCTCTGTTATATACTACATCTCTGTGCTATATACTATGTAGCTGGGTAATATACAACGTGACTGTGCAATATACAACGTGACTGTCAATATACTACGTGGCTGTGCAATATACTACGTGTTCTGTATTATATACTACGTAGCTGTGCAATATACTATGTGGCTGTGTTGGTTCTGTTATATACTACGTCGACTGTGAAATATACTATGTGGCTCTGTTATATACTACGTGGCTGTGCAATATACTACGTAGCTATGCAATATACTACGTGCATTTACAATATACTCCGTGGCTATCTTAAATACTACATGGCCTCTACAATATACTATGTGGCTATGTTATATACTACGTGGCTCTGCTATATACTACGTCGCTGACCAATATACTATATAGCAGTGCAGTACACTGCAATATACTACGTGGCTCTACAATATACTACGTGGCTCTGCTCTATTCTACGTGACTGACCAATATACTACATACCTGTGCAATACACAACGTGGCTACGTTATATACTACGTGGCTGTGTTATATACTATGTAGCTCTGTTATATACTACGTCGGTTGTGTTATATACTACGTCACTGTGCAATATAGAACGTAGCCTGTGCTATATACTACCTACATATTCTAGAATACCCGATACGTTAGAATCGGGCCACCTTCTAGTCTGTTATATTTATCTGCAAATATTTGTGAGGAATTTATTGACTTAATGGGTTAACAGGTTCTTTGAACTATTCTTAAATAAGTAAAAGAATCAATGTATTATTCAACAAGTGTAGATTCCACACCAAACATCTCACACACAGATGAACTGACATTTACTGTCCAATACCTTAAAGGCTGCGAGCTTCTGGAACTTTTCTTGATGTTCATTCCCATCTTTTCTCATTGAGCAAAGGATATAACAGACACTGTCTTGGATTTTCTTAATGCGAAAAATTCCGCTATCAAACTGCCGTGGTCAGTCATATGATAATGCCTCAAACATATCAGAATGAAATGCTGGATTGCTAGCTCAAATTCATCAAATTAATGAGTTTGTCATCTATGTCCCCTGTGCTTGACACAGCCTGAACTTGGTGGGAGTAAAAGCAACCGCAGAGTGGTGTCTGCAGACTTTAAAATTCTTTGACTTTATTCAGCATCTTTATTCATTTTTTCTGGTTCTACCCATCACTGGAATGTATTGAAATCATCTTTTCTTAAAAGATTTTGTGGTCAAGTGTCTATCTGATCTGTATAGGGTTTCAAGAAAATAAAACATTCACTGGATTCTTTATCACTTGGCAGATGAGGCACCTCTGAGTAAAACTGAAAAGTTCAAGGTGGAAACTTTCCTCCATATTCTGGGCACTGTAATCTTTGTACTGACTAGTGATGAGCGAGTGTGCTCATTACTTGAGATTTCCGAGCATGCTCGGGTGATCTCAGAGTATCTTCGGCATGCTTGTAGATTATGTTTCTGTAGATGCAGCTGCATGATTCGCGGCTGTTAGACAACCTGAACACATGCAGGGATTGCCTGTTTGTTAGGGAATCCCCACAGGTATTTAGGCTGTCTAGCAGCCGCAAATGATGCAGCTGCGATGACACAAACATAATCTACAAGCATGCCGAAGATACTCTGAGATCACCCGAGCATGCTTGGAAAACTCGAGTAACGAGCACACTCGCTCATCACTAGTACTGACACAACATGCAAAGGCTTATTCACAGATTGGAAATCTGTTTTCTTTCTTCAGTGAACTGAAAACCATTGCTTTTGACGTGCTAAGCAAAAAGTGTGAACATCTGGCTAATGTGCGTCACAAAGACCTGAGCATCTGAAGCACTACATCACTTTTGATAAAGTTGTGAGACTCTCCTTGCTTTATACAGAAAAATAATTTTGGTCATGAGTTAGACTGCTCAGTGCAGTCGAAACGCGTCGACTGGGTCATGTTGACCATGTAAATTCTTCTTTTGTTTGCGCTATATTTTCTTTTGAAAAAGAAAAAGAAAAGGAAAATCCAGATGTGTTGAGCCAGACTCCAATTTTTTCTATTTTCCTTGATGTGAGGCCAGGGCGAGGCCGGAGTGTGAGCCCCAGGTGGATGAACATAGAGCTACTAGGTGAGCTGGAATCAAGTTTTTATGCATCACAAAGACCTGAATTATGATAACCATTTAAATGAATGTGAGCGTCAGAAGCACTACATTACTTTTGATGAAAATTGTGAGACTCTCCTTGCTTTGTACAGAAAAATAATTTTGAACAATTTGAAATCTGTATTCCTGAATGTTGAACTGCACTCAGATTGTTCATGTGCAGGTTTGTGACCAACTACACTGGAGAATGTTCTATTTCGAAACTGAAACGTATGAAAAATCTGCTTTGTAGCCCAATGAGGCAGCATTATTTGAACTGGCTTTCACTCATGTGCATGGAATTAATGAAATCTTTAAGACCAGTAACTTATTTTTCTGTCAATCTGACCATGTGAGGGCTTGTTTTGGCAGGACGAGTTGCAATTTTGAATGACACCATTGGTTTTACCATATAGTGTATTGGAAAACTGGAAAAAAAATCAAAGTGGGGTAAAAGTGCAAAAACTGCAATTCCACAATTTGTTTAAAATTATTTAACATATTTGTTAAATGCTAAAACAGAGGCATACCATTATGACTCTCCAAGTCATTTCGAGTTCGTAGATACCAAACATGTATAGGTTCTTTTTTTAAGTGGTGAAAAAAATCCAAAGTTTGTAAAAAAAAGAAAGTTGCCATTTTCCGAGAACCATTTGCTTTCTGTAAATGTGATATAGACCCCAATGAGACTTAAACCAAATACCACACAGCAAGTGAGCCTGTTTGTTTAAAACACCAGCACTGAATCTTAGTCCTAGTGTGGTTCTGTCCTCAATTATTATATTGTAGTTACGTGTACAACATTTCTCACAAATGAAAATTACACAATTTTATCTAATATTTATTCATTGTGCTATCTCAATTTTCTGTTTTGATAACATCATCCTACATTATCTTGTACAACAGCACTCACCTGCCTGAAAGGGGCCTGTGGCAGCTTTCATCCCGGTTTTCTTGGCTCACGAATATATTTCCGGAAATTAAGATCACGTTGGTTTTACGGCTCTTAAGGGAAAATTGAAGAATCTCTCAAAGTGGATGAGGTAATCTTTGTTATGCAGACACCTTGGGCAATATTCATCTATATGTACAGTGTATTAATACAGTACATGACAGCATATACGTTTACATTACCTTTTCCATAGGAGAATACAATATCTACAGAACAGCTATCTGCTGTGATTTTGAATAGCTTTCTATTATTTTTCAGCTATAAAACACCCCAGGGTCTATAAAATTTTAAGTGTAAAGCAAATTGAATGATCATAAACTAACTAGGAGAACTAACCATCTACTGTGGATGTGGACTTGTACAAATCCTTCTGTTTCTACATGTTTTTCTAAACATAATCGAAGATGTTGAGATCAGCTACAATTCTACATAAAAATTGGGCAAAATTCCTTTCCCAAAAATAAAGCAATTGGTCACCTCACTTCCCAGATGTTTACAGACTGTTGTAAAAAGAAAAGGGGATGCTATACAAAGGTAGACGTGGCTCTGAGATGCCCGCCAGGGATGTGTGGTACTCGGTACCAGGTCAGGTACTTAAAGGGATGTGTCAAGGTGGCGGCAACCTGGTCCGTGGCCCTGGGTGCCCATATTAAAGGGACGGTCTTTAAAGGGGGTTTGAATAAAGTTTGTAAAAATAACAAATGTTTGTGATGTCACCTGTGGTATTCGGTGAGAGGCGACCAACGCTGCTAAAAGGGGTCCTCTGGGGAGTGATGGCACTGCAGCAAAGATGGTATGGCTTCCCACAGGTGAAGCTGGAATACCCAGGGCTCCCAGTGTGTTTGGCAAAGATGGGATGGTGCCAGAAATAAATAGAAGACTCAAAGTAGCAGTTTCTTTACCTGGTTTACTGATGGTAGACATCACCATGTGGTTTTTAATTGCATCTCATCACACTTGCCAACTCATATGTAGGCTTTGCTGAACAGAGGTGTCCACATTCACCCAGGCATACAGACATTGGCCTTTGGTAAGTGTTCACATTTGGATAGGGGGGTCAGGGACCCATCAGTTTTATGAGACCACCTTGACGACGGTTGATGGGCTCACACTATTTGATTATATCAAATTCTGTGCAAAGCGTCTCTTAAATATTTTCCTAATGTTCAAAAGCCATTTTGCTATTCATATTTCATATATTTCAGATTAGACATGCTTTTGCACAATTGAGTGCAACCTTTTTTGTATATTTATGATGGTAGACAGCCACAGTCCAGGGTACCAGCAACAGGTATCAGTGAGGTCCGGTTTGCCTGAAAGCAATTACAGATCCCCTTCCCAGGTGAGGTTCGTAAGCCTTCCATCTCGCGCTGAATAAGTGAGTTCCTTGCTGCCTATGGCTTCCATCAAGGTCCTCTCTCTCCTGTCCTGGGACAGTACCTGCATGGCAGGCTACTCAAGCCTTTTTACAGAATCTCTATCATGACTCGGGCTCTGTGTCTTGCTATACCTTCAGGTTGGGGTGTGGACAGTCGACTTAAAATCTACTGTCCTTCAGTTCTGCTGTGGGACATAAAGTACTACACAGCATCGGGCTCTCGGAGCTCGGTTCCTGCACTTCAGCTTGGAGGGAGCCCAGTCACAGCCCTCCCGCAAGCTCCTTTGTTCTCCTGTGCTTCTCCCCTTTGGCACTTGCTATCAATGCAATGTTCCTGCTTTTCTGACCTGGAGCTGCAGCACCACAGGTGTCTGCATGACCCCGGCTTTCCTCACACTCTTCTCTCCATCTCCTCCAAACTGACTAACTCCTCCAGACTAACTCCTACTCCAGACTAGAATATATATCTATATACTGTATATAATTGTCTAAGTGTCTGTTTATCTGTAACCGAAATCCTGCGTCGCTGATTGGTCGTGCCTGGCCGGCCTCGACCAATCAGCGTTCATAAATAAACTACATACATATACTAGAAAGAGAATAACATGAAGGACAGTCTGTGAGGGAGAGAATAGCAAGTAGGACAGTCTGTGAGGGAGAGAATAATATGGATAGCAGTCTGTGAAGGAGAGAATAACATGGAGGAAAGTCTGTGAGGGAGAGAATAACATGGAGGACAGTCTGTGAGGGAGAGAATAACATGGAGGACAATGTGTGAGGGAGAGAATAACATGGAGAACAGTGTGTGAGGGAGAGAATAACATGGAGGACAGTCTGTGAGGGTGAGAATAACAAGGAGGACAGTCTGTGTGGGAGAGAATAAGATGGAGGACAGTTTGTGAGGGCGAGAATAACATGGACAGTCTGTGAGGGAGAGAATAATATAGAGGACAGTGTGTGAGGGAGAGAATAACATGAAGGACAGTCTGTGTGGGAGAGAATAACATGGAGGACCATCTGTGAGGGAGAGAATAACATGGTGGACAGTCTGTGAGGGAGAGAATAACATGGAGGACAGTCTGAGGGAGAGAATAACATGGAGAACAGTCTGTGAGGGAGACAATAACATGGAGAACAGACTGTGAGCGAGAGAATAACATGGAGGACAGTCTGTGAGGGCGAGAATAACATGGAGGACAGTCTGTAAGCACCAATGTTTATATGAATACGAGATGGTGGCCCGATTCTAACGCATCGGGTATCTACAGTACTATATAATCATCTAATTATGTCTATTTGTCTGTAATGGAAATCCCGAGTCACTGAATGGTCTCGCCAGCTGCCCGCGACCAATCAGCGACAGGCGCAGTCCACCCGCGAAATGGCGCGGGATTTGAACCACGCTTCTCTGATTGGTCACACCCGGCTAGCCATGACCAATCAGCGATATTGGCTCAGGATTTAAACACCGCTTCACTGATAATGTATATATTTTACCCGGAAAATCCTGTGTATTCATTGCATTATTCTTAAATCTTCATAAATAAACTACATACATATTCTAGAATACCCGATGCCTTAGAATCGGGCCAACATCTAGTATATATATATATATATATACAGCTCGGGAAGCTCCCCTGAAACCGGGTTTTGGGCCCCCATTCTGGCCTGGAGTCAGAATGTGTTGCATGTAGGTGTACTTACTGTTAAAGGGATCTTCCTTGCTTCCAGGCATTACATTACTCTCCCCAAAAAGAAGGCAACATCACTGTAACAACCGGTTTCCTGGGGTGTTACAGCTCAGTCCCAAAATGTAGAGATGTGTTGCTGCCATCAATTTCTAACTGAGTTATTCTTTTCAAATGAAAAAATGCCTAAGGCTGCCGTCACACTAGCAGTATTTGGTCAGTATTTTACATCAGTATTTGTAAGCCAAAACCAGGAGTCGAACAATGAGAGGAAAAGTGTAATAGAAACATATTATTATTATTATTATTTATTGTTATAGCGCCATTTATTCCATGGCTCTTTACATGTATGCACCACTTCTGCATTTATCACCCACTCCTGGTTTTGGCTTACAAAGGCCGGCGTCACACTCAGCGTATATAAAAATACGGTCCGTAATTTACGGCCGCAATACGCAGAAAAGTCCCCAAAATAGTGGTCCGTATCTCCTCCGTAGGCAGGGTGTGTCAACGTATTTTGCGCATGGCATCCTCTGTATGTAATCCGTATGGCATCCGTACTGCGAGATTATCTCGCAGGCTTGCAAAACCGACATACGGACATACAATGGATCCATGTTCTCAAAAAATCATAAAAACATATATACTGTCTATATATATATATATATATATATATCTCATTGAGACACATATATATATATATTAATATTTACTTCAGCGCGATATAGCAGAAAGCCGGTAATTCAATTGCCGGCTTTTGCTACCTCCTTCCTAAACCCGACATGATATGAGACATGGTTTACATACAGTAAACCATCTCATATTCCCATTTTTTTGCATATTCCACACTACTAATGTTAGTAGTGTGTATGTGCAAAATTTGGGCGCTCTAGCTATTAAATTTAAGGATTAAATGGCGGAAAAAATTGGCGTGGGCTCCCGCGCAATTTTCTCCGCCAGAGTAGTAAAGCCAGTGACTGAGGGCAGATATTAATAGCCTGGAGAGGGTCCATGGTTTTTGCCCCCCCCCCCCGTGGCTAAAAACATCTGCCCCCAGCCACCCCAGAAAAGGCACATCTGGAAGATGCGCCTATTCTGGCACTTGGCCACTCTCTTCCCATTGCCATGTAGCGGTGGGATATGGGATAATGAAGGGTTAATGTCACCTTGCTATTGTAAGGTGACATTAAGCCAGATTAATAATGGAGAGGCGTTAATTCTGACACCTATCCATTATTAATCCAATAGCATGAAATGGTTAATAAAAACACACACACATTATTAAAAATTATTTTAATGAAATGAACACACAGTTTGTTTGAATATTTTATTGTTCTCTCAATCCACCTGAAGACCCTCGCTCTGTAACAAAGGAAACATAATAAACCAACAATATACATACCTTCCGATGATCTGTAACGTCCCACAATGTAAATCCATCTGAAGGGGTTAAAATATTTTACAGCCAGGAGCTCTGCTATAATGCAGCTGTGCTCGTGGCTGTAAACCCCAGCGAATGAAGGTAATGTAGGTCAATGACCTGTAGTTACCTTCATTTGCGGTGATGCGCCCCCTGCTGGATGTCCTTCGAGCGTGGGAAAAATCAGACAAGTTCCCAGGCTCGAGTTCATATGAGGACAACCAGCAGAGGGCGCATCACCGACAATATGTCATCAGCTCCCCGTGACGGTAGCAAACCTTATGTTTGCTTTCAATTTAGCCCTCAGTTCCATCAAATTAAGGGCATTATCAATAAATTTCTCCCTATTTTATATGAAGATGAAAGTTTGGCTAGAATCTTACAAACTGGCGTTAATGTTGTGGCCAGAAAAGCCCCCTCTATAGGCAATAGAATTTCGCCGAGTATGTTTTGTATTAAGAGTCAGAGGAGCAGGACATGGCTTGACTATAATGGTTTCTTTAAATGTGGCTCTAATAAATGTAGAACATGTGCACATGCGAATATTACAAAAATGTTTCATAGTAGTGATAATTCTCAAAGTTTCAATATCAAGCAATATATTAATTGCAACACCAATTTTGTTATTTATAAAATTGATTGCACTATGTGCCAGTTATCATATGTAGGGTGCACGTCACGCAAATTGAAAGTTCGGGTAGGTGAACATTTGTATGATATTGGTCACACTGGTAATTCAACTCGTACTATCTCTGCGGCTTCGAAGCACTTTATTTTAGTCCATGCGCGCAGCACTCAGTCTTTTCGAGTACAGGGAATTGAACGGGTTAATAAACCATTACGGGGTGGAGACATGAGACGATTGCTTCACATTCGTGAGGCTTTTTGGATCTATTACCTCAGCACCCGGTTTCCTGCAGGTCTCAACAAACGTAGTGAACTGATGTTTCATTATTAATGTTATTTGTATGTGTCTTGTTATGATTTTAAGAAGTAATTTCTCTTGTTCATTTCTTTTATTATATGTCAAATTTTGTCAAGTTATGTGCGATGATTGTTAGTCCTTTTTCATCTGAAGGACCTTGTGCTGGATCATGTGACCACTTGCTTGGGTTGCATTGGTCATTAGGACTTATATAATGAGCACACAATTATATGTATGCAGCTTTGATAAAGATCCGTAGTGATCGAAAAGCGTCGCTGTCTGTGTCCCGGTGTGCGGCCGGAGAGCATGTACCCACTGCTTTTACATTGGCACAATAAAGTTTCAAGCCTTGATTTTAAGAATATGGAGCTGGAACGACTTTTTTCTTTTTTCCTCATCTGATGACTGCGCTGATCTACGTGGAGTTCCGTGCACCTGCGGTGGCTACTTGGTGAGCTGGCTGTGTCTACTTTAGCTGTTTTCTATTATTTTACATGTGTTTTCTTCAGGCTCTACATAGAAGCATAGAGAGAAAAGAAGCAACAAATCTACACAGTTCAGCAGCGTCTTTAGATGCACTGAGAGCAGGAGTTTTCATGAAATCGCATCCACTTTGCTTGGACATTGAGGTCATGTTCACATGTAGCTTAAATGCTGCATTTTTTTGCTGTTTTTTTTTTGCAGCAAAATTCTGCTGAGTTTAACTGTCCAAGCAAAGTGGATCTGATTTCATAAAAACTCTGCCCACTGCATCTAACTGTGCCGAACTGTGTGGTTTTGGTGCCTTTTATTTCTCTATCGGCTTCTATGTGGAGCCTAAAAAAAAAACGCATGTAAAACACTGCAATTACTTTTTTTAAGTTCAGAATCAAAAATTTTCTGCACTATAAAAAAAAACACATTAAAAGCATTGCTTCAACTCTACACCAAAAACACATCAAATAAGGGAAAATGCATAAAATGCAGTAAAAATACAATAAACAGAAAATATTTTTATCTGGAGAAAATGTGCAGAAAACAAAAAAAACAGTATTTATGCAACATGGGAACATGGCCTTACAGACATGAAAAAGTCAGATGCCATACAGTGAAGCTACATAAAAATGGGACAGTTGTGGCTGATATAACAATGAATGAGTGAACAAAAAAAATGAAAGAGATGATTTGCATAGCTCCGCCTACTGCAAAGGATTCTGGGTAAACCTGCTATTCTTTGTATTATGCTGCTTGCAAGTACTTTCCGTTTCAGGAAAGCATCCACTATGAACAAAAAAATAAATCTACAGGTCCCAACTAGAGACAAGCAGGACACACAGATGATATTCTTCCAGCTCTGGCTAGCCAAAAGCTGTGCCAGGGACACCAGAAGTTGAGAGAATCGCAGGCCATCCATCCGGCCACTGGCACTGACCTGGACTCTGGACTAAAGTTCAGAGAATTGATTCGCTCATCTCTAGTTCCCACCAGCATATACAGCAGACAGTCCGGGATTTGGGTCTTCTCCCTGCAGTCTTGGGCGTCTGCTGAATGTTCCTCACTGCCACCTCCCCTCTGACATCTCCTCCTGCCAGGGTAGAAAGAAATAGTAAATGGGTGTGACTTGGGATGTGGCTAGGAGTGTGGTCAAAATCTGCATTGGCGCACTACAAATGCTGCATCATTTGCTCCTCCTTCTTTTTTGTAACAGTTGCAAATAATGAGTCTGCTGTGGAAGTAAGTGTTGAGGTATTAACAGGGGCGGAACTACCGCGGTCGCAGGGGTCGCAGCTGCGACTGGGCCCGGAGTGCTTAGGGGGGCCCGCCCAGTCCAGCAAAGATTGGGCGGGCCCCTAAGCTCTGAGCTACAAAACTGTCCACCAGGCCTTTAAATCAGTGGGTGCCTCTTCATGCGGCTGGCAGGCAGGTCCGCAATTCTCCGGCGGCAGCCTGCTGTATTGTGCCGGCTGCCGACCCTTTAGCTCCCGAGTGCAGGGTAAGCAGCGTTCATTACAGAACGCTGCCCCTCCTGCACAACAACACAGGAATGATGTCATCAGGGTGGGCGTGGTTACTGGGTGGGCGGAGTTACCACCCAATGCTCTCCTGTCCTGTCCCGACTCCTGAAATAGGAGCTGCTGCCAGACTCCACCAGAGCGATCTCTGTGCTGGCAGCTCTATGCCTCTCTGCAGGTGATCTATGCCCCTCAGCTCTGTGCCACCCCCCACTGTTTGCCCCAATATGATCTCTGTACCCCCCGCTGTGTGCCCCAATATGATCTCTGCCCCCATGCTGAGTGCCCCAATATGATCTCTGTGCCCCACGCTGAGTGCACCAATATGATCTCTGCGCTCCCCACTGAGTGCCCCAATATGATCTCTGTGCCCCCCGCTGAGTGCCCCAATATGATCTCTGTGCCCCCGCAGTATGCACCAATATGATCTCTGTGCCCCCCGCTGTGTGTCCCAATATGATCTCTGTGCCCCGCCCGCTGTGTGCCCCAATATGATCTCTGTGCCCCCGCTGTGTGCCCCTATATGATCTCTGTGCCCCTTGCTGTGTGCACCAATATGATCTCTGTGCCCCCCGCTGTATGCACCAATATGATCTGTGCTCCCCGCAGTATGCACCAATATGATCTCTGTGCCCCCCGCTGTGTGCCCCAATATGATCTCTGTGCCCCCGCTGAGTGCCCCAATATGATCTCTGTGCCCCTTGCTGTGTGCCCCAATATGATCTCTGTGCCCCTTGCTGTGTGCCCCAATGTGATCTCTGTGCCCCTCGCTGTACGCACCAATATGATCTCTGTGCCCCCCCACTGTATGCACCAATATGATCTCTGTGCCCCCCGCTGAGTGCCCCAATAAGATCTCTGTCCCCCACGCTGTGTACCCCAATATGAACTCTGTGCCCCCCGCTGTGTGCACCAATATGATCTCTGTGCCCCCGCTGAGTGCCCCAATATGATCTCTGTGCCCCTTGCTGTGTGCCCCAATATGATCTCTGTGCCCCTTGCTGTGTGCCCCAATGTGATCTCTGTGCCCCTCGCTCTACGCACCAATATGATCTCTGTGCCCCCCCACTGTATGCACCAATATGATCTCTGTGCCCCCGCTGAGTGCCCCAATATGATCTCTGTGCCCCTTGCTGTGTGCCCCAATGTGATCTCTGTGCCCCTCGCTGTACGCACCAATATGATCTCTGTGCCCCCCCACTGTATGCACCAATATGATCTCTGTGCCCCCCGCTGAGTGCCCCAATAAGATCTCTGCCCCCCACGCTGTGTACCCCAATATGAACTCTGTGCCCCCCGCTGTGTGCACCAATATGATCTCTGTGCCCCCCGATGAGTGCCCCAATATGATCTCTGTGCCCCCCAGCTATGTGCCCCTGCGGTCTCTGTTCCCCCTGTGATCTCTGTGCCCCCCAGCTATGTGCCCCCTGTGATCTCTTCCCCTTGTGATCTCTGTTCCCCCTGTTATCCCTGTGGCTCCCAGCTATGTGCCCCCTGTGATTTCTGTGCCCTTTGTGAGTGCGGCCCTCGTTCGTGCTTGGGCGTGTGTCTGCAGCCCTTGTCAGTGCGGGAAAACAGGAGAGCGTGTGCACACTAGGGCCTGTGCAGAAGTGTGAAAAGGCCACACAGACACCTGAGCCTTACTCTGAACAGCGCTCTCCTCACCGATCCCAGGCCGGCATCTGCTTCAAGTCCTCAGCACCTCCAACGCTGGCTGGACAGTGGACCCTCCTCATCCTCTTCCATCTCAGGTGAGTACCAGCATGAAATCTTTTTACGTATACACAGCATTTGCAGATTGACCTGTATACTGTGTATAGACTGCTGCATGTACAGTATATAGGTGACACTGCTGTATTATATACCGTAATCACCGTATCACCTATATAATGTATATACAGAAGTCTACAGTTAGGTCCATATATATTTGGACAGAGACAACATTTTTCTAATTTTGGTTATAGACATTACCACAATGAATTTTAAATAAAACAATTCAGAGGCAGTTGAAGTTCAGACTTTCAGCTTTCATTTGAGGGTATCCACATTAAAATTGGATGAAGGGTTTAGGAGTTTCAGCTCCTTAACATGTGCCACCCTGTTTTTAAAGGGACCAAAAGTAATTGGACAATTGACTCCAAGGCTATTTCATTAACAGGAGTGGGCAATCCCTTCATTATGTCATTCTCAATTAAGCAGATAAAAGGCCTGGAGTTGATTTGAGGTGTGGTGTTTGCATTTGGAAGGTTTTGCTGTGAAGTAAACATGCGGTCAAAGGAGCTCTCCATGCAGGTGAAACAAGCCATCCTTAAGCTGCGAAAACAGAAAAAACCCATCTGAGAAATTGCTACAATATTAGGAGTGGCAAAATCTACAGTTTGGTACATCCTGAGAAAGAAAGAAAGCACTGGTGAACTCATCAATGCAAAAAGACCTGGGCACCCACGGAAGACAACAGTGGTGGATGATCGCAGAGTAATCCCCATGGTGAAGAGAAACCCCTTCACAACAGCCAACCAAGTGAACAACACTCTCCAGGAGGTCGGCGTATCAATATCCAAATCTACCATAAAGAGAAGACTGCATGAAAGTAAATACAGAAGGTTCACTGCACGGTGTAAGCCACTCATAAGCATCAAGAATAAAAAGGCTAGACTGGACTTTGTTAAAAAAAAAATCTAAAAAAGCCAACACAGTTCTGGAAGAACATTCTTTGGACAGATGAAACCAAGATCAACCTCTACCAGAATGATGGAATGAGAAAAGTATGGCGAAGGCGTGGTACATCTCATGATCACAAAGCATACCACATCATCTGTAAAACACGGCGGAGGCAGTGTGATGGCTTGGGCATGCATGGCTGCCAGTGGCACTGGGTCACTAATATTTATTGATAATGTGACACAGGACAGAAGCAGCCGAATGAATTCTGAGGTATTCAGAGCCATACTGTGTGCTCAGATCCAGCCAAATGCAGCCAAACTGATTGGTCGTCGTTTCATACTACAGATAGACAATGACCCAAAACATAAAGCCAAAGCAACCCAGGAGTTTATTAAAGCAAAGAAGTGGAATATTCTTGAATGGCCAAGTCAGTTACCTGATCTCAACCCAATTGAGCATGCATTTCACTTGTAAAAGACTAAACTTCAGACAGAAAGGTCCACAAACAAACAGCAACTGAAAACCACCGCAGTGAAAGCCTGGCAGAGCATCAAAAAGGAGGAAACACAGCGTCTGGTGATGTCCATGAGTTCAAGACTTCAGGCAGTCATTGCTAACAAAGGGTTTTCAACCAAGTGCTAAAAATGAACATTTTATTTAAAATTATTGAATCTGTCCAATTACTTTTGGTCCCTTTAAAAACAGTGTGGCTTATGTTAAGGAGCTGAAACTCCTAAACCCTTCATCCAATTTTAATGTGGATACCCTCAAATGAAAGCTGAAAGTCTGAACTTCAACTGCATCTGAATTGTTTTGTTTAAAATTCATTGTGGTAATGTCTATAATCAAAAGTAGGAAAATGTTGTGTCTGACCAAATATATATGGACCTAACTGTATATTCATTATATAGGTGACCCTGTGACTAATATGAATATACGTGATATAGGTGATACTGCTGCATATATATACTGTGACTATAAACTGCAATCACAGTATCACTTATATAATGTATGTACAGCAGTCTATATACAATGTATAGGTGAAACTGCGACTGCGGTATGTGAGTTATATAGGTCATACCCTTGTATGTAATATACTGCGACCGCTGTGTATAGCCTATATAGGTCAGCCACAGTGTGTGTGTTATATACACACACACACACACACACATACTGCGGCTGGTCTATATGGGCTATACACAGCGGATGCAGTATATTACACCCAGTGGTATAACCTATATAATGTACTGTACATACCTCAGTCTCAGTTTCACCTATATAATGTATGTGTGTGTGTGTGTCTGTCTATATATATTTATACACACACACACAGCACTCTGATTGATTGTGATAAAAGTGTCGGACTCTTTATTGGCCCAAGTGGCAACGTTTCGGATCAATAACAGGGCACTTCTCTGATATGAAACTGAAATGTTGCCGCATGGGCTAATAAAGACTCCACTGTTTAAAGGGATTGTCTCCCACTAGAACAACCTCATCTTAAACTGAATGTTCATCCCCGATAAAATAATAAAGCCTATACTCTCCTCCTGTGCCGGCGCCGTTCCCACAGTGGCTGTGATGACCCCCTCGGGGCTGTGATGTGCTGTTGTGATTCCCGGCACCAATCAGCGCTGGTGTCACTGTCTCCATCTTTGGACAAACTGAACGTGAAGAGGAAGTCCAGGACGAGGGTGTTAGTTTGAATCAGGATACCTAACACGAGGCTGGAGGCTGTGGTCGGTATACAGACCGTGAACTTCACTCTTGTGAACACAGCCTACAACTAATTCTGTAATGGTGCATGTATACTAACGCAGATCGTGTTCATTCATGCATGTCACCATTTCTAATTCACCTATATATTTAGGCATGGTGGGGGGCCCCATTTGAAAGTTCGCACCGGGGCCCATAACTTTGTAATTCCACCAATGGGTATTAGATTCTTTTTTCCTTCTATGTCTTATGTTTATTATGCCCTAGGGTCTCTCCAGATCCGAGAGCATAATAAGGTACATTTAATTTGTGAACAATGAATTCACTGCAAATTAAATTTCATGTAAAAAAAAAACACATGATTTGGCTAACTAAAGATTCATCAAATCTGATTATCTCTAATAACTAGTTCCATATATACAGTATATATATATATATATATATATATCATATATACTCGAGTATAAGCCGACCCGAGTATAAGCCGACCCCCCTAATTTTGCCACAAAAAACTGGGAAAACTTATTGACTCGAGTATAAGCCTAGGGTAGGAAATGCAGCAGCTACCGGTGAATTTCAAAAATAAAAATAGAAGCTCCATACCGTTCATTATGGCCCCATAGATGCTCCATATAAAGCTGTGTCACATATAATGCTCTGCACCATTCATTATGGCCCCATAGATGCTCCATATAAAACTGTGCCATATAGAATGCTCTGCACCGTTTATATGGATCATCTATGGGGCCATAATGAAGCTGTGCCATATAGAATGCTCTGCACCGTTCATTATGGCCCCATAGATGCTCCACATAAAGCTGTGCCATATGGAATGCTCTGCACCGTTCATTATGGCCCCATAGATGCTCCACATAAAGCTGTGCCATATGGAATGCTCTGCACTGTTCATTATGGCCCCATAGATGCTCCACATAAAGCTGTGCCATATGGAATGCTCTGCACCGTTCATTATGGCCCCATAGATGCTCCTTATAAAGCTGTGCCCCATATATAATGCTCTGCACTGTTCATTATGGCCCCATAGATGCTCCATAGAAAGCTGCCCCATATATAATGCTCTGCACCGTTGATTATTGCCCCATAGATGCTCCATATAAAGCTGTCCAATATATAATGCTGCTGCTGCAATAAAAAAAAAATCACATACTCACCTCTCTTGCTCAGGATGGCAGCGCTTTCAATATTTACCTGCTCCTCGTGTGACTCCATCTCCAGCACTGACGCTCAGCAGAGAGCGCGCACTGACTACGTTACCGCGCCCTCTAACCTGAGCATCACAGCTAGAGAACGCTGGAGACGGAGCCGCACCGGAACGAGGAGTAGTGTTATGCTGTGCTATCAGGCAACACAGTGTGCAGTAATCAGCGCACATACAGTGATATGGCAATAACCCAAAAACAATAGAACAAGCTCTGAGACGTGGAATCTCTGCAGACCGCAATACCTGAACCTATCCTCACACAACTAAAAGCAGCAGTGGATTGCGCCTAACACTACCTATGCAACTCGGCACTGCCTGAGGAGCTGACTAGCCTGAAGATAGAAATACAAGCCTGACTTGCCTCAGAGAAATACCCCAAAGGAATAGGCAGCCCCCCACATATAATGACTGTTAGCAAGATGAAAAGACAAAACGTAGGAATGAAATAGATTCAGCAAAGTGAGGCCCGATATTCTAGACAGAGCGAGGATAGCAAAGAGAACTATGCAGTCTACAAAAAACCCTAAAGCAGAACCACGCAAAGGGGGGCAAAAAGACCCACCGTGCCGAACTAACGGCACGGCGGTGCACCCTTTGCGTCTCAGAGCTTCCAGCAAAAGAGAATAGCACAGCTGCACAGAAAAAACGGAAACAAAAACAAAGTAACACTTATCTAGCAGAGCAGCAGGCCACAGGAAAGATGCAGTAGCTCAGATCCAACACTGGAACATTGACAAGGAGCAAGGAAGACAGACTCAGGTGGAGTTAAATAGCAAGGCAGCCAACGAGCTCACCAAAACACCTGAGGGAGGAAGCCCAGAGGCTGCAATACCACTTGTGACCACAGGAGTGAATTCAGCCACAGAATTCACAACAGTACCCCCCCTTGAGGAGGGGTCACTGAACCCTCACCAGAACCCCCAGGCCGACCAGGATGAGCCACATGAAAGGCACGAACAAGATCTGGGGCATGGACATCAGAGGCAAAAACCCAGGAATTATCCTCCTGAGCATAACCCTTCCATTTGACCAGATACTGGAGTTTCCGTCTAGAGACATGAGAATCCAAAATTTTCTCCACAATATACTCCAATTCCCCCTCCACCAAAACAGGGGCAGGAGGCTCCACAGATGGAACCATAGGTGCCACGTATCTTCTCAACAACGACCTATGGAATACATTATGTATGGAAAAGGAGTCTGGGAGGGTCAGACGAAAAGACACCGGATTGAGAATCTCAGAAATCCTATACGGACCAATAAAACGAGGTTTAAATTTAGGAGAGGAAACCTTCATAGGAATATGACGAGAAGATAACCAAACCAGATCCCCAACACGAAGTCGGGGACCCACACGGCGTCTACGATTAGCGAAAAGCTGAGCCTTCTCCTGGGACAAGGTCAAATTGTCCACTACCTGAGTCCAGATCTGCTGCAACCTGTCCACCACAGAATCCACACCAGGACAGTCCGAAGACTCAACCTGTCCTGAAGAGAAACGAGGATGGAACCCAGAATTGCAGAAAAACGGAGAGACCAAGGTAGCCGAGCTGGCCCGATTATTAAGGGCGAACTCAGCCAACGGCAAAAATGACACCCAATCATCCTGGTCAGCAGAAACAAAACATCTCAGATATGTTTCCAAGGTCTGATTGGTTCGTTCGGTCTGGCCATTAGTCTGAGGATGGAAGGCCGAGGAAAAAGATTGGTCAATGCCCATCCTACCACAAAAGGCTCGCCAGAACCTCGAGACAAACTGGGAACCTCTGTCAGAAACAATATTCTCAGGAATGCCATGCAAACGAACCACATGCTGGAAGAACAAAGGCACCAAATCAGAGGAGGAAGGCAATTTAACCAAGGGCACCAAATGGACCATTTTAGAAAAGCGATCACAGACCACCCAAATGACCGACATCTTTTGAGAAACGGGAAGGTCAGAAATGAAATCCATCTAAATATGTGTCCAAGGCCTCTTCGGGACCGGCAAGGGCAAAAGCAACCCACTGGCACGTGAACAGCAGGGCTTAGCCCTAGCACAAATCCCACAGGACTGCACAAAAGCACGCACATCCCGTGACAGAGATGGCCACCAGAAGGATCTAGCCACTAACTCTCTGGTACCAAAGGTTCCTGGATGACCAGCCAGCACCGAACAATGAAGTTCAGAGATAACTTTACTAGTCCACCTATCAGGGACGAACAGTTTCTCGGCCGGACAACGATCAGGTTTATTAGCCTGAAATTTCTGCAACACTCTCCGCAAATCAGGAGAGATGGCAGACACAATGACTCCTTCCTTGAGGATACTCGCCGGCTCAGATAACCCCGGAGAGTCGGGCACAAAACTCCTAGACAGAGCATCCGCCTTCACATTTTTAGAGCCCGGAAGGTACGAAATCACAAAATCAAAACGAGCAAAAAATAACGACCAACGGGCCTGTTTAGGATTCAAGCGCTTGGCAGACTCGAGAAAAGTAAGATTCTTATGATCAGTCAATACCACCACGCGATGCTTAGCTCCCTCAAGCCAATGACGCCACTCCTCGAATGCCCACTTCATGGCCAGCAACTCTCGGTTGCCCACATCATAATTACGCTCAGCAGCAGAAAATTTCCTGGAAAAGAAAGCACATGGTTTCAACACTGAGCAACCAGAACCTCTCTGTGACAAAACCGCCCCTGCTCCAATCTCAGAAGCATCAACCTCGACCTGGAACGGAAGAGAAACATCTGGTTGACACAACACAGGGGCACAGCAAAAACGACGCTTCAACTCCTGAAAAGCTTCCACGGCAGCAGAAGACCAATTAACCAAATCAGCACCCTTCTTGGTCAAATCGGTCAATGGTCTGGCAATGCTAGAAAAATTACAGATGAAGCGACGATAAAAATTAGCAAAGCCCAGGAATTTCTGCAGACTTTTCAGAGATGTCGGCTGAGTCCAATCCTGGATGGCCTGGACCTTAACCGGATCCATCTCGATAGTAGAAGGGGAAAAGATGAACCCCAAAAATGAAACTTTCTGCACACCGAAGAGACACTTTGATCCCTTCACGAACAAGGAATTAGCACGCAGTACCTGGAAAACCATTCTGACTTGCTTCACATGAGACTCCCAATCATCAGAGAAGATCAAAATGTCATCCAAGTAAACAATCAGGAATTTATCCAGATACTCACGGAAAATGTCATGCATAAAAGACTGAAAAACAGATGGAGCATTGGCAAGTCCGAACGGCATCACCAGATACTCAAAATGACCCTCGGGCGTATTAAATGCCGTTTTCCATTCATCTCCCTGCCTGATTCTCACCAGATTATACGCACCACGAAGATCAATCTTAGTAAACCAACTAGCCCCCTTAATCCGAGCAAACAAGTCAGATATCAATGGCAAGGGATACTGAAACTTAACAGTGATCTTATTAAGAAGGCGGTAATCAATACACGGTCTTAGCGAACCATCCTTTTTGGCTACAAAAAAGAACCCTGCTCCCAATGGTGATGACGATGGGCGAATATTTCCCTTCTCCAGGGATTTTTTCACATAACTGCGCATAGCGGTGTGTTCAGGCACGGACAAATTAAATAAACGACCCTTAGGGAATTTACTACCAGGAATCAAATTGATAGCACAATCACAATTCCTATGCGGAGGTAGGGCATCAGACTTGGGCTCTTCAAATACATCCTGAAAGTCAGACAAGAACTCTGGGATGTCAGAAGGAATGGATGACGAAATAGACAAAAATGGAACATCACCATGTACTCCCTGACAACCCCAGCTGGTTACCGACATAGAGTTCCAATCTAATACTGGATTATGGGTTTGTAGCCATGGCAACCCCAACACGACCACATCATGCAGATTATGCAGTACCAGAAAGTGAATAACTTCCTGATGTGCAGGAGCCATGCACATGGTCAGCTGGGCCCAGTACTGAGGCTTATTCTTGGCCAAAGGTGTAGCATCAATTCCTCTCAACGGAATAGGACACCGCAAAGGCTCCAAGAAAAATCCACAACGTTTAGCATAATCCAAATCCATCAGATTCAGGGCAGCGCCTGAATCCACAAACGCCATGACAGAATACGATGACAAAGAGCATATCAAGGTAATGGACAGAAGGAATTTGGACTGTACAGTACCAATGACGGCAGAGCTATCGAACCGCCTAGTGCGCTTAGGACAATTAGAAATAGCATGAGTGGAATCACCACAGTAGAAACACAGCCTGTTCAGACGTCTGTGTTCTTGCCGTTCAACTTTAGTCATAGTCCTGTCGCACTGCATAGGCTCAGGTTTACTCTCAGACAATACCGCCAGATGGTGCACAGATTTACGCTCGCGCAAGCGACGACCGATCTGAATGGCCAAGGACATAGACTCATTCAAACCAGCAGGCATAGGAAATCCCACCATGACATCCTTAAGAGCTTCAGAGAGACCCTTTCTGAACCAAGCCGCCAGTGCAGATTCATTCCACAGAGTGAGTACTGACCACTTCCTAAATTTCTGACAATATACTTCTACATCATCCTGACCCTGGCATAAAGCCAGCAAATTTTTCTCAGCCTGATCCACTGAATTAGGCTCATCGTAAAGCAATCCAAGCGCCTGGAAAAACGCATCAACATTACTCAATGCAGGGTCTCCTGGCGCAAGAGAAAACGCCCAGTCCTGTGGGTCGCCGCGCAAAAAAGAAATAATAATCAAAACCTGTTGAATAGGATTACCAGAAGAATGAGGTTTCAAGGCCAGAAATAGCTTACAATTATTTTTGAAGCTCAGGAACTTAGTTCTGTCACCAAAAAACAAATCAGGAATAGGAATTCTTGGTTCTAGCATAGATTTCTGATCAATTGTATCTTGAATCTTTTGTACATTTATAACGAGATTATCCATTGAGGAGCACAGAGCCTGAATATCCATGTCCACAGCTGTGTCCTGAAGCACTCTAATGTCTAGGGGAAAAAAAAAAACTGAAGACAGAGCTGAGGAAAAAAAAAATGATGTCAGGACTTCTTTTTTCCCTCTATTGAGAATCATTGGTTTTGGCTCCTTGTACTGTTATGCTGTGCTATCAGGCAACACAGTGTGCAGTAATCAGCGCACATACAGTGATATGGCAATAACCCAAAAACAATAGAACAAGCTCTGAGACGTGGAATCTCTGCAGACCGCAATACCTGAACCTATCCTCACACAACTAAAAGCAGCAGTGGATTGCGCCTAACACTACCTATGCAACTCGGCACTGCCTGAGGAGCTGACTAGCCTGAAGATAGAAATACAAGCCAGACTTGCCTCAGAGAAATACCCCAAAGGAATAGGCAGCCCCCCACATATAATGACTGTTAGCAAGATGAAAAGACAAAACGTAGGAATGAAATAGATTCAGCAAAGTGAGGCCCGATATTCTAGACAGAGCGAGGATAGCAAAGAGAACTATGCAGTCTACAAAAAACCCTAAAGCAGAACCACGCAAAGGGGGGCAAAAAGACCCACCGTGCCGAACTAACGGCACGGCGGTGCAACCTTTGCGTCTCAGAGCTTCCAGCAAAAGAGAATAGCACAGCTGGACAGAAAAAACGGAAACAAAAACAAAGTAACACTTATCTAGCAGAGCAGCAGGCCACAGGAAAGATGCAGTAGCTCAGATCCAACACTGGAACATTGACAAGGAGCAAGGAAGACAGACTCAGGTGGAGTTAAATAGCAAGGCAGCCAACGAGCTCACCAAAACACCTGAGGGAGGAAGCCCAGAGGCTGCAATACCACTTGTGACCACAGGAGTGAATTCAGCCACAGAATTCACAACAGAATAGGTAAATATTGCGCAGCGCTCCCCTCCTGGTATACTTACCTGCTCCGGTGCGGTCCCTGCAGTCCCTGCAGTCCCGGCGCTAAATCTTCTTCCTGTATTGAGCGGTCACAGTTACCGCTCATTTTCAGTCATGAATATGCGGTTCCACCTCTATTGGAGGTGGAGCCGCATATTCATTTCTGTAATGAGTGGTACCATGTGACCGCTCAATACAGGAAGAAGATGCAGCGCTGGAAGAAGCAGGGACTGCAGGGACCGCACCGGAGCAGGTAAGTATAATTACACAGCCCCACCCCCCTCCCCTGCCGACCCCCAGGTATGACTCGAGTATAAGCTGAGAAGGGGACTTTCAGTCCAAAAAAATGGGCTGAAAATCTCGGCTTATACTCGAGTATATACGGTATATATACAGTACAGACCAGAAGTTTGCACACGCCTTCTCATTTAAAGATTTTTCTGTATTTTCATGACTATGAAAATTGTATATTCACACTGAAGGCATCAAAACTATGAATTAACACATGTGGAATTATTTACTTAACAAAAAAGTGTGAAACAACTGAAAATATGTCTTATATTCTAGGTTCTTCAAAGTAGCCACCTTTTGCTTTGATGATTGTTTTGCACACTCCTGGCATTCTCTTGGTGAGCTTCAAGAGGTAGTCACTGGAAATGGTTTTCAATTCACAGGTGTAGCCTGTCAGGTTTAATAAGTGGGGTTTATTGCCTTATAAATGGGGTTGGGACCATCAGTGGTGTTGTGCAGATGTCTGGTGGATACACAGCTGATAGTCCTACTGAATAGACTGTTAGAATTTGTATTATGGCAAGAAAAAAGCAGCTAAGTAAAGAAAAATGAGTGGCCATCATGACTTTAAGAATTGAAGGTCAGTCAGTCCGAAAAATTGGGCAAACTTTGAAAGTGTCCCCAAGTGCAGTGGCAAAAACCATCAAGCGCTACAAAAACCTGGCTCACATGAGGACTGACCTAGAAAAGGAAGACCAAGAGTCACCTCTGCTTCTGAGGATAAGTTTATCCAAGTCACCAGCCTCAGAAATCACAGGTTATCAGCAGCTCAGATTAGAGACCATTTCAATGCCACACAGAGTTCAAGCAGCAGACACATCTCTACAACAACTGTTAAGAGGAGACTTCGTACAGCAGGTCTTCATGGTAAAATGTTTGCTAGGAAACCACTGCTAAGGACAGGCAACAAGCAGAACAGACTTGTTTGGGCTAAAGAATACAAGGAATGGACATTAGATCAGTGGAAATCTGTGCTTTGGTCTGAGTCCAAATTTGAGATCTTTGGTTCCAACCACCGTGTCTTTGTGTGACACAGAAAAGGTGAACAGAAGGACTCTACATGCCTGGTTCCCACCGTGAAGCATGGAGGAGGAGGTGTGATGGTGTGGGGGTGCATTGCTGGTGACATTGTTGGGGATTTATTCAAAATTGAAGGCATACTGAACCAGCATGGCTACCACAGCATCTTGCAGCGGCATGCTATTCCATCCGGTTTGCGTTTAGTTGGACGATCATTTATTTTTCAACAGGACAATGACCCCAAACACACCTCCAGTCTGTGTATGGGCTATTTGACCAAGAAGGAGAGTGATGGGGTGCTACGCCAGATGACCTGGGCTCCACAGTCACCACACCTGAACCCAATCGAGATGGTTTGGGGTGGGCTGGACCACAGAGTGAAGGCAAAAGGGCCAACAAATGCTAAGCATCTCTGGGAACTCCTTCAAGATTGTTGGAATACCATTCCCGGTGACTGCCTCTTGAAGCTCATCAAGAGAATGCCAAGAGTATGCAAAGCAGTCATCAAAGCAAAAGGTGGCTACTTTGAAGAACCTAGAATATAAGACATAATTTCAGTTGTTTCACACTTTTTTGTTAAGTATATAATTCCACATGTGTTAATTCATAGTTTTGAGGCCTTCAGTATGAATGTACAATTTTAATAGTCATGAAAATACAGAAAAATCTTTATTTAAATATATATATATATCCACACACACACACACACACTCATAATCTGTATGTGTGTGCACGACTGGGGTGTGATAGTGAAAACACATTCAAAAAAATGATTTTACCTTAAGGTCCTAAAATAGTCAGTTCCTAAAGGGTTAAAGCAAAGGAGTCATGCTTCAAATGTACAGTATTTCTGTAGACCATCTTTGCTGAGTGGATTGGATTGTTGTACAGTGGATTAAATACATTTAGCATTACATTATAAAAATGCACCTTATACGAAATGACAACGCTCTTTAAGATCCGATAATAGTTCTTAGGATGCCGATGGGGCCCTCTGGTGGTCATGTGTAATAAACATGCTCCATTTTTGACTTGGATGAGGAATGATAGGATAGAAAGGAGGAGTTAATATCTGCAGGCAGTGTGGTTAGCAGCTGCAGGTATAAAATAGAGGGTTGCTCAGTGTGGGTGATCAATAGCTGCTTTTTCTGTGGACTAAAATGTGACTGTCTACTCAGAAAACCTACTTGTACTGCTCCTGTTTAAAGTGGATCATGGACCTGTTAGAAAAGAATGGGATTATGCAGCGCAATCAGGAGTTAAACATGAAATCTTATGAAGATTCCTAAAGAGGCTCCAGGTAACAGAGGGAGTTTGGGGGCGACTTTTACCAAACTGATCAATTCCAAACTAATGCAGTTATGATGTGGTGTTTGCAGTTTCTGTGCATATGTGTAATGTCACATTAGAAAACTTTTAGTTTACTATTTGTTCCTATTCAGAAAAAAATACTGTTTTGTTCACATATACAGCAGAGCAGACGTTGTCACACAATACTAGTCACAGAATTAAAATATTGTAGCCCTAGAGATTTATATTACAAATGCAACTCGGCTACATCAATTTATCCTATATAAAAAACATACATAGCTAAGAAGCTACGAGGGGACATGCAGGTGAAATTGATATTTAATAAATTATACTCATATTTATTACGGTTATCACACTTTGGAGCTAGGTTGCAGGAATAATTCCAAATATCAGTTTAATTCTTTATTGTCTTTGATTTGTTGCAACAATTTTCAGGATTATACAATGTAATAAAATGATATGAGTTTGGCTGCAGAATATATAATAATAGTGTGTATTCTTCCAGGATGCCAAGGTTAATAAGGGAACCGTTGTTGCATTCTTTTATATACCGTACTTGAGCTTAATTATTTTGTCCATGTCTGGAGCTTCTGCCTTCAGGGGTGGTTGGAATCTTTCTCATACATTGTATTTCAGTAGATCTGATTGTTCTGAGATTTACCAAGGGAATTTGAGGTTAGAATGTCTGAGAATATTATTGCTTGCAAATGAAATGTAATGTTTCCCAAAATATCATTCCGGTTCACACACTTGACAAAAGCCCTTTTAACTTGCGTTTTAATAGGAGAACAATATTTTTATTTTCTGTTGCTGATAACGCCCATATGTTCGGTAGCTCTGAACAGAGATTGTCCCCATGCAGTCCAGTTCCTATCCTCAATGAAGGTCACAATATAATTTTCTTAACTAAAACAATCACACACTGAGTTTGGGAAGAAGCCATAAAACCTGGAGGAAATCCATGCAAACACAGGATAGACATCCAGACTCCAAATAGATGTACTTGTCTGGATTCAGAACTTGTAATCTGCCAAGGAACAAAGATTATTAACACTAAGACATTGGGGCAAGGTGGTGGCTTAGTATTACATAGAATAATTTCCTAAGGGACATTTACCAAGTGTTAACTCGCATTATACTTTGTCTTATGGGGAGTTTAACGGAACATATGGGCATGAAGCTGAATGTTACTCTTCAGGATCTCAGCTTAGGGTACTACAGACCCGGCTGGTAGAACAGAGGACTGCTTCACTGACCATCACTGAAACCCCAGATACGTCTTAAAGAATCCAGGTTAGGACAGTTGGGTCACCTGGTCACATACCTCACTGCGCTTGGTTAGCTTCCTAAGCTTGTTGTTACTTCCTCGCTGTGGGGGCCTGCCAAAAGTGGGGAGTCACTGGTGGGGGTATACGACACTGGAAGCATCTCTAATCCCGGCGAGTCAGCAAAAGAGTGAGACTCTGTGACTTGCACCATCTTGGGTATTTGCCCATTGGTATTTATTCACCCATTGTGGGTTATAGTTAAATGAACGATTGGTGGGGGAAGGTTGAACTTGATGGACCTAGGTCTTTTTTTCAACCTATGTAAAAATGTAATACAGGATATAGAGCAGTTAATTTCAACCATTGATTCCCCTCCCTAATCATCCTTATGGGGGTGCAAAGTTACTTTCTAGAGGAGTCTTCTACAACATCAATGTACTAAATTGATAATCTTGCTGAAACGTAACAAACTGAGGTGGCTGGTTGGAAGTCCGACCACTACTCCATTTATTCTCTACAGGCTGCAGGAGAATAATCAACCTAGCACCATAGGAACTTAATGGTGCATGGGTCGATCATGTTCACCGAGATCCATTCTAAAAGGCATAAGAGTTCCCCTTTCTACCGATCGGTGCAGGTTCAAGTGGTCAGACCCCACTAATCAACAAGTTATCCCCTATCCCTATGGATATCTGATAACTTATTTTTATCCAACAACCCTTTTAAGGACTCTAAACAAGAGAAAACCAGGAATACTTTAAGTTACTAAACCTTCCTAAGCGTAAAAGCGAGAGAATGAATGTTTGAGTAATATATAGTTCAATACACCACATATGCAAAGCTGTTGATATGATGCAATTGTAACATATTCTGGGTGTAAATGAAAAGTTTAGTTTCTCTTTGTTGTAATTTTGATGTGTATTTCTTATGATCATTACTATTAGGGATGTATAATGAAGAATAGGATGAATAAGGGCAATAGACAAATTTATAGTTGACTCATGAATATATCCATGATAAAATATGTCCAGACTAGTAGTCCATGACAGGTAGCAGCTAAGTGCCTAGTTTTGACATTGCACCAATTTACGGTATCAGTATAGTACAGAAGAAAAATGAATGTGTCACACAGCGGTCTCCAGGCTTCAGATGGGTTTGATTTGCACATTTGTCTCTTTCACAATCTATTGAAGGCTGGTTTACTGCATTGTGGCAGATAAGAGATTGTAGGATAAATAGGAGAGGAATGCTTATACATGAGGGCACATTTTTCAACGTTACGCCGCTAGAGGAACATGAAGTCAGCAGAAAATATTAGCACAAATGGAGATTCTCAGATATGAAGCAAGGTGAACATGAGAGCAAATAAAGGACAAAAGAGTAGAGACATATGTGAAATGAATGTACTATTATTAATAATATTTTTTTTTATTAATATTATTGTTATTATTATTAAGTGATGATGTAGATGGCCATATCTTAGTGTTGTCTAAAAGGGAATCTGTCACCACAGAGTTATCTCCCAGACAGTGTCCTCCCCATAGTCTGGAGAAGTCATTTATATAAAGTGATAAAAGATGATTTCTCAGCAACAAGCATCTGATATGAGACACACGGGGAGGACTATTCAGCAGTAAATAGACTGTATGTCCATATAAATAGTTTATATAGGTCAAAAGTGATGACAGATTATTAGTATTATAAGCAGCACCTTCTGGGTAAATGTATTGACTTTAAAAAACATTAGATTCATTGGTACCAAATATCATTGAATCTCCATACTGTATAGACAAGTTGTCACTATTTCTGCCAAGCTGAACAGTAAGCAATGTAGTACCAATTTTAGTTGTAATATTTTTTTGCCCCACAACACACATCAATGACGTTACAGGGAACCTGTGACTAGAAAAAATGCTATTATCCTGCGGATATAGGGTTAATCTGCAATTTAATAGCGTTATTAACCTGCTTGGCGCCTGCGATTTGCCGAACGCTGCTGACAGAAAATTAACTTTATTCTTCTCGGCAGCTTTTGACTTCCAGTCACAGGGGCGGTGCTGGCGCAAGTTCAGTCACTGCTCTGAGTATAGAGAGCGGCTGCTGTAGCTGCGCTCCTGGTCCTGACTGACAGCAGGCTTTACATTGGGTTCACCTGTCGGTCCGTGCTGGGGACGTGGCTACAGCCGCCGCAGTGACTGAACCCATGCTGGCGCCGCCCCCCACTACTGAAGCACTGCCAACTGAATAAAATTCATATAAAATTCATTTTCTCCCAGCAGCGTCCGGCTAAGTAATGCAATAACCTGAAGAATAACCCTATAATTGCAGGTTAATAGCGTTTTTCTGGTGTCAGGTTTCCCTTCAATTGCATATATAATAGTCAATAGTACTGCCATTTATATACTTTCCCTAGGAAATTTCTGCAGAAGTTCAGAAAGTTAATATTATCCTGTCAGCTGATACATGCTGCTGAATCCATGCACAGCATATATCACGGCACGGGCTGTATAATCTCAGTCAGGTATGTTTGACTCTGAAATGTTGAGGCATTTTTGGAGAAAAATAAACTTTAAAACCCTCTGGGGACTGAGCCACACGGAATACTAGTAGGACATTTGGGTTGCCAGCAGCTTATTCCTACCCGCTGCTCTGGATTCACAGGTCTCCTCAGTATTTCACAGTCAAACATACCTGGCTGAGCTTATACAGCAAGTTCCTGATACATGCTGCCTATATATTGGGCGGCATGAATCAGCTGACGGGTTCATATTCAGATCTATGGTGCTCTTTGTCAGAGTTAGGCCGGGGTCACACTTGTGAGAGCAATACGAGAAACTCTCGAGAGTCTCTCGCCTCAATACCCGGCACTAACGCCGGCACTCGGGACCGGTGCGTTCAGCTGCATGTATTTCTATACAGCCGCACGCTTCGGTCCCGAGTGCGGGCAGCAGTGCCGGGTATTGAGGCGAGAGACTTGCGCGAGTTTCTTGCATTGCTCTCGCAAGTGTGACCCCGGCCTTACTGTTTTCCCCTCTGATAACTTACCTGCATAGACACTGCCTATGACCTGTTTTAGTATAGAGTTTAGAGTCAGTGTTAGATGAAATGTCAGTTTTCTGCAAGTTCGCAGATTACTGAAATTAAACACTAGCTGCACATGCCTTCAAGAAGTATTGTAAAGAGAATTTGTCACCAGGTTTTTGCTACCGCAATTGAAAGTTGCTGAGCTCTGTATAACACCCATCCCCACCACTGATTGGCATCTGTACACTGTGCATAGGCAGAAAGTTGACAATCAGTGGTGGGGGCAGGATTATACAGAGCTCATGACTATGGAGAACTACATGGCAGCAGAGTTACTATTTTTCTAGTGATAATCTCCTGCTAATTAAACTGATTTTATTAAAATTACACCAAGCAGCCCAATAAGTGACACATAGCTGGAATCATGGTCTCTGTTGCTACATGACGCTACTCTCAGATTAGGTGATCCTGCAAAATATACCCCTGAACAGTGCATCTCATATGTGTTTAATTTCAATAGGAAAGCTCTGCATTAAAGAGAAAATGTTTTGTCTGAAAAAAATACTATATAGCAAAAATGTATGGCTAATTTGCAGGTTAATAATGCTACAATGCTGTCCATCTGCATTATTGAAAGCACAGCTACTGGGAAGAAGTGAACTTTTTACCTCCTGGGAGCCACTGGCTTTCAGTCATAGAAGTGTGTGCCCGGTGGCTACAGTCACTGCTTGGTACACAGTGAGCGGTGGCTGTTACTCTCTCCAGGCACTTCAATAGACAGCTCGCTCTACAGAACAAATGTTCAGTGTGAGCTGTCAATCAAAATGCCAGGGCATGCTTACTGCTGCTGCTGCTCATAGTGGTGAATGTAGCCGCTCCATGCTTGTCTCTGACTGAAAGCTGGCAGTTGCCAAGTGAAGCAAAGTTACATTTCTCCCAGTAGTTTTGCTTTCAGCAAGGTGGCCAACACAGAATGGTAATACTATTAGGGCTCTTTCAGAAGTCCGTGATCATTGGTCCGATACATGGAGTGGCCGCGCTCCTCCTGACTCCAAACATGACAGCTTCATATCACTGTATATGGTCACATAGCTGTTAAAAAAGGGTAAATTTTATTAGACAATAAATATTGCCAGCAAAGGACATGAAAAGGAATTGCAGGAGGCAAATACCATGAAAAATTGTATATAAAAACAATTGGATGTTCCAATATGGAACAAGAAAATAAAAAATAACTATACAGTTGTGTGCAAATTTTTTTGCCCCTTCCCGATTTCCTATCCTTTTGCATGTTTGTCACACTTAAATGTTTCAGATCATTAAACATATTTAAATATTAGACAAAGATAACATAGGTAAATATTTAATGCAGTTTATAAATATAAGTATTTATTATTAAGGGAAAAAGAAATCCAAACTTACAGGGCCCTGAATGAAAAAGTGATTTCCCCCCTCCTTTTAAAACATAAATTAACTATGGTTTATCATATCTTTGGAAAGGTGGGTCAAATGTCCTAGCCTCATGCAGCCCTGATTACTACCACACCTGTTCGTAATCAAGAAATCACTTAAATTGGGCCTGCCTGACAAAGTGAGGTAGACCAAAAGCTCCTCAAAAGCTAGACATCATGCCGCAATCCAAAGGAATTCTGGAACAAATGAGAAACAAAGGAACTGAGATCCATCAGTCTGGAAAACGATGTAAAGCTATTTCTCAAACTTTGAGACTCCAGCCATCCACAGTAAGAATCATTATCCACAAATGGCGAAAACAAAGAACAATGGTTAACCTTCCCAGGAGTTACCAGCTGACCAAAATTACCCCAAGCAGTTAAGGTAAGTATTCATTACTCTGCCATAGGAAAGAGACTGTGCAAAAATGGCCTGCATGGCAGAGTTCCAAGTCGAAAACCACTGCTTAGCGATAAGAACATAAAAGCTCTTCTCCATTTTGCCAAAAAAATCTTGATAATCCTCTAGATTTTAGGGAGAATATTCAGTGGACTGACAAGACTAAAGTTGAACTTTTTGGAAGATGTATGTCTCATTATATCTGGCGTAAAAGTAACACAGCATTTCAGAAAAGGAACATTATATCAACAGTTACATATGGTGGCGGTAGGGTGATGGTCTGGGGCTGTTTGGTTGCTTCAGAGCCTGGAAGATTTGCTGTGATAAACGGAACCATGAATTCTGCTGTCTATCAAAAAATCCTGAAGGAGAACATCCAGCCATCTGTTCGTAACCTCAATCTGAAGTGTACTTGGGTTATGTAGTATGACAATGATGCTAGTCCACCTCTGAATGTCTTAAGAAAAAAACAAAACAAAATTAAGACTGTGGCATGGTCTAGTCCAGTGTTCCCCAACTCCGGTCCTCAAGAGCCACCAACAGGTCATGTTTTCAGGATTTCCTTAGTATTGCACAGGTGATGGAATTATTGCCTGTGCAGGTGATGCAACTATAACCTGTGCAATACTAAGGAAATCCTGAAAACATGACCTGTTGGTGGCTCTTGAGGTCCGGACTTGGGGAACACTGGTCTAGTCAAAGTCCTGACATTAGTCCGATTGAGATGCTGTGGCAATGCATTAGAAAGGTGTTTCATGCATGGAAACCCTCCAATGTGGTTGAATTACAACAATTCTACGAAGATTAGTGGGCCAAAATTCCTCCAGAGCATTGTAAAAGACTCATTGCAAGTTATTGCAATGAATGCAGTTGTTGCTGCGAAGGGTGGCCCAACCAGTAATTAGATTTAGGGGGCAATCACTTTTTCACACAGGGCCCTGTAGGTTTGGATTTCTTTTTCCCTTAATAATAAAGACCTTCATTTAAAAACTGCATTGTAGAAATAATGGAAGAAAAAGTTATGAAAAAATTCCTATAAAGGCATAACAAAACAAGATATTTCTATACAAGAAAATAGCAATGCACATATATGGTCAAATAAATATCAAATGCAAAAGAGAACAAGCAATAGGATCGTTCCCATCTGAAACTAAATAAACAGCATAATACCATATAGTTATCCTATAGTAGTATTCATGTATACGTGTAGGTGAAATATAAATCCATCAAATAAAATTATATTCACATATGGTTGTGATACTGTATATACTAAAGTGCAAATGCTAGTCTCTAGGTAATATAACATAAATAAAATACTGTATATTATCCAAAATGTGGTATAATTTGTAAAATAACACATTCGACCACATTCAAATTATATAGACAAAGGTGTAAAAAAATTATATTAATCTTTATTTGACGAATTACTAAATAATAGTAAGAAAGAGTGAGCAAGCTAAGGTGACAAATAGCCAGCAGGGGAAGATATACAACAGATTATCACAGGAAAAATACAACAGGTAAATATATTGATATAGGATAAAAAATATCCCATGTAGTCTTTAAACTGTTATGCAGAGATCCTAAGTTAATGCAGGGCATAATTAAAATTGCATATATTGAAAGTAGACAGAAACATATCTATGGTCATCTCCTCCTGCTGGACTGGCACATGGCCTTAATAAAGATGAATATAATTTTATTATACCTTGGCTATATAATTTTTGTGCATAGGTTCTCCTGTAATATAATATAATATTGTCTATAAACAGTCCCCGTGTGGGAAGACAGCAGTAAGAGATTTATATCCACATATAATTACAATATACAGTTAAGTCCAAATATATTTGGACAGAGACAACATTTTTCTATTTTTGGTTATAGACATTACCACAATGAATTTTAAACAAAACAATTCAGATGCAGTTGAAGTTCAGACTTTCAGCTTTCATTTGAGGGTATCCACATTAAAATTGGATGAAGGGTTTAGGAGTTTCAGCTCCTTAACATGTGCCACCCTGTTTTAAAAGGGACCAAAAGTAATTGGACAGATTAAATAATTTTAAATAAAATGTTCATTTCTAGCACTTGGTTGAAAACTCTTTGTTGGCAATGACTGCCTGATGTCTTGAATTCATGGACATCACCAGACGCTGTGTTTCCTCCTTTTTGATGCTCTGCCAAGCCTTCACTGCGGTGGTTTTCAGATTCTGTTTGTTTGTGGGCCTTTCTGTCTGAAGTTTAGTCTTTAACAAGTGAAATGCATGCTGAATTGGGTTGAGATCAGGTGACTGACTTGGCCATTCAAGAATATTCCACTTCTTTGCTTTAATAAACTCCTGGGTTGCTTTGGCTTTATGTCTTGGGTCATTGTCCATCTGTAGTATGAAACGATGACCAATCAGTTTGGCTGCATTTGGCTGGATCTGAGCACACAGTATGGCTCTGAATACCTCAGAATTCATTCGGCTGCTTCTGTCCTGTGTCACATCATCAATAAACACTAGTGACCCAGTGCCACTGGCAGTCATGCATGCCCAAGCCATCACACTGCCTCCGCCGTGTTTTACAGATGATGTGGTATGCTTTGGATCATGAGCTGTACCACGCCTTCACCATACTTTTCTCTTTCCATCATTCTGGTAGAGGTTGATCTTGGTTTCATCTGTCCAAAGAATGTTCTTCCAGAACTGTGCTGGCTTTTTTAGATTTTTTTTAGCAATGTCCAGTCTAGAGTTTTTATTCTTGATGCTTATGAGTGGCTTGCACCGTGCAGTGATCCCTCTGTATTTACTTTCATGCAGTCTTCTCTTTATGGTAGATTTGGATATTGATACACCTACCTCCTGGAGAGTGTTGTTCGCTTGGTTGGCTGTTGTGAAGGGGTTTCTCTTCACCATGGAGATTATTCCGCGATCATCCACCACTGTTGTCTTCCGTGGGCGCCCAGGTCTTTTTGCATTGATAATTTCACCAGTGCTTTCTTTCTTTCTCAGGATGTACCAAACTGTAGATTTTGCTACTACTAATATTGTAGCAATTTCTTGGATGGGTCTTTTCTGTTTTCACAGCTTAAGGATGGCTTGCTTCCCCTGCATGGAGAGCTCCTTTGACCTCATGTTTACTTCACAGCAAAACATTCCAAATGCAAGCAGCACACCTAAAATCAACACAAGACCTTTTATCTGCTTAATTGAGAATGACATAACAAAGAGATTGCCCACACCTGTCCATGAAATAGCCTTGGAGTCAATTGTCCAATTACTTTTGGTCCCTTTAAAAACAGGGTGGCACATGTTAAGGAGCTGAAATTCCTAAACCCTTCATCCAATTTTAATGTGGATACCCTCAAATGGAAGCTGAAAGACTGAACTTCAACTGCATCTGAATTGTTTTATTTAAAATTAATTGTGGTAATGTCTATAACCAAAATTAGAAAAATGTTTTCTCTGTCCAAATATATATGGACTTAACTGTATATACTAAAGTGCAAGTGCCAACAAACGGATAATACAATATAGTATCAGTAAATAATCCCTGTGTGAAAAGATAACTGTAAGAAATGGTAGATTGTATGTAAAACAAATTACAATTATGGTTACACAATATATAATATAATATAAGCAAGATAATATAATAAATATTATAAAAGCAAGTATAATATAAATATAATAAAAGCAAGAGGGTGTATACCTGAGTCTGTGGCATATGTTAGTTTAACTTGCTGCATCCATTGTATGCAGCCACCCTGATGCACGTTTTGGCGTATCTTCAAAGGTATGTACCTGACAAAGGCATACCAAAATGCACATCGGGGAGTGCAGCACAGTAGAAGCAGCAAGATGTAGGGGAGATGACAATGCGGGGTGGTAGAGGGGACAATGAGTGGGTGTGTTGGGATGGGAGCAAGTGGGACAACAGATATGGATATAGAATGAATTCAGTTGTTGAGAGGTTGCTAAGTTCCTGATAGCTTCTTCCTATATTTTAGGACACATTTTGACACTATAAGGGACTTAAAATTTATTGGTGAGTGGAAGAAGAGGCAATAAGGGGCAAAGGACACTTTATAATGAATTGAAAGGTGGGAGAAGATGCTGTCAAGGACTTGTAATGAATTGGGAAGTGGGGGAGGATGTTAACCCCTCTCTGACCTTAGACGTACTATCCCGTCGAGGTGCCCTGGGCCTATCTGACCCTCGACGGGATAGTACGTCATAGCGATCAGCCGCGCTCACGATCGTGGCCGGGTGTTAGCTGCCTATCGCAGCTGACATCCGGCACAATGTGCCAAGAGCAGTCACGGACCGCCCCGGCACATTAACCCACGGCACACCGCGATCAAACATGATCGCGGTGTGCCAGCGGTGCAGGGAAGCATCGCGCAGGGAGGGGGCTCCCTGCGGGCTTCCCTGAGACTCCCGCAGCAACGCGATGTGATCGTGTTGCTGCAAGGGTCTCCCTACCTCCCTCCCTGCTCCAGGCCTGGATCCAAGATAGCCGCGGCATCCGGGTCCTGCAGGGAGGGAGGTGGCTTCACAGAGCCTGCTCAGAGCAGGCACTGTGAAGCCTGCACTGCTCTAAGTCAGATCGGTGATCTGACAGAGTGCTGTGCAAACTGTCAGATCACCGATCTGTGATGTCCCCCCCTGGGACAAAGTAAAAAAGTAAAAAAAAAAATTTCCAAATGTGTAAAAAAAAAAAAACCTAAATAATGAAAAAAAAAAAAATATATATATATTATTCCCATAAATACATTTCTTTATCTAAATAAAAAAAAACAAACAATAAAAGTACACATATTTAGTATTGCCACTTCCATAACGACCCAACCTATAAAACTGTCCCACTAGTTAACCCCTTCAGTAAACACCGTAAGAAAAAAAAAAAAAACGAGGCAAAAAACAACGCTTTATTATCATACCGGCGAACAAAAAGTGGAATAACACGCAATCAAAAAAACAGATATAAATAATCATGGTACCGCTGAAAACATCATCTTGTCCCACAAAAAACAAGCCACCACACATCATGATCAGCAAAAAAATAAAAAAGTTATAGTCCTCAGAATAAAGCGATGCCAAAATAATTATTTTTTCTATAAAATAGTTTTTATCGTATAAAAGCGCCAAAACATAAAAAAAAAATATAAATGAGGTATTGCTGTAAACGTACTGACCCAAAGAATAAAACTGCTTTATCAATTTTACCAAACGCGGAACGGTATAAACGCCTCCCCCAAAAGAAATTCATGAATAGCTGGTCTTCGGTCATTCTGCCTCACAAAAATCGGAATAAAAAGCGATCAAAAAATGTCACGTGCCCGAAAATGTTACCAATAAAAACATCAACTCGTCCCGCAAAAAACAAGACCTACATGACTCTATGGACTCAAGTATGGAAAAATTATAGCTCTCAAAATGTGGTAACGCAAAAAATATTTTTTGCAATAAAAAGCGTCTTTCAGTGTGTGACGGCTGCCAATCATAAAAATCCGCTAAAAAACCCGCTATAAAAGTAAATCAAACCCCCCTTCATCACCTTCTTAGTTAGGGAAAAATAAAAAAATGTATTTATTTCCATTTTCGCATTAGGGCTAGGGTTAGGGCTAGGGTTAGGGTTAAGGCTAGGGTTAGGGCTAGGGTTAGGGCTAAGGTTAGGGTTAGGGCTAGGGTTAGGGTTAGGGCTAGGGTTAGGGCTAGGGTTAGGGTTAGGGCTAGGGATAGGGCTAGGGTTAGGGCTAGGGTTAAGGCTAGGGTTAGGGTTAGGGATAGGGCTAGGGTTAGGGTTAGGGTTAGGGCTAGGGTTAGGGCTAGGGTTAGGGTTAGGGCTAGGGTTAAGGCTACAGTTAGGGTTGGGGCTAAAGTTAGGGTTAGGGTTTGGATTACATTTACGGTTGGGAATAGGGTTGGGATTAGGGTTAGGGGTGTGTCTGGGTTAGAGGTGTGGTTAGAGTTAGCGTTGGGATTAGGGTTAGGGGTGTGTTTGCATTAGGGTTTCAGTTATAATTGTTTTTTTGGCTGTTTAGGCACATCAGGGGCTCTCCAAATGCTACATGGCATCCGATCTCAATTCCAGCCAATTCTGCGTTAAAAAAGTAAAACAGTGCTCCTTCCCTTCCGAGCTCTCCCGTGTGCCCAAACAGGGGTTTACCCCAACATATGGGGTATCAGCGTACTCAGGAAAAATTGCACAACAAATTTTGGGGTCCAATTTCTCCTATTACCCTTGGGAAAATACAAAACTGGGGGCTAAAAATAATTTTTGTGGGAAAAAAAAGGATTTTTTATTTTCACGGCTCTGCGTTATAAACCGTAGTGAAACACTTGGGGGTTCAAAGTGCTCACAACACATCTAGATAAGTTCCTTGAGGGGTCTAGTTTCCAATATGGGGTCACTTGTGGGGGGGTTTCTATTGTTTAGGTACATTAGGGGCTCTGCAAACGCAATGTGACGCTTGCAGACCAATCCATCTAAGTCTGCTTTCCAAATGATGCTCCTTCCCTTCCGAGCCCTCCCATGCGCCCAAATGGTGGTTCCCCCCCACATATCGGGTATCAGTGTACTCAGGACAAATTGGTCAACAACATTTAGGGTCCAATTTCTCCTGTTACCCTTGGAAAAATACAAAACTGGGGGCTAAAATATAATTTATGTGGAAAAAAAAATATTTTTTATTTGCACGACTCTGCGTTATAAACTGTAGTGAAATACTTGGGGGCTCAAAGCTCTCACAACACATCTAGATGAGTTTCTTAGGGGGTCTACTTTCCAAAATGGTGTCACTTGTGGGAGGTTTCTACTGTTTAGGTACATTAGGGGCTCTGCAAATGCAATGTGACGCCTGCAGACCATTCCATCTAAGTCTGCATTCCAAATGGCGCTCCTTCCCTTCCGAGCCCTCCCATGCGCCCAAACGGTGGTTCCCCCCCACATATGGGGTATCAGCGTACTCAGGACAAATTGGACAACAACTATTGGGGTCCAATTTCTCCTGTTACCCTCAGGAAAATACAAAACTGGGGGCTAAAAAATAATTTTTGTGGGAAAAAATTTTGTTTTATTTTTATGGCTCTGCATTATAAACTTCTGTGAAGCCCTTGGTGGGTCAAAGTGCTCACCACACATCCAGATAAGTTCCTTAGGGGGTCTGCTTTCCAAAATGGTGTCACTTGTGGGGGGTTTCAATGTTTAGGCACATCAGTGGCTCTCCAAATGCAACATGGCGTCCCATCTCAATTCCTGTCAATTTTGCATTGATAAGTCAAACGGCGCTCCTTCCCTTCCGAGCTCTACCATGTGGCCAAACAGTGGTTTACCCCCACATATGGGGTATCAGCATACCCAGGACAAATTGTAAAACAACTTTTGGGGTCCAATTTCTTCTCTTACCCTTGGGAAAATAAAAAATTGGGGGCAAAAATATAATTTTTGTGAAAAAATATGATTTTTTATTTTTACGGTTCTGCATTATAAACGTCTGTGAAGCACTTGGTGGGTAAAAGTGCTCACTACACCTCTAGATAAGTTCCTTAGGGGGTCTACTTTCCAAAATGGTGTCACTTGTGGGGGGTTTCAATGTTTAGGCACATCAGTGGCTCTCCAAACGCAACATGGCATCCCATCTCAATTCCTGTCAATTTTGCATTGAAAAGTCAAATGGCGCTCCTTCCCTTCCGAGTTCTCCCATGCGCCCAAACAGTGGTTTACCGCCACATATGGGGTATCAGCGTACTCAGGACAAATTGTACAACAACATTTGGGGTCCAATTTCTTCTCTTACCCTTGAGAAAATAACAAATTGGGGGCAAAAAGATAATTTGTGTGAAAAAATATGATTTTTTATTTTTACAGTTCTGCATTATAAACTTCTGTGAAGCACGTGGTGGGTCAAAGTGCTCACCACACCTCTAGATAAGTTCCTTAGGGGGTCTACTTTCCAAAATGGTGTCACTTGTGGGGGGTTTCAATATTTAGGCACATCAGTGGCTCTCCAAACGCAACATGGCGTCCCATCTCAATTCCTGCCAATTTTGCATTGAAAAGTCAAATTGCCCTCCTTCGCTTCCGAGCTCTGTCATGCGCCCAAACAGTGGTTTACCCCCACATATGGGGTATCGGCGTACTCAGGAAAAATTGTACAACAACTTTTGTGGTCCATTTTCTCCTGTTACCCCTGGTAAAATAAAACAAATTGGAGCTAAAATAAATTTTTTGTGAAAAAAAGTTAAATGTTCATTTTTATTTTAAAATTCCTGTGAAACACCTGAAGGGTTAATAAACTTCTTGAATGTGGTTTTGAGCACCTTGATGGGTGCAGTTTTTAGAATGGTGTCACACTTGGGTATTTTCTATCATATAGACCCCTCAAAATGACTTCAAATGGGATGTGGTCTCTAAAAAAAAATGGTGTTGTAAAAATGAGAAATTGCTGGTCAACTTTTAACCCTTATAACTCCCTAACAAAAAAAATATTGGGTTCCAAAATTGTGCTGATGTAAAGTAGACCTGTGGGAAATGTTACTTATTAAGTATTTTGTGTGACATATCTCTGTGATTTAATTGCATAAAAATTCAATGTTGGAAAATTGCAAAATGTTCAAAATTTTCGCCAAATTTCCATTTTTTTCACAAATAAACACAGGTATTATCAAAGAAATTTTACCACTGTCATGAAGAACAATATGTCGCGAGAAAACAATGTCAGAATCACCAGGATCCGTTGAAGCGTTCCAGAGTTATAACCTCATAAAGGGACAGTGGTCAGAATTGTAAAAATTGGCCTGGTCATTGATGTGCAAACCACCCTTGGGGGCAAAGGGGTTAAGCACCTGATAATGTCTTCTCCCACCCCCAAATTCATTATGATGCTATCAAAGGCTTATAATGAATGGAGGGCACTGGATAAGGACTAAGGCTATGTCCCAAGATTTGCAGGTGAAAATTCTGCTGTTTTTCCTAATGTATTAGGTTTAACAATGATAAATGTAAGGTTATACACATGGGAAGAAGGAATCAATATCACCATTACACACTGAATGGGAAACCACTGGGTAAATCTGACAGGGAGAAGGACTTGGGGATCCTAGTTAATGATAAACTTACCTGGAGCAGCCAGTGCCAGGCAGCAGCTGCCAAGGCAAACAGGATCATGGGGTGCATTAAAAGAGGTCTAGATACACATGATGAGAGCATTATACTGCCTCTGTACAAATCCCTAGTTAGACCGCACTTGGAGTACTGTGTCCAGTTTTGGGCACCGGTGCTCAGGAAGGATATAATGGAACTAGAGAGAGTACAAAGGAGGGCAACAAAATTAATAAAGGGGATGGGAGAACTACAATACCCAGATAGATTAGCGAAATTAGGATTATTTAGTCTAGAAAAAAGACGACTGAGGGGCGATCTAATAACCATGTATAAGTATATAAGGGGACAATACAAATATCTCGCTGAGGATCTGTTTATACCAAGGAAGGTGACGGGCACAAGGGGGCATTCTTTGCGTCTGGAGGAGAGAAGGTTTTTCCACCAACATAGAAGAGGATTCTTTACTGTTAGGGCAGTGAGAATCTGTAATTCCTTGCCTGAGGAGGTGGTGATGGCGAACTCAGTCGAGGGGTTCAAGAGAGGCCTGGATGTCTTCCTGGAGCAGAACAATATTGTATCATACAATTAGGTTCTGTAGAAGGATGTAGATCTGGGGATTTATTATGATGGAATATAGGCTGAACTGGATGGACAAATGTCTTTTTTCGGCCTTACTAACTATGTTACTATGTATTAGCAGGAAGAATGCTGCATAAAATACATTTTTTCCACATCTTGTGTTGCATATTTTCTAACACTCATTAGCAGCAAGAATTTACGTTATGTAGATTTTAATCCGCTGAAAATCTGCAAGGAAAAAAAAAGCAACATTTGCATGAGACAAGGATCTAATACACTTTGATTTGTGTTGTAAAACCGTGCATATTTTTCATAACAAAAACATAGTGTGTACACATAGCCTTTACCCCTTTGCACTCTTGAATGTATAGGTACGTCTAAGGTCGCCTTCTTCCCTTCAAGGTGGGTTCCGATGATCAGCCTGAAATTTTTTTATTTCATCAGCTGACATGTGCTCCTAAGAGCCGCGGGTGAAATCACGATCCACCTGCTGCTGTTAGCATTTTAAATGCCACTGTCAAGTTTCAACAGCGACATTAAACATGCACAAGCACGTCACAATCTGCCCATCAGCACCCATATCACAGGATACTGGTCATTATTGCAAGGGGACAAAGTAATAGGAGCGCTCATCCCATCAAAGTCCAGTTTTGTACTCAGAAAGGCAAATAATTTAACCAGTCAAATAGCCCCTACAGTAGTTAGAAGCAAACCAGCGAACTGAAAAAAATAAGAACACAGTACAACACAAACTCTATTTTTCTAACTTCAGATGATATATTTACTATAAAAACACATGTATCATGTTATACCAAAGAAATAATATATTGTATACAGTGTCTAGGTCATAAGTATTACGTAGCTAGAACGAAATGTTAACTAAGGGTTAGAATGAAGGAGCAAATATACAATTTTAAATGACAGTTCACTTGACATCTGTTGTCTCACCATTACAAAATAGCACACAATGGGCAATTAATGGCTAGCAAATATCAAGGAACATTGGAGAGGAGGAAGTTATATACATACGTTAGAATGTCTAGAACAGAAAGCAAATGCAGTTGTGCTCAAAAGTTTACATACCTGGCAGAATTTTTGCTTTCTTGGCTCTTTATCTGAGAATATGAACGATAACACCAAAACTTTTTCTCCACTCATGGTTAGTGGTTGGATGAAGCCATTTATTGTTAAACTACTGTGTTTTCTCTTTTTAAATCATAATGACAACCCAAAACATCCAAATGACCCTGATCAAAAGTTTACATACCCTGGTGATTTTGTCCGGATAACATGCACAGACATTGACACAAATTATTTGAATGGCTACTAAAGGTAACCTCCTCATCTGTGACCTGTTTGCTTATAATCAGTGTGTGCATAAAAGGTTTTCATATTCTTTGAAAAAAGGCAAAGAAAGCAAAAATTCTGCTGGGGTATGTAAACTTTTGAGCACAACTGTAGATCTTTTTATTAAATACATTAAGACTAAAGATGAGCGAACGTGTTTGGAAAACATTCGCCAATCTCAAATTCGGCACAAACGTAGCATATTCAGATTTGTGTTCGTTTTCATGAGAATTTTTGCTCAAACTCAACAAAAGTCGGTCATAGTTCGGTAAATCATCGCGTTACCACTACTCCTTTTGTTATTACGGTACTTTGGCTAGGATAGTGGTGCTGTATGATGAGTGGGGGTGTGAAGGATGAGTTTGATGAGGGGAGGAGGTGTGTCAAGGTCAGAGGAGCATAAGGAGAGGTTACAGCAGCGTGCACATTTTTAAAAAAATGTTTTCTTCCCTTAACTTTATGTGTGTTGATTCTGGCAACAATTCAGAGTGCAGAAACCATCCACAATGTCATGACCCAAGTGTTAGGGCTAGCGGAACGCACCGAGTAGAAATAGATATTTATTATTAATGGTGCGTTCGCAGCCCGGGGTCCACCGTGCAGGAAGAACCTGCTGCTAGTGAATGGTGGCACAATATGGCGGTGTAGACTAGCTCTGTTACCTCACAGAGCAGCCGCGAGAGGAAAGCACTGCGCCCTGTTAGCCTCACAGGAGCACAAGCTTACTGCCAAGCTGATAGCAGTCTGTGGTTAAGCAACACGCAATCTCCTCACCGGAGAAGCCGGTATTCTAGGGGCTTATTTCAGCCGGGTCCCTGAACACACTCATACAATCTCCTCACCGGAGGTGCCGGTATTCTAGGGGCTTATTTCAGCCGGGTCCCTGAACACACTTATGCTAACCACACTGGCGCAAAGCACATATGACTTGATACTAGCGCATGGCCGTGCGGTCATGCGCAGTTTATATAGCTGCAGCACAGGAAGTGGCTATAGAACTTTTGCCCTTCCAAGACCTGCCAAGAGGACCAATGGAATGTGCTGCAGAGCCTGAGCACATGACCCTCGATCTCCAACGGGAGATCTTGCCCTGGGCATGCTCATTGTGTGCAGATAAGGACTTAGTCCCAGAGAAGTCCGCTCGCTGCTGACCAGTATAGGCTTTAAAGGCAGAAGCTGGAGAAGCAGTAGTAACTCTTCTCACAGAGTCAGACTGAGCGAGATGCTGGGATCGACGTCCCTGCTGAGCAGACTCCACTGCGGCTGGAGGAGAATGGGAGACCGCAGTGGAGATGGATCGAGATTCCCCCTGTGCAGCAGAGGAAACTCGACTCCTAACATTACCCACCCTCCTAGGGCCCCCACCTCCTTGGGCCTCGCTACGTTCGAAGGCAGCAATGAGCTGCGGAGCCCGAATGTGCTCAACAGGCTCCCAGGACCTGTCCTCGGGACCATAACCCTTCCAGTCCACCAAATAAAATTTTTTACCACGCACCACCTTGCACCCCAAAATAGCGTTCACCTCATAATCGTCCGAAGACGAACCCGATGTCCCAGCAGATGACTCGGAGAACCGGGACATATACACGGGTTTCAAGAGGGACACATGAAAGGTGTCGGTGATACCCAGGTGTGGCGGAAGGGCCAAACGATAGACCACAGGATTAACCTGCTCGAGGACCTTGAATGGGCCCAAGTAGCGAGGAGCAAATTTAGTGGACTCAACTCGCAGCCTGATGTTACGGGCGGAGAGCCACACCAAGTCGCCAGGAGCAAAGGTCGGGGCAGGGCGCCGATGTGCATCGGTGGAGGACCTCATTCTCTCCTTCGAGGCCCGAATGGCATCCTGAGTGCGGTCCCAAATGTCCCGTGCCTCCACTGCCCAGTCTGCCACCCTGGAGTCAGCAGAGGACACGGGCATAGGCACAGGAACCCGCGGATGCTGGCCGTAATTAAGGAGGAAAGGAGTCTGACCGGTGGAGTCGGCTACAGCGTTATTAAGGGCGAACTCTGCCCATGGTAATAAAGATGCCCAGTCATCCTGCCTGGCAGAAACAAAATGTTGTAGATATGTGACCAGAGTCTGATTGGCCCTCTCTACCAACCCATTCCTCTCGGGATGATATGCGGAAGAGAGATTTAACTCAATGCTGAGAAGACGACAAAGCTCTCTCCAGAACCGAGACGCAAACTGGGGACCCCGGTCACTGACAATTTTGTCTGGCATGCCGTGTAGGCGGAAGATGTGTCTTATGAACAACGCTGCCAAGGCCCGTGCAGAAGGTAACCGTGGGAGCGGCACCAAGTGCACCATTTTCGAGAAATGATCGGTAATAACCCAAATGACGGTACAGCCGCAAGACTTGGGCAAACCCACTACAAAGTCCATCCCGACCATCTCCCAGGGCCTGTCTGCCACCGGCAAGGGATAGAGTAACCCAGATGGCCGTTGTCGAAGAGACTTATTTTTGGCGCATGAGACACACGCCAGAACGTAATCTCTGACATCTCGGAGCATATGCGGCCACCAGTACGTCCTCGCCAGCAGCTCAGATGTCCTTTTTGTCCCAAAGTGTCCACCCACCCTGGAGGAATGAGCCCAAGAGAGAACCTCCGGTCGCAAATTTATGGGCACAAAAGTCTTGCCCGGAGGCACAGACTCAAGCGACACCGGAGCCACGGTTCTCAAGCTCTCAGAAGGAACAATAAGCCGAGGCTCTCCTTCCTCCTCCTCAGATGACACAACAGAGCGAGAAAGAGCATCAGCTCGAATGTTCTTCTCCCCAGCGACATAATGGAGGGTGAAGTGGAATCGGGAGAAGAATAAGGACCATCTGGCCTGGCGAGAATTTAGCCGCTGGGCTGTTTGCAAATATAGCAAATTTTTGTGGTCTGTAAATACTTGAAAGGGAAAACGAGCCCCCTCCAAGAGATGTCTCCACTCAGAGAAAGCCAATTTCATCGCTAGCAACTCCCTGTCCCCGATGGAATAATTCCTCTCCGCTGGTGTGAAGGTCTTGGAGAAGAAGAAGCACGGATGCTTCCGACCTTGAGCATCCTTTTGGAAGAGGACTGCTCCAGCACCAACGGAAGAGGCATCCACCTCCATTATAAACGGCTTATCGACATCGGGACGATGTAGGATGGGAGCGCTAGCAAAATGAGACTTAGTAGAAGAAAAGGCCCTGGAGACCTCTTCAGACCACACTTTGGGATTTGCTCCCCTCTTGGTGAGGGCTACCAAGGGAGCTACCAAAGTTGAGAAATGGGGAATGAACTGGCGGTAATAATTAATGAACCCCATAAAGCGCTACACCGCTTTAAGTGAATGAGGTTCTTTCCAGTCCATCAGAGCCTGTAGTTTGGCAGGATCCATAGCCAATCCCTGGGCAGAGATGATATAGCCCAGGAAAGGTAAAGACTCCTGCTCAAACACACACTTCTCCAACTTTGCGTAAAGAGAGTTTGCCCGTAAGAGGTCAAAGACTCTGCCAACATCTCTCCGGTGGGAGTCAATATCTGGAGAGAAGATGAGAATATCATCCAGATAGACTACGACCGAGGTGGAAAGCATATCCCGGAAGATGTCGTTGACAAAGTCTTGGAAAACGGCTGGGGCGTTACAGAGCCCGAAGGGCATCACCAGATACTCATAGTGCCCATCTCTGGTGTTAAACGCCGTCTTCCATTCGTCCCCCTCACGAATGCGAATCAGGTTATAAGCTCCCCGCAGGTCTAATTTGGTAAATACCTTAGCTCCCCGTAGCCTATCAAAAAGCTCAGAAATCAGGGGCAGGAGGTACTTATTCTTAACGGTGATGGCGTTAAGACCCCTGTAGTCTATGCAAGGACGCAATTCTCCATTCTTCTTCTGTACGAAGAAGAACCCTGCCCCTGCTGGTGACACTGACTTCCTAATAAATCCTCTTGCCAAATTCTCCTGGATGTATTGGGACATAGCCTCCGTCTCCGGGAGAGAGAGGGGATAGACACGTCCCCGAGGAGGTTCTGCTCCAGGCAAGAGATCTATAGGACAGTCATAGGGACGGTGAGGCGGAAGGGTCTCCGCGGCCTTTTTGGAGAAGACGTCTGCATAAGACCAATAGTATTTGGGGAGAGTAGAGAGATCTGCGGGTATCTCAGTGGTGGAAACCTGAACGCACTCTTTCACACATCTGCCCTTACAGGATTCACTCCAACCCAATATCCTCCCAGAGGTCCACTCAATATGTGGGGAGTGGAAACGGAGCCAGGGTATTCCCAGCAGAATCTCATCCATTCCCTCGGGAAGGACAAGAAGGGAAATAATCTCCTGGTGGGATGGGGACATGGCTAACGTGAAAGGGACAGTCTGATGTGTGATCTGTAATGGAAGTGTCGACCCATTCACCACTCTAACGGTTACTGGTTTGGCAAGCATAACCAGAGGTATTGCGTGGCGCAGAGCAAAAGCAGAAGACATAAAATTTCCCTCTGCTCCTGAATCCACACAAAGCTCTACTGTAAGAGTGGATGTGCCTAACAGGATTGTCCCTTTAAAGGACAATTTTGAGGAAAATGCCGCAGTGTCCAGTGAACCTCCTCCAATGGACACTAGACGCGATCGTTTTCCCGACCGCCGTGGACATTTATTAGCGTAATGTCCCGGTTGCTGGCAATTTTTACATACCACAGGTACTCGAACGGTCTGAGACCTAGGTCCCGCTCGAGAAACCTCCATGGCCTCATGGGAGTCGGACGCCATAACAGGAGATTCTAGAGGTTTGGCAAAGGTGGGAGCCAGCCGAAACCTCTGCCTACACTGGGTCCGCTCCAACCTCCGCTCGTTAAAACGGAGATCGATGCGGGTAGCTATAGTAATAAGCTCCTCCAGTGTGGCGGGAATCTCCCTGGTGGCCAAGGCGTCCTTCACATGATCTGCCAGTCCTTTCCAGAACACCGGAATAAGGACTTTATCCGGCCATTCCAGCTCAGAAGCTAGAGTCCGGAATAGGATGGCAAACTGGCTGACCATGGACGAAGCCTGAGTAATTGCCAACAATTGGAGCGCGGTATCGTGGGTGACACGGGGTCCCAGAAAGACCTGCCTCAGAGCGTCCAGGAAGATAGGAGCACTCTGTACCACACGATCACCACGTTCCCAAAGCGGCGTTGCCCACTCCAACGCCCTGCCCGACAAGAGAGATATAATGAATCCCACTTTCGCCCGTTCCGTAGGAAAACGTGCAGCCAGCAGCTCGAGATGTATGGAGCACTGGCTCACGAATCCCCGACATAGCTTACTGTCACCAGCAAACTTGTCTGGAAGCAGGAGACGGGATAAGGTCGGAGCAGGGGTGGCAGCAGACAAACTGGCTGCAGCTGCACTTGCAGCCTGAACAGCGACAGCAGTAACGTCCACAGCTGAGGTTGTGCGCTCGAGAGCCGCCAACCTACCCTCCAGCTGCTGGATGTACTGCTGTAGACGCTGACCGTCCGCCATTTACTAGCCAGACCCTGGCGCTAGTATTATGTTAGGGCTAGCGGAACGCACCGAGTAGAAATAGATATTTATTATTAATGGTGCGTTCGCAGCCCGGGGTCCACCGTGCAGGAAGAACCTGCTGCTAGTGAATGGTGGCACAATATGGCGGTGTAGACTAGCTCTGTTACCTCACAGAGCAGCCGCGAGAGGAAAGCACTGCGCCCTGTTAGCCTCACAGGAGCACAAGCTTACTGCCAAGCTGATAGCAGTCTGTGGTTAAGCAACACGCAATCTCCTCACCGGAGAAGCCGGTATTCTAGGGGCTTATTTCAGCCGGGTCCCTGAACACACTCATACAATCTCCTCACCGGAGGTGCCGGTATTCTAGGGGCCGGGTCCCTGAACACACTTATGCTAACCACACTGGCGCAAAGCACATATGACTTGATACTAGCGCATGGCCGTGCGGTCATGCGCAGTTTATATAGCTGCAGCACAGGAAGTGGCTATAGAACTTTTGCCCTTCCAAGACCTGCCAAGAGGACCAATGGAATGTGCCGCAGAGCCTGAGCACATGACCCTCGATCTCCAACGGGAGATCTTGCCCTGGGCATGCTCAGTGTGTGCAGATAAGGACTTAGTCCCAGAGAAGTCCGCTCGCTGCTGACCAGTATAGGCTTTAAAGGCAGAAGCTGGAGAAGCAGCAGTAACTCTTCTCACAGAGTTAGACTGAGCGAGACGCTGGGATCGACGTCCCTGCTGAGCAGACTCCACTGCGGCTGGAGGAGAATGGGAGACCGCAGCGGAGATGGATCGAGATTCCCCCTGTGCAGCAGAGGAAACTCGACTCCTAACACTAAGTCTTCTGTCATTGGTTGCCAAAGTCACATGTCCCGGGCCGCATAAAAAGTGGACATCTTGTTATGCTAGTGCCATTTGCTTAATATCACAGGGCAGAGAGGTCGCTCCTCTGCTAGTGCTGGTGCTGCTGACTGAACTTATCCTGTCTGAAATCTTCCAGCATCAAAGTAAATTGTGCAAAAATTGTATGGCAGTATCCGAAAGCCCCATTTGCTAGTCCAAATCATTTGTGCTAAAACTGTTTCAGTGGCAAATCAGAAGGCCAGAGTTTCACTTAAAAATGGTTAAGGTACCGTCACACTAAGCGACGCTGCAGCGATACCGACAACCATCCGGATCGCTGCAGCGTCGCTGTTTGGTCACTGAAGAGCTGTCACACAGACAGCTCTCCAGCGACCAACGATGCCGGTAACCAGGGTAAACATTGGGTTACTAAGCGCAGGGCCGCGCTTAGTAACCCGATGTTTACCCTGGTTACCATCGTTAAAGTAAAAAAAACAACCACTACATACTTACCTACCGTGTCTGTCCCCGGCGCTCTGCTTCTCTGCACTAACTGTGAGCACAGCAGCCGGAAAGCACAGCGGTGACGTCACCGCTCTGCTTTCCGGCTGCCCGGCGCTCACAGCCAGAGCAGAGAAGCACAGCGCCGGGGACAGACAGCGATAGGTAAGTATGTAGTGGTTGTTTTTTTTACTTTAACAATGGTAACCAGGGTAAACATCGGGTTACTAAGCGCGGCCCTGCACACACACGCCAATTCAGCGATGTCAGCGGGACGTCCAGCGATGAAACAAAGTTCTGGCCTTTCTGCCCCGACCAGCGATATCACAGCAGGGGCCTGATCGCTGCTGCATGTCACACTGGACGATATCGCTAGCCAGGACGCTGCAACGTCATGGATCACTAGCGATATCGTCTAGTGTGACGGTACCTTTAGGCCTAATATTGGGTTGCAGCAATGAGGCCCAATTAGCTACTCTAAATCGTTTGTGCTAAAACTGTGTTTCAGTGGCAAATCAGAAGGCTATATTTCAACTTAAAATTCGTTAGGCATAACAGTGTTGTTCAGGCACTTTATTTAAGAAAACAAATAGTGATTGCTCATTTAGTGACAGGTAACTGACAGCTGTGGGCCTAAGGTTGTGAAACAACAGGGTACAATAGGTGAAGACTACTTTCATGAGTGGGAAAAAGCGAGGTCATGGTGGAAGGGGGAATAGGCTTGGTGTTTGACATGAACGTGGGTTAGGTGTTAATCTGAATGAAAGCTCAACTGAACAAACACTGTCACGTCCTATCCAAAGACCACTGACAACATCTGTTACTGGCCGGCATACTTGACTCCCTTTCTGTGGCAGCCAAACATCTGTACGCCTTGTAGATGAGGCTCAGAAAGAGCAAGTGCTTGAATGGATGACAAGCGCTGCATCAAATGGCCTCTCCTCCTCTTCCTCCACCTTGAAATCACACACAGTACAATCCTCAGAGGTGGCACCCCAACCACTTTTGTTTCCCCCAGCATCACAAATTTCCAAATGCCCAACTGACTGTAAGGAACCTCAGATGGGCCATTCTGAAAAGAGCTGTTCACACATTGTATATCATGGACATCAGAGGTCTGCTCCAAAGAATCACAGAATCCATTGGAGGAAAGCATCTGCACCAATGCCCCAAATTTTTTCATGTTGGATCAGTGGCCGAACAAAGTAGGATCTGAGGAGAATCCAGACCCTCATCACCAGACATTAATTACCAGGGGTTGAGGTAATCCTGATGAGACTCAGAAACCAGGGGAGCACACAGACTGTACTGTGGTGTCAGGGCAGGAAGAGGAGGAGGGTGATTCTCAGTGTGAAGAGTATGAGAACAGAGATGATGACAATGAAGTTGTAGATTCCAATTGGTGTTAACTCAGAGGTTCTCTGCCTGTGGCCAGCACCGGGCCTCACCATCAACTGGTCATCACATCAATACCATCTGCTGCTTCTTCCTCCTCCATCACTATTCTAAGCGTTTACACACAGGTCTTCGGCTGCAGAAACTACATTTGTTTACCTACCACAGTTGGGGTGAGTGAGAACCAGTCATCTGTTACAGAAGTCAACATGACCGCTGCTTTTGTCTCAACTAGCATAGTACATCTTACTCAAGCCACCATAACATCTCTAAGAAACAACAACAAAAATTTTTTTTCGGCTCACCCTTCAGGAAAACATTTCCTCATAGTCCTTGTAGGATCCAAGCATGGAAAGAGCTACTGCCCCAGCACTCCTGAAGTAATGGAATTGAAGAGAAAATCCAGCCCAGAAAGTATTAAAAATAAAAAAAAAAATTTTATTCCAAAAATTTTTAAAAATGGAAACACTGCATGTCAAAATCAGCAAAAAGCAAATTTACAGAGGGACATCCATGAAATAGCTGAAGGCGTTTCGAACACTCTCGGTGTTCTTAGTCCACAGCCTGATTTTGACATGCAGTGATTCCATTTTTTTAAATTTTGGGAATAACATTTTTTTTTTATCTTTAATGCTTTCTGAGCTGGATTTTCTCTTCAATACCATAACATCTCTGCCTGCACCTCACTCACAGTCCAGCAGTTTGTCTTGTTCTCTGTACTCTGCCCTTTCTCAGCACAGCAGTCAGCTCTTGGTCTCGCTTTTGTGGTCACAATTAAGGTCTATTATACTGTTTCTACTGTGTGGAAGTTGATGTCACTTTAGTGCTGCATGACAATTAGTTTTTTAAATGTGGAGACTCCAAGTTGGGTTTCCATCTGGTGCTTTTCCCATGCAAGTAGGTCTCCCAGACAGGCAGGCCTGCACTTGCTTTCAGTCAAGTACCTGTGTTACTCTCCTTACATTTTTCCACCAATACTAGTCTATTAAACTAATATTTGTACCATATGAGTGTGGATGGAATTTAAAAACAAATTGGAGATGTTGCATGAGGTGTGAGGTCCCCCAGCTAAGAAGGCTTACACTGCTCTCTTAACCACCAGGTCCTCATTAAAACTTCAGTTCCAAGCTGTAAATGCTGGGCCATAGCCTGGTACCTCATGCATGGCCTTTGGCTGACTACTTGTATGCCATTATAACAGGTTCTACTGTGGGTCAATTGTTCAGTCAACTACCTGTGTTACTATTCTTACATTTTTCTATCAATAGTAGTCTATAAAACTGATGTTTGTGCCATCTGAGTGTGGCTGAAATAAAATAAATTATAATTGAAGGTGTTGCATGAGGTGTGAGGTTTCCCAGTTAAGAAGTTTGCACGGCGTCCTTAACCACTAAGTCCTAATTGACACTTCAGTTCCAAGCTGTAGATGCTGGGCTAGAGCCTGATGCCTCATTCATGGCCCATGGCTGACTGCTACTGTGCCATTTTCAAATCTCAGCATTTGCTCCTCCCACACTCATTTAATTCAGTAGCCGTTCTTTTTTGATGGCCGTGGAGCTCTAGGAAAGCTTCCAGCTCAGATATACTCCTGGCATACATTGCATTATTGTACCCTCGGACATGGTGAACAGAAGCAAAAAGGGAGGGGCCACGTACTGAGTCCAAGGCCCCACTGTTTGCTTTTTTTTACCAGGCTCCATACACCTGTAAGGGCAGTAATTCCCTGATGACGCCTTGATCACAACATTTTGTGGGCTCAGCTCCTGGGCCCAATTCATACATGTACTATTACATCATGATCTGGGAAGGAGCTAATCTGTATTCTGGTATGTTGATCCCTTTGTTTAATATGCTAAAGCTATGAGCGCCATTTTCCTCATTTTCTTTTTATCCTTTTATATCTTAGGGCATATGTAAGTAATCTGTCTCTGGATATGACATATAAGTGTAAAAGTCATGTCCCTTTAAGTGCATCTTAATGTACAGTACTTCAAACCTGGTACATTAATGCATTACAGGGAACATGCAACATTACAATGTAATTACATAGTTACAAAGTAATTAATTTTGTCTGACAACACTTTAAGCAGGGGAAATGTATAGCTAGATACAACTTCAACCACCCATAAAAAAAAGGCTTGTCTGTGGTTAGATAAAATAGATCAACCGTGATCTGCTAATCAATGCACCAGATTTGCCTTAAAAAGGGTTGTGTTGCTCCAGCAACACATTTAAACAAAAATATATAAAGAAAAACTTTTTGTCAAAATGAAAATTCTACAACAGTGTGTGTTTGAGTAGATCAGTCCAGCATTTTTCCCTGCACAATGACGCTACTGTCCACATATTGTGATTGTGATCATTCTAAGAATGGCCAATTTGTGTGGGGGATCTCTTGCACACATAAATGTGGAAGCAATAGGCACTAGACATAGGCAGATTGATTTGCAGAACCCCAGTCCATCGGCCAGGTTGGTAGTCACTGGCTTTTGTACAAGATGCATGATAATTCGCTGCCAGCCAGGTAAGACTGCCACCAGCTCCTCGTTAGAACTAAGTTTTGGCAATATACTCTGTCATACCTTATGTCTAATTTGTGTGGGGAAAGAATAGGCAAAAGTTATCTCTATTATGTGTTGTTGTAACTTATGTTTTTATTTTATGTTTGAAGTTCTTTTTGTACTAGTAAAGCATTGTTAGTATTTTTATGGTTATCCCTGTTTTATAGTATGTTTCTTGTTCTTTTTAACCATGTAATTGTGTTTTGACACGCTATAGGCTGGTCCCGGTTATTTGATGGCACCCTCTATTTTTCATTGCTACTATTTATTTTGGGGTGGTTCTTCTTCCTCCTTTTTCTACAGTGTTGGCGTGTTGGCACATCTACAATACTCACATGGATTTGTCAGCTAGGGAGGCTGCCTGGAACAATCAGGCACAGGAAGTATTTGATGTTGGATTTGATGATATGGTAGAGGTTACTGATGCTGATTCAAGCTTTCAAACTTTGTCTAAAGAACTCATTAATCTACATAAATCTCTCACCAAGTCTGGTGGAATATTAAGGGTCTCGAGAAATATAAAAGGTTGGGCCGTGTACCATGAGTTCAGATATTTCCTGCTTGGGAAGCTGATGTAGGGTCCCAACAGACCTGGGAGACAGGTCTTGAGAAATGCTCTGTCTCTTGGCAAAGCTAAAGGATGATATTAAAATACAGGAGAGCAAACTTGTAAATTTTGATGCTAATAGCTTGGTTATCCCTTTCCAAAAATGGGTAAAAATGACAACTGATCATTTTGAAAAGGGCTTCATTCTTTACAAGAAGTATAAATTTCATAGAGAGAAACTAGATTTCAACAACGGACAAGCCTAAAAATGTTTTGCCTTGATGATACCTATGTAAGTGCACCACCCTACAGAGATTCTAAGGAGGCGCATTGAAGTGTGAATCAGAGAACATTGCTTGATTCCAGCAACTGCCCCCTAATTCCTTTATTTTTTCAAGAGCCTACAAATGGACTTATCGTGGTAACAAAAGACCAGGTGTATTTGACACCAATAATTCCAAAGATATCCGCATGCAACAAGAACTCTCTTCTAGAGATTTTTTATCTTCGGAACTAAGTGACCTAGAAGGCACCACAGGAGGGTTCAACATAAAACCAGACAATTTAAAAAGAGGCAGAGACTACAGGAACTGGTCACAAACATACAGTGTGCATCCCAGTTCAAGACGTCCAAACCCGAGAATGTCAAGGCATCATCACCAAAACATTAGCATCAGCAGTGAAAGTGGCATAGGCAATTTCTGTGAGTCATTTAACACATTTTGTAGACCAGCCCATGCACCAGCAGAACAGAGCACAAATCTGGTAGATTGTGAATGACTCGAAAAGATGGTGCAGGAGTATCTGGGGCTCAATATCAATGACATCAGGGGTTTTTGGACCCTTTTACATTTTGGTCTTCAAAAATGTAAGAGTGGCCTGAGCTCGCCTGTGACTTCTTGGAGGCTTTGCCATGACCGGCAGCCACTGTTCACTCAAAACTTGTCTTCAGCACTGCTGGTGGTTTCCTAATGGATAAGCACATCCGGCTGTGTCCTCAAAGTGTAAACCACCTAACTTTCATCAAAATGAACAAGTCATTGATCTCCATTTTTAGTGTCATGAATTGATCTCGTGTTTTTGCAGTCTGTGCCAACTTTGTGGTGTCTTGTGTGCCTGCTGCTGCTCCTGCTGCTGATGTTACAAACATTTTTTTGGAAATGTGGAGACTCCAAGTTGTGTGTCCATCTAGTGGGTTGCCTGTGTTGGAAGATGTGTCAGAGGCCTATTATAATAGTTTCACACTGTGGAAATTGACACTTTAGTGCTGTTTGATAATTATTTTTTGAAATGTGGAAACTCCAAGTTGGGTCTCCATCTGGTGCTTTGCCCCTGTAAGAGACAGGCAGGCCAGCACTTATTTTCAATTAACTACCTGTGTTACTTTCCTTACATCTTTCTACCAATAGTAGTCTATAAAACTGAAGTTTGTACCATCTGAGTGTGGTTGTAACTTAAAAAAAAAACTTTAGGTGTTGCATTAGGTGTGAGGTTTACCACATAAGGAGGCTTACACTGCTCCCTTAACCACCAGGTCCTCATTAAAACTTCAATTCCAAGCTGTAAATGCTGGGCCAGAGCCTGATACCTCATGCATGGCCCATGGCTGACTGCTGCTGTGCCCTTTGCTAATTTCTACTGTGGTTCAATTGATGCCACTTTTCCTGTTTCCTGCTCCTAATTTTAGCTGTTTGGGAAGTTTTTTGTCACCCATTAAGGTGTTGTCTATGGGTTTGGTTTTGCCTCCCATTGAATCTAATTGGGTTCACGTACGTTTGACAAACCAGTCAGCAAACTATTCGGTGAACAGTTGTCTGTTAGGCTAATCTGAACCGTACCTAACCTTGAAGGGTTCAATATTCTCTAAGTAAGACCATATGGTCTAAACAGTGAAATAGAATTATTCACCTATTAAAAATAAGCTTCACACTTCACCAATGAGCAGATAGACCAATCTTTATAAGAACCGCCACCTGCTGTGCACATTATCCCTGACAAAAGAGGTCAGAGCCTCAGAAACCCCTTAGATCAACAGCTGCAACTTTCTTTTTTTTTCTTGAAGGAGAGCCTGCAGCTTCAGTGACTTCACACAGGTGCATGATGGCAGATTTTTTCAAACCATTGTTAGAACAGATGTGACCTGCTGACATGCTGTCTACACGGTTTGTAGAGTATCAAGCACGGATCAAGGACCGCTGGTTTACTACCCTTGGGTGGATCCAGAACAGCAGAATCATCACGTCTTCATACCGTCGGGTGAAATTCAGGGCAGCAAACTACATCACAGTTGTATAGAAGCAAAAGGAGGCTTTTGACAATCACCGATTATTTTTAGTATATATAAATGTTTATTCATAATTAATAGAGGGTTTATACCTTTTCACACTAGAAATTTTGCTACAGGTCAAATGTTGAGGAAGTGATCAGCAGATTGTTTCTTCTATACTGTAACTACTATGTGAAGGTACAGTACAAGTCCTAATCATTTATTTCAATGTAAAATACATTAATTTGCCTCTTATATGTTCTATACACAACACATTTTAACAAATCCATTTAGTACTGGAAATTAAACCAAGAACTGAAATTTAGAACTCAATGAAGTATATTTTATGTGTAATTATAACCATATAGAAGGAATGTTTATACCAACAGATTGATTTTTTTATTCTACGAAATGTTAACAACATTGTGACAAACTCTTACAAATCTTAAATTTGGACAAACCTGTTATGAGAAATTATTAAATCAGCTATTTTTACAACTGACATTTTCCTGTTAGCTTTCTCCACAGTACTGACACAAATAACAGTGGCATATCATGGAAATGGAAAAGAATTTATTACCATTGCTTGAGTTGAAAAGACCTGATGCCCATGCTAATAGATGATTGATCAGCATTATTCTTTATCAATTAATAAGCCACGGTGTATGCAGAAACTGAGAAACGTACAAGCTATCAGTGACAGAAACCGTAGTGTATTGCGCTGCTGCAGGTAGAAGATAGATGTGTGTGTATAACAATAGCCCCTTTCTGAGTATAATGTGACTACATAATCTAGATATTGAGAAAAATAGACACCTGCATATACTTATTCATAAGGTGGTACATAGAGATCATGGAGCCCCATAGCAGAAGTCTTAATTGCCCCCCCCAAAAAAAAAAATTCAGTGGGGTCACAGAAGAGCATATTTCACAAGTTTGCAGCCCTTACAAAGTAATTTATCCCTTATTGAAGACCATTAGAGTTCCCATGCACTAAGATACCCTATGACTCCCATAAAGTATGATGCTATCAAAAATACCCTCAAAACAGCAATATACACTCACAGTGACCCCAACACAGTAAGATGGCAAAACACAGCTCTCCACACTGTATTATGGCCTTCCATGCAGTATATTGGCCCTTCGTACAATATAGTGGCCCTCCATACCCTCCACACAGTATGATGACTGCCATACAACTATCTACATAATGCAATTAACCCCACAGAACCCTCCACCCTGTATAATGGCCCACATGCAGTATAATGGCCCTCACTAGCTCTTCTAACAGTGTAATGGCCTCCCCACTAGTCATCCAATTAGTATGATAGCTCCCCAAATAGCTCTCCAAACAGTACAATAGCCTCCTTACAGTCATCCAAATAGTTTAATGGCCACCTACAAACCATCAAGTAGTATAATGGCCCTTTAAATAGTATGATGGTACCCCAAATAACCCTCCAAATGTTTTTATGGTGGTGTGAAGTTCCCCCAAATAGCCCTCCTAATTGTTTGATGCTCACCAAATACCCATTCTAATGGTATGATGAACCCCCAAATGGCACAATAGCTCTGTTTATAGTGCAACTGTACAGGTAATTCAATGATCACTGGTGATATTATACACACAGGAACTCTGTAAAGAGTATATAGTGTATAGGTAATACAGAGATCACCAGTGACATTATACACAGGAGCTCTGTATATGCTATATGGTGTATAGTGTAAGTGTACAGGTAATGCACTGACTCCCCAGTGATGTCTCTAGTTGAAGTCCTTTATCTTTGTTTTGCTTCTTCATCCTGCGTAGACTGCCATAATTTCTTCAAGCCAAGACTCGTCTCTGCAGAAAATAAAACACAGTTATCCAGAGTACCATGTTTAGAGCACATTCCCCACTTTTTCTCCATTTTCTACGCTATGCAGCTGAATACAGACGGGCACCCAGCATTACTATACAGCTCTGGCAAAAATTATGAGACCACTGCAAAATTTTCAGTTTGTCTGATTTTTCTCTTTATAGGTATATTTTTGAGTGAAATGTAAATTGTTCATTTATTCTATAATCTTCTGTCAACATGTCTCTGAATTTCCAATCAATAAATTCTGTATTTTTTATGGCAAAGAAAAATGGTCAAAATAAAGAAAACAGTGCTTTCAGACCTCAATTAATGCAAAGAAAACAAGTTCATAATCATTTAGAAACAACAATACTAATGTTTTAACTCAGGAAGAGTTCAGAAATCAATATTTTGTGGAATAACCAGGATTTTTAATCACAGCTTTCATCTGTCTTGGCATGCTTTCCACCAGTCTTTCACACTGCTTCTGGTGCAAAAATGTAAGCAGTTCTTCTTTGTTTGATGGCTTGTGACTATCCATCATCCTCTTGATTACTTTCCAGAGGTTTTCAATGGGATTCAGTTCTAGAGATTGGGCTACCCATGACAGGGTTTTCATGTGGTGGTCTCTTTATTTTTGCCAGAGCTGTTTAATTAGTTATTATGCAACCCACCATGTAATATCTAAAGCTGAATGTGTGTGTGTATGTTTGTATGTATGTGTGTATGTCCTGGATTGGCATCTGCACCGTCGCAGCTACAGCCACAAAATTTTGCACAGTCAAACGTCTTGACCCCGAGATTGTCATAGGCTATGTTGTGAGGCGAAATTTTAACCCCACGTGTTCCAATTCACTAAACAATTTTGCCCCTATCTACATAATGGGGAACAAGTGAAAGGAAAAGTGTTGGAAGCAAATTGACAGCTGCCAGATGTGAACAAGGTGGACTTAAAGAATGAGAGCAATGATGCCAAAGAGTATATACCGTACAGTTGCTAAGGTGGGGCCCCGACATGGGATGCTCACCACACATCGGGATATGAACACACACACAAAATGCACCACACACTACCACGTGCTTGAACACATACTGTATACCACCTTCACCACACATACACCAACCTCGCCACATAAAAGTCGAAACACAAAAGTCACCAGTCAAAACTCGCCATGCGCAAAATTCGTGGATGGACAAATGTCTTTTTTCGGCCTTACTAACTATGTTACATGCAAAACTAGGCTCACGCAAAACTCGCCTCACGTGCAAAACTCACCTCATGGAAAACTCACCACACGCAAAACTTGCACATGTGGAAAAATTGCCACATGCACAAAAGTTGCAACACATGCAAAAGTTGCCTCACACAAAACTTGCACCTACTCAAAATGCACCACACATAAAACTCGCCACGCGCAAAACTCGCCATGCGCAAAACTTGCTTCACACAACTTGCTACACTAACCTGTCACATGCAACTCGACACACAAAAAGTTGCTACACGCATGTCGCCACACAAAACTCATCTCACAAAAGTCACCACATGCATGTCACCACACGCAACTCAACACACACAACTTGACACATGAAACTCGCCCTAAAACACACACAAGTCTGATATTATCCTTCAAAAATAAAAATCTGATTAATAAGCAAACTACAAGAGCAACAAATGTACCATATAGGAAATACGGCAGCTGTCAGTCACATGACCTGTCTATTATGTGTATGTGTGAGCTAATATATACTGCCAGGGGGGAGGGCTTCCTGTTGGCTGGGGATTTATCAGGCTGCCAATTTAGCTTACAAATACTGAGGTAAAAATACTGACCAATTAATGTGTGAACGAGGTCTAATACAGGAGGAGATGACACACACATATATACTATATACAGGAGGAGATGACATACAGGTACATACTATATACAGAGGAGATGACACACAGGTAATGCATATACTATATACAGGAGCAGATGACATACAGGTATATACTATATACAGGAGGAGATGACTTACAGGTATATACTATTTACAGAAGGAGATGACATACAGGTATATACTATATATAAGAGGAGATGACACACAGGTATATACTATATACAGGAGGAGATGACTTACAGGTATATACTATTTACAGAAGGAGATGACATACAGGTATCTATATATATAATTGTCTAAGGGTTTTTCTGTCTGTCTGTCTGTCTGTCCTGGAAATCCCGGCTCTCTGATTGGTCGAGGCCGCCAGGCCTCGACCAATCAGAGACCGGCACAGCATCGATGTAGAAATCCCACGTCTCTGATTGGTCAAGGCTGCCAGGCCTCGACCAATCAGCAACGGGCACAGCGACGATGATGTCATAAAGGACGTAGACATCTCACGTTTCTGATTCAGCGACGGGCACAGTATCGACGTAGATGTCATAATGGTTGCCATGGCGACGATGATGTCATAAAGGTTGCCTCGACCAATCAGCGACGGGCACAGTGTGCCGCGAATTCTGGAATCATCATTGTCCATATACTACGGGGACATGCATATTCTAGAATACCCGATGCGTTAGAATCGGGCCACAATCTAGTATACTATATAAAAGAGGAGATGACACATAGGTATATACAGGAGGAGATGACATACAGCAGGTACATACTTTATATAGGGGAGCTAACATACAGGTATATACTATATACAGGAGATGACATACAGGTATATACTATATATAGGAGGAGATGACATACAGGTATATACTATATACAGAAGAGATGACATACAGGTATATACTATTTACAGGGGAGATGACATACAGGTATATACTATATACAGGAGATGACATACAGGTGTATACTATGTATAAGGGATATGACAAACATGCATATACCAAGGGGAAAATGAGAGGTGTGAGGTGAAAATGAGAGGTGTGAAGTGAAAATGAACAGGTGTGAGTGCAAAATGAGAGGAATGAGGGAAAATAGTAGAGCGATTTAAAAATAACAGATGTGAGGTCGAAATGACAAGTGTTAGGGGGGAATGAGAGAAGTGAGGGGGGAATGAGAGGAGGGGAAAATAAGAGGAGTGAGGGGGAAAATGAGAGGCATGATGGGAAAATAAGAGAAGTGAGGTGCTATAACTAACCACAGATAATTACTATGCCCAGGCAACACTGGGCTCTTCAGCTAGTTTTAAATAAAAATTGTGGCCCCACAAACTATAAATAGCCCCTTTCCCCACTCAATATATATAATTTAATTACCAGAAGATAGTATTCTGCTACAGATGGATCTGGATAAGTTGGAAACTTGGGCTGAAAGGTGGCAGATGAGGTTTAACAATGATAAATGTAAGGTTATACACATGGGAAGAAGGACTCAATATCACCATTACACACTGAACGGGAAACCACTGGGTAAATCTGACAGGGAGAAGGACTTGGGGATCCTAGTTAATGATAAACTTACCTGGAGCAGCCAGTGCCAGGCAGCAGCTGCCAAGGCAAACAGGATCATGGGGTGCATTAAAAGAGGTCTGGATACACATGATGAGAGCATTATACTGCCTCTGTACAAATCCCTAGTTAGACCGCACATGGAGTACTGTGTCCAGTTTTGGGCACCGGTGCTCAGGAAGGATATAATGGAACTAGAGAGAGTACAAAGGAGGGCAACAAAATTAATAAAGGGGATGGGAGAACTACAATACCCAGATAGATTAGCGAAATTAGGATTATTTAGTCTAGAAAAAAGACGACTGAGGGGCGATCTAATAACCATGTATAAGTATATAAGGGGACAATACAAATATCTAGCTGAGGATCTATTTATACCAAGGAAGGTGACAGGCACAAGGGGGCATTCTTTGCGTCTGGAGGAGAGAAGGTTTTTCCACCAACATAGAAGAGGATTCTTTACTGTTAGGGCAGTGAGAATCTGGAATTGCTTGCCTGAGGAGGTGGTGATGGCGAACTCAGTCGAGGGGTTCAAGAGAGGCCTGGATGTCTTCCTGGAGCAGAACAATATTGTATCATACAATTATTAGGTTCTGTAGAAGGACGTAGATCTGGGGATTTATTATAATGGAATATAGGCTGAACTGGATGGACAAATGTCTTTTTTCGGCCTTACTAAGTTACTATGTTACTATGTTACCTGTACTCTTACCCCCAATTAAATACAGTCACACTCCTGCATCCTAAATGCCCCATTCTACACCTTCCTATCCCCCTATTCAGTATACTTAAATGCCCCCCTCTGTCCAAATTCATTGTTATGTTTTCTCTCCCACCCCATCCTCTGTTCATTATCAACAGCTTACCCACCTTCATGTCATCATCATTTGGCCTTCCCCATCATCAACACAGCCTCATTCGCTCTCCCCATCATCAATTTAACATTATTTGCTTCCTCTCAACCCCATTTCATCATTGCTTGCTCTTCCCCACCCTCAATTCATCATCATTTATTGTCCCCCATCCCAGAGTCTAAAATCATCATCATTTACTTCTCTCACCCACAATTAATCATCATTTGCTCTCCCCCACCTTCAATACATAACATGCTGTTATCCATCTGCCACCCTCAATTCATCATTTGCTGTCCCCCATCCTCCACCCTCAATTTACCATATGCTCTCTCCCACCTTCAATTCATCATTTGCTATCCCCTGTTTCTAACCTTCAATTCAATACTTTCTGCCTCCATCCCCACTCCCAATTCATCTTTATTTGCTCTCTCCCACCTCAATACTTCATCGCTTGCTATGCCCCATCCCCCACCCTCCATAAATTATCATTTGCTGTCCCCTGGCCCTCAGTGCTTCATCACTTGCCGTCCCCAATACCCCACCATCAATCCATCATCATCCCTCCCACACCCATTTAATCATTTTATAAAAAAAGTTTTTCATTTTTACCTTTCATACAATCCCAGGCAGCTCCACTTCTGGACTGTTATCCTGGTGCACGTACATGCATCACTTACGCGATAATGTCTTCACGTAGCCGCCATCACCAGCATGTGTCACAGAAGAGGTGGAGGGAGCTCACCTGGAGTTGCACAGATGTTTTGTTTTGATGGCCGTGGAGCTCCAGGAAAGCTCTCAGCTCATCGATGCTCCTGGCATACATTGCATTATTATACCCTGAGGTCCGGTGATCAGAAGCAAAGAGGGAGGGGCACGGACTGAGTCCAAGGCCCCCCTTTTTGATTTTGTTCACTGGGCTCCATAAACCAGTAAGGACAGTAATGCCCTGATGGCTGCCCTGATCACAGTGGTTTGTGGGCTCAGCTCCTGAGCCCAATTTAAACATGTACTATTACATCACGCTCTGGTAAAAGCCTAATCTGTATCCTGGTTTATTGAACCCTTTTTTTAATGTGCTACCTCTATGAGCACCATTTTCCTCATTGTCTTTTTATCCTTTTTGTATCTTAGGGCATATGTAAGTTATCTGGCTATGGATATGACCTATAGAGAGTTAAATACATATAAATGTCAAAGTCATATCCCTGTAAGAGCATCTTAATGTACAGTATTTCAAACTTGGCACATTAATGCATTACTGGGAACATGCAATGTTACAATGTAGTTACATAATGTTACAAAGTAATTACATTTTTCTGACAGTTCTTTAAATAGGGAAAATATATAGCTAGATAGAACTTCAACCACCAATGAAAAAATGCTTGTCTGGGGTTAGATAAAATACATTGACTGTGATCTGCTTATCATTGCACCAGATTTTGTCTGAAAAAGGGCTGCCTTGCTCATGCAACACAATTGCACAAAATGTGTAAAATGACTTTTTATCAAAAATGAAAATCCTGTGCGCTCATGTCAATATCAATACCCACTGACAACAAGCCTAAAAGTCAGGCAAGCATTTTTCCCTGCACAATGTCACTACTGTCCACATCCTGGGATTCTGCATCATTCTAAGAATGGCCAATTTGTGTGGGGGATCTCCTGCACACAGAGAAAGTGGACATAATAGGCACTAGAAATAGGCGGATTGATTTGCGAAACCACAGTGCATGGCCAGGTTGGTAGTCTCTGGCTTTTGAACAAGATGCTCACTAATTCGTACCAGTGAAACAGAGCGCTGCCAGCCAGGTAGGACTGCCACCAGTTCCTCATTAGAGTATATTGCCAAAACTTATTTCCATCATACCTTATCTCTAAATTGTGTGAGGCAAGAATAGCCAAGAGTCAGATCTAGTATTCTAGTATTGGTTGTTGTTAGTGTTGAGCGATACCTTCCGATATTTGAAAGTATCGGTATCGAATGGTATCGGCCGATACCGGCAAAATATCGGATCTCGCCGATATCGAGTTCCGATACCAATACAAGTCAATGGGACACAAATATCGGAATGTATCCTCGATGGTTCCCAGGGTCTGAAGGAGAGGAAACTCTCCTTCAGGCCCTGGGATCCATATTAATGTAAAAAATAAAGAATAAAAATAAAAAATATGGCTATACTCACCCCTCCGAAGGACCCTGGCTGTCACCGCTGTGAGCGTCCGCCTCCGTTCCTGAGAATTGCAGAGAGTGAAGTACCTTCGATGACGTAGCGGTCACCTGACCGCTCATGTGACCGCTCACCTGACTGCGACGTCATCGAAGGTCCTTCAATCACTACATTCTCAGGAAAGGAGGCGGACGCTCGCAGTGGTGACAGCCAGGGTTCACCGGAGGGGTGAGTATAGCCATATTTTTTATTTTTATTATTTATTTTTTACATTAATATGGATCCCAGGGCCTGAAGGAGAGTTTCCTCTCCTCCAGACCCTGGGAACCATATGCACCGCACACTCCGATACCGATTTCCGATATCACAAAAATATCGGAACTCGGTATCGGAATTCCGATACAGCAAGTATCGACCGATACCCGATACTTGCAGTATCGGAATGCTCAATACTAGTTGTTGTATCTCATGTGTGAAGAAACCAGATTGTATCTTAATTTCCCAGACAACCATGTTTTTGCAAACCAAAAGAACTGGCTTTTTATCTGTATATTGGCTTGTGAATTTAAGTGTTTATGTCTGGTGGGTCAAGAAGACAGACTTGCCAACTGATATACTATCTAACATACTGTGTAACAGTAAGTCTGTAACAGTGACTGTACATAGGGTGTGTTAAGCTTTGTTTATTGATGTGTGCTGATATGCTAATAGTGCTATCTTGATCCCATCACCATTGTTTACCTTATCTTGATGTTGGACTGAAGGACCCTGGGTAATTCTAAAAATAGCTTACATGACTTGGGTATAAAAAGACTCAGAGATCACATCATGAGAGACTGAAGTAACACAGAGCTACCAGCTGGACATTCTGCAAACCACCCAACAGACAAGAGAAAGGACTGCAGCCAATTCATCATGGCACCATCACAAGGGACACTGATCTATGATTCTATAGGAAACAACCTAGGGGTTTTCGGCTCCGGTTGGAAGGACACAAATCTGATCCAGTGACCATCTCTGAACCATGGATATGTTTGGAGAAAGCCAGGTTTGGGACCTGCTGGTCACCTGATTCCATGGAGATGGTCAGATAAGCCAAGTGGTGACTCTCGTGTCAACTGGCTTTGGACCTTGTATGGACTCTATGGACAGTTCTTGGTCATCTCCCTACGCTTGTCATTACCTCTTCTCAGTGTGTGTATCACAGGTGGAATAGCGACCCTGGGAGCTCTGATGTCATGTCAACTGGCTTTTGGCCTTGTACGGACTCTATGGACTGTTCTGTCATCTTCCTATGCTTGTCGATATCTCTTCTCTGTGTGTACATCACAGGTGGAATAGCAAACCTGGGAGCTCTGATATAACATCTACCATTATCCCGGCGAGACAACGGAAGAGTAAGACCCTGTCATGTGCACCATGTTGGGGTAATTGCTGAGATTGTTCTGTTTGCTATTGTGTGTTGTGGTTCAATAAAGTATTGCCACACTCTTTTACCTTAGCCCTGTGTTGTCTGTGTAGTGTATTGCCCACCAGTAGATAGAGCGGGCGTTCAGTGGTATGAGCCCTGGTCCATGTAGTCTTGCTAACGACAGCCGGGCCAGCGGACGAGAGCACCCACTGACCCCGTTTCTCCACATCATGTCTTTGACCTTTTTATTTTTTTATTGTATGTTTTGTGGTTCTTTTTGTACTAGTAAAGCATTAATATGTTTTTATGGTGATCCCCGTGTTACGGCATGTTTCTTGTTCTTTTTAATCATGTAATTGTGTTTTGGCATGTGTAAGGATTTCACTCACTCAGCTGCGACGGCTGACACTCAGGAGACGTGTTCCTTTAAAGTTCACTGGGTTTATTGCTTCATAAACCATGTGGCAAATAACAGAAAGCAAAATGGGCCTTTGGTTCAGGCAAAGAAAAGCAAGTGTCCAGTTCATCCGGCTCAGTCCTGAAGCCGTAACACACCCAGGAGGGTTTCACCTCCACACATATCTGCTGTGTAAAGGATTAGCCAGTCTTATAAAGAGCTAACCCCACCCAGTAACCCATCACATGATTAGCCATGTGGTCTGACATTACCACAGGTCCTGAAACACATATACAAGATTATGTGAAAGACAGGAATACTCCGGGCTACATTACAGCAACCAGGCACTTATGTGGCACATACCTCCCATCGACTACAAACCCTTTAGCCATGCTACATACCTCCCCCCTCTGCCTAAAGCCGTGGGGCTTGGCACTTTCCCCCACTAAACAAGGGATTCTCGATAGGGCATCCGCATTACCATGCAGCTTTCCGGCCCTATGTTCCACATGGAAACTGAAGTCCTGCAGGGCTAAGAACCAACGGGTGACTCTAGCATTTCTTCCTTTCGTTTCTCTCATCCACCTAAGCGGGGCATGGTCAGATACCAGTCTAAATTTACGTCCCAGCAGATAGTACCGCAATGTGTCCACTGCCCATTTTATGGCCAAGCACTCCTTCTCAACGACTGAGTAGTTCTTTTCAGATGAGGACAGCTTCCTACTCAGATAGAGAACAGGATGCTCCTCCCCATGTAGTTCTTGGGAAAGGACTGCTCCCACCCCAACATCTGAGGCATCTGTCTGAAGAATAAACTCTTTCTTGAAGTTTGGGGCCATCAGAACGGGTTGCTTACACAAAGCGTTTTTCATTTCTTGGAAGGCTGACTCTGTTTCTTCGGACCACTTAACCATTACTGATTTTGTCCCTTTTAGCAGGTCAGTCAGAGGCGCAGCCATCGTGGCGAAGTTTGGGATGAACCTCCTGTAATATCCCACGATTCCCAGGAAGGCTTTAACTTGTTTCTTGGAAACTGGTTTTGGCCATGTTTGGATTGCCTCCACTTTATTGATTTGGGGTTTTATTTCTCCATGACCCACTATGTATCCAAGGTACTTAGCTTCTTCTTTACCCAAGGCGCACTTCTTCGGGTTTATAGTAAATCCGGCCTCTCTTATAGCATCCAACACCGCTTGGACTTTCTCCAGATGACTCTCCCAGTCCGGGCTAAAGATGACGATATCATCTAGGTACGCAGCAGCGTAGGCCTTATGGGGTGCAAGGACTCTATCCATAGCCCTCTGGAAGGTCGCCGGAGCTCCCTGTAGGCCAAACGGCATCCGGGCATATTGGAAGCATCCATCAGGTGTCGAAAAGGCCGTCTTCTCCTTGGCTTCCTGTGCCATGGGGATCTGCCAATACCCCTTTGTCAAATCCAAGGTGGATATATATCTGGCGTGCCCAAGCCTTTCGATGAGCTCATCAATACGGGGCATGGGATAAGCGTCGAACTTGGAGACTTCATTCAACTTCCGATAGTCGTTGCAAAACCTCCACTCTCCATCAGGTTTTGGGACCAGGACAATTGGGCTCGACCAACCGCTCTTGGATTCCTCAATGACCCCAAGCCTCAACATACGCTCCACTTCCTTGGAGATAACTTCTCGACGAGCCTCAGGAATACGATAAGGTTTCACATTCACCCGCACATGTGGCTCTGTTAGGACCTCGTGCTCTATGACCTTCGTGTATCCTGGCAATTCTGAAAACAGGTCCCTGTTTTTCTGGAGTAACTCCCGGCACTGCTGTTTCTGGGTCTTTGATAGCGTCTCTGCTATAGTAACCGCTCCAACCTCACCTTCTGGGTTGCTTAACAATGATGGAGTTGCTGTCGGCTCTCTATCTTGCCATGGCTTGATGAGGTTGACATGGTAAACTTGGAATGGTTTCCGTCTTCCTGGTTGGTGAATTTTATAATTTACCTCACCAAGTTTCTCGACAACCTCATATGGCCCTTGCCATTTGGCCAAGAACTTGCTTTCCACCGTTGGAACTAACACAAGAACTCGGTCTCCCGGATTGAACTGCCTCACTCTTGCAGACCGGTTGTAGACCCTGGCTTGAGCTTCTTGTGCTTGGAGAAGGTGTTCTTTCACGATAGGCATCACCTTTGCAATTCTCTGCTGCATCAGGGCCACATGCTCAATGACGCTTCTGTGGGGTGTGACTTCGGCCTCCCAGGTTTCCTTGGCTATATCCAGGAGTCCTCGTGGATGTCGGCCATATAGAAGCTCAAACGGTGAGAACCCTGTGGAGGCCTGTGGAACTTCACGAATGGAAAACATCAGATAGGGTAAGAGACAATCCCAGTCTCTACCGTCTTTCTCTATAGCTTTTCTCAGCATGCTCTTTAGGGTCTTGTTAAACCTCTCAACAAGGCCATCTGACTGGGGATGGTACACCGAGGTCCTCAACTGGGAGATCTTCAGGGCTTTGCATAACTCCCTCATCACCTTGCTCATGAAAGGTGTACCCTGGTCAGTCAGGATCTCCTTTGGCAGACCTGTCCGGGAAAAGACATGGACCAACTCGCGGGCTATGCTTTTTGAGGAAGAATTTCTCAAGGGAATTGCCTCAGGATAGCGTGTGGCATAGTCCAGGATGACTAATATATACTGATGGCCCCGAGCTGATTTAACTAAGGGACCGACCAAGTCCATGGCAATTCTCTCGAACGGTACCTCAATAATGGGCAGTGGCACAAGGGGGTTCCGGAAATGAGGAGTAGGAGCAGTTAGCTGACATGTAGGGCAGGACCTGCAATAGTTCACTATTTCCCGGTGACACCCAGGCCAATAGAACCTCTGCACAACCCGTTCCTGCGTTTTTTCCACCCCCAGGTGTCCACCCAAGATGTGTGAATGGGCCATGTCCAACACTTTCCGTCTATACGGACCCGGCACTATCAACTGCTCTACCAACTCCTCCCGTATTTTCGTGACACGGTACAACAACTCCCCCCTCAACAGAAAATGGGGAAATCTTGTGTCTGCCCCCGGCTCCTGTACCACCCCGTCAATAACTGTGACATTATTAAAGGCTTCCCTCAGAGTGGGGTCCCTATGTTGGGCAGTCCCAAAATTTTCACCGGTAACTTCTAACTCCAGAATGTCAGATGTAGGGGATACTTCCTCCTCATCCCCAACCAGAACACAAAAAGGAAAACTGTCTGCCTCTGGGTGTGGCGATACCCTTCCAGGGTTCACTGGTTCCCTGCCAGGGAGCTCAGAACTATTTCCCCACAAATCCCAAAACAAACAGAAATCCCGGCCAATAATTATAGGGTGCAACAAGTCCTGAACCACGCCGACTATGTGGGACTCAGTGCCACATGCCATTTCAATGTCCACCCTGGCCATAGGGTAGTCCTTTGCATCACCATGTATGCACCGCACTCCGACCTTCTTTCCTGGGAGCAGGTGGAGAGGAAAAGTGGCCCTCACCAGGGTCACTAGGCTCCCCGAGTCTAACAGTGCTGTTACTGCTCGACCGTTCACCTTTACGGGACACGCTTGAGGTCCCTCGTTGGATGGAGAGTTCACGCTACAGGCTGGATACGCATAGTATGAACAACGGCGTCCCATGCTGCAGTCCATCTGCTCAGTGGTTTGGGAACAACGGGCAGCTATATGTCCTGGCTTGTGGCACCTCCAACAAATAATATCACCCGTGGGGACCTTGGGCACCACCTCCCCCGCCCTTTGTGACCTTGGACGCACCACCCCTTTTTGGGACTCAGCTGCCTTCTGGGACCCCCAGTACGGCATGGGCTGCCTCCCGAAGGAGCCTTCCAACCCTTGGTATCTCTCAACCAGTCCGATCAGCTCGTCGGCATTCTGGGGATCACCCTGGGCAACCCAAGACTGTATAGGCCTCGGGAGGGAATGGACAAACCGATCCATCATCACCCGTTCTACCATCTGTGCAGGCGCAGAGGATTCTGGCTGCAGCCATTTCTGGACCAGGTGCAACAGATCAAACATTTGGGAACGAGGTGGTTTGTCCCGGTGATAGCCCCAGGAGTGAACTCGCTGTGCCCTGACAGTCAGTGTCATCCCCAAACGTGCGAGAATCTCGGCTTTCAATTTGTGATACTCTTTGGCATCCTGCAAGGTCAAATCATAGTACGCCTTCTGGGGTTCTCCCGTCAGGTATGGCGCAAGTACCTCTGCCCACTGCTCTGGCGGAAGTTTTTCCCTCTCAGCGACCCTCTCAAACACCGTCAGGAAGGCCTCAACATCATCCCCGGGAATCATTTTCTGCAATGCGCGTCTTACCGTCTTCCGGACGTGGGTGTCATCAGCCAAACCTGGGGTTGGGGCGCTCGCCTTGCCCTGGATGGCGGTTGCCAGAAGCTGCATCTGCTGCTGATGCTCCTGCTGGCTCTGCTGCATCTGCTGCCGTTGCTCCTGCTGACTCTGCCGTTGCTCCTGCTGGCTCTGTTGTATCTGCTGCATCAACAGCCTGTTGGTCTCTTGCTGCCTTTTCTCCTGCTGTGACTGCATCTGGACCAAGTGTTTCAGCAGGTCCTCCATTTTCTCCGGCAATGCTTGCTGGCTTGCAACAGCCTTGACCCAGGACATTCAAAAATAAACTCACGTCTCCGCTGGGAACGCTGCTCGCACGTCTACCACCAATTGTAAGGATTTCACTCACTCAGCTGCGACAGCTGACACTCAGGAGACGTGTTCCTTTAAAGTTCACTGGGTTTATTGCTTCATAAACCATGTGGCAAATAACAGAAAGCAAAATGGGCCTTTGGTTCAGGCAAAGAAAAGCAAGTGTCCAGTTCATCCGGCTCAGTCCTGAAGCCGTAACACACCCAGGAGGGTTTCACCTCCACACATATCTGCTGTGTAAAGGATTAGCCAGTCTTATAAAGAGCTAACCCCACCCAGTAACCCATCACATGATTAGCCATGTGGTCTGACATTACCACAGGTCCTGAAACACATATACAAGATTATGTGAAAGACAGGAATACTCCGGGCTACATTACAGCAACCAGGCACTTATGTGGCACATACCTCCCATCGACTACAAACCCTTTAGCCATGCTACACATGCTACAGGCTCATCCCATTTATTTGGTGGTGCCCCCTATTTTTCTTTGCTACTTTTGATTTTTTGGCAGTACTTATTCCTATTCATTCTAGAGTGTTGACACATCTATAGTCAAATCGATTTGACAGCTAGGGAGGCTGCCTGGAATAATCAGGCACAGGAAGTATTTGATGTTGGTTTTGATGATGTGGTAGAGGCTCTCTTTGTAAAGCTAAAGGAGGATATTAAAATACAGGAGAGCAGGGGGGCATGTCCGGATGTTGGACTGAGAAGACGCATGGCTGCAGTGCTCGCGCCAGGCATCTCCACTTCCTGGCTGAAGATCCCTGCATTGGCACTCTGGATGTCTTCCTCTAAGCGGAGCAGAGCAGCGCCATGGTACAGGTGCCAATTTGTCAGGAGGAGGAGGCAGCTATAGGATCCCAGGAGATTGCAGCTGGGATAAGGGAGAGTGGCGTTCGAATACGGTGGATGCTGGGTACACAGGAGGTGAGGAGGAAGCAAGTGTGGGTGAAGCTCCAAGGCAGCTCTGCACTGATGGGATCCTGCAGATAACAATCTCTCCTGAACTTTATGATGCCCAAAATGGCAGATTGCCGCAGGCAGCAGATGGAGGTGACCTCTCCCCCCACTCCTGAACAGAGTCAAGTTGCAGAGCCTGTGTTATTGCCTGGAGATATGGTGACCCCATGGAAGGGAGCTGTAACACAGGGAAAAAAAGTGGTATAAAGTTCCCCAAAAGGGTCCCTCTAGGTTATCCCAAAGAACCACTTATGAGGATGATGGGAGTGACTATTTGGAGGGGTCTTCTGATGAGGAAGGAGATCACCTTCCTCCACAATGGATGAGGTTCTTTTGACGTTTCCCCTCAAAGGAAGACTTTAAAGCTCTAATAACGGAGGTTAAAGACACATGCAGGTCTGAAATTGCCTGTGTGCATAATGACCTGCAGCTTTTCTCAGGCAAGATTAATTAATTGGAGGGGGAACACGACTTCACCAGATCCCATATGGCTGCGCTGCACCAGACATCTATTTTGTAGCAGATAACAGAGACCTTCGAGTTCAGCTGGAGGACTTGGATAAAATAGGCAGTAGATGTTACATTAGGGTGAAGTGTCCCTGAATTTAATGAACTGGAAAATACTAAAATAATCCTGCAGAACATCTTTAAATCCATATTGGGAGACCCAGCCTCAACGTCCATTAAATTTGACAGAGCCCATCGAGCCCTACAGCCTAAGGGATTAACACCATATCCATGAGACATTATCTATTGCCTTTATGATTTTGAAATCAAGGAAAGAATTCTGATGAAAGCCAGGTCCCAGAAGGAGATATTGTATATGGAAACCGCAATTCAATTATTTTCAGACTTGTCTCATATTACATTGCAAAAAGGAAGAATCCTCAGGCATTTGCTGTTCATCCTGAAAGACCTTAATATCCATTTCAGGTGTGGGTTTCCCCTTTGCTTTAACAGCTTGGAGAGAGGGTGTCTCAGCGACATTTCTCCCCCTGGAGGACCTTGCAGCATTTTGTGATACATTGGGTCTCCAGATCCCTAAGATGGCAGACTGGGATATTCCTGCCCCTGGGGGTCCACCTTCACCCTCAGTTTGGACTCGAAAACGAAGAAAGGATCAGAGGTGGCAAGAGAGGAGCACCCCAAAATGGACTTCGCTGACCTGTTTGACTTAACTTAATCTGATATTTACTTTGTTCTCTTCCTATAATGCAAGATTCAGCTTATACACAGTTATATGAAAAAGTTTGGGCTCCCCTTTTAATCTTAAGCTTAATGTTTTATAAAAATTGATTTTTTTGGCAACAGCTGTTTCAGTTTCATATATCTAATAACTGTTGGACACAGTAATGTTTCTGCCTTGAAAAGAGGTTTATTGTACTAACAGAAAATGTGCAATCTGCATTCAAACAAAATTTGACAGGTGCATAAGTATGGGCACCCCACCAGAAAAGTGACATTAATATTTACTAGATCCTCCTTTTGCAAAAATAACAGCCACTAGTCGCTTCCTGTAGCTTTTAATGAGTTCCTGGATCCTGGATGAAGGTATTTTTGACCATTCCTCTTTACAAAACAATTCCAGTTCAGTTAAGTTTGATGGTCGCCGAGCATGGACAGCCCTCTTCAAATGATCCCACAGATGTTCAATGATATTCAGGTCTGGGGACTAGGATGGCCATTCCAGAACAGTGTAATTGTTCCTCTGCATGAATGCCTGAGTAGATTTGGAGCGGTGTTTTAGATCATTGTCTTGCTGAAATATCCATCGCCTGCGTAATTTCAACTTTGTCACTGATTCAAGAACATTATTGTCAAGAATCTGCAGATACTAAGAGGAATCCATGCGTCCCTCAACTTTAACAAGATTCCCGGTGCCGGCATTGGCCACACAGCCCCAAAGCATGATGGAACCTCCACCAAATTTTACTGTGGGTAGCAAGTGTTTTTCTTGGAATGCTGTGTTTTTTTGGCCGCCATGCATAACGCCTTTTTATATGACCAAACAACTCAATCTTGGTTTCATCAGTCCACAGGACCTTCTTCCAAAAAGAAATTGGCTTCTCCAAATGTGCTTTTGCATATCTCAGCCGACTCTGTTTGTGGCGTGCTTGCAGAAACAGCTTCTTTCGCATCACTCTCCCATACAGCTTCTCCTTGTGCAAAGTGCGTTGTATAGTTGACCGATGCACAGTGACACCATCTGCAGCAAGTTGATGCTGCAGCTCTCTGGAGGTGGTCTGAGGATTGTTCTTGACTGATCTCACCATTCTTCTTCTCTGCCTTTCTGATGTTTTCTTGGCCTGCCACTTCTGACCTTAACAAGAACTGTACCTGTGTTCTTCCATTTCCTTACTATGTTCCTCACAGTGTAAATTGACAGGTTAAATGCCTGAGACAGCTTTTTGTATCCTTCCCCTGAACAACTATGTTGAATAATCTTTGTTTTCAGATCATTAGACAGTTGTTTTGAGGAGCCCATGATGCCACTCTTCAGATGAGATTCAAACAGGAGAACAACTTGCAAGTGGCCACTTTAAGTAGCTTTTCTCATGATTGCATACACCTGGCTATGAAGTTCAAAGCTCAATAAGGTTAGAAAACCAAAAAAAGTGCTTTAGGCTGGTTTCACATTTGCGTTTCAAAACACAGCGTTTTAAACGCAAATGCAGGTGGTGAAAAAAACACATGTAAACGCGTGCAAACGCTGCGTTTTTTAGACGCATGCGTTTTTGCATGTGTTAAAACAAACGCGGCGTTTTGACGCATTTACATGCGTTTTTTCCTGCGTTTGCGTTTTTGAAACGCATGATGAGAAGTGTGTGACAGCTGCCAATCATCAAAATCAACTAGAAAACCCACTATAAACAGAAATAGCTAGGGTTAGGGTTAGGATCCCTAGTAACCCTAGGGATCCTAACCCTAACCCTACCCCTAGGGATCCTAACCCTAACCCTAGGGATCCTAACCCTAACCCTAACCCTTAGGGTTAGGGTTAGGGTTAGGATCCCTTAGGGTTAGGGTTATGGTTAGGATAACTATGGTTATGGTTAGGGTTAGAGTTAGGGTTAGGGTTAGAATCCCTTTAGGGTTAGGGTTAGGGTTGGGGGGTGGCTTATCAGTGTGTATTCTTGTGTTTTTCTATTGAAACCCATGCAAACGCATGTGCTTAAAAACGCATGTGTTTACATAGACAGCAATACGTTTTTTTTGCGGCAAAAAACGCCACTAGAAATTCCTACATGTTGCATTTCTGCAACAAAACGCAAGCATAGAAACGACGCATGCGTCGTCAAAACGCATGCAAAAAAACGCATGCGTTTTTAATTTTAAGTATAGAAAAAAAAATGCATGCTTTTTTTGCGCTAAAACGCAGCGGCAAAAAAAGCAAATGTGAAACCAGCCTTAGTAAGTCAGCAAAAAGTAGGTAGGAGTATTTAAAACAAAAAAAATGATAAGGGTGCCCATACTTATGCACCTGTCAAATTTTGTTTAAACCTCATTTCAAGGCAAAAACATTACTGTGTCCAACAGTTATTAGATATATGAAACTGAAATAGCTGTTGCAAAAAAATACAATTTTTATAAAACATTAGCTTAAGATTAAAAGGGGTGGCCAAACTTTTTCATATAACTGTATGTTGCTTATATCTCTTCAAAAGTATTAGCCAGTGCAGGCTTATTATTATTATAATATTTCTTAAGTATATGGAAGATATTGATGATATTTGCCCTGGGTTGCCATGCAGTAGAGGATAGCTTTACTTTGACTTATTTCTGGAGATTTCTCTTTCTCCCTCTGTGCGGGTTAAATGCTGGGTTTCACCTCCCCGAAACTTTTCTCTGTAGCTATGAGGTTTTTTTTCTACCTAGTGTGTTTCATTTGTTCCACAGGTATAGCCACAGACCAGGTAAATGGTTCTTTATTTTGTAAAGTTAGCAATTTCTTTCTATTTTTTCTTTTTCTTCTCTATGTTGTCCTTGTCTTTCCTCTATCTTAATGCTTCTTCTCTATCCATTTGTCCGGATGCAGTATCTAGAGCAGGTGATGCAGAGCATGCGGGAAGGGATGGTACTGTATACTGGAGGCATTAGGAGAGAGGAGGGTTTCCGGGTTCCTGGTACATGTGAGTAATTTAATCATACATGATGACACGCATAATATCATTGACCGTTAGGGGCCTTAACTCCCCTAGAAAAAGGAGGCTCATCCTTCAGAAATTAAAGTCTCAGAGGGCTGATATAGTTTTTCTGTAAGAGATTCATTATGATAAGTCGGACACTTTCAAGTTTGCCTTTGACTCCTTTCCTGTGTCCTACTCTACTTTCAATGATAATAAGAGAGAGAGAGACTGGAAATTTTAATATCATCAAGTTATCCCTTGCAAGTGAGCAAGACACATATTGTCCCTGGGGGAAGACTTTTTATTTTAGGGGCCTCTCTGAGGGGTAGGTCCATCATTCTTTGCAACCTTTATGCTCCAAATAGCGGTCAGATCAAATTTCTGAGAAAAGTTTTTTTCAAAAACTTAAGCCAACAGCCTGATTGGTGGATGGCAACTTTAATGTCCCTTTTCCAGAGATATTTAATAGACAATCTGTCAATAACAAAGCTCCACCACATAATCTGATTAGAATGGCTAAAAACTTTAGAAAACTAATTAGGATTAATTCCTTTTTTGATTTATTACTTTTACTCTCCCTCACATCACACCCATACCAGAATTGATTTATGTTTTACAAATATATTAACTCTTAAGATGATGGAGAAGATTGAGTTGGGTCAAATTGCTTGCTCTGATCATGTCCCGGTTGTGTTGGACCTTAAATCCACTCAACTGTGTACCAGGGCTTGTCACTGGCGATTGAATGAGTTTCTAATTAAGGACCCAAATATCCAGAAGACCTTATTGGACCATCTCACAGACTTCTCCCATTTGAATGAGGGCTCAGTTTCCGATCCTTCAGTCCTGTGGGAAGCTCACAAGGCCGTCATGAGAGGATATTGTATCAAAAAAGGTTCCAGAGTAAAAAAAAATGCTAAATTAGAACTCATTAAATTAACCTTTCAATTAATGAAGGAAGAACGTAGGTTAGCTATTTCGCCCTCCATGAAGGTTTTGAATAAGGTTGTGGGTAGGGATGGGCCAACCTAAACTGTAAAGTTCGAGACCAGTACTGAACACATAGTGTTCAGTCACAAGGTCCCAAACACGGGTTTCCATGGGAAACCTGTGATACAGTTCGGGTCCAGTTCAGTCCAGAGCCTGTAAAAGAAAGAATAAAATTACTAATAAACATTATAAATATTATACTAACTTTTCACTGCACGAACACTGCCGGAAAAAGCTGAAGACTGCCGAGTGCAGTGAATACCGCCGGAAGGTAATGAGCAGCCCCGGTAGCAGATGCGGCCGGGAGACAGCAGAACGGGAGGACACTTCGCTGGACAGGTACATATAATTATAATGTTAATTATTCATTTTATTCTTTCTTTTACTGCCCCCCATCCCATCCCATATCTGTAAAGTCCAAGTTCGTTGTTTGGACGCAAGTTCACGTCATCTCTGGCCCCGAACTCGAACTTTACAAATAAACTCAGGCAAACCCGCCGATCCTGATCATTGGGGGTTCACCCATCACTAGTTGTGGGGATTAGAAACAAACTGAAAGACCTTTCAATGCGTAAAGTTGAACAACTTCTTTATACAGAGCAAAAAGATTACGAAAAAGGTCATAAAGCCCACATGCTTTTAGCTAGCTTATTGAAGAACTTTTAACTCTCATCCTCAGGCCTTGAGAGGGATGGATGGCACAATCCATTATTATCCAACAGAAATTTTGAAACTATTCTAAAATTTTTATAGTAAGTTGTATAACCTAGAAGATAGTCTCCCCATAAATTATTATTATTATTATTTATTTATATAGCACCATTAAGTCCATGGTGCTGTACATGAGAAAGGGGTTACATACAGAGTTACAGATATCATTTACAGTAAACAAATTTACAGTGACAGACTGGTACAAAGGGGAGAGGACTGATAACAATGTTTTCAATTCAATATTTCTATCAAATCTAAATCTCCCAGTTCTCCCCTCTGAGGCCTTATTGTCTCTCAATCAACAAGTGACGCAGGAGGACATTATGGATATTTTGAAGGAATAATACCAGACAGGCAATAGATTTGATAGAGGATGCCAATAGAAATAATCTACAGTCCCTCATATTAAGTATAGTCGTGGTAAAAACATTTGACCGCCTAAATTGGTGCTTCCTGTTTGAGACCTTGAAGATTTTTGGCATTTTGGGCTCTTTCTTGACAGCAATAGGGGCACTTTATAGTTCCACTTCGGCCTCAGTCAAACTTCGCTTCCACTCATCTCACTTATTCAAGATATCAAATGGCAACTGACAGGGATTCCTCCTGTCCACCCTATTATATGTCTTGTGTATAGAAATGCTGGTGGCAATGATAAGACAAAATCCTAATATGTAAGGAATTGAGTTTCGGAACAAAATGTTTAAGATCTCCTAATTTGCGAATGACGTCCTTTTAGCCCTAACCAACCCCCATATTACACTACTTAACCTCATGGAGGATTTTAAAAAGTATGGGGAACTATCGGGGTTTAAACTGAATACTTCAAAAACAAAAGCCCTACCATTGTACAGGGTGGGCCATTTATATGAATACACCTAAATAAAATGGGAATGGTTGGTGATATCAACTTACCGTTTGTAGCACATTAGTATATGTGAGGGGGAAACTTTTCAAGATGGGTGGTGACCATGGTGGCCATTTTGAGGTGTGCCATTTTGGATCCAACTTTATTTTTCCAATGGGAAGAGGGTCATTTGACACATCAATCTTATTGAGAATTTCACAAGAAAAACAATGGTATGCTTGGTTTTAATGTAACTTTATTCTTTCATGAGTGATTTACAAGTTTATGACCACTTATAAAATGTGTTAAAGTGCTGCCCATTGTGTTGAATTGTCAATGCAACCCTCTTCTCCCACTCTTGATACACTAATAGCAACACTGCAGAAGAAATGCTAGCACGGGCTTCCAGTATCCACTGTTTCAGATGCTGCACATCTCGTATCTTCACAGCATAGACAATTACCTTCAGATGATCCCAAAGATAAAAGTCTAAGGGGGTCAGATCGGGAGACCTTGGTTGCCATTCAACTGGCCCATGATGACCAAACCACTTTCCAGGAAACTGTTCATGTAGGAATGTTCGGACCTGATATCCACAATGTGGTGGTGCACCATCTTGTTGGTAAAACTCAGGGAACATGCCATCTTCAGTGCATAAAGAGGGCAACACATCATCATGTAGCAATTTCAGATATCCAGTGGCATCGAGGCTTCCATTGATGACAAATGTCCCCACTATCTTTGTATGATCCAGAAAAAAGTGATATAAATCCAGCAACTATGGACAGCAGAAGATAAGTAAAACTTTCAGTTTATTTTATAGATATTAAAATACAATGCAGCATGTTTCAGCCACAGGGCTAAACTAGAGGAGCAACCATCCTACGCTTTTCAGCTATAGGAAGCCTTAATCATGGATAGCATTTTCTTTTTTCTTTTTTTAATGCTATCCATGATTAAGGCTTCCTATAGCTGAAACGCGCAGGAGGGTTGCTACTCTAGTTTAGCCCTGTGGCTGCAACATGCTGCATTGAAATTAATATGTATTAAATAAACTGAAAGTTTTACTTATCTTCTTCTGCCCATGGTCGCTGTATTTATACCACTTTTTTATCTGGATAATTCACTTCTCACCTGGAGCCAAGGCAAATCCGTGCACAGGGGGTAAATCCAAAGTTCAAGAGACGACTGATAAGGGGTGAGCTGAAAATCTTTTCTTTACTGTTTTCACTATCTTTGTATGGGGGGGGGCTATGGGTATGGTGTGGTATATGGGGTACAAAGATAGTGGGGCCATTCTTCATCAATGGAGACCTCAATGCCACTGGATATCTGAAATTGCTACATAATGATGTGTTGCCCTCTTTATGCACTGACGATGGCATGTTCCCTGAGTTTTTCCAGCATGATGGTGCACCACCACATTATGGGTGTCAGGTCCGAGAATTCCTACATGAACAGTTTCCTGGAAAGTGGATTGGTCATCGTGGGCCAGTTGAATGGCCACCAAGGTCTCCCGATCTGACTCCCTTAGACGTTTATCTTTGGGGTCATCTGAAGGCATCTGTGAAGATACAAGCAGCAACTGAAACAACGTATCCTGGAAGCCTGTGCTAGCAATTCTTCTGCGGTGTTGCTATCAGTGTGTCAAGAGTGGGAAAAAAGGATTGCATTGACAATCCAACACAAAGGGTATCACTTTGAACACATTTTATAAGTGGTCATAAACTTGTAAATAACTCATGAAAGAATAAAGTTACATTAAAACCAAGCACATCATTGTTATTCTTGTGAAATTCTCAATAAGTTTGATGTGCCACATGACCTTCCTCCCATTGGAAAAAATAAAGTTGGATCCAAAATGACCAACTTCAAAATGGCTGCCATGGTCACCACCCATCTTGAAAAGTTTTCCCCCTCCCATGTACTAATGTGCCACAAACAGGAAGTTGATATCACCAACCATTCCCATTTTATTTAGGTGGTGTATCCATATAAATGGCCCACCCTGTATATCCCTCCTGATATATGGGATCATTTAAAGCAAAACTTTAAATTCAGATGGATTTCTGAGGATATTAAATACCTAGGGTTTAACCTGGTCTCTTCCTACGGTAACCTACAGTTGTGCTCATAAGTTTACATACCCCGGCAGAATTTTTGCATTTTTGGCTTTTTTTCAGAGAATATGAATGATAACACCAAATCTTTTTCTCCACTTATGGTTAGTGGTTGGGTGAAGCCATTTATTATCAAACTACTGTGTTTTCTTTTTTAAATCATAATGACAACCCAAAACATCCAAATGACCCTGATCAAAAGTTCCTATACCCTATTTCTTAATACTGTGTATTGCCCCCTCTAACATCAATGATAGCTTGAAGTCTTTTGTGGTAGTTGTGGATGCGGTTCTTTATTTTCTCAGATGGTAAAGCTGCCCACTCTTCTTGGCAAAAAGCCTCCAGTTCCTGTAAATTCCAGGGCTATCTAGCATGACTTACGTGCTTGAGATCTCTGTATATAGCAGTGATTTAAGGAGACTAATGGATAAATGGAAACCGTTCTCGCTGTATTACTTCAACTAAAATGTCGCTCCTTCCTAAGTTACTTTCTTTTTTTGAGACCTTGACGATTAAAGTCTCCATGAGTGAAGTCCCTCGAAGCAACCATGATGAGGTGCATTTGGAATAAGTGTCACTGGATCTCCAAGTGTCTCTTTGTCTCTCATAGATTAAAAGGGGGCCTCTCAGTCCCCGACAATATTAAATACTACTGGGCAGCACATTTACGTAGGATTCCTTCATGGGCTTCATTATGGGCATACAACAAACAGAAATAGAAAAATTATGGCCTGCGCCAATTCAGCCGAATTCGCTATTATGGTCCAATGCTGGGTCCAATGTTGTTCATGAGGGAGATATGGCCTTCTTGTATGAAGAGGTTGTTTGGCTTCCTCTAACTCACCAATGATCTCATTCATATTTCAGCCCTTGTTACCAAATAGTATGGATCATGTGATGGTTCATTTGTGGACCTCTGCAGGATTATTCAGGTTTGTGGACCTAGTAGACGGGGACATGCTGGAGCTTCTCATGTTTGATGCTGTCAAGTCCAAATTTTCCATCTCTAATAAAGAGTTCTTCCAGTATTCACAGATTAAGAATTTTATCTCCTCGCTTTATAAAGTATTAAAGGTCTCTATACCGACTGACTTTGAGAGGACTTGCAGAAAAGGGCCGTGGACTAAGGGACCAATCTCAGAAATATATAAGATTTTAAATTTATCTCAGTAAGGCCAACAACTAAAGCATCTCTACATGAGCAGATGGGAGTCTACACTGGGAAGAGGGATATCACCTCAAAGTTGGCACGTTATTTGGGAAAAAACTGCTAAGTCCTCCATTTGTACACTTTATAAAAGAAAATCAGTATAAAATACTGAAGTTTTGGTATCACACACCTGACTCCCTCCATAGACTGATCCCTCTACTCTTGAATCTATGCTGGCATTGCGGTTCTGAGATGGGAACCTAATACCATATTTTTTGGTCTTGTCCAGTGATCACAGGTTTTTGGGATATAGTGAGAGCATTAATTAGCAGGGTACTTTATGTCAAGGTGGGGCTTCAACTGTTTATATATTTGTTTAATATTTCCCCCAAGAGGATGGGAAAAAACTCAGCCAAGCTGTTATTACATATCCTTACGGAGGTGGCGTGTTTGATCGCCCTTCACTGGAAGCAGACATTCCTCTCCTTCCCATCAGCAGTTATAGTATAGAATAAATGACATTCATAGTATGGAATATGATGGCTCTTTTTGGAGCGAGAGTGGATGGATTTGACTCCCTTTGTGCCCTGTTGGATTACTACTAGACTGAGAGAAATGTTTAGGCTTTTCTTGATCACTTAGTACTGCTTGGAACCTGCATCCCTCCCTTTCCATACCTTATGTGTTTGAGTCCTCTCCTTTTGTCCGTCTATGTGAGGTGCATTTACACAATATCCAAAATAACTTTTCTATGTCATTTTTCTGTATATTCTGTATATTGTTGGATGAATCTACTTAGTGTTTGATTTGGGTACCTAGATTGACTTTGTAGTCAATGCTTTATATTACAACTGGGTATTATATCCCTAGAGGTAGTATTTCCCTATATTATATCTCACATTACTTTATCATTGTAACCATATTAATCTTCATTTTTATATGATGAATTTGAATGTAATTGTTTGTCAGGACTCACATCCTTTTGTTAAAAATTTGAACATTTTTAATAAAATTTACAGTTAAAACAATAAATAAAATATAGGAGAGCAAATTTGTCAATTTTGATATTAATAGCTTGGTTATCCCTATCCAACAATGATTAAAAGTGATAATTGGTCAATTTGAAAAGGACATAATTTGTGGCAAGAGGCATACATTTCACAGAGAGAAACTTGATTTTAACAATGGACGAGCCTACAAATAGACTCATCATGGTAACAAAAGACCAGGTGTAATTTAGACCAATAACACCAAAGATAACCCCATGCAACAAGAACACTCTTCTAAAGATTTTTTTATCTTCGGAACTAAGCGACCTAGAAGGCACCACAGGAGGGATCAAGATAAAACCAGACAAGTGAAAGAGTGGCAGAGACTATAGGAACTGGTCACCAACATACAAGCGAGAAACCAAGAGCAACAAGGGATGGTAGCATCACCAGGTGGACACCCTACAACTCATGACTCAGGTAATCTACAAATAGTTAATCTTTCAACATATGCACTTTCGGATATTGAGAGTACAGCATTGAAACATAGGTTATCCTTTTCCTCCATGAATGTCCAGGATAAATGTGTTCTCATAAAAGACCTTTACCTATTTTGTAGGCAATTTCTAGAATGTTAAACTCCTATATTACCAGCCATCCTTTATAGACAAATTACCTGTTGATGAGAGACAAGAATTTCGTGACCTTATTGAACTTTTACAATAAGATGAAAACCCCAATATGAAAATGAGATTCTCCGGAAGAATGCCTTCACAGGCAATACCTTTATTTTCACTCTTTCCTGCTGCACAGATTTTCTTTGACAGTGTGTGTAGGAATATACGGAGTTTGCAATTGGATCCCCTCAGACATAACAATTTGAACAGAGATGGTTAGATGTGGAGAGCATTGTTCATGGTATTGGGATTATAGTGGTCTCTTTCTTCTTGCACTCACATTCCACTGGTGACAGAAAGCCCGACTCATTTATCCTGGAGCTTCTATACTTTGTCTTGGATAAGAACTTATTTGTTTTCAGTGGAGCATTTTACAGGTAAGTATATGGGACCGATATTAGTGATCGCTGTGCACCCTCATATGCAAATCTATTTTTAAGCTGGTGGCTGGAGACCATGGTCTATACACTTGAGACATACCGTACGTGTACTTGCTTGTTTCGGTTTATTGACGACATCTTATTACTTTGGACAGGTACCTTGACAGATTATGGGCTGTTTGTTGAATAACGTAAAAAGAATTCTTGAAATATTACTCTGCAAATTTTTCCTGTTCATTCATTGACTTCCTTGATTTAAGATTGGAGATTGAAGATTCCTTTATCTCTACCACACTGTTCAGAAACTCGACAGCAACTAATTACCTATTGCACTATTCCAGTTTTCATCCATGCCATCTAAAAAATTGGATTCCAAATTGTCAAATCTTACACCTAAAAGGGAGCTGCAGTACTTTAACAGGGTTTAAAAAACAGGTGAAAGAGTTTTCGGAATAAATGATACCCACAGGGAGTAATTTCAAATTCCTTTCAGTTTGCCAAGACCAGCAACCGTCAAGAACTACTTTAAACACGTTTGCGTGAGTCTACAAGACCTTTGAGTCTTATAACAATTTTCAATAATCAGTGGCAGCATGTCCATTTGATTCTTACTAAGAATTGGGGAATTTTGTTTAGTGAGTCTAAGCTGATCCCCATATGTCCACAACTCCTAATCTGGTTGCTAGGCGAGCAAGAAACCTTAAAGACAATCCCTGCCATAGTCACTATAAACGACCTACTCGCTAGCTTATATAGGGCTGCGAAACTTTATGGCACATACCCTTGTTGGGGGGTGTAATATTTTCTCACTCATGATTGCACAGGGTGGAATTTTCATCTTGATTTTTCCTTTACAGATTCGCCGTAGATCTTTTTTTCAACTGTCGGTCTTAAAATATCATTTTTGCCATAATTTGTGACTGCCCCATGAGCTATGTTGGTCAGACCACACAAGAATTAAGAAGGAGGATCCAACAACATCTCTCCAATACCTCAACAGACAAAAGAGACTGTGAAAAAAGGCAAAACTCATTCATCAGTTGCCTCACATTTCTTCAATGTACAGTACATCAGATGAATACAACTGGATTTAAAATTCTGAGTCTGGAGGGATTGTAAATCAACATTTGGGATGTAATATAATAAATGGCCTTTTACTATGTTAATCCAAATGGATCCTTTATTTATGGAGTCTCTCTCTGCATGGATTGAATGAGGAATTATTGTTCATGCGGTTCTACAAGCAGCAGTAATGTACACATCTCCTTTAAGTAATCTTTATTTGCTAATTTTATCACTTTTTTCTTTTTTTTCACAGGATCTGGGGTCATCTTTAAATGTCATCATTATCATCATGTTTGATCTCTTACTGGTCTCTTTCATGGACTTTGTACTCTTCATTGTTCTCCACTTGCAATTCATTTGTGGTGAACTTTCAATGGCTGTATGATTATCCAGTATTATAACTTCTTGATCTTTAATTGGTCTCATATTAGGACTTTGTCCTCTGTGTCATTCCACAGTTTCATAAATGAATCTTACCTCCTGGCTTTAAAATTTCCAACTTGTATGTAGACAGAATTTTTTTTTTATCTTTGTACATCCTTTATGTTAGGGATGTTGTCCATTTAAGAAAACTATAACACACTTGCTCAGCACCTTGTGTAATTCTACTCCCCTTTTAACCAATTCTCTGATATTGACAGAGCCTCACATATCTTTATGAAGTTCTGTTGCAGCAGTTCTTTGCACCTCAGTAGGTTCACATATTGTGCACCATTTATGCTCATATAAAATAATCATTGGGTTATATAAAAAATCCTTACGGGTAATCTACCCTGTCATGGGTAACAGCTATCAGTAATGCTATGATTATCCCTCGGATTGCCTCTACTTACCTATACATTTTTATAGAATTCACTGTATTTTACAGAAATTTTCATTTTTTTTCATGGCTTTACCCCTTATTTTCCATGTGTCTCCTACCTATTTAATAAATGTTTCACTATTCATTACATTATTTTTATATCTGCCGGATACTAATTTTCATTCTTGCAGCTTGTATTATATATGTCATGACTCAATATTTCACGTGGAGTATTTTATGCTCACTTTTAGGGTTTTGTTTCACTAGCTACATTGTAGATTTATACTCTGTCCTAGCTTGACAGGACATAGCATGTACCAGATTGTGCTTTTAACTCCTGCAATTTCATAATCACCTTTTTAAGTGCTGAGTGCTTATTTGAAGTTTTCTGTATCCACCTGTTCCTGGTATTCTATTTTTCCTATTAGCATCGTGTTATGCTCTGTAACATCTGCATTTTATCTAGGATACTTCTTTAGTCGCACATGCGCAGTGCCAACTCAGCTTTTTTAGTCAATGTAACGTGTTGCGCACACGCATAGTACATCTATTCTGACTTATCCACAGTTGGAAACTTTTTGTCTTAGGCTAAGTTAACATTAGCTTTCAGCTGAGCTGCGGAGGTGTGCGCACTTTCTCCGTTAAGGTCCGCCCACTCTAGAACTTCTTCCGTTTAGCTGCGTTTAACAAAATTCCCTTTTAATAAGTTGCATTCCCATGCCGGCGGCGGGCGCGTCAAAATGACGCATCCACATACACCACATGTCCTGCCTACCCAATGTTAAAGATAGGTATGCAGGACACATGCAGAAGTAGGCGGACCTAAGTGGAAGTAGGCGGAGCTTAACGGAGGAAGTTCGCAGCCCAGCTCAGCTGAACGCTAATGTGAACTCAAAACAAGTAAGTATGCGGCACTCACCCTTTTTTTGCTGTGTATTTGTGCTCTTTATTGGATATAGCTTGTACAAGTTTATACATCCATGTAGGACATCAGGTTCACAGGAGGGTGCGGTAGTGGAGAGTGAACCTAATGTCCTACATGGATGTATAAACTTGTACAAGCTATATCCAATAAAGAGCACGAATACACAGCAAAAAAGGATGAGTGCCGCATACTTACTTGTTTTGATGTTCATCCAGCTATACGCTTTAAATTGCAGAGCTCCGTATACCCTGTTAATTCGTGACAACTGCAGATCAGTTATTTATGAGTCCAAAGTCCTAAAGAGTCTGCATTCCTCTTGTGCCGTCCTTTTCATTAACTTTTCGTTGTTGGAATCTAATGTGAACTCAGCCTTACAGCGTGTGTGCACTGCAAATGCTTATGACTTATTCTACCTGTCTAACTACGCATGCATGGAACAAGTAGACTTGTGATTACTTGACGCACAAGCAAATATTGCTATCAGACTTGCGACTAAGATATGACTTGATGCGCATGCGCATACTCTGCTATCACGGATTTGCTCTCAGCTGATATCTTCATGTATTACTTTGCCGTGCATGTTCTTTGCAATTACATTCTGTCTTCCGGCATTGTGCGTTTGGATTCCCTGACAGCACCTGCGCATTCTTTGGTAAGTCTCACAGCGGATGATCCTTTTTTACTTGACTGACTTTGTGTGTGTGTATGTATATATATACAGTGGGGCAAAAAAGTATTTAGTCAGTCAGCAATAGTGCAAGTTCCACCACTTAAAAAGATGAGAGGCGTCTGTAATTTACATCATAGGTAGACCTCAACTATGGGAGACAAACTGAGAAAAAAAAATCCAGAAAATCACATTGTCTGTTTTTTTATCATTTTTTTTGCATATTATGGTGGAAAATAAGTATTTGGTCAGAAACAAACAATCAAGATTTCTGGCTCTCACACACCTGTAACTTCTTCTTTAAGAGTCTCCTTTTTCCTCCACTCATTACCTGTAGTAATGGCACCTGTTTAAACTTGGTATCAGTATAAAAAGACACCTGTGCACACCCTCAAACAGTCTGACTCCAAACTCCACTATGGTGAAGACCAAACAGCTGTCAAAGGACACCAGAAACAAAATTGTAGCCCTGCACCAGGCTGGGAAGACTGAATCTGCAATAGCCAACCAGCTTGGAGTGAAGAAATCAACAGTGGGAGCAATAATTAGAAAATGGAAGACATACAAGACCACTGATAATCTCCCTCGATCTGGGGCTCCACGCAAAATCCCACCCCGTGGGGTTAGAATGATCACAAGAACGGTGAGCAAAAATCCCAGAACCACGCGGGGGGACCTAGTGAATGAACTGCAGAGAGCTGGGACCAATGTAACAAGGCCTACCATAAGTAACACACTACGCCACCATGGACTCAGATCCTGCAGTGCCAGACGTGTCCCACTGCTTAAGCCAGTACATGTCCGGGCCCGTCTGAAGTTTGCTAGAGAGCATTTGGATGATCCCGAGGAGTTTTGGGAGAATGTCCTATGGTCTGATGAAACCAAACTGGAACTGTTTGGTAGAAACACAACTTGTCGTGTTTGGAGGAAAAAGAATACTGAGTTGCATCCATCAAACACCATACCTACTGTAAAGCATGGTGGTGGAAACAGCATGCTTTGGGGCTGTTTCTCTGCAAAGGGGCCAGGACGACTGATCCGGGTACATGAAAGAATGAATGGGGCCATGTATCGTGAGATTTTGAGTGCAAACCTCCTTCCATCAGCAAGGGCATTGAAGATGAAAAGTGGCTGGGTCTTTCAACATGACAATGATCCAAAGTACACCGCCAGGGCAACGAAGGAGTGGCTTCGTAAGAAGCATTTCAAGGTCCTGGAGTGGCCTAGCCAGTCTCCAGATCTCAACCCTATAGAAAACTTTTGGAGGGAGTTGAAAGTCCGTGTTGCCAAGCGAAAAGCCAAAAACATCACTGCTCTAGAGGAGATCTGCATGGAGGAATGGGCCAACATACCAACAACAGTGTGTGGCAACCTTGTGAAGACTTAAAGAAAACGTTTGACCTCTGTCATTGCCAACAAAGGATATATTACAAAGTATTGAGATGAAATTTTGTTTCTGACCAAATACTTATTTTCCACCATAATATGCAAATAAAATGTTAAAAAAACAGACAATGTGATTTTCTGGATTTTTTTTTCTCAGTTTGTCTCCCATAGTTGAGGTCTACCTATGATGTAAATTACAGACGCCTCTCATCTTTTTAAGTGGTGGAACTTGCACTATTGCTGACTGACTAAATACTTTTTTGCCCCACTGTATATATATATATATATATATATATATATATATATATATATATATATATAAATATATATATATATAAGAAAGCACAGCAGGATTATGCATAAGATTAGTCCATGTGAAAATTGTACTACTCAAAAAAAATGTTCACTTTTTTTAAAACTTACGGAAATGAATGAAAATGAAGGTTCTTAGCACATAAATTGGCAAATTCATGTATGCTCATCAACCACAGCAAGGTGACTTCCCTCTGATGGGATCCCTGCTCTACTGTACATGCCTTCTCTTGGACTATCAACCTACAATTTTAGACACTCATGCCTGCTCCTGGGTTTAGCCTACAATTTATGGGCAAGTAGAGCTGACTACGGCCACCTGGAGGTCACTTGGAGGAGTGCAAATTCAGGCTGGATGCAGCCAACATCCAAAAGTTAAATATACAAAAAAACTGACCAGCAACTTCTAAGTGTGAACATGTGCAAGCTGCCAGACTGTATTATATAGAAAAAAGAAAGCACAGCAGCACTATGTCTAAGTTTAGGCCATGTGAAAACACAGAAAAACATTAAAAACATATAATCTAGAAGTCACCTTGCCATGGTTGATGGGCATACATGAATTGGCCAGTTTATTGGCAGCACTATGCTTTCATTTTTCTATATAATACATAATGCAAATATAATAGTGGTAGTAGGGGGATATAGACAAATGGATCATGTCAATTAGCGGTTTGATGTTAGACCATGTGTGCGCTGGGCTACAAAGGACATGGGCTGCCAGGTGGCTCTTAAGTGTTACAGAGAATGTTGCCAACATTACCCCCCTTTCAAAGTGGATTGCATGCATAACAGAGAGAGCAACCACATAGCATCATGCCCATTGGGCCACTCCCCTCCTGCCCTCTGGGCTGAACCTAAATACCCTCATCTTGCCTCTAGCTAAAAAGTCTATAACCTTAGATGAGTCATAACTGTTTAATGAACAATCCTAGGGAGGCGGTTTTAGTATCATCGGATCCGACCAGGCCCCTGCTACGACTTGAGACTAGACACATCTTTACTATCTGGCTCCTACTAACCATTCTACATATTTCCCCTCCCTGGGGTGCTAGAATGGATCGAGAACTAGGCTAGAACGAATAGCATCGTCGTAACTCCCAATTGAATTATGTTTCTGGAATGTTCTTTGCCAGCTTCAACATGACTCTATATTGCAAACAAGCTTTTGCCCTGCTCTAAGTTGGCTTAAGGTATGAGATCTGTCACTTACAGCCTTTGGGAGGCTTGACCCCCTCCACCTTCTGTTGAGCTGAATGTCAGCTTTCTCTTTGAGGCTTGGAGAATATTGGACATTTGAGTCCCTGCAGAACAAAGGAAAGGCATGAAATTATATATCCAGTATTCTTCACAAAAAGTTGCTGAAAATTTAAAAAAATAAAAAAAATCAAATAACTCCACATTTTGCCCCATTATTATTATTATTATTATTATTATTATTATTACTATTTATTTATATAGCACCATTAATTCCATTATGCTGTACATGAGAAAAGGGGTTACGTTAAAAATAAAACCATTAAAAAAAAATAAAAATGTACATATTTGGTATCTCAGTCTGATCTATAAAGATATGAAATAAATTAATCCAATCAGTAAATGGCATAAACAGGAAAAAAATCAAAACACCAAAATTATATTTTTTTGACCACCACAATATTGTAATAAAGTGCAATACGAGACAATGAAAACATTGCATCTACACCAATGGCATCAGTAAAAACGTCCTTTCAAAGCATAAAAAGTAAGCTCTCACACAACCCCAGATCCCAAAAGATGTAACTGTTACAGGACTCGGAAAATAAAGATAAAAGCTAAAAAAAAAATTCTTAGAAATTTCTGATTTTTTTCACCGCTTAAATAAAAAAAACTATCCATGTTTGGTTTCAGCGTACTGGATAATCATATTGCCAGGACATTTTTACCATATAGTGAACATGGTATGTGAAAAAAAAAATGTGGAATTGCACTTTTTCTGCAATTTCAGTGCATTTGAAATTTTTCCAATTTCCAGTACACTATGCGGTAAAATTAATAGTGTCATTCAAAAGTACAATTCATCCCACAAATAACAAGCTCTCATACAGTAGCTATGAGGACAGAAAACTTAAAAAAAGTTATGGCTCTCAGAAGAAAGTCGGGAAAAAAAAAGGAAAATCAACATGACTTGAAAGGGTTAAAGGCAGTCTGTCATAAGCCGGAGTCACACTTAACGTATGAAAAATCGTTCCATTTCTCTCGGCCGAGAGTTGAATAAGTGTTCTCCGTCTGGTCATCCGTGTGTAGTGCATTTGCAATGCGATGATGAGATTTCCTCACATCTATGTATCCGCATGACATCCGTATGACATGCCCATGGCTTTACATTTCTCACTGATTTTCCCCATGAATTAATGGTTCAATGGGCTGAAATGAGGAAAATGTGTGCGTATTTCTTGCAAGTCACATTGATAGTCCGTGTGGTGTCCGCTTTTTTTTCTCGCACCCATAGACTTGCATTGGTGAGACTCGGCCGATATACGCGTAAAATCACAACATGCTGCGATTTCACTCGCACGTAGAATACACCCGATAAAAAAAAGAGGATGTAAACTTCCCCATAGATTAACACTGGTCCAAGTGCTATGCAATGTTTTTTCACATAGCACTCGTCCGTATTATACCCTAGTATGATTCCGTCCAAAGGCTTTGAAACTGAAAAAGCAATTGATAAGAATTCTGGAAGGTGGCTTAACCTTAATAGCATTGTTTATTAATCTTTATAATTGGCAAAACAAAGAGAAGTTTTAATTCTAATGCTGAGATCTCAAGTATTTTGAATATGGTCCTGTTATGTGTAGTGCTCCGGACTCTCTGACCATAGCCACCACTGATCTGAGTGACAGTTCTAGTCATCTCCAGTTTGAAAGGGAAAGCCATAACTCATGTCTCAGTGGAGAATAATTTTGGAGAATTTAATGCGAACTTCCAACTGCACTTGTGATCACAATACAAGGGATAGCACGGTGGCTCAGTGGTTAGCACTGTAACTGAGCAGTGCTGGGGTCCTGCTTTGAAATCCCCCAAATGACAACATTTGCAAGGAGTTTGTGTGTTTTACCAATGTTTGCCTGGGTTTCCTCTGGGTTCTCAGGCTTTCTCCCACACTCCAAAGACATATTGATAGGGGATATAGATTTTGAGCTCCAATTGGGACATTGATCATAATATCTGCAAAGCACTATATGATATTATGGTGCTATGTAATCGAAGCTGAATAAATAATAATAATAATACACAAAGGTACGTTCGAAGGGTTGTCTGGTGATAGCATATTGATTACCACAGGATAGGTCATCAAAATCAGTTCTGTGGAGGTCCGATTTCTCCCGCTCCCAACACTGATCAGATGGATTTTGCTTGTGTGTCTATTAGGGTTGAGCGAAACGGGTCGTTCATTTTCAAAAGTCGCCGACTTTTAGCAAAGTCGGGTTTCATGAAACCCGATCCGACCCCTGTGCGGGGTCGGCCATGCGGTACGCAACTTTCGCGCCAAAGTCGCGTTTCAATGACGCGAAAAGCGCCATTTCTCAGCCAATGAAGGTAAACGCAGAGTGTGGGCAGCGTGATGACATAGGTCCTGGTCCCCACCATCTTAGAGAAGGGCATTGCAGTGATTGGCTTGCTGTCCGCGGCGTCACAGGGGCTATAAAGGGGCGTTCCCGCTGACCGCCATGTTACTGCTGCTGATCTGAGCTTAGGGAGAGGTTGCTGCCGCTTCCTCAGAAGCAGGGATAGCGTTAGGCAGGGTCCATTAACCACCAAACCGCTTGTGCTGTAGCGATTTCCACAGCCCAACACCACCTTCGGTGTGCAGGGACAGTGGAAGCTACATTTTTTTTTTTTCCTCAGCGCTGTAGCTCATTGGGCTGCCCTAGAAGGCTCCCTGATAGCTGCATTGCTGTGTGTACGCCGCTGTGCAAACCAACTGCTTTTTTCAAAGCACAAATCCTCTTGTTCCTTCCTTTCTGCACAGCTATCTTGTTTGTTTGTCCACACTTTTTATTTAATTTGTGCATCAGTCCACTCCTTATTGCTGCCTGCCATACCTGGCTGAGATTACTGCAGGGAGATAGTAATTGAAGGACAGTTCCTTTTTTTTTTTTTTGTGGGAGATTAAGATTGGCATTTCTGCTAGAGTGCCATCCCTGTCTGTGTCATCTCTCACTCAGTGGGCCATAGAAAGCCTATTTATTTTTTTGCTTGATTTGGGTTCCAAAATCTACCTGAAAAAATCACAACATCAATCAGTGGGAGAAAAATATTGGCCTCAGGGCTTGTGTGCCACTCCTGACTCCTGTGTGTGCCATCTCTCACTCAGTGGGCCATAGAAAGCCTATTAATTTTTTTGCTTGATTTGGGTTCTAAATTCTACCTGAAAAAATCAATAAATCAATCAGTGAGAGATTAATATTGGCCTTTGGGCTTGTGTGCCAGTCCTAAGCGTGCCATCTCTCTCTCTCAGATAGTGGGCCATAGAAAGCCTATTTATTATTTTTTTTATTGGGTTTATAAATTTTCCCTGGAAAAAAAAAAAAGTGGGAGATTAATATTGGCCTCTGGGCTTGTGTGCCAGTCCTGAGCGTGCCATCTCTCTCACAAATAGTGGGCCATAGAAAGCCTATTTATTTTTTTGGTTGATTTGGGTTCTAAATTCTACCTGAAAAAATCAATAAATCAATCAGTGGGAGATTAATATTGGCCTTTGGGCTTGTGTGCCAGTCCTAAGCGTGCCATCTCTCTCTCTCAGATAGTGGGCCATAGAAAGCCTATTTATTATTTTTTTTATTGGGTTTATAAATTTTCCCTGGAAAAAAAAAAAAAAAGTGGGAGATTAATATTGGCCTCTGGGCTTGTGTGCCAGTCCTGAGCTTGCCATCTCTCTCACAAATAGTGGGCCATAGAAAGCCTATTTATTTTTTTGGTTGATTTGGGTTCTAAATTCTACCTGAAAAAATCAATAAATCAATCAGTGAGAGATTAATATTGGCCTTTGGGCTTGTGTGCCAGTCCTAAGCGTGCCATCTCTCTCTCTCAGATAGTGGGCCATAGAAAGCCTATTTATTATTTTTTTTATTGGGTTTATAAATTTTCCCTGGAAAAAAAAAAAAAGTGGGAGATTAATATTGGCCTCTGGGCTTGTGTGCCAGTCCTGAGCGTGCCATCTCTCTCACAAATAGTGGGCCATAGAAAGCCTATTTATTTTTTTGGTTGATTTGGGTTCTAAATTCTACCTGAAAAAATCAATAAATCAATCAGTGGGAGATTAATATTGGCCTTTGGGCTTGTGTGCCAGTCCTAAGCGTGCCATCTCTCTCTCTCAGATAGTGGGCCATAGAAAGCCTATTTATTATTTTTTTTATTGGGTTTATAAATTTTCCCTGGAAAAAAAAAAAAAAAGTGGGAGATTAATATTGGCCTCTGGGCTTGTGTGCCAGTCCTGAGCTTGCCATCTCTCTCACAAATAGTGGGCCATAGAAAGCCTATTTATTTTTTTGGTTGATTTGGGTTCTAAATTCTACCTGAAAAAATCAATAAATCAATCAGTGGGAGATAAATATTGGCCTCTGAGCTTGTGTGCCACTCCTGACTCCTGTGTGCGTCCTCTCTCACTCAGTGGGCCCTACAAAGCCTATTTTTTTTTTATTTGCTTTCTAAATTCTCCCTGAAACAATCATTTTATTTTATTTTGTTTCTAAATTCTTCCTGAAAAATTCATTTTTTTTGTATTTTTTTTTCTAAAGTCTCCCTGAAAAAAAAAAAAAATCAAATCAGTGGGAGATTAATATTGCCCTTTCTGCTTGTGTGCCAGTCTTGACTCCTGGGTGTGCCATCTCTCTCTCTCCAATTGTGGGCCATAGAAAGCCTATCAATTTTTTTGCTTGATTTGGGTTCCAAAATCTACCTGAAAAAATCACTAAATCAATCAGTGGGAGATAAATATTGGCCTCTGGGCTTGTGTGCCACTCCTGACTCCTGTGTGCGTCATCTCTCACTCAGTGGGCCCTAGAAAGCCTATTTTTTGTTTTATTTGTTTTCTAAATTCTCCCTGAAAAAATCATTTTATTTTATTTGGTATCTAAATTATTCCTGAAAAAATCATTTTTTTTGTATTTTTTTTTCTAAAGTCTCCCTGAAAAAAAAAAAAAATCAAATCAGTGGGAGATTAATATTGCCCTTTCTGCTTGTGTGCCAGTCTTGACTCCTGGGTGTGCCATCTCTCTCTCTCTCTCTCCAATTGTGGGCCATAGAAAGCCTATTTATATTTTTGCTTGATTTGGGTTCCAAAATCTACCTGAAAAAATCACTAAATCAATCAGTGGGAGATAAATATTGGCCTCTGGGCTTGTGTGCCACTCCTGACTCCTGTGTGCGTCCTCTCTCACTCAGTGGGCCCTACAAAGCCTATTTTTTTTTTATTTGCTTTCTAAATTCTCCCTGAAACAATCATTTTATTTTATTTTGTTTCTAAATTCTTCCTGAAAAATTCATTTTTTTTGTATTTTTTTTTCTAAAGTCTCCCTGAAAAAAAAAAAAAATCAAATCAGTGGGAGATTAATATTGCCCTTTCTGCTTGTGTGCCAGTCTTGACTCCTGGGTGTGCCATCTCTCTCTCTCCAATTGTGGGCCATAGAAAGCCTATCAATTTTTTTGCTTGATTTGGGTTCCAAAATCTACCTGAAAAAATCACTAAATCAATCAGTGGGAGATAAATATTGGCCTCTGGGCTTGTGTGCCACTCCTGACTCCTGTGTGCGTCATCTCTCACTCAGTGGGCCCTAGAAAGCCTATTTTTTGTTTTATTTGTTTTCTAAATTCTCCCTGAAAAAATCATTTTATTTTATTTGGTATCTAAATTATTCCTGAAAAAATCATTTTTTTTGTATTTTTTTTTCTAAAGTCTCCCTGAAAAAAAAAAAAAAATCAAATCAGTGGGAGATTAATATTGCCCTTTCTGCTTGTGTGCCAGTCTTGACTCCTGGGTGTGCCATCTCTCTCTCTCCAATTGTGGGCCATAGAAAGCCTATTAATTTTTTTGCTTGATTTGGGTTCCAAAATCTACCTGAAAAAATCACTAAATCAATCAGTGGGAGATAAATATTGGCCTCTGGGCTTGTGTGCCACTCCTGACTCCTGTGTGCGTCCTCTCTCACTCAGTGGGCCCTACAAAGCCTATTTTTTTTTATTTGCTTTCTAAATTCTCCCTGAAACAATCATTTTATTTTATTTTGTTTCTAAATTCTTCCTGAAAAATTCATTTTTTTTGTATTTTTTTTTTCTAAAGTCTCCCTGAAAAAAAAAAAAAAAATCAAATCAGTGGGAGATTAATATTGCCCTTTCTGCTTGTGTGCCAGTCTTGACTCCTGGGTGTGCCATCTCTCTCTCTCTCCAATTGTGGGCCATAGAAAGCCTATTTATTTTTTTGCTTGATTTGGGTTCCAAAATCTACCTGAAAAAATCACTAAATCAATCAGTGGGAGATAAATATTGGCCTCTGGGCTTGTGTGCCACTCCTGACTCCTGTGTGCGTCATCTCTCACTCAGTGGGCCCTAGAAAGCCTATTTTTTGTTTTATTTGTTTTCTAAATTCTCCCTGAAAAAATCATTTTATTTTATTTGGTTTCTAAATTATTCCCGAAAAAATCATTTTTTTTGTATTTTTTTTTTCTAAAGTCTCCCTGAAAAAAAAAAAAAAATCAAATCAGTGGGAGATTAATATTGCCCTTTCTGCTTGTGTGCCAGTCTTGACTCCTGGGTGTGCCATCTCTCTCTCTCCAATTGTGGGCCATAGAAAGCCTATTAATTTTTTTGCTTGATTTGGGTTCCAAAATCTACCTGAAAAAATCACTAAATCAATCAGTGGGAGATAAATATTGGCCTCTGGGCTTGTGTGCCACTCCTGACTCCTGTGTGCGTCCTCTCTCACTCAGTGGGCCATAGAAAGCCTATTTTTTTTTTATTTGTTTTCTAAATTCTCCCTGAAACAATCATTTCATTTTATTTGGTTTCTAAATTCTTCCTGAAAAATTCATTTTTTTTTATTTTTTTTTTCTAAAGTCTCCCTGAAAAAAAAAAAAAAATCAAATCAGTGGGAGATTAATATTGCCCTTTCTGCTTGTGTGCCAGTCTTGACTCCTGGGTGTGCCATCTCTCTCTCTCTCTCTCTCTCTCCAATTGTGGGCCATAGAAAGCCTATTTATTTTTTTGCTTGATTTGGGTTCCAAAATCTACCTGAAAAAATCACTAAATCAATCAGTGGGAGATAAATATTGGCCTCTGGGCTTGTGTGCCACTCCTGACTCCTGTGTGCGTCATCTCTCACTCAGTGGGCCCTAGAAAGCCTATTTTTTGTTTTATTTGTTTTCTAAATTCTCCCTGAAAAAATCATTTTATTTTATTTGGTATCTAAATTATTCCTGAAAAAATCATTTTTTTTGTATTTTTTTTTTTCTAAAGTCTCCCTGAAAAAAAAAAAAAATCAAATCAGTGGGAGATTAATATTGCCCTTTCTGCTTGTGTGCCAGTCTTGACTCCTGGGTGTGCCATCTCTCTCTCTCCAATTGTGGGCCATAGAAAGCCTATTAATTTTTTTGCTTGATTTGGGTTCCAAAATTTACCTGAAAAAATCACTAAATCAATCAGTGGGAGATAAATATTGGCCTCTGGGCTTGTGTGCCACTCCTGACTCCTGTGTGCGTCCTCTCTCACTCAGTGGGCCATAGAAAGCCTATTTTTTTTTTATTTGTTTTCTAAATTCTCCCTGAAACAATCATTTCATTTTATTTGGTTTATAAATTCTTCCTTAACCCCTTCCCGACCCATGACGCCACGTAGGCGTCATGAAAGTCGGTGCCATTCCGACCCATGACGCCTATGCGGCGTCATGGAAAGATCGCGTCCCTGCAGATCGGGTGAAAGGGTTAACTCCCATTTCACCCGATCTGCAGGGACAGGGGGAGTGGTAGTTTAGCCCAAGGGGGGTGGCTTCACCCCCTCGTGGCTACGATCGCTCTGATTGGCTGTTGAAAGTGAAACTGCCAATCAGAGCGATTTGTAATATTTCACCCATTATAACGGGTGAAATATTACAATCCAGCCATGGCCGATGCTGAAATATCATCGGCCATGGCTGGAAATACTAGTGTGCCCCCACCCCACCCCTCCGATCGCCCCCCCACCCCCCCCGATCTGGCCGGTACACTGCTCCGGCTCCCCTCCGTCCAGTGCTCCGCTCCCCCCCGTGCTCGTGTCCGCTCCCCCCGTGCTCCAATCACCCCCCCGTGCTCCAATCACCCCCCCTGCACTCCGATCCACCCCCCCCCGTGCTCCGTTCCACCCCCCCGTGCTCCATTCCAGCCCCCCCGTGCTCCGTTCCACGCCCCCCGCGCTCCGTTCCACCCCTCCCGCGCTCCGATTCCCCCCCCCGTGCTCCGATCCCCCCCCCCCGTGGTCCCCCCCCACCCTATCATACTTACCGATCCAGCCGTGGTCCCGTCCGTCTTCTCCCGGGCGCCGCCATCTTCCAAAATGGCGGGCGCATGCGCAGTGCGCCCGCCGAATCTGCCGGCCGGCAGATTCGTTCCAAAGTGCATTTTGATCACTGAGATATAATCTATCTCAGTGATCAAAATAAAAAAAATAATAAATAACCCCCCCCCCTTTGTCACCCCCATAGGTAGGGACAATAAAAAAAATAAAGAAATTTTTTTTTTTCCACTAATGTTAGAATAGGGTTAGGGTTAGGGTTAGGGGTAGGGGTAGGGTTAGGGTTAGGGGTAGGGGTAGGGGTAGGGCTAGGGTTAGGGGTAGGGTTAGGGGTAGGGTTAGGGGTAGGGGTAGGGTTAGGGCTAGGGTTAGGGTTAGGAATGTGCACACGTATTCTGGTCCTCTGCGGATTTTTCCGCTGCGGATTTGATAAATCCGCAGTGCTAAACCGCTGCGGATTTATGGCGGATTTACCGCGTTTTTTTCTGCGCATTTCACTGCGGTTTTACAATTGCGATTTTCTATTGGAGCAGTTGTAAAACCGCTGCGGAATCCGCACAAAGAAGTGACATGCTGCGGAATGTAAACCGCTGCGTTTCCGTGCAGTTTTTCCGCAGCATGTGCACAGCGATTTTTGTTTCCCATAGGTTTACATTGAAATGTAAACTCATGGAAAACTGCTGCGGATCCGCAGCGTTTTCCGCAGCGTGTGCACATACCTTTAGAATTAGGCCATGTGCACACGGTGCGGATTTGGCTGCGGATTCGCAGCAGTGTTCCATCAGGTTTACAGTACCATGTAAACATATGAAAAACCAAATCCGCTGTGCCCATGGTGCGGAAAATACCGCGCGGAAACGCTGCATTGTATTTTCCGCAGCATGTCAATTCTTTGTGCGGATTCCGCAGCTTTTTACACCTGTTCCTCAATAGGAATCCGCAGGTGAAATCCGCACAAAAAACACTGGAAATCCGCGGAAAATCCGCAGGTAAAACACAGTGCCTTTTACCCGCAGATTTTTCAAAAATGGTGCGGAAATATCTCACACGAATCCGCAACGTGGGCACATAGCCTTAGGGTTAGGGTTGGAATTAGGGTTGTGGTTAGGGTTAGGGGTGTGTTGGGGTTAGTGTTGTGGTTAGGGGTGTGTTGCGGTTAGGGTTGTGATTAGGGTTATGGCTACAGTTGGGATTAGGGTTAGGGGTGTGTTGGGGTTAGTGTTGGAGTTAGAATTGAGGGGTTACCACTGTTTAGGCACATCAGGGGTCTCCAAACGCAACATGGCGCCACCATTGATTCCAGCCAATCTCGTATTCAAAAAGTCAAATGGTGCTCCCTCACTTCCGAGCCCTGACGTGTGCCCAAACAGTGGTTTACCCCCACATATGGGGTACCAGCATACTCAGGACAAACTGTGCAACAATTACTGGGGTCCAATTTCTCCTATTACCCTTGTGAATCTAAAAAAATGCTTGCTAAAACATAATTTTTGAGGAAAGAAAAATGATTTTTTATTTTCACGGCTCTGCGTTGTAAACGTCTGTGAAGCACTTGGGGGTTCAAAGTGCTCACCACATATCTAGATAAGTTCCTTGGGGGGTCTAGTTTCTAAAATGGGGTCACTTGTGGGGGGTTTCTACTGTTTAGGCACACCAGGGGCTCTGCAAACGCAACGTGACACCCGCAGACCATTCCATCAAAGTCTGCATTTCAAAAGTCACTACTTCCCTTCTGAGCCCCGACGTGTGCCCAAACAGTGGTTTACCCCCACATATGGGGTATCAGCGTACTCAGGAGAAACTGGACAACAACTTTTGGGGTCCAATTTCTCCTGTAACCCTTGGGAAAATAAAAAATTCTGGGCTAAATAATTATTTTTGAGGAAAGAAAACGTATTTATTATTTTCACGGCTCTGCATTAGAAACTTCTATGAAGCACTTGGGGGTTCAAAGTGCTCACCACACATCTAGATAAGTTCCTTTCAGGGTCTAGTTTCCAAAATGGGGTCACTTGTGGGGGGTTTCTACTGTTTAGGCACATCAGGGGCTCTGCAAACGCAACGTGACGCCCGCAGAGCATTCCATCAAAGTCTGCATTTCAAAACGTCACTACTTCAATTCCGAGCCCCGGCATGTGCCCAAACAGTGATTTACCCCCACATATGGGGTATCACCGTACTCAGGAGAAACTGGACAACAAATATTGGGGTCAAATTTCTCCTGTTACCCTTGGGAAAATTAAAAAATTCTGGGCTAAATAATTATTTTTGAGGAAAGAAAACGTATTTATTATTTTCACGGCTCTGCATTATAAACTTCTATGAAGCACTTGGGGGTTCAAAGTGCTCACCACACATCTAGATAAGTTCCTTTGGGGGTCTAGTTTCCAAAATGGGGTCACTTGTGGGGGGTTTCTACTGTTAAGCCACATCAGGGGCTCTGCAAATGCAACGTGACGCCCACAGAGCATTCCATCAAAGTCTGCATTTCAAAACGTCACTACTTCACTTCCGAGCACCGGCATGTGCCCAAACAGTGATTTACCCCCACATATGGGGTATCAGCGTACTCAGGAGAAACTGGACAACAACTTTTGGGGTCAAATTTCTCCTGTTACCCTTGGGAAAATAAAAAATTGCAGGCTAAAAGATCATTTTTGAGAAAATAATTTTTTTTTTTATTTTCATGGCTCTGCGTTATAAACTTCTGTGAAGCACTTGGGGGTTCAAAGTCCTCACCACACATCTAGATTAGTTCCTTTGGGGGTCTAGTTTCTAAAATAGTGTCATTTCTGGGGGATCTCCAATGTTTAGGCACACAGGGGCTCTCCAAACGTGACATGGTGTCCGCTAATGATTGGAGCTAATTTTCCATTTAAAAAGCCAAATGGCGTGCCATCCCTTCCGAGCCCTGCCGTGCGCCCAAACAGTGGTTTACCCCCACATATGGGGTATCAGCGTACTCAGGACAAACTGGACAACAATATTTGGGGTCCAATTTCTCCTATTATCCTTGGCAAAATAGGAAATTCCAGGCTAAAAAATCATTTTTGAGGAAAGAAAAATTATTTTTTATTTTCATGGCTCTGCGTTATAAACTTCTGTGAAGCACCTGGGGGTTTAAAGTGCTCAATATGCATCTAGATAAGTTCCTTGGGGGGTCTAGTTTCCAAAATGGGGTCACTTGTGGGGGAGCTCCAATGTTTAGGCACACAGGGGCTCTCCAAACGCGACATGGTGTCCGCTAACAATTGGAGCTAATTTTCCATTCAAAAAGTCAAATGGCGCGCCTTCTCTTCCGAGCCCTGCCGAGTGCCCAAACAGTGGTTTACCCCCACATATGAGGTATCGGCGTACTCGGGAGAAATTGCCCAACAAATTTTATGATCCATTTTATCCTACTGCCCATGTGAAAATGAAAAAATTGAGGCGAAAAGAATTTTTTTGTGAAAAAAAATTACTTTTTCATTTTTACAGATCAATTTGTGAAGCACCTGAGGGTTTAAAGTGCTCACTAGGCATCCAAATTAGTTCCTTGGGGGGTCTAGTTTCCAAAATGGGGTCACTTGTGGGGGAGCGCCAATGTTTAGGCACACAGGAGCTATCCAAACGCGACATGGTGTCCGCTAACGATGGAAATAATTTTTCATTCAAAAAGTCAAATGGCGCTCCTTCCCTTCCGAGCCTTACCATGTGCCCAAACAGTGGTTTACCTCCACATGTGAGGTATTGGTGTACTCAGGAGAAATTGCCCAACACATTTTAGGATCCATTTTATCCTGTTGCCCATGTGAAAATGAAAAAATTGAGGCTAAAAGAATTTTTTTTGCGAAAAAAAAGTACTTTTTCATTTTTACGGATCAATTTGTGAAGCACCTGGGGGTTCAAAGTGCTCACTATGCATCTAGATAAGTTCCTTGGGGCGTCTAGTTTCCAAAATGGGGTCACTTGTGGGGGAGCTCCAATTTTTAGGCACACGGGGGCTCTCCAAACGTGACATGGTGTCCGCTAAAGAGTGGAGCCAATTTTTGATTCAAAAAGTCAAATGGCGCTCCTTCCCTTCCAAGCCCTGCCGTGCGCCAAAACAGTGGTTTACCCCCACATATGAGGTATCAGCGTACTCAGGACAAATTGGACAACAACTTTCGTGGTTCAGTTTCTCCTTTTACCATTGGGAAAATAAAAAAATTGTTGCTAAAAGATAATTTTTGTGACTAAAAAGTTAAATGTTCATTTTTTCCTTCCATGTTGCTTCTGCTTCTGTGAAGCACCTGAAGGGTTAATAAACTTCTGGAATGTGGTTTTGAGTACCTTGAGGGGTGCAGTTTTTAGAATGGTGTCACTTTTGGGTATTTTCAGCCAAATAGACCCCTCAAACTGACTTCAAATGTGAGGTGGTCCCTAAAAAAATGGTTTTGTAAATTTCGTTGTAAAAATGACAAATCGCTGGTCGAATTTTAACCCTTATAACTTCCTAACAAAAAAAAATTTTGTTTCCAAAATTGTGCTGATGTAAAGTAAACATGTGGGAAATGTTATTTATTAACTATTTTGTGTCACATATCTCTCTGGTTTAACAGAATAAAAATTCAAAATGTGAAAATTGCGAAATTTTCAAAATTTTCGCCAAATTTCCGTGTTTATCACAAATAAATGCAGAATTTATTGACCTAAATTTACCACTAACATGAAGCCCAATATGTCACGAAAAAACAATCTCAGAACCGCTAGGATCCGTTGAAGCGTTCCTGAGTTATTACCTCATAAAGGGACACTGGTCAGAATTGCAAAAAACGGCAAGGTCTTTAAGGTCAAAATAGGCTGGGTCTTGAAGGGGTTAAAAAATCATTTTTTTTTATTTTTTTTTTTCTAAAGTCTCCCTTTTAAAAAAAAAAAAATCAGTGGGAGATTAATATTTACATTTGCGCTTCAGTGACAGTCCTGCGTGTGTGGCATCTCTCTCATTTGTTGCCACCAACAACAGAGTGTGTAACATTGTGCCTGATTTTCGTTGTGGTCTCACCCACCTGTAAAGGGGTAGCTAAATCATACTGAAGTTATAGCTCACCGTGTAAGTTGTGTGACAGCAACAAATACCGTTAGTTTGGTAACGTTTTTAAAACAATGAGGAAGTCTGGTGGAAGAGGTCGTGGCCGGGGGTGTTCATTGTCAGCTGGTAATGAGGGTAGTGGTAGTGGTGGAGCATCAGGTGGTCGTGGGAAAAAAAATATTGCACCTAAGTCTGGAGCTGTGGAGCCAGGTTCGTCGTCTGGCTACACAAGGCCTCGAACGCTCCCTTTTCTGGGAGTAGGAAAACTGCTTTTAAAGCCGGAGCAGCAAGAGCAAGTTTTGGCTTATGTTGCTGACTCAGCCTCTAGCTCTTTTGCCTCCTCTCGTGAAACTGGTAAAAGTAAAAGCAGTGCGTCGTTAGTGGATGTTCACGGTCAGGGACAAGTCGCTTCCTTGTCCTCTTCAGCAAAAACAACAACAGAGAAGAATGCAGCAGGCGACACAACGGGTTACTCCATGGAGCTCTTTACACATACCGTCTCTGGCTTAGAAAGTGAAGCAGTTAACAGTCCATGCCCATTACAAGTTGAATCTGACATGGAGTGCACTGATGCACAGCCACAGCCAGACTACTATGCTGGTCCTTTGACTCAGACCACAACATTGCCCTCGCAGGGTGCTGATCAAGAATCAGACCCTGATGAGACTATGTTGCCCCATCACGAACGCTATACCACCGACCGACACGGTGACACAGACGAAGTTGCACACGAGCTACAAGAAGAGGTAATAGATGACCCAGTTCTTGACCCCGATTGGCAGCCATTGGGGGAACAGGGTGCAGGCGGCAGCAGTTCTGAAGCGGAGGAGGAGGGGCCGCAGCAGGCATCAACATCGCAACAGGTTCCATCTGCCGGGCCCGTATCTTGCCCAAAACGCGTGGCAAAGTCAAAACCTGTTGGAGGACAGCGTGGCCATCCGGTTAAAGCTCAGTCTGCAATGCCTGAAAAGGTATCCGATGCTAGAAAAAGAGTGCAGTCTGGCATTTTTTTAAACAACATCCAATTGATCAGCGCAAAGTCATCTGTCAAAAATGTTCAACTACCTTAAGCAGAGGGCAGAATCTGAAAAGTCTCAATACAAGTTGCATGCATAGACATTTAACCACCATGCATTTGCAAGCTTGGACTAACTACCAAACGTCCCTTAAGGTTGTAGCACCCTCGGCCAATGAAGCTAGTCATCAACGCAACATCCCTTCCGGCAGTGTAGGGCCACCATTTTCTGCACCACCTGCAGTATCTGTGCAGGTTTCTTTGCCAGGCCAAAGCAGTCAGGGTCAGGGAATCACCAGTTTCGTAGTAGGAAACACTGCCTCTAGGGCACCGGCGGCAACAATACCATCTCCCACCATCTCTCAGTCTGCCATGTCCACCGGCACCCCCGCTAGTTCCACGATCTCCAGCTCTCCAGTCCAGCTCACCCTACATGAGACTATGGTTAGAAAAAGGAAGTACTTAGCCTCGCATCCGCGTACACAGGGTTTGAACGCCCACATAGCTAGACTAATCTCGTTAGAGATGATGCCCTACCGGTTAGTTGAAAGCGAAGCTTTCAAAGCCCTGATGGACTACGCTGTACCACGCTACGAGCTACCCAGTCGACACTTTTTTTCCAGAAAAGTCATCCCAGCCCTCCACCAGCATGTTAAAGAGCGCATCGTCCATGCACTCAGGCAATCTGTGAGCACAAAGGTGCACCTGACAACAGATGCATGGACCAGTAGGCATGGCCAGGGACGTTACGTGTCCATCACGGCACACTGGGTAAATGTGGTGGATGCAGGGTCCACAGGGGACAGCAAGTTTGGGACAGTTCTGCCTAGCCCACGGTCTAGGAAACAGTTGGCTGTAACCGTTCGCACCCCCTCCTCCTCCTCCTCGTCCTCCTGCAGAAGCGAGACCTCGTCCACAGGCCACAGTCGCACAACCACTCCATCCGCAGCTGCCACTGTTGCACACCAGGTCTCCCATTATGGGGCAGCTACTGGCAAACGTCAGCAGGCTGTATTGGCTATGAAGTGTTTGGGCGACAACAGACACACCGCTGAAGTTCTGTCCGAGTTCTTGCAGAAAGAAACGCAGTCGTGGCTGGGCACTGTAGATCTTGAGGCAGGCAAGGTAGTGAGTGATAACGGAAGGAATTTCATGGCTGCCATCTCCCTTTCCCAACTGAAACACATTCCTTGCCTGGCTCACACCTTAAACCTGGTGGTGCAGTGCTTCCTGAAAAGTTATCCGGGGTTATCCGACCTGCTCCTCAAAGTGCGTGGACTTTGCTCACATATCCGCCGTTCGCCCGTACACTCCAGCCGTATGCAGACCTATCAGCGTTCTTTGAACCTTCCCCAGCATCGCCTAATCATAGACGTTGCAACAAGGTGGAACTCAACACTGCACATGCTTCAGAGACTGTGTGAACAGAGGCGGGCTGTTATGTTTTTGTGGGAGGATACACATACACGGGCAGGCAGTAGGATGGCAGACATGGAGTTGTCAGGTGTGCAGTGGTCGAAGATTCAAGACATGTGTCAAGTCCTTCAGTGTTTTGAGGAATGCACACGGCTGGTTAGTGCAGACAACGCCATAATAAGCATGAGCATCCCCCTAATGCGTCTGCTGATGCAAAGTTTGACGCACATAAAGGATCAGGCGTCTGCAGCTGAGGAAGAGGAAAGCCTTGATGACAGTCAGCCATTGTCTGGCCAGGGCAGTGTACAGGACGAGGTAGCGGGCGAACAGGAGGAGGAGGACGAGGAGGATGATGGGGATGATTATATTTTTAATGAGGAAGCTTTTCCGGGGCCAGTGGAAATTGTTGGCGCGCCAAGGCCGGGTTCTGGTTTTTGGAGGGACACAAGTGACGTGGATTTGCCTGAAACTGCCCCTCAACCAAGCACAACCACAGATTTGAGAACTGGAACTTTGGGCCACGTGGCGGATTATGCCTTACGTATCCTCAAAAGGGACACACGCATAACAAAAATGATGAACGATGACGATTACTGGTTGGCCTGCCTCCTTGATCCTCGCTATAAAGGCAAATTGCAAAATATAATGCCACATGAGAACTTGGAACTAATATTAGCAACCAAGCAATCAACTCTTGTTGACCGTTTGCTTCTGGCATTCCCTGCACACAGCGCCCGTGATCGTTCTAACACGAGCTGCAGGGGCCAGCAGACCAGAGGTGTTAGAGGGGCAGAAATCAGAAGTGGCGTTGGCCAGAGGGGTTTTCTGACCAGGTTGTGGAGTGATTTTGCTATGACCGCAGACAGGACAGGTACTGCAGCATCAATTCAAAGTGACAGGAGACAACATTTGTCCAGTATGGTTACTAACTATTTTTCATCCCTTATCGACGTTCTCCCTCAACCGTCATTCCCATTTGATTACTGGGCATCAAAATTAGACACCTGGCCAGAATTGGCAGAATATGCATTGCAGGAGCTTGCTTGCCCGGCAGCTAGTGTCCTATCAGAAAGAGTATTCCGTGCTGCAGGTTCAATACTAACAGAAAAAAGGACTCGTCTGGCTACCCAAAATGTAGATGATCTAACCTTCATTAAAATGAACCACAACTGGATTTCGAAATCTTTTGCCCCACCTTGCCCGGCTGACACCTAGCTTTCCTATGTAAAGGTCTTGCCTGTGGACTATTCTGAACGACTTTTCCAATCTCGTAATTTGCAGCACCTGATTGTCCAGCATCCGACACGTTAACACCTCCCTAAATGGCCAAAGTCCCCACACGGGGCCGTGGTATCGCCACTTGGCGCCAGCACCCGTGAGAGTACTGTTTGTCTGAGGAGGTGGGTGTGCCCGCTTTTGGTCGACGGCACTGCCACTAGGTCCCTCATAGTACAATAAAGTGTCTGGCGGTGGTGGTGCGCACCCAACGTCAGACACACCGTTGTAATATGAGGGGCCCTGGGCCTGTACCGCCGGCCACAAGACAGTCCCCCCCCCAGCTCAAACAGTGCTCTACCACTTGCAAAATTTTCTCTCACAGCTCCACCAATGTTTAGTCTATGCGCTGACATCCTTCAATGCCTGGCACTGTCAATACCATTGTATTGACATTTTTCTTATGTTAGGCCTTCGAAGCCTGTCTGCGGTCACTCCTTCCACTAGGCCTCCACTGACCTGTCTACTGCTGCCCGTGTTCCCCTGGAACCAATTTTAAATTGCCTACAGCCCAATTTTTGTTATGTTAGGCCTTCGAAGCCTGTCTGAGGCCCGTTCTTTCCACTACTACTACACTGACCAGGCCACTGCTGCCCGTGTTCCCCTGGAACCAATTTTAAATTGCCTACAGCCAGCCCAATTTATTATGTTAGGCCTTCGAAGCCTGTCTGCGGTCCCTCCTTCCACTAGGCCTCCACTGACCTGTCTACTGCTGCCCGTGTTCCCCTGGAACCAATTTTAAATTGCCTACAGCCAGCCCAATTTATTATGTTAGGGCTTCGAAGCCTGTCTGCGGTCCCTCCTTCCACTAGGCCTCCACTGACCTGTCTACTGTTGCCCGTGTTCCCCTGGAACCAATTTTAAATTGCCTACAGCCCAATTTTTGTTATGTTAGGCCTTCGAAGCCTGTCTGCAGCCCGTTCTTTCCACTACTACTACACTGACCTGGCTACTGCCGCCCGTGTTCCCCTGGAACCAATTTAAAATTGCCGACAGCAAGCCCAATTTATTATGTTAGGCCTTCGAAGCCTGTCTGCGGTCCCTCCTTCCACTAGGCCTCCACTGACCTGTCTACTGCTGTCCGTGTTCCCCTGGAACCAATTGTAAATTGCCTACATCCCAATTTTTGTTATGTTAGGCCTTCGAAGCCTGTCTGCGGCCCGTTCTTTCCACTACTACTACACAGACCAGGCCACTGCTGCCCGTGTTCCCCTGGAACCAATTTTAAATTGCCTACAGCCAGCCCAATTTATTATGTTAGGCCTTCGAAGCCTGTCTGCGGTCCCTCCTTCCACTAGGCCTCCACTGACCTGTCTACTGCTGCCCGTGTACCCCTTGAACCAACATCAGAAAATATAAAAATAAGTATTTTGCTTATAAAAAAGAAAATACTGGAGAGATATCAAATGCAGACATTTTAACATTAAAAACAAACACATACAACAAAAATCTGGTACAGTACTAAAAATGGCCACCAGCTACAATATCTTTCTCCTGCAAGTAGTTAACTGAAAGTTTTTTTCAATTTAAAACACAGATATGGCATCCACCGAGTGTTGTCCTGTCGCGTCTTCTTTATATTATTGCCAAGAAGATGCAAAACAATGAAAATAATAAAATCATTATTTACCAAAAAAATAGAGTAAGTCAAAACCACATTGCAAATAAACATTCATTACAAATAAAGAAGCAGGGCGCGTCCGAGGGTGAGTATATACCTAATAAGAATATATTCACCCTCGGACGCGCCCTGCTTCTTTCCGACAGCCTTCCTTCCTAAGAATCAGCCCTTCCGTGGTGTAGAGAGAGGGTGTGTTACACTCCAAGGTGTTCCCCAGGTTGCCTTTCCTGAGCTTCGATCTTCATGCTCTCGTTTAGTAGTTGTCGGAAAGTAGGCTGCATTAGGCCTACAAATTGGGTATGGGGTGGAGAGAGATGGTGTGTTACACTCCAAGGTATTCCCCAGGTTTCCTTGCCATTGCTTCAGTCTTCCGACTCTCGTTTAGTAGTTGTAGAAAACTACACTGCATTAGGCCTACAAAATGGGTATCGGGTGGAGAGAGATGGTGTGTTACACTCCAAGGTGTTCCCCAGGTTTCCTTGCCATTGCTTCGGTCTTCCGACTCTCGTTTAGTAGTTGTAGAAAACTACACTGCATTAGGCCTACAAAATGGGTATCGGGTGGAGAGAGATGGTGTGTTACACTCCAAGGTGTTCCCCAGGTTTCCTTGCCATTGCTTCGGTCTTCCGACTCTCGTTTAGTAGTTGTAGAAAACTACACTGCATTAGGCCTACAAAATGGGTATCGGGTGGAGAGAGATGGTGTGTTACACTCCAAGGTGTTCCCCAGGTTTCCTTGCCATTGCTTCGGTCTTCCGACTCTCGTTCAGTAGTTGTAGAAAACTACACTGCATTAGGCCTACAAAATGGGTATCGGGTGGAGAGAGATGGTGTGTTACACTCCAAGGTGTTCTCCAGGTTGCCTTTCCAGAGCTTCGATCTTAATGCTCTCGTTTAGTAATTGTTGGAAACTACACTGCATTAGGCCTCCAAATTGGCTATGGGGTGGAGAGAGATGGTGTGTTACACTCCAAGGTGTTCTCCAGGTTTCCTCGCCATTGCTTCGATCTTCCGACTCTCGTTTAGTAGTTGTAGAAAACTACACTGCATTAGGCCTACAAAATGGGTATCGGGTGGAGAGAGATGGTGTGTTACACTCCAAGGTGTTCCCCAGGTTTCCTTGCCATTGCTTCGGTCTTCCGACTCTCGTTTAGTAGTTGTAGAAAACTACACTGCATTAGGCCTACAAAATGGGTATGGGGTGGAGAGAGATGGTGTGTTCCACTCCAAGGTGTTCTCCAGGTTGCCTTTCCTGAGCTTCTATCTTCAGGCTCTCGTTAAATTGTGGTTAAATGGAACAACTGCATTTGGCGTACTAGTTGGTTTGGGGCCTACTAACAGTGTCTGCCGCTCCTTGCTGTTCTCCTGGTTTCCTGTCCTGAAATTCCGTTTTCAGGCGCTCGTTAAGTAGTTGTTAATGTTAGACTGCATTTGGCCTACTAGTTGGGTTGGGGCCTACTATCGGTGTCTGCCACTCCTTGCTGTTCTCCTCCACTGAACAAAGCTGTGCCGCCTGTTTACTACGGTTGACAATTTTGAACTGCATTTCGACTACTTACTGATTTGGGCCTACTCTATGTGTCAGCCTCTCATTCCAGTTGTCCTCCACTGCAATGCCCCCTGGTTATTCCTGTGTTACCAATTTTGAACTGCATTTAGCCAACTTTATTCTTTGGGCCTATATCTGTGTTTCCTCCTCATCCTGCCCATTGCCCAGCCAGTGATAGATGAGTCTGCTGGTACATTGACCCATAACGCAACATTCCCCGTGCATGCTACACAACAACATTGTGACCCTGCTGAAAGTCAGGTTGCTCTTCCCGCATACCATACCACCTTACACGGGGACAAAGAGGAAGGTGCAGATGAAAGTGCAGGTTCCTTCATCAGGTGGGGGGAGGAATACTAGTTGGCGACGTCACTGGCACAGGGCCTCTCATAGTACGCAAAAGTGTTGCTGCCGGTGGGAGGCGCCCCCGCCGTGCAAACACACCGCTGTACTTTGAGGGGCCCTGTGCCAGTGCCAATGCCAACGAGTGGGCCCCCCCTGCTTGCTCAGGTTCACAGCACTTGCAAAGTTGAAATACTTACCTCTCCCTGCTCCACTGCCGTGACGTGGTCCAGATTTCCTGGGCCCACTAATTACTTGAACCAGCCCTACCCACCACAACTTTAGCCAAATGACCCCCAATTTCAAATGCCTTCCAATTATTATAAGGTAAATTACGCTTGACAAGCTTCATTAAGAAGAATGGATGGTTTTGACATTAAAATGGGCACTCTAGGTGTTTTCCTGGCCCCCACTCACTGCCGACTATGCTGCCCCATTGACTTGCATTGGGTTTCGTGTTTCGGTCGATCCCGACTTTACGTCATAATCGGCCGATTTCACTCGACCCGACTTTTGAGATAGTCGGGTTTCGCGAAACCCGGCTCGACTCTAAAAAGGTCAAGGTCGCTCAACTCTAGTGTCTATAGCGCTACACCAGCATTCACTGACATTGCTGACACTATGCAGCCAGAATACTGGTGTTGGTGTAATCTAAATCTCTAGAGGTAACAGAAGATTAGTTAGTTGAAGGAGAGTTCTCTCTAAATTCATTTATATGCTGTTCCTCTTCTTTCCAGCCAACAGTGCAATAGCAGCTATGTCATGAGATATGTTATGTTTATTCCTGAAAGCGTGCATAAATGAGCAGACTGTGGTTACTATTGAAATGTGAACATTGGATCCTTTTTAAATTTATATGCATTTACATTGGATAAAGCCAAAGATTTGTAGAAAGCAGGGGAAGCTGCCTTTGGTAAAAGTGACCTTTATGGCTTTAAATGCTTGACAGATATTGGACTGAAATAAAATAATATACAAGTGCGTCATCGCTAGCTGTCAAAGCAAAAGTTCAAAGAAGAATGCTATTAGCATGCACACCCCTGGCTTATCATTTTGTTGGCAGGTGATTCTGAACAACATTTGCCTCTGGTAACTGAAGTCATTTTCTTAATTCCAACAGGTACAAATGATACATACAATAAAATGCGTATTTACATGTATGGACACTAGTGATGAGCGAGTGTACTTGTTGCTCGGGTTTTCCCGAGCACGATCGGGTGGTCTCCGAGTATTTGTGAGTGCTCGGAGATTTAGCTTTTGTTGACGCAGCTGCATGATTTATGGCTGCTAGCCAGCCTGAGTACATGTGGGGGTTGCCTGGTTGCTAGGGAATCCCCACATGTATTCAGCCTGTCTAGCAGTCACAAATCATGCAGCTGTGGCGAGGAAAACTAAATCTCCGAGCACTCACAAATACCGGAGACCACCCGAGCAACGAGTATACTCACTCATCACTAATGGCCACCTTTATGTAATATTATTTAATCAAACAGTTATTTCCTGTAAAAAAAAAAAAAAGTAAATGGTGAACTTGGTGAGAATCATCATCTCAAGAAAAAGCTTTAGATCGCGAATATTTTATCAAAAATAAAAGTCAAGATGTACAGACTTAGCCAATTGGCAATTCAGCATTTGTCTACTTTTACACACAAGCTCACAAAATTGCTAAAATAAAAAAGACCAAAAATTTGTATTAAACACTAAATTGTTAGTGCTTAACATATTTCCTAAAGGGTTAAGTGGTCTCCTTAGGCTGAGAGAGCATTTCAAAAGCTTAAATTGGCCCTCTGTAGGCTACCACTGTTAGTAGCGCCAAACTTCTCCAGAGCATTCATAGTCCAGACAGAAACATCAGATTTTCGGTTAAGAGCTGTCATGTTCCAGAAGATCAGTTTGGAGTATAGACCATGTAAGCTAAATGGAAATGCAGATTCTTGGTCAAGGGTACACTATGGGTAGACAATGCCCAGTCTCGGCTTTGGGCAGAGAGGTACAAAAGGTAAGAGGTCCTGAGTGGCGGTTATGTGCCACCAAGGTGGATGGCTCCTGCAATGTAATTTCTGTACCAGTAACCCTAGGTTACTGAACTGGTTAATTTGACTGGATTTTGAGTCTGGAATTTTGGAGCAACCAAAAGATTCTTGGTGAAAAAGTTTGCTACCATAATCCAGCCCAAGGCTTAAAGGACTAATAACAGGCAGCTACTGTAGGTTAACTTACAGTGTGGAGTTGTGCTGGAGGTGAACAGAGGTTTGCTTGTCTGATGAATGTATATGATTATATCTGCTTAAGCTGATACTGCCTGGAATACCAAGGCAGGAGAAGCTGCTACATTTACTTTGTTTCATTTTGCCTTGAGAAAGGACTGTCTATGTTATCCATTTGCACTGGAGAAAAGCTGTTTTTGTTTTGGAGCTGTAAAGTTTATGACGGAAAATAAACTTTATGCTGTTTTGATATAAAAAACCTGTGCTGGTGCGTGTCCAAGCAGCTATCAAAGCTGAAACTCTATAATATATATATATATATATATATATATATATATACAGTATATATATATATATATATATATATATATATATATATATATGTTAATGCACACACACTACTGCTCAACTGTGTGGAGAGCTTTAAGCAGGTGGAGAAAAAATACTGCAAAGTGATGATGCTTTAAAAAATAGATGTGTTGCTAGTTATTGTTGTCAGTTCACGAAATGCAAAGTAAATGAGCAAAAAAAAGAAATCTAAATCAAATCAGTATTTGGTGTAATCAGTGTCACCTTGTGTTGTGTTTTGAAAACACCATTAACCCCTTAGTGACTGAGCCAAATTTTTGAAATCTGACCAGTGTCACTTTATGTGGTAGTAACTCTGCAATGCTTCAACAAATCCCAGTGATTTTAAAACTGTTTTTTCATGACACATTATAATTTATGATAATGGTAAATTTAGGTCGATATGTTTTGTGTTTATTTATAAAAAATATCAGAAATTTGAGAAAAATGTTAAAAAATTTGCAATTTTTAAACTTTGAATGATTATCCCTTTAATCCAGATAGTTATACCACAGAAAGACATTAATAAATAACATTTCCCTCATGTCGGCTTTACATCAGCACCGTTTGTAAAGTGTTCTTTTATTTTGTTATCTTTTTAGGAGGTTTAAAAATGTACCAGCAATTTTTCATTTTTTTAAGGAAATTTACTAAATTAATTTTTTTAGGGACCTATCCATGTTTGAAGTGACTTTAGGGGTCCCATATATTGGGAAACCCCCCAAAGTGATACCATTTTAAAAGCAACACCCCCTGACATATTGAAAACTGCTGTCAGGTAGTTTATTAACCCTTCAGGTGATTTTCAGGAATTAATGCAAATTGGCATGACAGAAATGAAAATGTAAATTTTTACCACCTAAATGTCTCTAACTTCTGAACAGGTTACAACAGCCGTTAGACTCTCAGGACGCTATTTGGTCTTGAGTTACCATCGCAAACATCAGGACCACAAAATCATGATCTGAGTGCACCAATTGGGATAAAGAGGAAGCCCCCACACTCTGTTAACCATTTATAATGAAGTAGTCACCATTGACAGCAGCATCTAAGGGGTTAAATAGATTTGGACGGTGCAAACACTGATCTTGGGTGATACAGCAAGTTGTCAGCTATAGTGTACAGCCGACAGCTGCTGGATTGTCACCTGTATGGGGATGCTATTCTCTTATATCGCAGGTCAGTTAAAAGACGTATCGGCGGTCATTAAGGGGTTAAAGAACCAATTCTTTCTCTGTACATATGCTTTTAATGCACATAGCATACAGTCAGGTGTATGAGTGACCAATTATACTTAACAGGCGATAGTGATTATCTTTTTCATATGCAGCTTGAGACAGTCATTCACTGAAACAGAAACTGCTAGGTATGAGGTTTAAAACTGTATGAGCCACAGCCAAACTTTGCTACAAAGGAGAGATTGTAATAAATATTTTCATTTACAGTTTATTCAGCATGGGTAGGAGGAGGGCAACAACAACACACAAGTTATACTGCATCAGCAAGGACTCTCCAGGACAAAGATTTCAAAACAGAGTTGAGTTTAACTATTTTCCGACATCGGACGTAATAGTACATCGATGCTGGACTCCCTCCCTTTGATGTGGGATCCGTCGCTGAGTCCACATCTTTCCCTGGACATGTCAGCTGTTTTGAACAGCTGATATGTGCCCACAATAGCCGCAGGTAGAATCGCATTCCACCTGCGGCTATTAACCAGTTAAATGTCGCTGTTCTTCTCTGACAGTGGCATTTAATAAGCGCCGGAAATCCACCCACCGGTGACCCGCGTCTCGTGGGTCACCGGTGTGTTGGCATGACAACCGGCGGTCTCCTGGAGACCTCTATGGTTGTCAGTGTTGGATTGCTGTGAGCACCACCCAGTGATCGGTGCTTAAAGCAAGTGAATAATTCTGCTATGTAGAGGCGATCTGATCATCGTCTCTACGTAGCAGAGCCGATCGGGTTATGGCAGCTTCTAGTTTCCCATGGAGATTATTGAAGCATGCCAAAAGTAAAAAAAATATATTTTTAAAAATATAAAAAAATAAAAGTTCAAATCACCCCCCTTTCGCCCCATCCAAAATAAAAAAAACAAAAAAAGAATCAAGCATACACATATTTGGTATCGCCGTGTTCAAAATCGCCCGATCTATCAATAAAAAAAGATTAACCTGATCGCTAAATAGCATAGCGAGAAAAAAATTCAAAATGCCAGAAATACTTTTTTGGTCGCCAAAAAATGGCCATTGTATTAAAATGCGATAATGGGAGATCAAAAGATCGCATCTGCACCAAAATGATATAATTAAAAATGTCAGCATGGCACACAAAAAATAAGCCCTCACCCAACCCGAGATAATGAAAAATGGAGATGCTATGGGTATCAGAAAATGGCACATTTTAAAAAAAAATGTTTTAACAAAGTTTGAATTTTTTTTTCACCACTTACATAAAAAAGAACCTAGACATGTTTGTGAAGTTTTAATGATCTGGAGATTCATAATGGCAGGTCAGTTTTAGCATTTAGTGAACCAAGTAAAAAAGCCAAACAAAAAACAAGTGTAGGATTGCACTTTTTTTGCAATTTCACCGCACTTGGAATTTTTTTTCCTGTTTTCTAGTACACGACATGGTAAAACCAATGGTGTTGATGAAAAGTGTAACTCGTCTCGCAAAAAACAAGCCCTCAATTGGCTATATTGATGGAAAAGTTATGGCTCTGAGAAGAATGGGAGCAAAAAATGAAAACTTAAAACCGAAAAAAGTTCCGGGGGTTAAGGGGCTAAAGATGAGCAGTTCAATCTCTTTTGAACAGGCTCCAAGAAGTGGGCAACGTTGAGGACCACAGATGAAGTGGTCAGCCAAGAAAGCTCAGTGCAGCAGATGAAAGACACATTATGCATACTTATATTGGAAATGAGAGCCCTCGTGGGCAGGGTCCTCTCTCCTTTTACACTTGTGTATGCCTTGTATTGCTCATGTTTATTGTACTTGTCTTTGTATGCCCCTTTTTTTACATGTAAAGCACCATGGAATAAATGGCACTATAAAAACGAATAACAATAATAAAATAAGAGGTCCAACAGTGCAATCAATTTAAAAATGACCACAACCAGCTACACCCATCCACTATACCTTCAGAGACGTATGGACAGAACTGGTCTTCATGTATCAATTACTGCCAAAAGCCATACCTTCAACATGGAAATAAAGCTAAGTGACTCAAAGATGAACAAAAACATAAGAACTGTGCGACTATTCTTAATAGTCTGCTTTGATGGTAGCTCACCGGGGGCTGCTGCACTGTAGCAAGGTCCCAGGAGGCAGAGTCACTTCTGCAGGAAGCTGGTGATGGTAGCATCAGTGGGGTGATGCTGTGGGCCCTGGGCAGTGAGGCAGGGGTATTTGGCCGTGTGAGGCTGCAGCAAGCTTTCAGAAAATGTCGTCAGAATCGTCGCACTTCCCATTGTTTTCACTGCGGTAGACTTTGGGAAAATGGCCATCGGAGGCGGCAATGTATAGATTGAGATCTCAGGAGCCGAAAACACCGCTGAACACCCCTCCTCCAAGCCTGGGGCCTGCAGTATTGCCCTACTCCTGTTACCACCAGCATCCTACAGCAGCGACTTTGCCTTCTGGGACTCCGCTCCACTGTAGCCGCCCCAGTAAGCTACATTTGGATTATGAGATGCACCCCCATATTCTCCCAATTTTTAGGGAAGAAACGAGCGTCTTTTAATCCAAAAAATACTGTATGTGTCAACTGAAGGGCTGAGAATGTTATAAACATGAGTTTCTACAGGCAAACATGATGCATGGTGGATGCTCCTTTGCATTTTTTGGATTTATTTCAGCAAATCGAGTTGGAGTTTTTTTTTTAGATTTATGGTATCATCAGTGCTAAGAAATACAGGCAGATACTTTTACATTTTACATTATGCATTACAATCAAGTAGGCATCTGATTTGCTCTAAATTTATTCTGTAGGAGGACAGTAACCTGAAACATCCTGCCAGTGATAAGAACGGGTCCTAAAAGTCATAATATTGTCTCCATAGTGTCAACACCATCAAATAAACACTCTACTGAGGTCGTTCATGAACTCGGTGCATTTTACCTAGAAGAAATTATGTTATTTAGAAGGCAAAGGAAGGTCACAAAAATATTGATTTAGATTTCTCTTTTATTTTCTTTGCATTTTGTTAACTGATAAATATAAACTATTAACATTCCTTTTATTGAAAGCATACCTAAAGCACAGCAGTTTTTCAATGCCTACACAATACTATGTACTGTGTACATATAAATAACTAAATAAATATATATTTGGTAAATGCCCCAAAAATTATCTACTTGACTGATTTATGCCTACAGAAAAGTTTGGTGTTGGAGAACTAGTGCATAGCTCTTCAGAATTATCCTACTCTCCTTAGTGTTAGTCAAGGAAAATGCTAATGCTTCAGGATATTGGCACATTTTGGACAATTTTATGCATCCTACTCTGTGGGAAAAGTTGATAGAAGACCTTTCTCTGTTTCAACATGACTGTGCCCTAATGCACAAAGCGAGAGGGCTATAAAGACATGGTTGGGTGAGTTTAATGAAGAAGAACTTGTCTGGTGACAGAGAACTTTGACGTCAACCCTAATGAATACCATTGGGATGAACTAAAAAAAAATGCCAGGCATGGTACTGCATAAGGAATGTGCCTCTGACAGTGGAGCCCACTATGGCTAGAATAGAGTTAAATACGGTCTGTGCCCAATTCCCCCCTTCCACTACTCCCCAGGTGAAGCACTAATTGGGATGCCCAACTGACCAATGGGATTAAAGGGGAAGGGGCATCCAACCACACCTACAGGAGTTAAATTCAGGTGCCCGGGGTCAGTAACTCCCTCTTTCACCTGGCTGACCCCTGGAAGCTTTCAGAGAATGAATCTGTGGATAGGAGAGCTGACTATGCTGTCAGACACAGCTATGCAGCAGCTGCATCCTAGATATATGGCTCTTTTCCTCAGGCAGCAGAAGAGCCATATGGATCAAAACTTGGAATGGAGGACCCCGGAACTCCCTACAGCCCTGGTGGAGGTCCTGTAGCAGAGAGCAGCACAGGAAGGTGAGCACTGGCTTCAAGCCCTTATTACCGGCCCGGGCGCTCACCTCCCTGTGCCCTGTCCTGACTCCCTGTCCGTGCCTTCATCCGTCTTCCTTTGCCAGTGTGTTGTACGCAACCCCCCTGATCTCACCCTTGGCCGTGCTGCCCTGGTGGCCTACATTTGGGTCCCTTGTGTACCCATGTCCCCGCTCCTCCTCTCACGATGGTCCCAATCGCTGGCCCACCTTATTTTATGTCCAGTGTTGGGGCACCGTGCTCCTCACCCAGGGCGCCGGCCGGGCCCCCATCGTCATCCGTTGCTCCATCAGTGATGGAGCCATGTTTTCCGCTCCATGTCCACGTGGATCCCGGGTGCAGGCCATGGCGTGCTAGGCCTGGGCTCCTGCTGTCTTCATCCGGCTTCCAGCATGTTGTCACAGCCAGGCTCTGCCCACTTCACCCCATCACTTCTGGCCCCTTCCAATCTGATTCCGGGTCAGCACAGGCCAGATCTCTAATGTTCCTTGTGCAGGCGCAGCCACACTGCCTACATAAAAAGACATGGAGACTGGGCTGAGATCCACAAAGCAGCTGCAGAGCGTGACAATCAGTCCAATCCAACCGATCAGCGTGCCCTACAGCTACACAAAACATGCAGTACCAATACAAGTGTAAGTCAACCATGCACTATTCATACACCCAAAACACCCCCTATAACTTCCCAAATAGCTAATAAAGGATGTACATTAACCCCCCGCCCTCCAATACACCACCCATAATATTGAATATAGCAATGTTATACCACCCCTCATGTTAAACAGCACAACGTTACCAGTTATGGCACTTAAACCACCCCTTATTGCTCATTTAAATGCCCCCAAGACACCCCGTAGCTGCAACAGACGCAGGCATATACGCAACAGGTCCTCCCCATCCGCCTCTGACGATTCCTGCCATCATTCCTGCTGTCTCTCTAACAGATGTTCCTCCCATTACCACCACAGACACAGCTCACATAGGAGCGAACATAGACCTTGGTCCTCTAGATGATGTTCCCCATCAACATCTCCATATCCAAATGGTCTGACGCATCGCAGAGTCTTGATAGGTAAGCTTGGGCATGCAACAGATGCCAGCTGTCTCGTGTTCCATCAGGGGCTGCCAGCTGGGGAGACCCATCCCTATCTCCCAAGGCCTCTGGCCAATTCACCCAGCAAAACATCGCTCAAGCGGGAGCCGGAGTTCCTCCATCACCTGGAGTCACTCAGGCTTGAGCACATGACAGACGCCAGCAGTCACATGCTCCATCATTGGCTGCCAGCCAGGTAGATCCATCCCCATCTCCCAGGACCTCCCGCCAATTCACCCACCAGACCATCGCCCAAGCAGGAGCCAGAGTTCCTCTATCACCCGGGATCAACGCTTCATGCCATATGGCTTGTGGTTGTGGAATGTAGTAAAAACGGGTCCTTAGTCCCTGAGGTGAACTCAGCGGATGGTGGAATATGGGTCCTTGAGGTTGACTCAGCAGATAGTGGAATATGGGTCCCTGATGTGAACTCAGCGGATGGTGGAATATGGGTCCCTGAGGTGGACTCAGCGGAAGGAGGAATATGGGTCCCTGATGTGAACTCAGCGGATGGTGGAATATGGGTCCCTGAGGTGGACTCAGCGGATGGTGGAATATGGGTCCCTGAGGTGGACTCAGCGGAAGGAGGAATATGGGTCCCTGAGGTGGACTCAGTGGATGGTGGAATATGGGTCCCTGAGGTGGACTCAGCGGATGTGGAATATGGGTCCCTGAGGTGGACTCAGTGGACGTGGAATATGGGTCCCTGGGTAAGAGCGCAGAGGACAGGAAAATGAGATTATTATTAATTATTTATTTATTTATATAGCACCATTAATTCCATGGTGCTGTACATGCAATTATTAATGGGCTTGACATATTTCTATCCAGTTTATAAGAGTAAAAGCGACAGATGTGGAGATGTGGGGTTATGACTCATGCTATCTGCGCAAGCATGACACGCAAATTTATGAAGCATTCCATATCATAAACCCACCCACCTTTTTGTTCACATACCACTACTAAATACTCCGCAGCCGCAGGTCAACACTCAGTGGTCGTACGAGTGAAACTGTCATTTCCATGCATCATGCAGACATAGAGATGACTGCTCGGCGAGCGGGGGGACACCCAAGCAAGGTGTACTCATCAGGCAAACAGAGCACCAATAAGGCATAACGCCGGTGAGCGCAATCAAGATAGGCCCCTGGCTAAACCTTTACACCAAAAAAGAAGCCGGATGCCAATTATACTTCTGTTTTAAAGACAATTTTTATTTATCCCTTTCAAATTCAGTAGAACACCAACACTGGCCGATAACCAAAAATCTGCTCACGAGGTTAAACTAGGAAGAATGGCAGGCCCCTTTAAGTCATTGCCTTTTCAAAATATCAGAATATTGCTGTTAGGCATTATTCCTAAAAAGGAACCTGGAAAATATCATCTAATCCATCATATGTCACACCCAAAAGGTGAATCGGTTAATGATGCTATCCCCCCAGACGAAGCTTGTGCGACATACGCATCTTTTGACAAAGCGGTAGAATGGGTACACACAGCCTGGCACACTGTTAGCAATATCAGACATAAAGTTGGCTTTCCGCCTATTACCCGCACACTCTGACTTGTTAGATTGCAAGGTGGACCAGCACTATTATTTTGATATATGCTTGCTGATGGGATGTCCCATTTCATGTCACTATTTCGAGCTATTCAATACTTTCTGGACTGGGTAGTCCGTTATGAAACATGCAGCGATTCTCTGATTCACTCGTCGACGATTTTGTTCTTTGGCCCCAAAAACTCTAAACTCTGCTACTTCCTTCTCAAAATTTTTTTATTTATATCATGGCATTTCAGTGTACCTGAAAAAACAGTCGGATCATGTAATGTATTGCCTTTCCTTGGCATCGAAATAGACACCAATTCATTGGTCTTTCACTTACCATCAGAAAAAATACAGAAAACACTACACATGTTGGAAGTTTCCATGAGGCTAAAAATGTCACCCTCCAACAAATGGAGTCCTTGCTGGGCCTGCTGACATTCGCCAGCCACATAATGCCAGTTGGCAGAACTTTTATCTCCCATAATCACTGCCAACAAAGGGCATTTCCCAGCCTTTCATAGAATTAGGCTCACTCGCTCGTTGACAGCAGACTTACTACTCTGGAAACATTTCTACAGTTCTACAATGGCCATACCTGCATCATGGCAAAAGAGAGGTCTAGCAAGAACCTAGGGATCATGGTAGGAGGAAGTAACAAAGAGGGTTTTGCAGCAATCTACAAAAGCCAGTAGTGCAAAGGCAGCTGGATAGAGCTATGAACTACGTCAGGCTGGAGGTGTGATCCTGCACTGTTAGAAATTTTTGCAATAGTATCATCGGTGGAGCTATGGGGGACATAGTTGAGAAACATGAACATTCAATTTCAAATGAAAAGTCCAACCACAGCAAAGAGCTTAAAACATATGTCTTCTGTATCCCGGCCCTTACTCGCTCTCTTATGCCGGCTAGCACTATGCTTAAAGCAACAGGTGCTGAGCCAGATTAGTGGCAGATGTAGATGATAATCTTATCTCACTGTTATCTTCTGATTTGCAGGCCTTCAGAGACCTTGTCCCCAATGTGCAACCACCAGGTGTCCTCCATCCCTATGGGACACAGTAGTCAATCATTGATGCCATTAATATGTGCCTCGGTTACCCCAGCTACCTGGCAGGTCTATGGTAAGGCTTGTGAGGAGTGGTGCTCGACCAAGCGAGGTGAGAAGTGTTAAAGGAATTGTTCATTCAGCCCAAAGAAAGAGGGGAACCAAAAAGGTCCAGCCACATAACCAATGGTACTTCCTCATATATATGTATACCACAAGATGGCAGTATATCCCTGTCATCTATCAAGAAGCCAACCATACATAAACATATAAATAAACCAATTTATTATTTACAAACAAAATACAAATAAATAAACAAAACATATAAAAAGCTACTAGATATCTTTCTAGTCATACCCTATGGGAGAGCGGCGAGGAGCACTAGCCAAGAATACTTAAGCAAATAATATATCCAACCTGAAAAGACTGTCAGTACTATCCTCATAGATATAGGTGCACCCAGGCATCCCAATGCTAGGAAATCACGATAGTGGCAGTTTCAAACACCCCTCTAGCTGCATATATAAATCCACCTGTTCCTAAGAATAGTACTAGTGTATGTAACAAAGTAGAAGGGGTCCCAGATAATTACCAGTATAAGCTTCTGAACGGTGCGTCCTCCCACGTCACAATCCCAGCGCCCCGACGCGCGTTTCGCCCTGGCTTCTTCCGGGGGCGTGTCTATACCCGGGTTAAGTGATGTTAAATAGAGTCTCTAAGCCAATCCCGTGTTGCCGTCTAATTGTCAGCGGCCGCTAATGCACGCCGCCCACACTCCGAGAATGGCTCCAATGGCGCATGCGTCAGTCACCTCTGCTCCGGATGAAGACGCACTTCCTGACAACCGCCGGGTGGACCGCAAGCAGGAACGCAAGCGGAAACCACCAGTGACGCTGTCCGAAGTGCCCGGAGGGGAAGACCCGCGCATGCACACCGCCATACCCGGAGTGGAAAGAAAAGCAAGAAGAGGAAAAGAAGTACCGTTCCCGGCTAGCCCACATCGAAAAAGACAAAAGAATAGCCCTTTGCCCAGTCAAATGGATCTATCATCCCATGGGTACAGACCTAATGCGCACAAATCTAAATAATATATAAAAATATAAATATAATGTCCATATATTTACTATGTACTGTATTATTGCATAATTACTGCACAGCGCCCCCAATATAAAGTAAAAGGAACCATGAATATGCATGTATAAAGTACATGCAATATTGCATCATGGTCCCACAAAAGTGCATAAAATCCAGTAATGTGATGTGAATGCCGGACATAACCCTATAAGTGCAATCCATATCTACCAAAATGCATATATAAATTCATATGCCATAAAGTGCATAGTGCCAATGTATATTAGTCCTAAATAGCGTGAGCACCTAGAATCCCTCTAGTGCCTATGATATATTAATCAGCAATAAAGTGCATGGTGATAAGATAAATACATCCTAGAATAATGTGAAGCCAGGGTCAAAAGACCAAGATCCTGAAAAAAAGGTCAGGATCCAACAGTGTGACTGTATGAGATAATATCACTTTTAAATCAGTAAAGTGCAATAACTTCCAATTGTGAACTATGAAGTAGTGCGTATAATATTACCAAGAAAGTGAATATAGCTGAAAAAAGGATTATAAAAAATTTATTTAAGAAAGCCCTAATACGGTAATCATAAACAATACAGTAATCATTTAAAAATACACAGTCCTATAAAAACCGGGACATATGGACCTATGTATATTCATATATGATATTGTGACGTGGGAGGACGCACCGTTCAGAAGCTTATACTGGTAATTATCTGGGACCCCTTCTACTTTGTTACATACACTAGTACTATTCTTAGGAACAGGTGGATTTATATATGCAGCTAGAGGGGTGTTTGAAACTGCCACTATCGTGATTTCCTAGCATTGGGATGCCTGGGTGCACCTATATCTATGAGGATAGTACTGACAGTCTTTTCAGGTTGGATATATTATTTGCTTAAGTATTCTTGGCTAGTGCTCCTCGCCGCTCTCCCATAGGGTATGACTAGAAAGATATCTAGTAGCTTTTTATATGTTTTGTTTATTTATTTGTATTTTGTTTGTAAATAATAAATTGGTTTATTTATATGTTTATGTATGGTTGGCTTCTTGATAGATGACAGGGATATACTGCCATCTTGTGGTATACAAAGAAAGAGGGGAGTTGGTTCATTGGCACAACGGCAATCATCCGGAATAGCCTTTTTCTTTCAACTAATGGGGTGGTGGATGCATCAAAGTTCTTTTTCATCAAACAAGCCATTAAAGGCTAGAAAAGGCTTCAACTGAATCAGGAATGTTGTTGCCCCATTTCATTTAGATTATTGCATGACATTATTTCAATATCCCCATCAATATCCAAGTCGCAATACAAGGCGATCCTCATATCTGCAGCCTTCGCTTGCTATTTTCGATGTGCCACGCATTAGTGAATTATTATTAGTTGCCGCGGTCAAAGACAGTGCCGGAAGGTGGATCGATCAATGAGGACTTAGTCATATGCAGCTATGCTTTGAGCATTCACGTGCGAGAATCCAAGTGCAATCACGCCGGTAGGGGCATGGTGGTCCTGGTTTACTCATCAAATCCAAGTGCAATCATGCCGTTAAGGACACGGGGGTCTTGGTTACCTCATCAGATGGCACAGTATGTCCACTATAAATAGTAAAACAATACGCGGTATTAAGACACACAAGCACATTTTTTTTTCTCATATACAGACGGGTCCCCGCTTACCAAGTATTAAGTTCAGGCAATTTTCAAACAGTTGCTTAGCAAAAACAGGCGCCAATACAAAAGAATATGGAACACATTCTTTCCTAATCAGAGCAGCCACCAAAGCTGCTAGGGCAAGCCTATCAGAGGCTGAAGAGCAGAGAATGGGTCGTTGAAATCCGCATGCTTCGCCAGATATTTAAGACCTAATTTGCTGAAATGAACACATTTCGTAAGCCCGCAGTTTGGGTATTAGGTCATTCATATGTCTACTCAGCTGCAAAAAGGGCCGAGATTCAGCCAGCAGGAAATTAGGATTTTGGTGTTACACGCTGGTGGCAATGATTTGGGCAAACACAAAATCGCCGAACTCTACACAGTGATGACAACTGACATTGAACGTTTTACCTGTTTACTCCCGGATATGATAGTGGTGTGGTCAGAGATAGTACCACGAGCCGTCTGGCACAGCGCAAGGGATGCTAAAGTCATAGAGCGTTCAAGGAGGAAGATCAATGCGCAGATAAAGAAATTTGTCAGGTGAAGATGTCGTATTGCGGTTCATCACCACCAGTTGGCAGGCGATAACTCCGCACTATTAAGATCAGATGGAGTTCACCTCATGGACATCGGTCTTGACATACTTCTGTCTGGCTAATAGGACTGAGTCGAAAAGGCCCTAATGTTGACAGGTGGGGGTCGGAGTCCTGTGTAGGTCATACACATGATCCTCTGTGGCGGAAATGGTAGAGAGAGGCAGAGTTTAGTAACCGCTCATTGGTCTGCTTGCCTGTCGTCACAGACAGGGCCTTCGGCCATGAGCCCATTATGGGACATAAGTTCCTTTCTCTGCTTACCAATTTAATAAACTGTGACTGACCTGTTCAATCCATCTAGGCCTGTCTGTGTTTTCATTACGGGACTGGTGGGAGGGGGGAAGGCACTGTTTGAGACATGCAGGTCTCGGTCTCCACAGTCTTGGGAGTCAGACCTTCTAGCACAATATCTGAGTCTTCAAAATTGTTCTTCTGGATGAATTGTGAAAAGTTCCCACAGCCACCTGTGTTGGGGGTCCCCCGTAATTTTCATAATCAGCAGAGGGAAAGCTGATGACTGGGGGCTGATGTTAATATTCTGACAAACAGACAATATTAATACAGGTTCCCAGGATATTAATATCGTCTCACAGTTGTATACTTAGCCTTTCCTGGCTATTAAAAAAAGGGACCCACTCAAAACAAATGAGAGAAGGTCCCAATATATTTATTAACTAGCAAAGGCTAGTCAGATAGCTGCAGGCTGATATTAATAGCCTAGGATGGGGCAATAATTTTGAAACCCCTCCCAGACTAAAAACATTAGCTCTTAGCAATCCCAAAACTGGCACATCTATAAAATGCGCCAAATCTGGCACTTAGCCTTGCTCTTCCCACTTTCCCTGGTGTGGTGGCAAGTGGGGTTATAGTTGGGGAGGGATTGATGTCACCTTTGTATTGTCAGGTGACATCAAGCTCAGAGGTTAGTAATGGAAAGATGTCTATAAGGCACCTCCATTACTAACTACAAATTGATATTGTTTAAAAAAAACACATACCTAGAATAAAGTCCTCTAGTTGAGAAAATGACACAGATGCCTTTAATGAATCTAAATTAAACCATACATCACCCAGTCCACAGAAGCCCACAGAAGTCATTGTCTTCCGTATCAGAATTAAAAAAATAAACAATATTTCTCACCTGTCCACAGAGAAGATAATAATCCATTTGTCCCACGATGGGTCTAGCTCTGCTCCTTCTAGATGGCAGGCTGCATTGTTACGTTGTGCGACTATACAGTCTGCCATCCAGCAGAGACACTGAGCAGCATTTGAGTTCGTCTTCAAGGAGACCTCCGTTCCATTTCTTAGGTACATCATCTCTGAGACTGGCTTGAAAATGGATTCCGAGAATATTATTTATTATTATTTATTTATAATATTATTTATACAGCACCATTGATTCCATGGTGCTGTCCATGAGGAGGGATTACATACAAATTGCAGACATCACTTACAGTAAGCAGACTAACAATGACAGACTGATACAGAGGGGTGAGGAGCCATCCTTTGCAGGCTTACATTCTACAGGATGGTGGGGAAGGAGACAATAGGTAGGGGTTGAGTAAATGTCCGGTGTATTTGAGTAACCCCGTCCTGATAGTCTGAAAGCTATCCAGTGGTTTTTCAGATTTGCAAATTACTTCCTCCAGTTCATTCCGCATTTCTACTCTTGGACTGTTCCTATTTCTGCTTTGACCCACAAGAGCTGCAACCCTAAGATATGGACTCTAGAGGCAGAGAATGCCTTTGTGTCTTTAAAACAGTCATTCTCCTAAGCCCCTGTGCTGAATCAACTGGACAATAATAGGCTGTGGATGCTTCTTACTCAAAGGCCAGAGTTGTTCTTACCCAGAAGTCTCCTCCTGGAGGAGGCCATGACCCAAGCCATTCACATGGACTGTAGGTTATGGGACAGAGGAATTATCAAGTGAGACCTTCCTGTATTGCCTGCTAAGTCTGAGGTGATGCCATTTACAGAGACCATGGAGGTTTGTGCCACCAACTTCAAGGAGAAGGAGAGGAAGCAACAACGTGATGGGAAATTAGGTTTTTAATGTGGAGATCTGGGACATTGGAAGAAGGACTGCCCCTCTTGTCCATCGATTAACAAATTTCCGAGTCTGGGAGATTGTCGAGGAAGTCACGCAGACTCTTAGGTACCATTTTCATAAATTCAAAAAGTTTTGTTAGAGGTGGAACTGTGTTGTGGAGGTAGTTACACATCTATTTCAGCTTTTGTGGACTGTGGATTTTCCATGAACTTCATTGACTCTAGTCTAGCGTCCAAGTTAAAGTTAGAAACAGTTAGACTAGAGATTCCCATCCATATCATTGCCATTGATAAGATACCGTTGGCTCAAAATGTTATTAAGTTTGTCTCTGAGGATTTCCTCCTCAAGGGGGGTTCCTTGCACCAGGAACAAATTTCATGTTATGTTATGAATAATCATCCTGCAGGACCGGTGTTGGGGTTCCTGTGGTTACAGAGGCATATCCTGTTATAGACTAGGAATCTCATGATATTGTTAAATGGGGTCCTAATTGTTCCAATGGTTGTCATTCTGCTGTTTTTATATATATATAGACCTTGGACTCCTTTGTCCATCGATTTTATCAATGATCTCCCTCCTTTCAATGGCAAAACTGTGATCTGGGTAGTGGTTGACAGATTCAGTAAACAGGCACATTTTGTACCTTAGATAGTGTTTCTGCATTAGGCAGTACTGTCAAAGTTGTTTGTTGAGCATGTTGTGCGGTGGCATGGGGTGCCTTTGAGTGTGGTTTCTGATAGAGGGGTACAATTTGTGTCCAAATTTTGGAGGACATTTTGTAAAAAATTGGCTATTTGCTTGACCTTCTCCTCAGCCTACCATCTCGAGACCAACAGTCAGACACGCCAAGAGTAGTAACCCTCTCACACAATTAAATCCATACCGGTGGGAGAATTCACCAGATTCAAGAGGAACTGCACCAAAGAAACAGATAGAGAAAGAGAGTTTGACAATTTGGAAATACGACTTGATAAGCGCAGTTACTAGTGTTGAGTAGGGTTGAGCGAAACGGGTCGTTCATTTTCAAAAGTCGCCGACTTTTGGCAAAGTCGAGTTTCATGAAACCCGACCCCTGTGCGGGGTCGGCCATGCGGTACGCGACTTTTGCGCCAAAGTCGCGTTTCAATGAAGCGAAAAGCGCCATTTCTCACCCAATGAAGGTGAACGCAGAGTGTGGGCAGCGTGATGACATAGGTCCTGGTCCCCACCATCTTAGAGAAGGGCATTGCAGTGATTGGTTTGCTGTCTGCGGCGTCACAGGGGCTATAAAGGGGCGTTCCCGCCGACCGCCATGTTACTGCTGCTGATCTGAGCTTAGATAGAGGTTGCTGCCGCTTCGTCAGAAGCAGGGATAGCGTTAGGCAGGGTCCATTAACCACCAAACCGCTTGTGCTGTAGCGATTTCCACTGTCCAACACCACCTTCGGTGTGCAGGGACAGTGGAGGCTACATTTTTTTTTTCCTCAGCGCTGTAGCTCATTGGGCTGCCCTAGAAGGCTCCCTGATAGCTGCATTGCTGTGTGTACGCCGCTGTGCAAACCAACTGCTTTTTTCAAAGCAAAAATCCTCTTGTTCCTTCCTTTCTGCACAGCTATCTTTTTGTTTGTCCACACTTTTTATTTAATTTGTGCATCAGTCCACTCCTTATTGCTGCCTGTCATACCTGGCTGAGATTACTGCAGGGAGATAGTAATTGAAGGACACTCCCTGTTTTTTTGTTTTTTTTGTGGGAGATTAAGATTGGCATTTCTGCTAGAGTGCCATCCCTGTGTATGCCATCTCTCACTCAGTGGGCCATAGAAAGCCTATATTTTTTTTTTTTTTGCTTGATTTGGGTACGAAAATCTACCTGAAAAAATCACATCAATCATTGGGAGAAAAATATTGGCCTCTGGGCTTGTGTGCCACTCCTGACTCCTGTGGGTGCCATCTCTCACTCAGTGGGCCATAGAAAGCCTATATTTTTTTTTTTTGCTTGATTTGGGTTCTAAAATCTACCTGAAAAAAAATCACATCAATCAGTGGGAGAAAAATATTGGCCTCTGGGCTTGTGTGCCACTCCTGACTCCTGTGGGTGCCATCTCTCACTCAGTGGGCCATAGAAAGCCTATATTTTTTTTTTGCTTGATTTGGGTACTAAAATCTACCTGAAAAAATCACATCAATCATTGGGAGAAAAATATTGGCCTCTGGGCTTGTGTGCCACTCCTGACTCCTGTGGGTGCCATCTCTCACTCAGTGGGCCATAGAAAGCCTATATTTTTTTTTTTTGCTTGATTTGGGTTCTAAAATCTACCTGAAAAAAATCACATCAATCAGTGGGAGAAAAATATTGGCCTCTGGGCTTGTGTGCCACTCCTGACTCCTGTGGGTGCCATCTCTCACTCAGTGGGCCATAGAAAGCCTATATTTTTTTTTTTGCTTGATTTGGGTTCTAAAATCTACCTGAAAAAAATCACATCAATCAGTGGGAGAAAAATATTGGCCTCTGGGCTTGTGTGCCACTCCTGACTCCTGTGGGTGCCATCTCTCACTCAGTGGGCCATAGAAAGTCTATTTTTTTTTTTGCTTGATTTGGGTTCTAAAATCTACCTGAAAAAAATCACATCAATCAGTGGGAGAAAAATATTGGCCCCTGGGTTTGTGTGCCACTCCTGACTCCTGTGGGTGCCATCTCTCACTCAGTGGGCCATAGAAAGCCTATATTTTTTTTTTGCTTGATTTGGGTTCTAAAATCTACCTGAAAAAAAATCACATCAATCAGTGGGAGAAAAATATTGGCCTCTGGGCTTGTGTGCCACTCCTGACTCCTGTGGGTGCCATCTCTCACTCAGTGGGCCATAGAAAGCCTATATTTTTTTTTTGCTTGATTTGGGTTCTAAAATCTACCTGAAAAAAATCACATCAATCAGTGGGAGAAAAATATTGGCCTGTGGGCTTGTGTGCCTCTCCTGACTCCTGTGGGTGCCATCTCTCACTCAGTGGGCCATAGAAAACCTATATTTTTTTTTTGCTTGATTTGGGTTCTAAAATCTACCTGAAAAAAATCACATCAATCAGTGGGAGAAAAATATTGGCCTCTGGGCTTGTGTGCCACTCCTGACTCCTGTGGGTGCCATCTCTCACTCAGTGGGCCATAGAAAGCCTATATTTTTTTTTTTTGCTTGATTTGGGTTCTAAAATCTACCTGAAAAAAAATCACATCAATCAGTGGGAGAAAAATATTGGCCTCTGGGCTTGTGTGCCACTCCTGAATCCTGTGGGTGCCATCTCTCACTCAGTGGGCCATAGAAAGCCTATATTTTTTTTGCTTGATTTGGGTTCTAAAATCTACCTGAAAAAAATCACATCAATCAGTGGGAGAAAAATTTTGGCCTCTGGGCTTGTGTGCCACTCCTGACTCCTGTGGGTGCCATCTCTCACTCAGTAGGCCATAGAAAGCCTATGTTTTTTTTTTTTTGCTTGATTTGGGTTCTAAAATCTACCTGAAACAAAAACACATCAATCAGTGGGAGAAAAATATTGGCCTCTGGTCTTGTGTGCCACTCCTGACTCATGTGGGTGCCATCTCTCACTCAGTGGGCCATAGAAAGCCTATATTTTTTTTTTTGCTTGATTTGGGTTCTAAAATCTACCTGAAAAAAAATCACATCAATCAGTGGGAGAAAAATATTGGCCTCTGGGCTTGTGTGCCACTCCTGTCTCCTGTGGGTGCCATCTCTCACTCAGTGGGCCATAGAAAGCCTATATTTTTTTTTTTTTGCTTGATTTGGGTTCTAAAATCTACCTGAAAAAAAATCACATCAATCAGTGGGAGAAAAATATTGGCCTCTGGGCTTGTGTGCCACTCCTGTCTCCTGTGGGTGCCATCTCTCACTCAGTGGGCCATAGAAAGCCTATATTTTTTTTTTTTTGCTTGATTTGGGTTCTAAAATCTACCTGAAAAAAATCACATCAATCAGTGGGAGAAAAATATTGGCCTCTGGGCTTGTGTGCCACTCCTGACTCCTGTGGGTGCCATCTCTCACTCAGTGGACCATAGAAAGCCTATGTTTTTTTTTTTTTGCTTGATTTGGGTTCTAAAATCTACCTGAAACAAAAACACATCAATCAGTGGGAGAAAAATATTGGCCTCTGGGCTTGTGTGCCACTCCTGACTCATGTGGGTGCCATCTCTCACTCAGTGGGCCATAGAAAGCCTATATTTTTTTTTTTGCTTGATTTGGGTTCTAAAATCTACCTGAAAAAAAATCACATCAATCAGTGGGAGAAAAATATTGGCCTCTGGGCTTGTGTGCCACTCCTGTCTCCTGTGGGTGCCATCTCTCACTCAGTGGGCCATAGAAAGCCTATATTTTTTTTTTTTGCTTGATTTGGGTTCTAAAATCTACCTGAAAAAAAATCACATCTATCAGTGGGAGAAAAATATTGGCCTCTGGGCTTGTGTGCCACTCCTGACTCCTGTGGGTGCCATTTCTCACTCAGTGGGCCATAGAAAGCCTATATTTTTTTTTTATTTGGTTTCTAAATTGTCCCTGAAAAATCATTTTATTTTATTTGGTTTCTAAATTCTTCCTGAATAAATCATTTTATTTAATTTTTTTTCTAAAGTCTCCTTAAAAAAAAAAAAAAAAAAAGTGGGAGATTAATATTGACATTTTTGCTTGAGTGACAGTCCTGCGTGTGTGGCATCTCCCTGATTTTGTGCCACAGAAAACAGAGTGTGTAACATTGTGCCTTATTTTCCTTGCAGTTTCACCAACCTGTAAAGCGATATCGAAATCATACTGAAGTTATAGCTCACCATGTAAGTTGTCTGACAGCAACAAATAAAGTTGCTTTGGTTAAGTTTGTAAAACAATGAGGAAGTCTGGTGGAAGAGGTCGTGGCCGTGGGCGTTCATTGTCAGCTGGTAATGAGGGTAGTGGTAGTGGAGCATCAGGTGGTCGTGGGAAAAAAATTATTCCACCTAAGTCTGGAGCTGTGGAGCCAGGTTCGTCGTCTGGCTACACAAGGCCTCGAACACTCCCTTTTCTGGGAGTTGGAAAACCGCTTTTAAAGCCGGAGCAGCAACAGCAAGTTTTGGCTTACCTTGCTGACTCAGCCTCTAGCTCTTTTGCCTCCTCTTCTGAAACTGGCAAATCTAAAAGCAGCGCGTCGTTAGTGGATGTTCACGGTCAGGGACAAGTCGCTTCCTTGTCCTCTTCAGCAAAAACAACAACAAGAGAGAAGGATGCAACAGGCGACACAACGGGTTACTCCATGGAGCTCTTTACACATACCGTCCCTGGCTTAGAAAGTGAAACAGTTAACAGGCCATGCCCATTACAAGTAGATTCTGACATGGAGTGCACTGATGCACAGCCACAGCCAGACTACTATGCTGGTCCTTTGACTCAGACCACAACATTGCCCTCTCAGGGTACTGATCCAGAATCAGACCCTGATGAGACTATGTTGCCCCATCACGAACGCTATACCGCCGACCTACACGGTGACACAGACGAAGTTGCACACGAGCTAGAAGAGGAGGTTATAGACGACCCAGTTGTCGACCCCGATTGGCAGCCATTGGGGGAACAGGGTGCAGGCGGCAGTAGTTCTGAAGCGGAGGAGGAGGGGCCGCAGCAGGCATCAACATCGCAACAGGTTCCATCTGCCAGGCCCGTATCTTGCCCAAAACGCATGGCAAAGCAAAAAAATGTTGGAGGACAGCGTGTCCATCCGGTTAAAGCTCAGTCAGCAATTCCTGAAAAGTGATCCGATGCTAGGAAGAGTGCAGTCTGGCATTTTTTTAAACAACATCCAATTGATCAGCGCAAAGTCATCTGTCAAAAATGTTCAACTAGCTTAAGCAGAGGTCAGAATCTGAAAAGTCTCAATACAAGTTGCATGCATAGACATTTAAAGACCATGCATTTGCAAGCCTGGACTAACTACCAAACGTCCCTTAAGGTTGTAGCACACTCGGCCAATGAAGCTACTCAGCAACGCAACATCCCTTCCGTCACTGTAAGGCCACCATTTTCTTCACCACCGGCAGTATCTGTGCAGGTTACTTTGCCAGCCCAAAGCAGTCAGGGTCAGGGAATCACCAGTTTCGTTGGAGGTAATACTGCATCTAGGACACCGGCGGAAACAATACCATCTCCAACCGTCTCTCAGTCTGCCATGTCCACCGGCACACCCGCTAGTTCCACGATCTCCAGCTCTCCAGTCCAGCTCACCCTACATGAGACTCTAGTTAGAAAAAGGAAGTACTTATCCTCGCATCCGCGTACACAGGGTTTGAACGCCCACATAGCTAGACTAATCTCGTTAGAGATGATGCCCTACCGGTTAGTTGAAAGCTAAGCTTTCAAAGCCCTGATCGAGTACGCTGAACCACGCTACAAGCTACCCAGTCGACACTTTTTTTCCAGAAAAGCCATCCCAGCCCTGCACCAGCATGTTAAACAGCGCATCGTCCATGCACTCAGGCAATCTGTGAGTACAAAGGTGCACCTGACTACAGATGCATGGACCAGTAGGCATGGCCAGGGACGTTACGTGTCCATCACGGCACACTGGGTGAATGTGGTGGATGCAGGGTCCACAGGGGACATCAATTTCGGGACAGTTGTGCCTAGCCCACGGTCTAGGAAACAGTTGGCTGTAGGCGTTCGCACCCCCTCCTCCTCCTCCTCGTCCTCCTGCAGAAGCGAGAGCTCTTCCACAGACCACAGTCATGAAACCACTCCATCGTCAGCTGTCACTGTTGCACACCTGTTGTCCCATTATGGGGCAGCTACTGGCAAGCGTCAGCATGCTGTATTGGCTATGAAGTGTTTGGGCGACAACAGACACACCGCGGAAGTTCTGTCCGAGTTCTTGCAGCAAGAAACGCAGTCGTGGCTGGGCACAGTAGATCTTGAGGCAGGCAAGGTAGTGAGTGATAATGGAAGGAATTTCATGGCTGCCTTCTCCCTTTCCAAACTGAAACACATTCCTTGCCTGGCTCACACCTTAAACCTGGTGGTGCAGTGCTTATTGAAAACTTATCCTGGTTTCTCAGACCTGCTCCTCAAAGTGCGTGGACTTTGCGGACATATCCGCCGTTCGCCTGTACACTCCAGCCGTATGCAGACCTGTCAGCGGTCTTTGAACCTTCCCCAGCATCGCCTAATCATAGACGTTGCAACAAGGTGGAACTCAACACTGCACATGCTTCAGAGACTGTGCGAACAGAGGCGGGCTGTTATGTTTTTGTGGGAGGATACACATACACGGGCAGGCAGTAGGATGGCAGACATGGAGTTGTCGGGTGTGCAGTGGTCGAAGATACAAGACATGTGTCAAGTCCTTCAGTGTTTTGAGGAATGCACACGGCTGGTTAGTGCAGACAACGCCATAATAAGCATGAGCATCCCACTAATGCGTCTGCTGATGCAAAGTTTGACGCACATTAAGGATCAGGCGTCTGCACCAGAGGAAGAGGAAAGCCTTGATGACAGTCAGCCATTGTCTGGTCAGGGCAGTGTACAGGACGAGGTAGCGGGCGAAGAGGAGGTGGAGGACAAGGAGGATGATGGGGATGAGTATATTTTTAATGAGGAAGCTTTCCCGGGGGCACTGGAAATTGGTGGCGTGGCAAGGCCGGGTTCTGGTTTTTTGAGGGACACAAGTGACGTCGATTTGCCTGCAACTGCCCCTCAACCAAGCACAACCGCAGATTTGACAACTGGAACTTTGGCCCACATGGTGGATTATGCCTTGCGTATCCTCAAAAGGGACACACGCATTACAAAAATGATGAATGATGACGATTACTGGTTGGCCTGCCTCCTTGATCCTCGCTATAAAGGCAAATTGCAAAATATTATGCCACATGAGAACTTGGAACTAATATTAGCAACAAAACAATCAACTCTTGTTGACCGTTTGCTTCAGGCATTCCCAGCACACAGCGCCCGTGATCGTTCTCACACGAGCTCCAGGGGCCAGCAGACCAGGAGTGCTAGGGGTGCACACATCAGAAGTGGCATTGGACAGAGGGGTTTTCTGACCAGGTTGTGGAGTGATTTTGCTATGACCGCAGACAGGACAGGTACTGCTGCATCAATTCAAAGTGACAGGAGACAACATTTGTCCAGTATGGTTACAAACTATTTTTCATCCCTTATCGATGTTCTCCCTCAACCGTCATTCCCATTTGATTACTGGGCATCCAAATTAGACACCTGGCCAGAATTGGCTGAATATGCATTGCAGGAGCTTGCTTGCCCGGCTGCTAGTGTCCTATCTGAAAGAGTATTCAGTGCTGCTGGTTCAATATTAACCGAAAAAAGGACTCGTCTGGCTACACAAAATGTTGATGATCTAACATTCATTAAAATGAACCACAACTGGATTTCTAATTCTTTTGCCCCACCTTGCCCGGGCGACACCTAGCTTTCCTCTGAAAAGCTCTTGCCTGTGGACTACTGTGAATTACTTATCAAATGTCTTAATTTGCAGCAGCTGATTGTCCAGCATACGACATGTTAACACCTCCCTAAATGGCCAAACTCCCCACACGGGCCCGTGGTATCGCGACTTGGCGCAAGCACCCGTGAGAGTGCTGTTTGTCTGAAGAGGTGGGTGTGCCCGCTTTTGCTCGACAGCACTGGCACTGGGTCCCTCATAGTACAATAAAGTGTCTCTGGCGGTGGTGGTGCGCACCCAACGTCAGACACACTGTTTTAACATGAGGGGCCCTTTGGCCTGTACCGCCGTCCACAAGAGAGTTCACCCACCCCCAGGTCAAACATTGCTCTGCCACTTCCACAATTATCTCTCACACTTCCACCAATGTTTAGACCATGCGCTGACATCCTTCCATTCCTGACACTGACAATACCATTGTGTTATACAAAAAAACCCTGTTTGGGAGAGAAGAACAGACAAATCGCGGCGCCCTAAGTGCGTAAACACAATATTATAGTCTTTAAAGGGTGCACAATTTTATGCACTCACCTGATAAAAGACTAAAATGGCTTTAGATCGTGTATCCTCCAAACTCCCTCTGAGATACTTTTCAATATACAGGGCTTGCAGCTTGTCTCGGGTGGATCCAAGTGAGAGAGCCAGAGTAAGGCTCACACAGGATGAGTAGTTCAAGAAAAGCACATCCAGCCCATGAATGGCAGCGCTTCCCAGGACTCACATTCAAAGATGATATTTCATATTTTTTTATTTCATAACTTAAAATAGAAGAGATACAACGCGTTTCGGATACAGTATATATCATACTACTACTAGTAGGATTTGTACTGTGTTTTTATGATACTTGAAGAAGGATATATACTGTATCCGAAACGCGTTGTATCTCTTCTATTTTAAGTTATGAAATAAAAAAATATGAAATATCATCTTTGAATGTGAGTCCTGGGAAGCGCTGCCATTCATGGGCTGGATGTGCTTTTCTTGAAATACCATTGTGTTGACATGTATGATGGTACTTCACATAGTCAGGGGCAGTGTCCTCTATTTACCCAAGTAAATACTTTGCGCCAAATTAGTAGGTCAGAAACTACGCAGAGGATCCCACCCCTGTACCTAATGATTGCACCCTTTAGTGTTTCCGTTGTGTTTTAAATGCGAGACATTCACATTTCTGTATTGTTTTTGACTACTAACTGGCAGACACTCATTACAATCTGACTACACTGACGAGACCACTGCTGCCCGTGTAACCCATGGAACCAATTTCAAATTGCCTACAGCAAGGCCAATTTTTTTATCTTAGGCCTTTGAGGCCTGTCTGCGGTCTTTCCTTCCACTAGACCTCCACTGACCAGACCACTGCTGCCCGTGTAACCCATGGAACCAATTTCAAATTGCCTACAGCAAGGCCAATTTTTTTATGTTAGGCCTTTGAGGCCTGTCTGCGGTCACTCCTTCCACTAGACCTCCACTGACCAGACCACTGCTGCCCGTGTAACCCATGGAACCAATTTCAAATTGCCTACAGCAAGGCCAATTTTTTTATGTTAGGCCTTTGAGGCCTGTCTGCGGTCACTCCTTCCACTAGACCTCCACTGACCAGACCACTGCTGCCCGTTTAACCCATGGAACCAATTTCAAATTGCCTACAGCAAGGCCAATTTTTTTATGTTAGGCCTTTGAGGCCTGTCTGCGGTCACTCCTTCCACTAGACCTCCACTGACCAGACCACTGCTGCCCGTGTAACCCATGGAACCAATTTCAAATTGCCTACAGCAAGGCCAATTTTTTTATGTTAGGCCTTTGAGGCCTGTCTGCGGTCACTCCTTCCACTAGACCTCCACTGACCAGACCACTGCTGCCCGTGTAACCCATGGAACCAATTTCAAATTGCCTACAGCAAGGCCAATTTTTTTATGTTAGGCCTTTGAGGCCTGTCTGCGGTCACTCCTTCCACTAGACCTCCACTGACCAGACCACTCCTGCCCGTGTAACCCATGGAACCAATTTCAAATTGCCTACAGCAAGGCCAATTATTTTATGTTAGGCCTTTGAGGCCTGTCTGCGGTCACTCCTTCCACTAGACCTCCACTGACCAGACCACTGCTGCCCGTGTAACCCATGGAACCAATTTCAAATTGCCTACAGCAAGGCCAATTTGTTTATGTTAGGCCTTTGAGGCCTGTCTGCGGTCACTCCTTCCACTAGACCTCCACTGACCAGACCACTGCTGCCCGTGTAACCCATGGAACCAATTTCAAATTGCCTACAGCAAGGCCAATTTTTTTATGTTAGGCCTTTGAGGCCTGTCTGCGGTCACTCCTTCCACTAGACCTCCACTGACCAGACCACTGCTGCCCATGTAACCCATGGAACCAATTTCAAATTGCCTACAGCAAGGCCAATTTTTTTATGTTAGGCCTTTGAGGCCTGTCTGCGGTCACTCCTTCCACTAGACCTCCACTGACCAGACCACTCCTGCCCGTGTAACCCATGGAACCAATTTCAAATTGCCTACAGCAAGGCCAATTATTTTATGTTAGGCCTTTGAGGCCTGTCTGCGGTCACTCCTTCCACTAGACCTCCACTGACCAGACCACTGCTGCCCGTGTAACCCATGGAACCAATTTCAAATTGCCTACAGCAAGGCCAATTTGTTTATGTTAGGCCTTTGAGGCCTGTCTGCGGTCACTCCTTCCACTAGACCTCCACTGACCAGACCACTGCTGCCCGTGTAACCCATGGAACCAATTTCAAATTGCCTACAGCAAGGCCAATTTTTTTATGTTAGGCCTTTGAGGCCTGTCTGCGGTCACTCCTTCCACTAGACCTCCACTGACCAGACCACTGCTGCCCGTTTAACCCATGGAACCAATTTCAAATTGCCTACAGCAAGGCCAATTTTTTTATGTTAGGCCTTTGAGGCCTGTCTGCGGTCACTCCTTCCACTAGACCTCCACTGACCAGACCACTGCTGCCCGTGTAACCCATGGAACCAATTTCAAATTGCCTACAGCAAGGCCAATTTTTTTATGTTAGGCCTTTGAGGCCTGTCTGCGGTCACTCCTTCCACTAGACCTCCACTGACCAGACCACTGCTGCCCGTGTAACCCATGGAACCAATTTCAAATTGCCTACAGCAAGGCCAATTTTTTTATGTTAGGCCTTTGAGGCCTGTCTGCGGTCACTCCTTCCACTAGACCTCCACTGACCAGACCACTCCTGCCCGTGTAACCCATGGAACCAATTTCAAATTGCCTACAGCAAGGCCAATTATTTTATGTTAGGCCTTTGAGGCCTGTCTGCGGTCACTCCTTCCACTAGACCTCCACTGACCAGACCACTGCTGCCCGTGTAACCCATGGAACCAATTTCAAATTGCCTACAGCAAGGCCAATTTGTTTATGTTAGGCCTTTGAGGCCTGTCTGCGGTCACTCCTTCCACTAGACCTCCACTGACCAGACCACTGCTGCCCGTGTAACCCATGGAACCAATTTCAAATTGCCTACAGCAAGGCCAATTTTTTTATGTTAGGCCTTTGAGGCCTGTCTGCGGTCACTCCTTCCACTAGACCTCCACTGACCAGACCACTGCTGCCCATGTAACCCATGGAACCAATTTCAAATTGCCTACAGCAAGGCCAATTTTTTTATGTTAGGCCTTTGAGGCCTGTCTGCGGTCACTCCTTCCACTAGACCTCCACTGACCAGACCACTCCTGCCCGTGTAACCCATGGAACCAATTTCAAATTGCCTACAGCAAGGCCAATTATTTTATGTTAGGCCTTTGAGGCCTGTCTGCGGTCACTCCTTCCACTAGACCTCCACTGACCAGACCACTGCTGCCCGTGTAACCCATGGAACCAATTTCAAATTGCCTACAGCAAGGCCAATTTGTTTATGTTAGGCCTTTGAGGCCTGTCTGCGGTCACTCCTTCCACTAGACCTCCACTGACCAGACCACTGCTGCCCGTGTAACCCATGGAACCAATTTCAAATTGCCTACAGCAAGGCCAATTTTTTTATGTTAGGCCTTTGAGGCCTGTCTGCGGTCACTCCTTCCACTAGACCTCCACTGACCAGACCACTGCTGCCCGTTTAACCCATGGAACCAATTTCAAATTGCCTACAGCAATGCCAATTTTTTTATGTTAGGCCTTTGAGGCCTGTCTGCGGTCACTCCTTCCACTAGACCTCCACTGACCAGACAACTGCTGCCCGTGTAACCCATGGAACCAATTTCAAATTGCCTACAGCAACGCCAATTTTTTTATGTTAGGCCTTTGAGGCCTGTCTGCGGTCACTCCTTCCACTAGACCTCCACTGACCAGACCACTGCTGCCCGTGTAACCCATGGAACCAATTTCAAATTGCCTACAGCAAGGCCAATTTTTTTATGTTAGGCCTTTGAGGCCTGTCTGCGGTCACTCCTTCCACTAGACCTCCACTGACCAGACCACTCCTGCCCGTGTAACCCATGGAACCAATTTCAAATTGCCTACAGCAAGGCCAATTATTTTATGTTAGGCCTTTGAGGCCTGTCTGCGGTCACTCCTTCCACTAGACCTCCACTGACCAGACCACTGCTGCCCGTGTAACCCATGGAACCAATTTCAAATTGCCTACAGCAAGGCCAATTTGTTTATGTTAGGCCTTTGAGGCCTGTCTGCGGTCACTCCTTCCACTAGACCTCCACTGACCAGACCACTGCTGCCCGTGTAACCCATGGAACCAATTTCAAATTGCCTACAGCAAGGCCAATTTTTTTATGTTAGGCCTTTGAGGCCTGTCTGCGGTCACTCCTTCCACTAGACCTCCACTGACCAGACCACTGCTGCCCGTGTAACCCATGGAACCAATTTCAAATTGCCTACAGCAAGGCCAATTTTTTTATGTTAGGCCTTTGAGGCCTGTCTGCGGTTACTCCGTCCACTAGACCTCCACTGACCAGACCACTGCTGCCCGTGTAACCCATGGAACCAATTTCAAATTGCCTACAGCAAGGCCATTTTTTTATGTTAGGCCTTTGAGGCCTGTCTGCGGTCACTCCTTCCACTAGACCTCCACTGACCAGACCACTCCTGCCCGTGTAACCCATGGAACCAATTTCAAATTGCCTACAGCAAGGCCAATTTGTTTATGTTAGGCCTTTGAGGCCTGTCTGCGGTCACTCCTTCCACTAGACCTCCACTGACCAGACCACTGCTGCCCGTGTAACCCATGGAACCAATTTCAAATTGCCTACAGCAAGGTAAATTTTTTTATGTTAGGCCTTTGAGGCCTGTCTGCGGTCACTCCTTCCACTAGACCTCCACTGACCAGACCACTGCTGCCCGTGTAACCCATGGAACCAATTTCAAATTGCCTACAGCAAGGCCAAATTTTTTATGTTAGGCCTTTGAGGCCTGTCTGCGGTCACTGCTTCCACTAGACCTCCACTGACCAGACCACTGCTGCCCGTGTAACCCATGGAACCAATTTCAAATTGCCTACAGCAAGGCCAATTTTTTTATGTTAGGCCTTTGAGGCCTGTCTGCGGTCACTCCTTCCACTAGACCTCCACTGACCAGACCACTCCTGCCCGTGTAACCCATGGAACCAATTTCAAATTGCCTACAGCAAGGCCAATTTGTTTATGTTAGGCCTTTGAGGCCTGTCTGCGGTCACTCCTTCCACTAGACCTCCACTGACCAGACCACTGCTGCCCGTGTAACCCATGGAACCAATTTCAAATTGCCTACAGCAAGGTAAATTTTTTTATGTTAGGCCTTTGAGGCCTGTCTGCGGTCACTCCTTCCACTAGACCTCCACTGACCAGACCACTGCTGCCCGTGTAACCCATGGAACCAATTTCAAATTGCCTACAGCAAGGCCAAATTTTTTATGTTAGGCCTTTGAGGCCTGTCTGCGGTCACTGCTTCCACTAGACCTCCACTGACCAGACCACTGCTGCCCGTGTAACCCATGGAACCAATTTCAAATTGCCTACAGCAAGGCCAATTTTTTTATGTTAGGCCTTTGAGGCCTGTCTGCGGTCACTCCTTCCACTAGACCTCCACTGACCAGACCACTGCTGCCCGTGTAACCCATGGAACCAATTTCAAATTGCCTACAGCAAGGCCAATTTTTTTATGTTAGGCCTTTGAGGCCTGTCTGCGGTCACTCCTTCCACTAGACCTCCACTGACCAGACCACTGCTGACCGTGTAACCCATGGAACCAATTTCAAATTGCCTACAGCAAGGCCAATTTTTTTATGTTAGGCCTTTGAGGCCTGTCTGCGGTCACTCCTTCCACTAGACCTCCACTGACCAGACCACTGCTGCCCGTGTAACCCATGGAACCAATTTCAAATTGCCTACAGCAAGGCCAATTTTTTTATGTTAGGCCTTTGAGGCTTGTCTGCGGTCACTCCTTCCACTAGACCTCCACTGACCAGACCACTGCTGCCCGTGTAACCCATGGAACCAATTTCAAATTGCCTACAGCAAGGCCAATTTTTTTATGTTAGGCCTTTGAGGCCTGTCTGCGGTCACTCCTTCCACTAGACCTCCACTGACCAGACCACTGCTGCCCGTGTAACCCATGGAACCAATTTCAAATTGCCTACAGCAAGGCCAATTTTTTTATGTTAGGCCTTTGAGGCCTGTCTGCGGTCACTCCTTCCACTAGACCTCCACTGACCAGACCACTGCTGCCCGTGTAACCTATGGAACCAATTTCAAATTGCCTACAGCAAGGCCAATTTTTTTATGTTAGGCCTTTGAGGCCTGTCTGCGGTCACTCCTTCCACTAGACCTCCACTGACCAGACCACTGCTGCCCGTGTAACCCATGGAACCAATTTCAAATTGCCTACAGCAAGGCCAATTTTTTTATGTTAGGCCTTTGAGGCCTGTCTGCGGTCACTCCTTCCACTAGACCTCCACTGACCAGACCACTGCTGCCCGTGTAACCCATGGAACCAATTTCAAATTGCCTACAGCAAGGCCAATTTTTTATGTTAGGCCTTTGAGGCCTGTCTGCGGTCACTCCTTCCACTAGACCTCCACTGACCAGACCACTGCTGCCCGTGTAACCCATGGAACCAATTTCAAATTGCCTACAGCAAGGCCAATTTTTTTATGTTAGGCCTTTGAGGCCTGTCTGCGGTCACTCCTTCCACTAGACCTCCACTGACCAGACCACTGCTGCCCGTGTAACCCATGGAACCAATTTCAAATTGCCTACAGCAAGGCCAATTTTTTTATGTTAGGCCTTTGAGGCCTGTCTGCGGTCACTCCTTCCACTAGACCTCCACTGACCAGACCACTGCTGCCCGTGTAACCCATGGAACCAATTTCAAATTGCCTACAGCAAGGCCAATTTTTTTATGTTAGGCCTTTGAGGCCTGTCTGCGGTCACTCCTTCCACTAGACCTCCACTGACCAGACCACTGCTGCCCGTGTATGCCGATGGGCGGGGGTTTATGATGCGCTTCCGGCACAGGTATGTTAAATGCTGCTGTCAGAGATTGACAACAGCATTTAAGATATTAACAGCCATGGGTGGATCGGAGAAAAGTTGCAGGCTCATCGCCGCATCAAACAGGGGGAGGCAACCTTGGACGAGCCTATACATTTTTACCTTGTCCCAGTATGGGACATCTATGTTTCCTGATCTCATACTTTGCAATGCATTTAAATTGCAGGGCATCAGATCAGCGTCTTGCAGGCAGGGAGGAGGCATTTCAGCTCCTACTCTCAAAGAGCTTAAAGGCCAAGGCCATAGTCCCTGAGTGACCTTGCAGCCATCTTTCATCCCGGGGTCACCATGGAGACCGTCGGCACAAAGCAATGGCAAACGCATTGTGATCATGGGAGCAGAGAGGGAGCTACCACCCTCTGCGATGCCCATTGTTGTCACTGTCACTATTGACAGCAGCATCAGAGGGGCTAAACACCCACGATCAATGCTAGCAGGGCATCACCTCTCATATTGAGTTGACACCCACATTTGATCGTGACGGTGCTTGGTGTGAGCTCATGTGATCCCACAGCACTGTACATATATGGCGCATGTTGGGAAGGGGTTAAGAAAGAAGTGTGTAAAGACAGAAGACACAACCTTCAAAGAAATAAAGCATTTTAGAAATTAAGAAAAGTAAACACTGAATCAGAAGGCAAACATTTTAATAAAGTTCACAATACTAATAACAATACCACACACAATACAATACAACCACTCACCGATTCATCAAACCTACATACTAAAGATGACCTGCTAATAGTTGTTATCACATTTTACTGTCTTTATAAGTATAACAGCAGCTCTAGAATGTAGTCTTTATGTTGTTTTTTATCTATTTTGAAACACTACTGCTTTTGACAGAACAAACTTGACATTTCAGTCTGTCTTAAAATATTGTGCACAGGGCAACAAACTCAGAGTACAAAACCAGCACTAAAACTACATATAAATTATGCAAAAGGAATCAATGAAGAAAGTAATGCAATAAAAGGAACAAATAATGTCATGTCAAATGCATACAGGTTGCTGGGGAGAGGATGTATGCCTACAAAAAAGTGCTGAATGATTGCCCACTGTCCTTAAAATCTGATGATACCTATGGTGCTAATTACAATCAGTTCCTTCTATAAAATCTTACAATGGCTTTAAAATATAAAACATTAAGTAGCAATGAAGAAAGTGTTTAAGTAGGAAAGATGGATATGCTTCTTAGACCAGCTAATTTTCCTTACTGCTCAGTTCACAGATCTGGGGGTATGACCTAGAATAATGGCCCAACAGACGGAACTTGCTAACATTTCACCTGAGAAGAGCTGACAAGTGTCCATTCAGTTTTTTTTTATATAAGACAGTAAAGGCATAACAATCATTTCCAAACCATGAAATCTTTGAGATCTCTTAGAGCAACAATTAGAAAAAAAATATAATGTTATTCTGACTCATGGATATGTAAAACGTAGTGGTGCCTGGATAGACCCTTCTTTTTAGGCGCTTCCGTATTCACCGGTACTCACGTTCATACCGATTAATCAGACAGCTTAACTCAGCCACGATCTCATGTAAGAAGACTCCAGAAAAAGAGAGTTGCTTTAACTGAAATTCTTGTATTATGATGAAAGTAGCAGGTAAAAAGGAATATTCAACAGAGGACATGTAGTAGGATGCATACAGATGGAGGAATGATAACAAAATGGAGAATAAGGGCGTGAACAAACATACATCACAAGACTACAGTGAGAGAGTTGGGACAAAATACAGGGAAAGGCAAACTTCTGCCTAGAAAGAAGGAACGAACACAAGCAATGCAAATATTAAATGATTTCTCAAGTCGTGAGACATGACACTCCCCGTCTGAAGTCCTTGGATTTCACGATGTCCGTAATTCTTCGAAGTCGTTCGAAGCTGAAAAAGAAAAACAAGAGGAAAGAAAACATGCATGCAATAATAAACATCAAAGAATTTAAAGTCCAAACTCGTTGTTGTCGACCCGTAGATCAAACCGAAAGATAAGTCCAAATATATTAAACCCATCTTCAGATTGGGGAAGCCGCAAACATGCCAACTCTTCCACCAACCCAGAATCCAATGGGAATGTTAACAGTTCAATAAACTGGGAGACGAGGAGGAATGCTCCCCGCCGTGAGCAATGTCCAGGAGCATGTTCAGTTCATGTGATGTCCTCCTTTCGTAGAAGCAGCACGAGTTCAGTGACCGGGTGGAAGAAGGTTCGGGTAGAGCCCCCTTTTGTCACCTTAACTTCTACCTTACGAGTCTTTCCGTCCTCACTGGGTAGGACCTTGGCGATAAGTCCCATTGGCCAGTCATTGCGATGAGCCTCTTTGTCCTTTAAGAGAACGAGGTCTCCTTCTTGGAGATTGGGATTGGGCGTCTGCCATTTGTGATGGTTTTGAAGCAAGTGCAAATATTCAGTCTTCCAGCGATGCCAAAACACGTTAGCCAGATGTTGTACTTGCCTCCACTGACGTTTGTAAATGTCCTTGTTATCGAAATTCCCAGGCGGAACTGTAGCAGCTCCAGTCTTCTGTGTAAGAAGTGTAGCCGGAGTAAGGATCGCTGGAGCATCGGGGTCGGATGATACTGGAACCAAAGGTCTAGCATTTATTATGGCCGACACTTCTGCGAGGAAAGTGACCAGAACTTCATGAGTAAGGGGAAGTTTATGGTCCAGCAACATGGAGTCGAGGATCCTTCGTGCAACACCAATCATGCGTTCCCAAGATCCGCCCATGTGTGAAGAGTGTGGAGGGTTGAATACCCAAGTGCATCCATTGTCGGACAAGAATTTGTCAAACTGCAGTTCCTTGCAGGCTCCTACAAAGTTTGCGCCACAGTCGGACCGGAGTTGCTTGGCAGGTCCATGGATGGAAAAGAATCTTCTTAGGGCATTGATGAAGCTGGAGGTATCCATGGATTCAATTACCTCGATGTGAACTGCCCGGATACTGAGACAGGTGAATAGGACAGCCCACCGCTTACTGTTCGCGGCTCCTCCACGGGTTTTCCTGGTAACAACCGACCATGGCCCGAAGACGTCTACACCAACATATGAGAACGGTTGATCCGTGCTCAGTCGATCTGCTGGAAGGTTCGCCATTTGTTGTTGTTGGTGTTTTCCTCGTAACCTTCGACACTTGACACATCTATGGAGAACTGAGGAGACGCACCTTTTCATTCCCATGATCCACAAGCCAGCAGACCTGATGGCACCTTCAGTAACATGTCTGCCTTGGTGCTGTACTCGTTCGTGATAGTGCCGAATCAACAGAGTAGTGACGTGATGTCGACCTGGAATGATGATAGGGTTCTGCTCCTTATCGTATAAGTCTGATTTACTTAAATGTCCACCCACTCTTATAAACTTGAGATGATCGACTACTGGGTTCAAGTCGAGTAGGGTGCTGTTTTTGGACACACTGACTCCCTTGGTAATACTACCAATCTCATGTGAATATTCTTCTTGTTGCACACACCTGATGATGACTTGTTCAGCATGGTCTATGTCGTCGGCAGTAAGACGACTCTTACACACATGCCAACCATGGCACCCTGAGAGCTTGTCCTTTGTAAAACAGCGAGCAATGTGGATAAGACGAGCTACAGTTCGTACAATGGAGGACCAGCTTGAGAAGCGTTCAAAGCGGTGAGACTTCAAACCTTGCCTAGATGTCATTGAAGTATAGTGAGCAGAGATAGTTTGTCTTATCTCCTTGTCAGATTCTGGTTCCACCAGCTCATAAGCATTTTTGGTGTTGTTCACACAGAAATCTTCATACAGGAGACTAGGAGGCGCCAACCACATGTTATCACCAAGTTTAGAAGCAGCTGTGAGTCTTGTACCTCGGTCGGCTGGGTTTAAATCGGTGGAGATGTGATGCCACTGCTCAAGGGTAGAAAAACTTCTGATGCGCTCTACTCTGTTGCTCACATATGTATAGAACTGCTTCGTTTGGTTGTGTATGTACCTGAGTACCACCCTGCTGTCTGTGTAGAAGGTAAAGGAATCAATTGTAATGTCCATTTCGTCTCGTACAACTTCAGCAATTTCTACTGCCAATACCGCAGCGCAAAGCTCGAGTCTGGGTACAGAGTGTGCAGGCTTTGGAGTTAATTTGGTGTTACCCAGGATGAAACCACAATGTACCTTATTGGCTCCTAAGGTCATCAGATAAGCTATTACGGCTATGGCTTCAGTAGATGCATCAGAGAAAATATGGACTTCTCTTCTGATTGCAGTCAAAGGTGATCTTGGAGAATAACAACGTGGAACTTGGAGTTGCTGTAAGAACTCCAGAGACTTCTTCCATGCTTCCCACCTTTGCTGTTTCTGAGTTGGAAGTGGGGTGTCCCAATCCGTGTTCTCGGCCGTAAGCTGTCTTAACAGTATCTTGCCTTGAATAGTGATGGGTGCTACAAACCCGAGAGGATCATAGATGCTATTTATGACAGATAGGACTCCTCGTTTGGTAAAGGGTTTGTCATAGGGTGACACTTGGAAGGTGAAGGTGTCCCGTTTGATATCCCACAATAGACCAAGGCTGCGCTGTGTTGGAGGAACATCAGAACCCAAGTCGAGGTCTTTTAGGTTTGTGGCATGGTCTTCAGATGGAAACGCGTTCATTACCTCTTGACTGTTAGAGATAATCTTGTGGAGTCTGAGGATTGATGTGGATAGCATTTCCTGTGTCCTGGAGAGTAGGTCGATTGCATCTTCACTTGTGGGCAAGGACTTGAGCCCATCGTCCACGTAGAAGTTCTTCTCTACAAATTGCCAAGCATCGGATCCATACTCTCTCTCACCTTCCTGGGCTGTCCGTCTCAGACAATAGATCGCCACAGCAGGTGAGGGACTATTGCCGAAGACATGGACCTTCATCCGGCAGTCTATGACCTGATTGTTGACATTGTTGTCTTTGTGCCATAGGAACCTAAGATAGTTTCTGTTGTCTTCTTTCACGATGAAGCAATGAAACATCTGCTGAATGTCGGCCATTATGGCGACAGGTTCTTGTCTGAAGCGGATCAATACTCCAAGGAGGCTGTTGTTCAGGTTGGGCCCAGTTAGGAGCAGGTTATTGAGAGAGAGGCCTTCAAACTGAGCACTGGAGTCAAACACCACTCTGATCTGATTAGGCTTGTGAGGGTGATAGACACCAAAGGATGGAAGATACCAACATTCTTCTCCCTCCCTCAGTGGTGGCGCAGGTTCGGCATGATCTCTGTCAAAGATGTTCTGCATAAAGTCAATGAAATGCTTCTCCATCTCTGGTTTCCTCTTTAGGGTACGCTTTAAGGATGAGAACCTTGCAGTAGCTTGTTGCAGGTTGTTCGGCAACCTCACTCTTGGGAAACGAAAGGGTAAAGGAGCTACCCAACTGTTGGAGTCATCTTGAGCAAATTCTTTATCCATAACCTTTATGAATTCTTTATCTTCCCTTGTGGGTGCCAACTTGTTGTCACTACTTGTAGAGTCGAACACTGATGACCCGAGGTTTTCATCCCTGGGCTGGTGCGTGTTCATGTTGTTGAAGGATTCCTGTTGCCACTTGGTGTTGCTCACTTTCTCTTTCACCCAGTAGTGATGTGGGCATGGTTGGAAATGGGTGCTTCGACCATTTGACAAGATGTGTGTTTTGTAAGAGGAGATGTTGTTAGGTCTCTTCATCTTATGTATGCAAACATTGCCTACGATTACCCAGCCTAGATCTAAGCATTGGGCAAATGGTGCATCGTGTGGTCCGTTAATTTGCTGACGTACCTTGTGCAGCCGGAGAATGTCTCTGCCCAGCAGAATCAGGATATCTGCTTTGTTGTTGAGGGCTGGTATCTTGTTTGCTATCCTCTTGAGATGTTGATGATGAAGAGCAGCCTCTGGCGTTGGGATCTCTTCTCGATTGGATGGAATCTGGTTGCACTCGACCAGTGTAGGTAACGGTATCTCGACGGTGTTCTCAAGAGATGTCGCTGTAAGGCCACTGGCCCTTCTCCCACAAACCTCTGTAACACCACTGCAGGTACCTAAGGTGTAAGGGTAAGCATTTCCCTTTATGTTAAACATATCAAAGAGTTCTGACCTTGCAAGTGATCGGTTGCTCTGATCATCCAGAAGGACATACACCTTCACGGCTTTCTCTGGGTGACCGTTGGGATACACGTTCACCAGGCAAATCTTCGCACAGGACTTGTCCCAGAGGTCTTCTCCGCAGACTTCTGTGCATGAAGAAGATATTGTGGTATGGCTTGCAGTTTGAGCTGCGTCCTCCCCGCCATGGCGCATGGTGAGGGAAGGAGTAAGTGTAGAGTCAGGACGGAATGGGTGGAGTGCTTGTACGTGGTCCTCACTGTCACACTCCATGCACTTAATTGTAGTTTTACAGTCTTTAGCAAGGTGTTCAGTAGAAGCACAACATCTGTAGCATACCCCGAACTTCTTTAGAAGCTCCTTGCGTTCTTCGAGCTGTTTCTTCCCGAAGCCGATGCACTTTTTTAAGGGATGTGGCTTCTTGTGGATGGGACATTCACGATTTGGGTTCTCTATCTTTTCACCCTTGTTACTGTTGCCTGGGGCTGATGTTGGTAAGGGAAGAATATCCGTCTTCTTCACTGACACTGGACCCCTGCGGTTTCTGTCATTCGAGCGTGCGCTGACGTATTTAGAAGGAGGTGAAGCTGGGCCACTGGATTCTTCGTAGGAAAAGCTTGGGTCGTTCTTACGCTCTGCCACGTCTTTTATAAACTCACAGAAGTAGGAGAATGGAGGAAATGACACTTGATGTTCTTTCTTGTATTTTGACCCTAGTGTAGTCCACTTTTCTTGTACATTGTACGGTAGCTTGGAGATAATGGGATTTACTCCACGAGCAGTGTCCAGGTAGCTGAGGCCAGGTAGGTGGGTGTCTGCCTTGGCCAGCTGGAGCTCTAACAGCAAGTCACTGAGCTCTAGGAACTTTGAACTGTCTTTGTTTGATATCTTTGGAAAACTCTGTAATCGCTTGAACAGTGCATCCTCTATGGCTTCTGGACTGCCAAAGTTTTTCTCTAGTCTTTCCCATGCAGCCATGAGACCAGCCATTGGATTACTGATATGTACAGACCTGAGTCTCTTGACACGCTCTGTGGATTGTGGTCCTAGCCATCTGATTAGCAGGTCCAGCTCTTCGGTAGCAGTGATGCCGAGGTCACTAGTTACGGTTCTAAAGGCATTTTTCCAACCTCTGTAATTTTCAGGTTGGTCGTCAAACCTTGTGAGACCGGTTTTAGTAAGTTTGCGGCGAATCATGTACCTTGCGAAGTCGGACATGTCTGTTCTTTCTGACTTAGGATGCACAAATGTAGGCTGAGCAGTGTTGTACATAGGGGTGGAGACGTCCTGGCCTTGAGACGTGGGTAAGTATGGAGTGGCATATGCATTTAGTCCAGCAACCGGTTTGGTGGGTATAGTCTCTGCTACATGCGGAGCTGGCACTGCGCGGTTGTCGAGAGTATAATGACCTGCCGGCATATTGGGTTGCGTGTAGATAATAGCCTGTGGAGTTTGGTGAGATGCGGGGTCTTGGCGCATACTGGAATACGAAGGAAGTTCAAGTTTGGGAGCATTCTACTGACCTTGAATGCAGGGTTCTGTAAGTGGATCGGCATCCTGGTGCCCTGGAGAAGCATGAACGCTACCAGGAGTGTTAGTAATGATCTGCGGTTCGCCATTTTGGCTTAGCACGTAGTCTCTTGTGCGTTCAATAGGGTCTTCTGCCTCCACTTCACACAAACTGATGCTGTCTCTTTGACTCCCACTGATAGCTCGCTCCAGGATCCTTAACTCTGCCATGGCTGTCGCGTGCTCGCATTCCTTCTCCAGAGCTTCCTTGCGTGCTGCATCCGCATCCATTTCTGCTCTCCTTTGTGCTGTGGCTGCATCCATTTCTGCTCTCTTTTGTGCTGTGGCTGCATCCATTTCTGCTCTCCTTTGCGCAAAGGCAGCTTGTATCTTAGACGTTTCGGCCTTAGCACGTGCTCTTATAAGCTGCTCGCTGAGAGTGGAATATTTTGATGAACTTGACCTAGATGAGCGTTTTGAGTGCTTGGACAATTTGGATGAGCGAGTTGATGCATCTGGTGTCCGTGCAATTTTAGCCTCTAACTTGGTTTTAATGTCACGTACGGTGCAGTCTCTTTCAGAATTAAGCTGCTGGAAACTTTGCAATTCGTTTAAAGTCTCTGGCAGATTCAGTTTTTTCAGGAGAATAATGTATTGGTCAGTCTTCTCCATATACATTTGGTATGCTGTGCATAATTGTTCTAGGACTCCCTCAAGTGGTAACTCATGAGAAGCAGGCCTTGATACAGTGTCTATGTGATTCAGCACTTTCTCCCACAGTGAAGACACCTCACTATATACGACACATTTTGCAGTCTCTAAATTCTCCATGACTTTCCATGTAGGTTTGACTGTACGTTTTCCCCTTTCACTAGCTGGTGGATGTCTGGTAGGGACATTGTATTCCTTGCTTCAGACATGATTTGATTGCAGGCAGGAAGAGTGGAGGATGAGGGTTATACTTCTCCCTGTTTATCTGCAGTGTGTGCTTCTATGCACGCTGGGGTCTGGCTGGGAACTGGGTTACTATCTATCTGGGAAATGTCCTTTTCCACTGAGGTTCAGCACAGACCTTGAGTTACTGTCTCTGAAGGCGGGCTATTCCTTTTCACTATTCTGACTCATGGATATGTAGAACGTAGTGATGCCTGGATAGACCCTTCTTTTTAGGCGCTTCCGTATTCACCTGTACTCACGTTCATACCGATTAATCAGACAGCTTAACTCAGCCACGATCTCATGTAAGAAGACTCCAGGAAAAGAGAGTTGCTTTAACTGAAATTCTTGTATTATGATGAAAGTAGCAGGTAAAAAGGAATATTCAACAGAGGACATGTAGTAGGATGCATACAGATGGAGGAATGATAACAAAATGGAGAATAAGGGCGTGAACAAACATACATCACAAGACTACAGTGAGAGAGTTGGGACAAAATACAGGGAAAGGCAAACTTCTGCCTAGAAAGAAGGAACGAACACAAGCAATGCAAATATTAAATGATTTCTCAAGTCGTGAGACATGACAAATGTGACTCATTAGAAACACATATATAAGACACTTTATAAGCATGCCCCGAGGAACACTCCGGTATAAAACATCAGAAAATATAAAAATAAGTATTTTGCTTATAAAAAAGAAAATACTGGAGAGATATCAAATGCAGACATTTTAACATTAAAAACAAACACATACAACAAAAATCTGGTACAGTACAAAAATTGGCCACCAGCTACAAAAACTTTCTCCTGCAAGTAGTTAACTGAAAGTTTTTTTTCAATTGAAAACACAGATATGGCATCCACCGAGTGTTGTCCTGTCGCGTCTTCTTTATATTATTGCCAAGAAGCTGCAAAACAATGAAAATAATAAAATCATTATTTACCAAAAAAATAGAGTAAGTCAAAACCACATTACAAATAAACATTCATTACAAATAAAGAAGCAGGGCGCGTCCGAGGGTGAGTATATACCTAATAAGAATATACTCACCCTCGGACGCGCCCTGCTTCTTTCCGACAGCCTTCCTTCCTAAGAATCAGCCCTTCCAGGACCTTCGGTGACGTCAGCGGTGACGTCGCGGCTTGTGATTGGTCGCGTGAGCGGTCACATGGGCAGCCGCGCGGCCAATCACAAGCCGCGACGTCACCGCGACGTCACCGCAAGGTCCTGGAAGGCTGATTCTAAGGAAGGAAGGTTCCCGATTAGTACCAGGGCGCGTCAGAGGGTAAGTATTGCGATATTTTTTATTTTAATTCTTTATTTTACACTAAAATATGGATCGCAGGGCCTGAAGGAGAGTTTCCGCTCCTTCAGACCCTGGGAACCATGGAAACCCAATGCACTGCATTGGGTTTCGGGTTTCGGCCGACCCCGACCCCGACTTTTTTATAGGATTGGCCGATTTCACTCGACCCGACTTTTGAAAAAGTCGGGTTTCGTGAAACCCGACCTGATCCTATAAAAGTTAAGGTCGCTCAACCCTAGTGTTGAGCATTCCGATACTGCAAATATCGGGTATCGGCCGATATTTGCTGTATCGGAATTCCGATACCGAGTTCCGATATTTTTGCGATATCAGAAATTGGAATCGGAAGTTCCTATAAGTTCCCAGTCATCTTCGGCGTGTGCGGTGCGTATGGTTCCCAGGGTCTGGAAGAGAGGAGACTCTCCTTCAGGCCCTGGGATCCATATTCATGTAAAACTGCCTCCGTTCCTAAGAATGTAGTGAGTGAAGGACCTTCGGTCACGTGAGCGGTCAGGTGACCGGTCACCTGACCGCGACGTCGACGGTCCTTCACTCACTGCATTCTTAGGAACGGAGGCAGACGCTCGCAGCGGTGACAGCCAGGGTTCGCCGGAGGGGTGAGTATATCCATATTTTTTATTTTTATTCTTTATTTTTTACATGAATATGGATCCCAGGGCCTGAAGGAGAGTTTCCTCTCCTTCAGACCCTGGGAACCATCCAGGATCACTTCCGATATTTGTGTCCTATTGACTTGCATTGGTATCGGGTATCGGTATCGGCGATATCCGATATTTTTTGGATATCGGCCGATACCATCCGATACCGATACCTTTGAATATTGGAAGGTATCGCTCAACACTAGCAGTTACCCTAAATGGTGTCTAAAAAGAGCCCGAAATATGGTAGATAAAAAAGATAGAGAAAATTTATTAAAATCTAATCTTAAATCTAAAAAAAATAGGGCAGCAAAATAAACCATATGTTTGCCTTCAGTATAGTTCCCATTTTAATAACATCAAATCTATCATACAGAAGCGGCTACCAATTTTAGAACAGGATGACATTTTGTCAAATATACTAAATGACGGCATAAATATAGTAGCCAGAAGAGCTCCAACCATAGGGGACATAATTTCTCCAAGTCAGTATACATCCAAATCCAGATCCAGTACATGGTTGGAATGCAAAGGCTTTTATAAATGCGGCACTATCGCATGTAGCACATGTGCATCAAGCCAATCAGGCAATATATTTGCTAATTACGGCAACTCCAAAAGCTATAAAATTAGAGACTTCATAAATTGCCACTCTAAAAACGTGGTATATAAGATCAATTGTACACACCAGAAAGCTCAAAACGAGAATCTCTAAACTAATCTTACCTGTATGCTTCATAGCTGCAGTCTAGATTTTGAGAAATGTACTATTAATGTTTTATGTTAATGATTTCTCCCAGTCTGCAGAAGATGCAGGAGATGCGGTGCCTGGAAGAAATCCCTTCATCCTTTCTTCATTACAATAGCACCCTCCTCCCATGTACGTCACACTGACCTGTGATGTGCAGTTGCAGTACCGTAATTCCAAGCTAGCACCGTGCACTTGAGCGGTTATGCCTTATCTGCCTTTTTATGGGCAGTGTTTTCATCTGCTTCTGGCAGGTGACCTCAAGTCTCTGTTACAGGCTTTTAGAAAAACTGTGTCTTGCATTATTTCATCATATTTACTGCATTGTTAGTGGCTAGTCTATTAAATCATCTAATTAGTCTATTGAGCCTTCAATATTCTATCATCTTAGGGTGACCAATCAAAAAGCGCCAAGTCAGCTCTGATGATGTAATCCTATTTACATAAATATATAAATGCTCCCTGTGTAGGGTATACAGTTTTAGGATTTATTGACATATCAACAAGTCACCGTGCTTCTTAAGATAAGCCTCATTCTTTTCATGACCTAGGAATGTTTGACTCAGCCCCCCACTTTCACAATCTGCCTTATGTAACCCCTACACCTACAATAACCACAGACAAATTCTGAACCTTTTGGATAAATAGGCCACAGCAGCCATGTTTATTAACATATTTACATTACAAAAATGAACATATGAATATAACATTGACAAAGAAGGAACGGGGTCTATGGAAGCCATGCACCAGCTTTGTTGCCCCATCAGTCGCACCTTAGGCTCTCAACCACACGAAACGGGTTTGAGGAGCCTCCTGCTTATGCCCTGAACTGCAACACAACGGTTCAAGGACCCTACTGAATGGCTCCACCAATTAAATTGACCCGCTGAGACCTCAGCCCAGTAGGGACCCCTTTTATTTAAATTATACTCTGACCACCAAATGAAGAAAAAGAGGGGTGAGGTAGGTAACTGCCCCACCAAACGGGCCCCTTACCCCCTCTTCTACCATCACCTGACTCTCTACAGACCCGTTCTTGCCATGACATGCATGACCCCTAATGCATGAATGTCCCTCAACACCTTAGCAGCCTTCTCTAAACCCTCTCTCAAACTCAGCGCCCAGATATCTATACTGAGAGGTGTCAAATGCACCCCATCCCAAAGTAAATGTTCTCTGGATAGCACTTCCAGATCGCGATGCTGCACTACCACCACCCCATTCCTAACCAAAAAATGCGACACCTCCATATTCACCTTAATCCAGGCCTGATTTATGCGTTCCACTGAATGACCATATTTCCATGCCAAACGAGCCACAATATTGGACCAAACAATGACCATCCCTGAGTGAGCAGCCATGAGCCGCAAGCCGTCAAACTTAATGTCCCAAGCCAAATCCTTGGAAGTGCGGACCCCCAAATCATTACCCCCACGTGAATCAATAAAACATCTGGGGGTCTATCCAAACCCACATGAGAAAATAATTCTGGAACCAACCTGGACCAAAGCATTCTGCTAATTCCAGTCAACCTGACCATCGCTTCATCCTGTCATAACCCAAGCTGCTGGTTGTACCATCTGACATCAGCCCATAAAGCTCCCCACACCACGTACGAATGTCCTAACACCCACACCAACAACGGACCATGTGTAAAAGAAAACAACCAAAGTTGTAACTTGCAACCCCACAGGCAAAAAAAATCCTTTGCCACTGTTAAACATCCAGCATTCCTGTACGGACATTCAATATGACACAAAAAATGTAATGACTCCCATCACCCAATCTTGCACACCACCACTGCACTAAGGCACCACCTGGCTGCATCCATTGCTGCCCCTATACGAAACGAATGGGACCCGAATTTAGAATCATCTATAACAATTGAACTTAGGAACCTCCTGAATATGGCTATAAACTGGAATTTAGACAAAGCTGAACCATCCTGATGAATCAATAAAGAACCCCCAGTACCGCCCCTCACCAAGAAAAATTGATACTTTCTATATAACGGGCACTTTATTAATCCTTCCACCGCCCACAGTTCCACCATATAACCCTTGCTGTAGATATCTGTATACAACGGATAACCCTGAGTTCAAATACCACATCAAGGAATTGAAAACCTCCTTGATGACAATTCTTTTACCAAATTATATCGATGCCACGTCTCAGAAGTCACCGATGCCATAATCAACCTCAACTTCACAATTGTGTTCCACTTGTTGTTGATTTTTCACCAAAAAGTTACATATGGTATCTTTATGTTTGAAGCATGATATGTGGAAAAGGTTGAAAAGTTCAAGGGAGCCAAATACTTTCGCAAGGCACTGTATATGGATACATCTAAATAAAATGGGTATGGTTGGTGATATCAACTTCCTGTTTGTGGCATATTAGTATAAAGGAGGGGAAAACTTTTCAAGATGGGTGGTGACCATGGTGGCCATTTTGATGTCAGCTATTTTGTATCCAACTTTATTTTTTTCACTGGGAATTTTACAAGAAAAACAATGGTGTGCTTGGTTTTAACGTAACTTTATTCTTTCATGAGTTATTTACAAGTTTATGACCACTTATAAAATGTGTTCAAAGTGCTGCCCATTGTGTTGGACTGTCAATGCAACCCTCTTCTCCCACTCTTGACACATTGCTAGCAATACTACAGAAGAAATGCTAGCACAGGCTTCCAGTATCTGTTATTTCAGATGAGGTACATCTCGGATCTTCACAGCATAGACAATTGCCTTCAGATGCCTCCAAAGATAAAAGTTTAAGGGGGTCAGATTGGGAGAGCTTGGTGGCCATTCAACTGGCCCACGATGACCAATCCACTTTCCAGGAAACTGTTCATGTAGGAATGCTCAGACCTGAGTCATATACTTGTAAATAACTCATGAAAGAGTAAAGTTACGTTAAAACTAAGCAAACCATTGTTTTTATTGTGAAATTCTCAATAAGTTTGATGTGTCACATGACCCTCTTCCCTTTGAAAAAAATACAGTTGGATCTAAAATGGCCGACTTCAAAATGGCTGCCATGGTCACTACCCAAATTTCCCCCCTCCCATATAATAATGTGCCACAAACAGGAAGTTGATATCACCAACCATTCCCATTTTATTTAGGAGTATCCATATAAATGGCCCACCCTGTATGATATTAAATGTTTTTATGCGCAATATAATCATTATAAATTGATATAACTAACCACAGTTAGTTACTATACTCGGACAATGCCGGCCTTTTCAGATAGTATTAGATAGATTGAAAAATTATTTTAAAATCCGAAATGTTGGCCTACTGCAATGCATGTTCAGTAAATCTATTCAATACTTGATCAGGGCTCCTATTGCATCAATTACTGCATCAATGCAGCGTGATATGCAGGCGATCAGCCTGTGGCACTGCTGAGGTGTTATGGAAGCCCAGGTTGTTTTGTTAGCAGTCTTCAGCTCATCTGCATTGTTGGGTCTGGTGTCTCTCATCATTCTCATGACAATACCCCATAGATTCTCTATGGGCTTATGGTCAGGCGAGTTTGCTGGCCAATCAAGCACAGTGATACTGTTGTTTTTAAACCAGGTATTGGTACTTTTGGCAGTGTGGACAGGAGCCAAGTCTTGCTGGAGAATGAAATTTCCATTTCTAAAAAGCTTGTCAGCAGAGGGAAGCATGAAGTGCTCTAAAATTTCCTAGTAGACGACTGCGTTAACTTTGGTCTTGATAAAACACAGTGAACCAATTCCATCAGATGACGTGGCTCCCCAAATGATCACTGATTGTGGATACTTCACACTAGACCACAAGCAGCTTGGATTGTGTGCTTTTCCACTCTTCCTCCAGACTCTGGGACCTTGATTTCCAAATGAAATGCAAAATTTACTTTAATTTGAAAACAACACCTTAGACCACTGAGCAACAGACCAGTCTTTTTCTCTTTGGCCTATGTAAGGAGCTTCTAGTGTTATCTATTGTTCATGAGTGGCTTGACACAAGGAATGCAACACTTGTAGCCCATGTCCTGGATAGTCTGCGTGTGGTGGCTCTTGAAGCAATGACTCCAGCAGCAGTCCAATCCTTGTGAATACCCCCCCACATTTTTGAATAGACTTTTCATAACAATCCTTTCAAGGCTGCGGTTATCCCGGTTGCTTTTGCACCTTTTTTCTACCACACTTTTTCCTTCCACTCAACTTTCCATTAATATGCTTGGATACAGCACTCTGTGAACAGCGTCAGCAGTCTTCCCCATGATCGTGGAGCCTACTCAAACAGACTAAGGGACCTTTTTAAATGCTTAAGAAGCCTTTGCAGGTGTTTTTGTTAATTTTTCTAATTAACTGAGATAATGACTTTTGAGTTTTCACTGGCTGTAAGCCATAATCATCAACATTAACAGAAATGGCCACTTGAAATAAATTACTCTGATTGTAATGATTCTATATAATATATGTGTTACACTTTATGTGTTGAAGAGCTAAAATAAATTAACTTTTTGATGATAATCTAATTTTGTGAATAGCACCTGTATGTCGCAGTAAAATGAAAACTCTTTGATATCATAGAAGCAAGAGCCAACTAAACATTTTCATTGTCAGATTTGAATTCAGGAGGTCAAAATCATTAAGAAATGAAAAATTTCATAACCCAACCTGACAACTTTTGAAATATCTGTAAAAACACCTTTCTTATTTAAATACTAAAGTCGTCTTCCCTCCACACATAACAAACACCCCCTTTTGCTTTTGTAAGGTCTTTTTTGGAGGAATAAGGTATGTGTCATTCCTTTGCATTGATCACACTTGTATTTATACATATAAATGAAATATTTTTTGAGGCTTCTTTTTTCTAAACAAGCTCAACAGTTAAACTAAACAGGAACCATGTGTTGTAGTATAAAAAGCCCTAAAAACAAATACATAAAAACTGTTGCACTTAGATTATAATCCTCTTTGTGTCACTATAAAGCTTTATTACAAGTCTCCATGCATAGTCTGGCCATAGGTCTCCTGACCTTAACTTGGCAGTTTCATAGGAATATATGAAGCTGTTAACTTCAGGTCCAGTGACCTTCAGGCAGTCGTGGCCAGTACATGATGTTACATGGATGTCTGAATAAGGCTTAAAGGAAACCTGTCACTTAACAAAAATGCTAATAACTTGCAGATATGGGGTTAATATGCAGATTAATAGCTTTCTAAAGCCATGTGGCTGCTGCACTGAAAGTGGAACTGACTGTGGAAATTAATTTCTCCAGGTAGTCTCCAGATTTCAGTCATAGATGTGGGTCTGTACCCACACCCAGGCACTGACTGAAAGCTGGCACATCAGTGCTTTAAATCTGTCAGTCAGTATCGGGGCATGGTGTTACAGCCACCTCTTACTATTTCCTGACTGAAGCCATTCCTCTATGACTGAAAGGAGGTTGCTTGCAGGAAAAAAAGTTAACTTTCCTTCTACAGCTGCTCTTTCAGTGCCACAGATGCACAGCTTTAGAATGTTGTTAACCTTATATTTGCAGGTAAATAGCATTTGGAAACCTGACTGGTTCCTTTTAAGTATGTATAGTACATCAAACTAATAATTTTAAAGTTACAAGCTCTTACTGAATGCTGTGTACTAATTACAGACTGCTTTTTATTATCTGTTAGCACAATCTATTGTTATTGAATGGATTTTCATTAGGTGGCAGGAACATTCAGATGAAACCACACTCACATCTACTGACCAGTGACCACACAATTTGCTTCTAAAACTGCAAGGCTGTCCAATTTAATTACTAGGTCATTTGGTGCTTCTCAGTCAGGGAGCTATGAGGTAATTTCTGGCTTCTTTATGTGATCCCTGGGCGGTGCTGTCATTTATTTAAACCCCTGAACTGCTGCCTCTCATTGACAGTTAAAGTTTATCTTCTCAGGTTCAATTTTGTGCTATATGTTTCTGCTTGAATTGAATCTTGTTTGAATTCCTCTTGTTTGCCTGACCTTTCTTTGTTTTCCAATTGTTTGCTTTGACTGCCCTCTTGGTTCTGACCTGGCTACCTTGACTTCTCTAAACTCTGGTTTGCTCCTCTAGCCAGCAGCCTTTCCTTGCAAGCAATCTAGTGTACAGCGTTGCAACACCAGATCCCATTCAGGGATGAAAGGCTGAAAGCCAGGTTTCTGGAGAGGCTAGCACCAAGTCTGCTCAAGCTGGTCTTTTTGAACTTACAGCCTCTGAAAAACATTGTACATGATGTATTATGTTGAATGCATTGTCTTGGAGAGCGTAATGAACTGGAATCTTCCTGGAATCCTCCAGAATTGGAGAAATTGTTATAAAGCACCTGGAGGGAGCTGCCAAGCAAGTGAACCTCCACTATGACATCTATATAAATTAATAGAACACTTGACAGTTGATCTCTTTACAAGAAAGGTTCTTACAAATGTACTGTTAACCAATATGCGGAAGCAACAGCATAGGCAATGAGGAGACAGTGGTACTTAAAACAACTATTTATTCAATTAACACAATAAAAGGGGAGCTTTTGCCACAATATCAAGGGATAGCACAGTGAAAATGAAACAAGTTATTTTACCAGAAGAATGCACTAGTTCAGATGAACAGGATATATGCACAATGCTAATGGGAGTCAATTAGTATTGTTCGCTAGGTCACAAGTCCCAAATTGGTGTATTACTCAGTACACACGTCACACTGACTGTATTTGTTTCCTGAAACACAATCCCGGTCCCCACTTCTTACTGTACGTCTACACTGTGTCATGAATGCTCCACATTATGCTATGACCTGTGGCACATCTGATAATAGAAGATTGCAGCGATTAGCCTAGCAGAGACCCTCTTTAGATATACAGGCTATTCATGAGTTAGCAGGTTTCTTGTGGCATTGAAAGAGTTTAGAGTTCCTCCTGGTCTTTTGGCTGTGCTGCTTATTGAAACCGCACCCTTCTATTGTATAAACCTGTGTCTGGCTTCCCTCCTTTCGATTAATAAAATTTTCATTCAGTTCCTGGCTTCATAGGAGAAGGTGTTCTCGAGAATAGCTCTTGTCATCTTGAAATTGGTACATGCGATTTGTTGTGATTGCCTCTACTTTTCCTTTTGGCCTTCTATTGTGTTGCTGACTGTGGAGACCTGTGTGTTATGAACAGTGCCTTCATCCCTCCCACCAATTCCATAATGAAAACACAAACAGGCCTAGGTGGGTTGAATAGGTCGGTCATAGTTTATTAATTACATAAGCAGAGAAAAGGCAATTGCATTTCATAACGGGCAGCTCATTGCTGAGCTCCTGTCCACGATCGACAGGCGAGTTGGCCAACAATCGGTTACGAACCTTTGCCCTCCTCCTCTTCTTCCGCTGTAACTTAGTAACGTTAACAATGGTTAGTTATATATACATAATCGTTAAGTATATATTTTTTAAATACACGTTTACATCTATCCACCTGTTACTATGGCAATTCACACCCATTAACCTCTATAAGGGAGGGAGGGTGGGGTCAAAAGCTTCCAGGTGACCTTCTAGGGAAAGAGGAAGTTACCGGCCCGGACACCTGCATTTAACCCCTGTAGGTGTGGCCATAGGAGCCTTCCCCTTTAAGAACCATTGGATGCTGGGCATCCCAATTAGTGCATCACCAAGGGGAGTGGTGCGAAGGGGGGGACTGGGCACTGACAGTATTTTATTGGCATTTGTCATATGGGCTCCACAGTCAGAGGCATGTTCCTTATGCAGTACCATGCCTGCCAGACTGTGGAGACCTGTGTGTCGTCAACAGTGCCTTCCCCCTCCCACCAATCCTATAATGAAAACACAAACAGGCCTAGGTGGGTTAAGCAGGATGGCACAGTTTATTAATTACACTAGATGGCAGCCCGATTCTAAAGAATCGGGAGTCTAGAATCCATATATACTTGAAATTCGGCAGGAGCTTGAAGAGCAACGTCACTGGGCCGGCCTCCACGCAGTAGAAACTTGCTGTGAGGTAAAAATTCAAAAATCACACCAAAATGGCGGGCGGAGTGTGTCACAGTACGGCATGTTTCTGATTGGTCGCTCGCAGCAGGCGGCAACCAATCAGACACTGGACACTGTTGACGTCACTTATCTCCGGACATTAGCTCCGGACAATAGCTCCGGACAGGAAGTTGGCACAAATTGCAGGAAGTAGTATTCTAGGCAATTATATATTAGATAAGCAGAGAAAAGGCAATTGCATTTCGTAACGGGCAGCTCATTGGTGAGCTCCTGTCCACGATCGACAGGCGAGTTGGCCAACAAGCGGTTATGACCTACACAGGACTCGACCCCCACCCATCAACATTAGGGCCTGTTCAACTCCATCCTGTAAGCCGGACAATAAAATATTGAAACCAATGTCCGTCAGGTGAACTTCGTCCGGTCTTAATAATGCTGTGTTGTCCCCTTCCAGCTGGTGGTGATGATTTACGATATCACATTTTCCTCTCAAAAATGTTTCCATCCGAGCATTGAATTTCTTCCTTGTGCGCTCTATGGCTTTTTTTTAATCCCTTGGGCCATACCAGACTGCCCATGGTACCATCTCTGACCACACCAGTGCCATATTCATGACTAAACAGCTGAAATGTTCAATGTCTGTTGTCATCCATTTATAAAGATCAGCGACCTGTCGCTTGCCTAGATCGTTACCACCCATGTGTAACACTATTATCACCAGGCTTTTTGCCCTCCTTGAGATGTCAACAATCTCTTTGAACAACTTTTTCCATTGTAGGTACTGATACCCCTCCAGTTGACCTCTAACACGGGAAGCCTAGATTTCTTCCTCCCAGCTGCAGTTTGTCCATTTTTTCCACCCAATAGACATAGGAATATCCTACCCAGGGCCAGCTCCAGGTTTTCATGGGCCCTGGGCGAAAGAGTCCCGTTGGGCCCCTTTAACGCATACCACAATTCATAATGCACCGATACGGCAGAGAAATATAGGTATAGTACAATGCCAAAGATTTCACTTACTTCTTACATTACATGATTGATATCTATTGTACATTCTACATTAGCTCAGAAACCGGACAGTATAGTCCTCTCTACAGAATAATGAGCCCCATAAATTGCTCCAAACAGAATAATGAGCCGCATATATTGCCCCATACAGTATAATGGCCCCATATAGTGCTCCATACAGTATAATTGGCACCACATAGTCCTCTATACAGAATAATGAGCCCCATATATTGCTGAAAACAGAATAATGAGCCCAATATTATGCTCCATACAGAATAGTGAGCCCAATATTATGCTCCATACAGAATAATGAGCCTCATATAATGCTCCATACAGTATAATGGGCACCACAGAGTGCTCCATACAGAATGAGCCGCATATATTGCTCAATACGGAATTGACCCCATATAATGCTCCATACAGTATAGTGAGCCACATATAATTCTCCATACAGTATATGATGGGCCCCATCTATTGCTCCATATATAATGGGCCTCATATAATTCTCCATACAGTATATGATCGGCCCCATACAGTATACTGAGTCCCATATATTGCTCCATACAGAATGGGCCACATATAATGCTCCTTACAGAATGGGCCCCATATGATGCTCCATACAGAATGGGCCCCATATAATGCTCCAAAAAAATTGGCCCCATAAGATGCTCCATGTAAAATGGGCTCCATATAATGCTCCATATATAATTGGCCATATAAAATGCTCCATATATAATTAGTCCCCTGAGATGCTTCATATACAGTTAGGGCCAGAAATATTTGGACAGTGACACAAGTTTTGTTATTTTAGCTGTTTACAAAAACATGTTCAGAAATACAATTATATATATAATATGGGCTGAAAGTGCACACTCCCAGCTGCAATATGATAGTTTCCACATCCAAATCGGAGAAAGGGTTTTGGAATCATAGCTCTGTAATGCATAGCGTCCTCTTTTTCAAGGGACCAAAAGTAATTGGACAATGGACTCTAAGGGCTGCAATTAACTCTGAAGGCGTCTCCCTCGTTAACCTGTAATCAATGAAGTAGTTAAAAGGTCAGGGGTGGATTCCAGGTGTGTGGTTTTGCATTTGGAAGCTGTTGCTGTGAGCAGACAACATGCGGTCAAAGGAACTCTCAATTGAGGTGAAGCAGAACATCCTGAGGCTGAAAAAAAAGAAAAAATCCATCAGAGAGATAGCAGACATGCTTGGAGTAGCAAAATCAACAGTTGGGTACATTCTGAGAAAAAAGGAATTGACTGGTGAGCTTGGGAACTCAAAAAGGCCTGGGCGTCCACGGATGACAACAGTGGTGGATGATCGCCGCATACTTAATTTGGTGAAGAAGAACCCGTTCACAACATCCACTGAAGTCCAGAACACTCTCAGTGAAGTAGGTGTATCTGTCTCTAAGTCAACAGTAAAGAGAAGACTCCATGACAGTAAATACAAAGGGTTCACATCTAGATGCAAACCATTCATCAATACCAAAAATAGACAGGCCAGAGTTAAATTTGCAGAAAAACACCTCAAGAAGCCAGCTCAGTTCTGGAAAAGTATTCTATGGACAGATGAGACAAAGATCAACCTGTACCAGAATGATGGGAAGAAAAAAGTTTGGAGAAGAAAGGGAACGGCACATGATCCAAGGCACACCACATCCTCTGTAAAACATGGTGGAGGCAACGTGATGGCATGGGCAAGCATGGCTTTCAATGGCACTGGGTCACTTGTGTTTATTGATGACATAAGAGCAGACAAGAGTAGCCGGATGAATTCTGAAGTGTACCGGGATATACTTTCAGCCCAGATTCAGCCAAATGCTGCAAAGTTGATTGGACGGCGCTTCATAGTACAGATGGACAATGACCCCAAGCATACAGCCAAAGCTACCCAGGAGTTCATGAGTGCCAAAAAGTGGAACATTCTGCAATGGCCAAGTCAATCTCCAGATCTAAACCCAATTGAGCATGCATTTCACTTGCTCAAATCCAGACTTAAGACGGAAAGACCCACAAACAAGCAAGACCTGAAGGCTGCGGCTGTAAAGGCCTGGCAAAGCATTAAGAAGGAGGAAACCCAGCGTTTGGTGATGTCCATGGGTTCCAGACTTAAGGCAGTGATTGCCTCCAAAGGATTTGCAACAAAATATTGAAAATAAAAATATTTTGTTTGGGTTATGTTTATTTGTCCAATTACTTTTGACATCCTAAAATGTGGAGTGTTTGTAAAGAAATGTGTACAATTCCTACATTTTCTATCAGATATTTTTGTTCAACCCTTCAAATTAAACGTTACAATCTGCACTTGAATTCTGTTGTAGAGGTTTAATTTCAAATCCAATGTGGTGGCATGCAGAGCCCAACTCGCGAAAATTGTGTCACTGTCCAAATATTTCTGGCCCTAACTGTATTATTGGCCCCATATACTGCTCCATATTGAATTGGCCCCATAAGATGCTCCATATTAAATTGGCTCTATATTAAATTGGCCCCATATAATGCTCCCTATAGAAGTGGCTTCATAAGATGCTCCCAATATTATTAGCCCCATAAGATAAAGCTCCATATATGGGCCCCTTCTGATGTTCCCCATATATTGCTCTAAATATTAAAAAAAAATGAAATATTCACCTCTCATTGCTTGACGCTGCTCTGCTCTGGACTCGTCACAGTCGGCGTCTTCCTGCTCTCTGTGCTGACATCATCATAGTGACGTCATCATGCCCTCTGATCTGAATGTCACAGTCAGAGGATGGAAGGCGCTGCAGCGCTGGAACTGAGATAGGTAAGTATTGCAAGTGCCGGGGCCCGGAGCAGGCGGGGGGTCCACTCGCGGGGTCCGGCACTGTAGCTCGCCAGTGTCCCTGACGGCGAGTGGGCCCTACTCAGGGCCCCAGCACTTGCCCGGGTGCACTGGGTGCTGACGCCGACCCTGATCCTACCACCCAAACTTCTACTCCTGCAAGAGATAAAATATGTTATTTCAGCAAATCAGGTCTTATTTATCAGGCGAAGCATGCGGATTTCCATCAATCCATATATTCCAACATATATATCCATATATATATATTCATATATAATCCGACATCCCTGATGCCCCGCTTTCCTTCAGCCGCACTAGAAATTCCATCATCACCGCACCTGTTGTTCAGTCGCATTTATTGACTGGCCTGCCCAGGATTAATGCGCACCACTCATTCCAAGCCTTACCATAGACCTGCTAGGTAGCCGGCGAAACGTAGACATGGATTAAGGGCATCAGTGATTGGTCATTCTATCCCATAGCGATAGTGGACACTCAATACTCCAGGGTTGCGCTTTGGGATGCTAGATTCTGAAAGCCTGCCAATTGGAAAATAACAGTGAGTTAATGATATTATCATCTACTCCCCTCACCATGGTGGCTCTACACCAAATATTGTTTTCTAAGCATAGCAGCGCTAGTCTGTGTAAGGGGCGAGTATGGGTAAGGATGAAGATGACATGTGGTTTAGGCTCTTTGCTGTTCTCATATTTTTTGTTATTGAAACAAATGTTAGCATTTCTCAACTGATCAGCCCATATATCAACAGCCACCACTATTGCGAAAATTTCCCATAAGACTGGATCGCACCCCCAGTTTGATGTTGTCCATAGCTCCGGCCAATCGCTTTTGCACCATTGGTTTTTGTAGATTGCTGCAAAACCCTCCTTTTTGCTCCACCCTTTTGCCAGCCCTAGGTTTTTGCTTGCAGTTGACTAATTCTACTACCTTATCGAAAGACAGGTATGTAACGGACGCTTCTTCTGGGAATATAGCGTTGTTAACTGATTCGCCCTTTGGATGTGACAGATGATGGATCAGACGATATTTACCGTGTTCCTTTTCAGAATAATGCCTAATGGCGATATTTTGATATTTTTGAAGGGCAGCGACTGAAAGGGTCCTTGCTATTCTACCTAATTCAACTTCCTTTTGTATTTTTTGTTTTAGAATTTCGGGGAATTCACAAGCAGATCTTAGGTTATCATATAGGGTTGGCGTTCCCGTAAACTTGAAAGGGATAAAAAACCTGTCCGTAAAGCCAGAGTGTAGTTGCTGTGCGGCTTCTTTATTGGGGTAGAGGTCTAGCCAGGGGCCATTGTGGTTACGCTCACTGGAGTTCTGTCCTGTAGGCGCTTTGTATGACTGACGAGTGCACCCTGAAGCTGGGTTTTCCCTCCCCCCACAAACTGAGCAGTCATGTCTGAATTTGCACAGTGCATGGAAACGACCGTTTCCCTCATTAAATAGCTAGCAGGAACTGGGTTTTCGTATGATTACTGAGCTTTGACCTACGGCTCTGGACTAGTTAGTGGTCACCGCTGAAAAGGGGGGCTGCTTCTGCAACAGCATCAGTTGCAACCACACGTCTGTTGCTTTCATCCCCCAGCTTAGGTCAGGCTGTAGGGCCAGCCGCCTGCAGAACTCCTCGTCATACGGCCACCAGGCAGAACCGCCATGCGATTTGTATGAACTATATATCAGGTCCTGATATATAAATAGTTCAGAGCAGCGTTCTAGATGCTTCTGGCCCATAATACAGCCCAATACTGCAAACGCCTGAAGCCAATTATTAATTGTTATTGCTATTCTTGATCTTTTTCTATCATATCTCCGTTCTTTTGCTTTATCTACAGTTTGTTGACCGACTGATAATAATGACCATATGTCGACATAATCATTGTTCCAGATTTTTTGTCTGGTCTCCTGGTCTATATGAGCGCTTAGTGGGCTGATTCCACAGGAAAAAGCATCTTTGTGTAAACTTGCTGACTGTATTGTTGTATTGTTTTCCGCTGTACCGCTCGGTTGCGATAGGTGTAGAATTAGCTCCTTTATCGCTGAGGTTAGCTCCATTTCTTTTATGTTAACCCTGTAACGTAATGATTCATCGCTACCTTTGGAACACTCACCGCTGTGTGACTCTGGAGGAGTGTAAACCGTTCATGGAGGACCCCCGGCTCCCGCTGATGCTGAAGGGGTGATTTCATAGGATGGAGAAACTCTGGCTCCCACTACAGCTGTGGACTGGCCAATGCATTGACTGGAAACCAGGGAAGATTGAGAGGTGTATTCCTGGCTGTTAGCCAACATTGGAGCGCATGACTGACTGTTGTGGCTTGGACCTGAGTACAGCCATGTGATGGCAGAATTACGGCTCTGTCTTGTGTGACTACCTGGTAGCTGACTTGGCTGAAAGCTCTGGGGAATGGGTCTCCCCAGCTGGTAGCCTTGGAGGGTGCACGCAACTTTTGGCATTTGTCGTGTGGCCGATATCATCTATCTGGACTCTGCGATGTGTTAGACCCTTCTCATGTGGCTGATGAAAGCCATCCTGAGGCCTGAGATTTGCGGCAGCTCGTATGTGAGCTGCGCCTGTGTTGGTAATGGGAGGGACGACTTTTAGAGGGGTAGCGAGAATGTTGAACGGAGTAGCTAGAGGAGGATTGGGAGGATGTGTGGCGTCTATGCCTGTGTGGCACCCCTAGGGGTATTTGCCACAAAAATAGTTACTGACACTAGACACAAATACTAAAATAGCAAAACTGCACTACCACCTCCGGCCAGAAGGGGGAACTCCAGAGACTCCCCTTAATCCATTCTGGTCTGAGAGAAGAAATGGCAGTTGGGCTAAGGAATTGATAGTGAGAGGTCATACAGCTGAATTTCTAACAGCCCTATGACGGTTTCCAGGCCCACATCACCGGCCTGAGGAGAAGAGGGACAGAGAAAAGGGACATTGTGAGAACCGGGTAGCATTAATCACTACCCAGAACAGGCGCAAAGACGGATACCGGATCCGTGGCTGTATTCATCTAATATATAATTGCCTAGAATACTACTTCCTGCAATTTGTGCCAACTTCCTGTCCGGAGCTAATGTCCGGAGCTAATGTCCGGAGCTAATGTCCGGAGATAAGTGACGTCAACAGTGTCCAGTGTCTGATTGGTTGCCGCCTGCTGCGAGCGACCAATCAGAAACGTGCCATACTGTGACACACTCCGCCCGCCATTTTGGTGTGATTTTTGAATTTTTACCTCACAGCAAGTTTCTACTGCGTGGAGGCGGGCCCAGTGACGTTGCTCTTCAAGCTCCTGCCGAATTTCGTCAAAAAAATGATAATACCATTTACCAAAACTATATATATTTAGTTGTGAAGTGGTTCAGTGACATTTTCACACCAATTTTGAACTTTTGTTTGGTGTTTTCTCCATATACTGCCTATTATTCACTGACTGTTATACTGAGAGACTGCCGTTTATTAACCTCTTCTTTGCCACATTGGGTATATTGCTCTATTATTTGCCACATAAGGACATTGTCCATTATTGCCCAGCAATTTCTTAAATAACAAGAATTGTCAAGAGCTGGTAAGTGCAGCCATTTTTTGTTCTTTCTTACTATTATTTATTAATTGTATTATTCTTACATTTGAATAAATAAAGTATATATGGATTCTAGACTCCCGATTCTTTAGAATCGGGCTGCCATCTAGTTATATATAATACAGCAACCGGAAAAACGTGAGGTGATATCAGCTTCACTAGGGCCGGACGCAGCAACAGACACAGAGTTCAGCGGTACTCCCGGAGGGGGTAAGCCGATAAAAGGACTCGGGTTGCCCGTCGAACCAGGACCCGTAGGGGACAGATTGGGCCGGCAGCCAGTTCACATACAGCAGCAGGGCCACACAGAAATTGCGCACAATAAGAGGCGAAGACCCCGGCAGGGTCAAAGTAACTCAGAGTTCCCATACGGACTCCGGTGACAGGACTGGTTGTAAATTCTTTTATGTTAAAGTAAACTGGTTAAACATTTTAGTGCCTCAGTCTTTCATTTGGACAATAGCCATCTATCCAGGATCGGGATCATCGCCGCTGGGAGAACCTGCTGCTGATCAAGTAAGTGCCTGTCCTCTCACGATACCCCTTACACTGTGCATTGCCTGAGGCCACAGCACCGGGTCAAGCCACCCGTGACATCCCCCTCAAGAGACAGACCCCATTGGTCCGGTGCTGGGTATCCCGGTCTCTTGGGCGTCACACCTGCATCCGCCATTACCATGGGGGGGTTACTGGCCCTAGTCAGTAACATCGTGCTGTTTAGCAAGGGGAGTATTAAAAGGTTACTGTAATCAATACCATTGCTGGGATATGATGGGGCAGGGGTTAATGGGAAATCTTTATTAGCTATTTTGGCTATGATGGGAGATGTAATTGTGTCCGTGTTTGGTGCAGTTACAGTAATATTGGAGTAATATTCATCATGTAGTTGTAGAGCGCTCTGATCGGTCTGGTTGGACCGAACAGTGCGCTCTCCAGCTGCAGTAGTGGCTCTCATGCCGGTCCCCCAGTACCCCAGTGCAGGCGTAGGGGCTCATTTTTGTAAAATCACTGTTTTTTATGCTACAGATTTAGTAGTGCTCAGAATGCTGAGCTCTGTATTACCCCACCCCCTGTACATTGACAGAAAGCTGCTAATCGATTGTAGGGGCAGCATTACACAGATCAGTTGACAAGGAAGCATGAAATATCTAGTGCTATATGATAATATGCTGCTAATAAAATACTGATTTTATTGAAAGAGCAAAACACAGACTAGTAACTGACAGATCTCTGGGATCAGGCTCTCTGCTCTCTCATGATTCTGCTGTCAAATTACATAGCTAAAACCTGCTGACAGATTCTGTTTAGGCTAAGTTTAAAATTTGTGTTTCTTCATATATAATTATGTGGCTTAATTTGGTCTCTCATAATGTTGGCTACGAGCCTGCTTTCTTTACCGCACATCAGTCCTGCTTCAGGTTCAGGCACCAACTCCTGCCCTCCTGGGCCGTTTATATTTACTAACTGAGCCACAGCTATGTTCTGACCTGGGGTCTCCTCCAGTCTCCTCCCTGAGGAAGTATGCACTTCACCCATGAGTTCCTACTAATGCAATTCTTTATGCTTTTACTATATCTATCGTCTTTGACCAGCAGATGACGGTATTCGCTTGCAGCCACCCTGGTAGGGATTATCTGTGTTCGCTTTCTCACTTGTCTATCTCCTTACAGTCTTATATTACAGGTCTAATTTGTGTATGTTATCCTTCTTTATTTTTACTGTGTATGTCTATTTCTATCTAATTAACCAATTTGTATAAGCACAACATATTGTGGGTATTAAATGCTATCTTCATGTTGTAGTTCAGTGTTAACCATTGTTTCGGCTACAGAGACACATTAAATCATTTGTAAATACCTGTTATAAGCCATTGAGTCTTTGTGTCATTGAATAACTACTCATCATTCATAGTGGCAATATACTACGTGGCTGGGCAATATACTACGTGGCTGGGCAATATACTACGTGGACATGCATATTCTAGAATACCCGATGCGTTAGAATCGGGCCACCATCTAGTCATTCATAGTGGTCTAGCAAAAGATGCTTTTTGAAAGAGAAAAAATGGCCCATAACAAAATCCTCCCAACACGCTAAGGATAAGTTCACACTAGGTGATTTTTTATAGTTTTTTTTTTTTTGCAACAGAGCCTGATCTCTTGGCGGGAAAGAAGCTGCAGAAAAAAAAACCATGATTTTCTTGCAATTTTTCTGCATTTTTGCAGCGTTTTTTGTATGCTAGATTTGTCTCATGTGCCTGCTGAAAAAGATTAGTGTTGAAAAAAAAGTCCTATTCTATAGAATCAAGTTTTTGTACAAAAAATGCAACAAACCTGATACCTGCATTTTTTTCAGCGTTTTTTCACCACTCATTCATGTCAATGGGTGAAAAATGCTGAAAGAAGTGACATGCTCCACTGTGCAAAAAAAAAAAAAATTGCAAAGCACAAATTCCTGAAGACGAAAAAAAACAAGCTGTGGGCGTGGGCTTTTCTGAAATCCCAAAGACTCTGCTGCTGTTATAAAATCTGTCTTCCCCAGACTGGTGTACATAGATTTGGTCCCGGTCCTTTTGTCTGCCCTTATTCACACACTGAGGTCAACTATGACACATGGTAAGGATTTTAATACTAGATAGCATTTTACAATCCCAATCAGGGCACCTTGACGATGGTGCGATAGCTTTTATGCTATTTTTGATCAAAAACAGTATAGCGATTAAAAACCCTGAGTTATTTAAATGTGCTTGCTTTTTACTTATTTAGTTACAGATGGGTGTTTTGCTCATATTGTTTCTTGTAGCTTTTGTGTGCTTTGTGGCCAATGTGACATGCGTTTATGTGCTGCATGTGTATGGAGGAGAGGCGGCCTTGGCATGCCTTGTCCGGGATGAGTCCGGAACCATCGGTGCTGTCACTCGAGTTGCAAGGGGGAATGTTTAGTCAGACATACCTTTGAACTTAACACCAAGGGGCATAGAGAGCATAAGAGGGCGACAGTGCGTGGGGAAAGTAGAGTGGAGGTGGGAAGCAGTAGTGTGGGGAGGCTGAGCGTGAGGTCTCCCGTGCCGTACAGTCAGGACAAAGTAGGCCCAAGCCAGAGGGGCCCACGGAGGCTTACCGGAGACTTTAGGCAGAGACTCTTCCAGAGACTCCTGACAATTACAACGCCTATAATGCCACTGAGCCCGAGTTATTCCTCCTCACAACCAAACCGCAGGGGCGCTCTCCAAGACGGGACAACCAGGCCACAGACAGTGTACGGCTGCCTATCATATTTGCTCCTGTATACTCCAGTGCTGTGTCAGCACTTAAGAGAAAGGACTGTCCCCTCTCCAGCGTATCTCCTCTTGGATCCAGGACCCGCAACTGGACATCCCAGGAACTCCATCAACATCGGGACCCGGGATCCCTTCCAGACCAGGACTACACCGGACACTTCAAGCGTTCAAACAGGAACGCCACCGCCATCATCGCACAGATTGCTCCTTAACGACGCCAGATTGATAAGTTTCTGGTAAAAGGGGATGAAAGGATAAAAGCGCGCCGATTTAAATGTAAATGTATAATAAGGCCGTAGGTGAATATAGTTGGCACTCAACTTTTATAAATCTTGATATCTTGCATATAGGTCATTTGGGACCATTAGGTGTTTAAAGGTGGATTTCTTCTGTGGTAGGTATGCTGCAAATCCCTGGTTGCTAGTGTGGCACCCCTAGGGGTATTTGCCACAAAAATAGTTACTGACAGTAAATACAAATACTAAAATAGCAAGACTGCACTACCACCTCCGGCCAGAAGGGGGAGCTCCAGAGACTCCCCTTGATCCATTCTGGTCTGAGAGAAGAAATGGCAGTTGGGCTAAGGAGCTGAAAGTGAGAGGTCATACAGTTGAATATCTAACAGCCCTGTGACTGTTACCAGGCCTAAATCACCGGCCTGAGGAGAAGAGGGATAGAGAAAAAGGACATTGTGAGAACCGGGTAGCATTAATCACTACCCAGAACAGGCGCAAAGACGAATACCGGATCCGTGGCTGTATTCATTATATATAATACAGCAACCGGAAAAACGTGAGGTGATATCAGCTTCACTAGGGCCGGACGCAGCAACAGACACAGAGTTCAGCGGTACTCCTGGAGGGGGTAAGCCGATAAAAGGACTCGGGTTGCCCGTCGAACCAGGACCCGGAGGGGACAGATTGGGCCGGCAGCCAGTTCACATACAGCAGCAGGGCCACACAGAAATTGCGCACAATAAGAGGCGAAGACCCCGGCAGGGTCAAAGTAACTCAGAGTTCCCATACAGACTCCGGTGACAGGACTGGTTGTAAATCCCTTTATGTTGAAGTAAACTGGTTAAACGTTTCAGTGCCTCAGTCTTTCATTTGGACAATAGCCATCTATCCAGGATCGGGATCGTCACCGCTGGGAGAACCTGCTGCTGATCAAGTAAGTGCCTGTCCCCTCACGATACCCCTTACACTGTGCATTGCCTGAGGCCACAGCACCGGGTCAAGCCACCTGTGACATCCCCCTCAAGAGACAGACCCCATTGGTCCGGTGCTGGGTATCCCGGTCTCCTGGGCGTCACAATTGGCGTCACGAACAGGATCTAGCCAGCCCGTATACCGGGTATTGTGTGCCGTGATTGGAGCCCAAAACTGTGAAAACTTGGATGAAAAATCTTGAAAATTGACTTTATTAAAGAAAAATCCATTCCCCATTGAAAACTATTGAAAGTGACTTTTCCCCTTTGGTTATAATGGAGTAAAGATGGCCGCCATCCCCTGAGGTAATCACCTCATAACCGTTAGGCACGAGACTGTTAATTGAGCTACGCCATCACCTGAGCCCCAGTCTAACTGAAAAACTTCAGAATCCACCATTACAGAGCGCGCGGCCGGCAGGAGCAGCAGGGGGCGTGTCATTGTGGGCGGCACCAAGCTGAGCGCTCTGACATCAGAGCAAGGGGAAAATCGATCCTGCTGCACAGCGGAACGAATCTACACTATCCCGACGGAAGCGGAGGACCGGAAGGGTCCGGATTAACTAAGGGGGCACAGTATGTCGCAGCACGAAGACGCCGCAGCATCCGGCGACGCTAATGCAGCTGAAAGACAGAGTGTCGATAGAGAGTCCGGTAGCGCAGCGGTGCAAGGAGTGGCGCCCATCATACCGGTGCTGATGCCATATACCCCGGGTGGCCCATGGCTTCCAATGTATGAAGGTGAGCCTAATACCCTTGACGATTTCAGAGAAAAGATGCTGGCCCATTTTGACATGTTCCCCGTGGGTGAAGTTCAGCGTGTTAGTCTCCTGATGATGCAGTTAAGTGGCCATGCTAAGCGAGAAGTCACAGCATGGGCAGCTGATCTAAAAGGCACTGTTGAACGCATATTTGCTGGATTAAAAGCTACATTTGAAACCACTGCCAGCAGCAAAGCTAAAGTACGATTCTTTAATTGCAAACAAAAAGTTAATGAGGGCGTGAGAGACTTTGCCTTAAACCTGCAGGAAGCCCTTAAATCACTTACACTGGCTGAACCCATTTTTAACACCGGAGCGGATAAACTGCTAAGAGATCAATTTATTGAGGGACTCTACACCCCTTCTCACCGGGGGCATGTGAGCATGCTTGTTTTTAAGAACCCTGAATTGACATTTGCCCAATTAAAGGAGAGCGTTATACGTCTCCAGCTGGCAGAGGCACCTCGGGATCAGGAGCCTGCGCAACTCATGGCAGAGGCTCCTCAACAACATGGAGTACCAGTGACATCAGCTATGTCCGGGGCCATTGCTAAGCCCCTGGGGCCCAGTACTAATGAGGCTTTTCAACAAAAGCTTGACTCTTTAACTGATGTTGTTGCTTCAATGGCTAAAACCATGCAGGAGATGAGAGGACCCAAGATGGAGTTGTCAAACCGTAGAGAAGGTGTTCCATGGATGAGACCCCGGAGATACCCGACATGGAGAGGACGACCCCGCGACCGCTACCAACCGGATGGACAGCCCATTTGCCGCCGTTGCCAGCAGCCAGGTCACTTTGCACGAGATTGTGATTTAAACGGGAATCCCCTGGGAATGCGGGCCGCTTCGCAGGAATGAACTTTCAAGGCCCAACACCCTGGCACGACAGGTACATCGGAGGACGACCCATTATCCCTATCGTGCTGGACGGAATGCCCCTCAACGCTTTGCTGGACACAGGTTCCCAGATTTCATCTATACCGTATATCCTTTATAAGAGGTACTGGGCTGATGCAGATATTGATAAAGGGCCCTCTGATGTTGAACTAGATATATGGGCCAGTAATGGTAAGTTGGTACCGAAACTAGGATTCAGGGAGATGACCATAAAGATTGGTAAAGTAGAATTGAAGAAACAAGGTATAATTGTTGTTGATGTTGACCGGCGGAACTGTGAACCAACTGTATTGATAGGAATGAATGTGTTAGAGAACTGCTTTTCCGAAGTCATTTCTGTCTTACAGCAGATTGCTGAAACTGCCCAATCCTGCCAGCAGAGAGTTCTCCGGAGGGAAATAAAAGTATTGATGTTAAGGCAACAGGTAGAAGTTGCAGGTGGAGAAATCGGCAGTGTGAGGGTAAGTGATCCAACGTCTATTGTAATCCCACCAAAAACAGAAATGCTGGTATGGTGTAGAGCAGCCATTGGTACTAAGGGACGAGATTATCAAGCCTTAATAGAACCAGTGTACACCGACAGCAGGCCCACTATACTCACAGCACGAGGGATAGTCGAGGTACACCGGGGACGAGTGCCGGTACGACTTTTGAACTGTGGAGAGGAAGAGGTCACTTTGCCAAGGTATGCTACAATGGCAAAGCTATATACTGTTGACAACAATGCCATCACAACCATTGAGCCCTTAGAACTAACCTGTCAGGTGGAAGTCAACGGCTCAGATGGAGAATTGGAGGATTGGTGCCAACAGCTACACGTGGGCATAAATTCAACACCTACCCATCAAAAACAAGGGGTGTATAGGCTAGTGACGGAATATGAACAAGTCTTCAGTAAACACCCATTGGACTTCGGACGGATAGAAGGGGTAGAACACACAATCCCCACCGGTGACCATCCCCCAATAAAAGAAAGATATAGACCCATACCGCCCGCTCACTATCAGTGTGCAAAAGATATGCTGAGGGAGATGAAACAGGCCGGAGTAATAAGAGACAGCTGTAGCCCCTGGGCGGCCCCTCTAGTGATTGTCAAAAAAAAGGACGGAACCATGAGAATGTGCGTAGACTACCGGAAGATTAATAACATCACCCATAAAGACGCCTACCCCTTGCCTAGGATAGAAGAGTCCTTAACTGCTTTGAAATCTGCTAATTATTTTTCCACCTTAGACTTAACAAGCGGGTATTGGCAAGTCCCTGTGGCTGAGAGAGATAAGGAAAAGACGGCATTCACCACACCAATGGGTCTATGTGAATTTAATCGCATGCCGTTCGGACTCTGCAACGCATCCGGTACCTTCCAGCGGCTGATGGAATGCTGCCTCGGACACAAGAACTTCGAGACCGTCCTCCTGTACCTAGATGATGTGATCGTCTACTCAAAGACTTACGAACAACACTTAATAGACCTGGCAGAAGTGTTCGAAGCCTTATCCAGGTACGGCATGAAAGTCAAGCCATCCAAATATCACCTTCTCAAGCCAAAGGTACAGTACCTGGGACACATCGTGAGTTCGGAGGGAGTAGCACCAGATCCCGAGAAAATAAGCGCCATAAGGGATTGGCCGAGACCTACCAGCGCAAAAGAAGTGAGACAATTCCTGGGATTGGTGGGTTACTATCGCAGATTTATAAAAGGATTTACCAAGTTGGCAGCACCCTTGCAAGACACCTTGGTAGGGCAGAGGAAGAAACCTTCAAACCGAAACCCTCCTTTTCAGTGGAACAACGAAAGGGAAGACTCCTTTGAACAACTAAAGAAGGCACTAACCGGAGAAGAGGTTCTGGCATACCCAGATTACCATCAACCTTTCATCCTCTACACCGATGCCAGTAATGTGGGACTAGGAGCGGTGCTGTCACAAAAGCAAGAAGGTCGGGAGAAAGTCATCGCCTTTGCAAGTAGAAAGCTCCGGCCTACTGAAAGAAATCCAGAAAATTATAGCTCCTTCAAATTGGAACTACTGGCAGTAGTTTGGGCTGTGACTGAACGTTTCAAACACTATCTGGCCGCTGCAGAATTTATTGTCTATACTGACAACAATCCGTTGACCCACCTGGACACAGCCAAATTAGGTGCGTTAGAACAGCGATGGATAGCCCGGTTATCTAATTACAACTTCAAGATCAAGTATCGAGCAGGTCGCAAGAATGGAAATGCCGATGCCCTATCCCGGATGCCACACTTGAGAGATGTAGAAGAAGAAACGGGGGAGCTTGAAGAAATTGAACTACCAGCCTTCCATCATCCCAAGGCAAAACATCATCAGTCAAGTACCTATCAGAAACAACAAGAGGTGAATTTTAATCCGTTAACACACCATAGATGGGCTGACACCCAAGACAGCAATCCGGCTGTGAAGTTGGTGAAGGAACTGTTAACTGAGCAAAGTGCATATCCCGATGAGGATGCCCCAGAAGAGACGCATCAACTCTGGAAAGAGAGAGGCAAAATGTTCCTGTATCAAGGGAAGCTCTGTAGAAGGTACACCAATCCGAAAACACATGAATTGGTTTGGCAGATTATCGTGCCTAAACAAGATGTCAAGATGGTCCTCGAAGCTTACCATAATGGTGCTGGTCACTTTGGTTGGAAAAAGTTAGAAGTACTTCTAAGAGAAAGATTTTATTGGGTCGGGATGAGAAAATCAATCGAACAGTGGTGCAGAAATTGTGGCCCGTGCAACCTCAGAAGAAACGATCAAAAGAACCAAAGAGCACCACTGCAGCCCATAATCACCAAACAACCACTTGAACTTGTAGCCATAGACCACGTGAAGTTAATACCAAGCCGGTCCGGCTATGTCTATGCCTTGACCATCGTGGACCATTATTCACGCTTCTTGGTAGTAGTACCCGTAAAAGATCTGACAGCAAAAACAGCAGCCAAAGCGTTCCAAACGTACTTTTGTAGACCCCATGGATATCCGGAACAGTTTCTCACCGACCAAGGTACAGCCTTTGAATCAGAGATCTTCAGAGAATTCTGTAATATGTATGGTTGCAAAAAGATCCGGACGACGGCCTATCATCCACAAACAAACGGCTTATGCGAGAAGATGAACCATATTGTAATAGACCTACTAAAGACTTTACCTGAGACAGAAAGGAATCAATGGCCAGAGAAATTGCCTGACTTGGTGGATCTGTATAATCATGTCCCGGTGAGCTCCACCAACTGCACCCCAGCTTACCTTATGCGTGCAAGACCCGGCCAATTACCAATCGATCTAGAAATGGGAATTCTGAAACCAGACGCAGGAGTTCAAGACTCCAATTGGGATATCATACGGCAAAAGCAGTATCGCCAAGTGCAAGAGAGTGTGGAAAGAAGCCTTCAGCAAACTAGAGAAAGACAAGAGCGAACTTTCAACCAGAATGCTCTAGCGACCCCATTAAGACCGGGTGACCAAGTGCTCAAGAGAAATCGTCGAACCAATAAACTGGACAATCAGTGGGAAGCCGTACCCTACACAGTTTTACCAACAAGAGTGGATAATCCTAAAATGTGTCTCATTAGCAAAAACGGAGGCTTAACATCTGTACTAGTGTCAAGAGACAATCTTAAATTATGCCCGGAAGCATTGAAAGAGCCAGACGTTGTCCAGCCAGAACCAGAAGTTATTCAACCCATACAGGTTCAACCAGTAAAGGAAAAAGAAGAGGAAATGTATCACACCTGTATAGGAGACTTTCCCAAAGCCCTACTAACATACCATGGTGCAGTAGTGGTTCCCATGGTGGCCTTTTACCCAACACCGAACCCAATACCAGAAGTCCCAAGACAGGAAGAGGCTGACCCCGTACTACAGGAGGTTCCAGGCCAGGAAGAACAGATTCCTGGTCAGAGTAATCCCATTCACGGTGGACTTGCCAACTCCATAGTCGTGGAATTATCTTTAGCAGAGCGGGCAGATTCTACATCCGCAGTAGACAGTAGTACACCACATGAAGAGACACCGCTATTACGTAGATCACAGCGTAGTACCCAGGGTCAATTACCGGCCAGGTATGCAGATTACCAACTATAAAGCTCATAATGTGAATTGTGTATATGTTATGCCGTATATAGTTAAACAGAAAATGTAGTATAGTCATTGTTATCAGTCTGCAACGTTTAAGCCCAGTGCCTACAGAGACTTGTCTGTATGAACTTCTTGCATATTCTTGAACTTTTTATCAGCCCGGAGGCACTAAATCAAAGCTCCGGAAAGACTGCTTTTTGAATTTTGCTTTTTGCTCTTTTTGAACTTTCTTTAGACTTTATATTGATAACTCCGTTGGAAAAATGGAACTAAATTCCTGGACACTAAGTACAGTGCCTTTCCTAGTACCTTCAAGGATAGAACTGTATTAATGGACGCTATTTGAAGTGACTTTTTACAGAACTCTATTTTTGTTTCCTTGAGTGGTTTTTGTAACTTTTCATTTTTAAGACTCTGTACCTATTAATTGTTATTTCAAAATTTTATCGTCCCACAGTCCCGGAGTACTGTTCTTAACTAAGGGGGAATGTGGCACCCCTAGGGGTATTTGCCACAAAAATAGTTACTGACAGTAAATACAAATACTAAAATAGCAAGACTGCACTACCACCTCCGGCCAGAAGGGGGAGCTCCAGAGACTCCCCTTGATCCATTCTGGTCTGAGAGAAGAAATGGCAGTTAGGCTAAGGAGCTGAAAGTGAGAGGTCATACAGTTGAATATCTAACAGCCCTGTGACTGTTACCAGGCCTAAATCACCGGCCTGAGGAGAAGAGGGATAGAGAAAAAGGACATTGTGAGAACCGGGTAGCATTAATCACTACCCAGAACAGGTGCAAAGACGGATACCGGATCCGTGGCTGTATTCATTATATATAATACAGCAACCGGAAAAACGTGAGGTGATATCAGCTTCACTAGGGCCGGACGCAGCAACAGACACAGAGTTCAGCGGTACTCCTGGAGGGGGTAAGCCGATAAAAGGACTCGGGTTGCCCGTCGAACCAGGACCCGGAGGGGACAGATTGGGCCGGCAGCCAGTTCACATACAGCAGCAGGGCCACACAGAAATTGCGCACAATAAGAGGCGAAGACCCCGGCAGGGTCAAAGTAACTCAGAGTTCCCATACAGACTCCGGTGACAGGACTGGTTGTAAATCCCTTTATGTTGAAGTAAACTGGTTAAACGTTTCAGTGCCTCAGTCTTTCATTTGGACAATAGCCATCTATCCAGGATCGGGATCGTCACCGCTGGGAGAACCTGCTGCTGATCAAGTAAGTGCCTGTCCCCTCACGATACCCCTTACACTGTGCATTGCCTGAGGCCACAGCACCGGGTCAAGCCACCTGTGACATCCCCCTCAAGAGACAGACCCCATTGGTCCGGTGCTGGGTATCCCGGTCTCCTGGGCGTCACACTAGTACATCACTCAGACCAATTAACGATAAGAGTGTTATCCAATAAACTTTATACCAAGCTATTTGCACTCCCGTGGGTGTAGGATCCAAGGCTTCTTATTATCCAAAAAAGGTTTTGATTATTTCTAAAAAAAAAGTACATTCAACGCGTCTTCTCCCTGTTTTGAGTAACGCAGTTACATTAAATCCCTTTGTTAACCCTTGCTCTGCCTCCAAGCATTACTGCATACTGATACCTGCTTTCACATGTATACCAACTTAATCCAAGCTCAATTTTTATGTATTTCCTGATGTTATAAAATTCAGGTGAAAATTTGCATGAAGAAACGCATAAAAAATATCAGTGTAAAAATGCCTGGTGTGAACTTAGCCTAATTCTAAAACAACATTATTCACTTTATTTTGCTGTAAGCAGTAGGGTTGAGTGATACCGTCTGATACTTGAAAGTATCGGTATCGGATAGTATCGGCCGATACCCGAAAAGTATCGGATATCGCCGATACCGATATCCGATACCAATACAAGTCAATGGGACACCAAGTATCGGAAGGTATCCTGATGGTTCCCAGGGTCTGAAGGAGAGGAAACTCTCCTTCAGGCCCTGGGATCCATATTAATGTGTAAAATAAAGAATTAAAATAAAAAATATTGATATATTCACCTCTCCGGCGGCCCCTGGACATCACCGCGGGTAACCGGCAGGCTTCTTTGTTTAAAATGAGCGCGTTTAGGACCTGAGAATGACGTCGCGGCTTCTGATTGGTCGCGTGCCGCTCATGTGACCGTCACGCGACCAATCAGAAGCCGCGACGTCATTCGCAGGTCCTAAATTCCTAGAATGAGGAGTTTAGTGCCTGAGAATGACGTCGCGGCTTCTGATTGGTCGCGTGGCGGTCACATGAGCGGCATGCGACCAATCAGAAGCCGCGACGTCATTCTCAGGTCCTAAACGCGCTCATTTTAAACAAAGAAGCCTGCCGGTTACCAGCGGTGATGTCCAGGGGCCGCCGAAGAGTTGAATATATCAATATTTTTTATTTTAATTCTTTATTTTACATATCTCTATGGATCCGATACCGATTCCCGATACCACAAAAGTATCGGAACTCGGTATCGGAATTCCAATACCGCAAGTATCGGCCGATACCCGATACTTGCGGTATCGGAATGCTCAACACTAGTAAGCAGCAATAAGGAAAATTGCTGTATGGTGCTATTCAGACTGTTGGTTCTGAATTGTGTGAGTCCCAGAATGACTTGGCACTGAGCCACAAGAAGTAGATAAATTTGATATTTAAATGACTTCTAGAGTTCGAGATTTTAGAAAATTTGTACAATGGTTTGAGTGGGATGACCACTCCCACTCTACGTTGGTTAGGTTAGAAAAAAATGAAAACTAAGTTACCTGTGGGCAGAGTGGTTGTATAAATGGGCTTTAATAAAAGTCAGAAAAGCTGAGTTTTTTGTAGAATCTTAAATAAACTACTTGCAGATTCAGAAAAGCTCCCTTTGACTCCCTATGAGTTGAGATTTATTTGCAATCACATTTGTAGAACTCAAAGGTACTTAGGATTTAAAATTGATGTAAAATGACCCATCCTATGTAAAGGCTATGAAAATTAGTTTAAAAAATTTTCTTTAACCTCTTTCTGCCATTGTACGAAATAGTACGTCCAATGGCAGAACCCCCTCTTTGATGTGGGGTTCGGTAGTGAGCCCTCATCAAAGTCGGGACATGTCTGCTGTTTGAACTGTGATCTGCAAGGCATATTAATTTAATGATGCCTGATCGCGGTGAGCCATGGCTGCATATAACAGAGGTGGGGGGAGATTCTATCTGCACTGTTGGAGCGCGTGTCTGATTTAGGGAGAGTTTGATGGCACAGGTTGAGGCCCTAGTGGAGGTGGAGGAGGCAGAAGCAGTGGAATAAGTGTTAGGGCTCATTTCCACTTTTGTGAGAAAAAAACGGTCCGATTTACGGACTGAAAAAACTGATGTAACGTCTGCGAGTGCCATGCGAGTGCCATGCGAGTGTCATGCGATTTTTTTTATCGCAACATCCGTATGACATCCGTATTGCTGTCCGATTTTTACGCACGGGAATCCTTTGAAAAGCCGGTAATTCAGCGCAGAGTACAGTAAAATCACACTGACAGGTTAGATTAGAGTAGATATATACACATAGAATAGGTATATATACATATATATATGTCAGGGAGACACCTATATATATATATTTCTATTTAATGCAGCGCGAGACAGCTTTAAAGCTGGTAATTCAATTACCGGCTTTTGCTTTCTCCTTCCTAAACCCGACATGATATGAGACATGGTTTACATACAGTAAACCATCTCATATCACCATTTTTTTTGCATATTCCACACTACTAATGTTAGTAGTGTGTATATGCAAAATTTGGGCGTTCTAGCTATTATATTTAAGGGTTAAATGCCGGAAAAAATTGGCGTGGGCTCCCGCGCAATTTTCTCCGCCAGAGTAGTAAAGCCAGTGACTGAGGGCAGATATTAATAGCCTGGAGAGGGTCCATGGTTATTGGCCCGCACCGGGCTAAAAACATCTGCCCCCAGCCACCCCAGAAAAGGCACATCTGTAAGATGTGCCTATTCTGGCACTTGGCCACTCTCTTCCCATTCCCGTGTAGCGGTGGGATATGGGGTAATGAAGGGTTAATGCCACCTTGCTATTGTAAGGTGACATTAAGCCTAATTAATAATGGAGAGGCGTCAATTATGACACCTATCCATTATTAATCCAATTGAATGAAAGGGAAAGTTCCCACGATCTATGAACAGCCAGCAGAGGGCGCCTCACCGCAAATGCAGGTAAATATAGGTCATTGACCTACTTTACCTTCATTCCCTGGTGTTTTGCAGCGAGGAGTAGCGCTGCATTAGCAGAACTCCTGGCTGCAAAATATTTTAACCCCTTCAGAAGGATTTACATCGTTGGACTTTACAGATCTGCGGAAGGTATGTATATTGTTGGTTTATTATGTTTTTTATTTACAGATCGAGGGTCTTCAGTGATTGGATTGGGCGTTAAATAAAATATTACAACAACCTTTGTTTTTATTTCATTAAAATAATTTTTAATAATGTGTTTGTGTAATTTTTTAACCCTTTACTAGTATTGGATTAATAATGGATAGGTGTCATAATTGACGCCTCTCCATTATTAATTAGGCTTAATGTCACCTTACAATAGCAAGGTGGCATTAACCCTTCATTACCCCATATCCCACCGCTACACGGGAATGGGAAGAGAGTGGCCAAGTGCCAGAATAGGCGCATCTTCCAGATGTGCCTTTTCTGGGGTGGCTAGGGGCAGATGTTTTTAGCCGGGGGGGGGGGGCAATAACCGTGGACCCTCTCCAGGCTATTAATATCTGCCCTCAGTCACTGGCTTTACTACTCTGGCGGAGAAAATTGCGCGGGAGCCCACGCCAATTTTTTCCGGCATTTAACCCTTAAATATAATAGCTACAACAGCCAAATTTTGCATATACACACTACTGACATTAGTAGTGTGGAATATGCAAAAAAAATGGTGATATGAGATGGTTTACTGTTTGTAAACCAGGTCTCATATCATGTCGGGTTTGTGAAGGAGATAGCAAAAGCCGGTAATTGAATTACCAGCTTTAAAGCTATCTCACGCTGCATTAAATATAAATATATATATATATATATAGGTGTCTCCCTGACATATATATATGTATATATACCTATTCTATGTGTATATATCTACTCTAATCTAATATGTCAGTGTGATTTTACTGTACTCTGCGCTGAATTGCCGGCTTTTCTAAGGACACGGGTGCGTAAAAATCGGACAGCACTCGCATGGTGCGAGTGCTGTGCGTTTTTTATCTCGCACCCATTGACTTGCATTGGCAAGTCTCGTCCGAGAATCTCAGCAATACGCAGCATGCTGCGATTTTTTTCTCAGCCGACACAGATTTTTCTCAGTCCGATTTCGGCTGGGAAAAAAATCGCAAATGGAATGTCACCTATTGAAAAACATTGGTCCGAGTGCAATCCGATTTTTTTATCGGATTGCACTCGTCCGTTTTTCTCACAAGTGGAAAGGGGCCCTTAGATACAGAGGTCTGTCCCACAAGCCTTGGGGATTCAAAGACTTGTGGAGCAGGCCCTTTACCGCCGGACCCCACTGCCACCAAAGCCACCCATTGGACGAAGCATTTAATTGCGAAATGCGCGCCGGGTGTGGTGCGTCCCCGGGGTCTTCCTCACGGTAACTATACCCTTACTAGTGCTATGTTTACATATATGGTTTGCTAGCTGAGTATTATAGTATATCTATTTCTAACATGTATATTGTGGATCACTAGTATTATTTATTAACATATAGATTACATTGTTTATCTTTATTGATTTTTCATTACACTGTATGTTCCACATATATCTCTGTACTGTATGCAAAGCTGGGCACCAGAATATCTGTTACCTTTTTACTTACTACGAACGTTTATGAGGTCGTCCTTGCGGGAGTCCCACCATTGCTGCTGCACTGGTGGATACTGCCCTACTTTTACTCTGTATGTGTATTTATTCAATAAAATATATTTTTTATATTTTTGGTTCATTTTCCTTGGGTCTGTTGTGTGAAGGTCTGTTGTTGATTTTGTAGTTACTGAGAAGTAACATCCCTGCCCATGTTTGCTTGTCCAGATGTCAGTGGTGATATACATCAGATATAGATTTTTCAGGGAATGGGTGATGTTGTCGGTGACATGCTGGTGCAGTGCAGGCACAGTTTTCTTAGAGAAATAATGGCAACTTGGCAACTGGTACTGGGGGACTTCGACGGCTATCTACTTTCGCCAACATCTGCATCCACCAGGCGCAAAAGGCTGCATTTCTGTGGCCAAGAGATTGAAGATGGTGGATTTCATGCTTTTAGTTTTGTCACGTGTAGGAGGAAACATTCTTCTATGTTACCACAACTTTGGGACTGAAAGCTGGCTGTTGGGCTGAGTATGGAGAACAGGAAAAAATGTTGGACTGTGAGTGAGGTGCAGGCGGAGATGTTGTGATGGATTCAGAAAGATGTGTTGTGCTAGATAACACAAAAGCCTCAGTCATGTCTACTTCCGTAACAACTGACAGGCTCTCACTCACCCCGACTATGGATGGTAAACAATTGTAGCTTCTACGGCCGGAGATCTGTGTGAGAAGACTTGGAATGATGATGGAAGAGGAAGAAGCAGCAGATGAGATTGTTGGGACAGTCGGTGGTTGGCGAGGCCTGCTAGTCTGCATTTTACACAGTCAGATTCTCACGCTAAGGCATGTTGATAATTCATGTACTGGTTCATGCATGTCGAAAAATTATTGCAATTTTTGACTGTACTGATTTTTTTTTTTGCCAAATTTGACAGATAGTGTGCATTAGGTCATCCTTTGCGGCAACCCTTGCCGCCCCCGCGAACTGCACACAGTCAGAGTTGGGGTTGAGGATGCAGTGCTTGTCGTGGTTGCATTACTTTGTTTCTGTGTGGGAAGCTGCAACGTAACCTCCTCATATTCCTCCACCTCCTCTGCAGAGCTACACAGCTGCATACATCTGGGCTCACACCAAGTGGGATCTACAACCACATCATCATCCTTTCTGTTCGCACTCTCCTCACCCTGAGAGTCACCCATCTCCTCTCTCTGCCCTGACACCATAGTATAGTCTACTTGCGCCTCTGTTATATGAGTATCATAAGGATCACCTAAACCCTTGGTAGTTAATGTCTAGTGACGAGGGTCTGGATTCTGCTCGGACCCACTTTTTCCAGCCCTGGATCAAACTTGAAAAAATGCTGGGCATAGGTGCAGATGCTTTCCTACTCTGGATTATGTGATTCTTCAGAGCAGACCTCTGATGTCCATGATATACAATGTGTGAACAGCTCTTCAGAATGGCCCATCTGAGGTTCCCCACAGTCAGTTGAGCGTTTGGAAATTTTTGACGCCGGGGCAAACAAGGGTGATTGGGTCTCCACCTCTGAGGATTGTACTGTGTGTGATGTTAAGGTGGAGGAAGAGGATTAAATGCCACTTGATGCAGCACTTGCCATCCACTATAGCACATGCTCCTTCTGAGCTTCAATTACAAGGCGTACCGCTTTGAGGCTGCCAAATAAAGGGATTTGAGTGTAGGCTCGCCAGTAACAGATGTTGTCAGTATTCTTTAGATAAACAAGACGGTGTTTTTTCATTTGAGCTTTCATTCATATCAACACCTAACCCACGTACACATCGAACACACAGTCTATTCCCCTTTCCTCCATGACCTTGCTTTTTCCCACCCATGTAAGTAGCCTTCCCTTCTTGCACCCTGCTGTTTCACAAACTTAGGCAAACAGCTGTCAGTCACCTGTCACTAGATGAACAATCACTACTTAATTTCTTAGTGTGCCTGAACAACACTACTATGCCTAACGATTTTTAAGTGGAAATCTAGCCTTCTTATTGGTCATTGAAACAGTTTAACATGAATGATTTAGAGTAGCTAATTGGGCATCGTGGCTGCACCACTATATAAGGTCTAACAACTTTTTTATGAAAATCTGGCCATCTGATTTTCCACTAAAACACAGTTTTAGAATAAGCGATTTAGAGTAATAATAATAATCTTTATTTTTATATAGCGCTAACATATTCCGCAGCTCTTTACTGACATTATCATTTCTATCTCCATTGGGGCTCACAATCTAAATTCCCTATCAGTATGTCTTTGGAATGTGGGAGGAAACCGGAGTGCCCAGAGCAAACCCACACAAACACGGAGAGAACATACAAACTCTTTGCAGATGTTGTCTTTGGTGGGGTTTGAACCCAGGACTCCAGCGCTGCAAGGCTGCTGTGCTAACCACTAAGCCACCATACTGCCCCTAAGTAGCTAATTGGGCCTTGTGGCTGCCACACTATATTAGGACTAACAATTTTTACATCGAAATCTCTCTTGATTTGCCACTGAAACACAGTTTTAGCACAAACGATTTGGAGAAGTTAATTGGGCTTCGTGGCTGCACGACTATATTATGCATAGCGATTTTTAAGCGAAAATCTTACCTTCGACTTGCTACTGAAACACAGTTTTAGCACAAATGATTTGGAGTAGCTTATTGGGCCTTGTGGCTGCAACACTATATTAGGCCTATCGATTTTTAAGTGGAAATCTGGCCTTCTAATTTGCCACTAAAATATAGTGTTGGCACACATGATTTGGAGTAGCAAATGGGGCTTCTGGAGACTGCCACATCATTTTTGAATAATGTACTTTGATGCTGGAAGATTGATTTCACACAGGACTATCTCTTTCATTGACAAGTTCACTTTCAGCAGCACCAGCACTAGCACTAGCAGGAGTGACCTCGCTGCACTGTGACACTGAGCAAATGGCGACAGCAAAACAAGATGTCCGCTTTTTTATATGGCCAGGGACATGTGACTTCGGCTACCAATCACAGAAGACCTTGTGTCATGATGTAATGGATGGGTTCTACGCCCTGAATGGTTTCCGGAATCAACACACATAAAGTTAAGTTAAAAAAAAAGTGTGTGCCGCTCCTGTAATCTCTTGAGATGCTCCTTTAACCGCTCTACTCCCTTTCCCCTCATCAAACACATTCCCCGGTCCCCCCCTTCCCTGTTTATCATACAGCAGCACTCTTGTATTCAAAGTCATACAAAAGCATTAGTGGAAATGCAATGATTTACCGAACTGTGACCATCTTTTGCCGACTTTGCGTAAAAATGCTTGTGAAAGCGAACACGAATTTGAATGTGCTATGTTCGTGCCGAATTTGAGATTGGCGAACATTTTGCAAACACATTCGCTCATGTCTAGTGGTAAGCTCTTACATTCTCATTCTGAATTTGATATATTTCAATTGACAAAATAACGTCCAGTCCACACAGAAGATGCTGTGTGAACTGGGAATTCACAACTGTGGCCAAATTATACAGTAAAGAACTGTAGTAGTTTTGGAAATGGCTGGAGGCAGCAATAGGTAGTTTTTAATGCACTCATTACATGCACATTTTAGATTAATGACATAACATTTTAACATAAGAGTAGTAAACTTTAGAACTCTCTGCCACATGATGCTTAAACCCTATCTGCCATTAGACGTACTATTCCATCCATGTGGGGTGGGCCCTACTTCCCAAGGACGGAATAGTACATCATAGGCGATCGGCCGCGCTCACGGGGGGAACGCGGCCGATCGCGGCCGGGTGTCAGCTGCTTATTGCAGCTGACATCCGGCACTATGTGCCAGGTGCGGTCACGGACCGCCCCCGGCACATTAACCCCCGGCACACCGCGATCAAACATGATCGCGATGTGCCGGCGTGCAGGGAAGCATCGCGCAGGGAGGGGGCTCCCTGCGGGCTTCCCTGAGATCCCCGCAGCAACGCGATGTGATCGCGTTGCTCCGGGGGTCTCCTACCTTCCTCCCTGCAGCAAGGCCCGTATCCAATATGGCCGCGGAATCCGGGTCCTGCAGGTAGGGAGGTGGCTTACCAAGTGCCTGCTCAGAGCAGGCACTTGGTAACGCTGCAGCGCTCTGAGACTGATCAGTGATCTGTCAGAGTGCTGTGCAAACTGGCAGATCACCGATCTGTATTGTCCCCCCCTGGGACAAAGTGAAAAAGTAAAAAAAAAATTTTACAAGTGTGTAAAAAAAAAAAAAAAAAAAATCCTAAATAATGAAAAAAAAAAAAATATTATTCCCATAAATACATTTCTTTATCTAAATAAAAAAAAAACAATAAAAGTACACATATTTAGTATCGCCACGTCCGTAACGACCCGACCTATAAAACTGAGTGTCCCACTAGTTAACCCCTTCAGTAAACACCGTAAGAAAAAAAAAAACGAGACAAAAAACAACGCTTTATTATCATACCGCCGAGCAAAAAGTGGAATAACACGCGATCAAAAAGACAGATATAAATAACCATGGTACCGCTGAAAACGTCATCTTGTCCTGCAAAAAGCGAGCCACGATAGCGCAACATCAGCAAAAAAATAAAAAAGTTACAGTCCTCAGAATAAAGTGATGCAAAAATAATTATTTTTTCTCTAAAATAGTTTTTATCGTATAAAAGCGCCAAAACATAAAAAAAAGATATAAATGAGGAGTCACTGTAATTGTACTGACCCGAAGAATAAAACTGCTTTATCAATTTTACCAAACGCGGAACGGTATAAACGCCTCCCCCAAAAGAAATTCATGAATAGCTGGTTTTTGGTAATTCTGCCTCACAAAAATCGGAATAAAAAGCGATCAAAAAATGTCACGCGCCCGAAAATGTTAACAATAAAAACGTCAACTCGTCCCGCAAAAAACAAGACCTCATATCATTCTGTGGACTCAAATATGCAAAAATTATAGCTCTCAAAATGTGGTAACACAAAAAATATTTTTTGCAATAAAAAGCATCTTTCAGTGTGTGACGGCTGCTAATCATAAAAATCCGCAAAAAACCCCACTATAAAAGTAAATCAAACCCCCCTTCATCACCCCCTTAGTTAGGGAAAAATAAGAAAATTTAAAAAATGTATTTATTTCCATTTTCCCATTAGGGTTAGGGCTAGGGTTAGGGTTAGGGCTAGGGTTAGGGCTAGGGTTAGGGTTAGGGCTAGGGTTAGGGTTAGGGTTAGGGCTAGGGTTAGGGCTAGGGTTAGGGCTAGGGTTAGGGCTAGGGTTAGGGCTAGGGTTAGGGCTAGGGTTATGGTTAGGGTTAGGGCTAGGGTTAAGGCTACAGTTAGGGTTAAGGCTACAGTTAGGGTTGGGGCTAAAGTTAGGGTTAGGGTTTGGATTACATTTGCGGTTGGGAATAGGGTTGGGATTAGGGTTAGGGGTGTGTCTTGGTTAGAGGTGTGGTTAGGGTTACCGTTGGAATTAGGGTTAGGGGTGTGTTTGGATTAGGGTTTCAGTTATAATTGGGGGGTTTCCACTGTTTAGACACATCAGGGGCTCTCCAAACGCGACATGGCGTCCAATCTCAATTCCAGCCAATTCTGCGTTGAAAAAGTAAAACAGTGCTTCTTCCCTTCCGAGCTCTCCCGTGTGTCCAAACAGGAGTTTACCCCAACATATGGGGTATCAGCGTACTCAAGACAAATTGGACAACAACTTTTGGGGTCCAATTTCTCCTGTTACCCTTGGGAAAATACAAAACTGGGGGCTAAAAAATAATTTTTGTGGGAAAAAAAAGATTTTTTATTTTCACGGCTCTGCGTTATAAACTGTAGTGAAACACTTGGGGGCTCAAAGTTCTCACAACACATCTATATAAGTTCCTTGGGGGTCTAGTTTCCAATATGTGGTCACTTGTGGGGGGTTTCTACTGTTTAGGTACATTAGAAGCTCTGCAAACGCAATGTGACACCTGCAGACCATTCCATCTAAGTCTGTATTCCAAATGGTGCTCCTTCCCTTCCGAGCCCTCCCATGCGCCCAAACGGTGGTTCCCCCCCACATATGGGGTATCAGCGCACTCAGGACAAATTACACAACAACTTTTGGGGTCCAATTTCTCCTGTTACCCTCGGGAAAATACAAAACTGGGGACTAAAAAATAATTTTTGTGGGAAAAAATTTTAGTTTTATTTTTACGGCTCTGCATTATAAACTTCTGTGAAGCTCTTGGTGGGTCAAAGTGCTCACCACACATCTAGATAAGTTCCTTAGGGGGTCTACTTTCCAAAATGGTGTCACTTGTGGGGGGTTTCAATGTTTAGGCACATCAGTGGCTCTCCAAACGCAACATGGCGTCTCATCTCAATTCCTGTGAATTTTGCATTGAAAAGTCAAACGGAGCTCTCCCATGCGCCCAAACAGTGGTTTACCCCCACATATGGGGTATCAGCGTACTCAGGACAAATTGTACAACAACTTTTTGGTTTCAATTTCTTCTCTTACCATTGGGAAAATAAAAAATTGGGGGCGAAAAGATAATTTTTGTGAAAAAAAAATGATTTTTTATTTTTACGGTTCTGCATTATAAACTTCTGTGAAGCACTTGGTGGGTCAAAGTGCTCACCACACCTCTAGATAAGTTCCTTAGGGGGTCTACTTTCCAAAATGGTGTCACTTGTGGGGGGTTTCAATGTTTAGGCACATCAGTGGCTCTTCAAACGCAACATGGCGCCCTATCTCAATTCCTGTCAATTTTGCATTGAAACGTCAAACGGCACTCCTTCCCTTCCGAGCTCTCTCATGCGCCCAAACAGTGGTTTACCCCCACATATGGGGTATCAGAGTACTCAGGACAAATTGTGCAACAACTTTTTGGTTCCAATTTCTTCTCTTACCATTGGGAAAATAAAAAATTGGGGGTGAAAAATATTTGTGAAAAAAAAAAAGATTTTTTATTTTTACTGTTCTGCATTATAAACTTCTGTGAAGCACTTGGTGGGTCAAAGTGCTCACCACACCTCTAGATAAGTTCCTTAGGGGGTCTACTTTCCAAAATGGTGTCACTTGTGGGGGGTTTCAATGTTTAGGCACATCAGTGGCTCTCCAAATGCAACATGGCATCCCATCTCAATTCCAGTCAATTTTGCATTAAAAAGTCAAATGGCGCTCCTTCGATTCCAAGCTCTGTCATGCGCCCAAACAGTGGTTTACCGCCACATATGGGGTATCAGCGTACTCAGGACAAATTGTACAACAGGGTTTGCGGTCCATTTTCTCCTGTAACCCTTGGTAAAATTAAACAAATTGGAGCTGAAGTTAATTTTTTGTGAAAAAAAGTTAAATGTTAATTTTTATTTAAACATTCCAAAAATTCCTGTGAAACACCTGAAGGGTTAATAAACTTCTTGAATGTGGTTTTGAGAACCTTGAGGGGTGCAGTTTTTAGAATGGTGTCACACTTGGGTGTTTTCTATCATATAGACCCTTCAAAATGACTTCAAATGAGATGTGGTCCCTAAAATAAAATGGTGTTGTAAAAATGAGAAATTGCTGGTCAACTTTTAACCCTTATAACTCCCTAACAAAAAAAATTTGGGTTCCAAAATTGTGCTGATGTAAAGTAGACATGTGGGAAATGTTACTTATTAAGTATTTTATGTGACATATCTGTGATTTAATTGCATAAAAATTCAAAGTTGGAAAATTGCGAAATTTTCATAATTTTTGCCAAATTTCCGTTTTTTTCACAAATAAACGCAGGTAATATCAAGAAATTTTACCACTATCATGAAGTACAATATGTCTCGAGAAAACAATGTCAGAATCACCGGGATCCGTTGAAGCGTTCCAGAGTTATAACCTCATAAATGGACAATGGTCAGAATTGTAAAAATTGGCTCGGTCCATAACGTGCAAACCACCCTTGGGGGTAAAGGGGTTAATATTTGATTCTTTGAAAAAGTTTAATACATATCTAAATGCCTTTGTAGAGATACAGGGCTAGTGGATGCTCTCGCCCGATGGCCCAGCTATCTTTAGAAAGACTGAATGGACTATGAACTTAAACTCATGTCCCTTGGCCTACTGAAATAATATGTCTGAATAATTCAGATTAAATGTGATGTCGCCACAGCTTTACTTGAAATAAAAATTATTATAAGATGGGTGCTAAATCCAGGAATATATTTGAAGCCTGAAAAGCAAATTCTACTTAATATAAGACAGTTAGTAATAATCCAGACTTTTTGCTTATGCTGTTTTGTCTTGGAATTTCTGTCTACTTTGTCCTTCATGTGCCCTTTAAATCTTTTTACAGCTATGTTTCAAAGGCTATTGTTGTTTTTCTTTTCAGGTGGGCCTCATTACTGATTCATTTTGTTGACAAATAAATGTCTAACTATGATCTGGTCAATGATGGTTTTCCACTTCTATCTGAAAATACGGAAACACAGGTGTGGTATACTTCAGAGCTCTGCATTGCCATTTTCAGTTTGATTCATATGTCATGTTCACTTAGGTTGCAAATCTGTCAAAATTCGAATTGGGCAGATTCAGTAAAATTCAGCTCTAAAATTCAATTTTAATTAAATTTACTCGATTCAATTTGACTGTGTCCCAATTGCCATCAAAACCCTTTAAATACGCTCTGAGGGTCTCCCAGCCCTAAACAACAATAACTAGATGGGTATGGAAGGTGTTTAAGCAATAAAATGTCATAGCCACCCGGTCCCTTAATTATCCATACCATGGCAGATCCTCCCCGGGCCACCGCTATCTTCCTAAGGCACCCACTCTGTACCAGTGCTAGTCTCTCTCTTCTCGTCCCAGATGAAGCTGATGAGGCAGCACTTGAGTTGGGCAAGAGAGCCAAACACATCTATATATGCTGTTTATGGTATAATAAAAGTGAGTATTATAAAGTGAATTTAATAAACGTGTGTGTGAAGCTTAATTACTGTGGTACTTCACTATTTCAGGATTCTTCCAGCATTAGCTATGCTATTAGATCTACAAAGCAATTCCCCAGATAAATTGGGAAAGCTAAATATCCCTCATGTCTTGGGAAAGTTATAGCTTCTATAAATGAAAAAACTAAAACTCAAATTTCTTAACAATTCATCATATTTAAAGGGAATATGTCACCAGGTTTTTGCTATGTAATTCAAGAGCAGCATAATGTCGGGGCAGAAACCCAGATTCATGCAATGTGTCACATACTGGGCTACATGTTGTCATTTTTATACAATTACTGTTTTCTGTGCTACCGATCTAGTAGTGCTCAAGTGCTGAGCTCTGTATAACCCCGCACACTGTACAGTGACAAAAAGCTGCTAATCGATGATGGGGGCAGGGTTATACAGAGCAGATGACAGGAAGCATGAGACACCTAGTCCTGTAGTGATAATATGCTGCTAATAAAATACTGATTTTATTGAAACAGCAAAACACAGCCTAGTAAGTGACACATCTCTGGAATCAGAGTTTCTGCACCTTCATCATTCAGCTGTCAAATTCCATATCTAAATCCTGCTGACAGATTCTCTTTAGGCTAAGCTCTAAGTCTGTGCTCCTACATATATATTATGTGGCTTAATTTGGGTCTTTGATGAATCCCAAACCTATAACACAAGCTTTGGTTGTGATATGTTTTAATTACTTTTTGCTGTTGCTAATTAACTTGGTTTCCTAAATTCCCAAATAAAGTTTGTGCTTTATTCATTTTACTGATGGGAATTTGGGTGCTTCACCAATTGAGAAGGGCAATTTCCTTTCCACCATTTTCACATAATCATTGCTTTTTTTTAATTTAATTTTGTTTTATATATTTTTATTTGGGACATGTACTATAATTTCTAGGCACTTTTTATCCATTGATAAGTGTATGACTGCAGACAAAAAAAACATTAATTTAATTTATGGAATTTTCCAATTTGCATAAATATGTTGATTGTACAGGTTATAATTACAGGGCTACCAAATCGGTTTACTTTATTATCGTTTGATGTTTCTTTAGTAAGCTCTATTAACTGAATAAAAAAATAATTCAATGTTTTACATTCAGTAAAACAAAATCCTTAGAGAAAAAAGTGCAGTCGTTGGTCACAGTGTTCCTCCTTTCCATAAAACATATCTAGAATTTGAGACCTAGCAGAGACCTAATAAAATTTTTGGTTTAAAAAGACATTAGGAGGTATAGATGTACCTACTGAGAACTATAGAGTGCTGGCACCCAATGTCCAATGAAAGAGTGAACATTGAAAATGTGCAGGTAACCCAACTATCAAGTGAGGCTGAATTCAAGCAAGGTATCTACAGGAAAGACATACCAAAGAGAGGTTGTTTTGTTATCATCCTCACAAATCGATATCTACTACTCAATGTCAGCACAATATTCATAAAGAAAAATGCGATCACAGGCAGAACAGAGAGCAAAACTGTCTTTCTTTATATTTCCCATCCCACTCAGACCAAACTCCAGAAGGCCTTTCCAGATGTTTAATGTTTACAAGCACGTTGGCGCATACAAAAACCTAAAGAGATGAACTAGCATGGAAGATGGTGTGCATGCAGTGTGTAGGCGCATGTTCACTCTGGCCACTAAATAAAAAAAGAAAGTAGGCAAACACCCTGCAGTAAGTAAATGTCCCGAATATGGTCACCGTGACATGGTAGAATGGCTTTTTTGATTCTGCTAATTAAGCACCCTATATTATTTTCATGCGCTATTGCTATTTATTTACTGCAGGCGGTTTGCTTTTTCTTTTTTTTTTTTAAGGCTTTATCTTTGTACATACAATACGTTGCTGCACTCTTTGGTTTGTCAATTGCCTGCAGCATTGTCTCCGCATCTTTAAAACTGCAATTTTTTCCCACTTTTTCCTAAGCCTTCCATTTTGGCAGGATCTTTGTTCATCCTCCAACCCTTTCCCCACTGGAGGAAGCTTTCCCATAAATTCTTCATCAGTGGAAGCAGCATTCCTCTCCCCACATCCCCCACAGTGGCAGTTGCAATTTTGCTTAATCACTCCAGCATTCGCAACAATATAGTCTCCATCTTACACTGATATGCATCTCTCTACGAGAACACAGATCATAATTTGCCTTGACCTTTTATCAGCACCTGAGTTATACCCACACACTCCTCTTTGATGACCTCCCGTGGGCTGGTTTGTGGGATGTCCTCAGCCCTTCAGGATTTTAAGAGATTCCCAAAATTAACACTATCTTCACTCCATATGATCGCAGAAGTGCCAGATTGCCGCCATATTTTTTATCGGGATTTTATGCTTACTCAGAGACCAAACATGACATGGATGTTGGCAGCGATTTGGCCACTATTGAGTTGGGACTTATAGGCAGGTGTCACAGTTATGATAAAATATGCATATTCTTCCTTGATTAGTCCTGTAGAAGAAAATGTATCTCCAATCACTATCAGATGCATACAAACCGTGATATTCATAACTTTTAACCAATGCCTCGGTGTCTGGTATAAATGTATAACATTTCCCTTGAAGGGGACAACATTTTCACTTCAACTCAGGATGCATTTCCTGGAGACAAAAGAGACTTTTCCACTTCTCTATCTAGGCATAAACACATGTCCCTTTTGTTATCTGACTGTCTGAAAAGACCTCTCCTGTCTTATTAGATGTACTCTGAAGGGAATCTTGGCTTCAAAAGGAATTTTAGTTAGACTTGTCACTTCCTAACTATAAGGAATTTCCTTTATGTCAACTGGGCAATATAGGAAAGATATATATCTTGGTACCGTGTTTGCTAGTAGATAGAAACTGGACAATACTATTTCAAGGGAGCTTAGATTTCAAGCTCTTGTCTGTACTAGAAAAGAAAGTGAAGGGTTGGTGCGTGGCCGAATGCCCCCTCACTAGTGGCTTCAGGGATCTTAGTATTTTCTAAGACAATACTGTATATACAAACCATATTGTGTAAATCTATGGCATATCATCTGTTTATGTCCATTCTGACTTGGCTGGCGTGTGCAGGACAATTTAGGTTTCAGTCTTGTAAATGCAACCAGGCACAACATCCTCCCATAATTATCGTATTGTAAATCCTTATGACAGTTGTAGCATTGACATCTGCTGTACTATGTTAGTGGAAACTGTCATGTGAAATGTTTATTGGCCATTGATTATTTGTTACCAGTAAATAATATGATTTTATTTTCTAGCAGTATTTTCTAGCATTAACGCTTGGTTAATCTTTTGATCATTTAATATCCAGCTTAGCTTTTATTAGTAAAAGCCTATATTATGCTGACTTGGTTTACATTATCAAAGCTTGCTGACATGGGACTTTCCTCTTCATTTTGATGTATGAAAATATTTACTGTCTTTGATTTAGCATTGCTTAGCAAGTATAACATATGTAATGGGGAGCTTCTGTTATGGCAATCCCTCATACACACTAGCTAAGCTTCCATACAGTACAGTATATAGTCATTTATTGTACATTAACCACTTAAATCCGGACATGCACATTTATTTAAAGCAGTTAGATGTGTATGTCATAAAGTATAAAAGTAAGAGAGTTAAAGGGAACCTGTCACCAGAAAAAAGCTATTAACCTGCAGATATGAGGTTAATCAGCAGGTTAACAGCGTTAGTAACCTACCATTGCCTGCACGTAGCCAAACACTGCGAGGAGAAAAATAACTTTATTGCCCTCGGCAGCGTTCCTGTTTCAGTCACATGAGCAGCGCCAGGGCTGGTTCAGTCATCGCTTTGAGTACACAGGGCGGCGGCTGTAACTGCGCCCGTGGCGTTGACCGGCACTGGCTATGATTTGGGGCTCACCGTTAGTCAGCGCCGGGAGCCGGGTATTTTATGAGTGATGATTGAACCAACGCCATTTCCGCCCCCGTGACTGAAATTGAAATACTGTCGCGCATTTTCTCCTCACATCGTTCGGCTGAGCGCGGGTTATTAACGATAACGATATTATCAAGCATCCCCACATCGTCTTCTGACAGGTAAGACATCCATAGGTTACAAAAAGGGAGCATGGAAAGGTCATCATACATCAAGAGTCGCATACTACAGGACGGCCACTGAAAATAACTGTGCAATACCTATATGTCTGGTGCTTGTGTGAATGACTACAACATTAAAAAGGCTCTAAATATTCAACTTAGGCTCATATTTATAAATGGCGTGACATTATTGCTACCATAGCACACAGAAATGAATGCCGTTACCAAATTAATGTGGTGCTGTAATGCCTCGCTAGTTACAAGATATCTGAAATGTATTTATTCAGTATCAGTACTTATATTTTCTGTATTCCATTTCTGTCCACATTTCTCATTTACCCTCTATTAGGAACAAATATGTTTCTGTATAAGATAATGAGGCACAGAATGTCCGCATAATAAAAAAAACTATATATATATATTTGAGCAGCAGAATCGTGAATTGTAATTATAATAAATGTGCTTGCTTACATTATATCAAGAATGTAGAGAAAATCCATCTACGAAAACAGTTTAACCCTTTTCTTACTGACAGAAAATGGTAAACGTTTGGTTGGTAGGTATATAAAGCTGATAGTCTTCAAGTGCAATCTGAATGTGCAGCTACAGGAGTCAAAAGCCAATTGGCAAAGACTCCCAGATTCTTCAGATAAACTTAATGCTCCCCATTGTAAAATCGACGGATACAATATAGTTTACATGCATTGTATATGGAAATCATGACTAATGTAAGGTAATAGTGGCAAATATTATGAAAATGGTAATGAAGGACTTGGTTTGTTAAAGAAATACTTGTCTAATTTTATACAACCCCTTTAATCCTGTTTATTTTATGTAATTCTACATTGTGCTGTTCAGCTAATTGTCTGCAAAGGGCTTTCAGCAATTAAAGGACATTTGCCTAAAGTTACCGTATATGGGTTACTTAATTCATTTTCATAGATAGACATTATTGCTACAGTGTTTGTTGTACTTTGCTGCCATGTACTGGCTATTGTTATTAAATGTCTTCATGTTCTGAAGCTGTTATTCCCACAATGCTTCTCTCTGTAACTCCTCCTATCTTCTTCCTCCCATCCTTTCTGCTGATCATTGCCATCTTGGTAGCATGTATATCAGAACTGAAGAGAGGATTCTCCTGTTATCTCTACCTCCACCTCCATGTTCTATCTCATCTTCATCCATTCATCTTCCCTGACATCTTAACTCATCTCATCAAGGTACTGTGAATAAAATATGTTAAAATTCATCACTGCATCATCCTTCCTTGCAGTCAGTCACGCAAAGGAGGAAAGGTAGTGAGTAATATTATCTGCCATAGCTTGTCTAGAGATCCGTGATCACATCCCTCAGACACATATCAAATAGGTGCAAAGGTGACAGAATATATGTTGTATTGTTTTGTCCCCTTTGTAAAATCTTTTGTATATTTTTATTAACATTGCCTAATTGTTCTGAATTAAATATAACATTTAATAGTTCTGTTCCTTTTGTTCTGTAAACTGCACCACAAAGCCATATGCTACCAGAATCAGGCGTACAGTCAGCCTGTATAAAAATGACTGGTGGTAGAAGCAAGTAGTTCTTGGGTAACTATGGAGCTAGCAGTTACCATACCAGGGGTATATACACATATTTCATGCATGGAAATCGGAGGTGTATATACCATACACTTACTGGTAGTTTCCTATTAACTGACCTTAGTGTAAACAGCTGCAGCCTCCTCCATTACTCATAGATCAATTACGTAATTGTCTTGATGATATGGGGCATCAGATGACTATTTGAGACAAAAATATAACAGTGTGAGTGGTTCAATTATGACCCTCTTGGCTGCAATCTTTGACAATTGGTGGCAGCGGTGGAATTCTGCGTGACACCTCCGGTGTCCACTCGTTTACAAGTATGATTATATAGGATCTATAGACATTACCTGTGTTGAAATAATGAATGAATGAAAACTAATTTTTCAAAACATCTTGACTTAAATAGCGTAAAGTATGAGCTGTATGTGCACTAAAAAATGCACTTACACATCTTGGCATGTTATGGATATGGATGAAGGTATTAGTAGTTGTTTGAAGACTCTTCTGCCGTGTTTGGCATGGAAATCATCAAGATGTGCTGCTGGTAGATCCCTTTGCAATAGCCAACCAATTACATTTTAGATATGGTCGATATAGAGACAAGTCCAAGGACCTGCAGGTCAAAGTAGCATGTTCACACCACACAGGTTGCTTGCAGTAGCACAAGCAACATGCTGCCTTGTGTTTTCATGTTAAAAAAATGGCTCTTGTGACACTTTGGAGAAATTGACATACCATTAATTCCGTGACCAAATCAATGCAACAGTGAGATGTTAGTGTACCTGTAATAAAGAGTGTCTCAGGTATTATATTTTCTGCCATTCTACGCCATTATCCCAGAAGTGGGACCAGTGTGATGTTCCATCGTGAAGGCATCTTCATGGCATTGCCTACATTGTCTCCAGACTAATCTCTGGCTATCATTGCATTTAAGACAAAAGTGGGACTCATTACTGAGGACAATATCCCTTCACTTCAGCCTCTATTACTCCTTGACAGCATTTTGTCTCCATTGGCAACACCATGAACGCTTTCACTATAGAAGATTACACTGACCCCACACTCAAAATATGGTGTGAGCTGGCATAATATATGGTATCCTTTATTTCAGTTTTGCACACTTTACAAATGGGCTAGAAATAAGAAGAGTGATTGCAAGCGTGCTTGATATTATACACATTATCAGTGACAGCATTGATGCATACAGATCAATATAAACAGAGACACACTAACCCAGCTCACCTTTCTGCATGCTCACTGGCCCTTAGCTATGTTGAAATGCGCTATCTCCGTGAACAGTAAGAATGATGCAATGAGTCTATGAAACTATTTGACACTCAGTTCACTGGGTATTAGACAGATAGGGATAAGTAATGTGATCTGGGCAATGTCACTCAGTAACAGTGATTATGATTTTTATTAACAATCCCTCCTCCAGAGTGGTATGGGAGTGCCCTAGGTATACATCTGCCTACTCTTTGCCCTAACCTTGAATGCTACGAACATCATCTGTCAGGGTAGAGTCTGGAGGTCTAATGGTTGTCCCATCAAAATAGGAAGCATAGGGGCTATGTCATTAATAGTGTTGAGCATTCCGATACCGCAAGTATCGGGTATCGGCCGATATTTGCGGTATCGGAATTCCGATACTGAATTCCGATACTTCCCGCGTATCGGATACCGGAATCGGAAGTTCCCAGAATTCAAATTGAACGCAGCAGCCAATGAGGAATGAATGAAAGTGTGGGCACATCCTGTTTAGCATGGTGGGCATGTAAGTACTGGCAAGGCTTGGATTGGCTGCTGAAATGATGTCACTCTGCACTATAAAAAAGCGCTGCCGCCATTTTGCGCTCACTCTGCTGTGATTTCAGTTAGGGACAGGACGCTGTGTTCTAACTGAGGGCCAGTTGAGCTAGCTAATTGCTTTATTTTCCTTTCCAAAGGCTAATTTAGCAAAACGCTGTGTGTTCTTCACTGTTCACCTTGCTCTTGCCTTGCAGCGCTGTTTTAACAGCGTTCTGCAAGGTCTCTGTGTGTGTGTGTGTGCAGCTCACTCTGTAGTCTGTGTGCAGCCATATACCCGGTTGTATTCAGCTCAGGGGGGGTTCACACTGCCTCACACAGTTGTTCTTTTTTGCTCTTAGTGCAGCCTGCTGCACATTTTTTCTCAAATTTCCTATTAGTGTTTTTCCACCAGTCTCCAGCTCTATTGTGGAAAAACACTACATAGGATAACCTAGAGGGGGGTTTTTGGGCCTTGCAGCGCCGTTTACGGCTGTCTGCACGGTCTCCGTGTGAGCCCAGCTCGCCCTGTAGTCTGTGTGCAGCCATAGCCGGTTGGATTCAGCTCAGGGTTCGTTACTGGCTCATACCTTGAGAAAAATTTTCCTTTTTTTCAAATAGTGCAGCCTGTTTAAAATTTGAAAAAAAAAATTCCTATTAGTGTCTTTCCACTCGTATCCAGCTAAATAGTGGAAAAACACTATATAGGATAACCTAGAGGAGGGTTTTTTGGCCTTGCAGCGCCGTTTACGGCTGTCTGCACGGTCTCCGTGTGAGCCCAGCTCGCCCTGTAGTCTGTGTGCAGCCATAGCCGGTTGGATTCAGCTCAGGGTTCGTTACTGGCTCATACCTTGAGAAAAATTTTCCTTTTTTTCAAATAGTGCAGCCTGTTTAAAATTTGAAAAAAAAAATTCCTATTAGTGTCTTTCCACTCGTATCCAGCTAAATAGTGGAAAAACACTATATAGGATAACCTAGAGGAGGGTTTTTTGGCCTTGCAGCGCCGTTTACGGCTGTCTGCACGGTCTCCGTGTGAGCCCAGCTCGCCCTGTAGTCTGTGTGCAGCCATAGCCGGTTGGATTCAGCTCAGGGTTCGTTACTGGCTCATACCTTGAGAAAAATTTTCCTTTTTTTCAAATAGTGCAGCCTGTTTAAAATGTGAAAAAAAAAATTCCTATTAGTGTCTTTCCACTCGTATCCAGCTAAATAGTGGAAAAACACTATATAGGATAACCTAGAGGAGGGTTTTTTGGCCTTGCAGCGCCGTTTACGGCTGTCTGCACGGTCTCCGTGTGAGCCCAGCTCGCCCTGTAGTCTGTGTGCAGCCATAGCCGGTTGGATTCAGCTCAGGGTGCGTTACTGCCTCATACCTTGAAAAACAATTTCCTTTTTTTCAAATAGTGCAGCCAGTTTAAAATTTGAAAAAAAAAATTCCTATTAGTGTCTTTCCACTTGTATCCAGCTAAATAGTGGAAAAACACTATATAGGATAACCTAGAGGAGGGTTTCTTGGCCTTGCAGCGCCGTTTACGGCTGTCTGCACGGTCTCCGTGTGATTTAAACTAGCTCTGTAGCCCGATCTGCACCAAAAAAAAGGTTAAGTTCACCAAACACAACTTACACTTGTGTAGGCCACATTTGAAAAATAATAAAGTTTAGTCCACAATTTACAACATTAGTGTTTCTTACACCTGTTAGGAGGAGCATTACAGGAATAAGCACACTAAGGCCTTAGTACTTTTCTGCTTATCTTTATCTGTCAACCAAGATGAAGAGGGCAGGGAGTAAGGCACGTGGGCGTGGGCGCGGAGCAGGGAGAGGAGCAGGGAGAGGACGTGGTGATTCTGTGCCTGCTGCGGGCGCCGGTGACTCGTCGTCACTCAGTTTCAGCAGGGAACAGTCCTTCATGCGCAGCTTTGTCGGAGAGCGCCGTGCACCGCTGCTGCGTGAAGACCAAATTGAAGCCGTTGTCGGGTGGATGGCAGCTAACGCCTCGGCATCGACTTCAGTTAGTGCCACATCCTCTCAGGCACAGAGCACTGGAGAGCAGCCATCTGTCTCTTCACCACCTGCCAAATTGGCCAGGCAGTCAGAGAGCCCAGGACAGGAGCCGTCTCTACTTCTGTTCTCTGAATCTCTTGGCTTGGAAACAGGGGGCCAGCCAAGCAGCATTGGAGAAATGGAAGAAGAGGCAGTGTGCAGTGATGCCCAACACCTTTTTCTCTCTGACTCTGAAGAGGCAGGTGGGCCAGTGCCTCCGGTGACCACAGCGCAGTACGCATCTGATGATGAAACTCAGGTGCCGCTTTCTCGTGCGTACTGTGCTGCTGAGACTACCCAGGAGGAGCAGTTGGTGGCAGAGGGTAGTGGAGATGATGAGGTCCTTGACCCATCGTGGCGTGAGGAACAGGAAGGTGGTGGGAGCAGCTCAGAGGAAGAGCTTCCTCTTACGGGCCAAAGAGGGAGAGGGAGGGGGAAGACTGCGGAGCCTGTAGCCTCCACTTTGGCACCCGTTAGGAGCCTGTCTCTTTCCAAAGCCAAAAAGGGCGCTCCCAAGACTTGCAGTGCCTGGTCCTTTTTTGACACAGTTGCAGATGACATTTGTTTTGTCAAATGCAAGCTGTGTCATCATAAAGTAAAAAGAGGGAAAAATGTCAGCAACCTCAATACCACAAATATGTGGAAACATGTGCGGACCAGGCACGCGGTGGAGTTACAGAAACACACTGAAGATGTAGGCCAACCAACAGCGGCAGCTACCACCTCTTCAGCTCGTGTTGCCTCTTCCTCCAGCTCACGCACAGCTGGTTTGGCTTCCTCCCAGAGACCTTGTGTAATTCCACCCACAGCACCACCTTCCCAGTCATCCTCACACTCCCAGTCTACTCTACAGCCATCGGTAGTACAGGCATGGGAGAAAAGGCGGGCATTCTCGGCCAACCACCCCCGAGCACAGGCTCTGAATGCAGGCATTGCCAAACTGTTGTCCCTGGAAATGCTCTCGTTCAGGCTGGTGGAGACTGACAGCTTCCGTGACTTGATGGCATTGGCAGTCCCACAGTACAAGGTGCCCAGCCGCTTTTACTTCAGCAGGCAGGCTGTCCCTGCCCTGCACAGGCATGTTGAGGCAAACATAAAACATGCGCTACTGAACGCCGTCAGTAGCAAGGTCCACCTCACCACCGATGCGTGGACCAGTCAGCATGGACAGGGGCGATATGTTTCCCTCACTGCCCATTGGGTTAATGTTGTTGAGCCAGGTACAGATCGTGCGAGTGGCGCAGGACGTGTCCTGCCCACTCCAAGGATTGCAGGAATCCAGTCTGTACGCATCGACTCCTCCTCTTACACCAGTTCCTCTGATTCCTCTCTGCAGGATCCGTCACAGTCCACCCCCACATGGACCCGTGAACGTTTACCTATGACCGACATGAGCACAGCCGTGGCCAAACGTCAGCAGGCCGTCTTGAAACTAGTTTCATTGGGGCATCGAAGCCACACAGCGCAGGAGCTCTGGAATGCCATAAAGCAGGAGAGCGATGTGTGGTTACTGCCAGCGAATCTCCAGCCAGGCATGGTAGTGTGTGACAATGGCCGAAATCTGGTGGCAGCTTTGGCCCTTGGCAACCTCACTCACATCCCATGTCTGGCACATGTGCTCAATTTGGTTGTGCAGAGTTTTCTGAGGGACTATCCGGATCTTGATGCCCTGCTGCACAAGGTCCGCCTAGAGTGTGCTCACTTGCGGCGTTCCAGCTTGGCCAGATCCCGCATTGCTGCTCTGCAGCGCCGATTCCGCCTTCCGGAACACCGCATCATATGTGACCTACCTACCCGGTGGAATTCCACGTTACATATGTTGGAGCGGTTGTGTGAGCAGCAGCAAGCAGTTATGGAGTACCAGCTGCATCAGGCGCAAAGAAGTCGCAGTCAGCGCCGATCAGACTTCACAACCACAGAGTGGGCCACTATGAAGGACGTCTGCCAGGTTTTGCGTCCTTTTGATTATTCCACGCGGATGGCAAGTGCAGATGATGCACTAGTCAGCATGACTGTCCCCCTTATCTGCCTGCTTCAGCAAACTTTGCAAGGGTTAAGGGATGATGTGGTGGAAGAGGTGGAGGATGAGGAGTCACCTTTTCCATCAGCTTCTGGAGAGTCAGCGCCACGTGGTTCCTCACAAAGGGGTACGCAGGGGCCAATTTGTGAGGAGGATGAGGAGGAGTCAATGGAGGAGGAAGAGCTCCGTCCAGAGGAGGGAGCGACACAATTGTCCAGTGGTCAGTGTGTACAGCGAGGGTGGGGTGATGACGAGCGGGCAGAGATCATGTCTCAAGCAGGGGACAGCGTTTCTGGGCCGGTTGGCACTCTGCAGCACATGGTGGATTTCATGCTGCAGTGCCTGAGAAACGACCGCCGCATCGACCACATTCTCAACATGCCTGATTATTGGGTGTTCACCCTCCTCGATCCTCGCTACCGGGACAACGTCCAAAACCTCATCCCTGCGTTGACCCGGGAGCGTAAATTGCGGGAGTACCACGACACACTGGTGAATTCCATCATCTTCTCCTGTCCAACTGAGAGGAGTGCTGCTAGTGCTTTACAAAGCAGCTCAGTGCGTCGAGGCAGTGGGGGAGGCTCTGCCCAAAGAGGGAGCAGAAGCAGTGCCTCTGCCCAAGGCAAGCCCAGTATGGCACAACTCTGGCACACTTTTGTGTGCCCGCCCCAAATGTCTACACCATCACCGGCGGCTCCAGTCAGCAGGAGGCAACGGTTCCGTCAGATGGTGACAGACTACATGGCTTGCCCTCTTACTGTACTCCCAGACGGCTCTTCCCCGTTCAAGTTTTGGGTCTCTAAGCTGGATACATGGCCAGAGCTAAGCCAGTATGCATTGGAGGTGCTGGCTTGCCCTGCGGCTAGTGTCTTATCGGAACGTGTCTTTAGTGCCGCAGGTGGTGTACTAACAGACCGTCGCATGCGACTATCCTCCGATAACGTTGACCGGCTTACTTTCCTGAAAATGAACCAGGCCTGGATCTCGCAGGAATTTGCCACTCCTCTGCCTGATTAAGTAATTGGGTGTCATCCAGGTCTCCTGCTGTGTTCATCTTTCTACCACCTGAACTGCTATTCCTGGGCTCCAACACCGCCAGTTGCGGCTCAGAAGTGCAGGCTGCACAGTAAAAACATACGACCCAGTGTTATTGGGTTTCAGTAACGTCAGCTGATCCCCAGCTGTGTAGCCGGCAATGTGTCCTGCGACCGCCACGCTGGCACAACAACCTAAATGTAAGGGAACCTGTCCCCCCCCCCCCCCCCCGTCGTTTGTTACTGAAAGAGCCATCTTGTGCAGCAGTAATGCTGCACAAGGAAAAGGTAGCTCTTTTTTTTTAGCTCTTTGCACACGCAGAACTTAACACTTATAAAATGTGTTCACTGATACCGTTATACCGTCCCGGAGCTGGGACTTTCCTTCGTAATGTGACGCAGCACAGCTGTCATTCCTACCCCCTTGGTGCCATGCGCTGCCTCCTCAGCGTTGTTTTAAGCTGTCACGGAGCCTGCGCTGTTCTGTTATCCCTTGGGCATGCCCTATTTGCGCTGCCTGTCTTCTGACATAATTTGGTGTCAGGCTGGCTGCGCCTGTGCGGCCGCGGTGCCCGAGATCCCGCCTCGCAGTGTCTTCTGATTGAGTCACACTGCGGGCCTGGGATCCATGGGCATGCGCAGTGCATATCTTCCCCTCGGGCTCTCGCTCATTTCCCTCCGCCTTCTTTAGACTGTGCGCCGTCAGCTGATCCCTAGCATGCCACGGCCGTGACACCGCACAGTCTGAAGAAGAGGGAAGGAGGGGAGTGAGAGTCGAGGTTATGCACTGTGCATGCCCATGGTTCCAAGGCCCGCAGTGGGATTACGTTAGATGAGACTGCGAGGTGGGATCTGGAGCAGCGTGGACGCACAGGCACTGACAGCCTGACACCAAATTATGTCAGAAGACAGGCAGCGCTAATTGGGCATGGCCAAGGGCTAACAGAACAGCGCAGGCTCCGTGGCAGCTTAAAACAACGCTGAGGAGGCAGCGCACGGCATCAAGGGGATAGGAATGACAGCTGTGCTGTGTCCCATTACGAAGGAAATTCGCACCTCCGGAACGGTTTAACGGTATAAAGGGACACATTTTTAGTGTTTACTTCGGTGTTTGCAAGGAGCATAATTAAAAGAGCAACCTTTTCCTTTTGCATCCTTAGTGCTGCACAACATGGCTCTTTCAGCTACAAACGTCTTGGGGGGGGGGGTTAAAGGTTTCCTTTCAACTTGCTCCAATCAGGCTTCGGCCTACACTCTGTTCCTCTGCTCCTCCTGCTGTCCCTGGGCTCTAACACCGCCAGTTGGTGCCTGGAAGTGCTGTGTGTACAGTCAACAGTCGCTCCTCTGTTATTGGGGTTCAGTAACGTCAGCTGATCCCCAGCTGTGTGTGCGGCAATACCTCCAATCTGCTCCTCCTGCTGTCCCTGGGCTCTAACACCGCCAGTTGGTGCCTGGAAGTGCTGTGTGCACAGTCAACAGTCGCTCCTCTGTTATTGGGGTTCAGTAACGTCAGCTGATCCCCAGCTGTGTATCCGGCAACGTGTCATGCGACCGCCACGCTGGCACAACTAAAATGTAAGGGGACCTGTCCCCCCCCCCCCCTAGGCGTTTGTTACTGAAAGAGCCACCATGTGCAGCACTAATACTGCACAAGGGAAAGGTCGCTCTTGAAATTATGCTCCTTGCAAACGCTGAACTACACACTCATGTAATGTGTCCCCTCACACCGTCCAACCGTCCCGGAGGTGGGACTTTCCTTTGTAATGTGACACAGCACAGCCGTCATTGCTACCCCCTTGGCACCGTGCGCTGCCTCCTTAGCGTTGTTTGATTCCGTCATGGACCCTGCGCTGTTATGTTATCCCTTGGCCATGCACAGTTTGCGCTGCCCGTCCTCTGACATCATTTGTTGTCGTCCTGGCTGCGCCTGTGCGTCCACGCTGCCCGAAATCACACCTCGCAGTGTCGTCTAATGTGATCCCACAGTGGGCCTGGTATCCATGGCCATGCGCAGTGCATATACTAGCCTCTCACTCCCCTTCTTCACGCTTCTTCAGACTAGGCGGCGTCAGCTGATCCCTAATAGCATGCCACGGCCGTGACGCCGCACAGTCTGAAGAAGCAGGAAGGAGGTGAGTGAGAGGCGATGATATGCACTGCGCATGCCCATGGATCCCTGGCCCGCAGTGGGACTACATTAGATGACACTGCAAGGTTGGATCTCGGGCAGCTTGGACGCACAGGCACTGCCAGCCTGACACCTACATGATGTCAGAAGACGGGCACCGCTAACTGTGCATGGCCAAGGGATAACATTACAGTGCGGGCTCCGTGACAGAACCAAACAACGTTGAGGAGGTGGTGCCCGGCACCAAGGGGGTTGGAATGACGGCTGTGCTGTGTCACATTACAAAGGAAAGTCCCACTTCCGGGATGGTTTGACGGTGTGAGGGGACACATTATATGAGTGTGTACTTCAGCGTTTGCAAGGAGCATAATTTTCGGAGCCACCATTTTCCATGTGCAGTATTACTGCTGTACAAGATGGCTCTTTCAGCAACAAATGCCTGGGGGGGGGGGTTAAAGGTTCCCTTTCAACTTGCTCCACTGCAGGCTTCGGCCTACACTCTGCTCCTCTTTGATTCCCTGGGTTTCAACACTGTCAGTTGCCACCTGGAAGTGTTGTCTACACAGAAAAAAACACTAGGTGATGTGTCAGTGGGGTTCAGCACCGCCAGCTGTTCCCCTGCTGTGTAGTCGGCAACGTGTCCAGCACAAGCCACGCTGGCACAACAGAACAAAAGCTGCCACCAGTGCAGGCTTCGGCCTACACTCTGCTCCTCTCCTCCTCCTGCTGACCCTGGGCTCAAACACCGCTAGTTTTTGCCCGGAAGTGCTAGCTGCACAGAGAAAAACACCAGCCAATGTGTTAGTGGGGTTCAGCAACGCCAGCTGTTCCCCTGCTGTGTAGCCGGCAACGTGACCTGCAAACGCCATGCAGGCACAGGAACTGAAATTAAAAGGGAACCTGGCCCCACCCCCCCAGGTGTTTCTATGTATAACAGCCACCTAGTACAGCAGTACTGCTGCATTTGTACAAGGTGGCTGACTTTTTCTCCTTGCCCACGTGGAACTCAACACGTACAAAATGTGTCTCATTGAGACCATTCCACTGTCCCTGAGGTGTGACTTTCCTTTGTAATGATACGCAGCACCCCCCTTGGTAGCGTTTCCCGTCTTTTGTCATCATGGTTAGCTGGCTGCGCCTGTGCATCCGCCCTGCTAGAAACAACGCCCCTCGTTGTCATATTTATTTTGTCAGCGAGGGTGTGGTTTATGGGCACGAGCAGTGCATATGTTCGCCTGTCTTAACTCATCTCCTTCCGCCTTCTTCAGACTGTGCGGCCTCCTGGCCGTGGTAGGCGATAAGGGATCAGCTGAGGCCGCTAAGTCTGGAGCAGGTGTAAGGACATGTGTAAGCGGCAAACCTATTTACTGCACAAGGCCACGAATCCCAGCCACGCAGTGTGATTTTTTGAAAACACACTGTGGGTCTGGGATTCATGTCCATCGCTAACCGCAACGGCCGACATGAAATGAGGTCAGAAGACAGGAAGCGCTCACAGCGCATGGCCAAGGGATCACAATAGCGCAGACTCCTGTACAGCAAATAACAACGCTCAGGAATCTGCGCCCAGTACCTAGGTGCAAATTTTGACACCTGTGCTGCGTCTCGTTAAAAAGACAAGTCACGCCTCCACAACTGTTTGACAGTATAATGGGCTAAATAGTGTACGTGTTTTAGTCAGCGTGTGCAAGGAGCAAAACAAATAGAGCAACCTTTCACTTGTGCAGCATTAATGCTGCACAAGGTGTGGCTCTTGTACCTTGCAACACCTGAGGGGGGGGTTAAAGGTAACCTTTGAAATTGGTTCAACTAGGCTTCGGCCTACACTCTGCTCCTCTACTCCTCCTGCTGACCCTGGGCTCAAACACCGCTAGTTTTTGCCAGGAAATGCTAGCTGCACAGAGAAAAACACCAGCCAATGTGTTAGTGGGGTTCAGCACCGCCAGCTGTTCCCCTGCTGTGTAGTCGGCAACGTGTCCAGCACAAGCCACGCTGGCACAACAGAACAAAAGCTGCCACCAGTGCAGGCTTCGGCCTACACTTTGCTCCTCTCCTCCTCCTGCTGACCCTGGGCTCTAACAACGCCAGTTTCTGCCCGGACATGCTAGCTGCACAGAGAAAAACACCAGCCAATGTGTTAGTGGGGTTCAGCACCGCCTGCTGTTCCCCCGCTGTGTAGCCGGCATCGTGTCCAGCACAAGCCACGCTGGCACAACCGACCAAAAGCTGCCACCAGTGCAGGCTTCGGCCTACACTTTGCTCCTCTCCTCCTCCTCCTGCTGACCCTGGGCTCTAACACCGCTAGTTTTTGCCCGGACATGCAATCTGCACAGAGAAAAACACCAGTCAATGTGTCAGTGGGGTTCAGCAACGCCAGCTGTTCCCCTGCTGTGTAGCTTGCAACGTGACCTGCAAACGCCACGCAGGCACATGAACTGAAATTGAAGGGAGCCTGCCCCCCACCCACAGGTGTTTCTATGTATATCAGCCACCTTGTACAGCAGTACTGCTGCATTTGTACAAGGTGGCTGACTTTTTCTCCTTGCCCACGTGGAACTCAACACGTACAAAATGTGTCTCATTACAGACCATTACAATGTCCCTGAGGTGTGACTTTCCTTTTTAATGACACGCAGCACCCCCATTGTTAGCGCTGCCCGTCTCCTGACATCATTGGTTGGCTGGCTGTGCCTGTGCGTCCCCCCTGCCCGACACAACGCCCCCCGTTGTCTCATATATTTTGACTGCGAGGGTGTGATTGATGGGCACGAGCAGTGCATATGTTCCCCTGTTTTCACTCCCCTCCTTCCGCCTTCTTCTGACTGTGCGGCCTCATGGCCGCGGCATGCGATAAGGGATCAGCTGAGGCCGCCCAGTCTGAAGCAGGTGTAAGGACATGTGTGAGCGGCGAACATATTTACTGCACAAGGCCACGAATCCCAGCACCGCAGTGTGACTTTAGGAAAAGCCACTGTGGGTCTGGGATTTATGGCCATCGTTAACCGCACCGGCCAACATGAAATGAGGTCATGAGACGGCCTGCACTAACAGGGTATTGCCAAGGGATAACACAAGAGCGCAGTTTCCTGTACTGCAAATAACAACGGTAAGGAATCTGCGCACAGCACCTAGGTGTAAATTTGTACACCTGTGCTGCGTCTCCTTAAAAAGACTAGTAGTCACGCCTCCACTACTGTTTGACAGTATAATGGGCTAAATAGTGTACGTGTTTAATTCAGCGTGTGCAAGGAGCAAAATTAAATAGAGCAACCTTTGACTTGTGCATCATTAATGCTGTTCAAGGTGTGGCTCTTGTACCTTGCAACACCTGAGGGGGGGGGTTAAAGGTAACCTTTGAAATTGGTTCAACTAGGCTTCGGCCTACACTCTGCTCCTCTACTCCTCCTGCTGACCCTGGGCTCAAACACCGCTAGTTTTTGCCCGGAACGGCTAGCTGCACAGAGAAAAACACCAGCCAATGTGTTAGTGGGGTTCAGCAACGCCAGCTGTTCCCCTGCTGTGTAGTCGGCAACGTGTCCAGCACAAGCCACGCTGGCACAACTGACCAAAAGCTGCCACCAGTGCAGGCTTCGGCCTACACTTTGCTCCTCTCCTCCTCCTGCTGACCCTGGGCTCAAACAACGCCAGTTTCTGCCCGGACATGCTAGCTGCACAGAGATAAACACCAGCCAATGTGTTAGTGGGGTTCAGCACCGCCAGCTGTTCCCCTGCTGTGTAGCTGGCAACGTGTCCTGCAAACGCCACGCAGGCACATGAACTGAAATTGAAGGGAGCCTGCCCCCCACCCCCCCAGGTGTTTCTATGTATAACAGCCACCTTGTACAGCAGTACTGCTGCATTTGTACAAGGTGGCTGACTTTTTCTCCTTGCACACGTGGAACTCAACAAGTACAAAATGTGTCTCATTACAGACCATTACAATGTCCCTGAGGTGTGACTTTCCTTTTTAATGACACGCAGCACCCCCATTGTTAGCGCTGCCCGTCTCCTGACATCATTGGTTGGCTGGCTGTGCCTGTGCGTCCCCCTGCCCGACACAACGCCCCCCGTTGTCTCATATATTTTGACTGCGAGGGTGTGATTGATGGGCACGAGCAGTGCATATGTTCCCCTGTCTTCACTCCCCTCCTTCCGCCTTCTTCTGACTGTGCGGCCTCATGGCCGCGGCATGCGATAAGGGATCAGCTGAGGCCGCCCAGTCTGAAGCAGGTGTAAGGACATGTGTGAGCGGCGAACATATTTACTGCACAAGGCCACGAATCCCAGCACCGCAGTGTGACTTTATGAAAAGCCACTGTGGGTCTGGGATTTATGGCCATCGTTAACCGCAGCGGCCAACATGAAATGAGGTCATGAGACGGCCTGCACTAACAGGGTATTGCCAAGGGATAACACAAGAGCGCAGTTTCCTGTACTGCAAATAACAACGGTAAGGAATCTGCGCACAGCACCTAGGTGTAAATTTGTACACCTGTGCTGCGTCACCTTAAAAAGACTAGTAGTCACGCCTCCACTACTGTTTGACAGTATAATGGGCTAAATAGTGTACGTGTTTAATTCAGCGTGTGCAAGGAGCAAAATTAAATAGAGCAACCTTTGACTTGTGCATCATTAATGCTGTTCAAGGTGTGGCTCTTGTACCTTGCAACACCTGAGGGGGGGGGTTAAAGGTAACCTTTGAAATTGGTTCAACTAGGCTTCGGCCTACACTCTGCTCCTCTACTCCTCCTGCTGACCCTGGGCTCAAACACCGCTAGTTTTTGCCCGGAAATGCTAGCTGCACAGAGAAAAACACCAGCCAATGTGTTAGTGGGGTTCAGCAACGCCAGCTGTTCCCCCGCTGTGTAGCCGGCATCGTGTCCAGCACAAGCCACGCTGGCACAACCGACCAAAAGCTGCCACCAGTGCAGGCTTCGGCCTACACTTTGCTCCTCTCCTCCTCCTCCTGCTGACCCTGGGCTCAAACACCGCTAGTTTTTGCCCGGAAATGCTAGCTGCACAGAGAAAAACACCAGCCAATGTGTTAGTGGGGTTCAGCAACGCCAGCTGTTCCCCCGCTGTGTAGCCGGCATCGTGTCCAGCACAAGCCACGCTGGCACAACCGACCAAAAGCTGCCACCAGTGCAGGCTTCGGCCTACACTTTGCTCCTCTCCTCCTCCTCCTGCTGACCCTGGGCTCAAACACCGCTAGTTTTTGCCCGGAAATGCTAGCTGCACAGAGAAAAACACCAGCCAATGTGTTAGTGGGGTTCAGCACCGCCAGCTGTTCCCCTGCTGTGCAGCTTGCAACGTGACCTGCAAACGCCACGCAGGCACATGAACTGAAATTGAAGGGAGCCTGGCCCCCACCCCCAGGTGTTTCTATGTATAACAGCCACCTTGTACAGCAGTACTGCTGCATTTGTACAAGGTGGCTGATGTTTTCTCCTTGCCCACGTGGAACTCAACACGTACAAAATGTGTCTCTTTGAGACCATTCCACTGTCCCTGAGGTGTGACTTTCCTTTCTAATGATACGCAGCACCCCCCTTGGTAGCGCTTCCCGTCTTCTGACATCATTGGTTGGCTACTTGCGCCTGTTCGTCCGCCCTGCCTGAATAAAATGCTCCTCGTTGTCTTAATTATTTTGACTGCGAGGGTGTGATTGATGGGCACGAGCAGTGCATATCTTCGCCTGTCTTAACTCATCTCCTTCAGCCTTCTTCAGACTGTGCAGCCTCATGGCCGCGGCATGCGAGAAGGGATCAGCAGAGGCCGCCCAGTCTGAAGCAGGTGTAAGGACGTGTGTGAGCGGCCAAAATATTTACTGCTCAAGGCCACGAATCCCAGCACCGCAGTGTGGCTTTATGAAAAGACACTGTGGGTCTGGGATTTATGGCCATCGTTAACCGCACCGGCCAACATGAAATGATGTCATAAGATGGGCAGCGCTAACAGGGCATTGCCAAGGGATAACACAAGAGCGCAGACTCCTGTACAGCAAATAACAACGCTCAGGAAGCTGCTCCAAGCACCAAGGCGTTATTTTGGACACCTGTGCTGCGTCTCATCAAAAAACCAAGTCACGCATCCACTACAGTTTGACTGTAGAATGGGGTAAATTGTGTATGTCTTTCATTCAGCGTGTGCAAGTAGACAAATTAATAGAGCAACCTTTCACTTGTGCAGCATTAATACTGCACAAGGTGTGTCTCTTGTACTTTGTAACACCTGAGGGGGGGGTTAAAGGTTTCCTTTGAAATTGGTTCAACTAAGCTTCGGCCTACACTCTGCTCCTCTCCTCCTCCTCCTGCTTCAACACGGGCTCTAACATCGCTAGTTTTTGCCCGCAAGTGCTAGCTGCACAGAGAAAAACACACGCCATTGTGTTAGTGGGGTTCAGCAACGCCAGCTGTTCCCCCAGTGTGTAGCCGGCAAAGTGTCCTGCAAACGCAACGCAGACACAAAGCTGCCTCCAGTGCAGGCTTCGGCCTACACTCATCTCCCCCTGCTTACCCTTTGCTCCAACACCGCTAGTTGGGGCTCTAGGAAGACAATCTTTAATAGGCAAGGCAACGCATCCGTGTTCCAGCACCGCCAGCTGGTTCTCGGCAGTGTTCTTGTCACAGGTACTCCCTCGTGCCAAGCCTGGTTTCAGCACCGTCAGCTGTTTCCGGGTTGTGTCAACTTCACTGAGACGCCTATGCTTGCCCCGTCGTGGTGCGGTCGAGTTAGCCAACTCCAGGGTGCCTCCAGTTTAGGAGCTTCCTATGTGGGCTGCGTGAACTGGTAGTCAAGGCTGGTTCTGTAGTGCCAGTAGGCCCAGCTCCCCCTGTAGGACTGTTGGGGTTCGGTAACTGCGGCTGCCTCGCGGCCTAGCTGTTCTCTCCTCTCCTGTGGGCCTTGGGGTCCACCACCTGGTTCCAGCACCGTCAGCTGGTTCCGGGCCGAGCCTTTGGCTTAGGTGCCTCCTCCTGGGTATCCGAGTTCCGCCAACGCCAGGCGGTCCTTGGTAGTGCTTTTAAGCGCGGGCACCTACAGCTTAGTAACCGGGTTCCAGCACCGTCAGCTGGTCCTCGGTCGTGCCATTGGCTCTTGCACACTGGGGCAACGCATCCGGGTTCCAGCACCGCCAGCTGGTTCTCGGCAGTGTTTTTGTCACAGGTACTCCCTCGTGCCAAGCCTGGTTTCAGCACCGTCAGCTGTTTCCGGGTTGTGTCAAGCTCACTGAGACACCTATGCTTGCCTCGTCGTGGTGCGGTCGGGTTAGCCAACTCCAGGGTGCCTCCAGTTTAGGAGCTTCCTATGTGGGCTGCGTGAACTGGTAGTCAAGGCTGGTTCTGTAGTGCCAGTAGGCCCAGCTCCCCCTGTAGGACTGTTGGGGTTCGGTAACTGCGGCTGCCTCGCGGCCTAGCTGTTCTCTCCTCTCCTGTGGACCTTCGGGTCCACCACCTGGTTCCAGCACCGTCAGCTGGTTCCGGGCCGAGCCTTTGGCTTAGGTGCCTCCTCCTGGGTATCCGAGTTCCGCCAACGCCAGGCGGTCCTTGGTAGTGCTTTTAAGCGCGGGCACCTACAGCTTAGTAACCGGGTTCCAGCACCGTCAGCTGGTCCTCGGTCGTGCCATTGGCTCTTGCACACTGGGGCAACGCATCCGGGTTCCAGCACCGCCAGCTGGTTCTCGGCAGTGTTTTTGTCACAGGTACTCCCTCGTGCCAAGCCTGGTTTCAGCACCGTCAGCTGTTTCCGGGTTGTGTCAAGCTCACTGAGACACCTATGCTTGCCTCGTCGTGGTGCGGTCGGGTTAGCCAACTCCAGGGTGCCTCCAGTTTAGGAGCTTCCTATGTGGGCTGCGTGAACTGGTAGTCAAGGCTGGTTCTGTAGTGCCAGTAGGCCCAGCTCCCCCTGTAGGACTGTTGGGGTTCGGTAACTGCGGCTGCCTCGCGGCCTAGCTGTTCTCTCCTCTCCTGTGGGCCTTGGGGTCCACCACCTGGTTCCAGCACCGTCAGCTGGTTCCGGGCCGAGCCTTTGGCTTAGGTGCCTCCTCCTGGGTATCCGAGTTCCGCCAACGCCAGGCGGTCCTTGGTAGTGCTTTTAAGCGCGGGCACCTACAGCTTAGTAACCGGGTTCCAGCACCGTCAGCTGGTCCTCGGTCGTGCCATTGGCTCTTGCACACTGGGGCAACGCATCCGGGTTCCAGCACCGCCAGCTGGTTCTCGGCAGTGTTCTTGTCACAGGTACTCCCTCGTGCCAAGCCTGGTTTCAGCACCGTCAGCTGTTTCCGGGTTGTGTCAACTTCACTGAGACGCCTATGCTTGCCCCGTCGTGGTGCGGTCGAGTTAGCCAACTCCAGGGTGCCTCCAGTTTAGGAGCTTCCTATGTGGGCTGCGTGAACTGGTAGTCAAGGCTGGTTCTGTAGTGCCAGTAGGCCCAGCTCCCCCTGTAGGACTGTTGGGGTTCGGTAACTGCGGCTGCCTCGCGGCCTAGCTGTTCTCTCCTCTCCTGTGGACCTTCGGGTCCACCACCTGGTTCCAGCACCGTCAGCTGGTTCCGGGCCGAGCCTTTGGCTTAGGTGCCTCCTCCTGGGTATCCGAGTTCCGCCAACGCCAGGCGGTCCTTGGTAGTGCTTTTAAGCGCGGGCACCTACAGCTTAGTAACCGGGTTCCAGCACCGTCAGCTGGTCCTCGGTCGTGCCATTGGCTCTTGCACACTGGGGCAACGCATCCGGGTTCCAGCACCGCCAGCTGGTTCTCGGCAGTGTTTTTGTCACAGGTACTCCCTCGTGCCAAGCCTGGTTTCAGCACCGTCAGCTGTTTCCGGGTTGTGTCAAGCTCACTGAGACACCTATGCTTGCCTCGTCGTGGTGCGGTCGGGTTAGCCAACTCCAGGGTGCCTCCAGTTTAGGAGCTTCCTATGTGGGCTGCGTGAACTGGTAGTCAAGGCTGGTTCTGTAGTGCCAGTAGGCCCAGCTCCCCCTGTAGGACTGTTGGGGTTCGGTAACTGCGGCTGCCTCGCGGCCTAGCTGTTCTCTCCTCTCCTGTGGACCTTCGGGTCCACCACCTGGTTCCAGCACCGTCAGCTGGTTCCGGGCCGAGCCTTTGGCTTAGGTGCCTCCTCCTGGGTATCCGAGTTCCGCCAACGCCAGGCGGTCCTTGGTAGTGCTTTTAAGCGCGGGCACCTACAGCTTAGTAACCGGGTTCCAGCACCGTCAGCTGGTCCTCGGTCGTGCCATTGGCTCTTGCACACTGGGGCAACGCATCCGGGTTCCAGCACCGCCAGCTGGTTCTCGGCAGTGTTTTTGTCACAGGTACTCCCTCGTGCCAAGCCTGGTTTCAGCACCGTCAGCTGTTTCCGGGTTGTGTCAAGCTCACTGAGACACCTATGCTTGCCTCGTCGTGGTGCGGTCGGGTTAGCCAACTCCAGGGTGCCTCCAGTTTAGGAGCTTCCTATGTGGGCTGCGTGAACTGGTAGTCAAGGCTGGTTCTGTAGTGCCAGTAGGCCCAGCTCCCCCTGTAGGACTGTTGGGGTTCGGTAACTGCGGCTGCCTCGCGGCCTAGCTGTTCTCTCCTCTCCTGTGGACCTTCGGGTCCACCACCTGGTTCCAGCACCGTCAGCTGGTTCCGGGCCGAGCCTTTGGCTTAGGTGCCTCCTCCTGGGTATCCGAGTTCCGCCAACGCCAGGCGGTCCTTGGTAGTGCTTTTAAGCGCGGGCACCTACAGCTTAGTAACCGGGTTCCAGCACCGTCAGCTGGTCCTCGGTCGTGCCATTGGCTCTTGCACACTGGGGCAACGCATCCGGGTTCCAGCACCGCCAGCTGGTTCTCGGCAGTGTTTTTGTCACAGGTACTCCCTCGTGCCAAGCCTGGTTTCAGCACCGTCAGCTGTTTCCGGGTTGTGTCAAGCTCACTGAGACACCTATGCTTGCCTCGTCGTGGTGCGGTCGGGTTAGCCAACTCCAGGGTGCCTCCAGTTTAGGAGCTTCCTATGTGGGCTGCGTGAACTGGTAGTCAAGGCTGGTTCTGTAGTGCCAGTAGGCCCAGCTCCCCCTGTAGGACTGTTGGGGTTCGGTAACTGCGGCTGCCTCGCGGCCTAGCTGTTCTCTCCTCTCCTGTGGACCTTCGGGTCCACCACCTGGTTCCAGCACCGTCAGCTGGTTCCGGGCCGAGCCTTTGGCTTAGGTGCCTCCTCCTGGGTATCCGAGTTCCGCCAACGCCAGGCGGTCCTTGGTAGTGCTTTTAAGCGCGGGCACCTACAGCTTAGTAACCGGGTTCCAGCACCGTCAGCTGGTCCTCGGTCGTGCCATTGGCTCTTGCACACTGGGGCAACGCATCCGGGTTCCAGCACCGCCAGCTGGTTCTCGGCAGTGTTTTTGTCACAGGTACTCCCTCGTGCCAAGCCTGGTTTCAGCACCGTCAGCTGTTTCCGGGTTGTGTCAAGCTCACTGAGACACCTATGCTTGCCTCGTCGTGGTGCGGTCGGGTTAGCCAACTCCAGGGTGCCTCCAGTTTAGGAGCTTCCTATGTGGGCTGCGTGAACTGGTAGTCAAGGCTGGTTCTGTAGTGCCAGTAGGCCCAGCTCCCCCTGTAGGACTGTTGGGGTTCGGTAACTGCGGCTGCCTCGCGGCCTAGCTGTTCTCTCCTCTCCTGTGGGCCTTGGGGTCCACCACCTGGTTCCAGCACCGTCAGCTGGTTCCGGGCCGAGCCTTTGGCTTAGGTGCCTCCTCCTGGGTATCCGAGTTCCGCCAACGCCAGGCGGTCCTTGGTAGTGCTTTTAAGCGCGGGCACCTACAGCTTAGTAACCGGGTTCCAGCACCGTCAGCTGGTCCTCGGTCGTGCCATTGGCTCTTGCACACTGGGGCAACGCATCCGGGTTCCAGCACCGCCAGCTGGTTCTCGGCAGTGTTCTTGTCACAGGTACTCCCTCGTGCCAAGCCTGGTTTCAGCACCGTCAGCTGTTTCCGGGTTGTGTCAACTTCACTGAGACGCCTATGCTTGCCCCGTCGTGGTGCGGTCGAGTTAGCCAACTCCAGGGTGCCTCCAGTTTAGGAGCTTCCTATGTGGGCTGCGTGAACTGGTAGTCAAGGCTGGTTCTGTAGTGCCAGTAGGCCCAGCTCCCCCTGTAGGACTGTTGGGGTTCGGTAACTGCGGCTGCCTCGCGGCCTAGCTGTTCTCTCCTCTCCTGTGGGCCTTCGGGTCCACCACCTGGTTCCAGCACCGTCAGCTGGTTCTCGGCAGTGTCTTTTGCTCTTGTACCTTCTGCTCCCCATCCTGGTTCCAGTACCGTCAGCTGGTTCCGGGCAGAGCCTTTGGCTTAGGTGCCTCCTTCTGGGTATCCAAGTTCCACCAACGTCAGGTGGTCCTTGGTAGTGCTTTCAGGCACGGGTACCTCCTGCTTAGTAACCGGGTTCCAGTAACGTCAGCTGGTCCTCGGTAGTTCCATTGGCTCTTGGACCTTCGGCTACCCATCCGGGTTCCAGTACCGTCAGCTGGTTCTCGGCAGTGTCTTTTGCTCTTGTACCTTCTGCTCCCCATCCTGGTTCCAGTAACGTCAGCTGGTTCCGGGCAGAGCCTTTGGCTTAGGTGCCTCCTTCTGGGTATCCGAGTTCCGTCAACGTCAGGCGGTCCTTGGTAGTGCTTTTTAGCACGGGTACCTCCTGCTTAGTAACCGGGTTCCAGTAACGTCAGCTGGTCCTCGGTAGTTCCATAGGCTCTTGAACCTTCGGGTAGCCATCCGAGTTCCAGTTCCATCAGCTGGTTCTTGGCATTTTCTCAGCCTTCTTGTACCTTCTGCTACATTTCCAAGTTGAAGACCCTAACGTCGACGACCCGGAAGACCACCACGATGACGACGACACGGAAGACCACCCCGATGACGACGACGACGACGGCGGAGACGACGACGGCGGAGATGACGACACTGGAGACGACGACCCTGGAGACGACAACATGGAAGACCGAGAAGCAGAAGAACAAGAGGCTGCAGAACAAAGAGCAGAAGAACATTAAGCATAAGACTTAATATCAGAGCAAAAGATATTATCTAAATTATATGCAGAAGAAGACTAAGCAGTGTATGGGGGTGAGTCCGTTCCTCCTCGTGGTGCCCCTGGATAAAGCCTGATGCTGCAGGCCAAACTGAACGCGGACAAATGTAACTTTTGTGACTGGCAGAACGGAAGGTGTAATCTTCAAACTTTTATAGATAACAACTACGGGAATGCCTGTCACAAATGAGAATATGATGAAGAAGTAGAATAGGAAGAATAATAACAGTGGAATAAAAAGAATATGTAGAATAAGAAGAATAATAATAGTTGAATAAAATGAATATGAAGAATGTAATAAAAAAAAAAAAATAGGTAGAAGATGAAGAAGAAGATGAATAAGGTGAAGAAGTTGATGTCAAAGATGCTGATGATGATGAAGATGAAAGTGTGGGAAAAGAAAAAAAAAAAGAAAAAAAAGAAGGGGAAGGGCGTGGAATAGTGAAACATCAATATCTGACAAAATAAAAAAAAAATTTACATAGTCAATATCTTTGTCACTCCGAACGTCTTAAAAAAAAACAAAAAACATGCTATTCTATTTGATTGGGATAAACCTCTATGACTTTAATGTCTCCGCCACCTCCCCAAATACATCCGGCATTATTCTTAGTTGTTTTCCTTCATGTAGAATGAACCTACAAGGAAAGAAAGGGTTTATTTTAATTCCGATATTTTGGTCCCATTGACTTGCATTGGGATCGGGTATCGGTATCGGCGATATCCGATATTTTTTGAATATCGGCCGATCCAAACCGATACCGATACTTTCCGATATCGGAAGGTATCGCTCAACACTAGTCATTAATTTATAGCAAATCGGGTTATACAATAATAGCTTGCAACCATCCAAGACACAGTTGAACTGTCCTAAATTAGGAGAGCTTGTCTGCTGCCACAGTAAGTTGGAGAAATATCCTGACTTCAGCTCCTTAGATATACAGAAACATCTGAAAATAACAGTGGGATAGGGAACTATCTGATCCCTCCTTTACTATTTAGTCTATTTAGAAATTGAAAATCCTGCTGAACTTTGGATCAAAAAAAAGGGAAGAAGCCAGCACTGCTTATGGTCAGAACGCAATAACTGAAGTGCAATTGCACATAAATTCTAACTGTATTTCAAATATGAGACATTTAGCAAACAATTGATCAATTCTTTGAGCTACCCCGCCACTTCACGGCATTCTCATAATGGGGCAGTCCTAATCTACGTATTTTATTTACGTTGTGCCATTATGGCCTCCTGAATGTATAAAAAAAAAAAAAAGGACCACATAACATGCGAACTGTACCTGGAGCATTTTCAGAATCACTCCCTTGGTGCCAGGAAAGACAAACGCAGGTAAAGGCCGATCAGGTCCAGTGCGGACATTTCAGATCTGGCATCCACACTGCCAAACCCGCACCAAAGATGAAGGGTGAGACAGGCTGAGACACAGGTGCACAATTAACTGGAGCCTGAGGCAGGGCAGGGCTGCTATGTGTGTGCACAGCAGCCTATCAATCACAGTGAACACAGAAAGAATGGTGCACATAACCCAGCGTGCGCGGCAACAGTGGTGGTCAGCCACATACCAATGCAAAGCAAAAAAAAGGGAAGAAGCCAGCACTGCTTATGGTCAGAACGCAATAACTGAAGTGCAATTGCACATAAATTCTAACTGTATTTCAAATATGAGACATTTAGCAAACAATTGATCAATTCTTTGAGCTACCCCGCCACTTCACGGCATTCTCATAATGGGGCAGTCCTAATCTACGTATTTTATTTACGTTGTGCCATTATGGCCTCCTGAATGTATAAAAAAAAAAAAAAAAAAAAAGGACCACATAACATGCGAACTTTGGATCACCTGATGCTCTTTATAAAGACTGACGGTAGACCAGGGATCCAATGGTTAAGCAGCAGAGACAAGGAGCACAACACAGGCAAGGAATGTATGTGTGTAGCAGAGCTTTGTGTGTTTTGAAAGTAAGATGCATGTGTATGTGTGAGTTGTGGCAGACCTGGGCGTTGTTATAATGGGCTGTGCGTGTGCTGATGTAGTAGAGGTGTGTGTGTCTGTACACTGTGGAGGAATTATACTATGTGTGAGGGGCTGTATGGGCATCATACTGCGTGATAAGGCGGTGTGGGCATCTTAATTTGTGAGGGAGCAGTATGGACATAATACCTTGTGTAGAGAGCTATTAGGTCATAAAATTATAAGGGGCTATGCATGCATTATACTGGGTGTGGGAGCTGAGGGGGCATCATACTGTGAGAAAAAAATGTATTGTGGAGGTTACCATGCTGCATGTGATGCACTTTGGATGGGATAATACAGAATGAGCGACAATATGGGAGGCATCATACAATATGGAAGGTACTGTGATGAAATCATACTGTAAGAGGGGCACTATGAAGAACATTATTCTATATGGGGCACTGTAGAGGCATAATACTTGGGTAGTACTGTATGGGCATCATACTGTGCATGTGGAGATACCTGTGGGGGCATCATACTGTAGGTGGGCACTTTTGGGGACAGCATACTGTATGAGGAGTGCTATGGAGGGCATCATACTATCTGTGGGGAATGTACTGTGGGGGCGCTGGAATGTACACTCATGATTAAAAGTTATGAGACTTCCACAAATTTTGGTTTTTACATTTTGCTGCTGCTGTGTTTTTAGATATTTTGGCAGAATGTTTCTATGGTATGCTGAATTACAATTATCAGCACTTCATACGTTTTTAAACTTTTATTGAGAAATGCAAAAACACAGTATTTACAGTGAAGATCACTATTTTTTAAGACTTATTTAGTTAGCCCTGCCATACTGGATATTTGCTTCAGGACCAAATCCTGACTGATGGCAACCTATTCTTGTTGTTATGACTGCCAAAGCACATTCACACAAGTAATGTATAAACCAGGAAGACAAATACCTGAACCTGACAGGTCCCTGTCGAGATTAGGAAAAAAACCCTTCTCTGACCTTGGTCTGTCACTGTCTGACCTCGGATGTTGGCACCCTAAAATAATGCAATGCCCCCACTCGACAGCGGCTTACCATGAATGACCTTAGCAGCTCCTAGGATCACTAGTAATAAAGAAATCCCACTAGAAACAAATGCAACCACCCAAAATATGACTAAGTGAGTGAATCCAGCGGTCTATCACCAGCAGTAAACAACAGAAGGGGAAGCTATTTAAAGCTGCACCTGAAAGGTGATTAGACAGACAAATAGAGTAAATGAAAACCACTTGTTACCCAAAACTGACAAAAACAAAGGTGACAGCACTAAAACACCCAAAGAAAAGGTGAATCTGCTGTGCTCAGCAGAAAGAGACGCCAACCACAGAACACAGAATCAAGGGTTCGAATACAGAGGCATGACACTTATCTAATCAGTGATTTGAGTTTGTCACAATTTATGTGATTTTGTTTGCAAACTCAGTTTTTTTAAATTGACCACAGGGTTTTAATGTGATTGAGATCTGGGGAGTTTCTTGGCTATTGACCCAAACTTTCAATATTTTGCTCACTACGTCACCTGGTTGTCACTTTTGACTTGTGACATGATGCTCCAACATGCTGGCAAAAGTTCATCATTGGGAGACGTTGCTCTTGGAGAATGTTTAGATATTTTTCTTTTTTTTCATATCAGTGTTCGCAAGCAAAATTATGAGTGAGCTCACTCTTTTACATGAAAAGCAACCCCACACTTAAAAGGTCTCAGGAAACTTTACTGTTGACACGGGACTCATGGTAGCTCACTTTTCTTCTCTGGAAAATCAAATCATTCTTCTAAATGTACTAACTAGTCTGAAAAAGCTTCAAGAGCAAAAATAACGTTACCTGCATCCTCTACAGTCCTATCCCTGTAGTTCCTGCTTAATGTCAGTTTGTCCTTGATGTTTTTCTTGGAGAGAAGTAATTTCTTTGCTGCCCTTATTGGCAGCAGGCCAGCCTCTAAAAGCCTTCTCTTCACAATGTGCAGATGCATTGACAACTAACTTTTGCTATTCTTGTGCAATCTCTGTACTGGTGTTAAATCTATCATATAGCTCAATCCACTTTAGGAGAAAGTCATGGCACTTGTTGGACTTTCTTGGATGCCCCTGTGTAGGGGAATTAACTATAGGGACATCATATTGTATGTGGGGGAGTATACTTTGGAGATAGAATACTCTGTGTGGGGGAATGTAATATAGGGACATCATACTGTATGTAGGGGAGTAAACTGGAGAGACATCATACTGTGTGGGGGGAAGTGTAATATGGGGTCATCATAAGGTGTGTGGAGGAACGTACTAAGACAACATGATGCTGTTTGTAAGGTAAATGCACTTTGGGGGTTTCGTAATGTTTAGAGAAAAGTGTACTATGGGAACTTCATACTGTGTGTCTGGGAATTTATTTTTGTGAAGTCATGCTGTACGTATAGGTAATGTATTGTGGGGAATCATACTTTGAGGAGGATATGTAGTGAAAGGGATATCATATTGCATGTGTTTTGTAATGTATTTTGGGGACATCATAATGTGTATGGAGGGATGTAGTGTGTGGATATCTTACTGTGTGTCTGGAACTGTCCAGCATCATACGGTGTAGGGGAAATGTAATGTGAGGACATCATATTGTGTGTGAAGTGAGGGTGTACTGTAGGGACATCATCCTGTGTGTGGGGAAATGTTTTTCAGGCCATTATACTATGTGCAGGGAATGTACTGGAGGGACGTCAAACTGTGTGTTGGAACCTTATATGGGGATTTCATACTTTCTGTGGGGGAATATACTTTGGAGATATCGTACTATGTTCTTGAAAATATACTATGGAGCTGTGTGTGAGGGGATATACTGTAGTTGGATCATATTGCACATGGAGGAATCTTCTGTGGGGAGCATCATACCATGTGTATTATAGTGGCTTCATACTGTGTGCAAGGGTATTATTAGGACCGTGAAAGTTGCTGTATACTGTGCGGAAATATTAATAGGCTTCACTAGGAGCAGTATGTTTGGTGAGATTGCAAATAAGTGACTGAGCGGGGGTTGGGTACTGATTTTGTACACAATGAAAATCAGTCTCTTTAATATTTTTCAAAGTTGGGATGGATGTAATTCTTCCTCATTGATCGGACATTTAGGACAGGGGTTGATGGTCCTAAGGAGAACTTAAGCTGTTGCTATAATAATTGTCTTTAGCTTTCCTTGACACATGTAAAGAAAAGCTTCATTTTATCAACATCTCAGTTTCACTTGAAAATTATGTACCTTGACTTTCTGAAAAATTCAACTGTATTTAAATCACAATATCCGACGTGTGTAAGAGTAAGTGTAAAAATTAAGGTAAATGGGCAAATTGTATTAATATATTTATGTTTTTTTCAGCACATTATAACTCTTGTGACAATGGGTTCTGACTTTAAAGATCACTGCAGTTCAACTTTCTGAAGAAAAGACCTCCACTTTGTTTAAGTGATGAACTCATCATTGCATCCACGTATACTGGAACTTAATATAAGCAACTTGGACGGCAACAATACGGTGCCCACAAGCAAGACTAAATTATCGTCATGTGATCAAGTGGTAATAGCTGCTGAAGTATTTTTAACCCTTGGCATTGTAAGTCTCCTTGAAAACATCTTGGTCATCTCTGCCATTATTAAAAACAAGAATCTGCATTCGCCTATGTATTTCTTTGTGTGTAGCTTAGCAGTGGCTGATATGTTAGTTAGTGTGTCTAATGCATGGGAGACAATCACCATAAATCTTATCAATAATAGACATCTAGTCATGGAAGATGCCTTTGTACGTCATATTGACAACGTTTTTGATTCACTGATCTGTATTTCAGTGGTGGCTTCCATGTGCAGCTTACTTGCCATAGCAGTGGATAGGTATATCACCATCTTTTATGCATTAAGGTACCATAACATCATGACAGTGAAGAGAGCTGGAGCCATTATTGCTTGCATCTGGACATTCTGTACAGGATGTGGTATTATATTTATTCTCTACTATGAATCAACTTATGTAATAATATGTCTTATTACTATGTTTTTCACCATGCTTTTCCTCATGGTATCATTGTATATTCATATGTTCTTGCTGGCACGCACTCATGTAAAGAGGATAGCTGCCCTGCCAGGCTATAACTCTGTCCACCAGAGAACAAGTATGAAGGGCGCCATTACTCTAACTATATTAATAGGTATATTTATTGTGTGCTGGGCACCATTCTTTCTCCATCTAATTCTCATGATTTCATGTCCACAGAACCTTTATTGTGTGTGTTTTATGTCTCATTTTAATATGTACCTCATTCTTATAATGTGCAATTCCGTCATCGATCCTCTGATATATGCATTTCGCAGCCAAGAAATGCGAAAAACATTCAAGGAAATCATTTGTTGCTGCAATCTGCGAATAACCTGTGAGCTGCCTAGCAAATATTAATATTAAAATACTGAAACCATCACGTTTTTCCTTTTGCTTGCAGTTTCCTTTGTTCATAAATATTTTTATGGCTTTCTTAACAGGTGTGGAGGCGATACACGTGGCCGTGGGCATCAAATTGCTTACAAAAAAATGAAATGCTTCATTTCAAAATGTTCAAAAAACTAAAGGTTATACAACTGAAATAATTAACTAATCTGATAATTATTTCATATAATAAATGGAAATAGTCACATGAAGTTGTATATTCCCAAAAGTACTGTGTATAAATAGAAAATAAAAATAAAGCAGAAATATCCTGAAATATAGTGCAGAAGTTATATTTAAAAATTTGGTGTAATGAATTAAATATAGTCCTAAGAAACACTGAGCAACCCTGTGAATTCTATAGTTTTTGTATTAGAACATGGCAAAATAAAATCTGGTCCTTTAACCCCTTAGTGACAGAGCAAAACTTGTACTCAATGACCAAGCCAATTATTAGAATTCTGACCACTGTCACTTCATAATGATCTGGAGAATCATAATGACAGGTCAGAATTTGGTGCACATGGTAATACAAATCTAAAAAACAGTTGTGGAATTGCATTTTTTTTGCAATGTCACTGCACTTGGAATTTTTTTCCTGCTTTCAAGTACACGACATAGTAAAAACAATGGTGTTGTTTAAAAGTACAACTTATCCCACCAAAAACAAGCCCTCACATGGCCATATTGACAGAAAAATGAAAAAGTTATTGCACTGGGAAAAAGGGGAGTGAAAAACAGAAATGCAAAACCGAAAAACAGTTCTGCGGCGTGAAGGGGTTAAAACAATATCATCCTATCAAAAAATCTTCCCCAGAATAAGCCAATTGTTAATTACACTCATAGTAAGCAACATGCTGCCAGAAGTATTTTTGTGCCACATACAGTTATTAAATTCAACTACAACAATTTAAGTAACTCCTCAACCATTTTTTGCCATTTCTTATTTCTTTTGTTATCTCCCCTTGCCTAAAATGAAATGTACAGTGTGAATGCTATATTACTAGGTAGGTACACTCATGAAAGCAATTTGCAGTAACATCCTGCATTATTGTTGCAATGCATACAATTTTTAATTTCAACTACTAAAAGGATTATAAAACCTTAACCTCTTTTCTTTTTTTTTGTATCCCTCACAAAGTGGTTTAACATTTTTCGTTTCTTTTTCTTCTGTAGTAGACCATTATCAATTGTTGTAGTAGTTCAATGTTTATGTCACAATGACCTTTTGCAGGTACTTGCTTTTGGGACAAGAAACTAAGAAGCCTTTCTTGTCCTGTTCTTTTTTACGAAATTACCGACAATGGAGGGGGGGGGGCATTTTTTAAAAATCTGTTATATAATAGATATCCAAGAAGTATTGTTTCTCCTTGCGGAGATTGACATAATAAGCATGCCGAGATAAGGAGACTTAATGCTCCTTTGGCAAATATGCAAATTGCCTATTCAGAGAGGAAGAGGACTTAAAACACTAGTGCCCAGCATTCTAGTCCTCTTCCTCTCTGAAGAGACAATTTATAGAATAGAAACATTTACATTTGTGAACACCTGTTTTAATAGTCAATTTATCAACTAAACATCCCAGGACCATACCGCATGCTGCCGTATTTTCATTTTCTGGTATGCACCTAATTATACCAACCTTGCAACATAACATTTTGGGTGGCATTGCAAAAGTTACCTAAAAATGGTTATGGTTTTACAACTGTTTTAATAGTCAAAATTAATAACCAATCACGTCAGAACAATACTGCTGGCTGTTTTCTATAAGTCACTTTCTGTTCGTGTATGTTTGTGTACGTTCCTAGCAATATAATGTTTTGGCGTTATGTACACTGCAATTTTTTGCACCACTCCGTGTGTGCGTCCTACAGCCACCGAGCCGCTGATCAGATGTACACCACTGATTAGCATCCTTGCTCACTTTGGCAATGCTTTTTTTCCTTCCTATTTTGTTTTTCCCCTTTTTTACCATATCCATGCGTGCGTCCTACAGATGTTTAGCGCTTGGTGGGTGACAAACATCACTGATCGGTTTTTGTTTTTTGTGTGACAAAAGAATGAGTAAAAAATAATTTAGATTAGTTAATAAAAGTAGATTTGGGACAGTAAAATAGACTGTAGTAATCATCATCTACTACAGTATTTTTTACTTAATTGAGTTAGTGTCAGATAGTAAAGAGTAAAAAAAAAGCAATTTAGATTATTTGTTAGGATTAGAGTAATTTAGATGAGTTGATAGGACTGTAAAAAATATGCCATAGTAACTGTCGTCTACTACAGTATTTTTTTACTGAATTGAGTTAGGTTTAGTGTCAGAGTGGGGAAAAAAGAATCATCTGTGCAGACATCCTACAGCCATCGAGTGCTGATTACTAACATACGAGGGGCGATCCAAAAGTAATGATAATCAATACTAAACACAATGAATATAGTCAAAAAATAAATTTATTTTTCTACATAGTCTCCTAACAATATGCACAAAAGGCCTATCAACTATATCAAACAGGCCACAGAATGCTTGAGTTCAAAAAATAGAAGTTTATTATTAGCAAACAGAATAAAACATTACTCTCACTAAATATAAAAATGCCTCCAATCCAATGACCGGCTTTACATGAAATGCAGATATACAGCACTAGCAGGTTTAATGTTATATACACAATAACATGTTTGTAATTAATTAACCTGTATCTGTTAGCTGAAGATTATATGTTAATATGCTGGAGGGTTACTGGTGGAAACAAGGGGATCTGTTGCATAACTCCTAAAATATGTCTGATAGCCAATAAGGCTTAGCTCAAAACACAAGGAGATCTCTCCTCATCCAGATCACATACCCCTATATAAACGCCCAAATGGTGAATATATCACATTGAGCAAAAACATCCAACACCGCGGAGACACCATCACGTGTTTCTCAACGCAGTGATTCCAGAACACTGCCCCCATCCCTTATGTGAAATATGTAGATGGAAGTAAAAAAGCTGCGGAGACACCATCACACGTTTCTCAACACAAGCAGTGAATAGCCAGGCCTTTCCCCGGGAAGGAACAACCATGGGAAGGGCAGCATCCTATGAAGGAAAGCCACCTATGCCAAGTATGGTATCCATCCACAGACAGCTGTTTCGGGGTTTTTGCCCCTCATCAGTGTGGAGTAGGAATCTGGCTATTAGGAGCAGTGCCTAGTAAAAAGGCTATAAAGGCACAGATGATTGGCCTCGGGGAGACCAAAACATCCAACACCGCGGAGACACCATCACGTGTTTCTCAACGCAGTGATTCCAGAACACTGCCCCCATCCCTTATGGGAAATATGCAGATGCAGATGTTTTGGTCTCCCCGAGGCCAATCATCTGTGCCTTTATAGCTTTTTTACTAGGCACTGCTCCTAATAGCCAGATTCCTACTCCACACTGATGAGGGGCAAAAACCCCGAAACAGCTGTCTGTGGATGGATACCATGCTTGGCATAGGTGGCTTTCCTTCATAGGATGCTGCCCTTCCCGTGGTTGTTCCTTCCCGGGGAAAGGCCTGGCTGTTCACTGCTTGCGTCGAGAAACATGTGATGGTGTCTCCGCAGCTTTTTTACTTGCATCTGCATATTTCCCATAAGGGATGGGGGCAGTGTTCTGGAATCACTGCGTTGAGAAACACGTGATGGTGTCTCCGCGGTGTTGGATGTTTTGGTCTCCCCGCGGCCAATCATCTGTGCCTTTATAGCCTTTTTACTAGGCACTGCTCCTAATAGCCAGATTCCTACTCCACACTGATGAGGGGCAAAAACCCCGAAACAGCTGTCTGTGGATGGATACCATGCTTGGCATAGGTGGCTTTCCTTCATAGGATGCTGCCCTTCCCGTGGTTGTTCCTTCCCGGGGAAAGGCCTGGCTATTCACTGCTTGCGTCGAGAAACACGTTATGGTGTCTCCGCAGCTTTTTTACTTGCATCTGCATATTTCCCATAAGGGATGGGGGCAGTGTTCTGGAATCACTGCGTTGAGAAACACGTGATGGTGTCTCTGCGGTGTTGGATGTTTTGGTCTCCCCGAGGCCAATCATCTGTGCCTTTATAGCCTTTTTACTAGGCACTGCTCCTAATAGCCAGATTCCTACTCCACACTGATGAGGGGCAAAAACCCCGAAACAGCTGTCTGTGGATGGATACCATGCTTGGCATAGGTGGCTTTCCTTCATAGGATGCTGCCCTTCCCGTGGTTGTTCCTTCCCGGGGAAAGGCCTGGCTATTCACTGCTTGCGTCGAGAAACACCTGATGGTGTCTCCGCAGCTTTTTTACTTGCATTGCGCAAAAACAGACCGCCAGAGCTCAACTCTTTAAGGTATGTCAATAAGGCCTAAATCAAATCATAAAAAGGTCCATTTCCACATGACTACATACCCCAATTTGTATGGCACCTAGGAGGTAAGATTTATGTATTTGCGCAAACCTCAAAAAGCCACCAGCTGCCCTAATCCCAAGTCATAATTACCTCTACATGCACTTCACAAAAAGCCGGTGTAGTACAAATTGGGGTATGTAGTCATGTGGAAATGGACCTTTTTATGATTTGATTTAGGCCTTATTGACATACCTTAAAGAGTTGAGCTCTGGCGGTCTGTTTTTGTGCAATGTGATACATTCACCATTTGGGCGTTTATATAGGGGTATGTGATCTGGATGAGGAGAGATCTCCTTGTGTTTTGAGCTAAGCCTTATTGGCTATCAGACATATTTTAGGAGTTATGCAACAGATCCCCTTGTTTCCACCAGTAACCCTCCAGCATATTAACATATAATCTTCAGCTAACAGATACAGGTTAATTAATTACAAACATGTTATTGTGTATATAACATTAAACCTGCTAGTGCTGTATATCAGCATTTCATGTAAAGCCGGTCATTGGATTGGAGGCATTTTTATATTTAGTGAGAGTAATGTTTTATTCTGTTTGCTAATAATAAACTTCTATTTTTTGAACTCAAACATTCTGTGGCCTGTTTGATATAGTTGATAGGCCTTTTGTGCATCTATATAGTGGAATGTGTTCTTGATTTTTTTTGGACTAATATGTATAAATAGTCTCCTAACAAGTCTATACATTTAGTCCATCTCTTTTCTAAACTTAGAATTCCCTTCGAAAAAAATTCTTGATCTTGACCCTCAAAAAAATCCCTAACAGCGGTTATCACGTCGCTATTGTCGTCAAATTTCTTGCCCCGGAGGTGTTCCTTGAGCCGAGGAAAGAGAAAGAAGCCACTGGGGGCTAGATCTGGTGAATAGGGGTGGTGTTCCACCAGTTCAAAGCCCGCTTCTTGAATGGTAGCCATGGCAACAGCAGCTTTGTGAGTCGGCGCGTTATCTTGGTGAAACAACACTCCAGCCCGCAGTTTGCCGCGCCTTTTCTCCTTGATAGCCTCCCGCAATCTTCTTATTTGTTCTGCGTAGTAGGAGCCCGTAATAGTGGCTCCCTTCTCCAAATAGTCCACCATAATAATTCCTTCAGCGTCCCAAAAACCGGACGCCATAACCTTCCCTGCTGAGCTTGACACTTTGAATTTCTTCGGCGTCGGTTCGTCGGCTCGTTTCCATGTCATCGATTGTTGTTTAGTTTCGGGATCAAAGTGGTGGATCCAGGTCTCGTCCATGGTCAAAAAACGTGACAAAAAATTTTCCTTTTCTGCTTGGAACTTTTCGAGATTTGCTATTGAAATGTCAACTCGTTTCTTCTTTTGTTCGTCGGTTAACATTTTTGGCACCCAACGCGCGGAGACCTTTCTCATATGCAAGTCTTTTGCAATGATTCTTTGAATACTGCCATATGAGATCCCTGTGACCTCAGCTACATGCCTGATAGTCACTCTTCGATCTGCCAATACAACTTCTTCAACTTTTTTCACGTTTTCTTCATTGAGGGACGTGGATGGGCGTCCTTCACGATGTTCATTTTCCGTCGATGTTCTTCCCAGCTTAAATTCCTTGGCCCAGCGTGCAACTTTGGAATATGGAGGAGAAGAGTCCCCCAATGTTTCCACCAAGTCGCTGTGTATGTCTTTGGTAGTCATTTTTTTCAAGCAGAGGTATTTGATGACAGCTCTGAGCTCGTTTTTTTCCATTTTGATGTTCACTCCTCGGCAGTTCATATTCAAATGAATGTAGCTCCCGGGAATCGTGGTCTATTTAAGTAATTTTTTTTTCCTGGACTAGTGGGTACCTAAGAGAGAAGAAAACATTTTATTTTAATTTCTGTGTGCAATAGAAATAACCGATTATCATTACTTTTGGATCGCCCCTCGTACATCAGTGATCAATCTTCAGTTGTTGGGTTTTTTGTTTTTGAGAAAAGAATAAAAAATCATTTAGGGACAGGAAATACATACCGTAGTAATCATTGTCAACTGCAGTATTTTTTACTCAGTTGAGTTAGGGTTAATGTCAGCGCAGAAAAAAAGAATCATCCATGCAGATGTTCTACAGCTGTCGAGTGCTGATCATTGATATACATCAGTGATCAATATATATATATTATAGACTAGGGACAGTATAAATATACCATATTAATCCTCGTCTACCACAGTATTTTTTACTTCATTGAATTAGGGTTCATGTCAGCACAGAAGAAACAATCTTGAGTCCATTCTACAGCAGTTGAGCGCTGATCAGCAAAACATCACTGATCGTCCTCCGGCTGTTTTTTCGTTTTTATTTTTCTTTAGTGAATAGAGATTACAAAAAAATTTGATTAATTGATAGGTTTAGATTATTTTCACTTCTAAATAAAAAAGTTTACACCATGCACTCACACACACACACATCTGAATAAAATTTGGTACACATAAAAAACACCATGTGAAAAAAAGTCGTCCCACTCGTCCCAAATTACCGATAGCTGCTACTACGCAGGTGCAGCCGACGCCATTTTCAGACAGATTATTTTATTTTAACTTTATATATACAATAAAAAAAAATTAACTACACATTATACAGTAGATGCGATCATGCTGCAGCGTAGGCACCTCCACCTGCTTACAGAAGGGGATTTTTTTTTGAATATATAGAAAATTCATTAGGTAAACTAAGGGGCAGGTCATTGAGGGATCAGTGACCTCTCAGAAGCCATATTGGTGAATACCTAATCAGAGAATCACATGAAGACCCCTCCACCACAGCCTCGCCTCAGAGCTCCTGCATATCATTAACTCAAAACTGAAAATAAAGATTAAACAACATCCACAAGATGGATTTCATCAACCAAAGTATCATTTTAATCAGAGTAATTTCTTTTAAAATTTTATGTATACCATAAAAAACAATTATTAAATACATATAATAGATGCAATCATGCTGCAGCACAGGCACTGCCGCTGCCACCTGCCTGCAGAACAGGATTTTTTTTATTTTATTTTTATTTTATTTTTTATAAGATTCATTATGTAAACTAAGGAGCAGATCACTGATTGAACATTGACCTGTCAGAAGCCATATTGGTGAATACCTAATCAGAGCACCACATGAAGACTCCCCCACTTACCCACCCTGGAGCACGAGCATATCATTAACTCAAAACCAAAAATAAAGATTAAACAACAACCACAAGATAGATTTCATCAACCAAGGTATCATTTTAATCAGTATAACGGCGCCAAGCTGACAATGTCTGAAGGTTACTGAGCATAATACTGCTGGCAGGTTCCTTTAAAATCTGAATAGGTTAGTAAAAAATAGGATGTCACGATAGGACTGGTGACTGAGTAAACTGGAACCAGGGGCACCTTTCCTGGCCCTAGCACTAGGGGGCACCCTAACTCGCCCTGTTCCCCGGGATACTTCAGATGGCGAGGATGCCGGGGCCTCCGCTCTTGCCCTGTCTCCTAACTGCAGCCCTGCGTCTGTCCACTTCCCCCACCTGGGGAAGAGAGGTGCTACCGTCTACCGCAGTAATCAGTGCAGAAGCAAAACATCTTTTCAAACTGTCTTTCAAATGCCTCCCTGGCAGGACTGGACCACTTGGAGAAGTCCGTCCCCTTTTTAGTCATATCAGTGAGCGGTTTGGCTGCTACCGAAAAGTTTTTTATGAATTTCCGGTAGTAATTGGCGAAACCCAAAAACCTTTGTAAGGCCTTCAAATCCTCAGGATGATCCCATTCCAATGCCGCTTGGACTTTCGCCGGACCCATGCGAAAACCGGTGGCAGATAATACGTATCCAAGGAAAGGGATCTCCTCAACCGAGAACATATGCTTCTTGGGTTTCACATACAATTTATTGTCAAGTAATATGTGTAGGACTTGTGTGACATGTCGTTGGTGTGAATCAAGGTCAGGTGAATAAACAAGAATGTCATCCAGGTAGATAGCAACAAACCTGCCTACTAGATGACTAAAGATGTCATTAATAAAGTGCCTGAAGACAGCGGGCGCGTTCATCAACCCAAAAGGCATCACCAGATTGTTGTAATATCCTTCTGGCATATTGATTGCAGTCTTCCACTCATCCCCCTCCTTAATGCGGATGAGGTTGTACGCTGCCTGATGTCCATCTTAGAGAACCATTTTGCCCCAACAATTTGACTAAAAAGGTCAGGGATAAGAGGTAGCAGATACGGATCACAGACAGTGATCGCATTTAGTTCCTGGAAATCCAGGCAAGGATGTAACCCACCATCCTTCTCCTTGACGAAAAGAACCCCACAGCAAGGGGAGAAGAGGATGGTGAGATATGACCCTTAGCCAGACTTTCCGTAATATAGTCCTTCATGGCCTGCTTTTCTGGACCTGAGATGTTATAAAGTCTGCTCTTGGGCAGCTTGGCACCAGGAACCAGATTGATGGCGCAATCATAAGGACAATGAGGGGGAAGCTCTTGGCTCCCCTGCTCAGAAAACACATCCTCAAAGTGAAGTCTGACAGGTAATGTGGCACGGACTGAATATCCACCCTTGCCAACTGGGTACCCAAATAGTGTCCTTGACAGAATGCACTCTACTTTACCACTTTCTGTGTCTGCCAATCAATTACCGGATTGTGCAGAGTGAGCCAAGGAAGTCCCAGCACAACAGGAGAGGGCAGGCCCTCAAGCACATAGCAGTTTAAGACCTCAGAGTGTATGGCCCCTACCTGTAGCCATAAGTCACGGACCACCTGCATGAAGTGCCCCTGTTTTAGACATCCGGAATCGATTGCTATAATGGGTATTGGTCTGGACAAGGTATGTGAGACAAGACCTTGGTCTCGAACGAACCCAGCATCGACCAAATTAAACCTCGCCCCACAGTCCAGGAAGGTGGAAACGTCCACCTTATTTTCACCCATGTATAAAATAGCTGGTAGAAAAAAGAGTTTTTCTCACAGAGGTTATGGGTACACCCGAGTTGCCAACCTCCCCACAACCCGGGCCCTTTATTTTTCTGCGGTTGTTTAAATACGTGACGGGTAGGACATGTGCTCACAAAATGACCCTTCTTGCCACAACAGAAACACACTCCCCCTTATGCCAGATTAATGCAAGTTTATTAGGTTAGGATGCCGTGATCAACCCAGATTACCAGAGACATGGCCACCTCAAGGGAGTCACGAGTCTCATAGGGAGCTTACTCTCAAGAGAGACCCTTGCAGAACTGGCTACATAGGGTCGGTTCATTCCACCTAGTGTCAGTGGCTCACTGCCGCAACTCGGAGCAGTATTCCTCTGCCAGACGGTCTCCTTGTTGAAGTTGGCACAGAGATGAATCAGCCAAGGAGACACGATCAGGGTCATCATACATTAACCCCAATGCCTGAAAGAAACCCTCTACTGTCTGGACTGACTGTGAATCAGATGGGAGAGAAATTGCCCATGCTTGTGGGTCCCCCTGCAGGAGAGAGATAACAATCCCCACCCATTGCTCATCTGTAACAGAGGTTAGCTGTGATCATTCCAAACCTCACCACAGTCTTCATCCCAACCCTAACCCATCTCTTCAACCTATCACTAACAACTGGTGTTTTCCCCTCAAGCTTTAAACATGTCTCCATCACACCTATCCTCAAAAAGCCCTCTCTTGACTCATCCTCTGTATCTAGCTATCGCCCTATATCACTTCTCCCCTATGCCTCCAAGCTACTGGAACAACACGTCTACCTTGAACTGTCTTCCCATCTCTCTTCTTGCTCCCTCTTCGACTGCTTACAATCTGGCTTACGGTCACACCGCTCCACTGAAACTGCCCTAACTAAGCTCATCAATGAACTCTTAACCGCCAAGAGCAAGTGACACTACTCTGTCCTCCTCCTCCTGGACCTGTCGGCTGCCTTTGACACAGTGGACCATTCCCTATTACAGACCCTCTCATCCCTTGGCATCACAGACTTGGCCCTATCCTGGATCTCATCATACCTAACAGACCAGACATTCAGCGTCTCCCACTCACACACCACCTCCTCACCTCGCCCCCTATCTGTTGGAGTCCCACAAGGTTCGGTCCTAGGGCCCCTGCTCTTTTCCATTTACACTTTTGGCCTGGGACAGCTCATGGAATCTCATGGCTTTCAGTATCATCTCTATGCTGATGACACACAGATCTACATCTCTGGACCAGATATCACCACCCAATTAACCAGAATCCCTCAATGTCTGTCCACTATTTCATCCTTCTTCTCCGCTAGATTTCTGAAACTTAACATGGATAAAACAGAATTCATCATCTTTCCCCCATCTCACGTGACCCCCTCAACGAACCTATCCAATACAGTAAATGGCTGCCCACTCTCTCCCCAGTCCCACAAGCTCACTGCCTCTTGGTAATCCTTGACGCTGATCTCTCCTTCAAACCACATATCCAAGCCCTTTCCACTTCCTGCTGACTTCAACTCAAAAATATTTCACAAATCCGTTTATTCATAGTTACATAGTTACATAGTTATTAAGGTTGAAGGAAGACTTTAAGTCCATCTAGTTCAACCCATAGCCTAACCTAACTTGCCCTAACATGTTGATCCAGAGGAAGGCAAAAAAAACCCATGTGGCAAAGAGTAAGCTCCACATTGGGAGAAAAAATTCCTTCCCGACTCCACATACGGCAATCAGACTAGTTCCCTGGATCAACGCCCTATCAAGGAATCTAGTGTATATACCCTGTAACATTATACTTTTCCATTAATGTATCCAGTCCCCTCTTAAATTTAAGTAATGAATCACTCATTACAACATCATACGGCAGAGAGTTCCATAGTCTCACTGCTCTTACAGTAAAGAATCCGCGTCTGTTATTATGCTTAAACCTTTTTTCCTCCAAACGTAGAGGATGCCCCCTTGTCCCTGTTTCAGGTCTATGATTAAAAAGATCATCAGAAAGGTCTTTGTACTGTCCCCTCATATATTTATACATTAACATAAGATCACCCCTTATTCCTCAACCAAGAATCTGCAAAAACCCTAGTCCATGCCCTCATCATCTCTCGCCTTGACTACTGCAACCCTCTGCTCTGTGGCCTCCCCTCAAACACTCTCTCACCCCTCCAATCTATTCTAAACTCTGCTGCCCGACTAATCCACCTGTCCCCCCACTATTCCCCAGCTTCTCTCCTCTGTCAATCCCTTCACTGGCCCCCCATTGCCCAGAGACTCCAGTACAAAACCCTAACCATGACGTCCAAAGCCATCCACAACCTTTTTCCTCCATACATCTGTGACCTCGTCTCCCTCTACTTACCTACACCCAACCTCCGATCTTCACAAGACCTCCTTCTCTACTCCCCTCTTATCTCCTCTTCCCACAATTGTATACAAGATTTCTCTCGCGTATCACCCCTACTCCGGAACCCTCTACCACAACACATCAGAATCTCACCTACCATCGAAACCTTCAAAAAGAGCCTGAAGACCCACCTCTTCCGACAAGCCTATAACCTGCAGTAACCACCGATTGACCAAACTGCTGCATGACCAGCTCTAACCTCACCTACTGTATTCTCACCCATCCCTTGTAGATTGTGAGCCTTCGCGGGCATTGTCCTCTCTCCTCCTGTACGAGTTATGACTTGTATTGTTAAAGATTATTGTACTTGTTTTTATTATGTATACCCCTCCTTACATGTAAAGCACCATGGAATAAACGGCGGTATAACAATAAATAATAATAATAATAATAAAATGCACCATGAATCAGGTAACGTTTTTGGTCTGAGATAATGTCACGATAGGACTGGCGAGTAAACTGGGACCAAGGGCACCTTTCCTGGCCCTAGCACTAGGAGGTGCCTTAACTTGCCCTGTTCCCCAGGATACCTCAGATGGCGCAGATGCCGGGGCCTCCACCCTTGCCCTGTCTCCTAACTGCAGCCCTGCGTCTGTCCCCTTCCCCCACCCGGGGAAGAGAGGCGCTACTGTGTACCGCAGTACACCAACCCGACAGACAGGGGAACAAAAGACAAGGGTAAAAGAAAATTCCACTCACACAAATATACTCTCACAAATAACAGAGGTATTCACCAGGGTGTGAAGGACGGGGGAAGAAAATAAAGCAGGTAAGGATGAGGAATTTCCAAGCATACAAACCAAGCAACAGTCACACAATAAACTCCTTTTGCTCTCTAGACACCAGCTCTTCATTCTTCAGGTCTATCTAGCAAGTGCTATCTCAGACAAGGATCCAGCCCAAAGGTCTAGCTTTTATAGGAGAGGGGAGTGGCTAACCAAGCACAGCTGATTGCATCGATTACCACATGGCTGATTAACCCCTGTCCTGCTGAAAGAAAACAAACACATTTAATATGTGAAAACAATCCACAGTGAGGAGATTGGAACAAAACAAAATCCTCTAAACTGCATGCTCGCAAACGCCAGAAGCCTGACAAACAAGATGGAAGAACTAGAAGCAGAAATATCTACAGGTAACTTTGACATAGTGGGAATAACCGAGACATGGTTAGATGAAAGCTATGACTGGGCAGTTAACTTACAGGGTTACAGTCTGTTTAGAAAGGATCGTAAAAATCGGAGAGGAGGAGGGGTTTGTCTCTATGTAAAGTCTTGTCTAAAGTCCACTTTAAGGGAGGATATTAGCGAAGGGAATGAGGATGTCGAGTCCATATGGGTTGAAATTCATGGAGGGAAAAATGGTAACAAAATTCTCATTGGGGTCTGTTACAAACCCCCAAATATAACAGAAACCATGGAAAGTCTACTTCTAAAGCAGATAGATGAAGCTGCAACCCATAATGAGGTCCTGGTTATGGGGGACTTTAACTACCCGGATATTAACTGGGAAACAGAAACCTGTGAAACCCATAAAGGCAACAGGTTTCTGCTAATAACCAAGAAAAATTATCTTTCACAATTGGTGCAGAATCCAACCAGAGGAGCAGCACTTTTAGACCTAATACTATCTAATAGACCTGACAGAATAACAAATCTGCAGGTGGTTGGGCATTTAGGAAATAGCGACCACAATATTGTGCAGTTTCACCTGTCTTTCACTAGGGGGACTTGTCAGGGAGTCACAAAAACATTGAACTTTAGGAAGGCAAAGTTTGAACAGCTTAGAGATGCCCTTAATCTGGTAGACTGGGACAATATCCTCAGAAATGAGAATACAGATAATAAATGGGAAATGTTTAAGAACATCCTAAATAGGCAGTGTAAGCGGTTTATACCTTGTGGGAATAAAAGGACTAGAAATAGGAAAAACCCAATGTGGCTAAACAAAGAAGTAAGACAGGCAATTAACAGTAAAAAGAAAGCATTTGCACTACTAAAGCAGGATGGCACCATTGAAGCTCTAAAAAACTATAGGGAGAAAAATACTTTATCTAAAAAACTAATTAAAGCTGCCAAAAAGGAAACAGAGAAGCACATTGCTAAGGAGAGTAAAACTAATCCCAAACTGTTCTTCAACTATATCAATAGTAAAAGAATAAAAACTGAAAATGTAGGCCCCTTAAAAAATAGTGAGGAAAGAATGGTTGTAGATGACGAGGAAAAAGCTAACATATTAAACACCTTCTTCTCCACGGTATTCACGGTGGAAAATGAAATGCTAGGTGAAATCCCAAGAAACAATGAAAACCCTATATTAAGGGTCACCAATCTAACCCAAGAAGAGGTGCGAAACCGGCTAAATAAGATTAAAATAGATAAATCTCCGGGTCCGGATGGCATACACCCACGAGTACTAAGAGAACTAAGTAATGTAATAGATAAACCATTATTTCTTATTTTTAGTGACTCTATAGCGACAGGGTCTGTTCCGCAGGACTGGCGCATAGCAAATGTGGTGCCAATATTCAAAAAGGGCTCTAAAAGTGAACCTGGAAATTATAGGCCAGTAAGTCTAACCTCTATTGTTGGTAAAATATTTGAAGGGTTTCTGAGGGATGTTATTCTGGATTATCTCAATGAGAATAACTGTTTAACTCCATATCAGCATGGGTTTATGAGAAATCGCTCCTGTCAAACCAATCTAATCAGTTTTTATGAAGAGGTAAGCTATAGACTGGACCACGGTGAGTCATTGGACGTGGTATATCTCGATTTTTCCAAAGCGTTTGATACCGTGCCGCACAAGAGGTTGGTACACAAAATGAGAATGCTTGGTCTGGGGGAAAATGTGTGTAAATGGGTTAGTAACTGGCTTAGTGATAGAAAGCAGAGGGTGGTTATAAATGGTATAGTCTCTAACTGGGTCGCTGTGACCAGTGGGGTACCGCAGGGGTCAGTATTGGGACCTGTTCTCTTCAACATATTCATTAATGATCTGGTAGAAGGTTTACACAGTAAAATATCGATATTTGCAGATGATACAAAACTATGTAAAGCAGTTAATACAAGAGAAGATAGTATTCTGCTACAGATGGATCTGGATAAGTTGGAAACTTGGGCTGAAAGGTGGCAGATGAGGTTTAACAATGATAAATGTAAGGTTATACACATGGGAAGAGGGAATCAATATCACCATTACACACTGAACGGGAAACCACTGGGTAAATCTGACAGGGAGAAGGACTTGGGGATCCTAGTTAATGATAAACTTACCTGGAGCAGCCAGTGCCAGGCAGCAGCTGCCAAGGCAAACAGGATCATGGGGTGCATTAAAAGAGGTCTGGATACACATGATGAGAGCATTATACTGCCTCTGTACAAATCCCTAGTTAGACCGCACATGGAGTACTGTGTCCAGTTTTGGGCACCGGTGCTCAGGAAGGATATAATGGAACTAGAGAGAGTACAAAGGAGGGCAACAAAATTAATAAAGGGGATGGGAGAACTAGAATACCCAGATAGATTAGCGAAATTAGGATTATTTAGTCTACAAAAAAGACGACTGAGGGGCGATCTAATAACCATGTATAAGTATATAAGGGGACAATACAAATATCTCGCTGAGGATCTGTTTATACCAAGGAAGGTGACGGGCACAAGGGGGCATTCTTTGCGTCTGGAGGAGAGAAGGTTTTTCCACCAACATAGAAGAGGATTCTTTACTGTTAGGGCAGTGAGAATCTGGAATTGCTTGCCTGAGGAGGTGGTGATGGCGAACTCAGTCGAGGGGTTCAAGAGAGGCCTGGATGTCTTCCTGGAGCAGAACAATATTGTATCATACAATTATTAGGTTCTGTAGAAGGACGTAGATCTGGGGATTTATTATGATGGAATATAGGCTGAACTGGATGGACAAATGTCTTTTTTCGGCCTTACTAACTATGTTACTATGTTACTATGTTACTAATATACTAGAGAAGTGCTTCTTCTCAGCGGGAAGCAGGAGCCAACAGACGCTGCGGTCTTCTGGTGCTGCTCTGTCGCAGTAACTCTGTGACATAGGATTTGTACTTTTCATTGAAAAAAATGTAAATCTCTGCTTAATTTTAACCCTTTTAACATCCAAGCAAAATAAAAGTACACAAAAAATAATGCTGACATAGATAAGACATATGGAAATAAAAAAAATATTTATTGACTAGTTTGTGTGGTAAAACTGTCTTTGCTTAAGGATACAATCATTCAAAGTATTACAATTGCTTTTTCATCAAACTTCATCCAGACATAGGAGACCTTTTGAACAGCTTCACTTTTTTAGGCTTTAAATGTAGAGAAAGCACTTCATAAGGTCCGCTAGGGTCACCTGTCGGCTTCTCCTTTCATCTCAAAAGAGGTAATGGATTATTGTTATTATGTATTATTATAGCGCCATTTATTCCATGGCGCTTTACATGTGAGGAGGGGTATACATAATAACAACAGATACAATAATCTTGAAGAATACAAGTCACAACTGGTACAGGACGAGAGAGGACCCTGCCCGCAAAGGTTCACAATCTACAAGGGATGGGTAGTATTTAACTGATCAACATCGCCTCCTAATCTTCATCCAATATTCCTATTAAACATAGACTTAAAATTATGAGAAAATTGTTGCCAACACAATATTAAACCTCCATATGATACTAATGTAAACTGATCAATGAGGAGTTGCCAATGCCTGTCAAATCCTTAATGGTGTCAGATGATTTACCAGTATGTTCAGGCTGTTGTGGCCTCCTCAACACCTACACTGCTTTAGGTTGTGGATGCACAGAAGTCACTTGACTTCTCTGGCATTAGAAAAGATGGATTTAGAGCTTAGTTAAAACTTTTAGAATGGCATTACATATTCATCTTTTCAACTTGCGTCACCTGTGCAGGACTTTTATGACCCTTTAAATTTCAGTAACATAACATGATATTGACTTTTTCTACATGGATCGTGATCAAAAGCCAGTTTTGTTGACATTTGTTTGGATCAAAGTTCATATCATAATATGCTTAGCTAAAGCAGTTAATTAGTTTTTTAAGGATATTGCTAATCCTTCCAAATTAAGAAAACTAATCATAATTTGCAAATCAATTTATCTTTTTAATAAGATTTGAATGACTTGCATAACATTTTGAAAACATATTCCTGTTTAAAACATCTTTTTGTCTAATTACAAATTAGACTTGGTGTTAATCAGAATGTTACATAACTCTAAGTTTGTTTATTCTACTATTTAAATAAGAATCAGCTCGGCTATGATTGCTCAAATTTGAAAGACATACAAATTACAAAAATGTAAACGTTTTTCGTTGTTTTTTGTGACGTCTTTTTTCAGTCAGAATCCACTCAGAAAACTGCCCGGAAAAGCGATGGCTACATGCTCAAAAGAATGAACATATGCATCTCTATGTAAAAACAAGTTCACTGTTTCTATATTAAGTATTTTGAAAGTCTGTTAACTGCTTCAGGTTTCCAAGAAGCCCAGAGGTCAAAATAAGTGAGCTGACAACAATTATTATTTTTTAAAAGGGTTTTCCCACAAACAAAAGTTGATTTTAATCAGTACTTCTTTGAATATTAACTTCCATATGGATGTGTTTAACCCCTTTACCCCCAAGGGTGGTTTGCACGTTAATGACCGGGCCAATTTTTACAATTCTGACCACTGTCCCTTTATGAGGTTATAACTCTGGAACGCTTCAATGGATCCCAGTGATTCTGACAATGTTTTCTCGTGACATATTGTACTTCATGATAGTGGTAAAAATTCTTTGATAGTACCTGCGTTTATTTGTGAAAAAAACGGAAATTTGGCGAAAATTATGAAAATTTCGCAATTTTCCAACTTTGAATTTTTATGCAATTAAATCACAGAGAAATGTCACACAAAATACTTAATAAGTAACATTTCCCACATGTCTACTTTACATCAGCACAATTTTGGAACCAAAAATTTTTTTTTTAGGGAGTTATAAGGGTTAAAAGTTGACCAGCAATTTCTCGTTTTTACAACACCATTTTTTTTTAGGGACCACATCTCATTTGAAGTCATTTTGAGGGGTCTATATGATAGAAAATACCCAAGTGTGACACCATTCTAAAAATTGCACCCCTCAAGGTGCTCAAAACCATATTCAAGAAGTTTATTAACCCTTCTGGTGCTTCACAGGAATTTTTGGAATGTTTAAATAAAAATGAACATTTAACTTTTTTTCACAAAAAATTTACTTCAGCTCCAATTTGTTTTATTTTACCAAGGGTAACAGGAGTAAATGGACCCGGAAAGTTGTTGTACAATTTGTCCTGAGTACACCGATACCCCATATGCAGGGCTGGCTCCAGGTTTTTGTGAGCCCCGGGCAAAAGAATCTCAGTGGGCCCACATACCTCGATTCATGATACACAGATACAGAGGAGAAATATAGATATACTACACAGGGCCTAGCCTTCCCCCTCATCCTTCACATAAGCAGATCTGCACACACAAATTACGCAGACATGCACACACACACAAAATACGCAGACATGTACACATACAATACGTAAACATACACATACATACAGTACGCAGACATGCACACACTTACAGTACGTAGACACACACACTTACAGTACGTAGACATGCACACATACATTACATAGACTTGCACACACATACAGTACGCAGACATGCACACACATACAGTACTCAGACATGCGCACACACAAAGTAGGCAGACATGCACACAAATACAGTATGCAGACATGCACACACATACAGTACGCAGACATGCACCCACACACAGTACGCAGACATGCACACACACAGTACGCAGACATGCACACACACAGTACGCAGACATGCACACACATACAGTACGCAGACATGCACACACACAGTATGCAGACATGCACACACACAGTACTCAGACATGCACACACACAGTACTCAGACATGCACACACACAATACGCAGACATGCACACACAGTATACAGACATGCACACACACAGTACGCAGACATGCACACACACAGTACGCAGACATGCGCACACACACAATACGCAGACATGCACAGCACACACAATACGCAGATATGCACAGCACACACATACAGTAAAATACGCAGACATACACATACAATACGCAGACATGCACACACACATACACAATACGCAGATATGTACATACATATATTTGAAGACAAATACACAAAAATACATAAATATATACAGTCATACACACTGATATACACACAGATATGCACATCATACATGCATACACAGACAGACACAAGCCTCACTCACCTCCCCCTGGCTTGTCGCTTATCAGGCTGCTCTGGCATGTGGCTATGGAGGGTGCGCTGTTTGATGGCAGTCAGACATGGCCGCACACAGTGCACTCTGCAGCTGTGTCTGCTACTAAATGATGCGGTCGGGCCGGCACTGTGCCTTTAACTTTGTTTGTGTGTCTGCCCGGCCGCATCATTACTACAGTTGCAGAGTGCACTGTGCGCGACCATGTTTGTTTAATGACGGCTGAGCTCAAATAGTGCCGAAGCTGCTGGGGGAGCAGCCAGGGTTCCCTGGTGTCCCGGCCACCAGTGGGCCCCCCATTTGTTCAGGGCCCCGGCAGTTGCCCGGGTACGCCGGGTGCTGACGCCGGCCCTGCCCATATGTGGAGGTAAACCACTGTTTGGGCACATGACAGAGCTCGGAAGCAAAGAAGCGCCATTTGACTTTTCAATGCAAAATTGACTGGAATCGAGATGGGACACCATGTTGCGTTTGGAGAGCCACTGATGTGCCTAAACATTGAAACCCCCCACAAGTGACACCATTTTGGAAAGTAGACCCCCTAAGGAACTTATCTAGAGGTGTGGTGAGCACTTTGACCCACCAAGTGCTTCACAGAAGTTTATAATGCAGAATCGTAAAAATAAAAAATCATATTTTTTCACATAAATTATCTTTTCGTCCCCAGTTTTTTATTTTCCCAAGGGTAAGAGTAGAAATTGGACCCCAAACTTTGTTGTACAATTTGTCCTGAGTACGCTGATACCCCATATGTGGGGGTAAACCACTGTTTGGGCGCATGGGAAAGCTCGGAAGGGAAGAAGTGCCGTTTGACTTTTCAATGCAAAATTGACAAGAATTGAGATGGGATGCCATGTTGCGTTTGGAGAGCCACTGATGTGCCTAAACATTGAAACCCCCCACAAGTGACACCATTTTGGAAAGTAGACCCCCTAAGGAACTTATCTACATGTGTTTTGAGCACTTTGACCCACCAAGGGCTTCACAGAAGTTTATAATGAAGAGCCATAAAAATAAAACAAAAATTTTTTCCCACAAAAATTATTTTTTAGCCCCCAGTTTTGTATTTTCCCGAGGGTAACAGGAGAAATTGGACCCCAAAATTTGTTGTCCAATTTGTCCTGAGTGCGCTGATACCCCATATGTGGGGGAGAACCACCGTTTGGGCACATGGGAGGGCTCGGAAGGGAAGGAGCTCCATTTGGAATGCAGACTTAGATGGAATGGTCTGCAGGTGTCACATTGCGTTTGCAGAGCCCCTAATGTACCTAAACAGTAGAAACCCCCACAAGTGACACCATTTTGGAAACTAGACCCCCTAAGGAACTTATCTAGATGTGTTGTGAGAGCTTTGAACCCTCAAGTGTTTCACTACAGTTTGTAATGCAGAGCCGTGAAAAAAAAAAAAAAAAAAACTTTCCCCCCAAAATTATTTTTTAGCCCCCAGTTTTGTATTTTCCCGGGGGTAATATGAGAAATTCGACCCCAAAAATTGTTGTCCTATTTGTTAGGAGTCGAGTTTCCTCTGCTGCACAGGGGGAATCTCGATCCGTCTCCGCTGCGGTCTCCCATTCCCCTCCAGCCGCAGTGGAGTCTGCTCAGCAGGGACGTCGATCCCAGCGTCTCGCTCAGTCTGACTCTGTGAGAAGAGTTATTGCTGCTTCTCCAGCTTCTGCCTTTGAAGCCTATTCTGGTCAGCAGCGAGCGGACTTCTCTGGGACTAAGTCCTTATCTGCACACACTGAGCATGCCCAGGGCAAGATCTCCCGTTGGAGATCGAGGGTCATGTGCTCAGGCTCTGCGGCACATTCCATTGGTCCTCTTGGCAGGTCCTAGAAGGGCAAAAGTTCTGTAGCCATTTCCTGTGCTGCAGCTATATAAACTGCGCATGACCGCACGGCCATGCGCTAGTATTGTCTTACAATTGATATGTGTGTATGTGTGAGTGCAAGTCGTTCTTGGTTACCCCTTCCCTATTGAATGTCTGTTCGCGGAAGGTGTACGGCTGCTATCTAGCGCCCGACTTAGCCTACTACACTAAACACACATCACAGCGTCCTGTAGCTGTGCCTGCCAGTACGGCGCCGTGCGCCTGCCTTGCGCTTTCCATACCCAAGTCTGGGTGGTTAGTGGCGTCCGTTAGTGCGGCATCGCTCGCGCACTTGTGCGCTTATATTTCTGAAGGTTCTCTACACACCCAGTTGCGGTGTTGTGCCAGCAAGGGCCTAATCGGGCTTCAATCCCTTCTGGGGTTAAGTCCGCTGGCCACTTGCTCGCTCTCTAGTGCGGTATTGCGGTCCTGTGAATTAACAGGATCGCTTTCCTCACGCTGGGTGAGGTTTAATCCACGCGTGTTTACTTTAGTGTACCGCTATAGAGTCTGCAAATTGCTAGCAGCAGGTTCTCACCTGCACGGTGGACCCCGGACTGCGAACGCATCTTCGTCACCTGTCTTGGTGCGTTCCGCCAGTCCTAACATAATACTAGCGCCAGGGTCTGGCTAGTAAATGGCAGACGGTCAGCGTCTACAGCAGTACATCCAGCAGCTGGAGGGTAGGTTGGCGGCTCTCGAGCGCACAACCTCAGCTGTGGACGTTACTGCTGTCGCTGTTCAGGCTGCAAGTGCAGCTGCAGCCAGTTTGTCCGCTGCCACCCCTGCTCCGACCTTATCCCGTCTCCCGCTTCCAGACAAGTTTGCTGGTGACAGTAAGCCATGTCGGGGATTCGTGAGCCAGTGCTCCATACATCTCGAGCTGCTGGCTGCACGTTTTCCTACGGAACGGGCGAAAGTGGGATTCATTATATCTCTCTTGTCGGGCAGGGCGTTGGAGTGGGCAACGCCGCTTTGGGAACGTGGTGATCGTGTGGTGCAGAGTGCTCCTATCTTCCTGGACGCTCTGAGGCAGGTCTTTCTGGGACCTCGTGTCACCCACGATACCGCGCTCCAATTGTTGGCAATTACTCAGGCTTCGTCCATGGTCAGCCAGTTTGCCATCCTATTCCGGACTCTAGCTTCTGAGCTGGAATGGCCGGATAAAGTCCTTATTCCGGTGTTCTGGAAAGGACTGGCAGATCATGTGAAGGACGCCTTGGCCACCAGGGAGATTCCCGCCACACTGGAGGAGCTTATTACTATAGCTACCCGCATCGATCTCCGTTTTAACGAGCGGAGGTTGGAGCGGACCCAGTGTAGGCAGAGGTTTCGGCTGGCTCCCATCTTTGCCAAACCTCTAGAATCTCCTGTTATGGCGTCCGACTCCCATGAGGCCATGGAGGTTTCTCGAGCGGGATCTAGGTCTCAGACCGCTCGAGTACCTGTGCTATGTAAAAATTGCCAGCAACCGGGACATTTCGCTAATAAATGTCCACGGCGGTCGGGAAAACGATCGCGTCTAGTGTCCATTGGAGGAGGTTCACTGGACACCGCGGCATTTTCCTCAAAATTGTCCTTTAAAGGGACAATCCTGTTAGGCATATCCACTCTTACAGTAGAGCTTTGTGTGGATTCAGGAGCAGAGGGAAATTTTATGTCTTCTGCTTTTGCTCAGCGCCACGCAATACCTCTGGCTATGCTAGCCAAACCAGTAACCGTGAGAGTGGTGAATGGGTCGACACTTCCATTACAGATCACACATCAGACTGTCCCTTTCACGTTAGCCATGTCCCCATCCCACCAGGAGACTATTTCCCTTCTTGTCCTTCCCGAGGGAATGGATGAGATTCTGCTGGGAATGCCCTGGCTTCGTTTCCACTCCCCACATATTGAGTGGACCTCTGGGAGGATATTGGGTTGGAGTGAATCCTGTAAGGGCAGATGTGTGAAAGAGTGCGTTCAGGTTTCCACCACTGAGATACCCGCAGATCTCTCTACTCTCCCCAAACACTATTGGTCTTATGCAGACGTCTTTTCCAAAAAAGCCGCGGAGACCCTTCCGCCTCACCGTCCCTATGACTGTCCTATAGATCTCTTGCCTGGAGCAGAACCTCCTCGGGGACGTGTCTATCCCCTCTCTCTCCCGGAAACGGAGGCTATGTCCCAATACATCCAGGAGAATTTGGCAAGAGGATTTATTAGGAAGTCAGTGTCACCAGCTGGGGCAGGGTTCTTCTTCGTACAGAAGAAGAATGGAGAGTTGCGTCCTTGCATAGACTACAGGGGTCTTAACGCCATCACCGTTAAAAATAAGTACCCGCTGCCCCTGATTTCTGAGCTTTTTGATAGGCTACGGGGAGCTAAGGTATTTACCAAATTAGACCTGCGGGGAGCTTATAACCTGATTCGCATTCGTGAGGGGGACGAATGGAAGACGGCGTTTAACACCAGAGATGGGCATTATGAGTATCTGGTGATGCCCTTCGGGCTCTGTAATGCCCCAGCCGTTTTCCAAGACTTTGTCAACGACATCTTCCGGGATATGCTTTCCACCTCGGTCGTAGTCTATCTGGATGATATTCTCATCTTCTCTCCAGATATTGACTCCCACCGGAGAGATGTTGGCAGAGTCTTCGACCTCTTACGGGCAAACTCTCTTTACGCAAAGTTGGAGAAGTGTGTGTTTGAGCAGGAGTCTTTACCTTTCTTGGGCTATATCATCTCTGCCCAAGGATTGGCTATGGATCCTGCCAAACTACAGGCTGTGATGGACTGGCAAGAACCCCATTCACTTAAAGCGGTGCAGCGCTTTATGGGGTTCATTAATTATTACCGCCAGTTCATCCCCCATTTCTCAACTTTGGTAGCTCCCTTGGTAGCCCTCACCAAGAAGGGAGCAAATCCCAAAGTGTGGTCTGAAGAGGTCTCCAGGGCCTTTTCTTCTACTAAGTCTCATTTTGCTAGCGCTCCCATCCTACATCGTCCCGATGTCGATAAGCCGTTTATAATGGAGGTGGATGCCTCTTCCGTTGGTGCTGGAGCAGTCCTCTTCCAGAAGGATGCTCAAGGTCGGAAGCATCCGTGCTTTTTCTTCTCCAAGACCTTCACACCAGCGGAGAGGAATTATTCCATCGGGGACAGGGAGTTGCTAGCGATGAAATTGGCTTTCTCTGAGTGGAGACATCTCTTGGAGGGGGCTCGTTTTCCCTTTCAAGTATTTACAGACCATAAAAATTTGCTATATTTGCAAACAGCCCAGAGGCTAAATTCTCGCCAGGCCAGATGGTCCTTATTCTTCTCCCGATTCCACTTCACCCTCCATTATGTCGCTGGGGAGAAGAACATTCGAGCTGATGCTCTTTCTCGCTCTGTTGTGTCATCTGAGGAGGAGGAAGGAGAGCCTCGGCTTATTGTTCCTTCTGAGAGCTTGAGAACCGTGGCTCCGGTGTCGCTTGAGTCTGTGCCTCCAGGCAAGACTTTTGTGCCCATAAATTTGCGACCGGAGGTTCTCTCTTGGGCTCATTCCTCCAGGGTGGGTGGACACTTTGGGACTAAAAGGACATCTGAGCTGCTGGCGAGGACGTACTGGTGGCCGCATATGCTGCAAGATGTCAGGGATTACGTTCTGGCGTGTGTCTCATGCGCCAAAAATAAGTCTCCTCGACAACGGCCGTCTGGGTTACTCTATCCCTTGCCGGTGGCAGACAGGCCCTGGGAGATGGTCGGGATGGACTTTGTAGTGGGTTTGCCCAAGTCTCGCGGCTGTACCGTCATTTGGGTAATTACCGATCATTTCTCGAAAATGGTGCACTTGGTGCCGCTCCCACGGTTACCTTCTGCACGGGCCTTGGCAGCGTTGTTCATAAGACACATCTTCCGCCTACACGGCATGCCAGACAAAATTGTCAGTGACCGGGGTCCCCAGTTTGCGTCTCGGTTCTGGAGAGAGCTTTGTCGTCTTCTCAGCATTGAGTTAAATCTCTCTTCCGCATATCATCCCGAGACGAATGGGTTGGTAGAGAGGGCCAATCAGACTCTGGTCACATATCTGCGACATTTTGTTTCTGCCAGGCAGGATGACTGGGCATCTTTATTACCATGGGCAGAGTTCGCCCTTAATAACGCTGTAGCCGATTCCACCGGTCAGACTCCTTTCCTCCTTAATTACGGCCAGCATCCGCGGGTTCCTGTGCCTATGCCCGTGTCCTCTGCTGACTCCAGGGTGGCAGACTGGGCAGTGGAGGCACGGGACATTTGGGACCGCACTCAGGATGCCATTCGGGCCTCGAAGGAGAGAATGAGGTCCTCCGCCGATGCACATCGGCGCCCTGCCCCGGCCTTTGCTCCTGGCGACTTGGTGTGGCTCTCCGCCCGTAACATCAGGCTGCGAGTTGAGTCCACTAAGTTTGCTCCTCGCTACTTGGGCCCATTCAAGGTCCTCGAGCAGGTTAATCCCGTGGTCTACCGCCTGGCTCTTCCTCCACGCTTGGGTATCACCGACACCTTTCATGTGTCCCTCTTGAAACCCGTATACATGTCCCGGTTTTCCGAGTCATCTGCCGGGACATCGGGTTCGTCTACGGACGATTACGAGGTGAACGCTATTTTAGGGTGCAAGGTGGTACGCGGCAAAAAGTTTTATTTGGTGGATTGGAAGGGTTATGGTCCAGAGGACAGGTCTTGGGAGCCTGCTGAAAACATTCGGGCCCCACAGCTCATTGCTGCCTTCGAGCGTAGCGAGGCCCAAGGAGGGGGGGGCCCTAGGAGGGGGGGTAATGTTAGGAGTCGAGTTTCCTCTGCTGCACAGGGGGAATCTCGATCCGTCTCCGCTGCGGTCTCCCATTCCCCTCCAGCCGCAGTGGAGTCTGCTCAGCAGGGACGTCGATCCCAGCGTCTCGCTCAGTCTGACTCTGTGAGAAGAGTTATTGCTGCTTCTCCAGCTTCTGCCTTTGAAGCCTATTCTGGTCAGCAGCGAGCGGACTTCTCTGGGACTAAGTCCTTATCTGCACACACTGAGCATGCCCAGGGCAAGATCTCCCGTTGGAGATCGAGGGTCATGTGCTCAGGCTCTGCGGCACATTCCATTGGTCCTCTTGGCAGGTCCTAGAAGGGCAAAAGTTCTGTAGCCATTTCCTGTGCTGCAGCTATATAAACTGCGCATGACCGCACGGCCATGCGCTAGTATTGTCTTACAATTGATATGTGTGTATGTGTGAGTGCAAGTCGTTCTTGGTTACCCCTTCCCTATTGAATGTCTGTTCGCGGAAGGTGTACGGCTGCTATCTAGCGCCCGACTTAGCCTACTACACTAAACACACATCACAGCGTCCTGTAGCTGTGCCTGCCAGTACGGCGCCGTGCGCCTGCCTTGCGCTTTCCATACCCAAGTCTGGGTGGTTAGTGGCGTCCGTTAGTGCGGCATCGCTCGCGCACTTGTGCGCTTATATTTCTGAAGGTTCTCTACACACCCAGTTGCGGTGTTGTGCCAGCAAGGGCCTAATCGGGCTTCAATCCCTTCTGGGGTTAAGTCCGCTGGCCACTTGCTCGCTCTCTAGTGCGGTATTGCGGTCCTGTGAATTAACAGGATCGCTTTCCTCACGCTGGGTGAGGTTTAATCCACGCGTGTTTACTTTAGTGTACCGCTATAGAGTCTGCAAATTGCTAGCAGCAGGTTCTCACCTGCACGGTGGACCCCGGACTGCGAACGCATCTTCGTCACCTGTCTTGGTGCGTTCCGCCAGTCCTAACACTATTTGTCCTGAGTACGCTGATACTGCATATGTTGGGGTAAACCCCTGTTTGGGTGCACGGGAGAGCTCGTAAGGGAAGAAGCACTGTTTTACTTTTTCAACGCAGAATTGGCTGGAATTGAGATCGGACGCAATGTCGCGTTTGGAGAGCCCCTGATGTGCCTAAACAGTGGAGACCCCCCAATTATAACTGAAACCCTAATCCAAACACACCCCTAACCCTAATCCCAACAGTAACCCTAACCACACCCCTAACCCTAATCCCAACCCTATTCCCAACTGTATATGTAATCTAAACCCTAACCGTAACTTTAGCCCCAACCCTAACCCTAACTTTAGCCCCAACCCTAACTGTAGCCCTAACTCTAACCCTAGCCCTAACCCTAACCCTAGCCCTAACCCTAGCCCTAACCCTAGCCCTAACCCAAGCCCTAACCCTAGCCTTAACCCTAACCCTAGCCCTAACCCTAGCCCTAACTCTAACCCTAGCCCTAATGGGAAAATGGAAATAAATACATTTTTTTAATTTTTCCCTAACCAAGGTGATGATGAAGGGGGGATTGATTTACTTTTATAGCGGGTTTTTTAGCGGATTTTTATGATTGGCAGCAGTCACACACTGAAAGACGCTTTATAATGCAAAAAATATTTTTTGCGTTACCACATTTTGAGAGCTATAATTTTTCCATATTTTGGTCCACAGAGTCATGTGAGGTCTTGTTTTTTGCGGGAAGAGTTGCCTTTTTTATTGGTAACATTTTCGGGCACGTGACAATTTTTGGTCACTTTTTATTCCAATTTTTGTGAGGCAGAATGACCAAAATCCAGCTCTTTATGAATTTCTTTTGGCGGAGGCGTTTATACCGTTCTGCGTTTGGTAAAATTGATAAAGCAGTTTTATTTTTTGGGTCAGTACGATTACAGCGATATCTCATCTATATTTTTTTTATGTTTTGGCGCTTTTATACGATAAAAACTATTTTATAGAAAAAATAATTATTTTGGCATTGCTTTATTCTCAGGACTATAACTTTTTTACTTTTTTGCTGATGATGCTGTATTGTGGCTCGTTTTTTGCGGGACAGATGATGCTTTCAGCGGTACCATGGTTATTTATATCTGTCTTTTTGATCGCGTGTTATTCCACTTTTTGTTCGGCAGTATGATAATAAAGCGTTGTTTTTTGCCTCTTTTTTTTTTTCTTACGGTGTTTACTGAACCGGTTAACTAGTGATACAGTTTTATAGGTGGGGTCGTTACGGACGCGGCGATACTAAATATGTGTACTTTTATTGTTTTTTTTTTATTTAGATAAAGAAATGTATTTATGGGAATAATATATATTTTTTTTCATTATTTAGGAATTTTTTTTTTTTTTTTACACATTTGGAAAAATTTTGTTCTACTTTTTTACTTTGTCCCATGGGGGGACATTACAGATCGGTGATCTGACAGTTTGCACAGCACTCTGTCAGATCACCGATCTGACTTACAGCACTGCAGGCTTCACAGTGCCTGCTCTGAGCAGGCTCTGTGAAGCTACCTCCCTCCCTGCAGGACCCGGATGCCGTGGCCATCTTGGATCCGGGCCTGGAGCAGGGAGGGAGGTAGAGAGACCCTTGCAGCAGCGCGATCACATCGCGTTGCTGCGGGGGGCTCATGGAAGCCCGCAGGGAGCCCCCTCCCTGCGCGATGCTTCCCTGTACCGCCGGCACATCGCGATCATGTTTGATCGCAGTGTGCCGGGGGTTAAAGTGCCGGGAGCGGTCCGTGACCGCTCCTGGCACAGAGTGCCGGATGTCAGCTGCGATAGGCAGCTGACACCCGGCCGCGATCGGCCGCGCTCCCTGTTATGATCTGGTGGCCTAGGAGCAGCATGAGACGGACTCTGGAGAAGGTGGTCTCTGTACTGACCGCAAACCCTTAACCTAGCAGCGCAACTAGAAGTATCCGTGGGGGGTACCTAACACTCCCTAGACCCCTCGGCACAGCCTAAGATCTAACTTCCCCTAAAGACAGAAACAGGAAACCTATCTTGCCTCAGAGAAAATCCTCAAAGGATAGATAGCCCCCCACAAATATTGACTGTGAGAGGAGAGGGAAATAACATACGCAGATATGAAATCAGATTTTAGCATAGGAGGCCATACTAGCTAAAAAGAAAGAATAGAACAGAGTACTATGCGGTCAGTATAAAAACACTGGAAAATATCCACCTCAGAAAATACGGATCACCACATCTGACTAAAGACATGGGGGGTATATCTGCATCTCCAGAGAAATAGCTAGGCTGCAAAAAATCCTTCACAGACTAAGCTGGACAAGACAAAAACATGAAAATGCACAGAACTATAAGGTCCACAGCAGGTGGACAGCAAAAACAAAACCAGGACTTATCTTTGTAGAAAAGCACAGCAAACTGGAGAGACCAGCAGGGAAGTGAATCCTTCAAGAACAATGGACAACTCGCACTGACTAAAGGATCCTGCAAAGCTATATACCCCAGTCAGTTTTGCAATTAGTAGATACACCTGTCCACTCCTGCAGTCCAGGCACAACTGCATTACCCTCTACAACCACCGGAGGGAGCCCAAAAGCTGAATTCACAACAGCTCCCCCCGTGAGCGCGGCCGATCGCGTATGACGTACTATCCCGTCGGTGGTCATAGGGGCCCACCCCACCTCGACGGGATAGTACGTCTGATGTCAGAAAGGGGTTAAATAAAATGTTTCTGTACTGAGATAATCTTATAAATGATTCTATCTTTGAAGTAAAACATTGTTTAAAAATAGTCAGTGAAATGCGTTACCTAAAAAATAAAATGCAAATTGCCTCTTCTGAGAAAAAGAGGACTTAAACTCTATAGCGCCACCTGTTGGAAGTAGCGATCCTACAAGTCACAATCAACCCTTTAACGAGTCGTGCAATATGACTTAGGATAAAAGCCAAATCAATATCTCAATTCGCAGACACGGTGTTTTGGGCTGTTGGCCCTCGCCAGTGCGAAGCATGAGAACTGATTTGGCTAGGTGAGAGGCTCTGGACTGGGGTCTAAGGGGTATCGTTTCTCCTTATGGAGAGTGACATATCATCTCTGGCTTGTCAAGGTAAGGAGGCTTATTCACCGTGCAATGCTCCTCTGGGAAATATAATATGCAAATTGCCTCTTCTGAGAAAAAGAGGACTTAAAAAATGCATTGCTAAAAAATAAAGTTACCTTCGATTCCCTGCTGTAATGTCTGTATACTCTCTTTTTTTTCCTCCCCTGCCCAAGAGCTGTGGAATGATCAGACCATATTCTTGTACGGTCAGACATCGCCATTACACAGTACACAGCAGGAGCATATTTATAAAATTATCTCAGCACTGGAACATTTTATTTAAACACATCCAATTGTGTAAAGGTTTATTGTTCCAATATCTATTGATTAAAATCAACTTTTATTTGTTGTACAACCCCTTTAAGTTTTCTACTTTTAAGGTGCTGTAAACTTTCTCAGTCAATGAAAAAGCTGAAAAGACATATGAAGATCCTTGGGTGTCTTTTTCAGCATTTTACTTGCAAAATTGCTACTAATTTCTTAATTGTTCAATGGAATTAAAAATAAACAAACTGTGATCTGGTACTTGTTGACCTGGCAAGCTTCCCGACGATTTTGCACAGCCTCTGTGCCTCACCACCGCGATCACCACTGGGAGTCAGCTGATTCTAATAGATAACACCAGGCACTCAGTGCTAGGAGAGGTCCCACACCGCTCTCGGCACTTTAATCCCCTTAAGGTACTGTCACACTAGACGATATCGCTAGCGATCCGTGACGTTGCAGCGTCCTCGCTAGCGATATTGTCCAGTGTGACAGGCAGCAGCGATCAGGCCCCTGCTGGGAGATCGCTGGTCGGGGAAGAAAGTCCAGAACTTTATTTCGTCGCTGGACTCCCCGTAGACATCGCTGAATCGGCGTGTGTGACACCGATTCAGCGATGTCTTCGCTGGTAACCAGGGTAAACATCGGGTAACTAAGCGCAGGGCCGCGCTTAGTAACCCGATGTTTACCCTGGTTACCATCCTAAAAGTAAAAAAACAAACACTACATACTTACCTACAGCCGTCTGTCCTCCAGCGCTGTGCTCTGCACTCCTCCTGCTCTGGCTGTGAGCGTCGGTCAGCCGGAATGCAGAGCGGTGACGTCACCGCTCTGCTTTCTGGCTGCCCGGCGCTCACAGCCAGACCAGAGAAGCAGAGCGCCGAGGACAGACGGCTGTAGGTAAGTATGTAGCGTTTGTTTTTTTACTTTTTAGGATGGTAACCAGGGTAAACATCGGGTTACTAAGCGCGGCCCTGCGCTTAGTTACCCGATGTTTACCCTGGTTACCGGGGACCTCGGGATCGTTGGTCGCTGGAGAGCTGTCTGTGTGACAGCTCTCCAGCGACCAAACAGCGACGCTGCAGCGATCCGGATCGTTGTCGGTATCGCTGCAGCGTCGCTATGTGTGACGGTACCTTAAATGTTGTGATTGAACTCAATCTAAGTATTTTGAGAGCAGGCAGAGGGAAGAAAGCCCCTCTGCTCTTGCTGGATTGGAGACACTATAACGTCCTCACGGGGTCCTGATCAATGCCATGATGACTCGCTGTCATCCAGGTCACCAGAGTTAAACAAGTTGCTTGATCAAGCTCAGAGCAAGATTAGCAAGTTTGCCTGTAAGTGCAGCTGACAGTTTGCATAGCATAGGGATGTTCCTACATCTCTATGCTATACAAGTAATAAGCCTGCAAAAAATCCCATAGTGGGACAAAGTAAAACATTTTTTTTTTTTAAATTGTCAAAAATAGAAAATAAATATATATAATGTACCCATGAAAAAATAATTTTATGAAAAAAAATATAAACAATAAAAGTACATATATTTGGTATCGCCGCATCTGGAACGACCCAATCTATAAAATTGTCATACTAGTTAACCAAATTAATGAACACCAGAAAAAAAAAAAAAACAAGGCAAAAAAATGCTTTACCAACATACCATCAAACAAAAAGTGGAATAAAACATGATCAAAAACATATAAAATATAAATAAAACGGAAAAAATGAAATAAAATAGCGGCGCTAGTGCAGATGGATGAGAGTAGCTGCAGGTAGTATTCTGTACCACACACAGAAATAAATAATAATAAAATAATATATATACAATGCGTACTACCTGCGCTGTCTGCTATATATACAATAATCAAACAATCACAGTGTGTATTTACCTGTCAGATGAAGGACGTTTATCACATTGCTCAGTGGGAGGTGTGTGCATATACTCGAACCCAAACAGGTGGAATTTAGCAGCTATGGTTGAAAGAAAAGAAGAAAGGGGGGTCTTAATAGATAATTACTATTCTTAAAAATAGCCAGGATACTGTTGCGACACTTTCTAATACTACCGGGAGTGCGCTAATGTTACTCCTAAAAATTACAAAGATATTAAAAAGATATTAAAAATATAGTATAATGGTATACTTCTGTGATTGGACACTATCAGTAAAACACCCGTAGACTACCTGGAAATAAAGTCCAGTGTTGTATCAGACAGGTACATATATATAGATCGATGCAGAAATAATAGCTGCGCATGCAGTCTCAGTACAGTACCTGTAGTTTAAATAGGTGCCTTAAGAAAATCCGTAGTTGCTACAAATGAATGCTGCTGGTTACTTAGCTTGTATATGCGGGAGTTGATATCTTCCAGGCGGCTTATGCGAGCGCCGTCCCGGCCGGTGACAGGCGCTCACGCGGCCTTTACTTGAAAGTCCTAATGCGGTGCTTCGCAGAAGCTGCAGTGACGTTCGGGTTACGTGATCTTGAGTCACGTGGTGCCCCTGGAGACACTACAGATCGCAGTGGGAGCCAAAAACCAATGCGTTTCGGAATGACGTGGATTCCTTCATCAGGGTTGGCTCCCCCTGCGCTGGATTGGCTCTATATACCTGCGGTATGTCTCTCATAGGTTTAGTTAAATGCGAATAATTCCACCTCATTATTAAGGCCTTTAGGTCTCAAAGTATCCATCTCAAAGATGTATTTGGTTTCTTCACGAGACATCTGACTTATAAAATCGCCGTTGCGCCAATCACGATGTACCACCTTCATACCCACCACTTTTGATCCTCGCGGATGTCCTTCGTGGTGGATTAAAAAATGTTTAGACAGTGGGTGATCAGCGTATTTATTACATATATTTCGGAGGTGCTCATTAATTCTTTGACTCAAAGCCCGTTTGGTGCGTCCCACATATTGTTTCCCACACGGACATTCGATAACGTATATCACTCCTTTCGTTGTACAGGTTATAAAGTCAGTGATGGGAATTTCCGTACCATTCCGTGATATCACTTGTTTTTGTTTGCTTAATTTTAGTGATTTACACATTTTACATTTTTGGCACGGAAAAAAGCCCTGAATAATTTGTTTAAAAGGGCCCTTTGTTTTACTTGGGGGATTTGGATTCCGCACAGTGGGGGCAATTAATAGGCCCAGATTACGTGCTTTCCTAAAAACAAAGCGTGGGCGTTCAGATAGTTTGTCCCCTATTATTTTATCCTCTTTCAAGAGGTCCCAGTGTTTATTTACAATTTTTCTCAAAATTTGTGTGTTTGAATTGTATTGAGTGATAATAGGTATCACTATCTGGGATTGCTGATTAAAGGGATCCTGTTCCTCCTTATTGCTATCGGCAAGGAGTTTTGTTCGAGAGATTTCTTTGACCGTATTTTTTGTTAAGGTCAAAGATTTTTTATCATACCCTTTATTTACAAACTTGTTAATGAGCATATCTGCCTCCCTATCGAAATCAGATATATTAGTACAATTGCGATTTGATCTAATAAATTGGCTACAGGGAACATTCAGCAACCACCGTGGTAGGTGACAGCTATTCATAGAGATAAAGCTGTTTGAATCAGTAGGTTTGGTGTAAGTGCAGGTTTGTAACTTTCCCTCACTGGCTGAGATGATAAGATCCAGAAAATGTACATTCTCCTTACTAGTATTTGACGAAAATTCAAGATAAAATTCATTTTTATTTATGTCCATTAAAAATTGTGCTAGAGCTTGTTCGCACCCATCCCAAATAAAAAAGACATCGTCTATAAAACGTAGCCAGAGGACCAGACCCGCGCGCAGCACGCCCCTGCGGTAGATGTGGAGATCCTCCCACCTTACCCATATACAAGCTAAGTAACCAGCAGCATTCATTTGTAGCAACTACGGATTTTCTTAAGGCACCTATTTAAACTACAGGTACTGTACTGAGACTGCATGCGCAGCTATTATTTCTGCATCGATCTATATATATGTACCTGTCTGATACAACACTGGACTTTATTTCCAGGTAGTCTACGGGTGTTTTACTGATAGTGTCTAATCACAGGAGTATACCATTATACTATATTTTTAATATCTTTTTAATATCTTTGTAATTTTTAGGAGTAACATTAGCGCACTCCCGGTAGTATTAGAAAGTGTCGCAACAGTATCCTGGCTATTTTTAAGAATAGTAATTACCGTATCTATTAAGACCCCCCTTTCTTCTTTTCTTTCAACCATAGCTGCTAAATTCCACCTGTTTGGGTTCGAGTATATGCACACACCTCCCACTGAGCAATGTGATAAACGTCCTTCACCTGACATGTAAATACACACTGTGATTGTTTGATTATTGTATATATAGCAGACAGCGCAGGTAGTACGCATTGTAAAAATATAAATAAACATGGCACAGCTGAAAACAGCATCTTTTCTCGCAAAAAAGCAAGCCATCATAAAGCTCCATAAGCGGAAAAATTAAAAAGTTATCACTCTCACAATAAAGCCATGCAAAAATAATTATTTTATCTATAAAATAGTTTTTATTGTGTGAAAACACCAAAACATAAAAAAATCAATGTGGTATCACTGTAATCATAATTATCAGAAGAATAAAACAGCCTTATCAATTTTACCACACTCGAAACGACATAAAAAAATCCTGAATTGATGGTTTTTGTTCATTCTGCCTCCCAAAAATCGGAATAGAATGCGATCATAAAATGCTATGTGTAATGGTACCAATAAAACGTCAACTCGTTGCGCAAAAAAACAAAACTCTGTGGCCTAAAATATGGTAAAATTATAGCTCTCAAAATATGGCGCAGCAAAATTGTTTTTAGTGTGTGACAGCTGCCAAAAAAATAAAAAAACTTTATAAATCACACCGACCTGAAGGATAAAGCCGCCATATCACCTATGCTCCATGAGGAATGGCGTAAAAAAAAATAAAACCAATTCTTCACCTCCTGCATAATGTCAATTTTTGCAGCATATTTCACCAGTACAAATGGGGAAAAATATGTAACAAAAGCATGGGAAAAATTTTCTCCTGCAAATCCTGAACATGTGCACATAGCCTTAGTCCCTGTTCTGTGACCCCTCCATTCATTATAAGTCCTTGATAGCATCATATTGATTTTGGGGAGTGAGAGAAGACACTATCCGGTACTGAATATCCTCCGCTACCTTCCAATTCATTATAAGTCCCTGACAGCATCTTCTCCCACCATTCAATTTATTATAACGGGTCCTATGCAGCTAATACTCTCCTCTTGCAATCCCCAATAAATTTAAAGTCCCAGATAGCATCAATGAATTGTGAGATGGGAGAGGATGCTATCAGGAGATTAGCACCCTCCTCCACCACCCAATTCATTTTACATCCATATCTAACATCCTCCTCCCTGTCCATAAGTCCATTATAAGTCCCACTTCCTCCCATCCCAATCCCCAAAATCCCCCATTGTCCTCCTCTCCACCATGTCTCATCATTGTCCTCTCCACCACCCCAATCATTGCCCTCCCCACCACCACATCATTGCCTTCTCCCCACCCCCAACATTGCCCTTTCCACCACCCCCAACATTGCCCTCTCCATCACCCCCATAATTTTCCTCTCCACCTCCCCCATTATTTCTCTCTCCACCATCCCAATCATTGCCCTCCCCATCACCTCCATCATTGCCCTCTCCACCACCTACATCATTACCCTTTTCACCACCTCCATCATTGTTCTCCCCTCCACCCCATCATTATCCTCTCCAACACCTCCATCATTGCCTTCTCCCCATCATTGTACTTCCCCCACTTCTATCATTGCTTTTCCCCCCACATTCCATCATTTCCCTTTCCACCACCTCCATCATTCCCTTCTCCCCACCACCCCCATCATTGCCTTTTCCACCACCTCCATCACTGCTTTATCCCCCACCACTCCCATCATTGCCCTCTCCATCACTTTCATCATTGCCTTCTCCCCCAGCACCCCATCATTGCCCTTTCCACTACCTCCATCTTTGCCTTCTCCACCACCACCCAATAATTGCCCTTTGCATCACCTCCATAATTGTCCTCTACACCATTACACATGCACACACAAACACACATACACACACTCAAACACATACACCACCATTCACCTCTCCGTATGCTCCCCGCAGCATCTTTATTGCCGGCAGCTTTCTATCTGACACAGACGCACGCTGAATGCTGATGTCATCCAGCTGCGTTGCTGTCTCAGACACGAAGTGTGGGCAGGAAGCAGGATGGATCCCTGCAGTTCCGCTCCGCTGCTATTTTCTCCTGTAGGCAGCTGAGCTGCAGGGATTGATTCCTGCACGCCGCACATGAGGGCAATCTGTCCAGGGCCCCCAGGAGCCTCATGGCTGGATCAACTGGCCAGATTGCTCTCAGTGTTAGCCGCCCTGTAGGAGCACCCCTCCACTTCTGGGCCCCGGTGCAGCCAGACTGACTGCACATGTGGTATGTCCGCCCCTCTTTTAGAGGTAAAAATTTAATTTATTCTTTCTTCACCGATCAATGGTCTAAAGTTTGGTGAGGCACAAGTGGTGTCAATATGATCACTGCACCCCTAGATGAATTAATTGAGTAGTGTAGTTTGTAAAATAAGTTCACATATGGGTTTTTTTTTGTTCTGGCACCTCAGGTGCTCTGCCAATGTGACTTGGCACCCTCAAACCAATCCAGCAACATTTGATCTCTAATATGGTGCTTCTTCCCTTCTGAGCTTTGCACTGTGCCTTAAAAGTAGTATTTCACCTCATATGGGGTACTCTGGAGAAATTGCACAACAAATTGTATGGTGCAATTGCTCCTGTTACCCTCATGACAATAAAAAAAATGGGGCTAAAATAACATTTTTGTGTGGAAAATGTGATTTTTTTTTTATTTCACAACTCAACGTTATAGAGATGAGCGAATATTTCAGTATTCACGAACATAGCCGAACGCCAAACAAGTCAATGGGAGCCAAAGACAAACGCATGCACAACACCTTCTAGTGGCCCCAAAAGCAGCCAAAACACATCAATTGCGGGACAGACACGAGGAAAGTGGCTTCAATTCACCCACTGTAGAAATTGTAGCATGGCACGGCAGCAATCAGCCATGCATGAGGCATCATGGTCTGGGCAAGCATTTACAGTTTTAAATTGAACGACAAACTAAGATGATGTGGGTGAGGGATTGGTGTAGGCCTGCTGTGCTGAGAGCCCTGAAACTACATGCAACAGCTCAACCTGCTTTCATGCTCAGCCACACTCAGGTGGCACAAATATCTGTTTCATAGACTACTATTGTCAGAATGATATAAAGATAGTAACATGGGTAGTTGACTCCAAGGGAGTGGGGGCCTGATGGTCTCAGAGGTCTACTGATACAGGCAACACACATGAAAGAGACCTAGCCAGAAGTCTACACATTTACAAATATTAGTGACAGACACCAACAAAGTATCATCAACTGTAGAACTAGTATAGTGGGGACCGATACCTCTTCCACTATAGCCAACCCAGCAGATGGAAACTGTAACTGGCAAGGTGATGGAATATCTGTGACATATCCCTCTTAAAGCCTAGAGAGGCGTAACTAGGTGGACTACTAAATCTCAACTTGGATAAGTGGCAGCCGTGAAATCTGCGACCCAAGGAGGTAAAAGAAGGTGACACCAGGTGCTACTCCATGGCTGACCTACAGAAGGTGGCAGCTGACCCCCTACAGCAGGTAGGCTGCTACGGCTTGAAGGAGGCATGAAGAATGCAGGCAGGCACTGTAGGGATGCTGGAACCACGGGTGCAGATGGGATCGGTTGAGGAACAGAAAAGCAGTGGCAGGTGCGGTCTGGACCCGGTGTTAGACAGATAGACACTGGCAGGTGTGATCTGGACCAGCTGATGGACAGAAGAGCAAAGACAGGTGCGAGCAGATTGGCACAGACAGGTAAGAGCAGATGGGTACAGGTAGACAAGCAGACAGGCGGACCAGGGGAACCTGACAACTAGCAAGCATGCAAGGCAAACTAACGATGCAGCTCAGGCACCTCCATATTGGAGGAGAAGCCTTAAATATAAGGTGTTGCCAAGCTATAGGCTTGGAATACCTTAGGTTGACCAGACCAGTCCTTTTAAGCATAGGCCCTGGGTCTATAACTGAACCTTGGGGGACACCGACACATAGGGGCTAGATGAGCAGGTAGTGTGTGAGTGGGAGACACTGAATGTCCTGTTTGTTAGGTATGGGGAGATCCAACAAAGGGTTAAGTCTGTAATGTCAACAGAGCAGAAAGTCTGTAGTAAGAGGGAATGGTCCACTGTGTCAAAGGCAGAAGTCAGGTCCAGGGGAAGGAGGATGACAAACTCACGTTGCTTTCATTTGGCGATTAGTAGGTCATTGGTGATTTTAGTCAGGGCAGTTTCAGTGTAATGATATGGTCTGAAGCCAGATTATAAGCGGTCAAAGAGGGAGCAAAAGGAGAGGTGGGAGGACAGTTCAAAATGGACATGTTGTTCCAGTACTTTGGAGGCATAGGGTACAAATTATATAGGGTGATAGCTAGACCCAGAGAATGGGTCAAGGGTGGGGTTTTCGAGGATGGGTGTGATTGAAGTATGTTTCAATCAGAAGACACCTGTTGTTAGTGACAGGTTGAAGAGGTGGGTTAGGCTTGGGATGAAGACTGTGGTAAGTTTTGGAATGAGGTGGGACGTTATTCTGTCAAGCTCACAGGTGGTGAGGCGAAGTCTTCAGCCGAGATGAGAGGAGAGGGAGGGGGAGCTAGGGGACGCAGTAGAGAAATGAAAATTCTGAATAGCTCTTTAGGGTTTTTGAGACAGTTATGATATGAGGGATGATAAGTCGGTTTTCTTTTCTGCAGTGAGCAATTGCAAAGCATTTTTACAACTTCTGTTACTGGAAGGGCTACTCCACTCCCTTTCTTTGGCAGCTGTACAGTGGTATGCTTTGTAGATGAGGGACAGAAAGAACATGTGCTCCAGTAGATGGCAAGCACTGCATCAAGTGGCCTCTGCTCCTCTTTCTCAACCTTAACATCCCACATAGTACAGTCCTCAGTGGTGGCACCCCAATTATCTTTGTTTTCCCCCACATCACAACTCTCCAAGAGCCCAACTGACTGATGGAAACTACAGATGGCTGAGTCTGCAGATCTGTTCACACATTGCATGCCATAGGCATCAAAAGTGTGCTACAAATATTCACAGACTCAAGAGGAGGAAATCATCTTCATCGATTGCCAATTTTTTCTCAGTTTGATCCATGACCGGACGAAGTTCCGTCTGAGCATAATCAAAACCCTCATCAACAATGCATCCTGAGCCCAAACTCTGGCAGTGTACAGCAGAGTTTGCAGTTCTAAAGCTGCCTAGCTTGCGTCTTTTTTTTTTAAGGCCATCAAAAATATAAAAAAATCACATTATCTGTCAACTTTTTAAAAATGGCATAGTGGAATTAAATAAAATGAAATAATTTTAGCACTACATGCAGGAACTGGCACATGCGCGATCAACAGACGTTAATCTGAGAATGTCACTGTGTTAAAATACACTTCATCAACCATATCTTCTGATTATTCCTCCTCCCTCACCATGTAAAGTGTTGTCACACAGGTCTCCTGCTGAAGAACCTCCACTTATTTACCCCCTTCAGTTGGAGTGACTGAGAGCGTGTCAGCTGACACGGAAGTGGACTTGCCTACTGTTTTTAACTGATCTTACATACCACGAAGACCCCATCTTTTTCAATCCACTGAAACATCTCCGCCTGCACCTCTCTCACAGTCCAGCAGCTTGTAGTGTTCACCAGTGTTCACCCTACTCCACCCTGTGTCAGCACAGCAGCGAACCCTCATTTGTGCAGTTGTGCTCACTTAAAATATTCTTTCCACCTACACATAGCATACTGTAGCTAACAACTTGAACGTCACCATCTTCAATCTACTAATAATAATAACCTTTATACATTGCAAACATATGCCGCATAGCTTTACTACACCATGTTCCAAATTATTATGCAAATTGGATTTAAGCTGATAAAGATTTAATTGTTTTGTTTTTCAAATAAACTCATGGATGGTATTGTGTCTCAGGGCTCAATGAATCACTGAAATCAATCTTAAACACATGATAATTAGTTTTCCAGGTGATTCTAATTAAAGGAGAACTACTTAAAAATGATGTTCCACATTATCAAGCAGGCTACAATTTTCAAGTAAGATGGGAAATAAAAAGGATCTCTCTGCTGCTGAGAAGCTTCAACCAGTGCAATGCCTTGGTCAAGGGATGAAAACATTAGATATTTCCCGAAATCGTAAGCGTGATCATCGTACTGTTAAGAGATTTGTGGCTAAATCTGAGCACAGGCGTGTTCGTGCTGATAAAGGTATAATGAGGAAGGTTTCTGCAAGGCAAGTTCATTGGATTAAGAGAGCAGCTGCTAATAAGCCATTACAAACCAGCAAACAGATATTTGAAGCTGCTGGTGTCTCTGGAGTCCCTCGAACCTCAAGGTGTAGGATCCTTCAAAGGTTTCCTTTGGTTCATAAGCCTACTATTCGGCCACCCCTAAACAGTGTTCACAAGCAGAAATGGTTTCAGTGGGCCCAGACATACTGTACATGAAGCCTAATTTTCAAACAGTCTTGGTTACTGACTAGGGTTGAGCGAAACGGATCGGTCATTTTCATAAGTCGCTGACTTTTGGCAAAGTCGGGTTTCATGAAACTCGACCCGATCCCTGTGTGTGGTCGGCCACGGGGTACGCGACTTTCACGCCAAAGTCGCGTTTCAATGACACGAAAAGCGCCATTTCTCAGCTAATGAAGGTGGACGCAGAGTGTGGGCAGCGTGATGACATAGGTCTCAGTCCCCACCATCTTAGAGAAGGGCATTACAGTGATTGGCTTGCTTTCTGTGGCGTCACAGGGGCTATAAAGGGGCATTCTCGCCGACCGCCATCTTACTGCTGCTGATCTGAGCATAGGGAATTTGACAATTCTCCCAGAAAAAAAAGTGGGAGATTAAGATTGGCAATTCTGCCTCAGTGCCAGTGCTGTGTGTGACATCTGTCTCTAATTTTGTGCCAGAGCAGAAAGTCTGTAGTAAGAGGGAATGGTCCACTGTGTCAAAGGCAGAAGTCAGGTCCAGGGGAAGGAGGATGACAAACTCACGTTGCTTTCATTTGGCGATTAGTAGGTCATTGGTGATTTTAGTCAGGGCAGTTTCAGTGTAATGATATGGTCTGAAGCCAGATTATAAGCGGTCAAAGAGGGAGCAAAAGGAGAGGTGGGAGGACAGTTCAAAATGGACATGTTGTTCCAGTACTTTGGAGGCATAGGGTACAAATTATATAGGGTGATAGCTAGACCCAGAGAATGGGTCAAGGGTGGGGTTTTCGAGGATGGGTGTGATTGAAGTATGTTTCAATCAGAAGACACCTGTTGTTAGTGACAGGTTGAAGAGGTGGGTTAGGCTTGGGATGAAGACTGTGGTAAGTTTTGGAATGAGGTGGGACGTTATTCTGTCAAGCTCACAGGTGGTGAGGCAAAGTCTTCAGCCGAGATGAGAGGAGAGGGAGGGGGAGCTGGGGGACGCAGTAGAGAAATGAAAATTCTGAATAGCTCTTTAGGGTTTTTGAGACAGTTATGATATGAGGGATGATAAGTCGGTTTTCTTTTCTGCAGTGAGCAATTGCAAAGCATTTTTACAACTTCTGTTACTGGAAGGGCTACTCCACTCCCTTTCTTTGGCAGCTGTACAGTGGTATGCTTTGTAGATGAGAGGTTGCTGCCGCTTCGTCAGAAGCAGGGATAGCGTTAGGCAAGGTACATTAACCCCCAAACCGCTTGTGCTGTAGCGATTTTCACTGTCCAACACCACCTTTTGTTTGCAGGGACAGTGGAGGCTACATTTTTTCCTCAGCGCTGTAGCTCATTGGGCTGCCCTAGAAGGCTCCCTGATAGTTGCATTGCTGTTTGTACGCCGCTGTGCAAACCAACTGCTTTTTATAAAGCACAAATCCTTTTGCTCCTTCCTTTCTGCACAGCTATCTTGTTTGTTTGTCCACACTTTTGACTTTTTTGTGCAGCAGTCCACTCCTTGTTATTGCTGCCTGCCATACTTTGCTGAGATTACTGCAGGGAGATAGTAATTGTAGGACAGTCCCTTTTTTTTGTCGTTATATCTCTTCAAGCCACTTTCTGCCACAGAAAATATACTCTAATACAGTGGCCCAGATTTAATCACTAGTCTCCCTGAAGAAAAAAAAAAGGGTGCAGATTAAAATTGGCAAATCTGCATCAGTGGCAGTCCTGTGTGTGGCATCTGTGTCTCATTTTCTGGCACAGAAAACATACAGTCTAACAGTGGGCCTGATTTCTTGCCAATGCTCCCATAAATAAAAAAAAATAGTGGGAGATTAAGATTGGCAATTCTGCCTCAGTGCCAGTCGTGTGTGTGACATCTGTCTTTAATTTTGTGCCACAGAAAACCTAGTGTGTAATACTGGGCCAGATTTTTTTATAATTCTCCCAGAAAAAAAAAATTGTGGGAGATTAGGATTGGCAATTCTGCCTCAGTGCCAGTCGTTTGTGTGGCATCTGTCTTTAATTTTGTGCCACAGAAAACCTAGTGTGTAATACTGGGCCTGATTTTTTTATAATTCTCCCTGGAAAAAAAATAGTGGGAGATTAAGATTGGCATTTCTGCCTCAGTGCCAGTCCTGTGTGTGCCATCTGTCTCTAATTTTGTGCCACATTAAACCTACTGTGTAACACTGGGCCAGATTTTTTGACAATTCTCCCAGAAAAAAAGAGTGGGAGATTAAGATTGGCAATTCTGCCTCAGTGCCAGTGCTGTGTGTGACATCTGTCTCTAATTTTGTGCCACAGAAAACCTAGTGTGTAATACTGGGCCTGATTTTTTTATAATTTTCCCTGGAAGAAAAAAATAGTGGGAGATTAAGATTGGCATTTCTGCCTCAGTGCCAGTCCTGTGTGTGCCATCTGTCTCTAATTTTGTGCCACATTAAACCTAGTGTGTAACACTGGGCCAGATTTTTTGACAATTCTCCCAGAAAAAAAAAATTGTCGGAGATTAGGATTGGCAATTCTGCCTCAGTGCCAGTCGTGTGTGTGGCATCTGTCTTTAATTTTGTGCCACAGAAAACCTAGTGTGTAATACTGGGCCTGATTTTTTTATAATTCTCCCTGAAAAAAAAAAATAGTGGGAGATTAAGATTGGCATTTCTGCCTCAGTGCCAGTCCTGTGTGTGCCATCTGTCTCTAACTTTGTGCCACATTAAACCTAGTGTGTAACACTGGGCCAGATTTTTTGACAATCCTCCCAGAAAAAAAAAGTGGGAGATTAAGATTGGCATTTCTTCCTCAGTGCCAGTGCTGTGTGTGACATCTGTCTCTAATTTTGTGCCACAGAAAACCTAGTGTGTAATACTGGGCCTGATTTTTTTATAATTCTCCCTGGAAAAAAAAAATAGTGGGAGATTAAGATTGGCATTTCTGCCTCAGTGCCAGTCCTGTGTGTGCCATCTGTCTCTAATTTTGTGCCACATTAAACCTAGCATGTAACACTGGGCCAGATTTTTTGACAATTCTCCCATAAAAAAGTTACAAAAAAAGTGGGAGATTAAGATTGGCATTTCTGCCTCAGTGCCAGTCCTGTGTGTGGCATCTGTCTCTAATTTTGTGCCACATTAAACCTAGTGTGTAACACTGGGCCAGATTTTTTGACAATTCTCCCAGAAAAAAAAATTGTGGGAGATTAGGATTGGCAATTCTGCCTCAGTGCCAGTCGTGTGTGTGGTATCTGTCTTTAATTTTGTGCCACAGAAAACCTAGTGTGTAATACTGGGCCTGATTTTTTTATAATTCTCCCTGGAAAAAAAAATAGTGGGAGATTAAGATTGGCATTTCTGCCTCAGTGCCAGTCCTGTGTGTGCCATCTGTCTCTCATTTTGTGCCACAGAAAACATACAGTCTACCATTGGGCCTGATTTCTTGCCAATTCTCCCATAAATAAAAAAAAAATAGTGGGAGATTAAGATTGGCAATTCTGCCTCAGTGCCAGTCGTGTGTGTGGCATCTGTTTTTTATTTTGTGCCACAGAAAACCTAGTGTGTAACACTGGGCCTGATTTCTTGACAATTCTCCCACAATAAAGTTACAAAAAAAGTGGGAGATTAAGATTGGCATTTCTGCCTTAGTGCCAGTCGTGTGTGTGGCATCTGTCTTTAATTTTGTGCCACAGAAAACCTAGTGTGTAATACTGGGCCAGATTTTTTTAAAATTCTACCAGAAAAAAAAAATAGTGGGAGATTAAGATTGGCCATTCTGCCTCTATGCCAATCCTGTGTGTGGCATCTGTCTCTCATTTTGTGCCACAGAAAACCTAGTGTGTAATATTGGGCCAGATTTTTTTAAAAGTCCCCCAGAAAAAAAATAGGAGATTAAGATTGGCATTTCTGCCTCAGTGCCAGTCCTGTGTGTGGCATCTGTCTCTCATTTTGTGCCACAGAAAACATACAGTCTAACAGTGGGCCTGATTTCTTGCCAATTCTCCCATAAATAAAAAAAAATAGTAGGAGATTAAGATTGGCAATTCTGCCTCAGTGGCAGTGCTGTGTGTGACTCTGGCAGTGGCAGTGCTGTGTGTGTCTCTAAATTTGTGCCACAGAAAACCTAGTGTGTAATACTGGGCCACATTTTTTTAAAATTCTCCCAGGAAAAAAAAATAGTGGGAGATTAAGATTGGCATTTCTGCCTCAGAGCCAGTCCTGTGTGTGGCATCTGTCTCTCATTTTGTGCCACAGAAAACATACAGTCTAACAGTGGGCCTGATTTCTTGCCAATTCTCCAATAAATAAAAAAAAATAGTGGGAGATTAAGATTGGCAATTCTGCCTCAGTGCCAGTCGTGTGTGTGGCATCTGTCTTTCATTTTATGCCACAGAACATATACTGTATAAGAGTGGGCCACATTTCTTCAATATTCTCCCAGAAAAAATAAAAAGGGGGAGATTTTTATTGGTAGTGTCGGCATCTGCGTCAGTCATGTTAGTGGCATATCTGTCTGCCACTGAAGCTGTGTACTGTTATACATTGGCCCTGATTTTCCTTGCAGTCTCACCCACCTATAAAGGGATATATAAATCCAACAGAAGTTTGAGTTCGCCTTGTAACTGGTTTTACAATAACAAATACCGTTAGTTTGGTTATGTTTTTCAAACAATGAGGAAGTCTATTGGAAGAGGTCGTGGCCGTGGGCGGTCATTGCCAGCTTTTAATGATGGCAGTGGTGGTGGAGCATCAGGTGGTCGTGGGAAAAGCAATATAGCACCTAAGTCTCTTGTTGTTGAGCCAGGTTCGTCATCTGGCTACACAAGGCCTCGAACGCTCCCGTTTCTGGGAGTAGGAAAACCGCTTTTAAAGCCAGAGCAGCAAGAACAAGTTTTGGCTTTCCTTGCTGACTCAGCCTCTAGCTCTTTCACCTCCTCTTCTGAAACTGCTAAATGTAAAAGCAGCGCGTCGTTAGTGGATGTTCATGGTCAGGGACAAGTCACTTCCTTGTCTTCTTCACCAAGAACAACAGAGAAGGATGCGTCAGGCGACACAACGGGTTACTCCATGGAGCTCTTTACACATACCGTTCCTGGGTTAGAAAGTGAAATAGTTAACAGGCCATGCCCATTACAAGTTGAATCAGACATGGAGTGCACAGATGCCCAGCCACAGCCAGATTACTATGCTGTTCCTTTGACTCAGAGCAGAACATTGCCCTCGCAGTGTACTGATCCAGAATCAGACCCTGATGAGACTATGGTGCCCCGTTACGAACGCTATACCACCGGCTTACACGGTGACACAGACGAAGTTGCACACGAGATAGAAGAGGAGGTCATAGAGGACCCAGTTGTTGACCCCGATTGGCAGCCATTGGAAGAACAGGGTGCAGGCCAGGGCCGGCGTCTGCACCCGGCGTACCCGGGCAACTGCCGGGGCCCTGAACAAATGGGGGGCCCACTGGTGGCCGGGACACCAGGGAGCCCTGGCTGCTCCCCCAGCAGCTTCGGCACTACTTGAGCTCAGCCATCATTAAACAAACATGGTCGCGCACAGTGCACTCTGCAGCTGTAGTAATGATGTGGCCGGGTAGACACACAAGCAAAGTTAAAGGCACAGTGCCGGCCCGACCGCATCATTTAGTAGCAGACACAGCTGCAGAGTGCACTGTGTGCGGCCATGTCTGACTGCCATCAAACAGCGCACCCTCCATAGCCACATGCCAGAGCAGCCTGATAAGTGACAAGCCAGGGGGAGGTGAGTGTGGCTTGTGTCTGTCTGTGTATGCATGTATGATGTGCATATCTGTGTGTATATCAATGTGTATGACTGTATATATTTATGTATTTTTGTGTATTTGTCTTCAAATATATGTATGTACATATCTGCGTATTGTGTATGTGTGTGTGCATGTCTGCGTATTGTATGTGTATGTCTGCGTATTTTACTGTATGTGTGTGCTGTGCATGTCTGCGTATTGTGTGTGCTGTGCATGTCTGCGTATTGTGTGTGTGCGCATGTCTGCATACTGTGTGTGTGCATGTCTGAGTACTGTGTGTGTGCATGTCTGAGTACTGTGTGTGTGCATGTCTGCATACTGTGTGTGTGCATGTCTGCATACTGTGTGTGTGCATGTCTGCGTACTGTGTGTGTGCATGTCTGCGTACTGTGTGTGGGTGCATGTCTGCGTACTGTATGTGTGTGCATGTCTGCGTACTGTATGTGTGTGCATGTCTGCATACTGTATTTGTGTGCATGTCTGCCTACTTTGTGTGTGCGCATGTCTGAGTACTGTATGTGTGTGCATGTCTGCGTACTGTATGTGTGTGCATGTCTATGTAATGTATGTGTGCATGTCTACGTACTGTAAGTGTGTGTGTCTACGTACTGTAAGTGTGTGCATGTCTGCGTACTGTATGTATGTGTATGTTTACGTATTGTATGTGTACATGTCTGCGTATTTTGTGTGTGTGTGTGTGTGCATGTCTGCGTATTTTGTGTGTGCAGATCTGCCTATGTGAAGGATGAGGGGGAAGGCTAGGCCCTGTGTAGTATATCTATATTTCTCCTCTGTATCTGTGTATCATGAATCGAGGTATGTGGGCCCACTGAGATTCTTTTGCCCAGGTCCCACAAAAACCTGGAGCCGACCCTGGTGCAGGCGGCAGTAGCTATGAAGCGGAGGGGGAGGAGCCGCAGCAGGCATCAACATCGCAACAGGTTCCATGTGCCAGGCCCGTATCTGGGCAAAAACGCATGGCAAAACCAAAACCAGTTGTAGGACAGCGTGGCCATCCGGTTAAAGAAGCTCAGTCTGCAGTGCCTGAAAAAGTATCCGATAGTAGAAAGAGTGCAGTCTGGCATTTTTTTAAACAACATCCAAATGATCAGCGCAAAGTCATCTGTCAAAAATGTTCAACTACCTTAAGCAGAGATCAGAATCTTAAAAGTCTAAATACAAGTTGCATGCGTAGACATTTAACCACCATGCATTTGCAAGCCTGGACTAACTACCAAACGTCCCTTAAGGTTGTAGCACCCTCGGCCAATGAAGCTAGTCAGCAACGCTACATCCCTTCCCTCACTGTAAGCCCACCATTTCCCGCACCACCTGCAGTAAATGTGCAGGTTTCGTCGCCAGGCCAAAGCAGTCAGGGAATCACCAGGTTCGTGGTAGGAAAAACTGCATGTAGGGCACCAGCAAGAATACCATCTCCAACCCTCTATCAGTCTGCCATGTCCACCGGCACCCCCGCTAGTTCCACGATCTGCAGCTCTCCAGTCCAGCTCACCCTACATGAGACTCTCGTTAGGAAAAGGAAGTACTCATCCTCGCATCCACGTACACAGGGTTTGAACGCCCACATTGCTAGACTGATCTCGTTAGAGATGATGCCCTACCGGTTAGTTGAAAGTGAAGCTTTCAAAGCCCTGATGGACTACGCTGTACAACGCTATGAGCTACCCAGTCGACACTTCTTTTCGAGAAAAGCCATCCCAGTCCTCCACCAGCATGTAAACGACCGCATCGTCCATGCACTCAGGCAATCTGTGAGTACAAAGGTGCACCTGACAACAGATGCATGGACCAGTAGGCATGGCCAGGGACATTACGTGTCCATCATGGCACACTGGGTTAATGTGGTGGATGCTGGGTCCACAGGGGACAGCAATATTTGGACAGTTCTGCCTAGCCCACGGTCTAGGAAACAGTTGGCTGTAGGCGTTCGCCCCCCCTCCTCCTCCTCGTCCTCCTGCAGAAGCAAGAGCTCGTCCACAGACCGCAGACGCACGAGCACTCCATCCGCAGCTGCCACTGTTGCATACGAGGTGTCCCATTATGGGACAGCTAGTGGCAAGCGTCAGCAGGCTGTATTGGCAATAAAGTGTTTGGGTGACAACAGACACACCGCAGAAGTTCTGTCCGAGTTCTTGCAGCAAGAAACTCAGTCATGGCTGGGCAGTGCACATCTTGAGGCAGTCAAGGTAGTGAGTGATAACGAAAGGAATTTTATGGCTGCCATAGCCCTTTCACAACTGAAGCACATTCCTTGCCTGGCTCACACCTTAAACCTGGTGGTGCAGTGCTTCCTGAAAAGGTATCCGGGGTTACCCGACCTGCTCCTCAAAGTGCGCAGACTTTGCTCGCATATCCGCCATTCGCCGGTATACTCCAGCCGTATGCAGAACCATCAGCGGTTTTTGAACCTTCCCCAGCATCGCCTAATCATTAACGTTGCAACAAGGTGGAACTCCACACTGCACATGCTTCAGAGACTGTGCGAACAGAGGCGTGCTGTTATGTATTTGTGGGAGGATACACATACACGGGCAGACAGTTGGATGGCAGACATGGAGTTGTCAGGTGTGCAGTGGTCAAAGGTACAAGACCTGTGTCAAGTCCTTCAGTGTTTTGAGGAATGCACATGGCTGGTTAGTGCAGACAACGCCATAATAAGCATGAGCATCCCCCTAATGCGTCTGCTGATGCAAAGTTTGATGCACATAAAGGAGCAGGCGTCTGCAGCCGAGGAAGAGGGAAGCCTTGATGACAGTCAGCCATTGTCTGGTCAGGGCAGTCTACAGGATGAGGTAGCAGGCGAAGAGGAGGAGGACGAGGAGGATGATGAGGATGAGTATTTTGTGAATGAGGAAGCTTCTCCGGGGCCAATAGAAACTGGTTGCGTTGCAAGGCCGGGTTCAGGTTTTTTGAGGGAGACAAGTGATGTAGATTTGCCTGAAACTGCCCCTCAACCCAGCACAACTGCAGATTTGACGACTGGAACTTTGGCCCACATGGCGGATTATGCCTTACGTATCCTCAAAAGGGACCCACACATTATTAAAATGATGACCGATGATGATTACTGGTTGGCCTGCCTCCTTGATCCTCGCTATAAAGGCAAATTGCAAAATATCATGCCACATGAGAACCTCGAACAAATATTAGCAACCAAACAAGCAACTCTTGTAGATCGTTTGACTCAGGCATTCCCAGCACTTAGCGCCGGTGATGGTTCTCACACGAGCTGCATGGGGCAACAGGGCAGAGGTGTTAGAGGTGCACAAATCAGAAGTGGCGTTGGACAGAGGGGTTTTCTGACCACGTTGTGGAGTGATTTCACAATGACCGCAGACAGGACAGGTGCCGCAGCATCAATTCAAAGTGACAGCAGACAACATTTGTCCAGTATGGTTACTAACTATTTTTCATCCCTTATCGATGTTCTCCCTCAACTGTCATTCCCATTTGATTACTGGGCATCCAAAATAGACACCTGGCCTGAATTGGCAGAATATGCTTTGCAGGAGCTTGCCTGCCCAGCAGCTAGTGTGCTATCAGAAAGAGTATTCAGTGCTGTTGGTTCAATACTGACCGAAAAAAGGACTCGTCTGGCTACCCAAAATGTTGATGATCTAACCTTCATTAAAATGAACCACTCATGCATTTCTAATTATTTTGCCCCACCTTTCCCGGCTGACACCTAACTTTCCTATAAAAAGGTCTTGCTTGTGGACTGGTCTTACTGACTGTTCCAATCTCTTAATTTGCAGCAGCTGTTTGTCCAGCATATGACATGTTTACACCTCCCTAAATGTGCTAACTCCCCCCACGGGGCCGTGGTCTCGCCACTTGGCGCAAGCACCCGTGAGAGTGCCGTTTGTCTGAAGAGTTGGGTGTGCCCGCTTTTGGTCGACGGCACTGCCACTGGGTCCCTCATAGTACAATAAAGTGACTCTGGCGGTGGTGGCGCGCACCCAACGTCAGACACACCGTTGTAACATGAGGGGCACTGGGCCTGTACCGCCGGCCGCAAGAGAGTTCCCCCCAGCTCAAACAGTGCTCTACCACTTGCAAAATTATCTCTCACAGCTCCACCAATGTTTAGTCTACGCGCTGACATCCTTCAATGGCTGGCACTGACAATACCAATTTGTTGACATGTATGATGCTAGTTAAAATAGTCAGGGTCAGTGTCCTATATTGACACCAGTAAATACTTAGCGCCAAATTACTATGTCTGAAACTCAGCAGAGGAGCCCACCCCTGTACCCAAGTATGCCACCCTTTTTTTTGGTTTTGTTGTTTTGCGAGACATTAACATCTATTTTTTTTGGGAGTACTAACTGTGTCAGACACTCCTTCCAATCGTCCTCCGCTGACCACACCAATGCTGCCTGTGTACCCCTGCCACATAATCGAAGGTGCTTTGAGCCTATTTTTTTTAATTTTAGGCCTACTAAGTGTGTCTGCGGTCCCTCCTTCAAATTGTCCTCCGCTGACCACACCAATGCTGCCTGTGTACCCCTGCAAGATAATTCAAACTGCTTTGAGCCTATTTTTTTTAATTTTTGGCCTACTAAGTGTGTCTGCGGTCCCTCCTTCACATTGTCCTCCACTGAGCACACCAATGCAGACAGTGTACCCATGTAACCTTTTTTAAACCTGCGTCGAGTCAACCTTGTGGTGTAAGGCCTACTAACAGTGTCTTGCAGCGCCACTCAATACAGCTGTCCTCTTTAAAAAAATTACCTGCAATTATCAGGTTTTCAGCCTATCGGAATTTTACAACTGCAGTGGGGCTACTAGTTTGGTTGGGCCTACTAACAGTGTCTGCCGCTCCAAGGTGTTCTCCTGGTTGCCTTTCCTGAGCTTCTATCTTGAGGCTCTTGTTAAATAGTTGTTAAATGGAACAACTGCATTTGGCCTACTAGTTGGGTTGGGGCCTACTAACGGTGTCTGCCGCTCCTTGCTGTTCTCCTGGTTTCCTGTCCTGAACTTCCATTTTCAGGCTCTCGTTAAGTAGTTGTTAATATTACATTGCATTTGGCCTAGTAGTTGGGTTGGGGCCTGCTAACGGTGTATGCCGCTCCGTGCTGTTCTCCTTGTTTCCTGTCCTGAACTTCCATTTTCAGGCTCTCATTAAGTAGTTGTTAATATTACATTGAATTTGGCCTACTTATGTGGTTGGGGCCTGCTAACGGTGTATGCCGCTCCGTGCTGTTCTCCTGGTTTCCTGTCCTGAAATTCCATTTTCAGGCTGTTGTTAAGTAGTTGTTGAAACAACACTGCATTAGGCCTACAAGTTGGGTCTGGGTTGTAGAGACGGTGTCTGCCGCTCCAAGGTGTTCTCCAGGTTGCCTCTCCCTAGCTTCTATCTTCAAGCTCTTGTTAACCCCTTCCCGACCCATGACGCCACGTAGGCGTCATGAAAGTCGGTGCCATTCCGACCCATGACGCCTATGCGGCGTCATGGAAAGATCGCGTCCCTGCAGATCGGGTGAAAGGGTTAACTCCCATTTCACCCGATCTGCAGGGACAGGGGGAGTGGTAGTTTAGCCCAGGGGGGGTGGCTTCACCCCCTCGTGGCTACGATCGCTCTGATTGGCTGTTGAAAGTGAAACTGCCAATCAGAGCGATTTGTAATATTTCACCCATTATAACGGGTGAAATATTACAATCCAGCCATGGCCGATGCTGAAATATCATCGGCCATGGCTGGAAATACTAGTGTGCCCCCACCCCACCCCTCCGATCGCCCCCCCACCCCCCCGATCTGGCCGGTACACTGCTCCGGCTCCCCTCCATCCAGTGCTCCGCTCCCCCCCGTGCTCGTGCCCGCTCCCCCCGTGCTCCAATCACCCCCCCGTGCTCCAATCACCCCCCCTGCACTCCGATCCACCCCCCCCCGTGCTCCGTTCCACCCCCCCGTGCTCCATTCCAGCCCCCCCGCGCTCCGTTCCACCCCTCCCGCGCTCCGATTCCCCCCCCCCGTGCTCCGATCCCCCCCCCCGTGGTCCCCCCCCACCCTATCATACTTACCGATCCAGCCGTGGTCCCGTCCGTCTTCTCCCGGGCGCCGCCATCTTCCAAAATGGCGGGCGCATGCGCAGTGCGCCCGCCGAATCTGCCGGCCGGCAGATTCGTTCCAAAGTGCATTTTGATCACTGAGATATAATCTATCTCAGTGATCAAAATAAAAAAAATAATAAATTACCCCCCCCCTTTGTCACCCCCATAGGTAGGGACAATAAAAAAATAAAGAATTTTTTTTTTTCCACTGTTAGAATAGGGTTAGGGGTAGGGGTAGGGTTAGGGTTAGGGGTAGGGTTAGGGTTAGGGGTAGGGTTAGGGTTAGGGTTAGGGGTAGGGTTAGGGGTAGGGCTAGGGGTAGGGTTAGGGGTAGGGTTAGGGGTAGGCTTAGGGTTAGGGCTAGGGTTAAGGTTTCGGTATGTGCACACGTATTCTGGTCCTCTGCGGATTTTTCCGCTGCGGATTTGATAAATCCGCAGTGCTAAACCGCTGCGGATTTATGGCGGATTTACCGCGTTTTTTTCTGCGCATTTCACTGCGGTTTTACAATTGCGATTTTCTATTGGAGCAGTTGTAAAACCGCTGCGGAATCCGCACAAAGAAGTGACATGCTGCGGAATGTAAACCGCTGCGTTTCCGTGCAGTTTTTCTGCAGCATGTGTACAGCGATTTTTGTTTCCCATAGGTTTACATTGAACTGTACACTCATGGGAAACTGCTGCGGATCCGCAGCGTTTTCCGCAGCGTGTGCACATACCTTTAGAATTAGGCTATGTGCACACGGTGCGGATTTGGATGCGGATTCGCAGCAGTGTTCCATCAGGTTTACAGTACCATGTAAACATATGAAAAACCAAATCCGCTGTGCCCATGGTGCGGAAAATACCGCGCGGGAACGCTGCGTTGTATTTTCCGCAGCATGTCAATTCTTTGTGCGGATTCCGCAGCGTTTTACACCTGTTCCTCAATAGGAATCCGCAGGTGAAATCCGCACAAAAAACACTGGAAATCCGCGGAAAATCCGCAGGTAAAACACAGTGCCTTTTACCCACGGATTTTTCAAAAATGGTGCGGAAATATCTCACACGAATCCGCAACGTGGGCACATAGCCTTAGGGTTAGGGTTGGAATTAGGGTTGTGGTTAGGGTTAGGGGTGTGTTGGGGTTAGTGTTGTGGTTAGGGGTGTGTTGGGGTTAGGGTTGTGATTAGGATTATGGCTACAGTTGGGATTAGGGTTAGGGGTGTGTTGGGGTTAGTGTTGGAGGTAGAATTGAGGGGTTACCACTGTTTAGGCACATCAGGGGTCTCCAAACGCAACATGGCGCCACCATTGATTCCAGCCAATCTCGTATTCAAAAAGTCAAATGGTGCTCCCTCACTTCCGAGCCCTGACGTGTGCCCAAACAGTGGTTTACCCCCACATATGGGGTACCAGCATACTCAGGACAAACTGCGCAACAATTACTGGGGTCCAATTTCTCCTGTTACCCTTGTGAATCTAAAAAAATGCTTGCTAAAACATAATTTTTGAGGAAAGAAAAATGATTTTTTATTTTCACGGCTCTGCGTTGTAAACGTCTGTGAAGCACTTGGGGGTTCAAAGTGCTCACCACATATCTAGATAAGTTCCTTGGGGGGTCTAGTTTCTAAAATGGGGTCACTTGTGGGGGGTTTCTACTGTTTAGGCACACCAGGGGCTCTGCAAACGCAACGTGACACCCGCAGACCATTCCATCAAAGTCTGCATTTCAAAAGTCACTACTTCCCTTCTGAGCCCCGACGTGTGCCCAAACAGTGGTTTACCCCCACATATGGGGTATCAGCGTACTCAGGAGAAACTGGACAACAACTTTTGGGGTCCAATTTCTCCTGTAACCCTTGGGAAAATAAAAAATTCTGGGCTAAATAATTATTTTTGAGGAAAGAAAACGTATTTATTATTTTCACGGCTCTGCATTATAAACTTCTATGAAGCACTTGGGGGTTCAAAGTGCTCACCACACATCTAGATAAGTTCCTTTCAGGGTCTAGTTTCCAAAATGGGGTCACTTGTGGGGGGTTTCTACTGTTTAGGCACATCAGGGGCTCTGCAAACGCAACGTGACGCCCGCAGAGCATTCCATCAAAGTCTGCATTTCAAAACGTCACTACTTCAATTCCAAGCCCCGGCATGTGCCCAAACAGTAGTTTACCCCCACATATGGGGTATCACCGTACTCAGGAGAAACTGGACAACAAATATTGGGGTCAAATTTCTCCTGTTACCCTTGGGAAAATTAAAAAATTCTGGGCTAAATAATTATTTTTGAGGAAAGAAAACGTATTTATTATTTTCACGGCTCTGCATTATAAACTTCTATGAAGCACTTGGGGGTTCAAAGTGCTCACCACACATCTAGATAAGTTCCTTTGGGGGTCTAGTTTCCAAAATGGGGTCACTTGTGGGGGGTTTCTACTGTTAAGCCACATCAGGGGCTCTGCAAACGCAACGTGACGCCCACAGAGCATTCCATCAAAGTCTGCATTTCAAAACGTCACTACTTCACTTCCGAGCCCCGGCATGTGCCCAAACAGTGATTTACCCCCACATATGGGGTATCAGCGTACTCAGGAGAAACTGGACAACAACTTTTGGGGTCAATTTCTCCTGTTACCCTTGGGAAAATAAAAAATTGCAGGCTAAAAGATCATTTTTGAGAAAATAATTTTTTTTTTTATTTTCATGGCTCTGCGTTATAAACTTCTGTGAAGCACTTGGGGGTTCAAAGTCCTCACCACACATCTAGATTAGTTCCTTTGGGGGTCTAGTTTCTAAAATGGTGTCATTTCTGGGGGATCTCCAATGTTTAGGCACACAGGGGCTCTCCAAACGTGACATGGTGTCCGCTAATGATTGGAGCTAATTTTCCATTTAAAAAGCCAAATGGCGTGCCATCCCTTCCGAGCCCTGCCGTGCGCCCAAACAGTGGTTTACCCCCACATATGGGGTATCAGCGTACTCAGGACAAACTGGACAACAATATTTGGGGTCCAATTTCTCCTATTATCCTTGGCAAAATAGGAAATTCCAGGCTAAAAAATCATTTTTGAGGAAAGAAAAATTATTTTTTATTTTCATGGCTCTGCGTTATAAACTTCTGTGAAGCACCTGGGGGTTTAAAGTGCTCAATATGCATCTAGATAAGTTCCTTGGGGGGTCTAGTTTCCAAAATGGGGTCACTTGTGGGGGAGCTCCAATGTTTAGGCACACAGGGGCTCTCCAAACGCGACATGGTGTCCGCTAACAATTGGAGCTAATTTTCCATTCAAAAAGTCAAATGGCACGCCTTCTCTTCCGAGCCCTGCCGAGTGCCCAAACAGTGGTTTACCCCCACATATGAGGTATCGACGTACTCGGGAGAAATTGCCCAACAAATTTTATGATCCATTTTATCCTACTGCCCATGTGAAAATGAGAAAATTGTGGCGAAAAGAATTTTTTTGTGAAAAAAAATTACTTTTTCATTTTTACAGATCAATTTGTGAAGCACCTGAGGGTTTAAAGTGCTCACTAGGCATCTAAATTAGTTCCTTGGGGGGTCTAGTTTCCAAAATGGGGTCACTTGTGGGGGAGCGCCAATGTTTAGGCACACAGGAGCTATCCAAACGCGACATGGTGTCCGCTAACGATGGAAATAATTTTTCATTCAAAAAGTCAAATGGCGCTCCTTCCCTTCCGAGCCTTACCATGTGCCCAAACAGTGGTTTACCTCCACATGTGAGGTATTGGTGTACTCAGGAGAAATTGCCCAACACATTTTAGGATCCATTTTATCCTGTTGCCCATGTGAAAATGAAAAAATTGAGGCTAAAAGAATTTTTTTGTGAAAAAAAAGTACTTTTTCATTTTTACGGATCAATTTGTGAAGCACCTGGGGGTTCAAAGTGCTCACTATGCATCTAGATAAGTTCCTTGGGGCGTCTAGTTTCCAAAATGGGGTCACTTGTGGGGGAGCTCCAATTTTTAGGCACACGGGGGCTCTCCAAACGTGACATGGTGTCCGCTAAAGAGTGGAGCCAATTTTTGATTCAAAAAGTCAAATGGCGCTCCTTCCCTTCCAAGCCCTGCCGTGCGCCAAAACAGTGGTTTACCCCCACATATGAGGTATCAGCGTACTCAGGACAAATTGGACAACAACGTTCGTGGTTCAGTTTCTCCTTTTACCATTGGGAAAATAAAAAAATTGTTGCTAAAAGATAATTTTTGTGACTAAAAAGTTAAATGTTCATTTTTTCCTTCCATGTTGCTTCTGCTGCTGTGAAGCACCTGAAGGATTAATAAACTTCTTGAATGTGGTTTTGAGTACCTTGAGGGGTGCAGTTTTTAGAATGGTGTCACTTTTGGGTATTTTCAGCCATATAGACCCCTCAAACTGACTTCAAATGTGAGGTGGTCCCTAAAAAAAATGGTTTTGTAAATTTCGTTGTAAAAATGACAAATCGCTGGTCGAATTTTAACCCTTATAACTTCCTAACAAAAAAAAATTTTGTTTCCAAAATTGTGCTGATGTAAAGTAAACATGTGGGAAATGTTATTTATTAACTATTTTGTGTCACATATCTCTCTGGTTTAACAGAATAAAAATTCAAAATGTGAAAATTGCGAAATTTTCAAAATTTTCGCCAAATTTCCGTGTTTATCACAAATAAATGCAGAATTTATTGACCTAAATTTACCACTAACATGAAGCCCAATATGTCACGAAAAAACAATCTCAGAACCGCTAGGATCCGTTGAAGCTTTCCTGAGTTATTACCTCATAAAGGGACACTGGTCAGAATTGCAAAAAACGGCAAGGTCTTTAAGGTCAAAATAGGCTGGGTCTTGAAGGGGTTAAGTAGTTGTTGAAACAACACTGCATTAGGCCTACAAGTTGGGTATGGGTTCTACAAACGGTGTCTTCCGCTCCAAGGTGTTCTCCAGGTTGCCACATAATCGAAGCTGCATAGAACCTATTTTGTTATTTTAGGCCTACTAAGTCTGTCTGCGGTCCCTCCTTCCAATAGTCCTCCACTGACCACGCCAATGCTGCCTGTGTACCCCTGGAACCTATTTAAAAGTGCATAGAGCCTATTTTTTTTATTTTAGGCCTACTAAGTGTTTCTGCGGTCCCTCCTTCCAATTGTCCTCCACTGAGCACACCAATGCAGACCGTGTACCCATGTAACCTTTTTTAAACCTGCGTCGAGCCAACTTTGTGGTGTAAGGACTACTAACAGTGTCTGGCAGCGCCACTCAATACAGCTGTCCTCTTTAAAAAAAATTACCTGCAATTATCAGGTTTTCAGCCTATCGGAATTTAACAACTGCAGTGGGGCTACTAGTTTGGTTGGGGCCTACTAACAGTGTCAGCCACTCCAAGGTGTTCTCCTGGTTGCCTATTTGAGCTTCTATCTTCAGGCTCTTGTTAAATATTTGTTAAATGGAAAAACTGCATTTGGCCTACTAGTTGGGTTGGGGCCTACTAACGGTGTATGCCGCTCCGTGCTGTTCTCCTGGTTTCCTGTCCCGAAATTCCATTTTCAGGCTCTCGTTAAGTAGTTGTTGAAACAACACTGCATTAGGCCTACAAGTTGGGTCTTGGTTGTAGAGACGGTGTCTGCCGCTCCAAGGTGTTCTCCAGGTTGCCTCTCCCTAGCTTCTATCTACAAGCTCTCAATAAGTAGTTGTTAAAACAACACTGCATTAGGCCTACAAGTTGGGTCTGGGATGTAGAGATGGTGTCTGCTGCTCCAAGGTGTTCTCCAGGTTGCCTCTCCCTAGCTTCTATCTTCAAGCTCTCATTTAGTAGTTGTTGAAACAACACTGCATTAGGCCTACAAGTTGGGTCTCGGTTGTAGAGACCGTGTCTGCTGCTCCAAGGTGTTCTCCAGGTTGCCTCTCCGTAGCTTCTATCTTCAAGCTCTATTTAAGTAGTTGTTGAAACAACACTGCATTAGGCCTACAAGTTGGGTCTGGGTTTTACAAACGGTGTCTTCCGCTCCAAGGTGTTCTCCAGGTTGCCTTTCCCTAGCTTCTATCTTCAGGCTCTTGCTAAATTGTTTTTAATATAGCACTGCATTTGGCCTACTTGTTTTGTTGGCCCTACTAACGGTGTCTGCCGACCCTTGATGTTCTCCTACACTGAACAAACCAGTGCCGCCTGTTTACTTCTGTTACCAATTTTGAACTGCATTTAGTCTACTTACTGATTTGGGCCTACCCAATGTGTCAGCCTCTCATTACAGTTGTACTCCACTGAACAAAGCAATGCCCCCTGGTTAGTCCTGTTACCAATTTTGAACTGCATTTAGCCCACTTTATTCTTTGGGCCTATATCTGTGTTTCCTCCTCATCCTGCCCATTGCCCAGCCAGTGATAGATGAGTCTGCTGGTACATTGACTCATAACGCTACATTCCCCGTGCACGCTACACAACAAGAATGTGACCCTGCTGAAAGTCAGGTTCCCCTTCCCGCATACCATACCACCTTACACGGGGACAAAGAGGAAGGTGCAGATGAAAGTGCAGGTTCCTTCATCAGGTGGGGGGGAAACTCGTTGGCGACATCACTGGCACAGGGCCCCTCATAGTACGCAAAAGTGTCGCTGCCGGTGGGAGGCACCCCCGCCGTGCAAACACACCGCCGTACTTTGAGGGGTCCTGTGCCAGTGCCAATGCCAACGAGTGGGCCCCCCCTGCTTGCTCAGGATCACAGCACTTGCAAAGTTTAAATACTTACCTCTCCCTGCTCCACTGCCGTGACGTGGTCCAGATTTCCTGGGCCCACTAAATACTTGAACCAGCCCTACCCCCCACTACTTTAGCCAAGTGACCCCCAATTTCCAATGCCTTACTATTATTATAAGGTAAATTAAGATTGACAAGCTTCAGTAACAAGAATGGATGTTTTTGCCATTAAAATGGGCACTGTAGGTGTTTTCCTGGCCTCCACTCACTGCCGACTATGCTTCCCCATTGACTTGCACTGGGTTTCGTGTTTCGGTCGATCCCCGACTTTTCGCGATAATCGGCCGATTTCACTCGACTCGACTTTTGAGATAGTCGGGTTTCGCGAATCACGACTCGACCGTAAAAAACTAAAAGTCGCTCAACCCTATTACTGACAAGTATCGAGCAACCCTGGATGGTCCAGGTGCATGGAGTAGTGGATGGTTGGTGGATGGCCACCTTGTCCCAACAAGGCTGCAACATCAGCAAGGAGGTAGAGGAGTCATGTTTTGGACCAGAATCAAGGGGAAACAGCTGGTAGGGTCCTTTAAGGTTCCTGAAGGTGTAAAAATGACCTCTGCAAAGTATATAGAGTTTCTGACTGACACGTTTCTTTCATGGTATAAAAAGCAGAAATGTGCCTTCAGGACCAAAATCATCTTCATGCATGACAATGCACCATCTCATGCTGCAAAGAATGCCTCTGAGTTATTGGCTGCTATGGGCATAAAAGGAGATAAACTCATGGTGTGGCCACCATCTTCCCCTGACCTCAACCCTATAATCTTTGGAGTATCATCAAGCAAAAGGTCTATGAGGGTGGGAGGCAGTTCACATCAAAACAGCAGCTATGGGAGGCTATTCTGACTTCATGCAAAGAAATACAAGCAGAAACTCTCCAAAAACTCACAAGTTGAATGGATGCAAGAATTGAGAAGGTGATATCAAAGAAGGGTTCCTATGGGGGCGTGGCTATGTAACTGAGGAGGAAAGACGTGCCTCGTGAGAGCTCCAGCCATCCTGATTGTATCCTGCCATTAAGACCCCTTATTTGCCAGCGGTATCGGCTGGCACTGGCGCCTGGGACCCCCGGGAGTCAGGTGACCTCCCCAAAAGGCTGCAGTAAGGACCCGGGACTTGGAATCCGTGAGTGGTCTGGGCGGACGGAGGGTACCTGTGCAGCGGCGGCCATCTTGGAGCACGCGCTCCGGCGGGACAAGACGCGGCACTGGCCTCTTCTGACACCCGGCTTCTCCTCTGGTGGACTCGGTGGGGCTGCGCTCTTCGGCGGTGAACGCTGTGTGGCATAGGAGTGCAGGGGCTGAGAGCTCCGGGACGGGCGGCAGTGGCTGCAGGGGACGGCGGCCATTACCAGTGCGCACGCCCTGACAGTGAGGGAAGAGGCGCTCTTCATTACTTTAACGGTGCTGCTCAAGAGGTGAACAGATAACCCGGGATATACAGGGGCGGCGTGGTGTGTGTGCCCTGAAAGATTGGGCCCTGCGCCCCCCCCTGCCAGATAGACATCTCTTTCACTGGCGCCATAACTTTGGAGGGATTAACCCCCTCCCTGCTGGTCCTCCTGTGGTGGCTGTGGGCCTGTCCTGATATATAACACCTCAGGCTACATTTAATACTTTTTACAACTCTCCTTACGCCAGCTGCTTGTTTTGTGGCCCTTTTTTCTCTAAAAAAACAGCCCTATATCCTGTGCCCGCTGACTTGTGTGGCTCCTTCTGCTGCCCACCATGTATCACTCCAAAGGGGCAGGGGCTGCTGAGAAATTGAGGAAATACTCCAGGGAGGATCCCCCTGATAATGTACGTACTCTCAGGAATAATTCTACGCCGGCCCAGCGTAAAAATCGCCCCTCCGATGATATTGAGGAGGGAGAGCAAGAAGAGGAACTGACCCTTAAGCAAGCATCTGAGCAATTAATGCAGGCTATATCCCTCACTAGATCGTCCCTTACTGAAAAGATAGAGGACGTGCACACTGAAGTGGGTCGTCTGCGGCATGATATGCAGGCCATGAGAGGACGCATTTCAGAGGTTGAAACACGAGTGTCCCATGTGGAGGATACTATCACCCCTATGGAGACTACTCTGAAAAAAGTCGCCGGTTCCATAAATGCCTGGAAACAAAAGGCAGATGACCTGGAGAATAGGCTGCGCCGCAATAACATTCGAATTATTGGCCTGCCAGAGCGCTCGGAGGGTCAGCAACCTGAACAATTTTTGGAAGACTGGCTTAAAACCTCTCTGGGAAATGGATTCTCCTCAACATTCTCGGTGGAGAGGGCCCATAGGGTCCCAGCGAGACCTCTCCCCCCTGGAACTCCGCCTAGACCTTTTTTGGCGCGCCTCCTCAACTGCAGGGATAGGGATGCTATTCTCCGCTTGGCGCGACAGAAGGGTCCTATTAAATTCAACAATGCTACCATATCAATTTTCCCGGATTTCTCAATGGAGCTTCAGAAGCAGCGGGCGCGGTTTATGGAAATTAAGAAACAACTACGGGATAAAAATATTATCTACGCCATGCTTTATCCTGCTCGACTACGTATTGTCCATGATGGTTCCTCCTTATTCTTTACGGACCCGGCGGAGGTCACTGAATGGTTGCGGTCCTACAAGGTGTCCACTGTAAATGACTCCTAATCGGCTTCTTCTGTCCAATGGCAATATGGGGGAAAAAGGAGCTCTTCGTGTGGGTGCTGAGCTTATTAATAATACCGGACGCTGGAGTCAGTGAGGGTATCCCCTTTTCTATTTGATCACAGGAGTGCAGGATTGTACTTCTCTACTGTTAAAGTTACATTATGTTGGGTTGTTTTTTGTATTAGTTTTGATTGTTCAATGTGTATGGTTGCTGCTAACACTATTTTTAAGCCTTGTTTGGTGCCTCTGAACCGGACCCGAGTACTACTTCACATCTTCCTTTCTTTTAAGTATCAATATGGGATCTGAGATCATATTTATGACCTGGAATATACGAGGTATCAAAACCCCCCGGAAGAAAATTAAAGTATTCTCGCAGATTAGACGGTATCGCCCACACATTGTGGCACTGGTGGAGACACATCTGACTAGAGACACAGCTCGATATACAAAAAAACCGTGGGTGCAGTGGTCTCTTCACGCATTCCACGCCAGCTACTCGAGAGGGGTTTCTCTGTTAATACATAGAGATGTTAGATGGGAGGCCAGGGAGGCACGGCGGGATCCGGAGGGTCGCTTTGTCTTTGTGCATGCATTTATCAACTCGCGAGAATATGTGATATTATGTATCTATAATCCCCCTGCCCCCGCTGGTACTTCGATCCTTCGTATGGCATTGGGTTTCTCCTTAAATTATCCTGATGCTAGTGTTATTTGTATGGGAGATTTTAACCTAGTCATGGATGGGTCCCTGGACAGATTGAGATTAGATGACGCGACAATTGGGGATCCCCGGTCTTGGCCCCCCTCCCAACTGGCGTTGTTTATGGGTGGTAGTGGATGGCTGGATTTGTGGAGAGTGCGTCACCCAGAGACTAAAGGATATACCTGCCACTCATCCACTAGGCAATCTTTATCTCGCATAGATTACATATTCGGTTCTAGTAATTTGGCCCTGTGGGTGGATGGTGTTGAGCATGGCAGTAGAGGGATTTCGGACCACAGTCCGGTTATCCTCAAACTTAAATATGGCCAATCATATAATAATATGCCCTGGAAGTTGAACCCCTTTTGGTTAAAATTAATGGACTCTAATGATAGAACGGTTGACCAGCTGAATTGTTTTAATTCAACTCACCCGGAACCCCAAAATCTTGGCTTGTTTTGGGATACTCTAAAAGCCTATTTAAGGGGGTGTTTGTCCTCCACAATTTCCTACATTAAAAGGGTGACGGCGAGGGAAGATGATGAGATAGAGCAGCGGCTGAAAGACTCGGAGGCTGCCTATATATCTAGTCAAACTAGTGGTAACAGGGCTGAGTGGCTTGCTTCTCAGAGGTTATATGTTCAACATGCAGACACCAAGTCAAAACGCAAATTATTCTTTACCCGTCAATCCTACTTCGAGCTAGGGAACCAGGCTAGCACACTCCTTGCCTTCTTAGTACGCCAACATAATACCTCCAATACTATACTACAAATCCGCACACTTGATGGCACATTGGTGTCCTCCACGGATAAGATACTTCAGTGTTTTCATGATTACTATGAGACGCTGTATAAATCTGGTAGTGGTCTTGATGTCTTTGAGTGTCTGGATTATCTATCAGATATAGTGTTTCCTTTGTTGAGTCCAACCCAGCGGGCCTATATGGACGCTGAATTTACCATGGAGGAAGTAGAACATGCTATGGCGGATATGGCCACTGGGAGGGCCCCTGGGCCGGATGGGTTTCCTATTGAGTTTTACAAGAAATACTGTGATCAACTGGCACCACTCTTATTGAAGGTACTTCGGGAAATATGGGAGGGAGGACCTGTGCCCGAAACATTTTATGATGCAAATATTGTTATGCTCAGGAAAGAGGGGAAGGATCCTCTGGAATGTGGGTCATATCGTCCTATATCGTTGGTAAATGTGGATTATAAAATCTTTACTAAAATTCTGGCTACTAGACTGAACGCAATCATATCAGACCTTATACACCCTGACCAGACTGGCTTCATGCCTGGAAAAAGCACCTCCATCAATATTAGACGGGTTCAATCAGTGATTCAGTATAGCTCCCTAGAAACAGATAATAACTGGGCACTAGCATCGTTAGATACAGCCAAGGCTTTCGACTCTCTCGAATGGCCCTTTCTATCTGCGTGTCTGAGGAAATACGGTTTTGGGGACAAATTTCTAAGAGGGATAGATATACTATATAGGAAGCCCAGGGCACGTATAGTTGTGAATAATACCATTTCTGAGCCCTTTTCCCTTTATAGGGGAACTCGCCAGGGATGTCCTCTATCCCCGGCCCTCTTCGCCTTGGCAATACGCATAAGAACCTCTGATGGTATTAAGGGAATAAATATTGCGGATCGAGTGGATACCATCGGTCTCTATGCTGACGATATGGTGATATTTATGGACAAAGTAGAGGAAACGTTACCACAGGTGATTGCGACTATAGATAAGTTCAGTAAATTTTCAGGGCTATATATAAACTGGGATAAATCTGCCTTGTTCCCTCTCTCACATACCCAGGCACCCTGCCTCGAAACTCTCTCGCCGCTCCCCATTGTATCCAGTTTCAAATATTTAGGTATTCACATGTCCAAATACAGCCAATTAGATCTGCAACTTAATATCTACCCACTATTAGATTTGGTTAGAATTAAATTTACAACCTGGAACAAACTCCCGCTCTCGGTTGCCGGCCGAATTAATCTAATTAAAATGATACTGCTCCCTAAGCTTAACTATTGCCTTAAGCACAGTGCCGTGCCCATACCCAAACACTTCTTCGCAAGGTTAAACTCCCTGGTTACATCCTTTATATGGGGGAAAACTAGGCCCAAACTTAAATTGTCGACATTACAGAGGCCGAAGCAGGGGGGTGGGGCGGCTTTGCCAGATTTCTACTTATATTATCTCGCCGGCCAGGCCAAGGCGATAAATAAATGGATGCCTAATAATTCCCTGCCTAACTCGGAGAGCCATTTGCTCCATGGTGCCCGGGCTGATTGTCCACTGGGGTTTCTAGAACTAGAGAAAGTTAATGCCCCCCGTTTGCTGCAGTTGCACCGGCTGGCACGATCAATATGGAGACAAATTAAAAAAGTTACTGGATTTGTAGATGTAGTGGCTGAAATGCCTCTATGGAATAATAGTTACTTTCCGGGACTGTTGAACCATCCATCCACTAATTTTTGGATCTCGCATGGTGTTCTCTCGGTGAGAGATGTATATAACCAGGGGGTCTTTGCATCCTTTGTACAATTACAGAATACCCACAGTGTTCCGAGGTCTCAGTTCTTCCGTTATTTACAGCTAAGATCAGCCTTTCAATCACATATGCGGAGTATGGGTGGGGATCGAGCTATTTCATCCTTACCTTTGATAGGTATTCTCAACTCACAGGGCCCTCAAGGACTTATTTCCTCCTTATATACTTATTTGTTGTCCATGGGAGATGGGTCTACTATAAATTCCGTCAAAGGGAAGTGGGAGGGACTTCTTCCTGATGTATCGGGAGAAGAATGGGAGGATATTTTGGAGTCCCCAACTAAAGTCTCTCCCTCAATTAATAATAAAATGACTCAATTATATATTCTGCATCAGTCTTATTTGACCCCGGTACGGCTTTTTAAAATGGGCCGCTTCCACTCGTCGGATTGCTTGAGGTGCCATTCGGGTGATGCGGATTTCATCCACATGATTTGGAAATGCCCTGTTATTCGTCAGTATTGGAGTGAGGTGACGTCTTTTTTAACATCCTTATTACTGATCCCTGTCCCACTTGAACCACTGATCTGCTTATTTGGGGTGTGGGATGCGGAAGCTTGGGATCATTGCACCGGAATATTTCTACGTGAGTCACTTTTTATGGCACGAAAGGTGTTAGCATTACGATGGATGGGTGGTTCTTGCCCGTCTCTCAGAGCCTGGGTTGATCTGGTGAATTCGATTATCCCGTATGAGCGTACACTATATCAAAACAGAGGATGCCCAGGCAAATTTGAAAAGATTTGGGGTAGATGGAACTCCTCTTATAATACTTTATAATCCTCATTAGCTTGGCTACTATGTGGAGGTTGGGCTCGTGGTTTGGGGGGCATCACTTACGGGGTGAAATCTGTATTAATTTTCCTTTGGCGGCGCATTATTGCTATTGTTAAGTTAATGTAGTTAAATGTTGTATACTAGGTGATTTATAAGACGTCAGTGATTTAACATACACAGTTTGTCACTCTTGTAATACTTTTAGATATAATAATGCATGACCCCTATCTGTATTTCATACTGTTACTAATAATGACAAATGCAAACGTGTGTATTGTGCAGTTTATTCTGGAATTAATAAACGAATTTAAAAAAAAAAAAAAAAGAAGGGTTCCTATGCTAACATGTAACTTTGCCTGTTAGGATGTTTTGGAGTTAAATAGCTTTTTTGTTCAGTGAATATGACCTCCTAATGCTTCAAATTCAACAAATGAGCATTTTCAGTTCTTTAAAACATATCAAATGTTAGAAATTCTACTGTGCCTAATAATTTGGAGCAGTGCATTTTGAGTTTGTATTCATTTTGGAGATTATACTGTTATCATTGGGAGGTTTTTTCAATAAAATTCGATGTATACCCTAACAGGTGATGACTTTTATTAGACTGACTGTCATTTGCACCGACCATTTAGGAAAATCCAAGAAAGATATCATTTGCATAATAATTTGGAACATTGTGTAGTCAGCAGTTCATATAAAACAGTCAAAAGTTACCAAGTGTAACCCCTTTACACCAAGGGTGGTTTGCATGTTAATGACCAGGCCAATTTTTACAAATCTGACCACTGTCTCTTTATGAGGTAATAACTCTGGAACGCTGCTATGGATCCCAGTGATTCTGACATTGTTTTCTCATGTCTTGTTCTTCATGATAGCGATAACATTTCTTTGATGTGTCTTGCGGTTATTTGTCAAAAAAATGGAAATTTGGCAATTTTCCAACTTTGAATTTTCATGCCCTTAAATCACAGAGATATGTCACACAAAATACTTAATAAGGAACATTTCCCACATGTTTACTTTATATCTGCTCAAAACCACATTCAAAACTTTATTGACCCTTCAGGTGTTTCACCGGAATTTTTGGAATGTTTAAAAAAAATGAACATTTAACTTTTTTCACAAAAAATTTACTTCAGATCCAATATGTTTTATTTTACCAAGGATAACAGGAGAAATTGGACCCCAAAAGTTGTTCAATTTTTTCTGAGTACGCTGATACCCCATATGTGTAGGTAAACCACTGAGCTCAGAAAGGAAGAAGCGCCATTTGGATTTTCAATGCAAAATTGGCTTGAATTGAGATCGGACGCCATGTCGCGTTTGGAGAGCCCCTGATGTGCCTAAACAGTGGAAACCTCCCCACAAGTGAAACCATTTTGCAAACTATACCCGCTAAGAAACTTATCTAGGTATGTGGTGAGCACTTTGAACCACCAAGTGCTTCACAGAAGTTTATAACGTAGAGCCGTAAAAATAAAAAATCATATTTTTTTTTACAAAAATGATCTTTTGCCCCCAATTTTTTATTTTCCCAAGGGTAGAAGAAATTGGATGCCAAAAGTTGTGCAATTTGTCCTGAGTATGCTGATACCCCATATGTGTGGGTAAACCACTGTTTTGGCGTATAGCAGAGCTCGGAAGGGAAGGAGCGTCAATTTACTTTTTCAGCGCAAAGTTGGCTGGAATTAAGATCGTACGCCATATCGCGTTTGGAGAGCCCTTGATGTCCCCAAACAGTAGAAACATCCCCACAAGTGACACCATTTTGGAAACTAGACCTCGTAAGGAACTTATCTAGATATCTGGTGACCACTTTGAACCCCCAAGTGCTTCACAGACGTTTATAACGTAGAGCCGTAAAAATAAAAATCATATTTTTTTCTTTCTCAAAAATTATTTTAGCCTGCAATTTTTTATTTTCTCAGGGGTAACAGGAGACATTGGACCCCAAAATCTGTTGACCAGTTTGTCCTGAGTACGCTGACAACCCCATATGTGGGGGGGCACTGTTTGGGCACCCATCGGGGCTCGGAAGGGAAGGAGCGCCGCTTGGAATGCAGACTTTGATGGGATGGTCTGCGGGCATCATGTTGCATTTGCAGAGCTCCTGATGTACCTAAACAGTAGAAACCCCCCACACGTGACCCCATTTTGGAAATTAGACCCCACAAAGAGCTTATCTAGATGTGTGGTGAGCACTATGAACCCCCAACTGCTTCACATAACTTTATAATGTAGAGCCATGAAAAAAAAAAATTATATTTTTTCCACAAAAATTATCTTTTCTCCCCCAAATTTTTACTTTCTCAAGGGTAAAAGGAGAAATTGGACTGCAAAATTTATTGTGCAATTTATGCTGAGTAGGCTGATACCCCATATGTGGGGGTAAACCACTGTTTGGGCGCATGGCAGAGCTCGGAAGGGAAGGAGCGCCGTTTTGGAATGCAGACTTTGATAGAATGGTCTGCGGGCATTATGTTGCATTTGCAGAGCCCCTGATGTACCTAAACAGTAGAAAAATCCCACAATTGACCCCATTTTGGAAACTAGACCCCCCAAGGAACTTATCTAGATGTGTGGTGAGAACTTTGAATGCCCAACTGCTTCACAGAAGTTTATAATGCAGAGTCGTGAAAATAAAAAAATATTTTTTTTTCCACAAAAAAGATTTTTTAGCCCCCAAGTTTTTATTTTCACAAAGGTAACGGGAGAAATTGGACCCCAAAAGTTGTTGTACAATTTATCCCGAGTACGCTGATGCCCTATATGTGGGGGTAAACCACTGTTTGGGCGCACGGCAGAGCTCAGAAGGGAGGGAGCACCATTTGACATTTTGAGCGCAAAATTGGCTGTCGTGTTTTGAGACCCCCTAATGTACCTAAACAGTGGAAATCCCCCAATTTCAACTCCAAACATAACCCCAACACACCCCTAACCCTAATCCCAACATGATCCATAATCCTAATCACAACCCTAACGATAATCACAACCCTAACCCAAAAACAACCCTAATCTCAACCCTAACCATATCCCTAATCAAAACCCTAAATCCAACACACCCCTAATCCTAATCTCAACCCTAACCTCAAACCTAACCCTAATCCCAATACACCCCTAACCCTAATCTCAACCCTAACCTTAACCCTAATCCCAAACATAACTTTGTGGATTCTGTTTTTGGGCTCCCTCTGGTGGTTACAGATGGTACTGGGTGACTTGTGTTTTCTGCGGTCTCTGGTGTCCACCTGTTCTATCAGGATATGAGAGTTTCCTATTTAACCTGGCTTTCTTGTCATTTCCTCGCCGGCTATCAATGTAATCAGTGTGTCTTGTTACCTCTGCTTCCCGCTTCTGTAATCTTCAGGACAAGCTAAGTTTTTGATTTTCCTGTTCCACGTTTTGCTTAATTTTTTGTCTTAGTCCAGCTTGCAGATATGTGATTCCTTTTTGCTGGTTGCTCTAGTGGGCTGATATTACTCCTCATGTTCCATGAGTTGGCACATGAGTTCAAGTAATTTCAGGATGGTTTTTTGTAGGGTTTTTCGCTGACCGTGCAGTTCACTTTTGTATCCTCTGCTATCTAGCTTTAGCGGGCCTCATTTTGCTGAATCTGTTTTCATAACTACGTATGTGCTTTCCTCTCATTTCACCGTCATTACATGTGGGGGGCTGCTATTTCTGTGGGGTGTTTCTCTGGAGGCAAGAGAGGTCTGTGTTTCTTCTAATAGGGGAAGTTAGTCCTTCGGCTGGCGCGAGACGTCTAGGAATCATCGTAGGCACGTTCCCCGGCTACAGCTAGTTGTATGTTTAGGTTCAGGATCGCGGTCAGCTCAGTTTCCATCACCCTAGAGCTTGTTTTGTTTTTTGTGCTTGTCCTTTTGTGATCCCCTGCCATTGGGATCATGACAGTATAGCCGGCCACAAAGTGGTAATCGTATTGGCTGAAGTAGGAGGAAAAGTAGTCTGAGGAAGTTTTTTTTTTTTTTTCTCCCCTCAGAGTTTGCTGCCTAGCCTTAATTGCAGTCTGGCTGCGTCTTACCTCCTCTTAATCCTTGAATGGCTCTGACCTCAGCTGTTTATCATGGACGTCCAGAGTTTGGCTTCCAGCCTGAATAATCTTGCTGCTAAGGTTCAAAATATACAAGATTTTGTTGTACATGCTCCTATGTCTGAACCTAGAATTCCTATCCCAGAGTTTTTTTCTGGAGATAGATCTAGTTTTCTGAATTTTAGGAACAATTGCAAGTTGTTTCTTTCTTTGAAATCTCGCTCCTCTGGAGACCCTGCTCAGCAAGTCAAAATTGTTATATCTTTCCTGCAGGGTGACCCTCAGAATTGGGCCTTTGCATTGGCACCAGGGATCCTGCGTTGCTCAATGTGGATGCGTTTTTTCTGGCATTGGGTTTGCTCTATGAGGAACCTAACCTAGAGATTCAGGCTGAAAAAGCTTTATTGGCTCTCTCTCAGGGGCAAGATGAAGCAGAAATATATTGTCAGAAATTTCGGAAATGGTCGGTGCTTACTCAGTGGAATGAGTGCGCCCTGGCTGCAAGATTCAGAGATGGCCTTTCTGAGGCCATTAAAGATGTTATGGTGGGGTTCCCTGCGCCTACAGGTCTGAATGAATCTATGACTATGGCTATTCAGATTGATCGGCGTTTACGGGAGCGCAAACCTGTGCACCATTTGGCGGTGTCTTCTGAACAGGCACCTGAGACAATGCAATGTGATAGAATTCAGTCCAGAAGTGAACGGCAAAACTATAGGCGGAAAAATGGGTTGTGTTTTTATTGTGGTGATTCAGCTCATGTTATATCAGCATGCTCTAAACGCACAAAAAAGGTTGATAAGTCTGTTGCCATTAGTACTTTACAGTCTAAGTTCATTCTGTCTGTGACTCTGATTTGTTCATTATCAGCCATTTCCGTCGATGCCTATGTGGATTCAGGCGCTGCCCTGAGTCTTATGGATTGGTCATTTGCCAACCGCTGTGGGTTTAGTCTGGAGCCTCTGGAAGTCCCTATTCCTTTGAAAGGAATTGACTCTACACCTTTGGCTAGGAACAAACCTCAGTACTGGACACAAGTGACCATGCGTATGACTCCCGTTCATCAGGAGGTGATTCGCTTCCTGGTACTGTATAATTTACATGATGTCTTAGTGCTTGGTCTGCCATGGTTACAAACTCATAACCCAGTCTTGGACTGGAAAACGATGTCTGTGTTAAGCTGGGGATGTCAGGGGGTTCATGATGATGCACCTCCGATTTCTATCGCTTCATCTACTCCTTCTGAGGTTCCTGTATTTTTGTCTGATTATCGGGATGTTTTTGAGGAGCCTAAGCTCAATTCGCTTCCTCCTCACAGGGATTGCGATTGTGCTATAGATTTGATTCCTGGCAGTAAATTTCCTAAAGGACGTTTGTTCAATCTGTCAGTGCCAGAGCATACTGCTATGCGGGATTATGTTAAGGAGTCCTTGGAAAAGGGACATATCCGTCCATCTTCGTCCCCTTTGGGGGCAGGTTTTTTTTTCGTGGCCAAAAAAGATGGTTCCTTGAGGCCTTGTATAGATTACCGTCTTTTGAATAAGATTATAGTCAAATATCAGTATCCTTTGCCATTGTTGACTGATTTGTTCGCTCGCATTAAGGGGGCTAAATGGTTCACTAAGATTGATCTTCAGGGTGCGTATAATCTTGTGCGGATAAAGCAGGGTGATGAGTGGAAAACCGCATTTAATACGCCTGAGGGCCATTTTGAGTATTTGGTGATGCCTTTTGGACTTTCTAATGCTCCTTCTGTCTTCCAGTCCTTTATGCACGATATTTTCCGTGAATATCTGGATAAATTTATGATTGTGTATTTGGATGATGTTTTGGTTTTTTCTGATGACTGGGAGTCCCATGTTCAGCAGGTCAGGAAGGTGTTTCAGGTCCTGCGGGCCAATTCTTTGTTTGTGAAAGGTTCAAAGTGTCTCTTTGGAGTCCAGAAGATTTCTTTTTTGGGGTATATTTTTTCCCCTTCTACTATTGAGATGGATCCCGTCAAGGTTCAGGCTATTTGTGACTGGACGCAGCCTACATCTCTTAAGAGTCTACAGAAGTTCTTGGGCTTTGCTAATTTTTATCGTCGTTTCATAACTAATTTTTCTAGTGTTGTTAAGCCTTTGACGGATTTGACTAAGAAGGGTGCTGATGTTGCTGATTGGTCTCCTGCGGCTGTGGAGGCCTTTCGGGAACTTAAGCGCCGGTTTTCTTCTGCTCCTGTGTTGCGTCAGCCAGATGTTTCGCTTCCTTTTCAGGTTGAGGTTGATGCTTCCGAGATTGGAGCGGGGGCGGTTTTGTCGCAGAGAAGCTCCGATTGCTCAGTGATGAAGCCATGTGCGTTCTTTTCTAGAAAGTTTTCGCCCACTGAGCGGAATTATGATGTTGGTAATCGGGAGCTTTTGGCCATGAAGTGGGCATTTGAGGAGTGGCGTCATTGGCTTGAGGGTGCTAGACATCGTGTGGTGGTCTTGACTGATCACAAAAATCTGATTTACCTTGAGTCTGCCAAGCGTCTGAATCCTAGACAGGCTCGTTGGTCACTGTTTTTCTCCCGTTTCGATTTTGTGGTTTCATACCTGCCAGGTTCAAAGAATGTGAAGGCGGATGCTCTTTCTAGGAGTTTTGTGCCTGACTCCCCTGGAAATTCTGAGCCCACTGGTATCCTTAGGGATGGGGTGATTTTGTCGGCTGTCTCCCCAGACTTGCGACGTGCTTTGCAGGAGTTTCAGGCGGATAAACCTGATCGTTGTCCGCCTGAAAGACTGTTTGTTCCGGATAATTGGACCAGTAGAGTCATCTCCGAGGTCCATTCTTCTGCGTTGGCAGGTCATCCTGGAATATTTGGTACTAGAGACTTGGTGGCCAGGTCTTTTTGGTGGCCTTCCTTGTCGAGGGATGTGCGTTCTTTTGTGCAGTCTTGTGAAGTTTGCGCTCGGGCTAAGCCTTGCTGTTCTCGGGCCAGTGGATTGTTGTCACCTTTGCCTATCCCGAAGAGGCCTTGGACGCACATTTCCATGGACTTTATTTCGGATCTCCCTGTCTCTCAAAAAATGTCCGTCATTTGGGTTGTGTGTGACCGCTTTTCTAAGATGGTTCATCTGGTGCCCTTGCCTAAGTTACCTTCCTCCTCTGAGTTGGTCCCTCTGTTTTTTCAGAACGTGGTTCGTTTGCATGGGATTCCGGAGAACATCGTTTCTGACAGGGGATCCCAGTTTGTGTCTAGATTTTGGCGGACGTTCTGTGCTAAGATGGGCATTGATTTGTCCTTTTCGTCTGCATTCCATCCTCAGACGAATGGCCAGACGGAACGAACTAATCAGACCTTGGAAACTTATTTAAGGTGTTTTGTTTCTGCTGATCAAGATGACTGGGTTACCTTTTTGCCGCTTGCCGAATTTGCCCTTAATAATCGGGCTAGTTCTGCTACCTTGGTTTCTACTTTATTTTGTAATTCGGGGTTTCATCCTCGTTTTTCCTCTGGTCAGGTGGAGCCTTCTGATTGTCCTGGAGTGGACATGGTGGTGGATAGGTTGCATCAGATTTGGAGTCATGTGGTGGACAATTTGAAGTTGTCCCAGGAGAGGGCTCAGCAGTTTGCTAATCGCCGTCGCCGCGTGGGTCCTCGACTTCGTGTTGGGGACTTGGTGTGGTTGTCTTCTCGTTTTGTTCCTATGAAGGTCTCTTCTCCTAAGTTCAAGCCTCGGTTCATCGGTCCCTATAGGATCTTGGAAATTCTTAACCCTGTGTTGTTTCGTTTGGATCTCCCGGCATCGTTTGCTATTCATAATGTGTTCCATCGGTCGTTGTTGCGGAAGTATGAGGTACCTGTTGTTCCTTCGCTTGAACTTCCTGCTCCGGTGCTGGTGGAGGGAGAATTGGAGTATGTTGTGGAGAAGATCTTGGATTCTCGTGTTTCCAGACGGAAACTCCAATATTTGGTCAAGTGGAAGGGTTATGGTCAGGAGGATAATTCTTGGGTGGTTGCCTCTGATGTTCATGCTGCTGATTTGGTCCGTGCATTTCATAGGGCTCATCCTGGTCGCCCTGGTGGTTCTCGTGAGGGTTCGGTGACCCCTCCTCAAGGGGGGGGTACTGTTGTGGATTCTGTTTTTGGGTTCCCTCTGGTGGTTATAGATGGTACTGGGTGACTTGTGTTTTCTGCGGTCTCTGGTGTCCACCTGTTCTATCAGGATATGGGAGTTTCCTATTTAACCTGGCTTTCTTGTCATTTCCTCGCCGGCTATCAATGTAATCAGTGTGTCTTGTTACCTCTGCTTCCCGCTTCTGTAATCTTCAGGACAAGCTAAGTTTTTGATTTTCCTGTTCCACGTTTTGCTTAATTTTTTGTCTTAGTCCAGCTTGCAGATATGTGATTCCTTTTTGCTGGTTGCTCTAGTGGGCTGATATTACTCCTCATGTTCCATGAGTTGGCACATGAGTTCAAGTAATTTCAGGATGGTTTTTTGTAGGGTTTTTCGCTGACCGCGCAGTTCACTTTTGTATCCTCTGCTATCTAGCTTTAGCGGGCCTCATTTTGCTGAATCTGTTTTCATAACTACGTATGTGCTTTCCTCTCATTTCACCGTCATTACATGTGGGGGGCTGCTATTTCTGTGGGGTGTTTCTTCTAATAGGGGAAGTTAGTCCTTCGGCTGGCGCGAGACGTCTAGGAATCATCGTAGGCACGTTCCCCGGCTACAGCTAGTTGTGTGTTTAGGTTCAGGATCGCGGTCAGCTCAGTTTCCATCACCCTAGAGCTTGTTTTGTTTTTTGTGCTTGTCCTTTTGTGATCCCCTGCCATTGGGATCATGACACATAACCCTAATCCCAAACGTAACCCTAATGCCAACCCTAATCCAAACCCTAAACCTTATCCCAACTCTAACCCTAACTTTAGCCACAATCCTAGCCCTAACTTTAGCCCCAACCCTAACCCTAGCCCTAACCCTAACTTTAGCACCAACCCTAACCCTAGCCCTAACCCTAGCCCTAACCCTAGCCCTAACTCTAAATTTAACATCAACCTTAACCCTAACCCTAGCCCTAACTTTAGCCCCGACCCTAACCCTAGCCCTAAGGCTACTTTCACACTTGCGTCGTGTGGCATCCGTCGCAATCTGTCGTTTTGGGCAAAAAATGGATCCTGCAAATGTGCCCGCCAGATGCGTTTTTTGCCCATAGACTTGTATTGCCGACGGATCGCAACAGATGGCCACACGTCGCGTCCGTCGTGCACTGAATCCGATGTGTTTTGGCGGACCTTCGTCACAAAAAACGTTTAATGTAACTTTTTTTGTACGTCGCATCCGCCATTTCTGACCGCGCATGCGTGGCCATAACTCCACCTCCTCCTCCCCAAGACATAGACTGGGCAGCAGATGCGTTGAAAAACTGCATCCGCTGTGCACAATTTTCACAACGTGCGTGGGTACGTCGGGGCCAGCACATTGCAACGGCCCTGTACCGATGCAAGTGTGAAAGAATCCTAACCCTAGCCCTAACCCCAACCCTAGCCCTAACCCTAACCATAAATTTAATCCCAACCCTACCCCTAACCCTAAATTTAGCCCCAACCCTAACCCTAACCATAATTTTAGCCCCAACTCCTCTAGCTGCCGGCCGGCAGATCATGGCGGGCGCACTGCGCATGCACCCGCCATTTTCTTACCGGATGAAGAAGCCAGTGGGCAGGAGGGGATGCAGGAGGATCCAGGGACACCGGTAAGTATAACAGGGTCCCTGAATCCCCCTATTTCTCTGTCCTCTGATGTGCGATCACATCAGAGGACAGAGAATAACACACCACTTTTTTTTTTTGCGGTTACCGGTAAACAGTTAATTACCAGCGATTGCAAAACAGGGGTCGGTAAAAACCGACCCTGATCATGTTCTTTGGGGTCTCGGCTACCTCCGGCAGCCGAGACCCCAAAGATCCTCCAGGTGCCGGCCGGCGGGCGCACTGCGCATGCGCCCGCCATTTTTTGGCCGAACAAGATGGCGGCGTCCATCGAGAGCCACGAGGAGCACCGGGGGAGACAGGTGAGTATCGGGGGGCGATAAGGGACCCCATTTCTCTGTCCTCTGATGTGTGATCTCATCGGAGGACAGAGAAATTAAATGGGAAAATGCGTTTTTTTGGGTTTTTTTGCGACCGCCAGTAAACGGTTAATTACTGGCGATCGCAACTCGGGGGTCGCTAAACCCCCCCCCGAATCATGTTCTCTGGGGTCTCAGTTACCCCGGGTGACCGAGACCCCAGAGAAGATGCGACTCTGGGGGGCGCTATTCACTTTTTCCACAGCGCTGTTAATTAACGGCGCTGTGGTTTAAGTACCCTTAACTGCCGCCATTAAAAGGCGTATCGACGGTCGTCAAGGGGTTAAGTAAGCAGAGAAGCAGGATTGTTATGCTGACTATGTCGTCATTGCCACTGACCATCTTTGAGAAGTCCTCAAAGTCTTGAAAAACCACAAGCATGCTAGACATCCATGCCCTCTCTTCAGTTCTTATGTGTGGAGGCTGACCAGATTACTGATGAGTGTGTTAGAGCTGGTGTTGGACAACTGGCCTTCGCTGCTCACAAAGCCTTGTTAGCATGTGCAGTGTGGAGTTCCAGGGCTTGGTGACGTCACACACCAGTCAGTGAACTAGCACTTGCATGTGCTGCTGGAACATGGTTAGAGCAGCAGCAGCTGTAGCTAACCTGTGGAAATGGTCACTGATTTGGCATACCTTGACCAGAATCTATGGCAGATTTGGGTATGTTTTTAGAAGCCGCTGAACTACTAAATTGAGCACGTGTGGCAAGCATCGTACGTGTGTCGCTACAAGGTTATTCCCATTATCACACATGACCATGCCTGGTCAGAGATTCTGTGGCAAAAGCCACATATCTGTCTGGCCTGTTATTGCTTTAAGTAACTCTGCCGTAGAGTGCGGTTTGTCTCATAGACAAATTAGCTTCAGCAAAGCCTGTTGCTTCTTCACTGAGGCAATGCTGTAATGCTTCCAGATTCCTTCTGATATGGACAAAGTGCTCTGAGATAACACATCGGAGGTGGAGGATGAGAAGAAGTAGTAAGGGGTGCAGGAATTGATGTAGGAGGTGATAGAAGTAGAGCAGCAAATCCTTGGCATCAGGAGCACATGAGTTATGCCAGGAAGGACTCAGTCCCAGCTTAAACAATGCTCACCCAATGTGCCTTCAGAGAAATGTAGCATCCCTGGCCAAAAGCCCTTGTCCATGTGTCGGTCTTTAACCCATTCATGACCCAGCCTATTTTGACCTTAAAGACCTTGCCGTTTTTTGCAATTCTGACCAGTGTCCCTTTATGAGGTAATAACTCAGGAACGCTTCAACGGATTCTAGCGGTTCTGAGAATGTTTTTTCGTGACATGTTGGGCTTCATGTTAGTGGTAAATTTAGGTCAATAAATTCTGCGTTTATTTGTGATAAAAATGGAAATTTGGCGAAAATTTTGAAAATTTCGCAATTTTCACATTTTGAATTTTTATTCTGTTAAACTAGAGAGTTATGTGACACAAAATAGTTAATAAATAACATTTCCCACATGTTTACTTTACATCAGCACAATTTTGGAAACAAATTTTTTTTTTGCTAGGAAGTTATAAGGGTTAAAATTTGACCAGCGATTTCTCATTTTTACAACGAAATTTACAAAACCATTTTTTTAGGGACCACCTCACATTTGAAGTCAGTTTGAGGGGTCTATATGGCTGAAAATACCCAAAAGTGACACCATTCTAAAAACTGCACCCATCAAGGTACTCAAAACCACATTCAAGAAGTTTATTAACCCTTCAGGTGCTTCACAGCAGCAGAAGCAACATGGAAGGAAAAAATGAACATTTAACTTTTTAGTCACAAAAATTATCTTTTAGCAACAATTTTTTTATTTTCCCAATGGAAAAAGGAGAAACTGAACCACGAAAGTTGTTGTCCAATTTGTCCTGAGTACGCTGATACCTCATATGTGGGGGTAAACCACTGTTTGGGCGCACAGCAGGGCTTGGAAGGGAAGGAGTGCCATTTGACTTTTTGAATAAAAAATTGGCTCCACTCTTTAGCGGACACCATGTCACGTTTGGAGAGCCCCCGTGTGCCTAAAAATTGGAGCTCCCCCACAAGTGACCCCATTTTGGAAACTAGACGCCCCAAGAAACTTATCTAGATGCATAGTGAGCACTTTGAACCCCCAGGTGCTTCACAAATTGATCCGTAAAAATGAAAAAGTACTTTTTTTTCACAAAAAAATTCTTTTAGCCTCAATTTTTTCATTTTCACATGGGTAACAGGATAAAATGGATCCTAAAGTTTGTTGGGCAATTTCTCCTGAGTACGCTGATACCTCATATGTAGGGGTAAACCACTGTTTGGGCACATGGTAAGGCTCGGAAGGGAAGGAGCGCCATTTGACTTTTTGAATGAAAAATTATCTCCATCGTTAGCGGACACCATGTCGCATTTGGAGAGACCCTGTGTGCCTAAACATTGGCGCTCCCCCACAAGTGACCCCATTTTGGAAACTAGACCCCCCAAGGAACTTATCTAGATGCCTAGTGAGCACTTTAAACCCTCAGGTGCTTTACAAATTGATCTGTAAAAATGAAAAAGTACTTTTTTTTCACACAAAAAATTCTTTTCGCCTCAATTTTTTCATTTTCACATGGGCAATAGGATAAAATGGATCATAAAATTTGTTGACCAATTTCTCCCGAGTACGCCGATACCTCATATGTGGGGGTAAACCACTGTTTGGGCACATGGCAGGGCTCGGAAGGGAAGGTGTGCCATTTGACTTTTTGAATGGAAAATTAGCTCCAATTGTTAGCGGACACCATGTCGGGTTTGGAGAGCCCCTGTGTGCCTAAACATTGGAGATCCCCCACAAGTGACCCCATTTTGGAAACTAGACCCCCCAAGGAACTTATCTAGATGCATATTGAGCACTTTAAACCCCCAGGTGCTTCACAGAAGTTTATAACGCAGAGTCATGAAAATAAAAAATAATTTTTCTTTCCTCAAAAATGATTTTTTAGCCTGGAATTTCCTATTTTGCCAAGGGTAATAGGAGAAATTGGACCCCAAATATTGTTGTCCAGTTTGTCCTGAGTACGCTGATACCCCATATGTGGGGGTAAACCACTGTTTAGGCGCACGGCAGGGCTCGGAAGGGAAGGCACGCCATTTGGCTTTTTAAATGGAAAATTAGCTCCAATCATTAGCGGACACCATGTCACGTTTGGAGAGCCCCTGTGTGCCTAAACATTGGAAATCCCCCAGAAATGACCCCATTTTGGAAACTAGACCCCCAAAGGAACTAATCTAGATGTGTGGTGAGGACTTTGAACCCCCAAGTGCTTCACAGAAGTTTATAACGCAGAGCCATGAAAAAAAAAAAAAAATTATTTTCTCAAAAATGATCTTTTATCCGGAAATTTTTTATTTTCCCAAGGGTAACAGGAGAAATTTGACCACAAAAGTTGTTGTCCAGTTTCTCCTGAGTACGCTGATACCCCAGATGTGGGGGTAAACCACTGTTTGGGCACATGCCAGGGCTCGGAAGTGAAGGAGTGACGTTTTGAAATGCAGACTTTGATGGAATGCTCTGTGGGCGTCACGTTGCGTTTGCAGAGCCCCTGATGTGGCTTAACAGTAGAAACCCCCCACAAGTGACCCCATTTTGGAAACTAGACCCCGAAAGGAACTTATCTAGATGTGTGGTGAGCACTTTGAACCCCCAAGTGCTTCACAGAAGTTTATAATGCAGAGCCGTGAAAATATTAAATACGTTTTCTTTCCTCAAAAATAATTATTTAGCCCAGAATTTTTTAATTTTACCAAGGGTAACAGGAGAAATTTGACCCCAATATTTGTTGTCCAGTTTCTCCTGAGTACGGTGATACCCCATATGTGGGGGTAAACTACTGTTTGGGCACATGCCGGGGCTCGGAATTGAAGTAGTGACGTTTTGAAATGCAGACTTTGATGGAATGCTCTGTGGGCGTCACGTTGCGTTTGCAGAGCCCCTGATGTGGCTAAACAGTAGAAACCCCCCACAAGTGACCCCATTTTAGAAACTAGACCCCCCAAGGAACTTATCTAGATATGTGGTGAGCACTTTGAACCCCCAAGTGCTTCACAGACGTTTACAACGCAGAGCCGTGAAAATAAAAAATCATTTTTCTTTCCTCAAAAATGATGTTTTAGCAAGCATTTTTTTATTTTCACAAGGGTAACAGGATAAATTGGACCCCAGTAATTGTTGCGCAGTTTATCCTGAGTATGCTGGTACCCCATATGTGGGGGTAAACCACTGTTTGGGCACACTTCGGGGCTCGGAATTGAAGGAGCACCATTTGACTTTTTGAATACGAGATTGGCTGGAATCAATGGTGGCGCCATGTTGCGTTTGGAGACCCCTGATGTGCCTAAACAGTGGAAACCCCTCAATTCTACCTCCAGCACTAACCCCCCCACACCCCTAACCCTAATCCCAACTGTAGCCATAACCCTAATCACAACCCTAATTCCAACCCTAACCCTAAGGCTATGTGCCCACGTTGCGGATTCGTGTGAGATTTTTCAGCATCATTTTTGAAAAATCCGCGGGTAAAAGGCACTGCGTTTTACCGGCGGATTTTCCGCGGATTTCCAGTGTTTTTTGTGCGGATTTCACCTGCGGATTCCTATTGAGGAACAGGTGCAAAACGCTGCGGAATCCGCACAAAGAATTGACATGCTGCGGAAAATACAACGCAGCGTTTCAGCGCGGTATTTTCCGCACCATGGGCACAGCGGATTTGGTTTTCCATAGGTTTACATGGTACTGTAAACCTGATGGAACACTGCTGCGAATCCGCAGCGGCCAATCCGCAGTGTGGGCACATAGCCTAATTCTAAAGGTATGTGCACACGCTGCGGAAAACACTGCGGATCCGCAGCAGTTTCCCATGAGTTTACAGTTCAATGCAAACCCATGGGAAACAAAAATCGCTGTACACATGCTGCGGAAAAACTGCACGGAAACGCAGCGGTTTACATTCCGCAGCATGTCACTTCTTTGTGCGGATTCCGCAGCGGTTTTACACCTGCTCCAATAGAAAATCGCAGTTGTAAAACTGCAGTGAAATGCACAGAAAAAACGCGGTAAATCCGCCATAAATCCGCAGTGGTTTAGCACTGCGGATTTATCAAATCCGCAGCGGAAAAATCCGCAGAGGACCAGAATACGTGTGCACATACCGAAACCCTAACCCTAGCCCTAACCCTACCCCTAACCCTACCCCTAGCCCTAACCCTACCCCTAACCCTAGCCCTAACCCTACCCCTAACCCTAACCCTAGCCCTAACCCTAGCCCTAACCCTATCCCTAACCCTAACCCTAACCCTAACCCTAGCCCTAACCCTAACCCTAACCCTACCCCTAACCCTACCCCTAGCCCTAGCCCTTACCCTAGCCCTAACCCTACCCCTAACCCTATTCTAACATTAGTGGGAAAAAATGGAAGATGGCGGCGCCCGGGGAGAAGACGGACGGACCCCGGCAGGATCGGTAAGTATGATGGGGTCGAGGGGGAGCACGGGGGGGGATCGGAGCATGGGGGGGTGAATCGGAGCGTGGGAGGGGTGGAACGGAGCACGGGGAGGGTGGAACGGAGCACGGGGGGGTGGAACGGAGCACGGGGGGTGTGGAACGGAGCACGGGGGGGTGGATCGGAGTTCAGGGGGGGTGATTGGAGCACGGGGGGGTGATTGGAGCACGGGGGTGAGCGGACAAGAGCACGGGGGGGAGCGGAGCACAGGGCGGAGGGGAGCGGGGCAGTGTACCGGGCAGATCGGAGGGCTGGGGGGGCGATCGGTGGGGTGGGGGCACATTAGTATTTCCAGCCATGGCCGATGATATTGCAGCATCGGCCATGGCTGGATTGTAATATTTCACCCGTTATAATAGGTGAAATATTACAAATCGCTCTGATTGGCAGTTTCACTTTCAACAGCCAATCAGAGCGATTTTAGCCACGGGGGGGGTGAAGCCACCCCCCCTGGGCTAAACTACCACTCCCCCTGTCCCTGCAGATCGGGTGAAATGGGAGTTAACCCTTTCACCCGATCTGCAGGGACGCGATCTTTCCATGACGCCACATAGGCGTCATGGGTCGGATTGGCACCGACTTTCATGACACCTACGTGGCGTCATGGGTCGGGAAGGGGTTAAGCGGACAATCCTAATAAGGGCATTGGTAAGGAAGGCCACAGGTGATGTTCCTGGACACAAACTGATACAAGGTGGTCCAACAGAAGAAAAAATGAAGTGCACTTACCCGTATATGCTGGTCACAATAATTTATTCGGACATAATACAAAACGTGCAGGGAGGAATGTGAAAAAAGCGGACAACGGCCGTTTCGTGCCTCAGCACTTCAACGGGTCCAAACACTGAATCGGAAGTAAGGAGGATCTATATCCAAGTCCAGAAAGATCTTCTGACCCTCCCCCTACTCCCATCAGTGAGGCAATTCAATCACCTGTTATTCAAATGTGAACGGTGAACATATAAACACAAAATATTGATTAAAAACATATTAAAAAAACAAAACATACATAACGCCTATACAGCAAAACTATAATAATTATCATTTTGTCAAACCCTAAGTTTCTAAAGAAAGACCGTCATATGAATCCTTTCATTAAGGTCAAGCGGACCTAGCGCAGCTGCGCGCAAGATCCACCTCCCTTCTCTCTGCAAAAGCAAGCGCTACAAATCTCCGCCCTGCTGTGATAACGTGACTTTTTCCAAACCTGCAAAACGCAATGTCTGCACATTGCCATCATGGTGAGTCCTAACATGATTGATAAATCTGGGAACCCCCTTGCCTGTTTTAACGGAATGAAAATGTTCTCTTATTCTGATGAACAGTGGACAAATAGTCTTGCCAATATAAAAGAACCCGCAGGGACACAAAATCACATATACAACATGAGTAGATCTACATGAAATAAATTCCCGTACTACATGCTGAATGGGACCGACTCTAATGTGCTTGCCAACCAAATGATAATTGCAAAAATTACATTGACCACATTTAAAGTTTCCTTTTGGGGTACCTGTCATAAGCCAATTATCTTGAACGGATGTAAACCTATTATGTACCAAAAAATCCCTGATATTTTTGCTCCTGCGACATGCGAACAAGGGACCTCTTTCCACAACCTCCCTTAGGTCCACATCTTGTTTTAGGATCTGCCAATTCTTACGAATCGCAGTCCTAATGGCAGCGTCCATAGGGCCAAATTCAAAGCAAAAGACGAACCTTTTTGCTTTTTTCTTAAGTCCATTAACAGACTTTTCCTTCAGATCGATTTTGGTTGCCCTTTTTAAAGCCTTATCCAAGACCGGCTGTGGATAACCTCGTTTTGTAAATCTCATATATAACTCTTCAGATTGCTGTTTGAATCCTGCTGGGTTACTGTTAATTCTTTTTACACGTAAAAACTGACTGAAAGGTAATGCCTGTTTTGTATAGATGGGATGGGCACTATGGTAATGCAACAGAGAGTTTGTCGATGATGGCTTTCGATGTACTTCAGTATGGATAACACCCTCCAATATCCGCCATTTAACATCTAGGAAAACCAGCTCATTACCCCCGAACTGGGACGTGAATCGCATGTTCATAGTATTGGAGGTCTCCAGGTACTCCACAAAATGTGTGAAAGATTCCTGATGTCCCTCCCATACTATGAAGATGTCATCCACAAATCTAGCAAAGAATTTTATGTGTTTGAGAAAAGGGTTATTCACCGAATACACAAATTCTTCCTCAAATTTGGCCAGAAATAAATTAGCTAGAGTGCAAGCTACTGGGGTGCCCATAGCCACTCCCTCAATTTGTTTGTACCACTTATTATCAAATTGGAATGCGTTATGTTCGAGGATAAAAGATAGACCTTCACATATGAAGGCAATGGTGTTAATATCCGTAGGGGTATTTTCTAAGATGTTTTTAATTGTGTCTACACCTAATTTTTGATACAAGGTGGTAACACTACACTGCGAGAAAAAGTGGCAGCAGGGGACCATGTGTGGGTGGCTGGAAACGTTATTTTTCTTTCCAGGGCCTGGGGTAGGGACAGCTGAACCCTGTACGGGGACAAGAATTTCAAAGTGCTAGATTATGGTGCATCAGAATATGCATGGATAGGTACAGGGTGGGAGGCTTCTGCACCAGTGTCACGAACAGGGAAATGAGAAGCACCTAGCACAGGGGAAGAGGCAGTGTCACCCGCTGGCACCAATCATGTTCGGCCCATAAAGTTAGGCTTTTTTTGGGTTTGTTTGTTTTTTTTTATCGTATGAACATATATTTAAACATCATATAAGAATAAATAAACGATAAACAGTGATTGAAAAGAACAAAGGGACAGAAATCAGAGTCAGATATCGAGATTATCTATGTATGCAATAACATTGTCATTTCCAGTATAGAAATCATTCTTCTCACCAGTATAAGATCTGAGGGGACATTGCTTGACAATGTGCTGAATTGTTTGACGGTCAGCTCCACAGTCACAGGCATGAGAGTCAGGTTTTCCTCACATATGCATAAGATCTGCACAGACACCAAAGTTTGTTCTGATACGATTCAAAGTGACCCAGGTTTTCCTTGGCAGATTGAAGCCTGGTGGTGGGTTTTCAAAGTGAGGAAACGTTTGAGGCTCACAGTCTACGGCACTGACCCAAAGTTCACGCCATTTCTCTTCTAAATTGAAATCATGTTCATACTGGGTAATTGCGGTTCGGATGGGTGGATGTCTTGATTTCAGTCGCTGTATTTGAACATCTTGGATATTTTGATGTATTGGGAGATTTTCATTATTCACTATTTTGGTTTTTTCTTTAAGTAGGAGATAAGCAAGAAAAGAGACTATGCATATAGAGCGCACACCAAAAATACAATTAAATCACCAAAATGCAAAATTTATTGAAAAAAGACAGAAAACACTGATAAAAACATATTAAAATACAACTAACACACCACTGGTCCTATAGTAAGTAAATATATAGAGATGACCCAAGGTACAATAATATATAACAAAAAACAAACACACACCACCCATCCACTACTGAACCTGAATTGAATCAGTGTGTGGAGATGACCTAGGGTGCAGAAAATGAGTCACCAGTAGCACCGCACATAAAAGTAGAACATGGCTTAATTCTTACGGTACATATACAGAACATGATAATAAATAAATAAACAAGCTCTGGGTGTCCCCAGAGAACCATATAATAAAAAGAATGCCCCTATGTGAATGAAGAGGCTGATGCTAGGTATGGGGCCCCAGTAAGCCTACTGAATAACAATGAGAGATGGGTATAGTTCTCCCAAAAGAGCATATATAAGAAAAGGCGCCTACTGATAGAGGAGCAGCGCTACCAAAATGGCAGGGAAATGAGCCTGTTAAGTAATAAAAGGAACATTCAAGGTACACACGCCCACATATGCCAGTAGAATGAAGACCTATAACACAGGAATAGGCCAAGAGGCTATATGTGTATCATCCAATTAGGTCGTCCAATGCGTGGCGTAAGCCGTCGGCCATCTGGCGGCAGCGGACATTAAAAAGGGCAGGACGGTGTCCCCAATTGATTCGCATTTAACTGATGATGGTGGCTCCTCTACTCATATCTCCTTTTTTGGCTTACAGAAAATCTATCCTAATGCTAGAGATGGAAACCACAGGAAGCGGCTGCTTCAAATTGAATCCCGGTGGATCTTTAATTTATGGAATCTGTCTCCCACCAGGCTTAATGAAGAACTACTATTCACAAGTTTCTTGGGATGACCCCATTGGATTTACACGCCAAGAAAATAGAGGAATAAGGAAAGAGGAAGAAGGGACACAAGTTTTTCTGGACCCTTATAGTTCAGTTTTTCATCTCTATGGACGTTTTGCATCTTATATACTTGAACTTATGTTCTGTGTATTTTGGCCTTATCTACGGCCTGTTTTTCCATCACGTTGACACCTTTGTGGGTTCGTGGTTACGTTATGGTGGGGACCTTGCCACTTTAACTATAGGTCAGAAGCAGAAGTCGTCATAGCTGCAGGTCGCACACCATAAACTCCTAGTGGTGCAACATGGGTGGGTGAGGCACTAGGCCAGTCCTCACGTAGTGGTGACACGTCGTCCTCCATGGCACTTGGCTGTACATAAATAATAATACGACTGGGTACAGGATTAATCCTCATTTGAACAGCTGGGCAGGAGGCTTGCAGATGCCCCGGCTGTCCACATCGATAGCATCTGTGCTGGGTCTCACTCCATCCAAGGCGTTCTCTTGGGCAAGGGGTAAGGGAACCTGGAGGCCGGCCCCCACCTGAAGGTGCTGTAGGGTTTTGAGGACGACTCCTCCATGGGCTGGCTGGGCATGAGGCCTGCAACTGCCCCGGATGCCCACAACCATAACACCTGCGCTCTGCTACTTCCTCTCCTCGTCGTATTCCAGAAAATGCAGTAGAAGCAACTGGAGGCACATTTACACGGGTATCAGCATGAGGTGGTGGCTTAGAGGAACGGGGAACAATGGGGACAGAAGAACAGGGGGCCACCGGTGTTGTGGAGCTGGTTGGCCTCTCTCCATCCTCCAACAGAACCCTCCACTGAGGCTTGATGGTGAGAGCCTCACCAGCTAGAGCTGCAGCTTCCTCCACAGTGGCTGGTCTCCTCTCACGCACCCATTCCCGGATCTCAGCAGGGCACTTGAAGTAAAACTGCTCTTTTAGGATAACCTGGAGGAAGGTCTCCCAGGTTAAGGCCTCCTCTGCCTCCAGCCAGCGATGACATATTTGTTTGAGTCTGTGGGCATACATCTTGAAAGACACTTCCTCATCACAGGCTAAAGTACGGAACTGAGTCCTGTAAGTGTCTGGGGTAACAGCATAATGTTCTAGAATAGTCCGTTTAATCTCCGCATACTCACAGTTCCCCTGAGGGTCCATAGCTCTATAGGCTGAGGCAGCTCCACCCTCTAAGAACCCCACCAGATGTCGGACTCGGTCCCTTTCTGGGACTTCCATTAATCGACACTGATGCTCAAAGTCCTGGAAGAAGCCCTCAATGTCGCCTGCAGCCTCATTAAAGGGCTTGAAGTCTTTGCGGGACACTCTGGGGAGTTCCCTCATGGTGGGTGCTGGGGTTAGAGTCTGTCTGGAGCTTCTAGCTGCTTCCAAAGTGATCTGCCTCTCCAGCAATGCCATCTCCTGAGCTCTGTCCTCGGCTCTGTGAATGGCCTCCCTCTCCCTCTCCTCGGCTCTGTGAATGGCCTCCCTCTTATAGTCTATGGTGGCCTCTTCTCCCAGCAATGCCCACTCCTTCTCGTACCACACAACCCACTGACTTTTTTGGGTATTTACCTGTTATGAAAGGCAATTCAGAATCACAATGGACATGGAGGTCAGAGCACATACAGTGATCTGACAATAACCCAAAATAATAGAACGAGCTCTGAGACGTGGGAACTCTGCAGACCGCAATCCCTAAGCCTATCAAACCACACTAAAGGTAGCCGTGTAGCGCTCCTGACCAGAACCTAGGCGCCTCGTCACAGCCTGAGAAACTAGCTAGTCCTGAAGATAGAAAAATAAGCCTACCTTGCCTCAGAGAAATTCCCCAAAGGAAAAGGCAGCCCCCCACATATAATGACTGTGAGTAAGATGAAAACACAAACATAGAGATGAAACAGATTTAGCAAAGTGAGGCCCGACTAGCTGAACAGAACGAGGATAGGGAAGATAACTTTGCGGTCAGCACAAAAACCTATAAATAACCACACAGAGGGGACAAAAAGACCCTCCGCACCGACTAACGGTACGGAGGTGGTCCCTCTGCATCTCAGAGCTTCCAGCAGGCAAGAAAAACCAATAAAGCAAGCTGGACTGAAAAATAGCAACAAAATAACATTAGCAAAACTTAGCTTTGCAGAGCAGCAGGCCACAGGAACGATCCAGGGAAAAAACAAATCCTACACTGGAACATTGACAGGAAGCATGGATCAAAGCATCAGGTGGAGTAAAGTAGAGAAGAAGCTAACGAGCTCACCAGATCACCTGAGGGAGGAAACTCAGAAGCTGCAGTACCACTTTCCTCCACAAACGGAAGATCCCAGAGAGAATCAGCCGAAGTACCACTTGTGACCACAGGAGTGAACTCTGCCACAGAATTCACAACATTTACCTCCGGCTGCCTTCTTTCCTCCATTTGCTGTGAGGATCCTTCCTCAGCGTCATCTTGCAGGCGAACTCCTTCCAAAGCCTCAATTAGCTGCTCCTTGGAGAGTCCTTTAAAACGGACTCCTACTTCACGGGCCTTTGATTGTAGGCTCCCCAAAGTCCAGTTCTTGTACTCTGCGGTGTTGGTTCCCGATGTTGGGCCATTGTCCTCCATTCCTTCTGCTCTGATCCCTCTGCTGCCAACCAGTTTGTGACGGGGTGTACGGCAGAGCAAGAAGGGACAACAGATTTATTATCAAGAACGCTGGAACAACACATGCAGGTAGATCTACAGAGTCCACAATTAGTCCAACGGAACAGATTCGGGGGCACCTCCCGATAATCCTTGTGCCAGCTAACAAATCAATAGTCCACACGAGTCCAAGGGATCCCAAAACAATCCCACGAACAACGAGATATGTCCTCAGCTCAAGTCTCGCCTCGTTCGCTTCCGCAGTCCCAGCTGGACATGGGGTCTTGCCACAGCTAAGAATCCCCACTCCTTCTCCTTTAAGGATCAACTCACATCTGATCTCAAAATAAGAATGGATTGTCTGAGCTCCTGGGATCCGCCCATGAAGGGGGGTAGGGGTCACACCTTCTATTCAATGGTTGGGTCCACCAGAAGATTTTAGACTGGTGGGCTCCAAGTAGTCTATGTAGTATGTACATTTGACTAGCCACCTGCTGTGAGGAAGAATGGCTATTCCTCCACTAGTGATGTTGACAAAGCTTAATTACATTATAGCTTAGGGCTGCAAGTATTGGGGGAAGGAGACATATTGTTACAGGTGAACTCCCAGCACCAGAAAATACATAAATTACAGCTAATAGAAACCAGAGAACAGTTACATACATCAAATGGCATATTATTCAAATACAGGACAGGGCAAAAGTACATATCATGACATACACATATAGCCTCTTGGCCTATTCCTGTGTAATAGGTCTTCATTCTACTGGCATATGCGGGCGTGTGTACCTTAAATGTTCCTTATATTACTTAACAGGCTCATTTCCCTGCTGTTTTGATAGTGCTGCTCCTCTATCATTAGGCGCCTTTTCTTATATACAGTATGCTTTTTTTCGAGAACTATAGGCATCTCTCATTGTTATTCAGTAGGCTTACTGGGGCCCCATAGCTAGCATCAGCCTCTTCATTCACATAGGGGCATTCTTCTTATTATATGGTTCTCTGGGGACGCCCAGAGCTTGTTTATTTATTTATTATCATGTCCTGTATATATAAGAATTAAGCCATGTTCTACTTTTATGTCCGGTGCTACAGGTGACTCATTTTCTGCACCCTAGGTCATCTCCACACACTGATTCAATACAGGTTCAGTAGTGGATGGGTGGTGTGTGTTTGTTTTTTGTTATATATTATTGTACCTTGGGTCATCTCTATATATTTACTTGCTATAGGACCAGTGGTGTGTTAGTTGTATTTTAAAATGTTTTTATCAGTGTTTTCTGTCTTTTTTCAATAAATTTTGCATTTTGGTTATTTAATTGTATTTTGGGTGTGCGCCCTATATGCATAGTCTCTTTTCTTGCTTATCTAACACGTTTTTCTGCTATGCATTGAGTGGCACCACTGACCATATTTGCCGCTTTGGTTGTTATTGGCTCTTTGCCCAGTTGTAGTGCTCCCTTGCTTAGATCCCTTTTTCATATTCTTTAAGTAGGAGCTTTTGTCTTCTCAGATTTGCAGGTGCGATATGGCTCAAGACAGGTAACCAGTGGACGGGTGTAGGTCTGATAGCACCATAAATTATGCGCATAGAGTTGTTCAACTGATTGTCAATTGCATTCACATGACAACTATTCAGCCATACTGGAGCACAATATTCTGTGGCAGTGTACACCAAGGCAAGGGTAGACGTTTGCAAGACAGGTGTGGAGGAACCCCAGGAGGATCCGCACAGTTTCTGAATAATATTGTTGCATGCTTTCAGTTTCTGTGCTGTCTTTTCCAAGTGAGATTTGAAGGTTAGGCTTCTATCAAGGATTACGCCTAAATACTTGGGATTGAAGTTGTGTTTGACAAGTTGACCTTCAAAACGTACTTTGAGTTCTGTCTTAGCACTTGCGTTGTGTAAATGAAAGCCACATACTTCCGTTTTTGATGGATTGGGCTTTAGCCTCCATAGTCAAAAATACTTTCCCATTACACTAAGATCTTCTGTTAGAACCTCCTCTGCTTCCTCCATTGTTTTGCTTACTGTAGCAAGTGCCCAGTCATCGGCGTATACAAATTTCCATGATATTGTGTCAGGAATATAAAGGCACAGATGATTGGCCTCGGGAGACCAAAACATCCAACACCGCGGAGACACCATCACGTGTTTCTCAACGCAGTGATTCCAGAACACTGCCCCCATCCCTTATGGGAAATATGCAGATGCATGTAAAGAAGCTGCGGAGACACCATCACGTGTTTCTCGACGCCAGCAGTGAATAGCCAGGCCTTTCCCCGGGAAGGAACAACCACGGGAAGGGCAGCATCCTATGAAGGAAAGCCACCTATGCCAAGCATGGTATCCATCCACAGACAGCTGTTTCGGGGTTTTTGCCCCTCATCAGTGTGGAGTAGGAATCTGGCTATTAGGAGCAGTGCCTAGTAAAAAGGCTATAAAGGCACAGATGATTGGCCTCGGGGAGACCAAAACATCCAACAGGAATGTCAGTTAGGTGCAAAGCAAACAGGAGAGCTGCCAGCACTGATCCCTGGGCCAAACCATTGTTTGGCCATAGAGTTAGGTGCCTAGATGACATGTGCCTGATCATGCTGGTGGTAGTTTGGCTCTTAGTGGTCAGGCCCCTGCTGATATTGGCATGGCACAGGTTGTAAATAACCATTATTTTGTTTCAGAACTCTCTTTAAAAAATTCCCAGGCAGTAGAGCATCTAACTTTTTGATGGAGAAATTCATGAATTTCGGTGCTCTGCTGAACATTTGTCCACCTTCTCCCTGTGGTCAACCCACTGCCTCTTCCTGTCTGTTTCAGTGCTGCCGATCCCTCCCCCTCTACGCTGCTGGCCTCGCTCTGCATGCCAGCTTCCCAGGTTGTGTCGGTGACTTCGTCATCCACCACCTCGTCTTTCATGGCTCCACACCCTAGTGCTCCTGACTTGGTGACTTAACAACAACTTGATTTATAGGTAACTATGTCTTATCATCCACTCCCTGATTAGACAAAATTTGCTGAGCAACACCATCATCTTCTTGTGGCCGTGGCTGCTCTAAGTTTTATGCATCACTAAATATCATCTCCTCATGTCCCTCTTAGACTGCACAGGGTGATAGGCCACAAGCAAGAAATTATGTTGGGAAGAGCTCCTCAGAGTGTCCTAGTGTAGGATTACTAGTCTCCTGGGACTCAACATAGTGGTAGGAAGGAGGATCAGGATGAAGAATAAATGATCCAGACTCTTGGCTGGTGAGACTGGGTGGTGCTGCCAAGCATGCTGGAATCATTAGGCTGGCTTCAGACTTGTGTTCGGCAGGGCTATGGATGAAAGCCTTCTTCCTCCATTAAGCCCCACCCACTGCCATGCCCCTTCCTTCAGCTCCACCTACGTCTGCATGCATCCTGTGTACCCTATCTATAACATTGGGTACGCAGGCCATGCGAATGTATGCGGATGCCTCCACATGCGTCATTATGACGCTGTGCTGACCTGCGTCGAATGCAAGATGTTGCATCTTATTGGGGTCGGCGCACCGTCAAAAAGACGCATGCAGAGGCATCTGCATACATACGCATGGCCTGCGTACCCAATGTTAAAGATAGGGTATGCAGGATGCATGCAGACGTAGGCGGAGCTAAATGAAGAGGCGTGGCAGTGGGTGTGGCTCAATGGAGGAAGAAAGCTGCCATCCACAGCCCTGCCAAATGCTAGTGTGAATTATCTGCTATCCCACCGACCAACTGTTTGAACTGCTCCGAATTTAGAAGCGATGTACTGTGCCTCCCTGCAAAGTGTGACAATATTCTGCATGTCATGGATGGGAGTGTTTCTTTTGCTCTAGCAACTGGCGTCGTGGCATCTGCCATACATTCTCGGAGTCTGAGAGAACCATCATCAGCATTTCCACTACCCCGCTCCTTACCACATGTCTTACACATTTTCTAACTGCTAGATGTCTTGAAACCAATTTTATTTTTAATAAAAAAAATTGGTCACCTGCAGCAGTCAAAGAATTTTTTTGAAATTTAACCCCTTCAAGACCCAGCCTATTTTGACCTTAAAGACCTTGCCGTTTTTTGCAATTCTGACCAGTGTCCCTTTATGAGGTAATAACTCAGGAACGCTTCAACGGATCCTAGCGGTTCTGAGATTGTTTTTTCGTGACATATTGGGCTTCATGTTAGTGGTAAATTTAGGTCAATAAATTCTGCATTTATTTGTGATAAACACGGAAATTTGGCGAAAATTTTGAAAATTTCGCAATTTTCACATTTTGAATTTTTATTCTGTTAAACCAGAGAGATATGTGACACAAAATAGTTAATAAATAACATTTCCCACATGTTTACTTTACATCAGCACAATTTTGGAAACAAAATTTTTTTTTGTTAGGAAGTTATAAGGGTTAAAATTCGACCAGCGATTTGTCATTTTTACAACGAAATTTACAAAACCATTTTTTTTAGGGACCACCTCACATTTGAAGTCAGTTTGAGGGGTCTATATGGCTGAAAATACCCAAAAGTGACACCATTCTAAAAACTGCACCCCTCAAGGTACTCAAAACCACATTCAAGAAGTTTATTAACCCTTCAGGTGCTTCACAGCAGCAGAAGCAACATGGAAGGAAAAAATGAACATTTAACTTTTTAGTCACAAAAATTATCTTTTAGCAACAATTTTTTTATTTTCCCAATGGTAAAAGGAGAAACTGAACCACGAAAGTTGTTGTCCAATTTGTCCTGAGTACGCTGATACCTCATATGTGGGGGTAAACCACTGTTTTGGCGCACGGCAGGGCTTGGAAGGGAAGGAGCGCCATTTGACTTTTTGAATCAAAAATTGGCTCCACTCTTTAGCGGACACCATGTCACGTTTGGAGAGCCCCCGTGTGCCTAAAAATTGGAGCTCCCCCACAAGTGACCCCATTTTGGAAACTAGACGCCCCAAGGAACTTATCTAGATGCATAGTGAGCACTTTGAACCCCCAGGTGCTTCACAAATTGATCCGTAAAAATGAAAAAGTACTTTTTTTTCACAAAAAAATTCTTTTAGCCTCAATTTTTTCATTTTCACATGGGCAACAGGATAAAATGGATCCTAAAATGTGTTGGGCAATTTCTCCTGAGTACACCAATACCTCACATGTGGAGGTAAACCACTGTTTGGGCACATGGTAAGGCTCGGAAGGGAAGGAGCGCCATTTGACTTTTTGAATGAAAAATTATTTCCATCGTTAGCGGACACCATGTCGCGTTTGGATAGCTCCTGTGTGCCTAAACATTGGCGCTCCCCCACAAGTGACCCCATTTTGGAAACTAGACCCCCCAAGGAACTAATTTAGATGCCTAGTGAGCACTTTAAACCCTCAGGTGCTTCACAAATTGATCTGTAAAAATGAAAAAGTAATTTTTTTTCACAAAAAAATTCTTTTCGCCTCAATTTTTTCATTTTCACATGGGCAGTAGGATAAAATGGATCATAAAATTTGTTGGGCAATTTCTCCCGAGTACGCCGATACCTCATATGTGGGGGTAAACCACTGTTTGGGCACTCGGCAGGGCTCGGAAGAGAAGGCGCGCCATTTGACTTTTTGAATGGAAAATTAGCTCCAATTGTTAGCGGACACCATGTCGCGTTTGGAGAGCCCCTGTGTGCCTAAACATTGGAGCTCCCGCACAAGTGACCCCATTTTGGAAACTAGACCCCCCAAGGAACTTATCTAGATGCATATTGAGCACTTTAAACCCCCAGGTGCTTCACAGAAGTTTATAACGCAGAGCCATGAAAATAAAAAATAATTTTTCTTTCCTCAAAAATGATTTTTTAGCCTGGAATTTCCTATTTTGCCAAGGATAATAGGAGAAATTGGACCCCAAATATTGTTGTCCAGTTTGTCCTGAGTACGCTGATACCCCATATGTGGGGGTAAACCACTGTTTGGGCGCACGGCAGGGCTCGGAAGGGATGGCACGCCATTTGGCTTTTTAAATGGAAAATTAGCTCCAATCATTAGCGGACACCATGTCACGTTTGGAGAGCCCCTGTGTGCCTAAACATTGGAGATCCCCCAGAAATGACACCATTTTAGAAACTAGACCCCCAAAGGAACTAATCTAGATGTGTGGTGAGGACTTTGAACCCCCAAGTGCTTCACAGAAGTTTATAACGCAGAGCCATGAAAATAAAAAAATAAATTATTTTCTCAAAAATGATCTTTTAGCCTGCAATTTTTTATTTTCCCAAGGGTAACAGGAGAAATTTGACCCCAAAAGTTGTTGTCCAGTTTCTCCTGAGTACGCTGATACCCCATATGTGGGGGTAAATCACTGTTTGGGCACATGCCGGGGCTCGGAAGTGAAGTAGTGACGTTTTGAAATGCAGACTTTGATGGAATGCTCTGTGGGCGTCACGTTGCGTTTGCAGAGCCCCTGATGTGGCTTAACAGTAGAAACCCCCCACAAGTGACCCCATTTTGGAAACTAGACCCCCAAAGGAACTTATCTAGATGTGTGGTGAGCACTTTGAACCCCCAAGTGCTTCATAGAAGTTTATAATGCAGAGCCGTGAAAATAATAAATACGTTTTCTTTCCTCAAAAATAATTATTTAGCCCAGAATTTTTTAATTTTCCCAAGGGTAACAGGAGAAATTTGACCCCAATATTTGTTGTCCAGTTTCTCCTGAGTACGGTGATACCCCATATGTGGGGGTAAACTACTGTTTGGGCACATGCCGGGGCTTGGAATTGAAGTAGTGACGTTTTGAAATGCAGACTTTGATGGAATGCTCTGCGGGCGTCACGTTGCGTTTGCAGAGCCCCTGATGTGCCTAAACAGTAGAAACCCCCCACAAGTGACCCCATTTTGGAAACTAGACCCTGAAAGGAACTTATCTAGATGTGTGGTGAGCACTTTGAACCCCCAAGTGCTTCATAGAAGTTTATAATGCAGAGCCGTGAAAATAATAAATACGTTTTCTTTCCTCAAAAATAATTATTTAGCCCAGAATTTTTTATTTTCCCAAGGGTTACAGGAGAAATTGGACCCCAAAAGTTGTTGTCCAGTTTCTCCTGAGTACGCTGATACCCCATATGTGGGGGTAAACCACTGTTTGGGCACACGTCGGGGCTCAGAAGGGAAGTAGTGACTTTTGAAATGCAGACTTTGATGGAATGGTCTGCGGGTGTCACGTTGCGTTTGCAGAGCCCCTGGTGTGCCTAAACAGTAGAAACCCCCCACAAGTGACCCCATTTTAGAAACTAGACCCCCCAAGGAACTTATCTAGATATGTGGTGAGCACTTTGAACCCCCAAGTGCTTCACAGACGTTTACAACGCAGAGCCGTGAAAATAAAAAATCATTTTTCTTTCCTCAAAAATTATGTTTTAGCAAGCATTTTTTTAGATTCACAAGGGTAACAGGAGAAATTGGACCCCAGTAATTGTTGCGCAGTTTGTCCTGAGTATGCTGGTACCCCATATGTGGGGGTAAACCACTGTTTGGGCGCACGTCAGGGCTCGGAAGTGAGGGAGCACCATTTGACTTTTTGAATACGAGATTGGCTGGAATCAATGGTGGCGCCATGTTGCGTTTGGAGACCCCTGATGTGCCTAAACAGTGGTAACCCCTCAATTCTAACTCCAACACTAACCCCAACACACCCCTAACCCTAATCCCAACTGTAGCCATAATCCTAATCACAACCCTAACCCCAACACACCCCTAACCACAACACTAACCCCAACACACCCCTAACCCTAACCACAACCCTAATTCCAACCCTAACCCTAAGGCTATGTGCCCACGTTGCGGATTCGTGTGAGATATTTCCGCACCATTTTTGAAAAATCCGCGGGTAAAAGGCACTGTGTTTTACCTGCGGATTTTCCGCGGATTTCCAGTGTTTTTTGTGCGGATTTCACCTGCGGATTCCTATTGAGGAACAGGTGTAAAACGCTGCGGAATCCGCACAAAGAATTGACATGCTGCGGAAAATACAACGCAGCGTTCCCGCGCGGTATTTTCCGCACCATGGGCACAGCGGATTTGGTTTTTCATATGTTTACATGGTACTGTAAACCTGATGGAACACTGCTGCGGATCCGCAGCGGCCAATCCGCACCGTGTGCACATAGCCTAATTCTAAAGGTATGTGCACACGCTGCGGATCCGCAGCAGTTTCCCATGAGTGTACAGTTCAATGTAAACCTATGGGAAACAAAAATCGCTGTACACATGCTGCGGAAAAACTGCACGGAAGCGCAGCGGTTTACATTCCGCAGCATGTCACTTCTTTGTGCGGATTCCGCAGCGGTTTTACAACTGCTCCAATAGAAAATCGCAATTGTAAAACCGCAGTGAAATGCGCAGAAAAAAACGCGGTAAATCCGCCATAAATCCGCAGCGGTTTAGCACTGCGGATTTATCAAATCCGCAGCGGAAAAATCCGCAGAGGACCAGAATACGTGTGCACATTCCTAACCCTAACCCTAGCCCTAACCCTACCCCTAACCCTACCCCTAACCCTAACCCTACCCCTAACCCTAACCCTAACCCTAGCCCTACCCCTAACCCTACCCCTAACCCTACCCCTAACCCTACCCCTACCCCTAACCCTAACCCTATTCTAACATTAGTGGAAAAAAAAAAATTTCTTTATTTTTTTATTGTCCCTACCTATGGGGGTGACAAAGGGGGGGGGGGGGGTCATTTATTATTTTTTTTATTTTGATCACTGAGATAGATTATATCTCAGTGATCAAAATGCACTTTGGAACGAATCTGCCGGCCGGCAGATTCGGCGGGCGCACTGCGCATGCGCCCGCCATTTTGGAAGATGGCGGCGCCCGGGAGAAGACGGACGGGACCACGGCTGGATCGGTAAGTATGATAGGGTGGGGGGGGACCACGGGGGGGGGATCGGAGCACGGGGGGGGGGAATCGGAGCGCGGGAGGGGTGGAACGGAGCGCGGGGGGCGTGGAACGGAGCACGGGGGGGCTGGAATGGAGCACGGGGGGGTGGAACGGAGCACGGGGGGGGTGGATCGGAGTGCAGGGGGGGTGATTGGAGCACGGGGGGGTGATTGGAGCACGGGGGGGTGATTGGAGCACGGGGGGAGCGGACACGAGCACGGGGGGGGAGCGGAGCACTGGACGGAGGGGAGCTGGAGCAGTGTACCGGCCAGATCGGGGGGGTGGGGGGGGCGATCAGAGGGGTGGGGTGGGGGCACACTAGTATTTCCAGCCATGGCCGATGATATTTCAGCATCGGCCATGGCTGGATTGTAATATTTCACCCGTTATAATGGGTGAAATATTACAAATCGCTCTGATTGGCAGTTTCACTTTCAACAGCCAATCAGAGCGATCGTAGCCACGAGGGGGTGAAGCCACCCCCCCTGGGCTAAACTACCACTCCCCCTGTCCCTGCAGATCGGGTGAAATGGGAGTTAACCCTTTCACCCGGTCTGCAGGGACGCGATCTTTCCATGACGCCGCATAGGCGTCATGGGTCGGATTGGCACCGACTTTCATGACGCCTACGTGGCGTCAAAGGTCGGGAAGGGGTTAATATGACCTTAATTGAACACTAAGAACATAAATGTGTATGTATGACAAATTCCATCTATTGATAACAAATTCAATCTACAATTTATTTAACTCTTTTCTGGATTATTATATACCACTGAAATGTAAAGCAAAGCAGACAATACTGTTTTGTGGAATATATTGACTCCTTTGGTTCTGTGTGTCCTACACATCATTTGGTGCATTTTAGTCATATGCTAGCTGTCGACGTCTCGCCATAACTGTGCTATTGATCATTTAATAAAGTTGATACAATTATTTACATCTTATGGGACTTTCTGGTTGTTTTTATTTTTTACAGATATGTTAGTATATATACACGTAAGGCAAACAGGGACAACAAATTGCAACTTACATACACAAACATTCACCAAAGGTAGAGAGGAATAAATGGAAGGATAATAAGGTACAAACTAAATGAGAATAGAATAATTGAGAAAGCATACACCCAAAAATGGCAGAAAACAATCTCCAGCAGCAACTACAAACTCCAAATTCAGCACACTGACTCCAGCAAGCCAGGAAGTAACACTTTCAGAGGCAGGGTTGAAAAGGTCTGGCAATCTTTTATAGAGAGAGAAAAAGAGAAGGTAAGATAAGCTGTGAGATGGAGCTGCACGTCTCTAACCAGCATAAAAAGGGTTGCAGCGCAGAGGAAGGCTTTGACTTTCCACCTGGATAAGGGGACTCTGGATGTGCCTCCAAACCGGCCGGACTCCACCTGCCTTGTGATCCAGTGCCCTGGACTGTGGCTGCTGAAGATTTCAGGAAACGAGGTAAAGAGACTGCAAACCTGTGACCTCTCACCATTCTATCATCTACACACTGGGGAGCCCTGGGGATATACTTTACCTGTGGGAAGGTACACCATCTAGCTGCCATAACATCACCCCAGCAGACCCCTTAAAGCAGCGTCGGTCACCCTTACCAAATACCACAGGTGGCGTCACAAACATAAACTTTATTCCCTTTAAAAACCTTTCCCTTTTACATGGGCGCCCTGGGCCACGGACCAGGTCGCCACCGTAACATCCCACTGTGAACCACCGGACCCAGTTCCGAGTACCCCATGGCCCCGAGTACCACCAAAATTTAAAAGAAAGAACATACTACTATATAGATGATTAATTTAATCCAGAAAAAAATTTCAACTCTTTTTGTGGAGTGTTATATACCACAGATATGTGAAACAAAGAACGTAATACTCAATGGATGACTAATTGAGTCCAGAAAACATTTTCAATGCTTTTTTGGAGTGTTATATAGCACCAAAATGTAAAACAGAGCACATAATACTCTATGGATGACTAATTGAATCCAGAAAAAAAATTTAATAATTTTTTTACTGTGTTATACATCTCCATAATGTAATGCACAGTACTTTGTATTCTATGGATGACAATATAGTCAATTTTCTCACTCCCCCCAAAAATAATGTGGTCATGTGCAGCAGTTGTATATTTACCGACAGACTGCAAAGACCTAAGCCCTGCCTAGACACCGTATTCTGCCACTCTCCCTGCTCCTGCAACTGTCCTTAGGCTAAATTCTGAATACATACATAGTTTACATAGGTTGAAAAAAGAGTTAGGTCCATCAAGTTTAACTTAACAGTAAAGCACTAGGTCAGCCCTTAGAAGGACTGTTAGTATGATGGTTTCGCATCTGCACTAGTATCAACATTGGAGGATTCTGATTAGGTAAACTGTGCACACACAGGCCTGTATAACTTCACTCACCCTCCAATCACAACTATACCTGAGCTGTGCAATGGTATCAATGAGCCAAGCGCGGAGGCGCCAGTCCTTTTATAACCTTGGATGAGGTAATGCACCAGCCAGTAGCATAGTCCCCATAGTCCCCCCAGTAGCAAGGGGGCAGAGGTGGCGGTCGTGCCGGGCCCTGCGCACTGAAGGGCACACCAGAAGCTACTCTACTCTAACTGTATTGGCATGATCTCCCTGTTCTTCCACCCTGCTGCTATAAGGCCCCTGAGGAGGTGGGATGCCCACTGCTGGCACTGGGCCCTCCCCCGCTCAGGGGCCTTATAGCAGCAGGGTGGCAGAGCAAGGAGATTGAGTCTGCCTATGGGGGTGTATTATACAATATAGACTCTGCCTATGGTGGATGTAAGCATTATCTAATATAGAGTCTGTCTATGAGTGGTGCATTATACTATGAAGACTCTGCTTATGGGGTTGCTTTAAACAATATCAACTCTGTCTATTGGAGGTGCGTGCATTATACAATATAGAGTCTGCCTATGGGGGTGCATTATACAATATAGAGTCTGCCTATGGGGGTGCATGATACAATATAGAGTCTGCCTATGAGGGTACATTATACAATATAATGTCTCCTTATGGGGGGTGCATTATATAATATAGAGTCTGCCTATGGGGGTGTATTATGCAATATAGAGTATGCCTACAGGGGATGCATTATACAATATAGAGTCTGCCTTTTGGGGGTGCATTATACAATATAATGTCTCCTTATGGGGGGTGCATTATATTATATAGAGTCTGCCTATGGAATGATGCATTATACTATATAGAGTCTGCCTATAGGGGGTGCATTATACAATATAGAGTCTCTATTGGGGGTGCAGCAGACAACATAGAGTCTGCCTATGGGGGTGCATTATGCAATATAGAGTCTGCCTATGGGGAGTGCATTATACAATATAGAGTCTGCCCACAGGGGTGCATTAAACAACATAGAGTCTGTCTATGGGTGGTGTATTATACAATATAGAGTCTGCCTATGAGGAGTGCATTAAACAATATTGAATCTCCCTATGTGGCATATATTAAACAATATAGAGTCTCCTTATGGGGGAAACATTATACATTATAGAGTCTGCCTATGGAGGTGCATTAACCGCTTTCTGACATTAGATGAACTATCCCGTCGAGGTGGGGTGGGCCCGCATGACCACCGATGGGATAGTACGTCATATGCGATCACGGCCGGGTGTCAGCTGACTATCGCAAACATGATCACAGTGTTCTGGCGGTATAGGGAAGCATCGCGCAGGGAGGGGGCTCCCTACATGCTTCCCTGAGACCCTCGGAGCAACGTGATGTGATCGCGATCGCTGATCTGACAGTGCACAGCAAAGTGTCAGATCAGCGATCTTACACTATAACATGATGCTCCCCCGGGGCAATGTTATAGTGCAAAAAAAAAATATTCACGTGTGTAAAAAAAATGTAAAAAAAATTCCTAAAAAAAATATATATATTGTTCCTATAAATATAATTCTTTATGCCTACAGGGGATGCATTATACAATATAGAGTCTGCCTTTTGGGGGTGCATTATACAATATAATGTCTCCTTATGGGGGGTGCATTATATTATATAGAGTCTGCCTATGGAATGATGCATTATACTATATAGAGTCTGCCTATAGGGGGTGCATTATACAATATAGAGTCTCTATTGGGGGTGCAGCAGACAACATAGAGTCTGCCTATGGGGGTGCATTATGCAATATAGAGTCTGCCTATGGGGAGTGCATTATACAATATAGAGTCTGCCCACAGGGGTGCATTAAACAACATAGAGTCTGTCTATGGGTGGTGTATTATACAATATAGAGTCTGCCTATGAGGAGTGCATTAAACAATATTGAATCTCCCTATGTGGCATATATTAAACAATATAGAGTCTCCTTATGGGGGAAACATTATACATTATAGAGTCTGCCTATGGAGGTGCATTAACCGCTTTCTGACATTAGATGAACTATCCCGTCGAGGTGGGGTGGGCCCGCATGACCACCGATGGGATAGTACGTCATATGCGATCACGGCCGGGTGTCAGCTGACTATCGCAAACATGATCACAGTGTTCTGGCGGTATAGGGAAGCATCGCGCAGGGAGGGGGCTCCCTACATGCTTCCCTGAGACCCTCGGAGCAACGTGATGTGATCGCGATCGCTGATCTGACAGTGCACAGCAAAGTGTCAGATCAGCGATCTTACACTATAACATGATGCTCCCCCGGGGCAATGTTATAGTGCAAAAAAAAAATATTCACGTGTGTAAAAAAAATGTAAAAAAAATTCCTAAAAAAAATATATATATTGTTCCTATAAATATAATTCTTTATCTAAATAAAAAAACAATAAAAGTACACATATTTAGTATCGCCGCGTCCGTAGCTACCCGAGCTATAAAACTGTCCCACTAGTTAACCCCTTCAGTGAACAACGTAAAAAAAAAAAAATGAGGCAAAAAACAACGCTTTATTATCATACCGCCAAACAAAAAGTGGAATAACACGAGATCAAAAAGAACCATGTAAATAACTATGGTACCACTGAAAACGACATCTTGTCCTGCAAAAAACGAGCTGCCATACAGCGTCATCAAAGAAAAAATAAAAAAGTTATAGTCCTTAGAATAAAGCGATGCAAAAATAATTATTTTTTCTATAAAATAGTTTTTATCCTATGAAAGCGCCAAAACATAAAAAAATGATATAAATAAGGTATCCCTGTATTCATACTGACCCAAAGGATAAAACTGCTTTATCCATTTTACCAAACGCGTTTACCCCAACATATGGGGTATCAGAGTACTCAGGACACATTTGGCAACAACTTTTGGGGTCCAATTTCTCCTGTTTCCCTTGGGAAAATACAAAACTGGGGTCTAAAAATAATTTTTGTGGAAAAAAAGGATTTTTTTTTTTAAACGGCTCTGCATTATAAACTGCAGTGAAACACTTGGGGGTTCAATGTTCTCAATGTTTTCAGGGGAGCTTCCCTATATATGTTCTGGCTTGGAGGAGGAGTTAGTTCAGTCTGTAGGAGAGTATGAAGGGAGAAGGAGCACAGGGGAAGTGAGGAGCTGGAGGGGAGTTGCAACTGAGCTCCCTCCACGCTGAAGCACAGGAACTTGACACTGGGAGTCCAAGGATGTGTGGGACTGTATGCCCCACACCAGAAACCAGAGGGCAGGAGATTTCAAGTTGCCTGTCCACAACCACACCCGAATGCACAGCAGCATATAGAGCCCTGAGTCACCGCAAGTAGGGGCACATGTAAAAAGGCCTGTGTTGCCTGCCATGCGGGTAACTGGCTTAGTGATAGAAAGCAGAGGGTGGTTATAAATGGTATAGTCTCTAACTGGGTCGCTGTGACCAGTGGGGTACCGCAGGGGTCAGTATTGGGACCTGTTCTCTTCAACATATTCATTAATGATCTGGTAGAAGGTTTACACAGTAAAATATCGATATTTGCAGATGATACAAAACTATGTAAAGCAGTTAATACAAGAGAAGATAGTATTCTGCTACAGATGGATCTGGATAAGTTGGAAACTTGGCCTGAAAGGTGGCAGATGAGGTTTAACAATGATAAATGTAAGGTTATACACATGGGAAGAAGGAATCAATATCACCATTACACACTGAATGGGAAACCACTGGGTAAATCTGACAGGGAGAAGGACTTGGGGATCCTAGTTAATGATAAACTTACCTGGAGCAGCCAGTGCCAGGCAGCAGCTGCCAAGGCAAACAGGATCATGGGGTGCATTAAAAGAGGTCTGGATACACATGATGAGAGCATTATACTGCCTCTGTACACATCCCTAGTTAGACCGCACATGGAGTACTGTGTCCAGTTTTGGGCACCGGTGCTCATGAAGGATATAATGGAACTAGAGAGAGTACAAAGGAGGGCAACAAAATTAATAAAGGGGATGGGAGAACTACAATACCCAGACAGATTAGCGAAATTAGGATTATTTAGTCTAGAAAAAAGACGACTGAGGGGCGATCTAATAACCATGTATAAGTATATAAGGGGACAATACAAATATCTCGCTGAGGATCTGTTTATACCAAGGAAGGTGACGGGCACAAGGGGGCATTCTTTGCGTCTGGAGGAGAGAAGGTTTTTCCACCAACATAGAAGAGGATTCTTTACTGTTAGGGCAGTGAGAATCTGGAATTGCTTGCCTGAGGAGGTGGTGATGGCGAACTCAGTCGAGAGGCCTGGATGTCTTCCTGGAGCAGAACAATATTGTATCATTCAATTATTAGGTTCTGTAGAAGGACGTAGATCTGGGGATTTATTATGATGGAATATAGGCTGAACTGGATGGACAAATGTCTTTTTTCGGCCTTACTAACTATGTTACTATATTACTATGTTACTGTCCTAGGACAGAGAGAGCGAGGACCTTATGAGAAACCTAAGGCAGCAAGGGACACGCATTATAGCACAGTAAGGAAGGCTTCAGACCCCACCTGGCTAAGGGGATTCCAAGTCGCTTCCAGAGTGCCTGGATTCCAAGTCGCTTCCAGAGTGCCTGGATTCCAAAGACCGCATGTAACCTGTGTACTGGAACTTCATCAGTAAAAGGTAAAGAGACTGCAGCCTTGTGTCCTTCAATTCTTTCTGGCACTACATTATCTATCATTTTTGCCCACAACATTGGGAGCCCTTGGGACTAAGCTTCACCTGTGGGAAGCCATACCATTCCTGCTGCAACAGCATCATCCCCAGTGGACCCCTTTTAGCTGCGTCGGTCATTCCTGACCGAATGCCACAGGTGGCGTCACAAACATTCGTTATTTTCTTTCAAAACAACATCTTTAAAGATCTTCCCTTTAACTTGGATCACCGCCACCGTGACTACCTTTTTAATGACCACCCGACCCGGCCCGAGTACCCACGGTCCTAGCGGGCACTTCATTTAAGGTGCCACGATGCAAATCTGCAACCCACATTTTGCGTTGGTTTCCTCAGGAGCTATGTCACCTTGTGTGTCAGGCCAGGCTTTTAATATCCCCACCACAGGTGTTACAAGTGCCGGTATCGGCGCATGTGTCCAATCACGCACGCTGGAAGTTGCACCGCTTCCGGCAGTCAACCTGGCGCTGCGGATAACAATGAATGTCATACTGATGTCACAGACTAGCATGTGTCATTAACTGGCGCCATCTGCAATATTCTGGATCTCAGCCTGTTGGAGACATGCCCACTCAGGACTGATGTGAATGTGAGTATTACACACCCACATTACCAATACCAATGGGGTCAGTTGTTATGATGCGGTGGTTTAGGAGCAACATGGAATGAGCTCTAAAGGAAGTGGTATCTGTACTGACCGCAGTCCCTAAGCTCAACACAACACTAGAAGTAGCCGTGGGATGCTCCTCACTCTCCCTAGGCACCTCGACACAGCCTAAGAGCTAACTACCCCTAAAGATAGAAACAGGAAAACTATTTTGCCTCAGAGAAAATCCCTAAAGGACAGATTAGCCCCCCACAAATAATGACTGTGAGTGGAGAGGGAAAAGACATACACAGAATGAAACCAGGATGAGCACAGGAGGCCAGTCTAGCTAAATAGATAGGACAGGATGGAATACTGTGCGGTCAGTATAAAACACTACAAAAATCCACACAGAGTTTACAAAAATCTCCACACCTGACTAAAGGTGTGGAGGGTAAATCTGCTTCCCAGAGCTTCCAGCAAGACAGAATTAATTCATACTGATAAGCTGGACAAACATAGAAAGCACAGAACGGATAAGTCCACAATCTGTGGACAGAAAAGAGCAAGCAAGAACTTAGCTTTGCTGAGCTGGTCAGGATAACAGGGAAATCCAAAGAGATGTGAATCCAACCAGGAACCATTTACAAGTGGCACTGGCTGAAGGATAGAGCCAGGCATAAATAGCCGAGCAGAAAAGACGATCAGTGGAAGCAGCTGCTGACAGCTAAATCCAAGGAGCAGCCATACCACTAGAAACCAAAAGAGGGAGCCCAAGAGCAGAACGCACGAAAGTGCCACTTACAACCACCGGAGGGAACCCAAGAGCGGAATTCACAACAGTACCCCCCACTTGAGGAGGGGTCACTGAACCCTCACCAGAGCCCCCAGGCCGATCAGGATGAGCCAAGTGAAAAGCACGAACCAAATCGGTGGCATGGACATCGAAGGCAACAACCCAAGAATTATCTTCCTGGCCATAACCCTTCCACTTGACAAGATACTGAAGCCTCCGCCTCAAAAAACGAGAATCCAAAATCTTCTCAACCTCATATTCCAACTCTCCCTCAACCAACACCGGGGCAGGAGGATCAACCGAGGGAACAACGGGCACCACATATCTCCGCAACAAAGATCTTTGGAAAACATTATGAATGGCAAAAGAGGCTGGAAGAGCCCAACGAAAAGACACCGGATTAATAATTTCAGAAATTTTATAAGGACCAATAAACCGAGGCTTAACCCTGCTGTTCTGTTCGGTCTGGGGAGACCTATTTTGAACTTTGGTATTTATTGGGGTGTTCAAGATGCGGTTCTGAAACTTGTGGTTGATTGACTTAAAGGAGGATGGGTCGGTCGGCCACGGGTTTCAGAGCCGCATCTTGAATATTTTAAAGAATATTGAAGTTCAAAGTCGGTCATTTTTGACCAACAGAACAGCAGGGTTAAACTTAGGGGAAGAAACCTTCATAGGAACAAGACGAGAAGACAACCAAACCCAATCCCCCACACGAAGCCGGGGACAAACACACCGACGGCGGTTAGCAAAACGTTGAGCCCTTTCCTGAGACAACGTCAAATTGTCCACCACATGAGTCCAAATCTGCTGCAGCCTGTCCACCACAGAATCAACACCAGGACAATCAGAAGGCTCAACCTGCCCAGAAGAAAAACGAGGATGAAAACCAAAATTACAAAAGAAAGGTGAAACCAAAGTAGCCGAACTAGCCCGATTATTAAGGGCAAACTCGGCCAACGGCAAGAAAGACACCCAATCATCCTGATCAGCAGACACAAAGCATCTCAAATAGGTCTCCAAGGTCTGATTAGTTCGCTCAGTTTGGCCATTAGTCTGAGGATGAAACGCCGAAGAAAAAGACAAATCAATGCCCATCCTAGCACAAAAGGCCCGCCAAAACCTAGAGACAAACTGAGAACCTCTGTCAGACACAATATTCTCCGGAATGCCATTTAAACGAACCAGATGCTGAAAAAACAATGGAACCAGATCTGAGGAGGAAGGCAACTTAGGCAAAGGTACCAGATGGACCATTTTAGAGAATCGGTCACAAACAACCCAGATAACAGAAATCTTCTGGGAAACAGGAAGATCCGAAATAAAATCCATGGAAATATGCGTCCAGGGCCTCTCAGGGACCGGCAAAGGCAAAAGCAACCCACTAGCGCAGGAACAGCAAGGCTTGGCTCGGGCGCAAGTCCCACAGGACTGCACAAAAGCACGGATATCGCGCGACAAGGAAGGCCACCAAAAGGGCCTAGCAACCAAATCTTTGGTACCAAAAATCCCAGGATGACCAGCCAACACAGAACAATGAAACTCAGAAATTACCTTACTTGTCCATCTATCAGGAACAAACAGTTTCCCCACTGGACAGCGGTCAGGCTTATCAGCCTGAAATTCCTGAAGCACCCGCCGCAAATCAGGGGAGATGGCAGAAAGGATCACCCCTTCCTTAAGACTGCCAACCGGCTCAAGGACTCCAGGAGAATCAGGCGAAAAACTCCTAGAGAGAGCATTAGCATTAACATTCTTAGATCCCGAAAGATACGAGACCACAAAATCAAAATGGGAGAAAAACAGAGACCATCGAGCCTGTCTAGGATTCAGCCGCTTGGCCGACTCGAGGTAAATCAGATTCTTATGATCAGTCATGACCACAACGCGGTGCTTAGCTCCCTCAAGCCAATGTCGCCACTCCTCAAACGCCCACTTCATAGCCAATAACTCCCGATTGCCGACATCATAATTGCGTTCTGCAGGCGAAAACTTTCTGGTAAAAAAAGCACACGGTTTCATCAAAGAACCATCAGACTCCCTCTGAGACAAAACGGCCCCTGCCCCAATCTCAGAAGCGTCGACCTCAACCTGAAAAGGAAGAGAAACATCCGGCTGACGCAACACAAGGGCAGACGTAAATCGGCGTTTAAACTCCTGAAAGGTCTCAACAGCTGCAGAGGACCAATTCGTCACATCAGCGCCTTTCTTCGTCAAATCAGTAAGGGGCTTAACCACACTGGAAAAGTTGGCAATGAAACGGTGATAGAAATTAGCAAAGCCCAAAAATTTTTGAAGGCCCATCACAGATGTGGGTTGAATCCAGTCATGAATAGCTTGGACCTTAACAGGATCCATTTCTATAGACGAGGGAGAAAAAATAAAACCCAAAAAAGAGACCTTCTGAACTCCGAATAGGCACTTAGACCCCTTCACAAACAAAGCATTATCACGAAGGATCTGGAACACCATCCTGACCTGCTTCACATGAGACTCCCAATCATCGGAAAAAATCAAAATATCATCCAAATATACGACCATGAATTTATCAAGATAATTGCGGAAAATATCATGCATGAAAGACTGGAACACAGTGGAGCATTAGAGAGCCCAAATGGCATCACAAGGTATTCAAAATGGCCTTCGGGCGTATTAAATGCAGTTTTCCATTCATCACCCTGTTTAATACGAACAAGATTATATGCCCCTCGGAGGTCAATCTTAGTAAACCAACTAGCCCCCTTAATCTGAGCAAACAAATCAGTAAGCAAAGGCAAGGGGTATTGGAATTTGACCGTGATTTATTAAGAAGGCGATAATCTATACAGGGTCTCAAGGAGCCATCCTTCTTAGCAACAAAAAAGAAACCGGCTCCCAATGGTGACGAAGAGGGCCGAATATGCCCCTTCTCCAAAGACTCCTTAACATAACTCCGCATGTCGGCATGCTCTGGCACAGACAGATTGAAGAGTCGGCCCTTAGGGAACTTGCAACCAGGAATCAAGTTAATAGCACAATCACAGTCCCTGTGTGGTGGAAGGGAACTGGACTTGGGCTCATCAAATACACCCTGGAAATCCGACAAAAACTCAGGGACCTCAGAAGAGGGGGAAGAGGAAATTGACATCAAAGGAACGTCACTATGTACCCCTTGACAACCCCAACTAGTCACCGAGATAGTTTTCCAATTCAGCACCGGATTATGTTCCTGTAACCATGGAAAACCCAGTACAACAACATCATGCAGGTTATGCAACACCAGAAAACGGCAATCTTCCTGATGTGCTGGAGCCATGTGCATAGTCATTTGCGTCCAGTACTGAGGTTTATCCTTGGCCAAGGGTGTAGCATCAATACCCTTCAAATAAATAGGGCTTTGCAAAGGCTGCAAGGAAAAACCACAGCGCCTGGCGAATTCCAAGTCCATTAAGTTCAGGGCAGCGCCTGAATCCACAAATGCCATGACAGAAAAGGACGACAATGAGCAAATCAGGGTCACAGATAAGAGAAATTTAGGCTGTATAGTACTAATGGTAACAGACCTAGCGACTCTCTTAGTACGCTTAGGGCAATCAGAGATATCATGAGCAGAATCACCACAGTAAAAACACAGCCTATTCTGACGTCTGAATTCCTGCCGCTCTGTTCTAGTCAAAATCCTATCACACTGCACAGGTTCAGGACTCCGCTCAGAGGACACTGCCATATGGTGCACAGCTTTGCGCTCGCGCAGACGCCGATCAATCTGCATGGCTAGAGACATAGATTCGCTCAAACCGGCAGGCGTAGGAAAGCCCACCATAACATCTTTAAGGGCTTCAGAAAGACCTTTTCTGAAAATTGCAGCCAGAGCCTCCTCATTCCATTTAGTGAGCAGAGACCATTTTCTAAATTTCTGGCAGTATAATTCTGCCGCTTCCTGACCTTGACACAAGGCCAACAGGGTTTTTTCTGCATGATACACAGAATTAGGTTCGTCATACAATAATCTGAGCGTTTGAAAAAATGCGTCAACATTCAATAATGCCGGATCCCCTGTTTCAAGAGAAAAAGCCCAGTATTGAGGGTCACCACGCAGCAAGGATATGATGATCTTTACTTGCTGAATGGGATCACCAGAAGAACGGGGTTTCAAAGCAAAAAATAATTTGCAGTTATTTTTAAAGTTCAAAAACTTGGATCTGTCCCCAAAAAACAAATCAGGAGTAGGAATTCTAGGCTCTAAAGCCGGAGTCTGGACAACATAATCTTGGATACTCTGTACTCTTGCAGCAAGTTGATCCACACGAGAAAACAAACCCTGAACATCCATGCCAGAGCATATATCCTGAACCACCCAAAGATCAAGAGGAAAAAAGAGACAAACCAGAGCACAGAAAAAAAATGGTTCAGAACTTTCTTTTCCTTCTTTTGAGATGCATTTAATTCATTTTTGGCCACTTGTACTTTTATGATGCGGTGGTTTAGGAGCAACATGGAACGAGCTCTAAAGGAAGTGGTATCTGTACTGACCGCAGTCCCTAAGCTCAACACAACACTAGAAGTAGCCGTGGGATGCTCCACACTCTCCCTTGGCACCTCGACACAGCCGAAGAGCTAACTACCCCTAAAGATAGAAGCAGGAAAACTATCTTGCCTCAGAGAAAATCCCCAAAGGACAGATTAGCCCCCCACAAATAATGACTGTGAGTGGAGAGGGAAAAGACATACACAGAATGAAACCAGGATGAGCACAGGAGGCCAGTCTAGCTAAATAGATAGGACAGGATGGAATACTGTGCGGTCAGTATAATACACTACAAAAATCCACGCAGAGTTTACAAAAATCTCCACACCTGACTAAAGGTGTGGAGGGTAAATTTGCTTCCCAGAGCTTCCAGCAAGACAGAATTAATTCATACTGATAAACTGGACAAACATAGAAAGCACAGAACAGATAAGTCCACAATCTGTGGACAGAAAAGAGCAAGCAAGAACTTAGCTTTGCTGAGCTGGTCAGGATAACAGGGAAATCCAAAGAGATGTGAATCCAACCAGGAACCATTTACAAGTGGCACTGGCTGAAGGATAGAGCCAGGCATAAATAGCCGAGCAGAAAAGACGATCAGTGGAAGCAGCTGCTGACAGCTAAATCCAAGGAGCAGCCATGCCACTAGAAACCACAAGAGGGAGCCCAAGAGCAGAACTCACGAAAGTGCCACTTACAACCACCGGAGGGAGCCCAAGAGCGGAATTCACAACAGTACCCCCCACTTGAGGAGGGGTCTTCGAATCTCACCAGAGCCCCCAGGCCGATCAGGACAAGCCAAGTGAAAAGCACGAACCAAATCGGTGGTATGGACATCGGAGGCAACAACCCAAGAATTATCTTCCTGGCCATAACCCTTCCACTTGACAAGATACTGAAGCCTCCACCTCGAAAAACGAGAATCCAAAATCTTCTCAACCTCATATTCCAACTCTCCCTCAACCAACACCGGGACAGGAGGATCAACCGAGGGAACAACGGGCACCACATAGCTCCGCAACAAAGATCTTTGGAAAACATTATGAATGGCAAAAGAGGCTGGAAGAGCCCATCGAAAAGACACCGGATTAATAATTTCAGAAATTTTATAAGGACCAATAAACCGAGGCTTAAACTTAGGGGAAGAAACCTTCATAGGAACAAGACGAGAAGACAACCAAACCAAATCCCCCACACGAAGCAGGGGACCAACACACCGACGGCGGTTAGCAAAACGTTGAGCCCTTTCCTGACACAACGTCAAATTGTCCACCACATGAGTCCAAATCTGCTGCAGCCTGTCCACCACAGAATCAACACTAGGACAATCAGAAGGCTCAACCTGCCCAGAAGAAAAACGAGGATGAAAACCAAAATTACAAAAGAAAGGTGAAACCAAAGTAGCCAAACTAGCCCGATTATTAAGGGCAAACTCAGCCAACGGCAAGAAAGACACCCAATCATCCTGATCAGCAGACACAAAGCATCTCAAATAGGTCTCTAAGGTCTGATTAGTTCGCTCAGTTTGGCCATTAGTCTGAGGATGAAACGCCGAAGAAAAAGACAAATCAATGCCCATCCTAGCACAAAAGGCCCGCCAAAACCTAGAGACAAACTGAGAACCTCTGTCAGACACAATATTCTCCGTTATGCCATGCAAACGAACCAGATGCTGAAAAAACAATGGAACCAGATCTGAGGAGGAAGGCAACTTAGGCAAAGGTACCAGAAGGACCATTTTAGAGAACCGGTCACAAACAACCCAGATAACAGACATCTTCTGGGAAACAGGAAGATCTGAAATAAAATCCATGGAAATATGCGTCCAGGGCCTCTCAGGGACCGGCAAAGGCAAAAGCAACCCACTAGCGCGGGAACAGCAAGGCTTGGCTCGGGCGCAAGTCCCACAGGACTGCACAAAAGCACGGATATCGCGCGACAAGGAAGGCCACCAAAAGCACCTAGCAACCAAATCTTTGGTACCAAAAATCCCAGGATGACCAGCCAACACAGAACAATGAAACTCAGAAATTACCTTACTTGTCCATCTATCAGGAACAAACAGTTTCCCCACTGGACAGCGGTCAGGCTTATCAGCCTGAAATTCCTGAAGCACCCGCCGCAAATCAGGGGAGATGGCAGAAAGGATCACCCCTTCCTTAAGAATGCCAACCGGCTCAAGGACTCCAGGAGAATCAGGCGAAAAACTCCTAGAGAGAGCATTAGCATTAACATTCTTAGATCCCGAAAGATACGAGACCACAAAATCAAAATGGGAGAAAAACAGAGACCATCGAGCCTGTCTAGGATTCAGCCGCTTGGCCGACTCGAGGTAAATCAGATTCTTATGATCAGTCATGACCACAACGCGGTGCTTAGCTCCCTCAAGCCAATGTCGCCACTCCTCAAACGCCCACTTCATAGCCAATAACTCCCAATTGCCGACATCATAATTGCGTTCCGCAGGCGAAAACTTTCTGGTAAAAAAGCACACGGTTTCATCAAAGAACCATCAGACTCCCTCTGAGACAAAACGGCCCCTGCCCCAATCTCAGAAGCGTCGACCTCAACCTGAAAAGGAAGAGAAACATCCGGCTGACGCAACACAGGGGCAGAAGTAAATCGGCGTTTAAGCTCCTGAAAGGCCTCAACAGCTACAGAGGACCAATTCGTCACATCAGCGCCTTTCTTCGTCAAATCAGTAAGGGGCTTAACCACACTGGAAAAGTTGGCAATGAAACGGCGATAGAAATTAGCAAAGCCCCAAAATTTTTGAAGGCCCTTCAAAGATGTGGGTTGAATCCAGTCATGAATAGCTTGGACCTTAACAGGATCCATTTCTATAGACGAGGGAGAAAAAATAAAACCCAAAAAAGAGACCTTCTGAACTCCGAATAGGCACTTAGACCCCTTCACAAACAAAGCATTATCACGAAGAATCTGGAACACCATCCTGACCTGCTTCACATGAGACTCCCAATCATCGGAAAAAATCAAAATATCATCCAAATATACGACCATGAATTTATCAAGATAATTGCGGAAAATATCATGCATGAAAGACTGGAACACAGATGGAGCATTAGAGAGCCCAAATGGCATCACAAGGTATTCAAAATGGCCTTCGGGCGTATTAAATGCAGTTTTCCATTCATCACCTTGTTTAATACGAACAAGATTATATGCCCCTCGGAGGTCAATCTTAGTAAACCAACTAGCCCCCTTAATCTGAGCAAACAAATCAGTAAGCAAAGGCAAGGGGTATTGGAATTTGACCGTGATTTATTAAGAAGGTGATAATCTATACAGGGTCTCAAGGAGCCATCCTTCTTAGCAACAAAAAAGAAACCCGCTCCCAATGGTGACGAAGAGGGCCAAATATGCCCCTTCTCCAAAGACTCCTTAACATAACTCCGCATGTCGGCATGCTCTGGCACAGACAGATTGAAGAGTCGGCCCTTAGGGAACTTGCAACCAGGAATCAAGTTAATAGCACAATCACAGTCCCTGTGCGGTGGAAGGGAACTGGACTTGGGCTCATCAAATACATCCTGGAAATCCGACAAAAACTCAGGGACCTCAGAAGAGGGGGAAGAGGAAATTGACATCAAAGGAACGTCACTATGTACCCCTTGACAACCCCAACTAGTCACCGAGATAGTTTTCCAATTCAGCACCGGATTATGTTCCTGTAACCATGGAAAACCCAGTACAACAACATCATGCAGGTTATGCAACACCAGAAAACGGCAATCTTCCTGATGTGCTGGAGCCATGTACATAGTCATCTGCGTCCAGTACTGAGGTTTATCCTTGGCCAAGGGTGTAGCATCAATACCCCTCAAAGGAATAGGGCTTTGCAAAGGCTGCAAGGAAAAACCACAGCGCCTGGCGAATTCCAAGTCCATTAAGTTCAGGGCAGCGCCTGAATCCACAAATGCCATGACAGAAAAGGACGACAATGAGCAAATCAGGGTCACAGATAAGAGGAATTTAGGCTGTGTAGTACTAATGCTAACAGACCTAGCGACTCTCTTAGTACGCTTAGGGCAATCAGAGATAACATGAGCAGAATCACCACAGTAAAAACACAGCCTATTCTGACGTCTGAATTCCTGCCGCTCTGTTCTAGTCAAAATCCTATCACACTGCACAGGTTCAGGACTCCGCTCAGAGGACACTGCCATATGGTGCACAGCTTTGCGCTTGCGCAGACGCCGTTCAATCTGCATTTCTAGAGACATAGATTCGCTCAAACCGGCAGGCATAGGAAAGCCCACCATAACATCTTTAAGGGCTTCAGAAAGACCTTTTCTGAAAATTGCAGCCAGAGCCTCCTCATTCCATTTAGTGAGCACAGACCATTTTCTAAATTTCTGGCAGTATAATTCTGCCGCTTCCTGACCTTGACACAAGGCCAACAGGGTTTTTTCTGCATGATCCACAGAATTAGGTTCGTCATACAATAATCTGAGCGCTTGAAAAAATGCGTTAACATTCAATAATGCTGGATCCCCTGTTTCAAGAGAAAAAGCCCAGTCTTGAGGGTCACCACGCAGCAAGGATATGATGATCTTTACTTGCTGAATGGGATCACCAGAAGAACGGGGTTTCAAAGCAAAAAATAATTTGCAGTTATTTTTAAAGTTCAAAACTTGGATCTGTCCCCAAAAAACAAATCAGGAGTAGGAATTCTAGGCTCTAAAGCCGGAGTCTGGACAACATAATCTTGGATACTCTGTACTCTTGCAGCAAGTTGATCCACATGAGAAAACAAACCCTGAACATCCATGCCAGAGCATATATCCTGAACCAATCAAAGATCAAGAGGAAAAAAGAGACAAACCAGAGCACAGAAAAAAAAATGGTTCAGAACTTTCTTTTCCTTCTTTTGAGATGCATTTAATTCATTTTTGGCCACTTGTACTGTTATGATGCGGTGGTTTAGGAGCAACATGGAACGAGCTCTAAAGGAAGTGGTATCTGTACTGACCGCAGTCCCTAAGCTCAACACAACACTAGAAGTAGCCGTGGGATGCTCCTCACTCTCCCTTGGCACCTCGACACAGCCTAAGAGCTAACTACCCCTAAAGATAGAAGCAGGAAAACTATCTTGCCTCAGAGAAAATCCCCAAAGGACAGATTAGCCCCCCACAAATAATGACTGTGAGTGGAGAGGGAAAAGACATACACAGAATGAAACCAGGATGAGCACAGGAGGCCAGTCTAGCTAAATAGATAGGACAGGATGGAATACTGTGCGGTCAGTATAAATCACTACAAAAATCCACGCAGAGTTTACAAAAATCTCCACGCCTGACTAAAGGTGTGGAGGGTAAATCTGCTTCCCAGAGCTTCCAGCAAGACAGAATTAATTCATACTGATAAGCTGGACAAACATAGAAAGCACAGAACGGATAAGTCCACAATCTGTGGACAGAAAAGAGCAAGCAAGAACTTAGCTTTGCTGAGCTGGTCAGGATAACAGGGAAATCCAAAGAGATGTGAATCCAACCAGGAACCATTTACAAGTGGCACTGGCTGAAGGATAGAGCCAGGCATAAATAGCCGAGCAGTAAAGACGATCAGTGCAAGCAGCTGCTGACAGCTAAATCCAAGAAGCAGCCATACCACTAGAAACCACAAGAGGGAGCCCAAGAGCAGAACTCACGAAAGTGCCACTTACAACCACTGGAGGGAGCCCAAGAGCGGAATTCACAACAGTACCCCCCACTTGAGGAGGGGTCATCAAATCTCACCAGAGCCCCCAGGCCGATCAGGACAAGCCAAGTGAAAAGCACGAACCAAATCGGTGGCATGGACATCGGAGGCAACAACCCAAGAATTATCTTCCTGGCCATAACCCTTCCACTTGACAAGATACTGAAGCCTCCGCCTCGAAAAACGAGAATCCAAAATCTTCTCAACCTCATATTCCAACTCTCCCTCAACCAACACCGGGACAGGAGGATCAACCGAGGGAACAACGGGCACCACATAGCTCCGCAACAAAGATCTTTGGAAAACATTATGAATGGCAAAAGAGGCTGGAAGAGCCCAACGAAAAGACACCGGATTAATAATTTCAGAAATTTTATAAGGACCAATAAACCGAGGCTTAAACTTAGGGGAAGAAACCTTCATAGGAACAAGACGAGAAGACAACCAAACCAAATCCCCCACACGAAGCCGGGGACCAACACACCGATGGCGGTTAGCAAAACGTTGAGCCCTTTCCTGACACAACGTCAAATTGTCCACCACATGAGTCCAAATCTGCTGCAGCCTGTCCACCACAGAATCAACACTAGGACAATCAGAAGGCTCAACCTGCCCAGAAGAAAAACGAGGATGAAAACCAAAATTACAAAAGAAAGGTGAAACCAAAGTAGCCAAACTAGCCCGATTATTAAGGGCAAACTCAGCCAACGGCAAGAAAGACACCCAATCATCCTGATCAGCAGACACAAAGCATCTCAAATAGGTCTCCAAGGTCTGATTAGTTCGCTCAGTTTGGCCATTAGTCTGAGGATGAAACGCCGAAGAAAAAGACAAATCAATGCCCATCCTAGCACAAAAGGCCCGCCAAAACCTAGAGACAAACTGAGAACCTCTGTCAGACACAATATTCTCCGTTATGCCATGCAAACGAACCAGATGCTGAAAAATCAATGGAACCAGATCTGAGGAGGAAGGCAACTTAGGCAAAGGTACCAGAAGGACCATTTTAGAGAACCGGTCACAAACAACCCAGATAACAGACATCTTCTGGGAAACAGGAAGATCCGAAATAAAATCCATGGAAATATGCGTCCAGGGCCTCTCAGGGACCGGCAAAGGCAAAAGCAACCCACTAGCGCGGGAACAGCAAGGCTTGGCTCGGGCGCAAGTCCCACAGGACTGCACAAAAGCACGGACATCGCGCGACAAGGAAGGCCACCAAAAGGACCTAGCAACCAAATCTTTGGTACCAAAAATCCCAGGATGACCAGCCAACACAGAACAATGACACTCAGAAATTACCTTACTTGTCCATCTATCAGGAACAGTTTCCCCACTGGACAGCGGTCAGGCTTATCAGCCTGAAATTCCTGAAGCACCCACCGCAAATCAGGGGAGATGGCAGAAAGGATCACCCCTTCCTTAAGAATGCCAATCGGCTCAAGGACTCCAGGAGAATCAGGTGAAAAACTCCTAGAGAGAGCATCAGCATTAACATTCTTAGATCCCGAAAGATACGAGACCACAAAATCAAAATGGGAGAAAAACAGAGACCATCGAGCCTGTCTAGGATTCAGCCGCTTGGCCAACTCGAGGTAAAACAGATTCTTATGATCGGTCATGACCACAACGCGGTGCTTAGCTCCCTCAAGCCAATGTCGCCACTCCTCAAATGCCCACTTCATAGCCAATAACTCCCGATTGCCGACATCATAATTGCGTTCCGCAGGTGAAAACTTTCTGGTAAAAAAGCACACGGTTTCATCAAAGAACCATCAGACTCCCTCTGAGACAAAATGGCCCCTGCCCCAATCTCAGAAGCGTCGACCTCAACCTGAAAAGGAAGAGAAACATCCGGCTGACGCAACACAGGGGCAAAAGTAAATCGGCGTTTAAGCTCCTGAAAGGCCTCAACAGCTGCAGAGGACCAATTCGTCACATCAGCGCCTTTCTTCGTCAAATCAGTAAGGGGCTTAACCACACTGGAAAAGTTGGCAATGAAACGGCGATAGAAATTAGCAAAGCCCAAAAATTTTTGAAGGCCCTTCAAAGATGTGGGTTGAATCCAGTCATGAATAGCTTGGACCTTAACAGGATCCATTTCTATAGACGAGGGAGAAAAAATAAAACCCAAAAAAGAGACCTTCTGAACTCCGAATAGGCACTTAGACCCCTTCACAAACAAAGCATTATCACGAAGGATCTGGAACACCATCCTGACCTGCTTCACATGAGACTCCCAATCATCGGAAAAAATCAAAATATCATCCAAATATACGACCATGAATTTATCAAGATAATTGCGGAAAATATCATGCATGAAAGACTGGAACACAGATGGAGCATTAGAGAGCCCAAATGGCATCACAAGGTATTCAAAATGGCCTTCGGGCGTATTTAATGCAGTTTTCCATTCATCACCCTGTTTAATACGAACAAGATTATATGCCCCTTGGAGGTCAATCTTAGTAAACCAACTAGCCCCCTTAATCTGAGCAAACAAATCAGTAAGCAAAGGCAAGGGGTATTGGAATTTGACCGTGATTTATTAAGAAGGTGATAATCTATACAGGGTCTCAAGGAGCCATCCTTCTTAGCAACAAAAAAGAAACCCGCTCCCAATGGTGACGAAGAGGGCCAAATATGCCCCTTCTCCAAAGACTCCTTAACATAACTCCGCATGTCGGCATGCTCTGGCACAGACAGATTGAAGAGTCGGCCCTCAGGGAACTTGCAACCAGGAATCAAGTTAATAGCACAATCACAGTCCCTGTGCGGTGGAAGGGAACTGGACTTGGGCTCATCAAATACATCCTGGAAATCCGACAAAAACTCAGGGACCTCAGAAGAGGGGGAAGAGGAAATTGACATCAAAGGAACGTCACTATGTACCCCTTGACAACCCCAACTAGTCACCGAGATAGTTTTCCAATTCAGCACCGGATTATGTTCCTGTAACCATGGAAAACCTAGTACAACAACATCATGCAGGTTATGCAACACCAGAAAACGGCAATCTTCCTGATGTGCTGGAGCCATGTACATAGTCATCTGCGTCCAGTACTGAGGTTTATCCTTGGCCAAGGGTGTAGCATCAATACCCCTCAAAGGAATAGGGCTCTGCAAAGGCTGCAAGGAAAAACCACAGCGCCTGGCGAATTCCAAGTCCATTAAGTTCAGGGCAGCGCCTGAATCCACAAATGCCATGACAGAAAAAGGACGACAATGAGCAAATCAGGGTCACAGATAAGAGAAATTTAGGCTGTGTAGTACTAATGCTAACAGACCTAGCGACTCTCTTAGTACGCTTAGGGTAATCAGAGATAACATGAGCAGAATCACCACAGTAAAAACACAGCCTATTCTGACGTCTGAATTCCTGCCGCTCTGTTCTAGTCAAAATCCTATCACACTGCACAGGTTCAGGACTCCGCTCAGAGGACACTGCCATATGGTGCACAGCTTTGCGCTTGCGCAGACGCCGATCAATCTGCATGGCTAGAGACATAGATTCGCTCAAACCGGCAGGCATAGGAAAGCCCACCATAACATCTTTAAGGGCTTCAGAAAGACCTTTTCTGAAAATTGCAGCCAGAGCCTTCTCATTCCATTTAGTGAGCACAGACCATTTTCTAAATTTCTGGCAGTATAATTCTGCTGCTTCCTGACCTTGACACAAGGCCAACAGGGTTTTTTCTGCATGATCCACAGAATTAGGTTCGTCATACAATAATCTGAGCGCTTGAAAAAATGCGTCAACATTCAATAATGCTGGATCCCCTGTTTCAAGAGAAAAAGCCCAGTCTTGAGGGTCACCACGCAGCAAGGATTTGATGATCTTTACTTGCTGAATGGGATCACCAGAAGAACGGGGTTTCAAAGCAAAAAATAATTTGCAGTTATTTTTAAAGTTCAAAACTTGGATCTGTCCCCAAAAAACAAATCAGGAGTAGGAATTCTAGGCTCTAAAGCCGGAGTCTGGACAACATAATCTTGGATACTCTGTACTCTTGCAGCAAGTTGATCCACATGAGAAAACAAACCCTGAACATCCATGCCAGAGCATATATCCTGAACCAATCAAAGATCAAGAGGAAAAAAGAGACAAACCAGAGCACAGAAAAAAAAATGGTTCAGAACTTTCTTTTCCTTCTTTTGAGATGCATTTAATTCATTTTTGGCCACTTGTACTGTTATGATGCGGTGGTTTAGGAGCAACATGGAACGAGCTCTAAAGGAAGTGGTATCTGTACTGACCGCAGTCCCTAAGCTCAACACAACACTAGAAGTAGCCGTGGGATGCTCCTCACTCTCCCTTGGCACCTCGACACAGCCTAAGAGCTAACTACCCCTAAAGATAGAAGCAGGAAAACTATCTTGCCTCAGAGAAAATCCCCAAAGGACAGATTAGCCCCCACAAATAATGACTGTGAGTGGAGAGGGAAAAGACATACACAGAATGAAACCAGGATGAGCACAGGAGGCCAGTCTAGCTAAATAGATAGGACAGGATGGAATACTGTGCGGTCAGTATAAAACACTACAAAAATCCACGCAGAGTTTACAAAAATCTCCACGCCTGACTAAAGGTGTGGAGGGTAAATCTGCTTCCCAGAGCTTCCAGCAAGACAGAATTAATTCATACTGATAAGCTGGACAAACATAGAAAGCACAGAACGGATAAGTCCACAATCTGTGGACAGAAAAGAGCAAGCAAGAACTTAGCTTTGCTGAGCTGGTCAGGATAACAGGGAAATCCAAAGAGAAGTGAATCCAACCAGAAACCATTTACAAGTGGCACTGGCTGAAGAATGGAGACAGGCATAAATAGCCGAGCAGAAAAGACGATCAGTGGAAGCAGCTGCTGACAGCTAAATCCAAGGAGCAGCCGTACCACTAGAAAACACAAGAGGGAGCCCAAGAGCAGAACTCACGAAAGTGCCACTTACAACCACCGGAGGGAGCCCAAGAGCGGAATTCACAACAGTCAGTGTACTGTGTGGGAGCATTATACTGTGTATACGAGAGCATCATACTGTGTACAGGGGAGCTATACAGGGGGAGACTGGGAACTTTATTAAATGTAAAGTGGACACTTGTTGTTATAGAGGAACTCAGGTTACTATTACTGTCAAAAGGGCACACAGGGCATTATTACTTTCTAGGTTTCTAGGGGGCAATATGTGGGCACTGTTTTCTGCTATATAAGGTTGCTTTAGAATTTAGAGGGCACAGAGAACCACACAGCAGGTGCAGTAATAGGGACACAGGCAGTAGCAGCTCAGCACTAGGATATCAGCAGGATGAGGAGTTTGTGCAGGTTGGGAATAGTCCCATTTGGGACAGTGCTGAAAATATGAGAAGTGAAATGTGTCTTTGTTGTAATCTATGCAGCTGAGTACTGGCTGGAAGAAGTTGTCCTGTCGGTCTGAAAAGGTGTGAAAAGTGAACGATTCCATCAAAAATTACGTTAGCGGTAAGTCATTATCTGTAACTGTACTGTGATCTCTTATACGTTCCATAGGACTGGTATCTACCACTGATCATATAGCGGTAATATAAATGTTGGTTATTGTATAGAGATCATTTTTAGCAACAGCGCTGACATCTGCTTTTATTCACCCCCCACATCCGATCACTGGCTCGCTCTTCTTATCTGCATCTCAAAAACATTTCTAGAATTCGCCCTTTTCTTACTTTCGACTCTGCAAAAACTCTTACTGTTTCACTTATTCATTCTCATCTGGACTATTGTAACTCTCTACTAATCGGCCTTCCTCTTACCAAACTCTCCCCGCTCCAATCTGTCCTGAATGCTGCAGCCAGGATCATATTCCTCACCAACCGTTATACCGATGCCTCTACCTTGTGCCAGTCATTACACTGGTTACCCATCCACTCAAGAATCCAGTACAAAATGACTACGCTCATCCACAAAGCACTCCATGGCTCTCACCACCCCACATCTCCTCTCTGGTCTCAGTCTACCACCCTACCCATGCCCTCCGCTCCGCTAATGACCTCAGGTTAGCATGCTCAATAATCAGAACCTCCCACTCCCGTCTCCAAGACCTTACACGTGCTGCGCCAATTCTTTGGAATGCTCTACCAAGGTTAATACGATTAATCCCAAATCCCCACAGTTTTAAGCGTGCCCTAAAAACTCATTTGTTCATATTGGCCTACCGCCTCAACACATTAACCTAACTATCCCTGTGTGGCTTATTCAAAAAAAAAAAAAAAAAACATAATCAGGTTCCTTGCATCATGTTCTCATTCACTTTATGCAGTCAATAGCCCTCTGTGTCTGTACTGTTACATACTTAGGCAGTTAACTGGTTCATGCAGCTTTACATGAACACCCGAGCCTTACACTATGGCTGGTCCGAATAACTAAAGCAATTGTTACCATGCACCTCTCGTGTCTCCCCTTTTCTCATAGTTTGTAAGCTTGCGAGCAGGGCCCTCATTCCTCTTGTTATCTATTTTGAACTGTGATTTTCTGTTATGCTGTAATATCTATTGTCTGTACAAGTCCCCTCTATAATTTGTAAAGCGCTATATAAATAAAATTATTATTATTATTAATATTATTATTATTATCTGCTGAGCTTCCCATCCACTGTTAGGGTGCATCACCCAGTTGTAATTAAGGTTACCTGGTTAGGGCCCCACTCAGAAGTTTTGCGCCCCCCTGAACCAAAACCCTAGCTAGACCTCTGGTGCCAGCCAATAATGCCACTACAAAGATCGCTATGTCTTTTCAGCGAATGGCAGGCAATCCTGGCATGCTTATTGGCTGTGTAAAAGGGGCCAGACATGTGGGGGGTGGGGATTCGAGCTACAAATACAAGCACCAGCCAATGCTCATCAAGTGCTGAGCTTATTCGAGCACCCAGATACACGAGTGAAATCCAAGTATCATCAATTATGTTCGCTTACCCCTATGGTCCATTAATTGTTATGAATATTATACAATAACTCTGACTTTAAAGCTAAATGCTGCATGTTCTGCTTTTATATATAATGGTTTGATGGTCAGATAATCAAGTTCACTTGATTAGCTTCACCTTGTAATAATTATCTTGATACTGTAATTTATATCAAAGATGTAAAGGTATGCCTATTCACCTCTTCACATTTTTTCAGATGTGAAAAATTTTGGGGAAATAAACTATGAAAAGTTTAAAGCTTTTAGTATAATTTAAACTTCAAAAATTGGAAAAATGTATTTTCAAAGGGAAGTCTAATACTATTTTCTGAAAATGGATACAAAATAATGAAATGAAATAAATGTGAGATTAGGAGCATCAATGACGACACCGATATGACTAGAGTTGAGCGACCTTGACCTTTTTAGAGTCGAGCCGGGTTTTGCGAAACCCGACTATGTCCAAAGTCGGGTCGAGTGAAATCGGCCGATTATGACGTAAAGTCGGGATCGACCGAAACACGAAACCCAATGCAAGTCAATGGGGCAGCATAGTCGGCAGTGAGTGGGGGCCAGGAAAACACCTAGAGTGCCCATTTTAATGTCAAAACCATCCATTCTTCTTAATGAAGCTTGTCAAGCGTAATTTACCTTATAATAATTGGAAGGCATTTGAAATTGGGGGTCATTTGGCTAAAGTTGTGGGGGGTAGGGCTGGTTCAAGTAATTAGTGGGCCCAGGAAATCTGGACCACGTCACGGCAGTGGAGCAGGGAGAGGTAAGTATTTCAACTTTGCAAGTGCTGTGAACCTGAGCAAGCAGGGGGGGCCCACTCGTTGGCATTGGCACTGGCACAGGGCCCCTCAAAGTACAGCGGTGTGTTTGCACGGCGGGGGCGCCTCCCACCGGCAGCAACACTTTTGCGTACTATGAGAGGCCCTGTGCCAGTGACGTTGCCAACTAGTATTCCTCCCCCCACCTGATGAAGGAACCTGCACTTTCATCTGCACCTTCCTCTTTGTCCCCGTGTAAGGTGGTATGGTATGCGGGAAGAGCAACCTGACTTTCAGCAGGGTCACAATGTTGTTGTGTAGCGTGCACGGGGAATGTTGCGTTATGGGTCAATGTACCAGCAGACTCATCTATCACTGGCTGGGCAATGGGCACGATGAAGTGGAAACACAGATATAGGCCCAAAGAAGAAAGTGGGCTAAATGCACTTCAAAATTGGTAACACAGGAATAACCAGGGGGCATTGCAGTGGAGGACAACTGGAATGAGAGGCTGACACAGAGAGTAGGGCCAAATCAGTAAGTAGTCGAAATGCAGTTCAAAATTGGCAACCGTAGTAAACAGGCGGCACAGCTTTGTTCAGTGGAGGAGAACAGCAAGGAGTGGCAGACACCGATAGTAGGCCCCAAACCAACTAGTACGCCAAATGCAGTTGTTCCATTTAACCACAATTTAATGAGAGCCTGAAGATAGAAGCTCAGGAAAGGCAACCTGGGGAACACCTTGGAGTGTAACACACCATCTCTCTCCACCCCATACCCATTTTGTATGGCCTAATGCAGTGTACTTTTCTACAACTACTAAACGAGAGTCGGAAGACCGAAGCAATGGCAAGGAAACCTGGGGAACACCTTAGAGTGTAACACACCCTCTCTCTACACCCCATACCCAATTTGAAGGTCTAATGCAGTGTAGTTTCCAAGAACTACTAAACGAGAGCCGGAAGATCGAAGCTCAGGAAAGGCAACCTGGGGAACACCTTGGAGTGTAACACACCCTCTCGCTACACCCCATACCCAATTTGAAGGCCTAATGCAGCGTAGTTTCCAACAACTACTAAACGAGAGCCGGAATATCGAAGCTCAGGAAAGGCAACCTGGGGAACACCTTGGAGTGTAACACACCCTCTCTCTACACCCCATACCCAATTTGAAGGCCTAATGCAGTGTAGTTTCCAAGAACTACTAAACGAGAGCCGGAAGATCGAAGCTCAGGAAAGGCAACCTGGGGAACACCTTGGAGTGTAACACAACGTCTCTCTACACGACGGAAGGGCTGATTCTTAGGAAGGAAGGCTGTTGGAAATAAGCATTGCGCGTCCGAGGGTGATTAGATTCTTATTAGGTATATACTCACCCTCGGACGCGCCCTGCTTCTTTATTTGGAATGAATGTTTATTTGCAATGTGGTGTTGACTTTCTCTATTATTTTGGTAATTAATGATTTTATTATTTTCATTATTTTGCATCTTCTCGGCAATAATATAGAGAAGACGCGACAGGACAACACTCGGTGGATGCCATATGTGTGTTTTCAATTTAAAAAAACTTTCAGTTAACTACTTGCAGGAGAAAGTAATTGTAGCTGGTGGCCATTTTTAGTACTGTACCAGATTTTAGTTGTGTGTTTGTTTTTAATGTTAAAATGTCTGCATTTGATATCTCACCAGTATTTTCTTTTTTATAAGCAAAATACTTATTTTTATATTTTCTGATGTTGGTTCCAGGGGTACACGGCCAGCAGTGCCCTGGTCAGTGTAGTAGTAGTTGAAAGAATGGACCGCAGACAGGCATCGAAGGCCTAAAATAAAAACACATGGCTGTAGGCAATTTTAAATTGGTTCCAGGGGTACACGGACAGCAGTGGTGTGGTCAGTGGAGGCCTAGTGGAAGGAGTGACCGCAGACAGGCATCGAAGGCCTAAAATAATAACACATGGCTGTAGGCAATTTTAAATTGGTTCCAGGGGTACACGGGCAGCAGTGACCTGGTCAGTGTAGTAGTAGTTGAAAGAATGGACCGCAGACAGGCATCGAAGGCCTAAAATAAAAAAATTGGGCTGGCTGTAGGCAATTTTAAATTGGTTCCAGGGGTACACGGGCAGCAGTGGTGTGGTCAGTGGAGGCCTAGTGGAAGGAGTGACCGCAGACAGGCTTCCAAGGCCTAACATAACAAACTTGGGCTGGCTGTAGGCACTTTTAAATTGGTTCCAGGGGTACACGGGCAGCAGTGGTCTGGTCAGTGGAAGTCTAGTGGAAGGAGTGACCGCAGACAGGCTTCCAAGGCCTAACATAACAAAATTGGGCTGGCTGTAGGCACTTTAAATTGGTTCCAGGGGTACATGGGCAGCAGTGTATGGTCAGTGGAAGTCTAGTGGAAGGAGTGACGGCAGACAGTCTTCGAAGGCCTAACATAACAAAATTGGGCTGACTGTAGGCACTTTTAAATTGGTTCCAGGGTAACACGGCCAGCAGTGGCCTGGTCAGTGTAGTAGTTGTAGAAAGAAGGGACCGCAGACAGGCTTCGAAGGCCTAACATAACAAAAATGTCAAAACAATGGTATTGTCAGTGCCAGGCATTGAAGGATGTCAGCGCCTAGACTACACATTGGTGAAGCTGTGAGAGATAATTTTGCTAGTGGTAGAGCACTGTTTGAGCTGGGGGGGAACTGTCTTGTGGCCGGCGTTACAGGCACAGGGCCCCTCATATTACAACGGTGTGTCTGACGTTGGGTGCGCACCACCACCGCCAGAGACACTTTATTGTACTATGAGGGACCCAGTGGCAGTGCCGTCGACCAAAAGCGGCCACACCCACCTCTTCAGACAAACAGCACTCTCAAGGGTCCAAGCGCAAAGTGGCGATAGCACGGCCCCGTGTGGGGAGTTTGGCCATTTCGTGAGGTGGAAACATGTCGTATGCTGGACAATCAGGTGAAGAAAATTACGAGATTGGAAAAGTCATTCAGAATAGTCCACAGGCAAGACCTTTTCATAGGAAAGCTAGGTGTCAGCCGGGCAGGGTGGGGCAAAAGATTTTGAAATCCAGTTGTGGTTCATTTTAATGAAGGTTAGATCATCTACATTTTGGGTAGCCAGACGAGTCCTTTTTTCTGTTAGTATTGAACCTGCAGCACTGAATACTCTTTCTGATAGGACACTAGCTGCCGGGCAAGCAAGCTCCTGCAATGCATATTCTGCCAATTCTGGCCAGGTGTCTAATTTGGATGCCCAGTAATCAAATGGGAATGACGGTTGAGGGAGAACGTCGATAAGGGATGAAAAATAGTTTGTAACCATACTGGACAAATGTTGTCTCCTGTCACTTTGAATTGATGCTGCAGTACCTGTCCTGTCTGCGGTCATAGAAAAATCACTCCACAACCTGGTCAGAAAACCCCTCTGGCCAACGCCACTTCTGATTTCTGCCCCTCTAACACCTCTGGTCTGCTGGCCCCTGGAGCTCGTGTGAGAACGATCACGGGCGCTGTGTGCAGGGAATGCCAGAAGCAAACGGTCAACAAGAGTTGATTGTTTTGTTGCTAATATTAGTTCCAAGTTCTCATGTGGCATAATATTTTGCAATTTGCCTTTATAGCGAGGATCAAGGAGGCAGGCCAACCAGTAATCGTCATCGTTCATCATTTTTGTAATGCGTGTGTCCCTTTTGAGGATACGCAAGGCATAATCCGCCATGTGGGCCAAAGTTCCCGTTGTCAAATCTGCGGTTGTGCTTGGTTGAGGGGCAGTTGCAGGCAAATCTACGTCACTTGTGTCCCTCAAAAAACCAGAACCCGGCCTTGCCACGCCACCAATTTCCCGTGCCCCCGGGAAAGCTTCCTCATTAAAAATATACTCATCCCCATCATCCTCCTCATCCTCCACCTCCTCTTCGCCCGGTACCTCGTCATGTACACTGCCCTGACCAGACAATCGCTGACTGTCATCAAGGCTTTCCTCTTCCTCTGGTGCAGACGCCTGATCCTTTATGTGCGTCAAACTTTGCATCAGCAGACGCATTAGGGGGATGCTCATGCTTATTATGGCGTTGTCTGCACTAACCAGCCGTGTGCATTCCTCAAAACACTGAAGGACTTGACACATGTCTTGAATCTTCGACCACTGCACACCTGACAACTCCATGTCTGCCATCCTACTGCCTGCCCGTGTATGTGTATCCTCCCACAAAAACATAACAGCCCGCCTCTGTTCGCACAGTCTCTGAAGCATGTGCAGTGTTGAGTTCCACCTTGTTGCAACGTCTATGATTAGGCGATGCTGGGGAAGGTTCAAAGAACGCTGATAGGTCTGCATACGGCTGGAGTGTACAGGCGAACGGCGGATATGTGCGCAAAGTCCACGCACTTTGAGGAGCAGGTCGGATAACCCCGGATAACTTTTCAGGAAGCACTGCACCACCAGGTTTAAGGTGTGAGCCAGGCAAGGAATGTGTTTCAGTTGGGAAAGGGAGATGGCAGCCATGAAATTCCTTCCGTTATCACTCACTACCTTGCCTGCCTCAAGATCTACAGTGCCCAGCCACGACTGCGTTTCTTGCTGCAAGAACTCGGACAGAACTTCCGCGGTGTGTCTATTGTCGCCCAAACACTTCATAGCCAATACAGCCTGCTGACGTATGCCAGTAGCTGCCCCATAATGGGAGACCTGGTGTGCAACAGTGGCAGGTGCGGATGGAGTGTTTGTGCGACTGCGGTCTGTGGACGAGCTCTTGCTTCTGCAGGAGGACGAGGAGGAGGAGGAGGAGGGGGTGCGAACGGCTACAGACAACTGTTTACTAGACCGTGGGCTAGGCAGAACTGTCCCAAACTTGCTGTCCCCTGTGGACCCTGAATCCACCACATTTACCCAGTGTGCCGTGATGGACACGTAACGTCCCTGGCCATGCCTACTGGTCCATGCATCTGTTGTCAGGTGCACCTTTGTGCTCACAGATTGCCTGAGTGCATGGACGATGCGCTCTTTAACATGCTGGTGGAGGGCTGGGATGGCTTTTCTGGAAAAAAAGTGTCGACTGGGTAGCTCGTAGCGTGGTACAGCGTAGTCCATCAGGTCTTTGAAAGCTTCGCTTTCAACTAACCGGTAGGGCATCATCTCTAACGAGATTAGTCTAGCTATGTGGGCGTTCAAACCCTGTGTACGCGGATGCGAGGCTAAGTATTTCCTTTTTCTAACCATAGTCTCATGTAGGGTGAGCTGGACTGGAGAGCTGGAGATCGTGGAACTAGCGGGGGTGCCGGTGGACATGGCAGACTGAGAGACGGTGGGAGATGGTATTGTTGCCGCCGGTGCCCTAGATGCAGTGTTTCCTACTACGAAACTGGTGATTCCCTGACCCTGACTGCTTTGGCCTGGCAAAGATACCTGCACAGATACAGCAGGTGGTGCGCTAAATGGTGGTCCTACACTGCCGGAAGGGATGTTGCGTTGATGACTAGCTTCATTGGCCGAGGGTGCAACAACCTTAAGGGACGTTTGGTAGTTAGTCCAAGCTTTCAAATGCATGGTGGTTAAATGTCTATGCATGCAACTAGTATTGAGACTTTTCAGATTCTGACCTCTGCTTAAGGAAGTAGAACATTTTTGACAGATGACTTTGCGCTGATCAATTGGATGTTGTTTAAAAAAAATGCCAGACTGCACTCTTTCTAGCATCGGATACCTTTTCAGGCATTGCAGACTGAGCTTTAACCGGATGGCCACGCTGTCCTCCACCAGGTTTTGGCTTTGCCACGCGTTTTGGGCAAGATACGGGCCCGGCAGATGGAACCTGTGGCGATGTTGATGCCTGCTGCGGCCCCTCCTCCTCCTCTGCTTCAGAACTGCTGCCGCCTGCACCCTGTTCCCCCAATGGCTGCCAATCGGGGTCAAGAACTGGGTCATCTAATAACTCTTCTTGTACCTCCTGCGCAACTTCGTCTGTGTCACCGTGTCGTTCGGTGGTATAGCGTTCGTGATGGGGCAACATAGTCTCATCAGGGTCTGATTCTTGATCAGCACCCTGCGAGGGCAATGTTGTGGTCTGAGTCAAAGGACCAGCATAGTAGTCTGGCTGTGGCTGTGCGTCAGTGCACTCCATGTCAGATTCAATTTGTAATGGGCATGGACTGTTAACTGCTTCACTTTCTAAGCCAGGGACGGTATGTGTAAAGAGCTCCATGGAGTAACCCGTTGTGTCGCCTGCTGCATTCTTCTCTGTTGTTGTTTTTGCTGAAGAGGACAAGGAAGTGACTTGTCCCTGACCGTGAACATCCACTAACGACGCGCTGCTTTTACTTTTACCAGTTTCACGAGATGAGGCAAAAGAGCTAGAGGCTGAGTCAGCAAGATAAGCCAAAACTTGCTCTTGCTGCTCCGGCTTTAAAAGCGGTTTTCCTAATCCCAGAAAAGGGAGCGTTCGAGGCCTTGTGTAGCCGGACGACGAACCTGGCTCCACAGCTCCAGACTTAGGTGCAATATTTTTTCCCCCACGACCACCTGATGCTCCACCACTACCACTACCCTCATTACCAGCTGACAATGAACGCCCCCGGCCACGACCTCTTCCACTAGACTTCCTCATTGTTTTAAAAACGTAACCAAACTAACGTTATTTGTTGCAGTCACACAACTTACACGGTGAGCTATAACTTCAGTATGATTTAGCTACCCCTTTACAGGTTGGTGAGACCACAGCGAAAATCAGGCCCAATGTTACACACTCTTTTTTTGGTGGCTGCAAATTAGAGAGATGCCCCACACGCAGGACTGTCACTGAAGCACAAATGTTAATATTAATGTCACACTATTATTTTTTTTTTATTTTTATTTTTTTCAGGAACACTTTAGAAACCCCCCCAAAAAAAAAAAAAAGATTTTTGCAGGGAGAATTTAGAAAACAAATGTAACAAACTATATGCTTTCTATGGGCCACTGAGTGAGAGATGACGCACACAGGAATCAGGAGTGGCACACAAGCCCAGAGGCCAATATTTTTCTACCAATGATTGATGGAGTTATTTTCTCTGGTAGATTTTGGAACCCAAATCAAGGAAAAAAAATGTAGGCTTTCTATGGACCACAATTGGAGAGAGAGAGAGAGAGAGAGAGAGATGGCACACCCAGGAGTCAAGACTGGCACACAAGCAGAAAGGCCAATATTAATCTCCCACTGTTTTTTTTTTTTTTTTTTTTTTTTTTTTTTTTTCAGGGAGACTTTAGAAAAAAAAATAATAAAAAAAATATGATTTTATCAGGAAGAATTTAGAAACCAAATAAAATAAAATGATTTTTTCAGGGAGAATTTATAAAACAAATAAAAACAAAAATAGGCGTTCTATGGCCCACTGACTGAGAGATGACGCACACAGGAGTCAGGAGTGGCACACAAACCCAGAGGCCAATATTTTTCTACCAATGATTGATGTAGTTATTTTCTCTGGTAGATTTTAGAACCCAAATCAAGGAAAAAAAATATAGGCTTTCTATGGACCACAATTGGAGAGAGAGAGAGAGAGAGAGAGAGAGAGAGAGAGAGAGAGATGGCACACCCAGGAGTCAAGACTGGCACACAAGCAGAAAGGCCAATATTAATCTCCCACTGTTTTTTTTGGTTGTTTTTTTTTTTTTTTTTCAGGGAGACTTTAGAAAAAAAAATAATAAAAAAAATATGATTTTATCAGGAAGAATTTAGAAACCAAATAAAATAAAATGATTTTTTCTGGGAGAATTTATAAAACAAATAAAACCAAAAATAGGCGTTCTATGGCCCACTGACTGAGAGATGACGCACCCAGGAGTCAAGACTGGCACACAAGCAGAAAGGCCAATATTAATCTCCCACTGTTTTTTTTTTTTTTTTTCAGGGAGACTTTAGAAAAAAAAATAATAAAAAAAATGTGATTTTATCAGGAAGAATTTAGAAACCAAATAAAATAAAATGATTTTTTCAGGGAGAATTTAGAAAACAAATAAAACCAAAAATAGGCGTTCTATGGCCCACTGACTGAGAGAGAGAGAGAGAGAGATGGAACGCTTAGTACTGGCACACAAGCCCAAAGGGCAATATTAATCTCCCTTTTTTTTTCCAGGGAGAATTTCTAAAACCCAAAAAAAAAAAAAAATAGGCTTTCTATGGCCCACTATTTGTGAGAGAGATGGGACGCTCAGGACTGGCACAGATGGCACGCTCAGGACTGGCACAGAAGCCCAGAGGCCAATATTAATCTCCCTTTTTTTCTGGTAGAATTTATAAAACCAAAAAAAAATTTAAATAGGCTTTCTATGGCCCACTATTTGTGAGAGAGATGGCACGCTCAGGACTGGCACAGATGGCACGCTCACAACTGGCACACAAGCCCAGAGGCCAATATTAATCTCCCTTTTTTCAGGGAAAATTTATAAAACAAAAAAAAAAAATAAATAGGCTTTCTATGGCCCACTATTTGTGAGAGAGATGGCACGCTCAGGGCTGGCACAGATGGCACGCTCAGGACTGGCACACAAGCCCAGAGGCCAATATTAATCTCCCTTTTTTTCAGGGAGAATTTATAAAACCCCCAAAAAAAATAAAATAGGCTTTCTATGGCCCACTATTTGTGAGAGAGATGGGACGCTCAGGACTGGCACAGATGGCACGCTCAGGACTGGCACAGAAGCCCAGAGGCCAATATTAATCTCCCTTTTTTTCTGGGAGAATTTATAAAACCAAAAAAAAATTTAAATAGGCTTTCTATGGCCCACTATTTGTGAGAGAGATGGCACGCTCAGGACTGGCACAGATGGCACGCTCACAACTGGCACACAAGCCCAGAGGCCAATATTAATCTCCCTTTTTTCAGGGAAAATTTATAAAACAAAAAAAAAAAATAAATAGGCTTTCTATGGCCCACTATTTGTGAGAGAGATGGCACGCTCAGGGCTGGCACAGATGGCACGCTCAGGACTGGCACACAAGCCCAGAGGCCAATATTAATCTCCCTTTTTTTCAGGGAGAATTTATAAAACCCCCCAAAAAAATAAAATAGGCTTTCTATGGCCCACTATTTGTGAGAGAGATGGGACGCTCAGGACTGGCACAGATGGCACGCTCAGGACTGGCACAGAAGCCCAGAGGCCAATATTAATCTCCCTTTTTTTCTGGGAGAATTTATAAAACCAAAAAAAAATTTAAATAGGCTTTCTATGGCCCACTATTTGTGAGAGAGATGGCACGCTCAGGACTGGCACAGATGGCACGCTCACAACTGGCACACAAGCCCAGAGGCCAATATTAATCTCCCTTTTTTCAGGGAAAATTTATAAAACAAAAAAAAAAATTAAATAGGCTTTCTATGGCCCACTATTTGTGAGAGAGATGGCACGCTCAGGGCTGGCACAGATGGCACGCTCAGGACTGGCACACAAGCCCAGAGGCCAATATTAATCTCCCTTTTTTCAGGGAAAATTTATAAAACAAAAAAAAAAATTAAATAGGCTTTCTATGGCCCACTATTTGTGAGAGAGATGGCACGCTCAGGGCTGGCACAGATGGCACGCTCAGGACTGGCACACAAGCCCAGAGGCCAATATTAATCTCCCTTTTTTTCAGGGAGAATTTATAAAACCAAAAAAAAAAATAAATAGGCTTTCTATGGCCCACTATTTGTGAGAGAGATGGCACGCTCAGGGCTGGCACAGATGGCACGCTCAGGACTGGCACACAAGCCCAGAGGCCAATATTAATCTCCCTTTTTTTCAGGGAGAATTTATAAAACCCCCAAAAAAATAAAATAGGCTTTCTATGGCCCACTATTTGTGAGAGAGATGGCACACTCAGGACTGGCACACAAGCCCAAAGGCCAATATTAATCTCCCACTGTATTTTTATCAGGGAGAATTTATACACCCCACAAAAAAAAATACAGAAAAATGAAAAGGCTTTCTATGGCCCACTATGTGAGAGAGATGGCACACACAGGGATGGCACTCTAGCAGAAATGCCAAATTGCCAATCTTAATCTCCCACCAAAAAAAAAACAAAAAAAAAAACAGGGAATGTCCTACAATTACTATCTCCCTGCCTGCAGTAATCTCAGCCAGGTATGGCAGGCAGCTACTATCTCCCTGCCTGCAGTAATCTCAGCCAGGTATGGCAGGCAGCAATAAGGAGTGGACTGATGCACAAATGAAATAAAAAGTGTGGACAAACAAAAAAGATAGCTGTGCAGAAAGGAAGGAACAAGAGGATTTGTGCTTTGAAAAAAGCAGTTGGTTTGCACAGCGGCGTACACACAGCAATGCAGCTATCAGGGAGCCTTCTAGGGCAGCCCAATGAGCTACAGCGCTGAGGGGAAAAAAAAAACAAAAAAAACTTCCACTGTCCCTGCACACCGAAGGTGGTGTTGGACAGTGCAAATCGCTGCAGCACAAGCGGTTTTGTGGTTAATGGACCCTGCCTAACGCTATCCCTGCTTGTGACAAAGCGGCAGCAACCTCTCCCTAAGCTCAGATCAGCAGCAGTAAGATGGCGGTCGGCGGGAACGCCTCTTTATAGCCCCTGTGACGTCGCAGACAGCAAGCCAATCACTGCAATGCCCTTCTCTAAGATGGTGGGGACCAGGACCTATGTCATCACGCTGCCCACACTCTGCGTTTACCTTCATTGGCTGAGAAATGGCGCTTTTCGCGTAATTGAAACGCGACTTTGGCGCGAAAGTCGCGTACCGCATGGCCGACCCCGCACAGGGGTCGGATCGGGTTTCATGAAACCCCGACTTAGCCAAAAGTCGGCGACTTTTGAAAATGTTCGACCCGTTTCGCTCAACCCTAGATATGACGTTTCGTAATTATGAATTGCTGAATAAAACTGCCTTCACTGTAAATGCTCATTTTACGCCAATGATTTCATTGATTACCCATGCAATAAATTATATGACTCACTCAAGATGAAGAGTCATTAATCACACTTAAGTTTTATTTTCAGTATATGTAATCAGATGATATACTCACATTTCTTGTCATGCAATTAATGTAAGCCAAAGGAAGTAAATAAAAATGGAGCATCGTCAATAAAGATAAAGTAGTGAAGACTATGTAATATAGATGGAAGAATCTATTGTGTCACATACAACAGATTAATGCAATTCATGACTGCAGAAAGGTAATATCTTCTTTTGGTCATTTATCATGATATGCATTATTAAATATAAAAACTGACACTCAAAGAACAAATAAGTAAAGATAAGTGAATCGATTAAATGCTACTAAAATTTGGTTCAAATTTAGCAAAAATTTATTTTTCCCCATGAATTTGAACAATTAGCTACGGTATTTGATTCTTGTAAATCGCTTAAAACATAGTCCGGTGCTATTTTTGCCTTTTGCAGCAGACTTCATCAGCCAAAAAATGAGTCCATATTACTTGAGTCGCAGCTGCTCAAGCTTCCCAAAAATGCCTAGCAGCTGTCAGATTACATAGAATATTGCAACTAAATGGGAGGGATTATTTGAGCCAATATACAAGGTGAAGCTGGAAAACTACATCTGAAGCAGATAAGTTCTTGCTTGAGTCAAAATAAGCATGAGGTACTTTGAGATCCAACATTAACAGCTTTATCCCAAATGATTTGGATTAGTAAATACGGCCTCCTGGCTTAACCCCTGCATTAAGCCTAACGATTTTTAAGAGGAAATGATTCCTCACTGCAACCCGGCTTTTGCACAAATAATTGTGATTAGAAAATGGGGCCTCCTGAAACTGCAACGCAGTTTTAGTACATTTATGTAAGTTGCTGGAAGATTGATTTCACACAGGACAGAGTCCAATCTAGCTAACTGACAAGTTCACTTCCAGCAGTAGTAGCAGGAGCGGCTTCTCTGTGCTGTGACACTGAGAAAATGGTGACAGCAAACAAGCTGAGCGCTTTTAATATGGACATGGACATGTGACTTTGGCAGCCAATCACAGAAAACCTTGTGTCATGATGTTGTGGATGGTTTCTGTGCCCTGATTGGCTGCCAGAGTGCACACGTAAGCAGGGGTGGATTCTAATAGGGTCAATCTGGGCGGTAGCCCAGGGCCCAGTGGCATGGGGGGGCCCTGGGCTACCGCTCAGATTGCCCGCCGCCATCAGGGCATTACTGCCCATGCCCTGACTGGCGTATCATTTATGGGCCTGGTGGGCAGAGAGGGGGCCCGCATTGGGCCCCGTCTCATCTGCTCACCGGGCCCCTACCGGCGTAGGGGCAGTTTCACCTATTGACGTGCGGGCGCGCGCCCGCACGTCAATAGTTAACAACAGCCGCCAGCCAATTGGAGGCTGGCAGCTGAAGTCGGCCTCAGGTGCAGCGCACACGTCGCCGGTGTCTGACGTCATTGTTAGTCGCTGGCGAGTGCGCGCTGCTGGAGGGAACTCGCCGCCTGGAGCGCAGGTCAGGTGAGGAGAGCTCGTTTTTTTTTTGCTAACGGCAATCCAGGAGGTCCGGGCGGGCCAGAATGCTGGACACTGTCTGGTGGCAATATGCTGGAGGACTCACTGGGTTAGATGATTGCTGGACACACTGGGGGCAATGCTGGAGACACTGGGGCAGATTGCTGGAGACACTGGGGCAGTGCTGGACACACTGGGGCAATGCTAGACACACTGGGGCAGATTGCTGGACACACTGTCTAGGGGCAATGCTGGACACACTGGGGCAGATTGCTGGACACACTGGGGGTAATGCTGGACACACTGGGGCAGATTGCTGGACACACTGTCTGGGGGTAATGCTCTACACACTGGGGCAGATTGCTGTACACACTGGGGCAATGCTGGACACACTGGGGCAGTTTGCTGGACACACTGGGGGCAATGCTGGACACACTGGGGCAGATTGCTGGACACACTGTCTGGGGGCAATGCTGGAAACACTGGGGCAGATTGCTGGACACACTGGGGGCAATGCTGGACACACTGGGGCAGATTGCTGGACACACTGTCTGGGGGCAATGCTGGACACACTGGGGCAGATTGCTGGACACACTGGGGGCAATGCTGGACACACTAGGGCAGATTGCTGGACACACTGGGGGCAATATGCTGGACACACTGGGGCAGAATTCTGGACACACTGGGGGCAATAAGCTGGAGACACTGGGGGCAACATGCTGGACACACTGGGGCAATGCTGGACACACTGGGGGCAGATTGCTGGACACACTGGGAGCAATGCTGGACATACTGGGGCAGATTGCTGGACACACTGGGGGTAATATGCTGGACACACTGGGGCAGATTGCTGGACACATTGTCTGGGGGCAATGCTGGACACACTGGGGCAATATGCTGGACATACTGGGGCAGATTGCTGGACACAGTATCTGGGGGCAATGCTGGACACACTGGGGCAGATTGCTGGACACACTGGGGGCAAAATGCTGGACACCACACTGGGGCAGAATGCTGGACACACTGGGGGCAATAAGCTGGAGACACTGGGGGGCAACATGCTGGACACACTGGGGCAGAGATGCTGGACACACTGGGGCAGGATGCTGAACACAGGGTGTGCATGATACAGGACACACTGGGGGCAGGATGCTGGACACATTGGGGGCAGGATGCTGCATAAATTGGGGGCAGAGATGCTGGACACATTGGTGGCTGAGATGCTGGACACTGGGGCAGAGATGCTGGACACTGGGGGCATAGATGCTGGACACACTGAGGGCAGGACTAGAGACATGGGCAGAATGTAGATACAGGGGTATGATTGGAGACATGGGGCAGAATGAAAGACATGGGGCAGGATTGGAGACAGATCATGCAGGATCATGGGGCAGGATGGATACGATGGAGACTGATGGGGCAGGATGGGAGATCATAAGGGGCAGGATGGATATTCATGAGGGCAGGATGGGAGAACATATGGCTGAAGCCAGGAATGAGATACACGGGGCCAGGATGGGGGATATTATTATTACCATAGGGGATAATTAAGGGATATTATTACTAAAGTGATGTGTTTATTTTATTTTTTGAGTATACTGTTTTAAATGGGGGTGGGCGGTCCTGTTACTGTGTAGAGTGACACTATGTTGCCTCTTTTTCTTCATGTGGTGTAATGTAGAAGTTGGGAAAAATTAAGTAATGTGTTCTACAAGCAGAGCCCGAGATAACTGTGTTATTTCCTGCAGAGACGAGTCCTGGCTGGATGAAGTGATGATGGTTTGTGTTGGATGAAAGATGAAGGACTTCACCTAGAGACATCACTGGTGAGTCAGTGTGACCTATACACTGACACTATACACTGTATACTATATACTGAACTGAAGGGTAAATTGACTAGATCAATGGATGTTTGACAGGTTATAGTTTCACACAGCAACTATTTTTCTGGAATAATCTGGTTCAGGTATATGATGTCCCCGTCGCATGACCCCGTCACATGACCGGGGGGCCCACAGTGTCTGAACAGCCCGGGGCCCTGGCTACCCTTAATCCACCCCTGCACGTAAGTTATCAAAGAAAAAAAATAAAGAAATAAATTACACTACACCACTCCTCCGACCTAAACACCCCACCCATCATAAAGCACATCCCCCCATCTCATCATACAACATCACTATCCTAGACAAAGTTCAAATGAAAGCAAAAGCATTAATGGAACGGCGATCATTTACTGCTCTGTGACAGCATTTTGCCAACTTTGAGGAAAAATGCTTGAGAAACCAAACACGGATCCAAATGTGCTACATTCATGCCGAATTTGAGATTGGAGAAAGTTTTCCTAACAAGTTCGCTCATCTCTACTCATCACTAATTGCAACCATGTTAAATACATTAAAAAAATCAAATCTTTCCATTTGTAATCTTGCTTCAAACATGCTCCCATGCCCATATGGGATGGTAATATTAAAGAAAATTGCAGTGTATATAGGAATATGTGGTTTTTCAACTAGAGATGTTTTTTTTAATGTAACACACCTTTTGTAGAATTACCCAAAAGATAAATTCTGAAGTCATATAAGAAGGAATTAAAAGATTTATATTACAACATAATATAATTATATTAAAATATAAAGGAATACTGGCAATATGCTGAAAACCATACCTGAAAATGCAACATAGGAAAATGTGTCACAAATAAAATAACACTTTTTTTTAGTTTTTGCAGTATAACAAAAGTGTAACAATGGCAAAGATTATTTAAAGTTAATAATATAAGAGATTCTTTTTTTAAATCTTAACTCATTATAAACAATCCACTTCAGAAAAAATACATTGCAGATTTAAAGCAAAAGAAATTTGTATATTTTGAAAATCAATGAGGATTGTGTAAATAACAGATAAAATAAGAAATTAGCAATTTAGCAAATACAAGTTTATAATTAACCAGCTTTAGTAAACTAACAAAGCGTGGGTTTATTGTGCATTGAAATATTGTGCAATGTTATGTTTTGATAATCTTTGAGCTTAAGGCTATTTTAAAATGCAAAATGAATTCCAAAGCTTTGGTTGGCTTTTGATTTCATTTTTTTAAGAATCCTTAGAAATTCAGTACATATTTAGCACCATGGACCTATTTTTGTTTTCCAATGTTGTAACTTTTCTATCGTTCGGTTAGTATGCTGTAAGTGAGATACCTTGTTTGTTCATGTACTTTCTTTTAGGTCATTTTCCAGTGCATTTAGAGCTTATACTGTGTGTTAGCTATTTGTTTATATGATTTTATATTTTAACCCCTTTTGACAACCCCTTAACGATTTTATTCTTCAGCGCCGCATTTTAACGGTGTTGAGGAATAAAAGAATTGTGCGGCCGATGCCGATGTCTTCCGCCGACTCCAGGGTGGCAGACTGGGCTGTGGAGGCGCGTGACGTTTGGGACCGCACACAGGATGCCATCCGGGCCTCCAAGGAGAGAATAAGGTCCTCCGCCGGCACATCAGCGCCCCACTTCGACCTTTTCTCCTGGCAGCTAAGTGTGGCTCTCTGCCCGTAACATCAGGCTTGGGTCCCTTCAAGGTCCTGGACATTCGAGCTCCGCAGCTCATTGCTGCCTTTGAGCATAGCGAGGCCCAAGGAGGGGGGTAATGTTAGGGGTGGCCAATGCAATGCCAATGCACAGGAGGAATCTAAAACCACCTCCACTGCGGTCTCCCATTCTTCTCCAGCCGCAGTGGAGTCTGCTCAGGTGAAACGTCGGTCCCAGCGTCTGGCTCAGGCAGATACTCTGCGCTTGGTTGCTGCTGCTCTTCCAGGCCCGGCTATTGTAGCCAGTACTGGTCAGCGGCAAGCAGACGCCTCTGGGGCTAAGTCCTGCTTTTCCCCTTCTGAGCATGCCGAAAGGAAGACTTCTCATTGGAGGTTGGGGTCACACGCTCAGGTCCAGTAGCAACTCCCATTGGTCCTCTAGGAAGGTCCTGAAGTTGCTGCAACTAGTATGCGCTAGTATCATTTGTGTATGTGCTAGTCGCCAGTTGATACACTACAAATCTCTCTACATGTGGTGTGTTTGTCTAGCTTTGGGAATACTCTCAGGCAGGCAGTTAGCATCAGTGGGGGCAATTAGCTGCTTGGCTTAGCACCTGGTTCCTTCCTGTGTATGGTTAGCACGGAAGAGTTCCTGAGCAAGCACAACCCTAGTTAGAGTATTATTCCCACGTGGAAACTTACAACTCTGTGTAGCAACAGGGTTCGTTCATATTTAGACCGAGTGACAGAACTTGTATTTATACTGCCAAATAGTGCCACCATCTATTAGCAGCAGGTCTCACTCCTGCATGGTGGACCTCGGGCTGCGAACGCACCTATGCTACTCTACTAATTACTCGGTGCATTCCGCCAGCCCTAACAACCAGTCCCAACTCAGGTCCATCATCTGTCACATGAACTATAGGAGCATCCCACGCTACTGGTAGAACAAAGACTCTGGAAAAGCGTCATGGCTCCCGCTCCCCCAAATAAAATCCAGTGAATTGTTGGTAAAATATTTGAAGGGTTTCTGAGGGATGTTATTCTGGATTATCTCAATGAGAATAACTGTTTAACTCCATATCAGCATGGGTTTATGAGAAATCGCTCCTGTCAAACCAATCTAATCAGTTTTTATGAAGAGGTAAGCTATAGGCTGGACCACGGTGAGTCATTGGACGTGGTATATCTCGATTTTTCCAAAGCGTTTGATACCGTGCCGCACAAGAGGTTGGTACACAAAATGAGAATGCTTGGTCTGGGGGAAAATGTGTGTAAATGGGTTAGTAACTGGCTTAGTGAAAGAAAGCAGAGGGTGGTTATAAATGGTATAGTCTCTAACTGGGTCGCTGTGACCAGTGGGGTACCGCAGGGGTCAGTATTGGGACCTGTTCTCTTCAACGTATTCATTAATGATCTGGTAGAAGGTTTACACAGTAAAATATCGATATTTGCAGATGATACAAAACTATGTAAAGCAGTTAATACAAGAGAAGATAGTATTCTGCTACAGATGGATCTGGATAAGTTGGAAACTTGGGCTGAAAGGTGGCAGATGAGGTTTAACAATGATAAATGTAAGGTTATACACATGGGAAGAGGGAATCAATATCACCATTACACACTGAACGGGAAACCACTGGGTAAATCTGACAGGGAGAAGGACTTGGGGATCCTAGTTAATGATAAACTTACCTGGAGCAGCCAGTGCCAGGCAGCAGCTGCCAAGGCAAACAGGATCATGGGGTGCATTAAAAGAGGTCTGGATACACATGATGAGAGCATTATACTGCCTCTGTACAAATCCCTAGTTAGACCGCACATGGAGTACTGTGTTCAGTTTTGGGCACCGGTGCTCAGGAAGGATATAATGGAACTAGAGAGAGTACAAAGGAGGGCAACAAAATTAATAAAGGGGATGGGAGAACTACAATACCCAGATAGATTAGCGAAATTAGGATTATTTAGTCTAGAAAAAAGACGACTGAGGGGCGATCTAATAACCATGTATAAGTATATAAGGGGACAATACAAATATCTCGCTGAGGATCTGTTTATACCAAGGAAGGTGACGGGCACAAGGGGGCATTCTTTGCGTCTGGAGGAGAGAAGGTTTTTCCACCAACATAGAAGAGGATTCTTTACTGTTAGGGCAGTGAGAATCTGGAATTGCTTGCCTGAGGAGGTGGTGATGGCGAACTCAGTCGAGGGGTTCAAGAGAGGCCTGGATGTCTTCCTGGAGCAGAACAATATTGTATCATACAATTATTAGGTTCTGTAGAAGGACTTAGATCTGGGTATTTATTATAATGGAATATAGGCTGAACTGGATGGACAAATGTCTTTTTTCGGCCTTACTAACTATGTTACTATGTTACTATGTTACTATGAATTCTACGATCCCAAATCTAAATCCCACTTCCTTTTGAGGAAAAAAAGAGGATGATTTCGTTTTGAAACTTTAAAAATTTAATGAATTAAAAAATAGATTCCATCATGAGTGTAGACACTGCTTTGCGATTCAAACATCCATTGCGTTCTTTAACAAACCTATGCATGTGCTTAATACAGAGTAATTTAAGTAGACATAACCAATTGGAACACAAATAATCACATGATAAAGTGTCATGATTGGATAAAAACACCACATGAAAGTGAATGAGAGAGGCGCACAAACAAATAAAAAACATTTCATGAAAGTGAACAAAATACAGTAGATGTAAGGCTACTTTCACACTAGCGTCGTGTGATGGACGTCGCAATGTGTCGTTTTGGAGAAAAAACGCATCCTGCAAAGTTGCCCGCAGAATGTGTTTTTTCTCCATAGACTTGCATTAGCAACACATTGCGACGTATTGCCACACGTCGCATCCGTTGTGCGATGGATGCGTCGTGTTTTTGGCAGCCGCGGCACACAAAAAACATTCAATGTAATGTCTTTTTGCCATTTTCGACAGCGCATGTGCTGTCAAAACTCCGCCCCCTCCTCCCCGGAACTCACAATGGGCAGCGGATGTGTTGTAAAACTGCATCCGCTGCCCACGTTGTGCTAATCAATCACACTGTCCGTCGGTACGTCGGGCCGATGGTTTGCAACGGCCCGTACCGACGGACTAGTGTGAAAGTAGCCTAAACTGAGCTGAATATTCTGCTATATTATGCTAAACCTTGATACTTGCTGTTCAAATGGTCTAAACCTAAAATGGGAATTGATGTTTCAATACTAAAAATTTTGAATATTAAGTTCAGTTCACATGTACATTGTTATCTGTCATGTAATGTTTTTTACAATTTGTTTATGTGCGTCTCTCACCAGGGGTGTAACTACGACAGGTGCTGGGATTGCAAAAGCACCTGGGCCCTGGAGCCTAGGGGGCCCTAAAAGTCCCTTTGGCCTATAGAAAAAGACTATTGCTATTAAAGATTTAAAATATTTGGGGACCCCGTTGGAGTTTTCGCATTGGGGCCCATGAGTTTCAAGTTACGCCAGAGACTCTCACATTCACTTCCATGTGGTGTTTTTATCCAATCATGACACTTTATCATTTGACTGACTATTTGTGTTCCAATTGGTTAATGCCTACTTAAATTACTCTGTATTCAGTATGCACATACATAGTAACATACATAGTAACATAGTTAGTAAGGCCGAAAAAAGACATTTGTCCATCCAGTTCAGCCTATATTCCGTCATAATAAATCCCCAGATCTACGTCCTTCTACAGAACCTAATAATTGTATGATACAATATTGTTCTGCTCCAGGAAGACATCCAGGCCTCTCTTGAACCCCTCGACTGAGTTCGCCATCACCACCTCCTCAGGCAAGCAATTCCAGATTCTCACTGCCCTAACAGTAAAGAATCCTCTTCTATGTTGGTGGAAAAACCTTCTCTCCTCCAGACGCAAAGAATGCCCCCTTGTGCCCGTCACCTTCCTTGGTATAAACAGATCCTCAGCGAGATATTTGTATTGTCCCCTTATATACTTATACATGGTTATTAGATCGCCCCTCAGTCGTCTTTTTTCTAGACTAAATAATCCTAATTTCGCTAATCTATCTGGGTATTGTAGTTCTCCCATCCCCTTTATTAATTTTGTTGCCCTCCTTTGTACTCTCTCTAGTTCCATTATATCCTTCATGAGCACCGGTGCCCAAAACTGGACACAGTACTCCATGTGCGGTCTAACTAGGGATTTGTACAGAGGCAGTATAATGCTCTCATTATGTGTATCCAGACCTCTTTTAATGCACCCCATGATCCTGTTTGCCTTGGCAGCTGCTGCCTGGCACTGGCTGCTCCAGGTAAGTTTATCATTAACTAGGATCCCCAAGTCCTTCTCCCTGTCAGATTTACCCAGTGGTTTCCTATTCAGTGTGTAATGGTGATATTGATTCCTTCTTCCCATGTGTATAACCTTACATTTATCATTGTTAAACCTCATCTGCCACCTTTCAGCCCAAGTTTCCAACTTATCCAGATCCATCTGTAGCAGAATACTATCTTCTCTTGTATTAACTGCTTTACATAGTTTTGTATCATCTGCAAATATCGATATTTTACTGTGTAAACCTTCTACCAGATCATTAATGAATATGTTGAAGAGAACAGGTCCCAATACTGACCCCTGCGGTACCCCACTGGTCACAGCGACCCAGTTAGAGACTATACCATTTATAACCACCCTCTGCTTTCTATCACTAAGCTTTGATAAAGATCGTAATGGATGTTTGAAACATGTAACTGTGTCTATATTCATAATGGAATTTTTTTTTCAATTCAATAAATTTTCATAATGGAATCTATTTTGTAATTCAATAAATTTTTCAAGTTTGGAAGCTGTATCATCCTCTTTTTTTTCCTATTTCTACAAGTGGTCCTTTGCAGATCCATACCTTCTAGGAAAGCTAGCTGGGGTGAACTGGTTTATCTTTATATTCTTTCTGAGCCCCACTGTGTCTAAACCACAGTAAGCGGCCACATGTTTGACATTACTATAGTGGAGAAAAGGCACAAGCTAGGCGCAATGTATGGTCCCTTAACTGTCATATTTCTAATTCTCAGGGAAAAAAAGCCTTGTGTAAATGTTACAAAATAGTCACTGAAGCAGTAGATGAATTCATTGAGAGGTGAAATTTCTACAATATTATTAAGGGTTAAGAAGGGAGCCATTAAAAGGTGCCAAAACTAATTGTGATTGATGCAGCAAGGTGTCAGCTATAATATACTATACTATTAGAGCACATTATCTACTTACTCCTTAAAGGTGACAGTGAGGATTAACACGTTCTCGACCTTGGAAGTCCTGGTTGGGAAGCTATTCCAAACCTAGGATTTATGGATGCATCCTGGTGATTATGCAGCCATTGTGACTGAAGGCATGAAATTGCCTACTGTTTCTGACACCATGGCACCTGTACTCATCACATAGGGGCTTTCACTGCTCCTCTACCAATCGCTGTGATTAGCTGTTGAAATCTGGACAGCCAATCACAGCAATTTCATTGTTTAGTCAAATAAAATTGCCTGAAACATTGAAGTCCAGCTACAACAGCACTTACCATAGGCTGTACCAAGGCAATGGCGGCATCACCAGCCCCAGAACTGATTGGAGTGATTGGACAATGATGTCCAGTTGCTCCAATCAGTGAGCAGAGACATAGTCTGACCTCCCAGTGACCTCTCTGCTCTGCTTCATTCTAGGTTGGAGACATGAGGAGAGCGGAAACTGTGCTATTCTGCTCCTGTATCTGCTGGGACTTGTGGGGCCACAGACTATTTTAGCCTGTGCCACCACTTCTTGTGCTGCTGCTAACTGAAGAAAGATGATCTTCCTATCTTGTTTCTGTTCCTATTCTGTTCCTGTCCTGTTCTTTTCTGGTCCACCCCAATCCGTCTCTCCGCTAGGTCTCCCCTTCCCCACATGTCCTACTTGATCACTTGCTTTTTGGAAGATTTTTTCTTTTGCACCACCTGTGTGCTTGCATCCTTCAGCCTCCAAGCGCTGATCAGTGACACACATCACAGATCGGCATCAGTGCTCACTTTTGGCCAGAGCATTTTTTTCTGCACATTTTAATCTACTTTTTGCACTACAAATATTCTTGGGTCCCTAAGGTGCTGAGCCACAGATTCCTGATTTTGTGGCCCAATCAGGAATCCAATTTGATTTTGCTGGCCCACAGAAATCAACTTTTTCAAGGTCTCTTTCACTGAGAATTTCATAAATATCATGGTGGCAAAGACTAATTTATATGCTGAACAATTTTTGGCCCAAAACCTTACTTCATTTTCTAACTGGACTCCCATAGATTTAGAAGAAATTCTGACATTTTGGGGCTTTATTTTTCACTAGGGGATAGTTAAGAAGCCACAACTTCGGCAACATTGAAGAGTTGATGTTTTATATAACACTCCAGAGTTCTCCATGGTTGTGAGCCATAAATGCTTTAAGGCCATCCACAAATGTTTGCATTTCAACAATAATGCACAATTGTTCTCCTGGAGATGACCCTAAGTTTGCTGTACATTCCCCAAAGGGACATCTGCATTGATCAGTCACTAATAGAGATGAGCGAATATGTTCGGAAAACAATTGTCAAACATAAATTCGGCACAAATAAGGTACATTCGGATTCATGATCGGTAACACAAGCATTTTTCTTAAAATCAGAAAAAGTCCTTCACATTCGGTAAAAGATAGAATAAGAGCCGGTAATTCATGTGTCTCATTCAGTAAAATCACAGCATGACAGGTTAGAATAGAAAATATAGAAAAGGTATATACACATAGAATACAGAGATATATAGATGTCAGTGACACACACATGCATATATGAATATATATTACATACCTAGGAGAAAAACTGGCAATTCATCAGCCACAGAAGTGTAAAATAATAGCAGAATTCAACAGGATAGAAGAGATGGATTACATATAGTAAATACAAATAGATTAGGTAGATACAGTATATGGATGTCAGTGACAAATACAGTTAGTACAATGCCTGTGCAGCTTACTGTACATGTATCTAATTATGAAAATATTTTTCCGAAAAAAATGGTGGGGGCTTTCGTGTAATTTTTGTAACTTGCAGAGGGAAAGCTGACAACGTGAGGCTGATGTTTATAGCCTGGAAAGGGGGTAAAACCCAAGGAGCTTTTCAGGCTATTAATATCAGCTCACAACTGTATACTTAGCCTTTACTGGTAATAAAATGGGGACCCTAAAAAAAATGACAAAGGGTCCCCCTATAATTAATAAACAGCAAAGGCTATCCAGACAGCTGTGGGCTGATATTAATAGCTTAGGAAGGGGCCATGGATACTGAACCCACCAGGCTAAAAAACATCAGCTCTCAGCCACCCCAGAAAATCGCATCTCTTAGATGCGCCATTTCTGGCACTTAGCCTCACTCTTCCCACTTGCCCTGTAGCGGTGGCAAGTGAGGTGATAGTTGGGGGATTGTTGTCACCTTTGTAATGTCAAGCTCAGAGGTTAGTAATGGAGAGGCGTCAATAAGACACCTCCATTATTAACCACATAGTCACATTGTATAAAAACTCAGATGCCCAGAAAAGAAGTCTTTTAATTGAAAGAATGACACAGACTCCTTTAATAATCTTAATTAAACCATATTTACAACATCGCCCAATTCCAACAAAGCCCTCGTTCTCCTGTAATAAAACTAAAATACCATACCTGTCCGTCGCTCTGTCACACGCTGTGATCCTTGTCTGAGGGAGAAATAGTTCTCAACCTGGATGGTGCCAGGCTGAGAACCACTGGTGAACGAGCTGCTGCGAGCGCAGCCTCAGTGGCTAGCAGTGACGTCACTGAGGGTGCGTTCCCAGCCAGGCTGAACTGCGGTGACCTCGGTGACATCCCTGCTAGCACCGTGATAAAGTCACATGGTGCAGAGGCGAGCTCACCGGGAAAATTTCAATGCGTTGAATTTCAAGTGTGGTGAACTCACCTCTGCACAGTGCGACTTTCTCACGGTGCTAGCGGGGATCGCGACGAAGTCACGACAGTTCAACCTGTCTTATAGACCCCTTTCCATAACTAACCCATGGGCTTTATGTCACCTGACAATCCAAAGGTGACATCAACCCCACAAATATGAACCCTGTTGTGAATTCTGTTGTCAAGCTCCCTCCTGTGGTCATGAATGGTACTTCGGCTGGTTCTGTCCATGGGCTTCCTCTGGTGGTTGTGAGTGGGGCTGCGGCTTCTGAGTTTCCTTCCACAGGTGACGAGGTTAATTCGTTAGCTGGCTGCTCTATTTAACTCCACTTAGATCATTGCTCCATGCCACCTGTCAATGTTCCAGTATTGGTCTAGTTCTCTCCTGGATCGTTCTTGTGACCTGTCTTCCCAGCAGAAGCTAAGTTCCTGCTTGTTTTTCTCTTGTTTGCTATTTTTCTGTCCAGCTTGCTATTTTGATTTTTGTCTTGCTTGCTGGAAGCTCTGGGATGCAGAGGGGCGCCTCTGCAACGTGAGTCGGTGCGGAGGGTCTTTTTGCGCCCTCTGTGTGGACTTTTGTAGGTTTTTGTGCTGATCGCAAAGTTACCTTTCCTATCCTCGGTCTGTTCAGTAAGTCTGGCCTCTCTTTGCTATATCTATTTCATCTTTGTGTTTGTAATTTTCATCTTAACTCACAGTCATTATATGTGGGGGCTGCCTTTTCCTTTGGGGAATTTCTTTGAGGCAAGGTAGGCTTTATTTTTCTATCTTTAGGGCTAGCTAGTTCCTTAGGCTGTGACGAGTTGCATAGGGAGCGTTAGGAGCAATCCATGGCTATTTCTAGTGTGTGTGATAGGATTAGGGATTGCGGTCAGCAGAGTTCCCACGTCCCAGAGCTTGTCCTGTATTATTAGTAACTATCAGGTCATTCCGTGTGCTCTTAACCACCAGGTCCATTATTGTCCTAACCACCAGGTCATAACAGTACAGGTGGCCGTCTTTGTCACGGAATGTGCGTTCTTTTGTGCAGTCCTGTGGGACTTGTGCTCGGGCTAAGCCCTGCTGTTCTCGTGCCAGTGGGTTGCTTTTGCCCTTGCCGGTCCCGAAGAGGCCCTGGACACATATTTCTATGGATTTTATTTCGGATCTCCCTGTCTCTCAAAAGATGTCGGTCATTTGGGTGGTTTGTGATCGCTTCTCTAAGATGGTCCATTTGGTACCCTTGTCTAAATTGCCTTCCTCCTCTGATTTGGTGCCATTGTTTTTCCAGCATGTGGTTCGTTTACATGGCATTCCAGAGAACATCGTTTCGGACAGAGGTTCCCAGTTTGTTTCGAGGTTTTGGCGATCCTTTTGTGCTAGGATGGGCATTGATTTGTCTTTTTCCTCGGCTTTCCATCCTCAGACTAATGGCCAAACCGAACGAACTAATCAGACTTTGGAAACATATCTGAGATGCTTTGTTTCTGCTGATCAGGATGATTGGGTGTCCTTTTTGCCTTTGGCTGAGTTCGCCCTTAATAATCGGGCCAGCTCGGCTACTTTGGTTTCGCCGTTTTTCTGCAATTCTGGTTTCCATCCTCGTTTCTCTTCAGGGCAGGTTGAGTCTTCGGACTGTCCTGGTGTAGATACTGTGGTGGATAGGTTGCAGCAGATTTGGACTCATGTGGTGGACAATTTGACATTGTCCCAGGAGAAGGTTCAACGTTTCGCTAACCGCCGGCGCTGTGTGGGTCCCCGACTTCGTGTTGGGGATTTGGTTTGGTTGTCGTCTCGTTATGTTCCTATGAAGGTTTCCTCTCCTAAGTTTAGGCCTCGTTTCATTGGTCCGTATAAGATTTCTGAGGTTCTCAATCCTGTGTCATTTCGTTTGACCCTTCCAGCTTCTTTTGCCATCGATAATGTATTCCATAGGTCGTTGTTGCGGAGATACGTGGCGCCTGTGGTTCCATCCGTTGATCCTCCTGCCCTGGTGTTGGTTGAGGGGGAGTTGGAGTATGTGGTGGAGAAGATTTTGGATTCTCGTATTTCGAGACGGAAACTCCAGTACCTGGTCAAGTGGAAGGGTTATGGTCAGGAACATAATTCCTGGGTCTTTGCCTCTGATGTTCATGCTGCCGATCTGGTTCGTGCCTTTCATTTGGCTCGTCCTAGGCGGCCTGGGGGCTCTGGTGAGGGTTCGGTGACCCCTCCTCAAGGGGGGGTACTGTTGTGAATTCTGTTGTCAAGCTCCCTCCTGTGGTCATGAATGGTACTTCGGCTGGTTCTGTCCATGGGCTTCCTCTGGTGGTTGTGAGTGGGGCTGCTGCTTCTGAGTTTCCTTCCACAGGTGACGAGGTTAATTCGTTAGTTGGCTGCTCTATTTAACTCCACTTAGATCATTGCTCCATGCCACCTGTCAATGTTCCAGTATTGGTCTAGTTCTCTCCTGGATCGTTCTTGTGACCTGTCTTCCCAGCAGAAGCTAAGTTCCTGCTTGTTTTTCTCTTGTTTGCTATTTTTCTGTCCAGCTTGCTATTTTGATTTTTGTCTTGCTTGCTGGAAGCTCTGGGATGCAGAGGGGCGCCTCCGCAACGTGAGTCGGTGCGGAGGGTCTTTTTGCGCCCTCTGCGTGGACTTTTGTAGGTTTTTGTGCTGATCGCAAAGTTACCTTTCCTATCCTCGGTCTGTTCAGTAAGTCTGGCCTCTCTTTGCTAAATCTATTTAATCTCTGTGTTTGTAATTTTCATCTTAACTCACAGTCATTATATGTGGGGGGCTCCCTTTTCCTTTGGGGAATTTCTCTGAGGCAAGGTAGGCTTTATTTTTCTATCTTTAGGGCTAGCTAGTTCCTTAGGCTGTGACGAGTTGCATAGGGAGCGTTAGGAGCAATCCACGGCTATTTCTAGTGTGTGTGATAGGATTAGGGATTGCGGTCAGCAGAGTTCCCACGTCCCAGAGCTTGTCCTGTATTATTAGTAACTATCAGGTCATTCCGTGTGCTCTTAACCACCAGGTCCATTATTGTCCTAACCACCAGGTCATAACAGAACCCCACTTGCCACCGCTACAGGGCAAGTGGGAAGAGCAGGGCAAAGCACCAGAACTTGCACATGTAATAGATGTGCCTTTTCTGCGCAGTAGCGAGCTGCTATTTTTAGGCTGAGAGGCAAAATCCATGGCTGCTTACCAGCCTGAAAATTGCAACCCCCAGCTGTCTGCTTTAGCAAGGCGAGTTGTCCAATATGGGGGGAACCCATGCTGTTTTTTTAAAGTATTTATTTAAATAATTAAAAAACAAATGGGGACTTCTCTATTCTTGATAATCAACCTTGCTGATACTGACTGCTGAGGGTTTCAGCCACCAGCTGTGAGTTTTGCCTGGCTGGTTATCAAAAATACAGGGGAACCCATGCTGGATTTTTTATTTATTTATTTGTTTATAGTATAGGAGCTGACTGATAAATACTCCCATCAGCTGCTTCTACTGTCACTGATATTGGCAGCAGCAGGTGTCAGATGATTGGAGCCGTCACCTGCTTACTTGAATTCAACTCATCATTCTCCCCTGCTCATGCTGAGCATCCGGCACCGGGTAACAGCGCTTACTATACATGCAGGTTTTTTTTAATATTTAAAAAAGACAAGATGTGCAGGGCTGTATGTGTGTGCGCAGGTGTTTGTGTATCTGTGTGTGTGCGTGGGTGTGCGGGGCTGTGCAAGGCTGTATGTGTGTGTATGGGGCTTTTTGTGTGCGTGCGGGTCTGTGTGTAGGCAGGCATCATCCGATGGGACTACTAGTCCCATCCAGCTATGCCTGCTACAGTGACAGCTAGACGGATGATGGAACAGTAGTAGTCCCGTCAACCGGCTAATGTGTTCAAGTGTAAAAAAAAAAAAACACATACACACACATACAGTACATACAACATACAGTATATACTTACCAATCACTTAGTCCCCAAAGCCCTTGATCACCTGTAAAAAATGTATCCATCTATCTATCTATCTATCTATCTATCTATCTATCTATCTATCTATCTATCTATCTATCTATCTATCTATCTATCATCTATCTGTCTGTCTATATCTGTCTGTCTGTCTGGAGTTGAGGAAGCTGTATGCTCAATGTCAGTAAATTGGATTCTACCAGACACCAAAAGCATTAGAATTAAATTCTGAATGCAGTGTATGCAAGCGAGGGCCTGTATTGTGGTCAGACTGTCAGGCCTGAAACCCATGTCAAGAACATGTACAAGCCTCATTTTACTTGGAAGCAGCCTCCTCAAGGGAAAGAGACAGGAGTGCCATTGACCAATCTGCACAAGCCTACGCACTTCTAGAGACTACCCATCTGGGGAGAATTTATCTTTTGCATGGTTTTGAGCAACAATGGAGTAATTAGGATATTTCCCAGAAAGTGACAAGGTCTGTGGAGTGTATTACTCAGGTGACAAGCAGTGCTACAGAGCTCCGCTAAAGGCCTTAGCTTGGCAATGACCATGTTCCAATAAGTGTAAGGCTGCAGCCTGAATAGGTATGTGAAGCCTAAAAACACAATCTCTTTGACCTGCTTAGCATGTACCGAAACAGATAATTTAAGGGAAGTGACAGTTTAAGGCTAAGTGCACACGTTGCAGAATTGCCATGGAAATTTCCACAACAATTCTGCGCCTCCTGCCGCGGGTATATCACATGCGGAATTGGCACGCATATTCCCGCTGAAAACTAGCGTTTTGCAAGCATAATTAGCTTGCAGAATGCTAGCGTTTTCCAAGCGATCTGTAGCATCGCTTGGAAAACTGATTGACAGGTTGGTCACACTTGTCAAACAGTGTTTGACAAGTGTGACCAACTTTTTACTATTGATGCAGTCTATGCCGCATCAATAGTAAAAGATAGAATGTTAAAAATAATTATAAAAAATAAAAAATGGTTATACTCAACTACTGCAAACAGCCGATCTCTTCAGCGGCTTCCGTTCCTATAGATGGTGTGTGTGCAGGACCTTCGATGACGTTGCGGTCACGTGACCGCGACGTCATCACAGGTCCTTCACACACCATCTACAGGAATGGAAGCGGCCGCGTGCAGCGCTGAGGGGCAGGAAGACTCCGGGGGCCATCGAAGGTGAGTATATAACGATTTTTTTATTTTAATTCTTTTTTTTTAATAATTATATGGTGCCCAGTCCGTGCAGGAGAGTCTCCTCTCCTCCACCCTGGGTACCAACCGCACATGATCTGCTTACTTCCCACGATTCCGCAAATTTAATGAACATGCTGCACTTTTTTCTGGAATGCGAATCCGCTCAGGAAAAAAATGCAGCATGTGCACAAAAAATGCGGATTGCATTCTATTAAATAGGATGCTTAATGTGAGCGTTTTTTTTCGCAGTTTTATAGCATTTTTATAGCGAAAAACCGCAAAAAATCTGCTACGTGTGCACACAGCCTAATAAAGAGACACAAGTCTCATTTAGCAGCCTGCAAAAGCTAGGAATAGTCTTTGTCCAGCACCGAACAATGTAAAGTGCTAACGAATATGTATGCCCTATCTAACTAACAATTTGGGAACAGACATATATGCTGACAAGGAACAACTGAACACTGCGCTGGGGCAACAAACTGGACAAGGTTGCTGACTGTTGTGTCTGTGCAACTGCAGGTTGTGGACACGAGGTATCAGTGCCTCCTTCCTGGACAGCAGATTGGGAAGGATTTAACACAGGGGGAGTGCCAGTGGTTTCTTCCTCAGACATGGATTTTGTACCCAGGTGTCCTCACACCCACCAACTGGGGTGCTATGTATGTCAGCAGGATATGGCGTATGCCAGAGGTATTATGTAGAATTTCCCTTTATAAAGGGATTTGTGGTTAGGATTTTTAAACTAGCAGACTATATATAGAGCTTCATTACTCATATTATTATTCTGTGTAAGGCTGAAAACTGAAGAAGTGTGTGGAGCATATTAATGCACTCATGTCCCACAGTGTCCAAGTGCAGACCCAAAAAATCAACATCAGGCTCCTAGATACACGCTTAAAGAGACCGTGAGAAGGGCAATACAAAAAAAATTATAATAATAGGACATATAGAGATTGAGAGTAGAAATGTGGCCATTGCACAATGTACAAAGTTTTCCAAAAAAATTTCCCATGTGGGTTATACATATGTGACTACTAAGTACTTGTTGCAGAAAGAGGAGGAGTAAGATGTTATTTCCAGAACAAAATGGTTTGGATGGTAAGGGATAGATAATTTTGTGCCGTTGTCGGACCCCCCCCCTGCCTTTCTGGGCTCATGACAGCTGATATATAAACCTGATATGTGCCCGCAACAGCCATGGGTGGAATCACAAACCACCCATGGCTGTCAACCCATTAAATGCCGCTGTCAATCTCTGACAGCAGAATTTAACTTGCGCTTCTGGCAAGCATGCCGGAAATCCCACGCATCGGTGAGCCCGTCACATGATCGCGGGTTACCGATGGGTTGGCATGACAACCAGAGGTCTACAGAAGATCTCTATGGTTGTCAAAGCAAGTGAGCATTTCTGCTACATACAGTGGGGAAAAAAGTACTTAGCCACCAATTCTCCCACTTAAAAAGATGAGAGAGGCCAGTATTTGACATATCATAGGTAGAACACAACTATTAGAGTCAAAATGAGAAAATAAATCCAGAAAATCCCTTTGTCGGATTTGGCAAGATTTTTTTTGGAAATTATGTTGGAAAATAAATATTTGGTCACCTAATAACATGCAAGTTTTCTGGCTCTCACAGACCTGTAACTTGTTATCAGTATAAACGACATCTGTCCACAACCTCAAACAGTCACACTCCAAACTCCACTATTGTGAAAACCAAAGAGCTGTTGAAGGACACCAGAAGACTGAATCTGCAATAGGAAAGCAGCTTGGTGTGATGAATTCAACTGTGGGAGCAATAATAAGAAAATGGAAGACATGCAAGACCACTGATAATCTCCCTCGATTTGGAGCTCCACGCAAGATCTCACCCCATGGGGTCAAACTGATCACAATAATGGTGAGGAAAAATCGCAGAACCACAAGGGGGACCTAGTGAATAACCTGCATAGAGCTGTGGGACCACCGTAACAAAGGCTACATCAGTAGCACACTATGCCGCCAGGCACTCAGTTCCTGCAGTGCCAGACGTGTCCCCCTGCTTAAGCCAGTACATGTCAGGGCCCATCTAAAGTTTCCTAGAGAGCATTTGGATTATCCAGAAGAGTTTTGGGAGAATGCCATATGATCTGATGAAACCAAAGTAGAACTGTTTGGTAGAAACAAAACTCATCATGTTTGGAGGAGACAGAATGCTGAGTTGCATCCAAAGAACACTATACCTACTGAGAAGCATGAGGGTGGCAACATCAGGCTTTGGGGCTTTCCGTGTACATGAAAGAATGAATGGGGCCATGTATTGTGAGATTTTGATTGCAAACCTCCTTCCATCAGCAAGGGCATTGAAGATGAAATGTGGATGGGTCTTTCAGCATGATAATGATCCCAAGCACACCTCCAGGGCAATGAAGGAGTGGCTTCAGAAGAAGCATATGAAGTTTCTGCAGTGGCCTAGCCAGTCTCCAGATCTCAACCCCATAGAAAACCTTTGGAGGGAGTTGAAAGTCCATGTTGCCCAGCGACAGGCCCAAAACATCACTACTCTAGAGGATATCCAAATGGAAGAATGGGACAATATACCACCAACAGTTTGTGCTAACCTTGTTAAGACATACACAAAATGATTGATCTCTGTCATTGCCAACAAAGGATAAATAACAAAATATTGAGATGAACTTTTGTTAATGACCAAATACTTATTTTCCACCATAATTTGCAAAACAAATCTTGTCAAATCAGACAAGGTGATTTTCTGGATTTGTTTTCTCTTTTTGACTCTCATAGTTATTGTCTACCTATGATGTCAATTACAGGCCTCTCTCATCTTTAAAAGAGGGAGAACTTGCACAATTGGTGCCTGACTAAATACTTTTTTCCCCACTGCATCACTTCTATTTTCAATCTGGTACATTAGCACTGAAATTGTACACAACAGTTGCATTAGGCCTTTGTTGTGTGCTCTGAACTCCTATCACCACATAGTACAAGCATAAAATGGCATTCTTTGGCCAGCCTGTATCTATTATACTGGCTGTAATAGTCTCCCCTGATCAGCTAGGCTAGGCCATGTGATCTGATTGTGGCACTGAATTTTGGCGAAGCCCGCTGTGCCTGATGCCATAAGCATACTCATTGCAGTGTTTGAAATTGCATTGGTCATTTGTTTTTTGTCATGATTCTTGCTAATTAAATCACAGGCTAATGGAATTCATGTTAAACCATGAAATTTAGGAAATTTGACTTGAACTTGATCCTCCGTGGATCTATTCACTCATTTATACTGGTAAGAGATTGTCAATGCTCTTGTAAGCAAATTTAGTATCTAAGAAGGTATTTCTAAAATAAAATGATAAAAAGTGACATGTGTTGGGGATTAGTGATGGGCAAGTATGCTCATTACTCGAGATTTCCCGAGCATGCCCGGGTGTTGTCTAAGTATTTGGGCGTTCTTGGAGATTTAGTTTGTGTCACCGCAGCTGCAAGATTTGCAGCTGCTAGACAGCATGAATACATGTGGGGATTCTCTTACAAACAGGCAATCCCTGAATGTATTCAGTCTGTCTAGCAGTCGCAAATCATGCAGCTGCGGCGACACAAACTAAATCTCCAAGCACGCCCAAATACTTGGAGAATACCCAAGCATGCTCAGGAAAACTCGAGTAACGAGCATACTCGCCCATCACTATTGGGGATTTGTTATATCTGCAGATTTTTGTTGTGCTAAATGGCAGGCAATGAGCTTTGCATTCAGCAAATGCCAGGGACATTTTGTTAATGCTAAACATCGAGTCCTGAGAGAATTAAGAGATGTAACTCTTTTGAATTTTTTTTATCACACATTTTTGCCTTATGTTCACACATGCATATTGTCATTGTCAAATTAGAGATGTGAATAAGTGCAACGTGTGGGTTTAATAAAGCTGAATGCAAGAGTGAATCATTCTTTTAAGCAGTTTGATTAAATGTTCTACAGTCATAACTTGACTAATGGACTAAAAATCTTTTCTGTCACACTTTTAATTAACAAGTTGATAATTTATTAATATATTTGTGCATGAAAAGGTAACCAGTCATGTCCCCTAAATGGACTATTCTGCCAGTTTCATGTTGCAGATGTTGATTGATGTGTTCTAATAAGATCTATTCAAAAATGAGCTTTTATATTCTTGCTCAAGTATAAGGAGTAGGAAATTTTAGTTAGAACCAATTTGGAGGTGCATAGCGGCCCCCAGACTAAACATGTCTCGAATCCTTTGACTTTTAAGGTAAGCCTATCAGTATGTCAGGGCAATATGTAAAATTTAGCAGAATATGTGGTTTCATACCATAATGAGGAACATATTGAGGATGTCAATCATTGCCCATTATCAGAGGCAGGGCAATTCTGGGGAAAGCGATTTCTTACTAGAAAAGTCCTGCCTCAATTCAATGCGGAGCAGTAACATAAAAGACCTTACTACAGTCATCACCACATATAATGCTATAATGCTATAGAATTGTTAGGTATGGTTTGGCATTCTGACAGGTTCCCATTAAGCTATATTTTTATTCAACCAAATAAATTCTGGAGTTTACAGATAAATGTGCATGCAAAGGTGGGTCATGCTAATCTGGTGCATAAGAGTAACATTTCCAAATGTGCTTTTCCTTCTCTAGTCCTTTGTACTTAACCCCTTTCCAATGCAGCCAATTTTAGTTTGTTGCATGTTAATTTTGTACTTCCTTTCTTACAAGATTAACGTCTGTCAGATGCCATAGGCTCAAAAAAGGCTACCTTGGACAGACTTGGCACTAGCCATTCATTCATTACAGCATAATCCAGAAGAACCCTGGCTTCACCCCTTAAAGGGACTCTGTCACCTGAATTTGGCGGGACTGGTTTTGGGTCATATGGGCGGAGTTTTCGGGTGTTTGATTCACCCTTTCCTTACCCGCTGGCTGCATGCTGGCTGCAATATTGGATTGAAGTTCATTCTCTGTCCTCCGTAGTACACGCCTTGCTATGCACAAGGCAATCTTTCTATGGAGGACAGAGAATGAACTTCAATCCAATATTGCAGCCAGCATGCAGCCAGCGGGTAAGGAAAGGGTGAATCAAAACCCCAAAAACCCCGCCTCCATGGCTGAAGATTGTTCCCTCCAAATTCAGGTGACAGCGTCCCTTTAAACCCATAGCTTACTGACTGAGCAGCACCAACAGACCAAGGAATTAAACAGGACCATTGTGCTGTCAACATGCGTGACTGCTCACAACAAAGGTGTTGCACCTTACAGCGACCGAAGTAGAAACAGAGGGGAGAATTGCTTTGATGTTACACCAAGGGACATAACTTTTTTATTTTTCTGTAAACATCCATATGGGGCTTGTTTTTTTTGCAGGACGATTTGTGCTTTTGAATAACATCTTTCATTTTGCCATCTATAATATAATGCTAGGAGCGTCACTCTGTCCAAAGCCTTTATAGACTGCGCAAGAGCGATGCGCCTGTGCAGTCTGGACCCCACAGAGTTACGCATCTAGCAGTAGCGTAGCTACAGGGGGGGCAGAGGGGGCCATCGCCCTGGTAACTGATACCATTACATTCTGGGGCAGAGAAGGGAGAATTGATCCCCCTGCTCTGCCGTCCAGCTGTTATGGGGCCCCTGAGCAGGCGGGGGGGGAGGCGGTGCCAGCAGTGGGCCCCCACCTGACATCGCAGGATCAGCTGCATCAGAATCTAGCTGATGCAGCTGACCGCCTTGATGAGGGAAGGAGCACTAGGCTCCTTCTCCCATCATCCCCCTGTCAGCATCTGATGTCACCGACACCGACACTGACAGGGGGCACGATGACGTCACTGCCCGGCGCCCGCTGTCCGGAGGTGAGAGGGAGCAGGGAGCAGTGTAGGAACCAGGAAGAAAAGAGGTGAGTATTTATTGGTTTTCTTTATGGATGCTGCCTTATACTACAGAGTCTGCTTGTGGTGGGGTGCTGCCTTATATTACAGAGTCTGCCTGTGGGGGGAGCTATATTATATAACACAGAAGTTACCACGGAATATCACAAAATATATATATATCTATACCACATATACCATAAATTATTTTAAATAGTGATTCCAGGTACTCTGTGAAGAGATGTGTGATTACCACCACCACAAGGAGTAAAGAAAACACCCCTACCCCGTGACCATAGACCTACCAGAGATTAACACCACACCAGGATCTTAATTATTAAAATAAATTTTTATTACAAAATTCAAATAGCACCCCGACACGCGTTTCGGAAGAATTCCTTCGTCAGGGGGTCCGGAACGCGCGTCGGGGTGCGTTTCCCACAGGACTCAGCAACCCAAGGTATATATTGCCAATATAATTTTCGATCCCCTCCGCATTTTTTATAAATCATATAGCGCTTCATTGTATCCCTTGCAGCTGAGCAATTACCTCTTCTTAGCACTATGTATAGCAACTTTTTTGGCACATACATATATTCTTTATAAGCACAGCACACAGCACTTTCTGTGTGGTTTTTGGCTCATCTGAGCAAGGAAGCACGTTTGTGTAATAGTAAGCAGCTGGTCTTTGCGTGATCCTGCACGCGGCATTTTTCCTTGGTATTTAGGTTTACAGCACTTTAGCACTTATAGATGTACACAGGTGTATAAGCAGAGTATATAGATATATTATTTCTTTGGCACATGTTTTATATTTCGTATATATATTATATATATTTTTATAATTTTTTTCATCAGTTTTATGTTTTTTTTCACGCTAATTTTACATATATTTTTGTATATATATATATATATATATATATATATATATATTACTTTTTTAGATAACCTGTGTTTCGATCAACATTTGGTAGAGTAGATCCTTGTAGCACATAAGCACTTTAACCATTACATCTAGTCTTCTTTTGTTTCAAATATTTCTACAGTTGCATGGTTCCATCTTAATACTTACTGCAATAAAAATTGCTCATTTGCTATATATGGTATATATTAATTTTGTATACTGAATTTTGTATACATAATATTGATAGGGATCTGTATTGTTCTGGGTATTGCTGCTATTATATTGTATATTATATTATAACTGTTATTGTCCTGTGGTGCGTACTGGTATTTGATTTTAAATATTATTGTAATGTTGCTATTTGAATTTTGTAATAAAAATTAATTTTAATAATTAAGATCCTGGTGTGGTGTTAATCTCTGGTAGGTCTATGGTCACGGGGTAGGGGTGTTTTCTTTACTGTGGGGGGAGCTGCCTCATGCTACAGAGTCTACCTAAGGGGTGCTGCCTTATACTACAAGGTCTGCCTATGGGGTGCTGCCTTATACTACAGAGTCTGCCTATGGGTATGTTCACACGTTCCTGATTTCCATCCTTTTTTTTTCAGGACTGAAACCGCAGCTCTTGGCAGAAAACGCAGGTCCTTTTTTTGGTCCTTTTTTTGTGCTTTTTTGGTGCGTTTTTTGATGCGTTTTTTGATCCTTTTTTTATGCAGTTTTCTATGCAGAGTCTGTGTGTTTTCTAGGAAGTTTTTTTAGGGTTAAAATGGCTGAAAATACCCTAACCCTAACCCTAACCCTACCCCTAACCCTACCCCTAACCCTAACCCTACCCCTAACCCTACCCCTAACCCTACCCCTAACCCTAACCCTACCTCTAACCTTAGTGGAAAAAAAAAAAATTCTTAATTTTTTTATTGTCCCTACCTATGGGGGTGACAAAGGGGGGGGTGTCATTTACTATTTTTTTATTTTGATCACTGAGATAGGTTATATCTCAGTGATCAAAATGCACTTTGGAACGAATCTGCCGGCCGGCAGATTCGGCGGGCGCACTGCGCATGCGCCCGCCATTTTGCAAGATGGCGGCGCCCAGGGAGAAGACGGCCGGACGGACACCGGGAGGCCGGGTAAGTATAAGGGGGGGAGATTAGGGCACGGGGGGGCATCGGAGCACGGGGGGGGGCATCGGAGCACGGGGGGAGGGCATCGGAGCACGGGGGGGGAAGGGCATCGGAGCACGGGGGGAGGGCATCGGAGCACGGGGGGGGCATCGGAGCATGGGGGGGTGGGATCGGGGCAGCCACACTCCGCCCACGCACTTCCGCCCGCTTCCCCGCACTTCCTGCTGCAGCGGTTCGGCACCACAAACCGCAATAAAACCCGCAGATATATTTTTGATCTGCGGGTTTTACTGCGGGTTTGACCTCACAATGGAGGTCTATGGGTGCAGAACCGCTGCGGCTCCGAAAAAAGAAGTGACATGGTACTTCTTTTTTACCGCGGCTATTCAGCGCGGCTTTTTTTCCCGATTCCTGCATCATGTGCACAGTGGTTCCTGTTTTCCATAGGGTACATTGTACTGTACCCTGCATGGAAAACAGCTGCGGAACCGCAGCGGCAAAAACGCTGCGGTTCCGCAGAAAAAAACGCACTGTGTGAACATGGCCTATGGGGGTGCTGCATTATACTACAGAGTTTGCCTATGGGGTGTTGCCTTATACTACAGAGTCTGCCTATGGGGTGGCGCTTTATACTATAGAGTCTGCCTATGGGGGCTGCCTTATATTACAGAGTCTGCCAATGGGGTGCTGCCTTATACTACAGAGTCTGCCTATGGGTTGCTGCCTTATACTATAGAGTCTGCCTATGGGGGGCTGCCTTATACTACAGAGTCTGCCTATCGGGGCTGCCTTATGCTATAGAGTCTGCCTATGGGGGTGCTGCATTATACTACAAAGTTTGCCTATGGGGTGCTGCCTTACAATACAGAGTCTGCCTATGCGGTGCTGTCTTATACTACAGCGTCTGCCTATGGGGTTCTGCCTTATGCCACATGGTCTGCCTATGGGGGCTACCTTATGCTATAGAGTCTGTCTATAGGGGTGCATTATACAGTATAGAGTAGGTCTATGGGGAGTGCATTATACTATATGGAGTCATATGGGGTGCATTATACTTAATTGAGGACTGTCTGGTGCATTGTACCATATGGAGGCTATATATTGTGCCATCATACAGTGTGGAGATTACAGTGAGGGGGTCATCTTATAATGTTGGAGTCATCAAACAGTTTGGGCTACTAAGGTTCCTGTATACTGTGTGGGTGGTACTATACAATGAGGGGGCATTATACTGTGTACAAGAGAGCATCATACTGTGTATAAGGAAGCTGTACAGGGGAGACTCGGGACATTATTCAATGTTAAGTGGGCACTTATTGTTATAGGGGAACTTTGGTTGCTCTGACTATCAAAGGGGCACACAGGACAATTTTACTTTCTAGGGGGCAAAATGTGGGCACTATTTTTTATGGCACTTGCACCTGGCATTACTATATTAACGAGGGTTGCTTTAGAATTTAGAGGGCACAGAGAACCACACAACAGATGCAGTAATAGGGACACATACGGCAGCAGCAGCTCAGCATTCGGATATCAGCAGGATGAGGAGTTTGTGCAGGTTGGGAATAGATGGTGATGGCTGAAAATATGAGGCATGAAATGTGTCTTTGCTGTTTTCTCTGGTTGGAAGAAGTTGTCATGTTGGTCTGGGCCTGATGGAAAAGACAAGAAAAGTGAATGACTCCATCAGAAAGAATGTCAGCGGTAAGTTATTATCTGTAACTGTGCTGTGATTACTTATATTTTCTGTAGGACTGATATCTACCACTGACCATATGGCGGTAATATCAATATTGGTCTTTATATAGAGATTATTTTCAGTAACATCGACATGTGAGGTCCTCCTCCACTATTAGGGTGTGTCACCAAGTTGTAATCAAGGTTACCTGGTTAGGGGCCCACTCAGAAGCTTCGCCCCCCCCGAACCCCCTGAACCAAAAACCAAAATCCTAGCTATGCCTCTGGCATCCGGGGATGAGCATTGTGGCCCACTGAACGCATACCACGATCTCCGGCACAACAACTTACCTATCCGATATTGCCATGGAGTCTCTTCGGTCCAGAGGCCGGGACATGAATCATCCATTGGAAATGGCACATACGTATAGCGCACCTCAGGTGCCATTTTGTAAGATACGCATCTGCGGATGAGGATTGTGGCCCAAGAGGGTTGTGCTGCCAGAATCGGCACCTGCGCAGTCCACGCTTTATGGCACCATTTTTTTTTACTGAATCCATATATAAAATACATCAGTGGAGCAATCCAGCCACTTTCATATATATATATAGAAAATGCATCAGCGCAGCAAGCCAGGATGAGAGCAGCACATGACAGAATGAGGGCGCAGAATGGGTGCAGCACATGACAGAATGGGGGCACAGGTAGGGAACAGCACATGACAGAATGGGAGCGCAGGATGGGAGCAGCATGACAGGATGGAAACGCAGGATGAGAGCACCACATGACAGGATAGGGACACAGGATGAGAGCAGCACATGACAGGTTGGGGGCGCATAATTGGAGTAGCACATACCAGGATGGGGGCAGCACATACCAGAATTGGGATGCAGGATGAGAGCACATGACAGGATGAGAGCACAGTAAGAGAGTAGCACATGACAAGATGGAGGTGCTCAAAACAGGATGAGGGTGCAGGCTGGGGGCTGCACATGACAAGAAGGGGGCACAGGATGGGGCTGCAGATGACAGGAAGGGGGCACAAGATGGTAGTAGCACATGACAAGATTAGGGTGCAGGATGGAAGCGGCACATACCAGGAATGAGACCATATACCAATATAAATGCTCGTCACCCGGGCGTAGAACGGGTTCAATAGCTAGTATAATATGTTGGAAAATAGGAATAAAATTCCAAGTATGGTATAAATTGCAAAAAAAACTCTGCAATTCCAACATTATTTTTAGGGTTTTGTTATTCCAGCTTCTATTGTGTGGTAAAAATGACTTAATGTCATGATTCACCATGTAAGTAAAATTAAGTCCACACCAAACATGTCAAATTTTATCATTTTAACCTCTTAATGGCCAAGCCAGTTTGGACCTTAATGACCAAGCCAAATATTTACAATTCTGACCACTGTCACATTATGACTGGGTGATAATTGGGGAATGCTTCAATCCCACTGATTCTGAGATTGTTATTTTCAAGACATATTGTACTTCATGATAGTGGTAAAATTTCTTTGTTATGACTTGCGTTTTTTGTGAAAAAAATCAGAAATTTGTTGAAAATTTTACAATTTTAAAACTTTAAAATCAGAGAGATATTGAATACAAAATAGTTAATAAATAACATTTCCCACATGTCTACTTTACATCACCAAAATTTTTGGAAAAAAATATTTTGTTAGGACGTTAAAAGGGTTAAAATTGATGAGCAATTTCTCTTTTTTTTTTTTTTTAAATATTCAAAACCATTTTTTTAGGGACCACATCATATATGAAGTGACTTTGCGGGCCTGTATAACAGAAAATACCCAAAAGTTACACGTTACACAAAGTTACAAGTTAAATAACTGTACCCCTCAAGTTGCCCCAAACCACATTCAAGAAGTGTATTAACCATTTGGTTTTTTTAACAGGAACTGAAGCAATGCAGAGGAAAAAATGAACATTTAATTTTTTTCACAAAAAATGACTTTAGACCCAAACTTTATTTTCTCAAGGGTAACAGTAGAAAATTGACCTTAAAATTTGTTGCGCAATTTCTCCTGAATACGCCAATATCTTATTTGTGGGGAAAATCTACTGTTCGGGCGCACGGCAGGGCTCAGAAGGCAAGGAGCACCGTTTGCCTTTTTGACTGTTAAATTTGCTGGAATAATTAGCAGTTACCATTTTATGTTTGGAGAGACTTTGATGTGCCTAAACAGTGAAAACCCCCTCAAGTGAGACCATTTTGGAAACTACACCCCTCAAGGATTTTATACAGGGGTATAGGGAGCATTTTGAACCCACACGTATGACACAAAATTTGATAAAATTAGATTGTCATATTGAATACATCGTCATTAGTGTTCAGTGCAAGCGCTCGTTACTCCAGTCTGCATTAGGTGCTCGGGTATGCACCGAATATTGCGGGTCCTCAAGTGGCATGCTTGATTCCTGCCCTGCATGTTTGCAGCTATTAGACACAAAAAAGCACATGCAGGGATCTGTGCATACCCGAGCACCCGATGAAAAGTCGAGCAGTGAGAACTTGCAATGAACTCCAGACATCATGTTTTTTTTGTTTTTCTTACTTTTGAAAAAAAAACAATTCTAACTCCAACCCCAACCCTAACCCCAATCTTAATCTTTATCTAACTAATAGGATGATAAAGGGATATTTGAGTTATTATTTTTTTATTTAGATCACTGTGATAGGGCTGATATAGAAGGGTTAATGTTTTGCCTTTAATTGCTAGAATGTGTTTAGTCATGATGCAGTAGTCTGGTAGGCTCCTCTTCAAGGATTTTATACTTCTTATCATGTATGTTTTCAATAGTCAGCCCCAACATGTTCTGTGTGCGTGGTAAATGAAGAATGACCCTGGGTAATGGTGGGGGCTACATGTGTTACATTTGTTGTAAATGGTATAAAATACTGCCTCTTGCTGCATTACATCAGATAAAAGTGACTTTGCTCACAGAACATGTGCGATTTCCTTTTTCTCCAAGCGCTTGTAAATGAAAGGCGTAACCTCCTGATTTGGCCTCACTGGTGATCTGGCATGTCTGACATTGGGTCTGAACGCAAACAGCTACAACAGGGCCTATCACAATGATCAAAAGGAATCAATAGGAAAAATTTTCTATTGTGGCCGAGTACCAGCAGGCTGATCTCGGTGGGTGCACTGCGCATGGGCCCACCATTTTTTTTTCCCCTGGAAGAGGATCCCAGGCCGAGGGACAGATCAGAAAGGCCCGGGGATGGTGAAGATACTGGGGGGTCTCAGGGGGCATAATCTCTCTCTCCTCTGACATGTATATCATGTCAAAAGAGAGAGAAATCATTGAAACTGCGGTGACACTTATTTTTTGTGATTGGGCCCTGATCATGTTCTCCAGGGTCTCAAACATCAGTCATAGCCGAGACCCCAAAGATTTTTCACCTCTGGTGGGAGCTACAGCCTTCATCCTGATGGCCATTTTAAAATGGTGATGAGGGAATAAGTAACCTTAGTGGCCGCCATTTTAATGCGTATCCGAGGTAGTTAAGGGGTTAAGGGTAATTTTGTTTTATTTGTTTTAATAAAATGTTTTTTGTGTTGCTATATTTCAGACTTTGTAAGGTTTTTTTTCTTGGTTATTAGTCCTGTGTGAAGGCCTTTATTTTGCAAGGTGAGTTGACATTTTTACTGATATCATTTTGGGATAGATACAAATTTTTGATAATTCCTGATTGCAGCACCACAACCCCCCCCCCCAAAAAAAAAAAAAAAAAAACAGAACAAAACACAATTTTGGCATTTTATTCTGTTTCTGTTGTGTACAGATTATGTTACTTCATATTTTAATTTTATATTAAAGTACATCAGAATTTTATATATGTAGTAATACCACACGTTTTGTTTTTAAATGTGTTTGTATGTGTTGAGTTGAAGTTTTTATTGTTATCATTTTAGTTTCATGCAGTATGATGTTTTGATCACTTTACATAAATGGGAATGCAGGAGTTTCCATTCCTTTTTATTTTCAGCCTTTGGTTGAGCCAGCTATCATTCAGCGCCAGGATGTGGTCACAGTCACTGTTCACTATGTACAAAGCGGTGACTGAAACCACACTCCTATGACTGAAAGCTTCTGAAAGTTATAAAGTTTATTTCCTCCAGGCTGCCATGCACCATATCTGCAAATTAGTAGTATTTTGGGAGGTGATAAGATCCCTTTAAGGGGTAAAAAGTTACACTTTGTACACACACACACCACAACTTAAAAGCAGAAGCTACCTAAAATGACAGATACCTTTTAATGTATAATATAAGGTAAACTTTGTGATGTTTACATTTTTGGGGAAAAAAAAATCTTTTAAATGTACTATGGGTGTTTTTTAGTTTGTGCAGAGAAGATGTGTTAAAATGAATTGCTTGATGATTACTACAAATGCTTTTTAATAATAATAATCTTTATTTTTATATAGCGCTAACATATTCCACAGCGCTTTACACATTATCATCACAATCTAGGTTCCCTATCATACTGATAGGGAACGTCTTTGGAATGTGGGAGGAAACCGGAGTACCCGGAGGAAACCCAGGCAAACACGGAGAGAACATACAAACTCTTTGCAGATGTTGTCCTTGGTGGGGTTTGAACCCAGGACTCCAGCGCTGCAAGGCTGCTGTGCTAACCACTGTGCCACCGTACAGCCCTGAAACACTACAAAATTATGATCTATAAAAAACTGTAAAGAATACATTTCTTCTTCACTCACAAATATCAAAATTACAAAACTGTCAAATGATCGGAATAATGTAGAAGAAGGCTGAATAAAATGCTTAAAATCCCTTCCTACCAGATATAAATATTGAGTAATTTTCCGCATTGTATTTACATTTTGCAATATGTTCTAACGATATGCAAATCTTGCTTCTTTATTTGTTATAAATCTCAAGTCAGGTATAAAAATAATTACATTCTCGAACTACTTTGCTGCTTAAGTTAAACACAATAGAAGTGGTTTGCTTCAGCTTTCAGTAAGTGAGAAGTATTGAGTCTAAGCCTCTGACGTAAGCGAGGACAATAAATGTAAAAAAGATATTATTTATTAATGGTTGAAATGTAGAGAAATCCTATCCCAACATGCATCACATAAGGCTTAACCCCTTAGCGACCGCCGATACGCCTTTTAACGGCGGCCGCTAAGGGTACTTAAACCACAGCGCCGTTAATTAACGGCGCTGTGGAAAAAGTCCATAGCGCCCCCCAGAGGCCGATTTTCTCCGGGGTCTCGGCTGCCGAGGGTAGCCGAGACCCCAGAGAACATGATTCGGGGTTTTTTTAACCCACCCCGCATTTGCGATCGCCGGTAATTAACCGTTTACCGGCGATCGCAAAAAAAAAAAAAAAAAAAAGCGATCTCTTTTTAATTTCTCTGTCCTCCGATGTGATCGCACATCGGAGGACAGAGAAAAGGGGTCCCAGGTCACCCCCCAATACTCACCTAGCTCCCCCGATGCTCCTCGTGTCTCCCGGTGGGCGCCGCCATCTTCAAAATGGCGGGCGCATGCGCAGTGCGCCCGCCGGCCGGCACCGGGAGAATCTTTGGGGTCTCGGCTGCCGGGGGTAGCCGAGACCCCAAAGAGCACGATCGGGGTCGGTATTACCGACCCCTGTTTTGCGATCGCCGGTAATTAACTGTTTACCGGCGACCGCAAAAAAAAAAAAAAAAGTAAAGTGTAATTCTCTGTCCTCTGATGTGATCGCACATCAGAGGACAGAGAAATAGGGGGATTTGGGGACCCTAGCATACTCACCTAGGTCCCTGGATCCTCTTGCTGCTCCTCCTGGCCGCCGGCAGCAGAACATGGCGGACGCATGCCCAGTGCGCCCGCCATCTGTCTCCATCTGCCGGCCGGCAGGAGAACAGCAGTTGGGGCTAAAATTAGGGGTAGGGTTAGGGTTAGGGGTAGGGTTAGGGTTAGGGTTAGGGGTAGGGTTAGGTTAGGGTTAGGTTAGGGGTAGGGTTAGGGGTAGGGTTAGGGGTAGGGTTAGGTTAGGGGTAGGGGTAGGGTTAGGTTAGGGTTAGTGGTAGGGTTAGGGTTAGGGGTAGGGTTAGGGTTAGGTTAGGGGTAGGGTTAGGGGTAGGGTTAGGGTTAGGGGTAGGGTTAGGGGTAGGGTTAGGTTAGGGTTAGGGGTAGGGTTAGGGTTAGGGGTAGGGTTAGGGGTAGGGTTAGGGGTAGGGTTAGGTTAGGGTTAGGGGTAGGGTTAGGTAAGGGTTAGGGGTAGGGGTAGGGTTAGGTTAGGGGTAGGGCTAGGGTTGGGGCTAAATTTAGGGTTAGGGTTGGGGCTAAATTTAGGGTTAGGGTTGGGGCTAAACTTAGGGTTAGGCTTCTTTCACACTTACGTCGGTACGGGGCCGTCGCAATGCGTCGGCCCGACATACCGACGCACGTTGTGAAAATTGTGCACAACGTGGGCAGCAGCTGTAGTTTTTCAACACATCCGCTGCCCAATCTATGTCCTGGGGAGGAGGGGTAGGGTTAGGTTAGGGTTAGGGGTAGGGTTAGGGGTAGGGGTAGGGTTAGGTTAGGGGTAGGGCTAGGGTTGGGGCTAAATTTAGGGTTAGGGTTGGGGCTAAATTTAGGGTTAGGGTTGGGGCTAAACTTAGGGTTAGGCTTCTTTCACACTTACGTCGGTACGGGGCCGTCGCAATGCGTCGGCCCGACATACCGACGCACGTTGTGAAAATTGTGCACAACGTGGGCAGCAGCTGTAGTTTTTCAACACATCCGCTGCCCAATCTATGTCCTGGGGAGGAGGGGGCGGAGTTACGGCCACACATGCGCGGTCAGAAATGGCGGATGCGACGTACAAAAAAACGTTTCATTGAACTTTTTTTGTGCCGACGCTCCGCCAAAACACAACTGATCCAGTGCACGACGGACGCGACGTGTGGCCATCCGTCACGATCCGTCGGCAATACAAGTCTATGGGCAAAAAACGCATCCTGCGAGCACATTTGCAGGATCCGTTTCTTGTCCAAAACGACGGATTGCGACGGAATGCCAAACGACGCAAGTGTGAAAGTAGCCCTAGGGCTAGGGTTAGGGTTGGGGCTAAAGTTAGGGTTAGAGCTGGGATTAGGGTTAGGGTTTGGATTAGGGTTCGTATTAGGGTTAGGGTTGGCATTAGGGTTACGCTTGGGATTAGGGTTAGGTTTGGGATTAGGGTTAAGGTTAGGGTTGTGATTAGGGGTGTATTGGGATTAGGGTTAGGTTTGAGGTTAGGGTTGAGATTAGGATTAGGGGTGTGTTGGATTTAGGGTTTTGATTAGGGTTATGGTTAGGGTTGACATTAGGGTTGTTTTGGGGTAAGGGTTGTGATTATGGTTAGGGTTAGTGATTAGGATTATGGATGAGGTTGGGATTAGGGTTAGGGGTGTGTTGGGGTTAGGGTTGGAGCTAGAATTGGGGGGTTTCCACTGTTTAGGTACATCAGGGGGTCTCCAAACACGACAGCCAATTTTGCGCTCAAAAAGTCAAATGGTGCTCCCTCCCTTCTGAGCTCTGCCGTGCGCCCAAACAGTGGGTTACCCCCACATATGGGGCATCAGCGTACTCGGGATAAATTGGACAACAACTTCTGGGGTCCAATTTCTCTTGTTACCCTTGTGAAAATAAAAACTTGGGGGCTACAAAATCATTTTTGTGAAAAAAAAAATATTTTTTATTTTCACGACTCTGCATTCTAAACTTCTGTGAAGCACTTGGGCATTCAAAGTTCTCACCACACATCTAGATAAGTTCCTTGGGGGGTCTAGTTTCCAAAATGGGGTCACTTGTGGGGGGTTACTACAGTTTAGGTACATCAGGGGCTCTGCAATCGCAACATAATGCCCACAGACCATTCTATCAAAGTCTGCATTCCAAAAAGGCGCTCCTTCCCTTCCGAGCTCTGCCGTGCACCCAAACAGTGGTTTACCGCCACATATGGCGCATCAGCGTACTCGGGATAAATTGGACAACAACTATTGCAGTCCAATTTCTCCTGTTACCCTTGTGAAAATAAAAACTTGGGGGCTACAATATCTTTTTTGTGGAAAAAAAATATTTTTTATTTTCACGACTCTGCATTCTAAACTTCTGTGAAGCACTTGGGCATTCAAAGTTCTCACCACACATCTAGATAAGTTCCTTGGGGGGTCTAGTTTCCAAAATGGGGTCACTTGTGGAGGGTTTCTACTGGTTAGGTACATCAGGGGCTCTGCAAACGCAACATAATACCCGCAGACCATTCTATCAAAGTCTGCATTCCAAAACGGCGCTCCTTCCTTCCGAGCTCTGCCGTGCGCCCAAACAGTGGTTTACCCCCACATATGGGGTACCAGCATACTCAGGACAAATTGGACAACAACTTTTGGGGTCCAGTTTCTCTTGTTACCCTTGTGAAAATAAAAATTTGGTGGCTAAAAAATCTTTTTTGTGGAAAAAAAAAATATTTTTTATTTTCACGGCTCTGCATTATAAACTTCTGTGAAGCACATGGGCATTCAAGGTTCTCACCACACATCTAGATAAGTTCCATGGGGGGTCTAGTTTCCAAAATGGGGTCACGTGTGGGGGATTTCTACTGTTTAGGCACATCAGGGGCTCTCCAAACGCGACATGGCGTCCGATCTCAATTCCAGCCAATTCTACATTGAAAAAGTAAAACGGCACTCTTTCTCTTCCAAGCTCTGCGGTGCGCCCAAACAGTGGTTTACCCCCACATATTGGGTATCGACGTACTCAGGAGAAATTGCACAACAACTTTTGTGGTCTAATTTCTCCTGTTACCCTTTTGAAAATAAAAATTTGTGGGCAAAAAGATCATTTTTGTAGAAAAAATGCAATTTTTTTTTTTCACAGCTCTACGTTATAAACTTCTGTGAAGCACATGGGGGTTCAAAGTGCTCGCCACACATCTAGATAAGTTCCTTAAGGGGTCTAGTTTCCAAAATGGTGTCACTTGTGGGGGGTTTCCACTGTTTAGGCACATCAGGGGCTCTCCAAACGCGACATGGCGTCCAATCTCAATTCCAGCCAATTCTACATTGAAAAAGTAAAACGGCACTCCTTCTCTTCCAAGCTCTGCGGTGCGCCCTAACAGTTGTTTACCCCCACATATTGGGTATCAGCGTACTCAGGAGAAATTGCACAACAACTTTTGTGGTCTAATTTCTCCTGTTACCCTTGTGAAAATAAGAATTTGTGGGCAAAAAGATCATTTTTGTGTAAACAAAAGCGATTTTTTATTTTCACGGCTCTACGTTATAAACTTCTGTGAAGCACTTGGGGGTTCAAAGTGCTCACCACACATCTAGATAAGTTCCTTAAGGGGTCTAGTTTCCAAAATGGTGTCACTTGTGGGGAGTTTCCACTGTTTAGGTACATCAGGGGCTCTCTAAATGTGACATGGTGTCCGATCTCAATTCCAGCCAATTCTGCATTGAAAAAGTCAAACGGCGCTCCTTCACTTCTAAGTTCTGCGGTGCGCCCTAACAGTGGTTTACCCCCACATATGGGGTATTGGCGTATTCAGGAGAAATTGCATAAAAAAATTTATGGTTACATTTCTGTTTTTACACTTGTGAAAATAAAAAAAATGGTTCTGAATTAAGATGTTTGCAAAAAAAAGTTAAATGTTCATTTTTTCCTTCCACATTGTTTCAGTTCCTGTGAAGCACGTAAAGGGTTAATAAACTTCCTGAATGTGGTTTTGAGAACCTTGAGGGGTGTAGTTTTTAGAATGGTGTCACACTTCATTATTTTCTATCATATAGACCCCTCAAAATGACTTCAAATGTGATGTGGTCCCTAAAAAAAAATGGTGTTGTAAAAATGAGAAATTGCTGGTCAACTTTTAACCCTTATAACTCCCTAACAAAAAAAAATTTTGTTTCCAAAATTGTGCTGATGTAAAGTAGACATGTGGGAAATGTTATTTATTAACTATTTTTTATGACATATCTCTCTAATTTAAGGGCATAAAAATACAAAATTTGAAAATTGCAAAATTTTAAAAATTTTCGCCATATTTCCGTTTTTTTCATAAATAATCGCAAGTAATATCGAAGAAATGTTACCACTAACATGAAGTACAATATGTCACGAAAAAACAATCTCAGAATCAGCGGGATCCGTTGAAGCGTTCCAGAGTTATAACCTCATAAAGTGACAGTGGTCAGAATTGCAAAAATTGGCCTGGTCATTAAGTACCAAATTGGCTCTGTCACTAAGGGGTTAAGAGACTTAAATGTTTATTTCATAGCTTTGGCAAAGTAAACATGCAGTTGAGAGATTCTTTTGAATTGTGACCATGTAGGGTGAAAAACACCTCATTGTTATCTCTCCCATTTCTACAAGTTTGAAGACATTACTAGTGTTGAGCATTCCGATACTGCAAATATCGGGTATCGGCCGATATTCGCTGTATCGGAATTCCGATACCGAGTTCCGATATTTTTGCGATATCGGAAATCGGAATCGGAAGTTCCTATAGTGCAATTATGCAGTATAAGGAAGTGTGGGCGGTGCGTGGGTGGTGCATGGGAGGAGACTGGGTGTGTGTGTGCGGGCAGTGTCTGTGCGTGACCGTGGGGCTCTCTGCGTGTGTGCCGGGGCTCTATGCGGCGTGCGGGGTCTCTGTGCGGCGTGTGGGGTCTCTGTGCGGTGTGCAGGGTCTCTGTGCGGCGGGTGGGTTGTTTCTGCGGCGGGCGGAGTCTCTGTGTGGTGGGTGTGGTCTCTGTGCAGTGGGCGGGTCTCTGCGGAGCGTGCGGGGGTCTCTGTGGGGCGTGCGGGGTGTCGCTGCGGTGGGCAGAGTCTCTGTTCGGTGGGTCTCTGTGCGGCAGGCGGGGTCTCTGCGGGGCATGCGGGTGTCTCTGTGTGGCTTGCGGGGTGTCTGTGCAGGGTCTCTGGGGCGTGCGGCATGTCTCTGTGCGGGGTGTCTCAGTGCGGGCATCGTCCGATGGGACTACAAGTCCCATCGGACGATGCCTACTACACTGACAGTGATTGACACATTAGCCAATGATGGGACAGTAGTAGTCCCATCATCCAGCTAATGTGTTGAATGAAAAAAAAAAATACTCCATAGATACTCCATACATACTCCATACATACTCCATACAGTACATTCATACATTACATACATGACATACAGTACATTAAACATAGAGTTCATACTCACCATTACTTGTCATTTTGATCCCCAAAGCCAGTGTCATCTGTAAAAAAGATGAAAAAAACAAACAACCAATATACTCACACGACGATCTCCCGTGGAAAACGGCAGCAACAGCTGTTGCAACCGCTCTCCAGGGGCCCCAGAAACACAATTACGGGAGGAAGGGATTCCTCCGCCGCTGTAAAAAAAAATAGTCCCTAGCCTCACTTATGGCATTGCTGCATGAGAAATTTTCCCACGCAGCAATTGCCGTAAAGTGAGACTTTGAACTATAGTAACATCAGTGATGCACTGCAGCAGCCATTGTCTCCTGTCAGTGTGTCACTAAGGGTCCTATAGAGCAGTGACATCACCCGATGTTACTGTTCTATGGGGGAGATCGTCGTGGGACACTCGTTATTAATTGGACTACGGCGGACAGGTAGTGTACGGTTTATTATTTTATGTTTTTTGCAGGTGCTGATGTATGGTAAGTATGGTTAAATGAAGAATATTAAAATACTTTTTTCCGAATGTATGCGTGTTTTATTAACCCTTTCTTACTATTGGATTAATAATGGATAGGCGTCTTATTGACGCCTCTCCGTTATTAACCCGGCTTAATGTCACCTTACAATAGCAAAGTGACATTAACCCCTTATTACCTCATATCCCACCGCTACACGGGAGTGGGAAGAGAGGGGCTAAGTGCCGGAATTGGCGCATCTTACCGATGCGCCATTTCTGGGGTGGCTGCGGACTGGTATTTGTAGCCGGGGGGGCAATATCCATGGCCCCTCTCTAGGCTATGAATATCAGCCCGCAGCTGTCTGCGTAGCCTTTCTGGCTAAAAAATGACTTGGGGTCCCCCTTTTTTAATAGCCAGTAAAGGCTATGCAGACAGCTGCGGACTGATATTCATAGCAGGCTACAAATATTGGCCCCCGGCCATCGGCTTTCCCCCACTGGCGCACGCCGTTTTTTTCCACTTTTTTTTTTAAATTCAACGCTCATTAAGGCCTCTTTCACTCTTGCATCGGTACGGGTCCATCGATATGCATCGGGCCGATGTACCGACGCACGTTGTGAAATTTGTGCACGACGTGGGCAGCGGATGCAATTTTTCAACGCATCCGCTACCCATTCTGAAGTCCGGGGAGGAAGGGTGGAGTTTCTGCCGCGCATGCATGGTGGAAAATGGCGGGCGCGATGGACAAAAAAATGTTAACTTGAACGTTTTTTGTGCCGATGGTCTGCCAAAACATGACAGATCTGTTGCACGACGGACGCGACGGATGGCCATCTGTTGCGATCCGTCGCTAATTCAAGTCTATGGATACAAAACGCATCCTGCGAGCATATTTGCAGGATCCTTTTTTTTTGCCGGATCTATTTTTTTCCGCTGGATCCGTTTTTTTCCACCGGATCGTTTTTTTCGCCAGATCCGTTTTTTTCTCATATAGTTGTATTAGCGCCAGAGTGCGCCTGATGGCCACACGTTTCATCCGTTTTTTTGCTAGATCCATCGCTGTGCGTTTTTTCGACGGACAGAAAAAACGTTCCTCTGTATGTGTTTTCCGTCCGGCAGAAATAGCTTTTTTTGACGGCTCCTGCAAAAAACGGATGAAACGTGTGGCCATCAGGCGCAATCTGGCGCTAATACAACTCTATGAGAAAAAACTGATCTGGCGGAAAAAAAAAGATCCGGTGGAAAAAATGGATCCTGTGGAAAAAAATGAATCCGGTGGAAAAGAACGGATCTTGCGGAAAAAAACGATCCAGTGGAAAAAAACGGATCCTGCAAATGTGCTCGCAGGATGCGTTTTACCCACAGACTTGTATTAGCGATGGATCGCGATGGATGGCCACACGTTGCATCCGTCGTGCATCAGATCTGTCGTGTTTTGGCAGACCGTCAGCACGAAAAAACGTTCAATTGAAGGTTTTTTTGTCCAGCGCGCCCACCATATACTACCGCGCATGCGTGGCAGAAACTCTGCCCCCTCCTCCCCGCACTTCAGAATGGGCAGCGGATGCATTGAAAAACTGCATCCGTTGCCCACGTCGTGCACAAATTTCCCAACAAGCGTCGGTTCGTCGGCCCGACACATATCGACGGACCCGTACCGATGCAAGAGTGAAAGAGGCCTTAATGAGTGTTGAATTTAAAAAAAAAAAAAAGAAAAAAAATGGTGTGGGCTCCCGCGCAATTTTCTGCGCCAGAGGGGGAAAGCCGACGGCCGGGGGCCAATATTTGCAGCATGCTATGAATACCAGCCCGCAGCTGTCTGCATAGCCTTTACTGGCTATTAAAATAGGGGGACCCCCCAAAAAATGACGTGGGGTCCCCTATATTTTATATCCAGAAAGGCTACGCAGACAGCTGCAGGCTGATATTCATAGCCTAGAGAGGGGCCATATTGGCCCCCCCCGGCTACAAATACCAGTCCGCAGCAACCCCAGAAATGCAATTCCAGCACTTAGCCCCTGTCTTCCCACTCCCGTGTAGCAGTGGGATATGTGGTAATAAGGGGTTAATGTCACCTTGCTATTGCAAGGTGACATTAAGCCGGGTTAATAACGGAGAGGCGTCAATAAGACGCCTATCCATTATTAATCCAATAGTAAGAAAGGGTTAATAAAACACGCACACATTCGGAAAAAAGTATTTTAATATTCTTCATTTAACCATACTTACCATACTTCAGCACCTGCAAAAAAACGTAAAATAATAAACCGTATACTACCTGTCCGCCGTAATCCAATTAATAACGAGTGTCCCACGACGATCTCCCCTATAGAACAGTGACATCGGGTGATGTCACTGCTCTATAGGACTCTCAGTGACACACTGACAGGAGACAATAGCTCCTGCAGTGCATCACTGAAGTTACTATAGTTCAAACTAAGTCTCACTTTACGGCAATTGCTGCGTGGGAAAATTTCTCATGCAGCAATGCCATAAGTGAGGCTAGGGACTATTTTTTTTACAGCGGCGGAGGAATCCCTTCCTCCCGTCATTGTGTTTCTCCACGGGAGATCGTCGTGGGACACGCGTGGATTTCTGCGGACAGGGAGTATATTGGTTGTTTGTTTTTTTCACCTTTTTTACAGATGACACTGGCTTCGGGGATCAAAATGACAAATAATAGTGAGTATGAACTCTATGTTTAATGTACTGTATGTCATGTATGTAATGTATGAATGTACTGTATGGAGTATTTATGGAGTATGTATGGAGTATGTATGGAGTTTTTTTTTTTTCATTCAACACATTAGCCGGATGATGGGACTACTACTGTCCTATCATTGGCTAATGTGTCAATCACTGTCAGTGTAGTAGGCATCGTCCACACTGAGACACCCCGCACAGACACAGAGACACGCCGCACGCCACAGAGACCCCGCACAGACACCCTGCACGTCCCGCAGAGACCCCCGCACACCCCGCAGAGACCCCGCCCACCACAGAGACCCCCCATGCCCCACAGAGGCCCCCACACACCCTGCAGAGACCCCCGCACGCCCCGCAGAGACCCCCTCATGCCCCGCAGAGATCCCCACATGCCCCGCAGAGACCCCACCCACCGTACAGAGACCACGCCTGCCACACAGAGACCCCACCCACAGCAGAGACACCCCGCCCCGCAGAGACCCCCGCACGCCCTGCAGAGACCCCGTCACCACAGAGACACCCGGCCCACCGCACAGACCCCAGAGAGCCCCAGTAGGCAGGTACACATCCCTGGCAGGCCCGCACAGACCCCGCCCGCACAGACACTCACAGTGTCTGCACACGCACTGCCCACACACCGCCCACACTCTTCCCCCCTCCAGAACAGGATGTTTAAGGACAGAAAGGTCTTATTTACATTCCGATATTTGTGTCCCATTGACTTGCATTGGTATCGGGTATCGGTATCGGCGATATCCGATATTGTTTGGATATCGGCCGATCCAATCCGATACTGATACTTCTGGGTATCGGAAGGTATCGCTAAACACTAGACATTACTCTATTGTTCAGCTTGAAATTTGTGAACGTAGAGGTTGTATGTGTTGATTTGAAACAATTTGTCAACAATACCGACTCCATTTTCTAAAATTTCTCTGCTGCAAGGCAACAGTCATAAAACTATGAAACAATTTAAATGCTGAAAATATATCATGCTGTACATACAGTGGGGCAAAAAAGTATTTAGTCAGTCAGCAATAGTGCAAGTTCCACCACTTAAAAAGATGAGAGGCGTCTGTAATTTACATCAAAGGTAGACCTCAACTATGGGAGACAAACTGAAAAAAAAAAAATCCAGAAAATCACATTGTCTGTTTTTTTAACATTTTATTTGCATATTATGGTGGAAAATAAGTATTTGGTCAGAAACAAACAATCAAGATTTCTGGCTCTCACAGACCTGTAACTTCTTCTTTAAGAGTCTCCTCTTTCCTCCACTCATTACCTGTAGTAATGGCACCTGTTTAAACTTGTTATCAGTATAAAAAGACACCTGTGCACACCCTCAAACAGTCTGACTCCAAACTCCACTATGGTGAAGACCAAAGAGCTGTCAAAGGACACCAGAAACAAAATTGTAGCCCTGCACCAGGCTGGGAAGACTGAATCTGCAATAGCCAACCAGCTTGGAGTGAAGAAATCAACAGTGGGAGCAATAATTAGAAAATGGAAGACATACAAGACCACTGATAATCTCCCTCGATCTGGGGCGCCACGCAAAATCCCACCCCGTGGGGTCAGAATGATCACAAGAACGGTGAGCAAAAATCCCAGAACCACGCGAGTGGACCTAGTGAATGAACTGCAGAGAGCTGGGACCAATGTAACAAGGCCTACCATAAGTAACACACTACGCCACCATGGACTCAGATCCTGCAGTGCCAGACGTGTCCCACTGCTTAAGCCAGTACATGTCCGGGCCCATCTGAAGTTTGCTAGAGAGCATTTGGATGATCCAGAGGAGTTTTGGGAGAATGTCCTATGGTCTGATGAAACCAAATTGGAACTGTTTGGTAGAAACACAACTTGTCGTGTTTGGAGGAAAAAGAATACTGAGTTGCATCCATCAAACACCATACCTACTGTAAAGCATGGTGGTGGAAACATCATGCTTTGGGGCTGTTTCTCTGCAAAGGGGCCAGGACGACTGATCCGGGTACATGAAAGAATGAATGGGGCCATGTATCGTGAGATTTTGAGTGCAAACCTCCTTCCATCAGCAAGGGCATTGAAGATGAAACGTGGCTGGGTCTTTCAACATGACAATGATCCAAAGCACACCGCCAGGGCAACGAAGGAGTGGCTTCGTAAGAAGCATTTCAAGGTCCTGGAGTGGCCTAGCCAGTCTCCAGATCTCAACCCTATAGAAAACCTTTGGAGGGAGTTGAAAGTCCGTGTTGCCAAGCGAAAAGCCAAAAAACATCACTGCTCTAGAGGAGATCTGCATGGAGGAATGGGCCAACATACCAACAACAGTGTGTGGCAACCTTGTGAAGACTTACAGAAAACGTTTGACCTCTGTCATTGCCAACAAAGGATATATTACAAAGTATTGAGATGAAATTTTGTTTCTGACCAAATACTTATTTTCCACCATAATATGCAAATAAAATGTTAAAAAAACAGACAATGTGATTTTCTGGATTTTTTTTTTCTCAGTTTGTCTCCCATAGTTGAGGTCTACCTATGATGTAAATTACAGACGCCTCTCATCTTTTTAAGTGGTGGAACTTGCACTATTGCTGACTGACTAAATACTTTTTTGCCCCACTGTACATGCCCTATTAATGTCAAGCTTTCCATATTGTTAAATATTAATTATTCTTATTTTTATTCTGTACCGAGCACATGGTTTCTTGCTGACACTATCAAAAGCTATTTCTGTGTATGTAGCTCAGAGTATAAGTTAACTCCATATACAGAGGACACGTGATCTGTGTTGAACATATATAAACGTCTCTTAGGAGGGTGTGGGGGCTTTTTGTCACATGGGACGGTCACCTCCCTTCCTGCACATTCATTCTCCATGGACAACAGATGAAGAAGCAACAGCTGATAACGGAAGCCATGATGACCTTCGAACTTCACACAGACAGATGACTTTTACCATTCAGGTCCTTGGGAAAGATGAGTAACAAGACAAGCGCTGATATTTACACATGGACACTCGGTTTGTAACTATTTCATTTACTTTTATGTTTTTGCTGCGATGGTGGATAACTCAATAAACCACTATACTTTCGTCAGAATATCATGACATTTTTCTTTTAAGAATAACGCACCTGGTTAAGTCTTGATTAGATATTTTTGCGCAATAACGATTTTTAACATTGGCCTAGCCAGCCAGTTTTGATTTTTTTGTGCTATTTTTGCATGAATTTCCTTCAATCTTGCACACGGGGGACGACAGACGAGTTCCGCTACATTGTGCAAGTTTTCAGAAATTTCACTCCAAAACTTCAAGTCACAAAGAACTCATACAAGAACCTACGAATTACGGAGACTTTCACAGGTGTCAGACGGATTGACAGCAAGCACTGGTAGTGCTGAAGATAGACGTGCTAAAAATAGCCGTGCTGAAGTCCGGAGCCCAGCGTTGTAAAAGCAAAGGGACTACAAGCTGAGATTTAAAGGTAAGACAAATGGATTTGATAAATTCATATGCTAAATCAAGTCAGATAAAATTTGTAAGTTTATACAAATCTAGCTTAGAAATATTTTGGGTCTCTTTATTTTCAGAATGCAGAACCGCGAATTTGAAATTAGATTCTAAGCTAATGTCTAGGAAAAAAGAAAAAGAGCAACTGAAAAATATTTTACATATGGTATATGTATTTAACGAGTTTGTAACAGAGAAGTCCAAAAAAGACAGCGTAGAAAGAATTTCTAAGGAAACTAATGATGTTCCCAAGATTGACTGTAATGGGAAGCGTGAGGAAGATGTTACACACGTGTCTGTGATGACGATGACCACCCAAAGTGACATTGACTTTGTGACACAAGATGAAAAACAAGATGGAGGAAGCGTAGGAGAAAATGACAAAGATGATCTACGAGGGACAGATGTACCACTGCCCTTAAAAATAGACGACTCAGAGGCCCAACTCCAACTTAAATCTAGGAAAATCTTGTTAAAATTATGCAAAACCATTCCTGCATATGATGACAAAATCCATGTGTGCAGAAATTCAGAGATATTTGAGAGTTTTGCTGATAAGTTTGATTTGACTAATGTGCAGAGAAATCAATTGTTTAAAATTTGGATTCCGGGAAATTTTATGAGAAGATTTTCATTAGAAAGGCAGAATGATGAGTTCCATGAAGAGATTACTGATGTAGAAAGATTAAGAATTTTGATTTTCTGTGGATTAAAAGAAAATTATCCAGATCTTGATATTCTTCTAAAATTGAAGATTGGCCGGGAAGAATGTACGTTTACTTTTATGGCCATTTTTGAAAGGATTTATAAATTGGTCTGTACGAATTTGAATCAACAATCCATGATAAATTGTTTTGTAAACAAGTTTAAATTCTTAAATCCTGTATCTCGTGCAATTGCTTCACAGAAAGATTCTTTATACGAATGTGCAAAATCCCTTGATTTTTCTAGAAAACACGAGAATCTTGAAAGGAAAACACATTTTACTAAGTTTTTGAAACCAGGCAGAATTCAATCTTATCAAAAGCCAAAATCAAAATCTTCAAATCTGATCCGAAATCAAATCTATGAAGTACGAAGAAAATTACATATTTGTTACAAACCCTATGAAACGATTCAGGAATCTATCAAAGAAATTCCTTTGAAAGGGTTAAATGCTGAAGGCTCAGATCTCTCTGCAAAGATGGCGGAAATTGACAGATGGAAGCAGGTGGGTATCCCAGGGGGAGCTCAGCTGAACACTCCATCATCACCGCTCTTCAAAGAGTCCATAGGGTTAAAAATGACCTTCTTATATATAATTGCCTAGAATACTACTTCCTGCAATTTGTGCCAACTTCCGTGGCTTTGTCCGGAGCTAATGTCCGGAGCTAATGTCCGGAGCTAATGTCCGGAGATAAGTGACGTCAACAGTGTCCAGTGTCTGATTGGTTGCCGCCTGCTGCGAGCGACCAATCAGAAACGTGCCGTACTGTGACACACTCCGCCCGCCATTTTGGTGTGATTTTTGAATTTTTACCTCACAGCAAGTTTCTACTGCGTGGAGGCGGGCCCAGTGACGTTGCTCTTCAAGCTCCTGCCGAATTTCAAGTATATATGGATTCTAGACTCCCGATTCTTTAGAATCGGGCTGCCATCTAGTACTAAATAAAGCATTCCAACAGATTATCGACAATGAGCTAAATTTTGGGATAGGAATTGGCTAAAAATGTAATTATATTATATGATGAGTTATACAATGTATTATTTATTAATGTAATTATTCTATTTCAATATAATTCTGCAGTTACATACAGTGGGGCAAAAAAGTATTTAGTCAGTCAGCAATAGTGCAAGTTCCACCACTTAAAAAGATGAGAGGCGTCTGTAATTTACATCATAGGTAGACCTCAACTATGGGAGACAAACTGAGAAAAAAAAATCCAGAAAATCACATTGTCTGTTTTTTTTAACATTTTATTTGCATATTATGGTGGAAAATAAGTATTTGGTCAGAAACAAACAATCAAGATTTCTGGCTCTCACAGACCTGTAACTTCTTCTTTAAGAGTCTCCTCTTTCCTCCACTCATTACCTGTAGTAATGGCACCTGTTTAAACTTGTTATCAGTATAAAAAGACACCTGTGCACACCCTCAAACAGTCTGACTCCAAACTCCACTATGGTGAAGACCAAAGAGCTGTCAAAGGACACCAGAAACAAAATTGTAGCCCTGCACCAGGCTGGGAAGACTGAATCTGCAATAGCCAACCAGCTTGGAGTGAAGAAATCAACAGTGGGAGCAATAATTAGAAAATGGAAGACATACAAGACCACTGATAATCTCCCTCGATCTGGGGCTCCACGCAAAATCCCACCCCGTGGGGTCAGAATGATCACAAGAACGGTGAGCAAAAATCCCAGAACCACGCGGGGGGACCTAGTGAATGAACTGCAGAGAGCTGGGACCAATGTAACAAGGCCTACCATAAGTAACACACTACGCCACCATGGACTCAGATCCTGCAGTGCCAGACGTGTCCCACTGCTTAAGCCAGTACATGTCCGGGCCCGTCTGAAGTTTGCTAGAGAGCATTTGGATGATCCAGAGGAGTTTTGGGAGAATGTCCTATGGTCTGATGAAACCAAACTGGAACTGTTTGGTAGAAACACAACTTGTCATGTTTGGAGGAAAAAGAATACTGAGTTGCATCCATCAAACACCATACCTACTGTAAAGCATGGTGGTGGAAACATCATGCTTTGGGGCTGTTTCTCTGCAAAGGGGCCAGGACGACTGATCCGGGTACATGAAAGAATGAATGGGGCCATGTATCGTGAGATTTTGAGTGCAAACCTCCTTCCATCAGCAAGGGCATTGAAGATGAAACGTGGCTGGGTCTTTCAACATGACAATGATCCAAAGCACACCGCCAGGGCAACGAAGGAGTGGCTTCGTAAGAAGCATTTCAAGGTCCTGGAGTGGCCTAGCCAGTCTCCAGATCTCAACCCTATAGAAAACCTTTGGAGGGAGTTGAAAGTCCGTGTTGCCAAGCGAAAAGCCAAAAACATCACTGCTCTAGAGGAGATCTGCATGGAGGAATGGGCCAACATACCAACAACAGTGTGTGGCAACCTTGTGAAGACTTACAGAAAACGTTTGACCTCTGTCATTGCCAGCAAAGGATATATTACAAAGTATTGAGATGAAATTTTGTTTCTGACCAAATACTTATTTTCCACCATAATATGCAAATAAAATGTTAAAAAAACAGACAATGTGATTTTCTGGATTTTTTTTTCTCAGTTTGTCTCCCATAGTTGAGGTCTACCTATGATGTAAATTACAGACGCCTCTCATCTTTTTAAGTGGTGGAACTTGCACTATTGCTGACTGACTAAATACTTTTTTGCCCCACTGTATATTAATATAATATACAGTAAATACTGTAGCATATTTGTATAAGTAGAGATTATATTAACTGCATTTTTATATATATAGTGAAATAATTAAAATTTACTCCAGTAAAAATATTTAAAATTATAATTAAATACATTTATTAAATATATACATATGTATAAGATATCTAAATTATTTTGTTTTGAAATAAATATGAAATTAACCTTTATCTTCCATTTTCCCTTAGAATTTTACTTTCAAAGCGAGAATTGAACAAAAAAATACCTGTTTCATGAATTTATGTCTTATTCACACAGGAAGTTATATTAACTGCATGATTTTTATATATTTAACACTTAAAAATAAATAATATATCTAACAACCTAAAAAAATGTGTGTACTACATGTTTTTCTGTAACATTATGTTTTTTTTTTCCTCTCACTGCATGGTGTGACATATGTGAGTTAAAGATATCATATAGCCTTGTTTTAGTTTTAGGAATTTTCCTCAGCTTTACTTGCAAATGGATTCCTGTACCGAAATAGCGTTGGAACATTCAACTCGGGTTTCATGTAAATGGAGGAGTCCTTTCTATAGGTTAAAACATACTGTTAGATAATATTTGGGGAATATTCAAAGGAATATTAGAATACTAAATTTAATAGATTACAATGCGCATTGATTGATAATTAGGATACAATATTTTGGGTTAATATATGTGTATTCTTTGTATGTGGAATATATATTGTGAACGTCTATGTGAGTCACAGTTTGAGTGACAGGTGACGGATGAGAGCAGCTGCTGAGTGAATTTCACAAAAAAGTGACCAGAGCGTGGTATGTGGAATGTGGAATGTGTATGCACAGTTTGACAGAGGCCTTATGATTCATGGTATGTCGAAGAAAAAAAAACTTTGTGTTTAATTTAATAATAGTATTCAGTTAAATTATTAGAATATTAAGATATATTTAAATATTATTATTCAACATATATTTCTTGAGTGATTATTATTTAATAAGTGCAATCACATCAATATGGTTTATGAAGAAACTACATTTAGAACATTTTCCCAAATGATAATTTTATGATATTCAGTGTTTTTTATGGTTACATAGATGAGTACACATCTTCAAACAAATATAAGTCATAAAGCTGATATGACAGTTATAAAAATAATGATTTTTCACTTGGGTTTTTACAAATTAATTTTTTCACAAAATTATATTTTTTGATATTAAGGGGGAAATGTGTTTTTGATCCTGATCACATCATCACATTTCATCAATACCTCTTCTTCACACATTTTAATAAAGAAGAAATATTAATAAGGTATTATTGGGTATAATAGCAATAAATATTATAAATGTCATTTTTTTCCTCAATTAAGGGTATTATGTGCAAAGTTGCATAATTTCAATATTTTGGTAATCCAAGGTCAAGACAACATTTAGATGATGAAAATATTAAGGGAATGTGTTACTGAGACATAACCTCAGCATTTGTCATCAACATATAAAGGCCTTATTCTTATTTTTATTTTTTATTCTCATTTTTATTTTTCATTTTTCATCAACAAATGAAGGCCTTATTTTAATTTTTCATTTTTAATTTTTTCTTCAATTTTTATTCTTAATTTTTATTTTTTATCTCAAGAAAAAATCAATATTTAATAAAGTAATGTCTACAAGCATATTGCTTTATCAAATATAGTGATCATATGGTTTCATTATATAAGAAATGTTTCAATTCTAAGTTAAATACAACAATTCTTTCACTCATTCATTCATTCATTCATTCATTCATTCATATATATACTTATTTTGGTTCATGGCTATACATACTTACATATTATTGGTCTACTGAACATAAATTAATAAAGTTTTAATACTAAATATCAGCACTTGTTACATAAAAGACACACTGACATCTATTGGTTCAAAAAGAAATTACACCTATGACATAAAAATGTCCAATCACATGAAGAATATGGTTAATAATATACTATAATTTATTATTATTATTATTATTATTATTTTATTTTTCCAAATATAAACTCCATTTTAATATCATTTAATAATTATATGGATATTATTGATTGCTATGGTACGCTGTGATATTATAAGTTAGGGAAATTACCAGATTTGGTATAGAATAGGGAATGAAGACTTCAATCAAGATACTGACGTTACGTTAATAAAGACTTTTCATATTTCTAAATTCAATTGATTCTTAAAAGTTACAAGAAGAAAAGCTGTTATCCAGAAGTTCCACAAGGTAACAATGCTATGATTTCTGAGTAATAATAGACTGTGTCAAATACAATTCATGTCACCATTCACAACTACAGCATCCATCACTGACTATGAGTACAGTATCAAAGATGAACTGTGTTATTACGTTCTTATCACGATCCAGTGGTTTCCTATCACCTATAAGACTTCCATGAAAGCTGGTGAACACTCAGGTAATTGTCAGGACGCTACAACCCTGACATGTGTCCTGTGCACTAAGGACTGGTTATGGTGCTATGTTTGGCAAGGAAGAGTCAATGTATCCCTTGCTGTGCTGACCAAAGACGTCACACCTGTCCCAAGACCAGTGCGGACGATATGAGGATTCCAGATGATTTCCAAGGCGAGCCAATGTAAGTCCAGGTTTCTAAAGGTGACACTGCACAGATATTAAAGCGACATTTCATCTATGAACTTTGTTTTCTTATCAACATTTGAATTTATGGACTTTGATTGACACATGACACACAGTCTCTACATATCTACATGCTATCATCTATTACAAAAGACTTATAATAAAGATTGTTTTAAAAGAACCAAGAAGACATCAATATGAAGACCAGATGACATCAGACTTGAGATGCTTCAAGTAGATATAGGGAAGTATAATTATATATTTTATATGAATATTAGTCACGGCTTACCATAACATGAAGTTACATATCATTATATTATTGAGAACATATAACAATATTATTATTGATATTATTTATTACATCATTTTGCCAAAGAAGAAAGTAGATCTTATTATTATTTTAATTTGAGGGTTCCAATCAATGTCTGTCACCCTCAAAAGGGGGATTTTTAAATATTAATTATTCTTATTTTTATTCTGTACCGAGCACATGGTTTCTTGCTGACACTATCAAAAGCTATTTCTGTGTATGTAGCTCAGAGTATAAGTTAACTCCATATACAGAGGACACGTGATCTGTGTTGAACATATATAAACGTCTCTTAGGAGGGTGTGGGGGCTTTTTGTCACGTGGGACGGTCACCTCCCTTCCTGCACATTCATTCTCCATGGACAACAGATGAAGAAGCAACAGCTGATAATGGAAGCCATGATGACCTTTGAACTTCACACAGACAGATGACTTTTACCATTCAGGACCTTGGGAAAGATGAGTAACAAGACAAGCGCTGATATTTACACATGGACACTCGGTTTGTAACTATTTCATTTACTTTTATGTTTTTGCTGCGATGGTGGATAACTCAATAAACCACTATACTTTCGTCAGAATATCATGACATTTTTCTTTTAAGAATAACGCACCTGGTTAAGTCTTGATTAGATATTTTTGCGCAATAACGATTTTTAACACATAGTTATAGAATTAAATATAGGTAGGGTTTGTTTGTAGATCTCTAAAACACTACAAACCTGAAAGAACTATTGGAGTTAATAAGGCAGACTATTAAATATAAGGAAATACAGCTGCACTCTGAAATGCTATAATATGTAAACAATTAATATATAAAATTGGAATTGTGTTACTGCTATAGAAAATATTATGCAAAATTAAAGTATAGTATACTCCTTTCTGACTGAGCACTTCTCCACTCAGCTTGTGATTTAAAATTAGAACTGGATCTTGCCTGCCCTTAAATTTGTAGGCTTTAAGCCCAGGAAAGGCATAAATATTATGGTCCCATCAAAAGGGTTTGCCTTATTGTGGCTAAGAGGCTCTCATATATTTGTAATAGAGTGCAGGGTAGAGTATGTCACCACGAAACAGACAGACTAACTGTTGAGGGGGGGTTTATTAACAGGAGTAATATTCTCCTCGCAGGGAGAAAACAGAAGAATATAAACTGATAAAATAACTTTGCAAATATATGAGAAGCAGTATAAGTTCCCAGACAGTAAAACAGTATAACAGAAGTAAACGGAATTTCTTGGGAAAACACTTATCAGTCTGATGAGGACTTGCTTGTAGGGTCATCTTCTCCAACGTAGGCACCGAGAAACAGCGACACTTGTCGTCCTTCTGTTATCCGTGGGCTGTGTAGTCTCTAGGAACTTGCAACCTGGGGTTTAAGGGGTTACTGTGGTGGGCAGAGGGGATGCTGGACAAATTGAGTCCCCGGTGCTGTGAGTCTTTTGCTTCAACAGTGCAGCCTATCCTGGGAGAATGATGCTCAGCATCTTATTGGGTCTCTCATCAGGAATCAGGGGCTCTGCACTAATACCATGGATACTAGGGGGTGCTGTCTCTGCACGGGTTTGTCTCTGCACGGGCCACTGTCTCTGCATGGGTCACTGTCACTGCATGGGTCACTGTCTCTGCATGGGTCATTGTCTCTTCACGGGCGTCAGGGCGCACCTCTCCAGTCACAGCAGAGTCCGTTTTCACGTACCCACAAGATGAAGTCTTTCTGGACAATCTGTCTGTATCAGTCCTCTGACCGGGAGCTCTCTCTCTTCCCCAGTGCGCAGCTGCGTGCTGTTCTGGCTGCTGTATCCGCTGCTCTCCCCGCTGTGCCCGCTGCTCTTTCTGCTGCAAACGCTGCTCTCTCTCCAGTATACGCTGCTCTAGCCCTGGAAAACACGCCCTTTTTCTCGCTCAGCCTGGCTCCCTACCTGTCCCAGTCTCTAAGTCTGCCCCCAGGGAAACTGTCTGCCCAGCTAAGTGGTTCCAGGCACAGAGCAGAGAAGGTAACCCCATTACATTCCTCCCTCTTTTTCCTCGCCATTTCACAGGCGAGAGTTCCCAAAGTTCCTGTTGGCAATCATCCAGACAATCTGCTGCCAGATGAACTTATCCTGATTGTAGCGAACGGAGGGTACACCAGCAATTGAACGTTCAGAGCGTCTCAAATCAGCAGGGGCGGTGATGTCAACTGCTGTAGGAGGAGTGGGGGTCGAGGTCTCCTCTGATACGTTGGTATTTCCAGGCACCAGCTCTGTTTCCGGGTTCCCTGGGAGAAATTGGGAGTCTTCCTCGTCTTCCACATCAACATTGATCACTGGCGCAGCCGATGAGGGACTGGGGCCAATTCAACCGATTCAGGATCTCGAGACAAACATGGACGCAACATATTCCTGTGCAGTGTGTAGGTGGGGGTCCCCTTTTCCGTTTTGGGCTGAACCTCATAAACGGGACTCCCGGCCGCAGGGCTGTCTTCCTTTGAGGAGCTACCTGGGGGTGTTCCAATTCTTGTAGACGGTTCTCCACTAGCCTTTGAATGGTCCACAGCCGACGATGGTGTTCTTGAACCCAGGAGTACACCCCTATCCGTGGGTAGTCCTCCTCAGGCTCCAGCTCCAGCTCTGCCAGGCCCTTCCTTGGTCGGCCAAAGAACAAAGAGTAGGGAGTAAATCCGGTGGTGCTCTGTTTCTGATTGTTATACGCCCACACCAATTCAGGGGCAGACTCAGCCCACCTCACCTTCTGGTCCTCTTCCAGTGTCCTCAGCATTTGAATCAGAGTGTGGTTAAATCTTTCACAAGCACCGTTCCCCTGTGGATGGTAAGGGGTGGACTGTGACTTATCGATCTTGTACAGCTGGTGCAACTCCTCCATCACTCTTTTGAGGAAGCAGGCCCCCTGATCAGAATGGATGTGCTTAGGACACCCGTACACCTGTATGAAGTGCTTGCAGATTGCGTGAGCAGCAGACTCGGCAGTCTGGTCCCGTGTGGGCGTCACTACGGCAAATTTATTAAAGTTGTCTATCATCACTAAACAATGCTCATAGCCTTGGTGCGCTGGTCAAATTGTCAAGTAATCTATGGCCAGGAAGTCCATGGGGCCAGAAGACCTCACCGTCTCTGTGGGAGCTTGTTGTTCTAGTGGTTTGACCAGCTCACAACTCCTGCATTGCTGGCATACTTTCTCCACAATGTTCCTCAGGTGGGGATGATAAAATACCGTATATACTCGAGTATAAGCCGAGATTTTCAGCCCAAATTTTTGGACTGAAAGTGCCCCTCTCGGCTTATACTCAAGTCACGGTGGGTGGCAGGGTCGTCGGGTGAGGGGGAGAGGGTGCTGAGGCATACTTACCTAGTCCCGGCGATCCTGGCACTCCCCATGCCGTCCCACGGTCTCCGGGTGCTGCAGCTCTTCCCCTGTTCAGCGATCACGTGGGACCGCTCATTAGAAAAATGAATATGGACTCCACTCCCATAGGGGTGGAGCCGCATATTCATTTCTCTAATCAGTGGTAACAGTGACCGCTGACAGAGGAAAAGGCTACGGGTCCGAAGACCAGCTGTCCGGGGGAAGGAGCGGGACGCCGGGAGCAGGTAAGTATCGCATATTCACCTGTCCCCGTTCCACACGCCGGGCGTCGCTCCATCTTCCCGGCGCCGCTCCATCTTCCCGGCGTCTCTCCGCACTGACTGTTCAGGTCAGAGGGTGCGATGACGCATATAGTGTGCGCGGCGCCCTCTGCCTGATCGGTCAGTGCGGAGAGACGCCGGGACGAGACGCCGGGAGCTGCAAGCAAGAAAGGTGAGTATGGCTTTTTTTTTTTATTGCAGCAGCAGCAGCAATGGCAGAGCTTTCTATGGTACATCAATGGGGCAATAATGAACGGTGCAGAGCACTATATGGCACAGCTATGGGGCAATAATGAACGGTGCAGAGCACTATATGGCACAGCTATGGGACAAAAATGAACGGTGCAGAGCACTATATGGCACAGCTATGGGGCAATAATGAACGGTGCAGAGCACTATATGGCACAGCTATGGGACAAAAATGAACGGTGCAGTGCACTATATGGCACAGCTGTGGGGCAAAAATGAACGTTGCAGAGCACTATATGGCACGGCTATGGGACAAAAATGAACGATGCAGAGCACTATATGGCACAGCTATGGGACAAAAATGAACGGTGCAGAGCACTATATGGCACAGCTATGGGACAAAAATGAACGGTGCAGAGCACTATATGGCACAGCTATGGGGCAATAATGAACGGTGCAGAGCACTATATGGCACAGCTATGGGGCAATAATGAACGGTGCAGAGCATTGTATATGGGGCACAGCTTTATATGCAGCATCTATGGGGCAATAATGAACTTTATAGAGCATTATATAGGGCTCCTGATTCAATATGGATATTCAAAAACACTTAACCTACTGATGTCTCAATTAATTTTACTTTTATTGGTATCTATTTTTATTTTTGACATTAACCGGTAGCTGCTCTATTTTCCACCCTAGGCTTATTCTCGAGTCAATAAGTTTTCCCAGTTTTTTGTGGCAAAATTAGGGGGGTCAGCTTATACTCGGGTCGGCTTATACTCAAGTATATACGGTAGGCGCTGTAACCACTGGAAAGTCTTTTCCAGCCCAAAGTGTGCTCCTTTCTCATGCACTTCCTTAGCCACCCGATCTATCAGGGATGAGGGAATAACCGTCTGCCATACAAGACCGAGTTTTGTTTGCAGGAATACTTTCCGGTACAGGATACCATCCCGCAACTGGAGCCTCTCCCACTGGCGCAACATCTTCAGCACTACAGATGACATGGACCTCCTCTCGTGACGATTGGGCATTTGTTCAGACACGACCCAACGCCTCAATTGAGCTAGTTCCTGATCTTCTTGCTGCACTCGGACACACTCGTCGCGGGGCTACTCCAACTAATTCACACAGGCCTCTTCCTGTTAAAATTCCCGCGCCGCTGCCACCGTCCTGGCAGTCTCTCCAAAACCTGGAGCCTCCAAATCCTCCAGTTATTCATCCTGGCTGGGTGCTGGTTTGCGATAGTTCACTCGAGAGAGGGCATCTGCATGAACATTCTCAGCTCCTCTTTTATACGAAATTCTGTATCGAAACTTGGCCATTCGGGCTACCCAACGTTGTTCTAGGGCCCCTAACTTGGCAGTCTCGAGATGGGCCAACGGATTGTTATTGGTGCGTACATGAACTTCTGAGCCAGCCAGATATTCCGCGAACTTCTCAGTCATTGCCCACACCAGCGCCAACAACTCCAGCTTAAAAGAACTGTAGTTTTCTGGATTCCTTTCCGAGTCATGCAAAGACTGACTGGCGTATGCGATGAAGCGCTCTTTTCCATCCTGCATCTGCGATAGTACTGCCCTGAGGCCCTACAGGCTCCCATCACTGTGCAAGATGAATGACTGCTTAAAGTTGGCATAGGTCAGCACCGGGGCCTCCGTCAGAGCCTTCTTCAGAGCTAAGAATGCCTCTTCCTGACGCTTCCCCCACTGTATGTTTCTGTTTTTGGCGCAAAAGGGCACTCCCCTCAACAACTCCTGGAGTGGATTAGCAAGGCGAGCAAAGTCTTTTACGAAGCGTCTGAAGTATCCTGTGAGTCCCAGGAACGCACGTACATCCTTCACAGTTTTTGGAGTTGGCCACTCTTATACCGCAGTGATCTTCTCCTGGGAAGGCCTCACCCCCTCAGCGGAGACAATGTGCCCCAAGTATTCATTCTCAGTCCGGAAGAGTTGACATTTCTGGGGTTTCACTTTCAAGCCGTTCTTCTGTAGCCGACTCAGAACTTGCCCCAGTCTCTGCAGATGCTCCTCAAAGGTAGGGGCAAAGACGATGATATCATCCAAGTAAATCAAAGTGGCTTCAAAGTTCAAGTCTCCCAGACATCTCTCCATGAGTCGCTGAAACGTTCCAGGGGTGTTGGCTAGGCTAAAGGGCATCTGGTTGAACTCATACAGTCCCATCGGAAGGATAAAAGCCATCTTGGCTCGGTCTTGCTCGGACATGGGCACCTGCCAGTAGCCGCTGGCCAAGTCTAATGTGGAGAAATACCTGGCATTCCTAAGTGCTGACAGGGACTCTATCCTGGGCAGTGGGTATGAGTCCCGCACAGTGCAAGCGTTGAGCCGGCGATAGTCCACACAGAACCGCAAGGACCTGTCCTTCTTCCTCACCAAGATTATTGGGGCAGTCCACATGCTCTGACTCTCACGTATGACTCCCTTCTTCAACATATGTGACAGCATTCCCTTCACCTCCTGGTACAACTGTGGGGGTATTTGGTGGTACCGTTCCCGGATTGGGGCAGAGTCCCCGGTGGGTATCTCGTGTGTGATGGCCGTGGTACATCCAAAGTCGTCTTTGTCTCTGGTGAACACCTCCCGATATTTCCCAATAAGGCTTCCACCTTAGGTACCTGCTGTGGGGTAAGTTCTGAGAGCTCTGCCCTCATGCGTTCCAATATCTGTCGCCCTTCTAGCAGCAGTCTGGGGTCCGGAGCTGCCTCCGCTTTGACGGTCACCAGCCATGGATCTTCTGGCCTAGCGATCAGCTGTACCGTTTTCGATGGGACCAGTTCATCTGGGAGGCCCAGGACCTGGGGACTTCACTCCTGGGGGGTAAAGATGCATCTGTCTCCCCCAAATTCATGCAGCGCACAAGGACAGTACCGTTCCACACGGTAGCCAGGGACCGTGCGACCAATATTCCTGATGGCAGCTGGTCAACCGTGCTGGGCTCAATCTGGAATTCCACCCCTTCCAGTGAGATACCAGTTCGTATAGGCAAGGGAAGGACCGTCTGTCCAGGGGGCAACATTGACAGAGGCGGGGACGATGACTTTGCCGAGTTCCTTTCCGTCGCTGTATGCTTTCCGGACCTGGACTGTCCATATCAGTTGTTGAAAATCCCTTTTCTGGGGTGTTTGGTCGCTCCATTGTTTAGGAACTGTATCGGGGACTCGTTGAAAAGAAGGCTCCCAAGTAGGGTTGAGCGAAACGGGTCGAACATTTTCAAAAGTCGCCGACTTTTGGCTAAGTCGGGGTTTCATGAAACCCGATCCGACCCCTGTGCGGGGTCGGCCATGCGGTACGCGACTTTCGCGCCAAAGTCGCGTTTCAATGACGCGAAAAGCGCCATTTCTCAGCCAATGAAGGTAAACGCAGAGTGTGGGCAGCGTGATGACATAGGTCCTGGTCCCCACCATCTTTGAGAAGGGCATTGCAGTGATTGGCTTGCTGTCTGCGACGTCACAGGGGCTATAAAGAGGCGTTCCCGCCGACCGCCATCTTACTGCTGCTGATCTGAGCTTAGGGAGAGGTTGCTGCCGCTTTGTCAGAAGCAGGGATAGCGTTAGGCAGGGTCCATTAACCACAAAACCGCTTGTGCTGCAGCGATTTGCACTGTCCAACACCACCCTCGGTGTGCAGGGACAGTGGAAGTTTTTTTTTTTTTTTCCCCCTCAGCGCTGTAGCTCATTGGGCTGCCCTAGAAGGCTCCCTGATAGCTGCATTGCTGTGTGTACGCCGCTGTGCAAACCAACTGCTTTTTTCAAAGCACAAATCCTCTTGTTCCTTCCTTTCTGCACAGCTATCTTTTTTGTTTGTCCACACTTTTTATTTGATTTGTGCATCAGTCCACTCCTTATTGCTGCCTGCCATACCTGGCTGAGATTACTGCAGGCAGGGAGATAGTAATTGTAGGACATTCCCTGTTTTTTTTTTTTTTTGGTGGGAGATTAAGATTGGCAATTTGGCATTTCTGCTAGAGTGCCATCCCTGTGTGTGCCATCTCTCTCACATAGTGGGCCATAGAAAGCCTTTTCATTTTTCTGTATTTTTTTTTGTGGGGTGTATAAATTCTCCCTGATAAAAATACAGTGGGAGATTAATATTAGCCTTTGGGCTTGTGTGCCAGTCCTGAGTGTGCCATCTCTCTCACAAATAGTGGGCCATAGAAAGCCTATTTTATTTTTTTTTGGGTTTTATAAATTCTCCCTGAAAAAAAGGGAGATTAATATTGGCCTCTGGGCTTGTGTGCCAGTCCTGAGCGTGCCATCTGTGCCAGCCCTGAGCGTGCCATCTCTCTCACAAATAGTGGGCCATAGAAAGCCTATTTAATTTTTTTTTTGGTTTTATAAATTCTCCCTGAAAAAAAGGGAGATTAATATTGGCCTCTGGGCTTGTGTGCCAGTTGTGAGCGTGCCATCTGTGCCAGTCCTGAGCGTGCCATTTCTCTCACAAATAGTGGGCCATAGAAAGCCTATTTAATTTTTTTTTTGGTTTTATAAATTTTCCCTGAAAAAAGGGAGATTAATATTGGCCTCTGGGCTTGTGTGCCAGTTGTGAGCGTGCCATCTGTGCCAGCCCTGAGCGTGCCATCTCTCTCACAAATAGTGGGCCATAGAAAGCCTATTTAATTTTTTTTTTTGGTTTTATAAATTCTCCCTGAAAAAAAGGGAGATTAATATTGGCCTCTGGGGTTGTGTGCCAGTTGTGAGCGTGCCATCTGTGCCAGTCCTGAGCGTGCCATCTCTCTCACAAATAGTGGGCCATAGAAAGCCTATTTAATTTTTTTTTTGGTTTTATAAATTTTCCCTGAAAAAAGGGAGATTAATATTGGCCTCTGGGCTTGTGTGCCAGTTGTGAGCGTGCCATCTGTGCCAGTTGTGAGCGTGCCATCTCTCTCACAAATAGTGGGCCATAGAAAGCCTATTTAATTTTTTTTTTGGTTTTATAAATTTTCCCTGAAAAAAGGGAGATTAATATTGGCCTCTGGGCTTGTGTGCCAGTTGTGAGCGTGTCATCTGTGCCAGTCCTGAGCGTGCCATCTCTCTCACAAATAGTGGGCCATAGAAAGCCTATTTAATTTTTTTTGGGGTTTTATAAATTCTCCCTGAAAAAAAGGGAGATTAATATTGGCCTCTGGGCTTGTGTGCCAGTTGTGAGCGTGCCATCTGTGCCAGTCCTGAGCGTGCCATCTCTCTCACAAATAGTGGGCCATAGAAAGCCTATTTAAATATTTTTTTGGTTTTATAAATTCTCCCAGAAAAAAAGGGAGATTAATATTGGCCTCTGGGCTTCTGTGCCAGTCCTGAGCGTGCCATCTGTGCCAGTCCTGAGCGTCCCATCTCTCTCACAAATAGTGGGCCATAGAAAGCCTATTTTTTTTTTTGGGGGGGTTTTAGAAATTCTCCCTGAAAAAAAAAGGGAGATTAATATTGCCCTTTGGGCTTGTGTGCCAGTACTAAGCGTGCCATCTCTCTCTCTCTCTCTCTCAGTCAGTGGGCCATAGAACGCCTATTTTTGGTTTTATTTGTTTTCTAAATTCTCCCTGAAAAAATCATTTTATTTTATTTGGTTTCTAAATTCTTCCTGATAAAATCATATTTTTTTTATTATTTTTTTTTCTAAAGTCTCCCTGAAAAAAACAAAACAAAAAAAAAAACAAACAAAAAAAACAGTGGGGGATTAATATTGGCCTTTCTGCTTGTGTGCCAGTCTTGACTCCTGTGTGCGTCATCTCTCACTCAGTGGGCCATAGAACGCCTATTTTTTGTTTTATTAGTTTTATAAATTCTCCCTGAAAAAATCATTTTATTTTATTTGGTTTCTAAATTCTTCCTGATAAAATCATATTTTTTTTATTATTTTTTTTTCTAAAGTCTCCCTGAAAAAAAAAAAAAAAAAACAGTGGGAGATTAATATTGGCCTTTCTGCTTGTGTGCCAGTCTTGACTCCTGTGTGCGTCATCTCTCAGTCAGTGGGCCATAGAACGCCTATTTTTGGTTTTATTTGTTTTATAAATTCTTCCTGAAAAAATCATTTTATTTTATTTGGTTTCTAAATTCTTCCTGATAAAATCATATTTTTTTTATTATTTTTTTTTCTAAAGTCTCCCTGAAAAAAAAAAAAAAAAAACAACCAAAAAAAACAGTGGGAGATTAATATTGGCCTTTCTGCTTGTGTGCCAGTCTTGACTCCTGGGTGTGCCATCTCTCTCTCTCTCTCTCTCTCTCTCTCTCTCTCCAATTGTGGTCCATAGAAAGCCTATATTTTTTTTCCTTGATTTGGGTTCCAAAATCTACCAGAGAAAATAACTCCATCAATCATTGGTAGAAAAATATTGGCCTCTGGGCTTGTGTGCCACTCCTGATTCCTGTGTGCGTCATCTCTCACTCAGTGGCCCATAGAAAGCATATAGTTTGTTACATTTGTTTTCTAAATTCTCCCTGCAAAAATCTATTTTTTTTTTTTTTGGGGGCTTTCTAAAGTGTTCCTGAAAAAAAAAAAAATAAAAAAAAAATAATAGTGTGACATTAATATTAACATTTGTGCTTCAGTGACAGTCCTGCGTGTGGGGCATCTCTCTAATTTGCAGCCACCAAAAACAGAGTGTGTAACATTGGGCCTGATTTTCGCTGTGGTCTCACCAACCTGTAAAGGGGTAGCTAAATCATACTGAAGTTATAGCTCACCGTGTAAGTTGTGTGACTGCAACAAATAACGTTAGTTTGGTTACGTTTTTAAAACAATGAGGAAGTCTAGTGGAAGAGGTCGTGGCCGGGGGCGTTCATTGTCAGCTGGTAATGAGGGTAGTGGTAGTGGTGGAGCATCAGGTGGTCGTGGGGAAAAAAATATTGCACCTAAGTCTGGAGCTGTGGAGCCAGGTTCGTCGTCCGGCTACACAAGGCCTCGAACGCTCCCTTTTCTGGGATTAGGAAAACCGCTTTTAAAGCCGGAGCAGCAAGAGCAAGTTTTGGCTTATCTTGCTGACTCAGCCTCTAGCTCTTTTGCCTCCTCTCGTGAAACTGGTAAAAGTAAAAGCAGCGCGTCGTTAGTGGATGTTCACGGTCAGGGACAAGTCACTTCCTTGTCCTCTTCAGCAAAAACAACAACAGAGAAGAATGCAGCAGGCGACACAACGGGTTACTCCATGGAGCTCTTTACACATACCGTCCCTGGCTTAGAAAGTGAAGCAGTTAACAGTCCATGCCCATTACAAGTTGAATCTGACATGGAGTGCACTGACGCACAGCCACAGCCAGACTACTATGCTGGTCCTTTGACTCAGACCACAACATTGCCCTCGCAGGGTGCTGATCAAGAATCAGACCATGATGAGACTATGTTGCCCCATCACGAACGCTATACCACCAAACGACACGGTGACACAGACGAAGTTGCGCAGGAGGTACAAGAAGAGTTATTAGATGACCCAGTTCTTGACCCCGATTGGCAGCCATTGGGGGAACAGGGTGCAGGCGGCAGCAGTTCTGAAGCAGAGGAGGAGGAGGGGCCGCAGCAGGCATCAACATCGCCACAGGTTCCATCTGCCGGGCCCGTATCTTGCCCAAAACGCGTGGCAAAGCCAAAACCTGGTGGAGGACAGCGTGGCCATCCGGTTAAAGCTCAGTCTGCAATGCCTGAAAAGGTATCCGATGCTAGAAAGAGTGCAGTCTGGCATTTTTTTAAACAACATCCAATTGATCAGCGCAAAGTCATCTGTCAAAAATGTTCTACTTCCTTAAGCAGAGGTCAGAATCTGAAAAGTCTCAATACTAGTTGCATGCATAGACATTTAACCACCATGCATTTGAAAGCTTGGACTAACTACCAAACGTCCCTTAAGGTTGTTGCACCCTCGGCCAATGAAGCTAGTCATCAACGCAACATCCCTTCCGGCAGTGTAGGACCACCATTTAGCGCACCACCTGCTGTATCTGTGCAGGTATCTTTGCCAGGCCAAAGCAGTCAGGGTCAGGGAATCACCAGTTTCGTAGTAGGAAACACTGCATCTAGGGCACCGGCGGCAACAATACCATCTCCCACCGTCTCTCAGTCTGCCATGTCCACCGGCACCCCCGCTAGTTCCACGATCTCCAGCTCTCCAGTCCAGCTCACCCTACATGAGACTATGGTTAGAAAAAGGAAATACTTAGCCTCGCATCCGCGTACACAGGGTTTGAACGCCCACATAGCTAGACTAATCTCGTTAGAGATGATGCCCTACCGGTTAGTTGAAAGCGAAGCTTTCAACGACCTGATGGACTACGCTGTACCACGCTACGAGCTACCCAGTCGACACTTTTTTTCCAGAAAAGCCATCCCAGCCCTCCACCAGCATGTTAAAGAGCGCCTCGTCCATGCACTCAGGCAATCTGTGAGCACAAAGGTGCACCTGACAACAGATGCATGGACCAGTAGGCATGGCCAGGGACGTTACGTGTCCATCACGGCACACTGGGTAAATGTGGTGGATTCAGGGTCCACAGGGGACAGCAAGTTTGGGACAGTTCTGCCTAGCCCACGGTCTAGTAAACAGTTGTCTGTAGCCGTTCGCACCCCCTCCTCCTCCTCCTCCTCCTCGTCCTCCTGCAGAAGCAAGAGCTCGTCCACAGACCGCAGTCGCACAAACACTCCATCCGCACCTGCCACTGTTGCACACCAGGTCTCCCATTATGGGGCAGCTACTGGCAAACGTCAGCAGGCTGTATTGGCTATGAAGTGTTTGGGCGACAATAGACACACCGCGGAAGTTCTGTCCGAGTTCTTGCAGCAAGAAACGCAGTCGTGGCTGGGCACTGTAGATCTTGAGGCAGGCAAGGTAGTGAGTGATAACGGAAGGAATTTCATGGCTGCCATCTCCCTTTCCCAACTGAAACACATTCCTTGCCTGGCTCACACCTTAAACCTGGTGGTGCAGTGCTTCCTGAAAAGTTATCCGGGGTTATCCGACCTGCTCCTCAAAGTGCGTGGACTTTGCGCACATATCCGCCGTTCGCCTGTACACTCCAGCCGTATGCAGACCTATCAGCGTTCTTTGAACCTTCCCCAGCATCGCCTAATCATAGACGTTGCAACAAGGTGGAACTCAACACTGCACATGCTTCAGAGACTGTGCGAACAGAGGCGGGCTGTTATGTTTTTGTGGGAGGATACACATACACGGGCAGGCAGTAGGATGGCAGACATGGAGTTGTCAGGTGTGCAGTGGTCGAAGATTCAAGACATGTGTCAAGTCCTTCAGTGTTTTGAGGAATGCACACGGCTGGTTAGTGCAGACAACGCCATAATAAGCATGAGCATCCCCCTAATGCGTCTGCTGATGCAAAGTTTGACGCACATAAAGGATCAGGCGTCTGCACCAGAGGAAGAGGAAAGCCTTGATGACAGTCAGCGATTGTCTGGTCAGGGCAGTGTACATGACGAGGTACCGGGCGAAGAGGAGGTGGAGGATGAGGAGGATGATGGGGATGAGTATATTTTTAATGAGGAAGCTTTCCCGGGGGCACGGGAAATTGGTGGCGTGGCAAGGCCGGGTTCTGGTTTTTTGAGGGACACAAGTGACGTAGATTTGCCTGCAACTGCCCCTCAACCAAGCACAACCGCAGATTTGACAACGGGAACTTTGGCCCACATGGCGGATTATGCCTTGCGTATCCTCAAAAGGGACACACGCATTACAAAAATGATGAACGATGACGATTACTGGTTGGCCTGCCTCCTTGATCCTCGCTATAAAGGCAAATTGCAAAATATTATGCCACATGAGAACTTGGAACTAATATTAGCAACAAAACAATCAACTCTTGTTGACCGTTTGCTTCTGGCATTCCCTGCACACAGCGCCCGTGATCGTTCTCACACGAGCTCCAGGGGCCAGCAGACCAGAGGTGTTAGAGGGGCAGAAATCAGAAGTGGCGTTGGCCAGAGGGGTTTTCTGACCAGGTTGTGGAGTGATTTTTCTATGACCGCAGACAGGACAGGTACTGCAGCATCAATTCAAAGTGACAGGAGACAACATTTGTCCAGTATGGTTACAAACTATTTTTCATCCCTTATCGACGTTCTCCCTCAACCGTCATTCCCATTTGATTACTGGGCATCCAAATTAGACACCTGGCCAGAATTGGCAGAATATGCATTGCAGGAGCTTGCTTGCCCGGCAGCTAGTGTCCTATCAGAAAGAGTATTCAGTGCTGCAGGTTCAATACTAACAGAAAAAAGGACTCGTCTGGCTACCCAAAATGTAGATGATCTAACCTTCATTAAAATGAACCACAACTGGATTTCAAAATCTTTTGCCCCACCCTGCCCGGCTGACACCTAGCTTTCCTATGAAAAGGTCTTGCCTGTGGACTATTCTGAATGACTTTTCCAATCTCGTAATTTTCTTCACCTGATTGTCCAGCATACGACATGTTTCCACCTCACGAAATGGCCAAACTCCCCACACGGGGCCGTGCTATCGCCACTTTGCGCTTGGACCCTTGAGAGTGCTGTTTGTCTGAAGAGGTGGGTGTGGCCGCTTTTGGTCGACGGCACTGCCACTGGGTCCCTCATAGTACAATAAAGTGTCTCTGGCGGTGGTGGTGCGCACCCAACGTCAGACACACCGTTGTAATATGAGGGGCCCTGTGCCTGTACCGCCGGCCACAAGACAGTTCCCCCCCCCAGCTCAAACAGTGCTCTACCACTAGCAAAATTATCTCTCACAGCTTCACCAATGTGTAGTCTAGGCGCTGACATCCTTCAATGCCTGGCACTGACAATACCATTGTTTTGACATTTTTGTTATGTTAGGCCTTCGAAGCCTGTCTGCGGTCCCTTCTTTCTACAACTACTACACTGACCAGGCCACTGCTGGCCGTGTTACCCTGGAACCAATTTAAAAGTGCCTACAGTCAGCCCAATTTTGTTATGTTAGGCCTTCGAAGACTGTCTGCCGTCACTCCTTCCACTAGACTTCCACTGACCATACACTGCTGCCCATGTACCCCTGGAACCAATTTAAAAGTGCCTACAGCCAGCCCAATTTTGTTATGTTAGGCCTTCGAAGCCTGTCTGCGGTCACTCCTTCCACTAGACTTCCACTGACCAGACCACTGCTGCCCGTGTACCCCTGCAACCAATTTAAAAGTGCCTACAGCCAGCCCAAGTTTGTTATGTTAGGCCTTCGAAACCTGTCTGCGGTCACTCCTTCCACTAGACTTCCACTGACCAGACCACTGCTGCCCGTGTACCCCTGGAACCAATTTAAAAGTGCCTACAGCCAGCCCAAGTTTGTTATGTTAGGCCTTCGAAGCCTGTCTGCGGTCACTCCTTCCACTAGACTTCCACAGACCAGACCACTGCTGCCCGTGTACCCCTGGAACCAATTTAAAAGTGCCTACAGCCAGCCCAAGTTTGTTATGTTAGGCCTTGGAAGCCTGTCTGCAGTCACTCCTTCCACTAAACTTCCACTGACCAGACCACTGCTGCCCGTGTACCCCTGGAACCAATTTAAAAGTGCCTACAGCCAGCCCAAGTTTGTTATGTTAGGCCTTCGAAGCCTGTCTGCGGTCACTCCTTCCACTAGACTTCCACAGACCAGACCACTGCTGCCCGTGTACCCCTGGAACCAATTTAAAAGTGCCTACAGCCAGCCCAAGTTTGTTATGTTAGGCCTTGGAAGCCTGTCTGCGGTCACTCCTTCCACTAGACTTCCTCTGACCAGACCACTGCTGCCCGTGTACCCCTGGAACCAATTTAAAAGTGCCTACAGCCAGCCCAAGTTTGTTATGTTAGGCCTTGGAAGCCTGTCTGCGGTCACTCCTTCCACTAGACTTCCACTGACCAGACCACTGCTGCCCGTGTACCCCTGGAACCAATTTAAAAGTGCCTACAGCCAGCCCAAGTTTGTTATGTTAGGCCTTCGAAGCCTGTCTGCGGTCACTCCTTCCACTAGACTTCCACAGACCAGACCACTGCTGCCCGTGTACCCCTGGAACCAATTTAAAAGTGCCTACAGCCAACCCAAGTTTGTTATGTTAGGCCTTGGAAGCCTGTCTGCGGTCACTCCTTCCACTAGACTTCCACTGACCAGACCACTGCTGCCCGTGTACCCCTGGAACCAATTTAAAAGTGCCTACAGCCAGCCCAAGTTTGTTATGTTAGGCCTTGGAAGCCTGTCTGCGGTCACTCCTTCCACTAGACTTCCACTGACCATACACTGCTGCCCATGTACCCCTGGAACAAATTTAAAAGTGCCTACAGCCAGCCCAAGTTTGTTATGTTAGGCCTTCGAAGCCTGTCTGCGTCCCGTTCTTTCAACTACAACTACACTGACCAGGCCACTGATGGCCGTGTTCCCCTGGAACCAATTTTAACTTGCCTACAGCCAGCCCTATGTTATTATGTTAGGCCTTCGAAGCCTGTCTGCGTCCCGTTCTTTCAACTACAACTACACTGACCAGGCCACTGATGGCCGTGTTCCCCTGGAACCAATTTTAACTTGCCTACAGCCAGCCCAATGTTAGGCCTTTGATGCCTGTCTGCCGTCACTCCTTCCACTAGGCCTCCACTGACCTGTCTATTGCTGCCCGTGTACCCCTTGAACCAACATCATTAAATATAAAAAAAATTAATTTGATTATAAAAAATAAGATCGTGTTGAGATCTCAAATGCAGACATTTTAACAATCAAAACAAACACACAACAAATATCTGGAACTGTACTACAAAGGTCCAACAGCTACAATTTCTTTCTCCTGCAAGAAGTTAACTGAAAGTTTTTTGGAGTTGTTAACACAGATATGGCATCCACCGAGTGTTGTCCTGTCGCGTCTCCTTTAAATTATTTCCAATAAGATGTTAAACTATTAATTTAATAAAATCAATAATTAAAAAAATAATTGAGTAAGTCAAAAGCACATTGCAAATAAACATTAATTACAAATCAAGAAGCATGGCGCGTCCGAGGGTGAGTAGATACCGAATAAGAATATAATCACCCTCGGACGCGCAATGCTTATTTACAACAGCCTTCCTTCCTAAGAATCAGCCCTTCCGTGGTGTAGAGAGAGGTTGTGTTACACTCCAAGGTGTTCCCCAGGTTGCCTTTCCTGAGCTTCGATCTTCCGGCTCTCGTTTAGTAGCTGTTGGAAACTACGCTGCATTAGGCCTACTAATTGTGTATGGGTGAAACAGTGGCGCATCTGCGGTCCCTCCTTCCACTAGGCCTCCACTGACCTGTCTACTGCGGCCCGTGTACCCCTTGAACCAACCTAATAAAATATTTAAAAAATTAATTTGATTATAAAAAATAAGATCGTGTTGAGATCTCAAATGCAGACATTTTAACAATCAAAACAAACACACAACAAATATCTGGAACTGTACTACAAAGGTCCAACAGCTACAATTTCTTTCTCCTGCAAGAAGTTAACTGAAAGTTTTTTGGAGTTGTTAACACAGATATGGCATCCACCGAGTGTTGTCCTGTCGCGTCTCCTTTAAATTATTTCCAATAAGATGTTAAACTATTAATTTAATAAAATCAATAATTAAAAAAATAATTGAGTAAGTCAAAAGCACATTGCAAATAAACATTAATTACAAATCAAGAAGCATGGCGCGTCCGAGGGTGAGTAGATACCGAATAAGAATATAATCACCCTCGGACGCGCAATGCTTATTTACAACAGCCTTCCTTCCTAAGAATCAGCCCTTCCGTGGTGTAGAGAGAGGTTGTGTTACACTCCAAGGTGTTCCCCAGGTTGCCTTTCCTGAGCTTCGATCTTCCGGCTCTCGTTTAGTAGCTGTTGGAAACTACGCTGCATTAGGCCTACTAATTGTGTATGGGTGAAACAGTGGCGCATCTGCGGTCCCTCCTTCCACTAGGCCTCCACTGACCTGCCTACTGCGGCCCGTGTACCCCTTGAACCAACCTAATAAAATATTTAAAAAATTAATTTGATTATAAAAAATAAGATCGTGTTGAGATCTCAAATGCAGACATTTTAACAATCAAAACAAACACACAACAAATATCTGGAACTGTACTACAAAGGTCCAACAGCTACAATTTCTTTCTCCTGCAAGAAGTTAACTGAAAGTTTTTTGGAGTTGTTAACACAGATATGGCATCCACCGAGTGTTGTCCTGTCGCGTCTCCTTTAAATTATTTCCAATAAGATGTTAAACTATTAATTTAATAAAATCAATAATTAAAAAAATAATTGAGTAAGTCAAAAGCACATTGCAAATAAACATTAATTACAAATCAAGAAGCATGGCGCGTCCGAGGGTGAGTAGATACCGAATAAGAATATAATCACCCTCGGACGCGCAATGCTTATTTACAACAGCCTTCCTTCCTAAGAATCAGCCCTTTCGTGGTGTAGAGAGAGGTTGTGTTACACTCCAAGGTGTTCCCCGGGTTGCCTTTCATGAGCTTCGATCTTCCGGCTCTCGTTTAGTAGTTGGTGGAAACTACGCTGCATTAGGCCTACAAATTTGGTATGGGGTGTAGAGACAGGTTGTGTTACACTCCAAGGTTTTCACCAGGTTGCCTTTCCTGAGCTTCGATCTTCATGCTCTCGTTTAGTAGTTGTAGAAAAGTACGCTGAATTAGGCCTACAAAATGGGTATGGGGTGGAGAGAGATGGTGTGTTACACTCCAAGGTGTTCCCCAGGTTGCCTTTCCTGAGCTTCGATCTTCCGGCTCTCGTTTAGTAGCTGTTGGAAACTACGCTGCATTAGGCCTACTAATTGTGTATGGGTGAAACAGTGGCGCATCTGCGGTCCCTCCTTCCACTAGGCCTCCACTGACCTGTCTACTGCGGCCCGTGTACCCCTTGAACCAACCTAATAAAATATTTAAAAAATTAATTTGATTATAAAAAATAAGATCGTGTTGAGATCTCAAATGCAGACATTTTAACAATCAAAACAAACACACAACAAATATCTGGAACTGTACTACAAAGGTCCAACAGCTACAATTTCTTTCTCCTGCAAGAAGTTAACTGAAAGTTTTTTGGAGTTGTTAACACAGATATGGCATCCACCGAGTGTTGTCCTGTCGCGTCTCCTTTAAATTATTTCCAATAAGATGTTAAACTATTAATTTAATAAAATCAATAATTAAAAAAATAATTGAGTAAGTCAAAAGCACATTGCAAATAAACATTAATTACAAATCAAGAAGCATGGCGCGTCCGAGGGTGAGTAGATACCGAATAAGAATATAATCACCCTCGGACGCGCAATGCTTATTTACAACAGCCTTCCTTCCTAAGAATCAGCCCTTTCGTGGTGTAGAGAGAGGTTGTGTTACACTCCAAGGTGTTCCCCGGGTTGCCTTTCATGAGCTTCGATCTTCCGGCTCTCGTTTAGTAGTTGGTGGAAACTACGCTGCATTAGGCCTACAAATTTGGTATGGGGTGTAGAGACAGGTTGTGTTACACTCCAAGGTTTTCACCAGGTTGCCTTTCCTGAGCTTCTATCTTCAGGCTCTCATTAAATTGTGGTTAAATGGAACAACTGCATTTGGCGTACTAGTTGGTTTGGGGCCTACTATCGGTGTCTGCCGCTCCTTGCTGTTCTCCTGGTTTCCTGTCCTGAAATTCCATTTTCAGCCTCTCGTTAAGTAGTTGTTAATGTTAAACTGCATTTGGCCTACTAGTTGGGTTGGGGCCTACTATCGGTGTCTGCCACTCCTTGCTGTTCTCCTCCACTGAACAAAGCTGTGCCGCCTGTTTACTACGGTTGCCAATTTTGAACTGCATTTCGACTACTTACTGATTTGGCCCTACTCTCTGTGTCAGCCTCTCATTCCAGTTGTCCTCCACTGCAATGCCCCCTGGTTATTCCTGTGTTACCAATTTTGAACTGCATTTAGCCCACTTTCTTCTTTGGGCCTATATCTGTGTTTCCACTTCATCGTGCCCATTGCCCAGCCAGTGATAGATGAGTCTGCTGGTACATTGACCCATAACGCAACATTCCCCGTGCACGCTACACAACAACATTGTGACCCTGCTGAAAGTCAGGTTGCTCTTCCCGCATACCATACCACCTTACACGGGGACAAAGAGGAAGGTGCAGATGAAAGTGCAGGTTCCTTCATCAGGTGGGGGGAGGAATACTAGTTGGCGACGTCACTGGCACAGGGCCTCTCATAGTACGCAAAAGTGTTGCTGCCGGTGGGAGGCGCCCCCGCCGTGCAAACACACCGCTGTACTTTGAGGGGCCCTGTGCCAGTGCCAATGCCAACGAGTGGGCCCCCCCTGCTTGCTCAGGTTCACAGCACTTGCAAAGTTGAAATACTTACCTCTCCCTGCTCCACTGCCGTGACGTGGTCCAGATTTCCTGGGCCCACTAATTACTTGAACCAGCCCTACCCCCCACAACTTTAGCCAAATGACCCCCAATTTCAAATGCCTTCCAATTATTATAAGGTAAATTACGCTTGACAAGCTTCATTAAGAAGAATGGATGGTTTTGACATTAAAATGGGCACTCTAGGTGTTTTCCTGGCCCCCACTCACTGCCGACTATGCTGCCCCATTGACTTGCATTGGGTTTCGTGTTTCGGTCGATCCCGACTTTACGTCATAATCGGCCGATTTCACTCGACCCGACTTTGGACATAGTCGGGTTTCGCAAAACCCGGCTCGACTCTAAAAAGGTCAAGGTCGCTCAACTCTACTCCCAAGGTCTTTTAACACATTTATTCCAAGGGGCACGGTTTGGTCTTTAGCTATTTCTCCATCCTCCAATACTGTTCCTCTTCTCCCGACATCTTTACCGCAGACCTCTATGTTCATCCATACCACCCCTGTGACCGGGATGGGCAAGTGATTGGCCACCATAAGTTTGATCACAGGGCCCCATTCGGGTTTTAGCGCCTCCGTGAAGTGACGGCGGAAATATCCCTCAGGCATGGTGGTCACTTGTGAGCCTGTGCCCACCAGGCACCGCACCGTTCTTCCATTGATTTCTGCCCTGACCAGGGGGCACATGGAAACAAGGCTGGGGGACTTTTACTACTCCTCTTCTGCTCTCCACGCTCTGAGCGGCATTCCTCGGGCTCGGAGCCACCTAGTTTAAAGGAGGGCACGGGGATGGTCGGCTCTGCCGGGGACACCATCGGGTGATGTGGCTGGGTTCTCCACAGGCGTAGCATGTAAGAGGGCTTCTCCTCCTGGTAGCTTCAACCTCCCTTCGGGGGGCAGTTTTTCCACCTCGCACCAAAGGGCCAGGCCCTACTGCCAGAGTTCTTCTTGATATACAAAAAAAGATTGCACTCTATCGTGCAAAAGCATGTCGAATATGAAATACATGAAATATGAATAGCAAAATGGCTTTTTGAACATTAGGAAAAATATTTGTGAGACGTTTTGCACAGAATTTGGCCAAATAGTGTGAGCCCATCAACCATCTTCAAGGTGGTCTTATTAATCTGATAGGTCCCTGACCTCCCTGTCCAAATATGAACACTTTCCGAAGGCTAATGTCTGTATGCTTGGTTGAATGTGGACACCTCTCTCAGTGAAGCCTACATATGGGTTGGCCGGAACCAAGTGTGATTAGATGTAATTAAAAACCACATGGTGAAGGGAGGAGTGCTCAGTCAGTAAGGTAACATAGAAGTGACAGAAAAATGACTGGCACATCCAAACTAGTGTGAATAGGTGCATACCAGAAGCAGCTACCTCCATATACAATATACAAAAAAAGGTTGCACTCTATCGTGCAAAAGCATGTCGAATATGAAATACATGAAATATGAATAGCAAAATGGCTTTTTGAACATTAGGAAAACTATTTGTGAGACGCTTTGCACAGAATATGGCCAACCCATATGTAGGCTTTACTGAGAGAGGTGTCCACATTCAACCAAGCATACAGACATTAGCCTTCGGTAAGTGTTCACATTTGGATAGCCATTTTGTTATTCATATTTCATGTATTTCATATTCGACATGCTTCTGCACGATAGAGTGCAACCTTTTTTTAGTCTTTCTACATCAACTGAGGAATGTGCTCCTCAGACCATTTGGGGGCATCACAACCATAGACCAGACCTCAATCATAGGTCAATAAAACTTTCACACTCCTTATCTTTAACTGTTCCAATATTTACAGTGCTGTGCAAATTAATTGGGAGAAAGCAAAAAAATAAAATTTCATAATCCACTGTTACATACTTATTCTGAAAATTACCTTTTTCCACTGGCTAGTTGACCAAGATTTATTTATTATATATTAAAACTGATTTAAATCACTGACTGGTAATCAACTTACGATTTTACTTAAAAATGCTTTGTCCCAATTAATTTGCACAGCACTGTACAGCCAAAAACTCTTTTTCCCTCTTCCATATTGATAGTTCTGCTTCACTTGTCTTACCTATTGCATTATTCCTGTATCCTGTTGTATATATATATGTGCCTCAGATTTTGTGCTTTTCTATGCCTGATGAAGAGACCAGGGTAGTCTCTAAATGACCATGTGATGCCAAAACAGCAGAACCCCCCATAAGAGACCCCATTTTATGAACTACACCCCTCATCTAGGGGTGCAGTGATCATATTGACACCATGGGTGTGTCACAAAATTGTATACCATTGGACAGTGAGGACAAAATAACTACATTTCTAAAACCAAAATTTTATTTTAACTAAAGATTTTACATTTTCACATAAGAAGTAGGTGAAAATGGCAACAAAGGTTGGATATCAAAAACAGAAGGGTCCCCATGTCATATTTTTTACTTATTTAAATAAATAATTTAAAAAAATGACATGGGGTCCCCCCATTTTTGAAAACCAGCCTTGCTAAAGCTCACAGATGGGGGCTCGTATTCTCAGGCTGTGGGCCATGGATATTGACCCCTCCAGTCTAAAAATAGCAGCCCGCAGCTGCTCAGAAAAGGCACATCTATTAGATGCGCCAATTGTGGCACTTTGCCTGGCTCATGGGGTAAAAGTTGTGGGGTTGATGTCACCGGTGACATCAAGCCCACGACTTAGTAATGGAGAAGCGTCTATAAGACACCTATCCATTTCTAATCCTATAGTTGTATGGTAAATAAAGGCACAGCAAAAATAAAGTCTTTTATTTGAAATAAAAACAAAACACTGTTTTCCATTTTTATTATTACACCCAATTCCAGCAAAGCCCTTGATCTCCTGTAATAAAAGTAAAATAATAAAACAAAAATATATCATAACTGTCCTCGCTGTGTCCCACGCAATAATCCATGTCTGGGGGATAATTTGTTTCAACCTGGACGGTGCCAAGATGCAACCATCCCGGCTGAAAACCACTGGTGAATGAACTGCTGGGAATGCAGTGTCAGTGACCAGGGGTGACGTCATAGAGTTAACCTCCGGTCACTGAGCTCCGTTCCCAGCCAGGCTGAGCTGTGGTGACTTCTGTGAGAACCCCACTAGCACCGTGAAACCAGTGGTTTTCAGCAGAGACTGTCGCATCTAGGCACCATCGAGGTGGAAAACTGTATATCCCTCAGACATGGATTACTGCGTGGGACACAACGATGGACAGGTATGGTATATTGTTGATTTTTTATTTTACTTTTATTACAGGAGATCGAAGGCTTTGCAGGAATTTGGCGATGCACTAAGTATGTTTTAATTTAGAATAATAAAAGTGTCTGTGTCATTTTTTTCAAGTAAAGGACATTATTCTGGCTGTGTCTTTATTTAACATCCAACTATAGAATTAGTAATGGATAGGTGTCTTATAGATGTTTCTCCATTACTAAGCCATGAGCTTGATGTCACCGGTGAGGGCAAGCGGGAAAAGCCAGGCAAAGTGCCAGAATTGGTGCATCTACTAGATGTACCTTTTCTGAGCAGCTGCAGGCTGCTATTTTTAGGCTTGGGGATCAATATCCATGGCCCCTTACCAACCTGAGAATATCAGCCCTCAGCTTTGAGCTTTAGCAAGGCTGGTTGTCAAAAATGGGGGGACCCCACACCGTTCTTTTACATTATTTATTTAAAGAATTAAAAAACATAGCGTGTCGACCCATCTATTCTTGATATCCAGCATTGTTGAAGCTTACAGCTGAGGGTTGCAGCCCCCAGCTGTGAGTTTTGTCTGGCTGGTTATCAACCCATGCCATTTTTTTTAAATTACCATATTTATTTAAAGTGCGGGAGCGGCAGATGAATACTCCCACCCAGGGCTGCCACTAGAAATTTCGCGGCCCCATACTGGCAAAATTTTCGGGGCCCCCTTGAAACTCCGCCCAGGCTCCACCCCAGCCCCGCCTCAAGGCTCCACCCCTCAAACTGTCCACAGTCCCACCGCTCTCTCTTGGAAAATCTCCACTTTTCACCTATCACACATTGACAGTTCCCATCACCAGATCACACATATAGCCGGCAGCTTTTGTTTTGGCCAAAAGATTTTTTAAGCCGCCACCATAGCACGGTAGACACTTTTAGCCGGGCCCTACTCTACTGTAACCTACTAAATATTTGTTAAAATATGCAATACAATTTAGGTATATTTTTATTTATTTTTCAATTTTTAAAATGACCTATAATACTACATACAAGGAACAAATACCACCGCACTATGACCAGATGACATATTACCACCACAGTGATCGAATAATATAAAATACAAGGAACAAATACCGCTACACCATGACCAGACCGCATATAACCACAAATGACTGAATACTACAATACTGATCAGTAATTAAAAAAACCCCACAATACTATCACCAGCAGTGCCATTATACACAGGAGATCTGTAATTAGTATGCAGTGTCTGTGTACAGGTAATACAGTGATCACCGGTGACATTATACACAGGAGCTCTGTATATAATGTATAGGTAATACAGTGATCACTGGTGACATTGTACACAGGACCTCTGTATATAGTATACAGTGTATAGTGTCAGTGTATAGGTAACACTGACTCACCAGTGACGTCTCTAGGTGAAGTCCTTCATCTTTCATCCAGCACAGACCGCCATCACTTCATCCAGCCAGGACTCGTCTCTGCAGGAAATAAAACAGTTATCTCGAGTTCCGCTTGTAGAACACATTACTTAATTTTCCCAACTTCTACATTACACCACATGAAGAAGGCAACATAGTATCACTCTACACAGTAACAGGACCTCCCCCCCATTTAAAACAGTATACTCAAAAAATAAAATAAATACATCACTGCAATAATAATATCCCTTAATTAGCCCCTATGGTAATATTCGCCATCCTAGCCCCCGTGTGTCTCATTCCAGGCTCCAGCCATATGTTCTCCCATCCTGCCCTCATGGGTATCCATTCTGCCCCATATGATCTCCCCATCCTGCCCCATCTGTCTCCATCGTATCCATCCTGCCCCATCTGTCTCCATTCTGCCCCATCTGTTTCCAATCCTGCCCCATCTGTTTCCAATCCTGCCCCATCTGTGTCCAATCCTGCCCCATCTGTGTCCAATCCTGCCCCATCTGTGTCCAGCACTCTGCCCAGTCTGTGTGCAATCCTGCCCCATCTGTGTCCAGCACTCTGCCCCATCTGTTTCCAATCCTGCCTCATCTCTGTCCAGCACTCTGCCCCATCTCTGTCCAGCACTCTGCCCCATCTCTGTCCAGCACTCTGCCCCATCTCTGTTCAGCACTCTGCCCCATCTCTGTCCAGCACTCTGCCCCATCTCTGTCCAGCACTCTGCCCCATCTCTGTTCAGCACTCTGCCCCATCTCTGTCCAGCACTCTGCCCCATCTCTGTTCAGCACTCTGCCCCATCTCTGTTCAGCACTCTGCCCCATCTCTGTTCAGCACTCTGCCCCATCTCTGTCCAGCACTCTGCCCCATCTCTGTCCAGCACTCTGCCCAGCACTCTGCCCCCCGTGTCCAGCTTTACTGCCCCCCGGCCCCCATCCTGTGTCCAGCTTTACTGCCCCCCGGCACCCACCCTGTGTCCAGCTTTACTGCCCCCCGGCCCCCACCCTGTGTCCAGCTTTACTGCCCCCGGGCCCCCACCCTGTGTCCAGATTTACTGCCCCCCGGCCCCCACCCTGTGTCCAGCTTTACTGCCCTGGGCCCCCACCCTGTGTCCAGCTTTACTGCCCCCCGGCCCCCACCCTGTGTCCAGCTTTACTGCCCCCCGGCCCCCACCCTGTGTCCAGCTTTACTGCCCTGGGCCCCCACCCTGTGTCCAGCTTTACTGCCCTGGCCCCCCCCCCCCCCCCGCATCGCAGCTCTCAAAAAAACAAAAAAGTTCTACTTACCTGCCGCGCTCCTCTCTCCACGCAGCTGCACCGTACACTCGCCGGCGACTGACGTCAGACGCCGGTGACCTGCACGCTGCGGCTGGCGGCTGCTAACTATTGACGTGCGGGCGCGGGCCCGCACGTCAATAGCGTACAGCTGTAGCGCCGGCCGCCGCTAAGGGCCCGGTTCAGCCTGCGGCTGCCGGTAGGGGCCCGGTGAGCAGGTAAGAGGGGGCCCGATGCGGGCCCCTCTGCTCACCGGGCCCCATACGCCAGTCACGGCTGTAGTGCCCTGATGGCGGCCCTGCTCCCACCGCCACTTCTGCTGTCACTGTTATTAGCAGCAGGGGTAAGCTGATGGGAGTAATAGCCCCATCAGCCGTAGCCTGCTGTCTCTTTTGTTACTTAAATTTAACCCTCATCGTGCCGATCATCGGCAGAGCAGGGGAGAATGATGAGAGCCATGTTCAGCACCCACTGCCAGGGAACAGCGCTTACTGTAACGCTTCTTCCCTGGAGCCCATCCTTATGGTACTGCCACACGTGTGCCGCAAGTATTACACATATGAACGCTAACATCTCCAGTACCGGAAATATCAGGACGTGTGAAAGAGACATTATAGCGGGTTTTATGTTTGGCTGCTGTCACACACTAAAAGATGTTTTTTATTGCAAAAAATAGTTTTTGCATCACCATATTTTGAGAGCTGTCATTTTTTCATATTTAATCCAACAGAGTCATGTGAGGTCTCGTTTTCTGTAGGATGAGTTGACATTTTTATTTGTACCATTTTCTTGCACATGACATTTTTTGATCGCTTTCTATTCTGATTTTTGTGAGGCAGAATGAAGAAAAAATAGCAATTCATGAATTTCTTTTGGGAGGGGCATTTATTCCATTCCATGTGTGGTAAAATTGATAAAGCAGTATTATTCTTCGGCTTAGTACGATTATAGCAATATTTCATTTATATCATTTGTTTATGTCTTGGCACTTTTATACAATAAAAACTATTTTATGTAAAAATAATTATTTTTGCATCCCTTTATTCTAAGAGCTATAACTTTTTTATTTTTCCACTGATGGAGCTGAATGGGGGCTTGTTTTTTGCATGACAAGATGTTGTTTTCTATAGAAAAAACAGCCGCACACTCAAGGCTTGAAGGTTTTTACGTGAAAGTTATATTCTTTATTAGTACAGGCATCACCAAATGCTTATTAGTGTTTAGAGAAAATGACGGATACTTTAAGTTACGGTTAACGTTTCGACCAAGGCTGGTCTTTGTCAAAACCACACTTCTAATGGAGGGTAGAGTAAGTGCAGAAGCAGTCCGGAGTGGGCGGAGTCTGCAAGGGTCCAGTAGCACTGTGTCCGTCACATTGGTGATGCAGTGCAACTTAAAGTATCTGTCATTTTCTCTAAACACTAATAAGCATTTGGTGATGCCCGTACTAATAAAGAATATAACTTTCAAGTAAAAACCTTCAAGCCTTGAGTGTGCGGCTGTTTTTTCTATAGACACTGTGACTTATTGTTCTGCCTGCACCTTTTTTCTATGCAGAGTGCACCACATTTCTTGTACTGCCTGAATATGTCGTTTTTAGCGGTACCATGTTTATTTAAATCCGTCATTTTTATCACGTCTTATTCCACTTTTTGTTCGGCAGTATAATGATAAAGTATTGTTTTTTGCCCTTTTTTTAAATAAAAATAAAGGTTTTTTTCCTGTATCTGGATTATGCAAAAATTCAGATAAAGAAACGTTTTTCTAGCAGTGGACAACCACTTTAAAGAGAACCTGTCAGCAGGATTTTGTTACGTAAACTATAAGCACTGTCATGTTGACAATGTTACACTGATTAATATATCTGTGGTTAATAAACGTGTTTTGTGGTACTTATGTAAAGTTTATGTGAAGTTTTCATTTCATGATATGTTTGTGCTTTGGGGCTCCCTGTAGGCAAGTCTTTTCTTGATGCTCTAGCCCAGAGCATCAAGAAAAGACCTGCCCACAGGCTTGCCCTGAAGAGAGAAAAATTGAGAGAGAGAGAAAAAGAGAGATGCTGTGGTGGGGGTAGCTGACATGCTCTGTGCAGGTAACTTGATTACAACAGCACAATATTGTTATAGATCCTACCCAAAAAACGGAGTACAAGTCCACAGCAAAATTAAAAACACCAATATTTTATTAACATATATAGTGACTAGGGATGAGCGAAACGGATCGGACAAATTCAAAAATCGCCGACTTTCGGCAAAGTCGGGTTTCATGAAACCCGACCCAATCCTAGTGTGGGATTGGCCATGACGTCGGCGATCTTCGCGCCAAAGTCGCGTTTCATATGACGCTTTCAGCGCCATTTTTCAGCCAATGAAAAAGGATGCAGAGTGTGGACAGCGTGATGACATAGGTCTCGGTCCCCACCATCTTAGAGAAGGGCATGACAGTGATTAGCTTGCTTTCTGCGGCGTCACAGGGGCTATAAAGGGGCGTGCACGCCGGCCGCCATCTTACTTCTGCCGATCGTAGCATAAGGAGAGGTTGCCGCAGCTTCATCAGAAAAAGGGATATAGTTAGGGAGGGAAGATTAAGCCCCGAAACTGCTTGTGCTGTAGCGATTTCCACTGTCCAACCCCACCATTTGTTTGCAGGGACAGTGGAGGCTATATTTTTGTGCATCAGCTCTGTAGCTTATTAGGCTGCCTTATAAGGCTCCCTGGTAGCTGCATTGCTGTTTGCACGCCGCTATGCAAACCAACTGCTTTTTTAAAAGCAAAAATCCTGTTGCTCCTTTCTGCAGTTATCTTGTTTATTTGTCCACACTTTTGTGTGCAGCAGTCTTTTTTATTGCTGCCATACATTTCCTGAGATCATTGTAGGGAGTTTGAAATTGTACTACAGTCCTTGTATTTTTTCATATATCTTCCAGCCACTTTCTGCCACTTACATCGTGTTGCTTTATACACTTGGCCCGAGTTTTGGTTCAGTCTCCCCCACAAAAAGTGAGATTCAAATTATCACAAAGTGGATATACTGTTCTTCTGTCCTGTTAGTTTGCCGTATATCAGCCAGCCACTTTCTGCCACTTAGATTGCGTTGTTATATACACTGGGTCTAAGTTGTGGTTCAGTCTCCCAAAAAAAAGAGGGAGATTCAAATTCTCACAAAGTGGATATACTTCTGTCCTGTTAGTTTGTCGTATATCAGCCAGCCAATTTCAGCCACTTACATTGTGTTGTTTTTTGCACAGGGCCTGATTTTTTGTTCAGTCTCCCAAAAAAAAAAAGGGACATTTAAAATCTCAACACGTTTATATACACCTTCTACCTTGTTTTACAGTACCATTTAACGGTTGTCATTTTGGTTAGATTTTCCAAAAAATGAGGAAGTCAGGTGGAAGAGGCCGTGGGCGGTGGTTGCGAGCTGGTACTGATGGTGGTGGTGGTGCATCTGGTGGTAGTGGCAAAAGCACAATAGCACCTAAGGCTGGAGGTGTTGAGCTAGCGTCATCGTCTGGCTACACAAGGCCTCGAAGGCTCCCTTATCTGGGAGTAGGAAAACGGCTTTTAAAGCCGAAGCAGCAGGAAAAAGTCTTGGCTTCCCTTGCTGACTCAGCCTCTAGCTCTTTCGCCTCCTCTTCAGAAAGTTCCAAATATAAAAGCAGCGAGTCATCAGTGGATGCTCCTGGTCAGGAACAAGACGTTTCCTTGTGTCCTTCACCCAAACCAAAAGTGAAGTATGCATCAGGCGACACTACGGGTTACTCCATGGAGTTCTTTACACATACCATGCCTGGGTTACAAAGGGAAATTGTTAACTGACAATTACAAGACGAATCGGACAAGGAGTGCACTGATGCACAGCCACAGCTAGATTATAATGCTGTTCCATTGACTCAGATCACTACATTGCCCTCGCAGTGTACTGAGCCAAAATCTGACCCTGATGAGACTATGGTGCCCGGTCCCGAACGCTATAGCACCTTACACGGTGACACAGAGGAAGGTGCACATGACATTGAAGAGGAGGTGATAGATGACCCAGTTGTTGACCCAGATTGGCAGCCATTGGGGGAAGAGGGTGCCACTGCCAGTAGCTCTGAAGCGGAGGAGGATGATCCGCAGCAGCCATCTACATCGCAACAGCTGTCATCTGGCAGGCCCGTATCAGGCCAAAAATGTTTGTCAAAAACAAAAACAGTTTTAGGACAGCGTGGCCATCCGGTGAAAGTAGCACAGCATGCAATGCCTGAAAAGGTATTTCTTTGTAAGAATAGTGCAGTGTGGCAATTTTCTAACCAAGATCTGAATGATCAGTCAAAGGTTATCTGTAAGAAATGCTCAAAGACCTTTAGCAGAGGGAAGAATCTTCAAAATTTAAATACAACGTGCATGCTTAGACATTTAACCAGCATGCACTTGCAAGCCTGGACTAATACCAAACGTCCCGTACCATTGGTGCACCTGCTCAGAATGAAGGTAGTCAGCAACGCTACATTGCTTCCCTCACTGTAAGCCCACCGGTTAGGACACCACCAGCAGCAAATGTGGAGGTATCGTCGCAAGGCCAAAGCAGTCAGGGAATCACAAGGTTATTGGTAGGAAACACTGTAGGTAGGCCAACATCAAGAATACCATCACCAACCCTCTCTCAATCCGCCATGTCCACCACCCCCACCACTGCTAGTTCCACCATATGCACCTCTCCAGTCCAGCTCGCCCTACAAGAGACTCTCGTTAGGAAAAAAAAGTACTCATCCTCTCATCCGCGTACATAGGGTTTGAACACCCACATTGCTAGACTAATCTCATTAGAGATAATGCCCTACCAGATGGTTGAAAGCGAAGCTTTCAAAGCCCTGATGGCCTACGCAGTACCACGCTATGACCTACCCAGTTGACACTTCTTTGTGAGAAAAGCCATCCCAGCCCACCACCAGCATGTCAAAGATGGCATTGTCCATGCACTGAGGCAATCAGTCAGTAGAAAGGTGCACCTCACAACAGATGCTTGGACCAGTAGGCATGGCCAGGGATGTTATGTGTCCATCACGGCACACTGGGTTAATGTGGTGGATGCAGGGTTCACAGGGGGCAGCCACAGTGGGACAGTTCTGCCTAGCCCACGGTCTAGGAAACAGTTGGCTGTAGGCATTTGCCACCCCTCCTCCTCCTCCAGAAGCGAAAGCTCGTCCACAGAGCGCAGTCGCACGACCACTCCATCCGCAGCTGCCAGTGTTGCACACGAGGTGTCCCATTATCGAACAGCTTTCTGTAATTAATTTGTGGGAGGATACACATACACGGGCAGGCAGATGGATGGCAGACATGGAGTTGTCTGGTGTGCAGTGGTCGAAACTCCATGACCTCTGTCAAGTCCTTCATTGTTTTCAGGAATGCACACGGCTGGTAACTGCAGATGACGCCATCATAAGCATGAGCATCCCACCAAGCGTCTGATGATGCAAAGTTTGACGCACATTAAGGAGCTTGCATCTGCAGCCGAGGAGGAGGGAAGCCTTGATGACAGTCAGCCAATGTCTGCTCAGGGAACTCTTCTGGACGAGGTGGCAGACGAAGAGGAGAAGGAGGAGGATGATGGGGATGAATATTTATGGGAAGAGGATGCTTCACAGGGGGCAATAGAAACTGGTGGCATTGCAATGTCAGGCAGCGGGTTTTTGCGGGACACAAGTGATGTTGATTTGCAAGAAAGTGCTCCTCAACCCAGCACAAGCAGTGAATTGACACCTGGAACATTGGCCCACATGGCTGAGTATGCCTTGCGTATCCTAAAAAGGGACCCCCGCATTATCAAAATGATGACCGATGACGATTACTGATTGGCCTGCCTCCTGGATCCATGATATAATGGAAAATTACAAAATATCATGCCACATGAGAACCTTGAGCAAATATTTGCTACCAAACAAGCAACTCTTGTAGACCATTTGGTTCAGGCATTCCCGGCACACAGCGACAGTGATGGTTCTCACACGAGCCGTAGGAGGCAACATGGCAGAGGTGTTAGAGGTGCACAAATCCGAAGTGGCGTTGGACAGAGGGGTTTTATGACCAGGTTGTGGAGTGATTTCGCAATGACCGCTGACACGACAGGTACTGCTGCATCGATTCAAAGTGACAGGAGACAGAATTTGTCCGGTATGATTACCAACTACTTTTCCTCCCTTATGAATGTTCTCCCTCACAGGTCATTCCCCTTTGATTACTGGGCATCTAAAATAGACACCTGGCCTGAATTGGCAGAATATGCATTACAGGAGCTCGCTTGCCCTCCTTCTAGTGTGATATCAGAAAGTGTCTTCAGAACTGCAGGTTCAATACTGACCGAAAAAAGGACACGTCTGGCTAACCAGAATATTGATGATCTAACCTTCATTAAAATGAACCAATCATGGATTTCAAATGATTTTGCCCCACCTTCTCCTGCTGACACGTAGCTTGCCTGAAAAATGTCTTGCTTTTGGCCTCCTCTTACTGGCTGCTCCAATTCCACCATTTGCAGCTGTTGAATGTCCACCATAGGCCATTTTTATACTTCACTAAATGGGCTGACTCCCCTTCTCCCCACAGGGCCGTGGTCACCACCTGGTGCAAGCACCCGTGCGAGTGCCGTTTGCCTGGACAGGTGGGTGTGCCCACTCTTGGGTGACGGCACTGGCACAGGGTCCCTCATATTACAATGAAGTGTTTCTGATGGTGGTGGTGCACAACCAAAGTCAGACACACCGTCGTAATATGAGGAGCCCTGTGCCAGTACCGTCGCCCACGAGAGAGTGTTCCCCCCCAGCTCGAACAGTGCTCTACCACTTGCAATACTTACCTCTCCTTGCTCCACAACTGTGTAGTCTGTGCTGTTAAATTCTTCAATGGCTCTGCCAATACAAATTTGTTGAAATGATAGATGATAGTTAAAATATACAGGGGCTCTGGCCTCCATTTAGACCAGTTAATACTTTGCGCCTACTACCACTTTCTGCTACTCAGCAGAGGAGCCCACCCCAGTACCTAGCTATGCCGCCTGTTTAGTCCTGTTACCAATTTTGAACTGCTTTTAACCTACTTTTGTATTTGGGCCTACTAACTGTGTCTGCGCCACTCATTACAGTTGTCCTCCACTGAACAAAGCAATGCCGCCTATTTAGTCCTGTTACCAATTTTGAACTGCATTTAGCCTACTTTTTTAGTTGGGCCTACAAACTGTGTCTGCGCCACTCATTACAGTTGTCCTCCACTGAACAAAGCAATGCCGCCTGTTTAGTCCTGTTATCAATTTTGAACTGCATTTAGCCTACTTTTTTATTGTGGGCCTACAAACTGTGTCTGCGCCACTCATTACAGTTGTCCTCCACTGAACAAAGCAATGCCGCCTGTTTAGTCCTGTTACCAATTTTGAACTGCATTTAGCCTACTTTTTTATTGTGGGCCTACAAACTGTGTCTGAGCCACTCATTACAGTTGTCCTCCACTGAACAAAGCAATGCCGCCTGTTTAGTCCTGTTACCAATTTTGAACTGCATTTAGCCTACTTTTTAATTTTGGGCCTATTAACTGTGCCTGCACCACTCATTACAGTTGTCCTCCACTGAAAAAAGCTATGCCGCCTGTTTAGTCCTGTTACCAATTTTGAACTACATTTAGCCTACTTTTTTATTTGGGCCTACTAACTGTGTCTGCGCCACTCATTACAGTTGTCCTCCACTGAACAAAGCTAAGCTGCCTGTTTAGTCCTGTTACCAATTTTGAACTGCATTTAGCCTACTTTTGTATTTGGGCCTACTAACTGTGTCTGTGCCACTCATTACAGTTGTCCTCCACTGAACAAAGCTAGGCCACCTGTTTACTCCTGTTACCAATTTTGAACTGCATTTAGCCTACTTTATTATTTGGGCCTATATCTGTGTTTGCTCCTCATCCTGCCCATTGCCCAGCCTCTGCTAGATGAGTCTGCTGGTACATTGACCCAGACTACCACATTCCCCTTGCACTCTACACAGCCTGAATCTGACCCTGCTGAATGTCAGGTTCCCCTTCCCGCATACTATACCACCTTACACAGGGACAAAGAGGAAGGTGCAGATGAAAGTGCAGGTTCCTTCATCAGGTGGAAGTACAAAGGCTCTGGAAAAGCACCATGGCTCCTCACCTTCCAAAAGAAAATCAGCAAAATCTGCACTCATGAATCCAAATGCCCCCCTCACTTCTGAGCCCAACAGTGTACGTAAAACACATTTATCATCCACAAGATTGCGTTTCTGTAGTGATGAGAGTCCACCTAATTTATGGATGTATCTCCCTAGAAGAACAAGCTGAGCATTGTAACAGCATATTTTCAATTTTAACTCAGCAACATCCACTGCTGCTTGTTTCTGAAAAACCCCCTTTGAGTCAAATCATCACTACACTTGTAGATAAATTCTACTGATGAGCGAGTATACTTGTTGCTCGGGTTTTCCCGAGCACACTCGGGTGGTCTCCAAGTATTTGTTAGTGCTCGGAGATTTAGTTTTCGTTGCCGCAGCTGCATGATTTAAGGCTGCTAGACAGGCTGAATACATGTGAGGAATACCTGTTTGTTAGGGAATTCCCACATATATTCAGGCTGTCCAGCAGCCGTAAATCATGCAGCTGAGGCTACGAAAACTAATTCTCTGAGCACTAACAAATACTCAGAGATCACCCGAGCATGCTGGGTAAAACCCGAGCAACGAGTATACTTGCTCATCACTAATAAAATCCCAAAGTTATGTAATTTTAAAAATAGGGTCACTTGAAGGGGATACTGCCCTTCTAGCTCTAAGGGGCTCTGCATATGTAGTCCGTCACTATTCTAGATAAACCTGTGCTCCAGGAGGCAAATAGCGGTCCATCTCTAACGAGTCTCGCAGTGTGGCTAAGCAGTACTAAATGCTGTGAGGTACATTTAGCATAAATTGTGTGAAAAGTTTTGTTGACATTTTTACCCATTTCCTAGTAAGAAAATGGCTAAAACGAAATGTTTTGTGGCAAAAATGTGATTATTCTTTATTTGCTGCCCAATGGTATAAAACTTTGTGACATGCCTGTGGTGTTGATATTATCACTGCTCCCCTAGATTAATTCATTGAGTTATAGTTTGCAAAATGTGATCATTTATGTGGGAGGGAGGGGTTTTGCTTTTCTGACATTTCTGGAGCCAGTGACCGACTGGGACTGATGTCCCTGTCCTGAACTGCAAATGGGGATATATATTACCCTGCCTTGGGAATCAAGATTTCAAATAAGATTAAATAATAATAACAATACAGCATCATTATTATTATTTATTAATATTATTATAGCACCATTTATTCCATAGCGCTTTACATGTGAGAAAGGGTGTAGATAATAAAAGACAAGTACAATAATCTTAAACAATACAAGTCACAGCTGGTACAAGAGGGGAGAGGACCCTGTCCGCGAGGGCTCACAATCTACAATGGATGGGTGGGAATAGAGTAGGCGAGGGTAGAGCTGGTCGTGCAGCGGTTTGGTGGATCGGTGGTTACTGCAGGTTGTAGGCTTATCGGAAGGTTTCCACAGCTGATGTGTTGGGGCAGAAAGTTCCCGAGTAGGGATGATGCACGAGAGAAACCTTGTATGCGATTGTGGGAAGAGGAGTACCAACAAACCCAAACCAAATATTATCAGCATATATAGATATATAGTAGTGATAATACCACCATACTGATTGTTACAGCGGTTGTCCAGGCCTGGGATTAAAGTCGACGTGACTATAAATTTCTGATTCCTCACTGTGTGCACTGCCAGCATTCTCAGGCATTGAGAGTGACATGCTGTCAAGTGACAGCAAGTATGCGATTTCCACACCTCCGGCCAAATTCTGACTTACCATGCTCTGCATTGCTAAATGCATTTGTATTGAGCAAGGCTGTGCACGTCTAGTCAGAAAGCGATCTCATGAATTCAACTTCTGCTGCCTTATAATAATTCCCCTGTGCCTCCTTACATCCTTACATCTATACAGCACCATACAGTTATAATGCCCCTCGTCCCACCTTATAATTATTCCCCTGTGCCTCCTTTAATAATACTCCCCCTTATAATAATGATCCTGCACCTCCTTATAATAAAACAAGCACCTCCTGTGCTTTCTTATAATTCCCTTATAATGATAACAAACGCCCATTGTGCCTGCATGTAAGGGCTCACTTACATAAGGGTAAGTTCACACTAGCCGTTTTTTCAGCGTTTTTTTCTCTGCAGCAAAACCTTTACTCTTGGCAGGAAAGAAGATGCAAAAGAAGCATGTTTTCCTGTGTTTTTTGCAGCATTTTTGAGCGGCAGTTTTGGCATGCTAGATTTGTCTCTTATGCATGCTGATAAAGTTTAATGTTGAAAAATAGTCCTATTCCATAGAATCAGATTTTTGGCACAAAAAAGAAATGCAGCAAAACCTGATGCCTGCAGGGCTGCCACTAGAAATTTCGGGGCCCCATACTGGCAAAATTTTCGGGGCCCCCTTGAAACTCCGCCCAGGCTCCACCCCAGCCCCGCCTCCAGGCTCCACCCCTCAAACTGTCCACAGTCCCACCGCTCTCTCTTGGAAAATCTCCACTTTTCACCTATCACACATTGACAGTTCCCATCACCAGATCACACATATAGCCGGCAGCTTTTGTTTTGGCCAAAAGATTTTTTAAGCCGCCACCATAGCACGGTAGACACTTTTAGCCGGGCCCTACTCTACTGTAACCTACTAAATATTTGTTAAAATATGCAATACAATTTAGGTATATTTTTATTTATTTTTCAATTTTTAAAATGACCTATAATACTACATACAAGGAACAAATACCACCGCACTATGACCAGATGACATATTACCACCACAGTGATCGAATAATATAAAATACAAGGAACAAATACCGCTACACCATGACCAGACCGCATATAACCACAAATGACTGAATACTACAATCCTGATCAGTAATTAAAAAAAACCACAATACTATCACCAGCAGTGCCATTATACGCAGGAGATCTGTAATTAGTATGCAGTGTCTGTGTACAGGTAATACAGTGATCACCGGTGACATTATACACAGGAGCTCTGTATATAATGTATAGGTAATACAGTGATCACTGGTGACATTGTACACAGGACCTCTGTATATAGTATACAGTGTATAGTGTCAGTGTATAGGTAACACTGACTCACCAGTGACGTCTCTTGTTGTGAATTCTGTGGCTGAGTTCACTTCTGTGGTCACAAGTGGTATTGCAGTCTCTGGGCTTCCTCCCTCAGGTGTTTTGGTGAGCTCGTTGGCTGCCTTGCTATTTAGCTCCACCTGAGTCTGTCTTCCTTGCTCCTTGTCAATGTTCCAGTGTTGGATCTGAGCTACTGCATCTTTCCTTGGGCCTGCTGCTCTGCTAGATAAGTGCTTCTAGTTTGTTTTCTGTTTTTTTCTGTCCAGCTTGCTATTGTCTTTTGCTGGAAGCTCTGAGAAGCAGAGGGGTGCACCGCCGTGCTGTTAGTTCGGCACGGTGGGTCTTTTTGCCCCTTTGCGTGGTTTTCGTTTTAGGGTTTTTTGTAGACTGCATAGTTCTCTTTGCTATCCTCGCTCTGTCTAGAATATCGGGCCTCACTTTGCTGAATCTATTTCATTCCTACGTTTGTCTTTTCATCTTGCTAACAGTCATTATATGTGGGGGGCTGCCTATTCCTTTGGGGTATTTCTCTGAGGTAAGTCAGGCTTGTATTTCTATCTTCAGGCTAGTCAGCTCCTCAGGCAGTGCCGAGTTGCATAGGTAGTTGTTAGGCGCAATCCACTGCTGCTTATAGTTGTGTGAGGATAGATCAGGTACTGCAGTCTACAGAGATTCCACGTCTCAGAGCTCGTCCTATTGTTTTTGGTTATTGCCAGATCTCTGTATGTGCGCTGATTACTGCACGCTGTGTTGCCTGATTGCCAGCCATAACAGTACAAGGAGCCACACCAATGATTCCCAATAGAGGGAAAAAAGAAATCCTGACATCATTTTTTTTTCTTAGCTCTGTCTTCAGTCTTTTTTTCCCCCTAGACATTAGAGTGCTTCAGGACACAGCTGTGGACATGGATATTCAGGCTCTGTGCTCCTCAATGGATAATCTCGTTGTAAATGTACAAAAGATTCAAGATACTATTGATCAGAAATCGATGCTAGAACCAAGAATTCCGATTCCTGATTTGTTTTTTGGTGACAGAACTAAGTTCCTGAGCTTCAGAAATAATTGTAAGCTATTTTTGGCCTTGAAACCTCATTCTTCTGGTAATCCTATTCAACAGGTTTTGATTATTATTTCTTTTTTGCGCGGCGACCCACAGGACTGGGCGTTTTCTCTTGCACCAGGAGATTCTGCATTGAGTAATGTTGATGCATTTTTCCTGGCGCTCGGATTGCTTTACGATGAGCCTAATTCAGTCGATCAGGCTGAGAAAAATCTGCTGGCTTTATGCCAGGGTCAGGATGATGTAGAAGTATATTGTCAGAAATTTAGGAAATGGTCAGTACTCACTCTGTGGAATGAATCTGCACTAGCGGCTTTGTTCAGAAAGGGTCTCTCTGAAGCTCTTAAGGATGTAATGGTGGGATTTCCTATGCCTGCTGGTTTGAATGAGTCTATGTCCTTGGCCATTCAGATCGGTCGTCGCTTGCGCGAGCGTAAATCTGTGCACCATCTGGCGGTACTGCCTGAGAGTAAACCTGAGCCTATGCAGTGCGACAGGACTATGACTAAAGTAGAACGGCAAGAACACAGACGTCTGAACAGACTGTGTTTCTATTGTGGTGATTCTACTCATGCTATTTCTAATTGTCCTAAACGCACTAGGCGGTTCGATAGCTCTGCCGTTATTGGTACTGTACAGTCCAAATTCCTTTTGTCCATTACCTTAATGTGCTCTTTGTCATCGTATTCTGTCATGGCGTTTGTGGATTCAGGCGCTGCCCTGAATCTGATGGATTTGGATTATGCTAAACGTTGTGGATTTTTCTTGGAGCCTTTGCGGTGTCCTATTCCGTTGAGAGGAATTGATGCTACACCTTTGGCCAAGAATAAGCCTCAGTACTGGGCCCAGCTGACCATGTGCATGGCTCCTGCACATCAGGAAGTTATTCGCTTTCTGGTACTGCATAATTTGCATGATGTGGTCGTGTTGGGGTTGCCATGGCTACAAACCCATAATCCAGTATTGGATTGGAACTCTATGTCGGTAACCAGCTGGGGTTGTCAGGGAGTACATGGTGATGTTCCATTTTTGTCTATTTCGTCATCCATTCCTTCTGACATCCCAGAGTTCTTGTCGGACTTTCAGGATGTATTTGAAGAGTCCAAGTCTGATGCCCTACCTCCGCATAGGAATTGTGATTGTGCTATCGATTTGATTCCTGGTAGTAAATTCCCTAAGGGTCGTTTATTTAATTTGTCCGTACCTGAACACACCGCTATGCGCAGTTATGTGAAGGAGTCCCTGGAGAAGGGACATATTCGCCCATCGTCGTCACCATTGGGAGCAGGGTTCTTTTTTGTAGCCAAGAAGGATGGTTCGCTAAGACCGTGTATTGATTACCGCCTTCTTAATAAGATCACTGTTAAGTTTCAGTATCCCTTGCCATTGATTTCTGACTTGTTTGCTCGGATTAAGGGGGCTAGTTGGTTTACTAAGATTGATCTTCGTGGTGCGTATAATCTGGTGAGAATCAGGCAGGGAGATGAATGGAAAACGGCATTTAATACGCCCGAGGGTCATTTTGAGTATCTGGTGATGCCGTTCGGACTTGCCAATGCTCCATCTGTTTTTCAGTCTTTTATGCATGACATTTTCCGTGAGTATCTGGATAAATTCTTGATTGTTTACTTGGATGACATTTTGATCTTCTCAGATGATTGGGAGTCTCATGTGAAGCAAGTCAGAATGGTTTTCCAGGTACTGCGTGCTAATTCCTTGTTCGTGAAGGGATCAAAGTGTCTCTTCGGTGTGCAGAAAGTTTCATTTTTGGGGTTCATCTTTTCCCCTTCTACTATCGAGATGGATCCGGTTAAGGTTCAGGCCATCCAGGATTGGACTCAGCCGACATCTCTAAAAAGTCTGCAGAAATTCCTGGGCTTTGCTAATTTTTATCGTCGCTTCATCTGTAATTTTTCTAGCATTGCCAGACCATTGACCGATTTGACCAAGAAGGGTGCTGATTTGGTTAATTGGTCTTCTGCTGCCGTGGAAGCTTTTCAGGAGTTTTGTGCCCGACTCTCCGGGGTTATCTGAGCCGGCGAGTATCCTCAAGGAAGGAGTCATTGTGTCTGCCATCTCCCCTGATTTGCGGAGAGTGTTGCAGAAATTTCAGGCTAATAAACCTGATCGTTGTCCGGCCGAGAAACTGTTCGTCCCTGATAGGTGGACTAGTAAAGTTATCTCTGAACTTCATTGTTCGGTGCTGGCCGGTCATCCAGGAATCTTTGGTACCAGGGAGTTGGTTGCTAGATCCTTCTGGTGGCCATCTCTGTCACGGGATGTGCGTGCTTTTGTGCAGTCCTGTGGAATTTGTGCTAGGGCTAAGCCCTGCTGTTCACGTGCCAGTGGGTTGCTTTTGCCCTTGCCGGTCCCGAAGAGGCCTTGGACACATATTTCGATGGATTTCATTTCTGACCTTCCCGTTTCTCAAAAAATGTCGGTCATTTGGGTGGTCTGTGATCGCTTTTCTAAAATGGTCCATCTGGTGCCCTTGGTTAAATTGCCTTCCTCCTCTGATTTGGTGCCTTTGTTCTTCCAGCATGTGGTTCGTTTACATGGCATTCCTGAGAATATTGTTTCTGACAGAGGTTCCCAGTTTGTCTCGAGGTTCTGGCGAGCCTTTTGTGGTAGGATGGGCATTGACCTATCTTTCTCCTCGGCCTTCCATCCTCAGACTAATGGCCAGACCGAACGAACCAATCAGACCTTGGAAACATATCTGAGATGTTTTGTTTCCGCTGACCAGGATGATTGGGTGTCATTTTTGCCGTTGGCTGAGTTCGCCCTTAATAATCGGGCCAGCTCGGCTACCTTGGTCTCTCCATTTTTCTGCAATTCTGGGTTCCATCCTCGTTTCTCTTCAGGACAGGTTGAGTCTTCGGACTGTCCTGGTGTGGATTCTGTGGTGGACAGGTTGCAGCAGATCTGGACTCAGGTAGTGGACAATTTGACCTTGTCCCAGGAGAAGGCTCAGCTTTTCGCTAATCGCAGACGCCGTGTGGGACCCCGACTTCGTGTTGGGGATTTGGTTTGGTTATCTTCTCGTCATATTCCTATGAAGGTTTCCTCTCCTAAATTTAAACCTCGTTTTATTGGTCCGTATAGGATTTCTGAGATTCTCAATCCGGTGTCTTTTCGTCTGACCCTCCCAGACTCCTTTTCCATACATAATGTATTCCATAGGTCGTTGTTGAGGAGATACGTGGCACCTATGGTTCCATCTGTGGAGCCTCCTGCCCCTGTTTTGGTGGAGGGGGAATTGGAGTATATTGTGGAGAAGATTTTGGATTCTCGTGTCTCTAGACGGAAACTCCAGTATCTGGTCAAATGGAAGTGTTATGCTCAGGAAGATAATTCCTGGGTTTTTGCCTCTGATGTCCATGCCCCAGATCTTGTTCGTGCCTTTCATGTGGCTCATCCTGGTCGGCCTGGGGGTTCTGGTGAGGGTTCGGTGACCCCTCCTCAAGGGGGGGTACTGTTGTGAATTCTGTGGCTGAGTTCACTTCTGTGGTCACAAGTGGTATTGCAGTCTCTGGGCTTCCTCCCTCAGGTGATTTGGTGAGCTCGTTGGCTGCCTTGCTATTTAGCTCCACCTGAGTCTGTCTTCCTTGCTCCTTGTCAATGTTCCAGTGTTGGATCTGAGCTACTGCATCTTTCCTTGGGCCTGCTGCTCTGCTAGATAAGTGCTTCTAGTTTGTTTTCTGTTTTTTTCTGTCCAGCTTGCTATTGTCTTTTGCTGGAAGCTCTGAGAAGCAGAGGGGTGCACCGCCGTGCTGTTAGTTCGGCACGGTGGGTCTTTTTGCCCCTTTGCGTGGTTTTCGTTTTAGGGTTTTTTGTAGACTGCATAGTTCTCTTTGCTATCCTCGCTCTGTCTAGAATATCGGGCCTCACTTTGCTGAATCTATTTCATTCCTACGTTTGTCTTTTCATCTTGCTAACAGTCATTATATGTGGGGGGCTGCCTATTCCTTTGGGGTATTTCTCTGAGGTAAGTCAGGCTTGTATTTCTATCTTCAGGCTAGTCAGCTCCTCAGGCAGTGCCGAGTTGCATAGGTAGTTGTTAGGCGCAATCCACTGCTGCTTATAGTTGTGTGAGGATAGATCAGGTACTGCAGTCTACAGAGATTCCACGTCTCAGAGCTCGTCCTATTGTTTTTGGTTATTGCCAGATCTCTGTATGTGCGCTGATTACTGCACGCTGTGTTGCCTGATTGCCAGCCATAACAGTCTCTAGGTGAAGTCCTTCATCTTTCATCCAGCACAGACCGCCATCACTTCATCCAGCCAGGACTCGTCTCTGCAGGAAATAAAACAGTTATCTCGAGTTCCGCTTGTAGAACACATTATTTAATTTTCCCAACTTCTACATTACACCACATGAAGAAGGCAACATAGTATCACTCTACACAGTAACAGGACCTCCCCCCCATTTAAAACAGTATACTCAAAAAATAAAATAAATACATCACTGCAATAATAATATCCCTTAATTAGCCCCTATGGTAATATTCGCCATCCTAGCCCCCGTGTGTCTCATTCCAGGCTCCAGCCATATGTTCTCCCATCCTGCCCTCATGGGTATCCATTCTGCCCCATATGATCTCCCCATCCTGCCCCATCTGTCTCCATCGTATCCATCCTGCCCCATCTGTCTCCATTCTGCCCCATCTGTTTCCAATCCTGCCCCATCTGTTTCCAATCCTGCCCCATCTGTGTCCAATCCTGCCCCATCTGTGTCCAATCCTGCCCCATCTGTGTCCAGCACTCTGCCCAGTCTGTGTGCAATCCTGCCCCATCTGTGTCCAGCACTCTGCCCCATCTGTTTCCAATCCTGCCTCATCTCTGTCCAGCACTCTGCCCCATCTCTGTCCAGCACTCTGCCCCATCTCTGTCCAGCACTCTGACCCATCTCTGTCCAGCACTCTGCCCCATCTCTGTCCAGCACTCTGCCCCATCTCTGTCCAGCACTCTGCCCCATCTCTGTCCAGCACTCTGCCCCATCTCTGTCCAGCACTCTGCCCCATTTCTGTTCAGCACTCTGCCCCATCTCTGTCCAGCACTCTGCCCCATCTCTGTCCAGCACTCTGCCCCATCTCTGTTCAGCACTCTGCCCCATCTCTGTCCAGCACTCTGCCCCATCTCTGTTCAGCACTCTGCCCCATCTCTGTTCAGCACTCTGCCCCATCTCTGTTCAGCACTCTGCCCCATCTCTGTCCAGCACTCTGCCCCATCTCTGTCCAGCACTCTGCCCAGCACTCTGCCCCCCGTGTCCAGCTTTACTGCCCCCCGGCCCCCACCCTGTGTCCAGCTTTACTGCCCCCCGGCCCCCACCCTGTGTCCAGCTTTACTGCCCCCCGGCCCCCACCCTGTGTCCAGCTTTACTGCCCCCCGGCCCCCACCCTGTGTCCAGCTTTACTGCCCCCGGGCCCCCACCCTGTGTCCAGATTTACTGCCCCCCGGCCCCCACCCTGTGTCCAGCTTTACTGCCCTGGGCCCCCACCCTGTGTCCAGCTTTACTGCCCCCCGGCCCCCACCCTGTGTCCAGCTTTACTGCCCCCCGGCCCCCACCCTGTGTCCAGCTTTACTGCCCTGGGCCCCCACCCTGTGTCCAGCTTTACTGCCCTGGGCCCCCCCCCCCCGCATCGCAGCTCTCAAAAAAACAAAAAAGTTCTACTTACCTGCCACGCTCCTCTCTCCACGCAGCTGCACCGTACACTCGCCGGCGACTGACGTCAGACGCCGGCGACCTGCCCGCTGCGGCTGGCGGCTGTTAACTATTGACGTGCGGGCGCGGGCCCGCACGTCAATAGCGTACAGCTGTAGCGCCGGCCGCCGCTAAGGGCCCGGTTCAGCCTGCGGCTGCCGGTAGGGGCCCGGTGAGCAGGTAAGAGGGGGCCCGATGCGGGCCCCCTCTGCTCACCGGGCCCCATACGCCAGTCACGGCTGTAGTGCCCTGATGGCGGCCCTGGATGCCTGTGTTTTTTTTCTCCACCCATTCAAGTAAATGGGTGCAAAATGGTGAAAAACCCTGAAAGATATGACAAGCTCTATGTCCAAAAAAAACCATACTGCCCATACAGTAGGGATGGGGGCCCAGATTTACACACGGGCACACCTGGGGATTCCCCTGTTACCCTGTGGGCCTGTCCGAGCCTGAGCATAATAGGACAAAGATATTTTGTTACCAGACAAGTTTGAATATCTCTCATATTGTAGAATTTGTAGCAGCACTGTGGATTTCACAATTGCAGCTTCTTAATTTATGCTGTGGATTTTTTCCCACATTTCATTACTTTCGCTGCAATGGGTTATATCTGCCTTGAATCAGCTGCAATTGCCCAGCAAAGTCTTCCCAAATTGGTGCAAATTTGCCTCTTTACAGATACATATCCCTCGTGGATGAACCCTAAATGGGTTATCATCAACAATTCAAGAATATTGCCATAAAAATGATAAATCCAGCAACAACGCTGCAGTAATCCCAGGCAGTCTTGGCATTTGACTGTGGTGCTATAGTGGATGTACCTCATATTATGACTGCAAAGCAAGCAATGGCCAGCAGGGATCACCTTAGCATCAGCAATGTAGCAAAAGAAAATATACTGGGAAAGTTGGGACACATAGAATAATAATATTTTTTATTCTGTAGCACCAACATTTTCCGCAGCACTTAACAAGTTAGAGGGAACTTGTACAAGTAAGATAAAACATTGTAGAGTAACACATAGTTTAATGTGAACTTTGTTCTGAAGGAGACTGATTTGTTGATTGAAAGAGAATATTTTCCTAATTTATCAAAACTGGTGTGTTTTGACGCCAGACTTGATGAAGAAGGTGCTAGACTAAAATGCATGAAATTCAGTAAGAGGTTTTCACTTGATGATTTTGGAGCAATTTTCAGCTGTGTCCATTGCAAGACATTTCCTCCAATCAAAGGATGTAATACATTTATGTTGTAACTTGCATGAATTTGGTGGAGCTGGCTGAGATTGGAACAATCGTGGGTTTAGAAAAAATGAATGTGTACCTGTCAATTGGTCAAATGGTTAAATAAATGACTGGTGAAAATTCCCGATTTGGGAATGGACAGAGTTGCATGTTCAGTGGTCTACATTGTGACCAAGAAGGTCTGAGAGATCATCCAGAACTATGTCACTCAATTCCTTCCTGATGGAAGTGATGCAGAAAGAAGAATTTGGCCCCAGCTATCAATTACTATTATACATTTTCTAAATTGATTTGTTGTTTCTTGTTATATATCTTGTACAAAATTCTGACTTTGCTAAACTTTGTGTCATCATCTCTCCCTACAGTATCATATATAATGCACCATGTACCTGGTTCTGCCAGACAATCATTGCTAAACCTTTGGTTCATCTGACAAATATTCTGTAGGGTTGAGAGACTTTTCCTTTTTTCGGATTGAGTCGGGTTTCGCGAAACCCGACTTTGTCAAAAGTCGGGTCGGGTGAAATCGGCCGATTATTGCGAAAAGTCGTGGATCGACCGAAACACGAAACCCAATGCAAGTCAATGGAGAATCAAAGTCGGCAGTGAGTGGAGGATCGGGAAACACCTACAGTGCCCATTTTAAAGTCAAAAACATCAATTCTTGTTACTTAAGCTTGTCAATCTTAATTTACCTTGTAATAATAGTTAGTCATTGAAAATTGGGGGTCATTTGGCTAAAGTTGTGGGGGGGTAGGGCTGGTTCAAGTTTTTCGTGGGCCCAGGAAACGCGGACTACGTCACAGCGGTGGAGTAGGGAGAGGTAAGTATTTAAACTTTGCAAGTGCTGTGATCCTGAGCAAGCAGAGGGGGCCCACTCGTTCGCATTGGCACTGGCACAGGGCCCCTCAAAGTAAGGCGGTGTGTTTGACGGCAGGGGCACCTCCCACCGGCAGAGACACTTTTGTGTACTATGAGGGGCCCTGTGCCAGTGACGTCGCCAACGAGTATGCCCCCCACCTGATGAAGGAACCTGCACTTTCATCTGCACCTTCCTCTTTGTCCCCGTGTAAGGTGGTATAGTATGCGGGAAGGGGAACCTGTCTTTCAGCAGGGTCATATTCTGGCTGTGTAGAGTGCAAGGGGAATGTAGTGGTCTGGGTCAATGTACCAGCAGACTCATCTAGCAGTGGCTGGGCAATGGGCAGGATAAGGAGGAAACATCGATATAGGCCCAAATAATAAAGTAGGCTAAATGCAGTTCAAAATTGCTAACAGGACTAAACAGGCGGCATTGCTTTGTTCAGTGGAGGACAACTGTAATGAGTGGCAGACACAGTTAGTAGGCCTAAAATAAAAAAGTAGGCTAAATGCAGTTCAAAATTGGTAACAGGAGTAAACAGGCGGCACTGCTTTGTTCAGTGGAGGAGAACAAGAAGCAGCACAGACACCATTAGTAGGCCCAGCCAAACAAGTAGGCCAAATGCAGTTTAACATCTGAAACAGGATGAAAATTGATGCTCAGCTTTGTACAGTGGAGAACAACAAGCAGTGGCAGACACCATTAGTAGGCATAACCAAACCAGTAGGCCAAATATCCTAACCAGGATGAAAATTGAAGCTCAGCTTTGTAGAGTGGAGGAGAAAGGCAATGAGCGGCATACACCGTTAGTAGGCGTAACCAAACCAGTAGGCCAAATGCAGTGTAATATCCTAACCAGGATGAAAATTGAAGCTCAGCTTTGCACAGTGGAGGAGAACAACAAGCAGCGGCAGACACCGTTAGTAGGCATAACCAAATCAGAAGGCCAAATGCAGTGTAATATCCTAACCAGGATGAAAATTGAAGCTCAGCTTTGTACAGTGGAGGAGAACAACAAGTAGCGTCAGACACCATTAGTAGGCAAAACCAAACCAGTAGGCCAAATTCAGTGCAATATCCTAGCCAGGATGAAAATTGAAGCTCAGATTTGTACAGTTGAAGGAGAACAACAAGCAGTGGCAACACCATTAGTAGGCATAACCAAACTAGTAGACCAAATGCAGTGTAATATCCTAACCAGGATGAAAATTGAAGCTCAGCTTTGTAGAGTGGAGGAGAAAGGCAAGGAGCGGCAGACACCGTTAGTAGGCGTAACCAAACCAGTAGGCCAAATGCAGTGTAATATCCTAACCAGGATGAAAATTGAAGCTCAGCTTTGTACAGTGGAGGAGAACAACAAGCAGTGGCAGACACCATTAGTAGGCATAAACAAACCAGTAGGCCAAATGCAGTATAATATCCTAACCAGCATAAAAATTGAAGCTCAGCTTCGTACAGTTGAAGGAGAACAACAAGCAGCGGCAGACACCATTAGTAGGCATAACCAAACCAACAGGCCAAATGCAGTGTAATTTTCTAACCAGGATGAAAATTGAAGCTCAGCTTTGTAGAGTGGAGGAGAAAGGCAAGGAGCGGCAGACACCATTAGTAAGCGTAACCAAACCAGTAGGCCAAATGCAGTGTAATATCCTAACCAGGATGAAAATTGAAGCTCAGCTTTGTACAGTTGAAGGAGAACAACAAGCAGTGGCAGACACCATTAGTAGGCATAACCAAACCAGTAGGCCAAATGCAGTGTAATATCCTAACCAGGATGAAAATTGAAGCTCAGCTTTGTAGAGTGGAGGAGAAAGGCAAGGAGCGGCAGACACCGTTAGTAGGCGAAACCAAACCAGTAGGCCAAATGCAGTGTAATATCCTAACCAGGATGAAAATTGAAGCTCAGCTTTGTACAGTGGAGGAGAACAACAAGCAGCGGCAGACACCATTAGTAGGCATAACCAAATCAGTAGGCCAAATGCAGTGTAATATCCTAACCAGGATGAAAATTGAAGCTCAGCTTTGTAGAGTGGAGGAGAACAACAAGTAGCGTCAGACACCGTTAGTAGGCGTAACAAAACCAGTAGGCCAAATGCAGTGTAATATCCTAACCAGCATAAAAATTGAAGCTCAGCTTTGTACAGTTGAAGGAGAACAACAAGCAGCGGCAGACACCATTAGTAAGCATAACCAAACCAACAGACCAAATGCAGTGTAATGTCCAAACCAGGATGAAAATTGAAGCTCAGCTTTGTAGAGTGGAGGAGAAAGGCAAGGAGCGGCAGACACCGTTAGTAGGCGTAACCAAACCAGTAGGCCAAATGCAGTGTAAGATCCTAACCAGGATGAAAATTGAAGCTCAGCTTTGTACAGTTGAAGGAGAACAACAAGCAGTGGCAGACACCATTAGTAGGCATAACCAAACCAGTAGGCCAAATGCAGTGTAATATCCTAACCAGGATGAAAATTGAAGCTCAGCTTTGTAGAGTGGAGGAGAAAGGCAAGGAGTGGCAGACAACGTTAGTAGGTGTAACCAAACCAGTAGGCCAAATGCAGTGTAATATCCTAACCAGGATGAAAATTGAAGCTCAGCTTCGTACAGTTGAAGGAGAACAACAAGCAGCGGCAGACACCATTAGTAGGCATAACCAAACCAGTAGGCCAAATGCAGTGTAATATCCTAACCAGGATGAAAATTGAAGCTCAGCTTTGTAGAGTGGAGGAGAAAGGCAAGGAGCGGAAGACACCATTAGTAGGCGTAACCAAACCAGTAGGCCAAATGCAGTGTAATATCCTAACCAGGATGAAAATTGAAGCTCAGCTTTGTAGAGTGGAGGAGAAAGGCAAGGAGCGGCAGACACCGTTAGTAGGCATAAATAAACCAGTAGGCCAAATGCAGTGTAATATCCTAACCAGGATGAAAATTGAAACTCAGCTTTGTACAGTGGAGGAGAACAACAAGCAGCGGCAGAAACCATTAGTAGGCGTAACCAAACCAGTAGGCCAAATGCAGTGTAATGTCCTAACCAGGATTAAAATTGAAGCTCATCTTTGTACAGTGGAGGAGAAAGGCAAGCAGCGGCAGACACCATTAGTAGGTGTAACCAAACCAGTAGGCCAAATGCAGTGTAATATCCTAACCAGGATGAAAATTGAAGCTCAGCTTTATTCAGTGGAGAACACCAAGCAGCGGCACACACCATTTGTAGGCCCAACCAAAGAAGTAGGCCAAATGCAGTTAAATATCTGACACCGGATGAAAATTGAGGCTCAGCTTTGTTCAGTGGAGGACAACTGTAATGGGAGGCAGCCACAGTTAGTAGGCCTAAATAAGTAAGCAGGCAAAATGCAGTTCAAAATTGGTAAGTGGAGTACACAGGCGGCATAGCTTGGTTCAGTGAAGGACAACTGTAATAAGTGGCTCAGACAGACAGAGTAGGCCTAAAATAAAAAAAGGTGGCTAATTGCAGTTCAAAATTTGTAAGATTAGTACACACAGGCGGCATAGAGTGGTTCAGCGGCGGAGGACAAGTGTAATTAGTGGCTCTGACACAGAGTAGGCCTAAAATAAAAAAGAAGGCTATATTCAGTTCACAATTGGTAAGAGGAGTACACAGGCGGCATAGCTTGGTTCAGCGGAGGACATCTGTAATAAGTGGCTCAGACAGACAGAGTAGGCCTAAAATATAAAAAGTAGGCTAATGTCAGTTCAAAATTTGTTTGAGTAGTACACAGGCGGTCTAGCTTTTTTCAGCAGGGGACAGTTGTAATGTGTGGCGCAGACAGACAGACAGACAGACAGACAGAGGCCTAAATTAAAAAAAGGTGGCTTTATGCAGTTCCAAACTGCTAGCAGGAATAACCAGGCGGCCTAGCTTTTTTCAGCAGGGGACAGTTGTAATGTGTGACGCAAACAGACAGACAGACAGACAGAGGCCTAAAATAAAAAAAGGTGGCTAAATGCAATTCGAAACTGCTAGCAGGAATAACCAGGCGGCCTAGCCTTTTTCAGCGGGGGACAGTTGTAATGTGTGGCGCAGACAGACAGACAGACAGACAGAGGCCTAACATAAAAAAGGTGGCTAAATGCAGTTCCAAACTGCTAGCAGGAATAACCAGGCGGCCTAGCTTTTTACAGCGGGGGACAGTTGTAATGTGTGACGCAGACAGACAGACAGACAGAGGCCTAAAATAAAAAAAGGTGGCTAAATGCAGTTCCAAACTGCTAGCAGGAATAACCAGGCGGCCGAGCTTGTTTCAGCGAGGGACAGTTGTAATGTGTGGCGCAGACAGACAGACAGACAGACACAGGCCTAAAATAAAAAAAAGGTAGCTGCATGCAGTTCAAAACTGGTAGCAGGACTAACCAGGCGGCCTACCTTGGTTCAGCGTGGGAGGACAACTGTTATGAGAGGCTGACACAGTTACTAGGCACAAATAAGTAAGTAGGCTACATGCAGTTCACAATTGGTAACAGGAGTACACAGGTGGCTTTGTTCAGCGGAGGATAACTGTTATAAGTGGCTGACACAGTTAGTAGGCCAAAATACTAAAGTGGGCTAAATGTCTGCCAAGGAATTGTTCATAAATAAACTGGTGGCATAATGAGGTACAGGGGTGGGCTCCTCAGCAGAGTTGCAGACAGTGGTAGTTGGCGCAAAGTATTAAGGGGTCTAAATGGAGGCCAGGGCCCCTGTATATTTTTACTATCATCTATCATTGCAACAAATTTGTAATGGCAGTGCCATTTAAGGATTTAACAGCAAAGACTACACAGTGGTGGGGCAGGGAGAGGTAAGTTTTGCAAGTGCTAGAGCACAGTTGGAGCTGGGGGGGAACACTCTCTCATGGGCGGCGGTACTGGCACAGGGCCCCTCATATTATGACGGTGTGTCTGACATTGGTTGTGCACCACCACCGTCAGAGACACTTCATTGTACTATGAGGGACCCTGTCCAAGTGGCGTCGCCGCAGAGTGGGCACACCCACCTGTCCAGGCAAATGGCACTCGTGCGGGTGCTTGCGCCAAGTTGTGACCACGGCCCTGTTGGGGGAGTCAGCCCATTTAGGGAAGTATACAAATGGCTTATGGTGGACATTCGGCACCTGCAAATGGCAGAATTGGAGCAGTCAGTAAGAGGAGGCCAAAAACAAGAAATTTTTCTGGCAAGCTACGTGTCAGCAGGGGAAGGTGGGGCAAAATAATTCGAAATCCATGATTGGTTCATTTTAATGAAGGTTAGATCATCAACATTTCGGGGAGCCAGACGTGTCCTTTTTTCGGTCAGTATTGAACCAGCAGCACTGAAGACGCTTTCTGATAGCACACTAGCAGCTGGGCAAGCGAGCTCCGGTAATGCATATTCTGCCAATTCGGGCCAGGCATCTAGTTTAGATGCCCAGTAATCAAAGGGGAATGACCTGTGAGGGAGAACATCGATAATGCCGGAAAAATAGTTGGTAACCATACTGGACAAATGCTGTCTCCTGTCACTTTGAATCGATGCAGCAGTACCTGTCGTGTCTGCGGTCATTGCAAAATCACTCCACAACCTGGTCATAAATCCCCTCTGTCCAACGCCACTTCGGCTTTGTGCACCTCTAACACCTCAGCCATGTTGCCCCCTACAGCTCGTGTGAGAACCATCACCTCCGCTGTGTGTTGGGAATGCCAGAACCAAACGGTCTACAAGAGTTGCTTGTTTGGCAGACAATATTTGCTCAAGGTTCTCATGTGGCATGATATTTTGTAATTTTCCTTTGTATCGTGGATCCAGGAGGCAGGCCAACCAGTAATGATCATCGGTCATCATTTTGATAATGCGGATGTCCCGTTTTAGGATACGCAAGGCATACTTTGCCATGTGGGCCAAAGTTCCAGGTGTCAAATCACTGCTTGTGCTGGGTTGAGGAGCACTTTCTTGAAAATCTACATCACTTGTGGCCAGCAAAAACCCTGTACCTGACCTTGCAATGCCACCAGTTTCTATTGCCCCCTGAGAAGCATCCTCCTCCCATAAATATTCATCCCCATCATCCTTCTCCTCCTTCTCCTCTTCATCCGCCACCTTGTCCCGGAGACTTCCCTAAGCAGACAATGGCTGACTGTCGTCAAGGCTTCCCTCCTCCTCGGCCGCAGACGCCTGTTCCTTGATGTGCGTCAAACTTTGCATCAGCAGACGCATTAGTGGGATGCTCATGCTTATGATGGCGTTGTCTGCACTGACCAGCAATGTGCATTTCCTCAAAACACTGAAGGACTTGACAGAGGTCTTGAAGCTTCGACCACTACACACCAGACAACTCCATGTCTGCCATCCAACTGCCTGCCCGTGTATGTGTATCCTCCCACAAATACATGACAGCACGCCTCTGTTCGCACAGCCTCTGAACCGTGTGCAGTGTGGAGTTCCACCTTGTTGCAATGTCGATTATTAGGCGATGCTGGGGAAGATTCAGCGATCGCTGATGGTTCAGCATACGGCTGGAGTGTACGGGCGATCGGCGGATGTGCGAGCAAAGTCTCCGCACCTTCAAGAGCAGGGCTGATAAATCAGGGTAATTTTTGAGGAAGCACTGCACCACCAGGTTCAAGGTGTGAGCCAAGCAAGGTATGTGTTTCAGTTCTGAAAGGGCTATGGCAGCCATAAAATTCCTTCCGTTATCACTGACTACCTTGCCTGCCTCAAGATGTACACTGCCCAGCCATGACTCAGTTTCTTGCTGCAAGTACTCGGCCAGTACTTCCTCGGTGTGTCTGTTGTCACTCAAACACTTCATTTGCAGCACAGCCTGCTGACGCTTACCACAAGCTGTTCGATATTGGGACACCTCGGGTGCAACACTGGCAGCAGCGGATGGAGTGCTCATGCGACTGCGCTCTGTGGACAAGCTTTCGCTTCTGGAGGAGGAGGGGGAGTGAACGCCTACAGCCAACTGTTTCCTAGACCGTGGGCTAGGCAGAACTGTGCCACTATGGCTGTCCCCTGTGGACCCTGCATCCACCACATTAACCGGGTGTGCCGTGATGGACACGTAACGTCCCTGGCCATGCCTACTGGTCCATGCATCTGTTGTGAGGTGCGCCTTTCTACTAACTGATTGCCTCAGTGCATGCACAATGCGTTCTTTGACATGTTGGTGGTGTGCTGGGATGGCTTTTCTCACAAAGAAGTGTCGACTGGGTAGGTCATAGCGTGGTACTGTGTAGGCCGTCAGGGCTTTGAAAGTTTCGCTTTCAACCAACCGGTAGGGCATCATCTCTAACGAGATTAGTCGAGCAATGTACCCATTCAAACCCTGTGTACACGGATGAGAGGAAGAGTACTTTCTTTTCCTATCGAGGGTCTCTTGTAGGCTGAGCTGGACTGGAGAGCTGCATATGGTGGAACTAGCGGGGGTGGTGGTGGACATGGCAGATTGAGAGAGGCTCGGTGATGGCATTCTTGATGTGGGCCTACCTACAGTGTTTCCAACCAAGAACCTTGTGATTCCCTGACTGCTTTGGCCTTGCGACAATACCCCCACATTTGCTACTGATGGTGTCATAACCGGTGGGCTTCCAGTGAGGGAAGCAATATTGCGTTGCTGACTAGCTTCAATATGAGCAGGTGCACCAACGGTACGGGACATTTGGTAGTTAGTCCATGCTTCCAAGTGCCTGCTGGTTAAATGTCTATGCATGCACGTTGTATTTAAATTTTGAACATTCTTACCTCTGCTAAAGGTCTTGGAGCATTTCTTACATATAACTTTGGACTGATCATTCGGATCTTGGCTAAAAAATTGCCACACTGCACTCGTCCTACTATGGAATACCTTTTCAGGCATTGCACGCTGTGCTACTGTCACCGGATGGCTACGATGTCTTTCACCTGTTGTGGTTTTTGACACACGTTTTTGACCTGATACAGGCCTGCCAGATGACAGCTGTTGCGATGTAGATGGCTGCTGCAGATCATCCTCTTCCGCTTCTGAGCTACTGGCTACGGCACCCTCCTCCCCCAATGACTGCCAATCTGGGTCAACAACTGGGTCACCTATCACCTCCTCTTCAATGTCATGTGCACCGTCCTCTGTGTCACCATGTAAGGTGCTATAGCGTTCAGGACTGGGCACCATAGTCTCATCAGGGTCAGATTTTGGCTCAGTACACTGCGAGGGCAATGTTGTGATCTGAGTCAATGGAACAGCATAATAATCTAGCTGTGGCTGTGCATCTGTGCACTCCATGTCCGATTCATCTTGTAATGGGCTTTTAACAATTTCCCTCTCTAACCCAGGCACGGTATGTGTAAAGAGCTCCATGGAGTAAAGTGTTGTGTTGCCTGCCGCATCCTTCACTTTTGTTTTGGGTGAAGGACACAAGGAAGCTACTATTTCCGGACCAGGAGCAGTCACTGACGACTCGCTGCTTTTAGATTTCGAACCTTCTGAAGAGGAGGCGAAAGAGTTAGAGGCTGAGTTAGCAAGGAAAGCCAAAACTTGTTCCTGCTGCTCCAGCTTTAAAAGCTGTTTTCCAACTCCAAGATAAGGGAGCCTTCGAGGCCTTGTGTAGCCAGATGATGACGCTGGCTCAACACCTCCAGCCTTTGGTGCTATCTTGCTTTTCCCAGTACCACCAGTTGCTCCACTACCACCACCACCATCAGTACCAGCTGGCAACGATCGCCCACGGCCTCTTCCACCAGACTTCCTCATTTTTGGGGAAATGTTACCAAAATAACAACCGTTATATGGTACTGTTAAACAAGGCAGAAGGTGCATATTAACTTTTGGAGAATTTATATCTCCCTTTCTTTGGCGGGAAGACTGCAGTAAAAAACAGGCCCTGTGTATTACACTACACAATGTAAGTGGCAGAACGTGGCTGCCAGATATACGACCAACAGAACTGACGTATAGAAACTAGCTGGCAATTTAAATCTCCCTTTTTTGGGGGGGAGAATGCAGCAAAAAACAGGCCCTGTGTATTACACTACACAATGTCAGTGGCAGAACGTGGCTGCCAGATATTCGACAAACAGAACTGACGTATAGAAACTTGTAGGCAATTTAAATCTCCATTTTTTGGGGGGGAGACTGCAGCAAAAAACAGGCCCAGTGTATTACACTACACAATGTCAGTGGCAGAACGTGGCTGCCAGATATTCGACAAACAGAACTGACGTATAGAAACTTGTAGGCAATTTAAATCTCCATTTTTTTGGGGGGGGAGAGTGTAGCAAAAAACAGGCCCAGTGTATTACACTACACAATGTCAGTGGCAGAACGTGGTTGCCAGATATAAGACAAACAGGACTGACATATAGAAACTTGTGGGCAATTTAAATCTCCCTTTTTTGGGGGGAGACGGCAGCAAAATAACAGGCCCTATGTATTAGACTACACAATGTCAGTGGCACAACGTGGCTGGCAGATATACGACAAACAGAACTGACGTATAGAAACTTGTTGGCAATTTAAATCTCCCATTTTTTGGGGGGAGACTGCAGCAAAAAACAAGGCCCTGTGTATTATACTACACAATGTAAGTGGCAGAACGTGGCTGGCAAATATATAAAAAAAATACAAGGGCTGTAGTACAATTTCAATCTCCCTAAAATGATCAAAGGACAAGTATGGCAGCAATAAAAAGGACTGCTGCACACAAAAGTGTGGACAAAGAAACAAGAGAACTGTGCAGAAAGGAGCAAGAGGATTTCTGCTGTTAAAAAAGCAGTTGGGTTGCGCAGCGGCGTACAAACAGCAATGCGGCTTTAAGGGAGCCTCATAGGGCAGCCTATAAAGCTACAGCGCTGTTGCACAAAAAAAAAAACTCCACTGTCCCTCCAAATAAAAGGTGGTGTTGGACAGTGGAAATCGCTACAGCACAAGCAGTTTCGGGGTTAATCTTCCCTCCCTAATTATATCCCTTCTTCTGATGAAGCTGCAGCAACCTCTCCCTAAGCTAAGATCGGCAGAAGTAAGATGGCGGTCGGTGGGAACGTCCCTTTATGGCCGCTGTGACGCCGCAGAAAGCAAGACAATCACTGTAATGCCCTTCTCTAAGATGGTGGGGACCGAGAACTATGTCATCACGCTGCCCACACTCTGCGTCCTCCTTCATTGGATGAGAAATGGCGCTGAAAGTGTCATACGAAACGCAACTTTGGCGTGAAGATCGCCGACCTCATGGCCGATCCCACACTGTGATCGGGTCGGGTTTCACGAAACCCGACTTTGCCAAAAGTCGTTGATTTTTTAAATTGTCCGATCCGTTTTGCTCAACCCTAGTATCGAGCAATCTGCCCCAGTATGTCCAGCATATTGCCCCAGTGTGTCCAGCATTGCCCCCAGACAGTGTGCCCAGCAATCTGCCCCAGTGTGTCCAGCATATTACCCCCAGTGTGTCCAGCATTGCCCCCAGTGTGTCCAGCAATCTGCCCCAGTATGTCTAGCATTGCCCCCAGTGTGTCCAGCAATCTGCCCCAGTGTGTCCAGCATTGCCCCAGTGTGTCCAGCATGTTGCCCCCAGTGTCTCCAGCTTATTGCCCCCAGTGTCTCCAGCATTCTGCCCCAGTGTGTCCAGCATATTGCCCCCAGTGTGTCTAGCAATCTGCCCCAGTGTGTCCAGCATTGCCCCCAGTGTGTCCAGCAATCTGCCCCAGTGTATCCAGCATTGCCCCCTGTGTGTCCAGCAATCTGCCCCAGTGTGTCCAGCATTGCCCCCAGGCAGTGTGTGCAGCAATCTGCCCCAGTGTGTCCAGCATTGCCCCCCCTGTGTCCAGCAATCTGCCCCAGTGTGTCCAGCATTGCCCAAGTGTGTCCAGCATTGCCCCAGTGTGTCCAGCATTACCCCAGTGTGTCCAGCAATCTGCCCCAGTGTCTCCAGCATTGATCCCAGTGTGTCCAGCAATCATCTGTCCCAGTGTGTCCTCCAGCATATTGCCACCAGACAGTGTCCAGCATTCTGTCCCGCCCGGGCCCCCCGGATTGCCGTTAGCAAAAAAAAAACAAAAAACGAGTTCTCCTCACCTGACCTGCGCTCCATGCGGCGAGCTCCCTCCTGCGACGTGTGCGCTGCGTCTGCAGCCGACTTCAGCTGCCAGCCTCCAATTGGCTGGCGGCTGTTGTTAACTATTGACGTGCAGGCGCGAGCCCGCATGTTAATAGGTGAAACTGCCGCAGCGCCGGTAGGGGCCTGGTGAGCAGATGAGACGGGGCCTGATGCGGGCACCCTCTCTGCCCACCGGGCCCATAAATGATATGCCAGTCAGGGCACGGGCAGTAATGCCCTGATGGCTGCAGGCAATCTGAGCGGTAGCCCAGGGGCCCCCCACACCATTGGGCCCTGTGCTACCGCCCAGATTGACCCTATTATAATCCGCCCCTGTTGGCGCTGATAAACTTCAAGCACAGCCTGGTGTTGTGCGATGCCTGCAAAAATCTTGTAGCAGCTCTGGACCAAGCCAGTTTGACACACATCCCTTGCCTGGCGCATGTGCTGAACTTCGGGGTACAGAGCTTCCTTAATTACACAAAAATGATAGAGATGCTGCTGAAAGTGCAATCCATCTATGCCTGCTTTCAGCATTTTCACCCTTCTGCTGATCGCATGTCTGTGCTGCATCTTCACTTTTGCCTTCCTGCTCACTGCCTTCAATGACCGTGCTGCCACCTTACCAACACCAGAGCTGCTACAATCCCCAAAGCTACTGTCGCCTTCCCCATTATCCTGTAGAATGTAAGGCCACAAGGGTGGGGTCCTCTTCCCCCCGTACTTGTCTGTCACTATTAGTTTATTCATTGTAATTTCTCTTTGTATTTTGTATGCAAGCCCTCCCCATGTACAGCAACATGAAATCAATGGTGCTGTAAAAAAATTATAATAACAATCCTCTGTATGATGTTCCATTCAGTTCTCACCCTTGCCCTCCTTGCCGGACTGCACACAGTTGAAATCTGCGTCGCTTGGCATTTGTGTTTCATCATCATCATCATCATCATCATCATCATCATCAGAGATGTGCTACGGTGATTCCCAGACCTTTTGTACTACCCCTTCCACTTGTCCAACCACTTGTTCTGTTGGAATATGGGTGTCAATGCATTCAATCTCTTCCAGGGTAGGTCCGGGTGGATGGCCAATTAAACTCGAGCCAGCAGTCAGTGTCTGCTGCATAACTTGAGGCTCAGACTGCTTACCTGATTTGCAAGAGGATGAGGTGAAAGACAGATGTGCATGAGCCACGGGTGCAAAACTCTGCGTTTTCAACAGAGGATCGGGAAGAAAACAAAATGAAGGTACTGAAGGTCCTATCAGCCAACCACTAAAACCACATCTACTTGTTCTGGCCTCACAAGTCATCCAGTATTTTTAGGGCCTATGAAATTGCAAAGAGTGACGATATTTCATTTAGGTTTAGGATATCAGGCACAGATCAAATATAGCCTCTTTCTCCCTGCAGCAGTTACACCACCACCAGCAACACGACCAATTCCCCTTTTTGATGCCCTCCTCATAGTTTTCACCCCAAAAAGTGCAGAATATTACATAACCTGTACACAGAGACAGAGTGGCCAGCAGATTATTACACTGACTGTTTTCAGAGTACTCTTCAAAAAATCTATAAAAAATCCCCAGAAAAACAGTGTTAGGCTACTTTCACACTGGCGTTTTTTTCAATACGTCGCAATACGTCGTTTAGGGGAAAAAACGCATCCTGCAAAGTTGTTTGCAGGATGCGTTTTTGCCCCATAGACTAACATTAGCGATGCATTGCGACGCATTGACACACGTCGCAACCATCGTGCGACAGTTGCACCATGTTGTGGCGGACCGCCGGGAGCAAAAAACGTTACATGTAACGTTTTTTGCTGCCGACGGACCGCTTTTTCCGACAGCGCATGCGCGCATGGAAATCCGCCTCCACCTCCCCGCACCTTACAATGGGGCAGAGGATGCGCAGGAAAAATGCATCCGCTGCCTCCGTTGTGCCTCCGTTTCACTGCTAGCGTCGGAACCTCGGCCCGACGCACTGCGACGGGCCGAGTTCGACGTTAGTGTGAAAGTAGCCTTAGCTACCTCCTCATCCTCCTACGCTTCTTCCACCTACTGTACATTGCAAACTCCACCGCCTCCTTAATCATCTCATCCACTTGAACCTTTGGTTTGTTTTTTTGCAGGATGAGTTGAACGTTTGAATGACACCATTAGTTTTACCATGTAAACAGGAAAAAATTCCAAGTGCAGTGGAATTGCAAAAAAAGTGCAGTTCCACAACAGTTTTTTGGATTTTTTTTTACCATGTTCACTAAATTCTAAACCTGACCTGCCATTATGGTTCTCCATGTCATTACAAGTTTGTAGATGCCAAACATGTACAGGTTGTTTTTTACTTAAAATCCAAAGTTTATTAAAAAGAAAATTGTGTCATATTCTGAGACCCATAGCGTCTCCATTTTTTGTGATCTGGGGCTGGGTGAGAGCCTATTTTTTGCGATGTGAGCTGATGTATTTAATGATACCATTTTGGTGTGGATATGATCTTTTGCTAGCCCGTTATTGCATTTTATAGCAATGTTGCGACGACCAAAACAGCGTAATTTTGGCGTTTTGACCTTTCTTCCGCTACGCCATTTACTGATCGGATTAACTCTTTTTATAGCTTGATAGATCGGGTGATTCTGAACGTAGCGATGCCAAAAGTGTATATATATATTTTTTAAATTGTTTTATTTTGAATGGGGTGAATGGGGGTTGATTTGAACTTTTATATTTTTTAAATGTTTTAATATTTTTTAAAACTTTTTTTAAACTTTTTGCATGCTTCAATAGTCTCTATGGGAGACTAGAAGCTGCGATAACCCGATTGCCTCTGCTGCACACAGGCGATGATCAGATCACCTGTATGTGGCAGAAATGATCATTTGCTATGAGCGCCGGCCTCCAGACAGAGGATCATAGTAATCCGGTTATGACAACCATAGAGGTCTGTTGGAGACCTCTGGTTGTCATGCCGATCCATCGGTGACCCATGGTCATGTGATGGATTATTGATGCGCTTTTGGCGCGATCACATTAAATGCCGCTGTCAGACATTGACAGTGGTATTTAATGGTTAACAGCCGCGGGTGGGTCACGATTCCATGCGTGGCTGTTAGGGGCACTTGTCAGCTGTTCAAAACAACTGACATGCGCAGTACTAGTACGGTGCATGTCGTGAAGGGTTTAAAGCACCCAATTTTGGGTTGCCATTGACTTCTATTGGGTTCGGGTTCCGGAACAAGTTTTGGGTCAAGTTTGGATACTGATACAAACTTTAAACTGTAGTTCGACAATACCTGAAGAACCCGAACATCCACAGGTCTACTCTTCCCTACACATATTGTCAGCAGAGTTCTCCCTCTTTCTCCTCTCCCCACGTGTATTTTTCTGAACAAATACAATCTTTCAAGTATTAAGATTTGGGTACATTTATCAGCCATGAATCAATTTTCTTTAACTGTCATTGAGTTTGAACTTTAAAAGACCCACTTATACAGTTATATGAAAAAGTTTGGGCTCCCCTATTAATCTTAAGCTTAATGTTTTATAAAAATTGTTTTTTTGCAACAGCTATTTCAGTTTCATATATCTAATAACTGTTGGGCACAATAATGTTTCTGCCTTGAAATGAGGTTTATTGTACTAACAGAAAATGTGAAATCTGCATTCAAACAAAATTTGACAGGTGCATAAGTATGGGCACCCTTATCATTTTCTTGTTTTAAATACTCCTACCTACTTTTTACTGACTTACTAAAGCACTTTTTTTGGTTTTCTAACCTCATTGAGCTTTGAACTTCATAGCCAGGTGTATGCAATCATGAGAAAAGCTACTTAAAGTGGCCACTTGCAAGTTGTTCTCCTGTTTGAATCTCCTCTGAAGAGTGGCATCATGGGCTCCTCAAAACAACTGTCTAATGATCTGAAAACAAAGATTATTCAACATAGTTGTTCAGGGGAAGGATACAAAAAGCTGTCTCAGAGATTTACCTGTCAATTTCCACTGTGAGGAACATAGTAAGGAAATGGAAGAACACAGGTACAGCTCTTGTTAAGGCCAGAAGTGGCAGGCCAAGAAAAACATCAGAAAGGCAGAGAAGAAGAATGGTGAGATCAGTCAAGGACAATCCTCAGACCACCTCCAGAGAGCTGCAGCATCAACTTGCTGCAGATGGTGTCACTGTGCATTGGTCAACTATACAACGCACTTTGCACAAAGAGAAGCTGTATGGGAGAGTGATGTGAAAGAAGCCGTTTCTGCAAGCACGCCACAAACAGAGTCAGCTGAGGTATGCAAAATCACAATTGGAGAAGCCAATTTCTTTTTGGAAGAAGGTCCTGTGGACTAATGAAACCAAGATGGAGTTGTTTGGTCATACAAAAAGGCGTTATGCATGGCGGCCAAAAAACACAGCATTCCAAGAAAAACACTTGCTACCCACAGTAAAATTTGGTGGAGGTTCCATCATGCTTTGGGGCTGTGTGGAGGAAGTTGAGGAACGCATGGATTCCTCTCAGTATCAGCAGATTCTTGACAATAATGTTCATGAATCAGTGACAAAGTTGAAGTTACGCAGGGGATGGATCTTTCAGCAAGACAATGATCCAAAACACAGCTCCAAATCTACTCAGGCATTCATGCAGAGGAATAATTACACTGTTCTGGAATGGCCATCCCAGTCCCCAGACCTGAATATCATTGAACATCTGTGGGATCATTTGAAGAGGGCTGTCCATGCTCGGCGACCATCAAACTTAACTGAACTGGAATTGTTTTGTAAAGAGGTCAAAAACACCTTCATCCAGGATCCAGGAACTCATTAAAAGCTACAGGAATCGACTAGAGGCTCTATTTTTGCAAAAGGAGGCTCTGCTAAATAATAATGTCACTTTTCTGGTGGGGTGCCCATATTTATGCAGCTGTCAAATTTTGTTTGAATGCAGATTGCACATTTTCTGTTAGTACAATAAACCTCATTTCAAATCAGAAACATTACTGTGTCCAACAGTTATTAGATATATAAAACTGAAATAGCTGTTGCAAAAAAAACAATTTTCATAAAAACATTAAGCTTAAGATTAATAGGGGTGCCCAAACTTTTTCATATAACTGTATATATATATATATATATATATATATATATATACACACACACACAGTACAGACCAAAAGTTTGGACACACCTTCTCATTTAAAGATTTTTCTGTATTTTCACGACTATGTAAATTGTACATTAACACTGAAGGCATCAAAACTATGAATTAACACATGTGGAATTATATACTTAACAAAAAAGTGTGAAAGATCTGAAATCATGTCTTATATTCTAGGTTCTTCAAAGTAGCCACCTTTTTACTTTGATGACTGCTTTGCACACTCTTGGCATTCTCTTGATGAGCCTCAAGAGGTAGTCACCGGGAATGGTCTTCCAACAATCTTGAAGGAGTTCCCAGAGATGCTTAGCACTTGTTGGCCCTTTTGCCTTCACTCTGCGGTCCAGCTCACCCCAAACCATCTCGATTGGGTTGAGGTCTGGTGACTGTGGAGGTCAGGTCATCTGGCTTAGCACCCCATCACTCTCCTTCTTGGTCAAATAGCCCTTACACAGCCTGGAGGTGTGTTTGGAGTCATTGTCCTGTTGAAAAATAAATGATGGTCCAACTAAACGCAAACCGGATGGAATAGCATGCCGCTGCAAGATGCTGTGGTAGCCATGCTGGTTCAGTATGCCTTCAATTTTGAATAAATCCCCAACAGTGTCACCAGCTAAGCACCCTCACATCATCACACCTCCTTCTCCATGCTTCACGGTGGGAACCAGGCATGTAGAGTCCATCCGTTCACCTTTTTTGCGTCGCACAAAGACACGGTGGTTGGGACCAAAGATCTCAAATTTGGACTCATCAGACAAAGCACAGATTGCCACTGGTCTAATGTCCATTCCTTGAGTTCTTTAGCCCAAACAAGTCTCTTCTGGTTGTTGCCTGTCCTTAGCAGTGGTTTCCTAGCAGCTATTTTACCATGAAAGGCTGCTGCACAAAGTCTCCTCTTAACAGTTGCTGTAGAGATGTGCCTGCTGCTAGAACTCTGTGTGGCATTGAAATGGCTCTAATCTGAGCTGCTGTTAATCTGCGATTTCTGAGGCTGGTGACTCGGATAAACTTATCCTCAGAAGCAGAGGTGACTCTTGGTCTTCCTTTCCTGGGGCTGTCCTTATGTGAGCCAGTTTCTTTGTAGCGTTGAAGGTTTTTGCCACTGCACTTGGGGACACTTTCAAAGTTTGCTCAATTTTTTGGACTGACTGACCTTCATTTCCTAAAGTAATGATGGCCACTCGTTTTTCTTTACTTAGCTGCTTTTTTCTTGCCATAATACAAATTCTAACAGTCTATTCAAGTAGACTTCTGCACAACACAATTGATGGTCCCAACTCCATAAGAAATCCCACTTGTTAAACCTGACAGGGCACACCTGTGAATTGAAAACCATTCCTGGTGACTACCTCTTGAAGCTCATCAAGAGAATGCCTAGAGTGTGCAAACAGTCATCAAAGCAAAAGGTGGCTACTTTGAAGAACCTATAATATAAGACATAATTTCAGTTGTTTCACACTTTTGTTAAGTATATAATTCCACATGTGTTAACTCATAGTTTTTATGCCTTCAGTGTTACTGTACAATTTTCATAGTCATGAAAATAGAGAAAAATCTTTAAATGAGAGGGTGCGTCCAAACTTTTGGTCTGTACTACAGATCACTACAATTACTGTTCCAACTACAAAGCTTAGCACGTAGCACAGGAAGAAGATTCCTTCACTGGCAAAGGTAAAAATGCCCAGAGCTGGTATATGTAGGGAGTAGAGATGATTTGCAGAAGCAACAACTGTGTGCATAACATTTGAATGTTACCAGTCAACATGGAAATAGTCTTTAACCTCTTTAGTGCTGGAGGAAATATAAATACAGTTGTGTGAAAAGTGTTTGCCCCTATTTTTATTTCCTATTCTTTTGTATGTTTGTTACACCTAAGTGTTTCAGATCACCAAATAACTGTAAATACTAGACAAACATAACACAAGTAAACACAAAATGCAGATTTAAGATGAAATTCTTTATTATTAAGGCAATAAGAAAACAAAACCTACTGGGCTTTGTGAGAAAAAGTGATTGCCTCCTAATCTTGATAACTGGTTTGGCCACCCTTAGCAGCAATAACTGCAATTAGGCATTTGTAATAACTGGCAATGAGTCTTTTACAATGGCCTGGAGGAATTGTTGCAATTCATCTACACTGGAGGATTTCCAAGCATGAACCGCATTTATAAGGTCATACCACATCATCTTAGTCGGATTAAGGTCAGGACTTCGACTAGGCTACTCCAAAGTCTTAATTTTGTTTTGCTTAATCCTTTAAGAGGTGGATTTGCTGGTGTTTTTTGACCATTGTCCTGCTGCATAACCCAAGTGTGCTTCAGCTTGAGGTCATGAACAGATGGTCAGACATTCTCCTTCAGGATTTTTTGGTAGACAGCAGAACTCATGGTTCTATTTACCACATAGCATGTCTCCCAGGTCCTGAAGAAGCAAAACAGCCCCAGACCTTCTCCCTACCACCACCATATTTTACTGTTGGTATGATGTTCCTTTTCTGAAATTATGTGTTACTTTCATGCCAGATGTGATGGGACATCCATCTTCCCAAAAGTTCAACTTTTGTCTCATCAATCCACAGAGTATTCTCCTAAGTCTTGTGTAGAAATGGGTGAACCTGAACAGTAAAGTTTGGCATAAGCCTTGAGCATCTTCCGTTTCGGCATGGACACCGAACACAGACTTCACCAGGAAGTATGTATTACTGCTTGGGTTTGACAGCGCGGCAAACACCGTTTCTAGTCTACAGATAAATCATCACCACTGGTCATACAGCTGCAGTTTCCACACTGAAAAAATGCTGCATGAGCGTGCAGCTGTGATAGGAGGTATAAAGTTTACCTACGGTCAATGGTGTCAGCTGATGGGACTACTGCACCCATCAGCCGATGCCTTCTACCGCTATTGACAGTGAGAGCAGGAGCGGCAGATGGGAGTATTCATCAGCCAACTCCTGCACTGTAAGTAAATAATTTAAAAAAATCGGCATGAGTTCCCCTGTATTTTTGATAACCAGCCAGGCAAAACTCACAGCTGGGGGCTACAACCCTCAGCTGTTGGCATTAGCAAGGCTGGTTATCAAGAATAGAAGGCTCCCCATGCAATTTTTTTTATTATTTAAATAAATAATTTAAAAAACGGTGTGGGCTCCCCCAATTTTTGACAACCAGCCAAGCTAGAGCATACACCTGGTGGCTGGTATTCTCAGGCTGGTAAGGGGCCATGGATATTGACCCTCCAGCCTAAAAATAGCAGCCCGCAGCCGCACAGAAAAGGCGCATCTATTATATGCTCCAATTCAGGCGCTTATCCAGTCTCTTCCCACTTGTAGTGCTAGCAAGTGAGGTTCATATTTGTGGGGTTGATGTCACCTTTCTTTTGCGAGGTGACATCAATCCCACGGATTAGTAATGGAGAGGCATCTATAAGGCACCCATCGATTAGTAATCATTTAGTTATATGGTAAATAAAGAAACAGCCAGAATAAAGTATTTTATTCGAAATAAAACACTTTTGCTTTTTATTTAAAAATAACAAACACAGTTATATTCACGTAATGCCTAATTCTACTGAAGCCCTCGTCTTCTGTAATAAAACAAAAATAAAAAAAACAACAATGTCCCTCACCTGTCCATTGTTCTGTCCCACGCCATAATGCATGTCTGGGGGATAAATAGTTTTCAACCTGGACGGTGCCAAGATGCGACCGTCCTGGCTGTGAACCACTGGTGAATGAGCTGCTGCGAGCACAGCCTCAGTGACTAGTGGTGAAGTCTACGTGGTTACTGCTAGTCATTGAGGCGGCGTTCCCAGCCAGGCTGAACTGCGGTGACCTCTGCGAGATCCCCGCTAGCACCATGAGAAAGTCTCAGGGTGCAGAGGCGAGTTCACTGCAGTTCCCTAGGAGAATTTCACTGCGGTGAATTTGAGCTGTGGTGAACTCGCTACGGGGATCGCTAGCAAAAGTACTTCAAACTTTACCCACCTGGTCTGATTTACATTCTGACAATAACTATTCAGAGAATCATCCACCAAACTAATGAAACCTACTGATCATTTCCTGGGAATAGCAGGGATCAGACTCTTGCAAGATACAATCCTGCCAGATTGCTGGTACAGTGAACAAATTAATTAATGCCAGAAAGACATTCATCATAAAATAAACTAACATTCATAATGATGAGAGGACTCAGATAACTAGATCTTCTTTATCTGTTTTAAAAACATAATGAAATTATTCAGACGTGTCAATGCAATGTGCCTGCTAATGAGCATGTGAAGTCCGTTGTTATAAAGCACTTTGTGCTCTTTCAAAGCTCCTACTGCCTAGAGAAAAAAGCTAAAGTCAATTCAAAATATTGAGTTCACTAAAAAAGATTTCAATTCAAAGCTTATTTTTACCATTCACTCATTTTCTTTCTTTCTGAATGTTGAGGATTGAACTGGAAAAAATGCAGAATATAAGTAAAAACATATCGCTGTTCCTCATGTGATAAGTTATTCTGTAAAGTTTTTGAAATTAAAGGTAATGTCACATCCCCTCCATAAACTGCTCTTTCAATTTTTGCTTCTGTCACTATGCACCACAGTATTCATTCTGCGTGTGGAGCTGGTGATGGATGAGATGTCTGGACCAGAATATCTGGGCAGTGCAGACTTTGTACATCCACTGAGATTAAAGTGGCTTAGACCTGTAGTGCTGTCCAGTCTGGCAATATGTATGTGTGTGCTGTCCAGCTGGAGTAATCAGCTCCCTGATTGGCCAACTGAACGACATCACACCCTACGGTAGTGGCCATATATAGCTTGTTTTTCCTCTGGTTTGCTCTTGCCTCTGAGCCCCTATTTTATCTGTTAGTTTGCTCTGATCTTGACCCATTTGCTGACTATTCTTCTATTTTCTGATTTTGTACCATGTCTGCCCCTCCGGGTCTGACCCGGTAACCCCAATTCAGGGTCTTCTGTGCAAGTTCTGATTTCTGTAAAGGGGTTAAAGTTTAAAGGCTGAGGGCAGCCCATGGGGTTTGGAAAACAAAGTGGATACTGTAAATCCTGCCTTTAATTGCCATTTTTAGAGCTGCTTGGAAAAACTGACTGAGCCTCATTACAGGAACACTTTAATAGGTCATAGACTTTATAATTGTTCTTAAAAAGACTGCATCCACATTAAAAGTGAATACATTTTTTGTCTAGTACATAGTATTTGGTCATTTAATAAATATGTGCCATAATTGCGTCTCTGACAAGCTTATGTAGATTATCTGTTATTAGATTAGATTATCTGCTATTAGAGTTGGCGACTTTTACTTTTTTCGGATCGAGTCGGGTTTCGCGAAACCCGACTGTCAAAAGTCGGGTCGGGTGAAATCGGCCGATTATTGTGAAAAGTCGGGGGCCAACTGAAACACGAAACCCAATGCAAGTCAATAGGGAATCAAAGTCGGCAGTGAGTGGAGGCCAGGAAAACACCTACAGTGCCCATTTTAATGCCAAAAACATCAATTCTTATTTCTTAAGCTTGTCAATCTTAATTTACTTTACAATAATAGTTGGGCATTGAAAACAGGGGGTCATTTGGCTAAAGTTGTGGGGGGGTAGGGCTGGCTCAAGATTTTTGTGGGCCCAGGAAACGCGGAATACATCACGGTGGTGGAGCAGAGAGAGGTAAGTATTTCAACTTTGCAAGTGCTGTGATCCTGAGCAAGCAGGGAAGGCCCACTCATTTGCATTGGCACTGGCACAGGGCCCCTCATAGTACAGCGGTGTGTTTGACGGCGGATGGCGCCTCCCACTGGCAGAGACACTTTTGCGTACTAAGAGGGGCCCTGTGCCAGTGATGTAGCCAATGAGTATGCCCCCCCACCTGATGAAGGAACCTGCACTTTCATCTGCACCTTCCTCTTTGTCCCTGTGTAAGGTGGTATAGTATGCGGGAAGGGGGACCTGACTTTCAGCAGGGTCAGATTCTGGCTGTGTAGAGTGCAAGGGGAATGTAGTGGCTGGGCAATGGGCAGGATGAGGAGGAAACACAGATATAGGTCCAAATATTAAAGTAGGCTAAATGCAGTTCAAAATTGGTAACAGGACTAAACAGGCGGCCTAGCTTTGTTCAGTGGAGGACAACTGTAATGAATGGCAGACACAGTTAATAGGCCCAAATATTAAAGTAAGCTAAATGCAGTTCAAAATTGGTAACAGGACTAAACAGGCGGCATTGCTTTCTTCAGTGGAGGACAACTGTAATGAATGGTAGACACAGTTAGTAGGCCCAAATAATAAAGTAGGCTAAATGCAGTTCAAAATTGGTAACAGGACTAAAGGGGCGGCATAGCTAGGTACAGGGGTGGGCTCCTCTGCTGAATAGCAGACAGTGGTGGTAGGCGCAAAGTATTAACTGGTCTAAATGGAGGCCAGGGCCCCTGTATATTTTAACTATCATCTATTATTTCAACAAATTTGTATTAAAGAAAAAAAAAAAAAAAGAAAAAAAACACAAGGCGCCCCCAATGTGTCTCACTATATTTGAAAGAATACAATCCTTTGCGGGAAATGTGCTCACCTATTTCAGTTGTGAACCAAAGGTCACAACTCCCATGAAGGCATAACCGTAGCAGCAGGTCTCCACAAAAATCCAAAAGGATATTGAGGGTTGTAGTCTTGGGCGAACTGAAGACCGCGCTCACGAGGTAGATTTTAGGTTTTTTATTGAAGCCTACGCGTTTCAAGAGCTTTCTTACTCTCTTCTTCAGGGCATATAATACATAGCACAGTACAGGGTGTATTTATACATAAGACAAAAGGAAGGGGAGGGGCGCCAAGGCACTTATACTATAATACAAAAAGCAAGATTTAAAACATATATGGTACATAAAATCTTGGCAAATAACTTTTTATAAATTAATAACATTAATTCTTAATTGACATTTAATGTTTAAATAAAATAAAAATAAAAAAAAAAAATATAAAAAAAAAAAACACACAAAAAAAAACACACACAAAAAAAAAAAAAAAAAAAACAAGTCAAAGAATATCTGACATTACATTTAGCCCTTCAGGCTCAAGGGAATTCAAAGTGTATATCCAAAAAAGCTCTTTCTTATTAAGTGATTGTATGCGATTAAAAACATGTGCAGGAACGTGATCAATGGGGTGAACTCGAAATAGTGAAGAATTGCAATTATGTGAAATACTGAAGTGTTTGGAAAGACCATGTTTAAGGTAACCTATTTTGATATTATGTCGATGAGAATTCTTGCGGAGGTGAAGTGGTTGTATTGTCCTACCAACATATATCTTGTTGCATGGACAAGTGATAATATAAATAACATAAGAAGTGGTGCAAGTGAAATGGTAGCTGATTGGAAAAGGGTGAGGAAAGGAAGAATGTTTAAATGCTGTACTAGTATGTGCTATATTGCCACAGCACAAACATTTTTTGTGAAAACATTTGAAAATCCCTGGTTTTTGTGAAGCAGATAATTTTTTGCATTCATCAAAAAGTCTGCTGGGTGCTAGTTTATTTTTCAAACTGGGTGCTCTCACGATGCTATTATCAGGAAGTCTAAAAAACTGACTAGAGATCGTACCGATTTTTGTCCTAATTTTAGTGGACATACCCATATTGAGGGTGAAAATATGGAGGTTACTCCTGCTGTATTAACCCCTTCATTGGTTAAGAATTACACACGTACTTTTGTTAATAGCAGTAAATATGCTCAGAGGGGAACCTACCCAGAGGGTGCTAAAAATCCCAGCCGAAATAATAACAATAACAATAAAAATTTGGGTAGCACTAATGATCATACTGTGGATCTAACTAAATTGATTGATAGTAATATTGAAAAATTTGAGAAATCTACTGAGGGAAAAATTTCCAAACCCTTATCTGAATCTGTAGAATTAGTGTTAAAGAACAGAAGGGAGTCAGCTTCCTTTACATTACCACTTTATGACCCAGAGATTAAAACCTCTGATGTCAATGATGTATACCAAAATGATATCGATGAGAATTTATTAAATCTTTCCATCCATGAAGTTTCACAAATAGAGGAACCATTAATTTATTTAGATGATGTAACTATTAATACTGGCAATAATAATAAGAATGGAAATATAAATTCAATACACAAGGAATCTGACACCACCTCAGCTGCGACTGCCCCTACTAATTCCACACCTGTCATCATTGACAACTCAGGAGCAGGGTGTTCAGCAGCTGTCCCTTTTCTTCCAAGGGTGGATAGTTCCATTCTATCTACCTCTAAATCCTCCCTTGATATATATGGGGCTACTAATAATAAAACTATCCCTCATTTTTTCTGCAAGGCTCAACTAAAAAGAAAAGTAAATATAGAGGGTCTAGAGGAAAGGGGAAGGAAAAAAGGCAAAAACGATCAGTAACAACACCTAGTAATGTCTTTAACCTTTCCTCTTTGGCATTGACTACAACTGATTTAACCCTTTTATCTAGAGGTCTATCATATTGCCCAAATTCAGGGAGTAAGAATCTTGAGATATTTTTGGATGTTCATAGTTTCGTGAGAAAACTCACTTTAAAGAGACATTATGAAATTAAAAAATGTGTCTATAACACTAATGAGAATGAAGAACTCTCTAATACAACTGAACCTACAGGGTTACATTTGGATGTTAAAAGTAAAAGCAAATTTTATCCGACAGATAGTAAGGGTCCTCATTTGGAAACTTTTTCTAATTTACTACTAAAAAAAATTAATAATATTGAAAAAAATTCTAAGGTAAAATTGAAAAAAGGTGGGAATCTAACATCAGGTGAGAAAGCTTCTCTTTTAAAACTCAAAAACAATACGGAGATAGTCATCAAAGCTGCAGATAAGGGAGGTGGTATAGTGGTGCAGGACCGAGGTGACTACATAAAAGAAGCATATAATATATTGTCTGACCACGAGTTCTATTCTAGAATAACTAATGACCCTTTTTCAGAAATGCAAAAAGCTTATAACTCTATGATCAAGGATGCCTTTGATAATGGTGTCTTGAATGAGAATGAGAGTAAGTATCTCTCTATAAAAAATCCAAGCGTACCTTTTATGTATCATATTCCCAAAATTCACAAGAGTCTTACAAATCCCCCTGGTCGCCCCATTATTTCGGGTATTGGTTCCCTAACTTCAAATCTATCCAGCTACATAGATAGCATTATGCAGTTACATGTCACCCAATTGAGGAGCTACATTAAGGATTCTGCACATGTGATCAAACTTATCAGAAATATTAAGTGGAAAGATAGTTACGTATTTGTTACAGTTGATGTATGCTCCCTATATACAAATATCAAACATGAAATTGGACTTGAAAGTATGAAATTATTTATGGATACAGATCCGAGACTATTGGACAAACAGAAACAGTTTTTAATGTCTGGAATGGAGTTTATTTTAAAAAATAATTATTTTACTTTTTTGGGTGAACTGTACCGCCAGACACGCGGTGCGGCAATGGGATCACGGGTAGCACCTACATATGCTAATTTATTTATGGGTCACTTTGAGAATTCTTTTATCTATAAAAGTGCTTTTACTGATTGCATGGTGTTTTATGGTCGTTATATTGATGATCTGGTTTTTATTTGGGACACAACTTTTAAACCTCCAGAATTTTTAATGTCAGAGCTCAAAAATAACCCCTGGGGTCTTGATTTTACTTTTGTTTTTAACAAAACCGCTATTAACTATCTAGATGTGACATTTTTTATTGTTGATGGAGAAATTCATACAAATTTTTTTTTTTAAAAAGTAGACAGTAACAGCTATGTGCATTATAACAGCAACCATCTTGATAAATGGCTTTGTAACATTCCAAAAAGTCAGTTTATGCGTATTAGGAAAAATTGTTCTTCCGATAGTGATTTTAAGGTTCAATCCGAGTTTTTAAAAAATAAGTTTATAGCACAAAAATACCCCAAGGATTTGGTGAATAGAGCATTGGAGCATGTTTTTAAGAATTTTAATCAAGAAATGTTACTAAAAAAAGAAAAAGCTGATATTGCAGCTAGTTCAGAAGAATTTACCTGTAGTTTTTTAACCACATTCAGCACAGACCACAAATTCATTAAAAAATCTATTAATGAGTTGTGGTACATAGTGAGAGAGGATAATATACTGGGAAAGTTGGTGCCGCAACATCCCAAAATTATTTTTAGGAGAGCACCCAGTTTGAAAAATAAACTAGCACCCAGCAGACTTTTTGATGAATGCAAAAAATTATCTGCTTCACAAAAACCAGGGATTTTCAAATGTTTTCACAAAAAATGTTTGTGCTGTGGCAATATAGCACATACTAGTACAGCATTTAAACATTCTTCCTTTCCTCACCCTTTTCCAATCAGCTACCATTTCACTTGCACCACTTCTTATGTTATTTATATTATCACTTGTCCATGCAACAAGATATATGTTGGTAGGACAATACAACCACTTCACCTCCGCAAGAATTCTCATCGACATAATATCAAAATAGGTTACCTTAAACATGGTCTTTCCAAACACTTCAGTATTTCACATAATTGCAATTCTTCACTATTTCGAGTTCACCCCATTGATCACGTTCCTGCACATGTTTTTAATCGCATACAATCACTTAATAAGAAAGAGCTTTTTTGGATATACACTTTGAATTCCCTTGAGCCTGAAGGGCTAAATGTAATGTCAGATATTCTTTGACTTGTTTTTTTTTTTTTTTTTTTTTTTTTTATTTAAATATTAAATGTCAATTAAGAATTAATGTTATTAATTTATAAAAAGTTATTTGCCAAGATTTTATGTACCATATATGTTTTAAATCTTGCTTTTTGTATTATAGTATAAGTGCCTTGGCGCCCCTCCCCTTCCTTTTGTCCTATGTATAAATACACCCTGTACTGTGCTATGTATTATATGCCCTGAAGAAGAGAGTAAGAAAGCTCTTGAAACGCGTAGGCTTCAATAAAAAACAAATTTGTATTGGCAGAGCCATTGAAGGATTTAACAGCACAGACTACACAGTGGTGGAGCAGAGAGAGGTAAGTATTGCAAGTGGTAGAGCACTGTTCGAGCTGGGGGGGAACACTCTCTCGTGGGCGGCGGTACTGGCACATATTACGATGGTGTGTCTGACGTTGGTTGTGCACCACCACCATCAGAGACACGTCATTGTACTATGAGGGACCCTGTGCCAGTGCTATCGCCCAAGAGTGAGCACACCCACCTGTCCAGGCAAATGACACTCGCACGGGTGCTTGCGCCAGGTGGTGACCACAGCCCTGTGGGGGGAGTCAGCCCATTTAGGGAGGTATAAAAAGGGCCTACGGTGGACATTCAGCAGCTGCAAATGGAGGAATTGGAGCAGTCAGTAAGAGGAGGCCAAAGACAAGACATTTTTCCGGCAAGCTACGTGTCAGCAGGGGAAGGTGGGGCAAAATAATTTGAAATCCATGATTGGTTCATTTTAATGAAGGTTCGATCATCCGGCTTTAAAATCTGTTTTCCTACTCCCAGATAAGGGATCCTTCGAGGCCTTGTGTAGCCAGACGATGATGCTGGCTCAACACCTCCAGCCTTAGGTGCTATTGTGCTTTTGCCACTACCACCAGATGCACCACCACCACCATCAGTACCAGCTGGCAACCACCGCCCACAGGCTCTTCCACCAGACTTCCTCATTTTTTGGAAAATCTAACCAAAATAACAACCGTTATATGGTACTGTAAAACAAGGTAGAAGGTGTATATAAACTTGTAGAGAATTTGAATCTCCCTTTTTGGGGGGGGGAGACTGAACCAAACCTCAGGCCCTGTGCATAAAACAACACAATGTAAGTGGCAGAAAGTGGCTGGCTGACATACCACAAACTAACAGGACTGCAGTAGATCCACTTTGTGAGAATTTGAATCTCACTTTTTTGGGGGGAGTCTGAACCAAAACTCAGGCCCAGTGCATAAAACAACACAATGTAAGTGGCAGAAAGTGGCTGTAAGATATATGAAAAAATACAAGCACTGTAGTACAATTTCAATCTCCCTACAATGATCTCAGGAAAAGTATGGCAGCAATAAAAAGGACTGCTGCCCACAAAAGTGTGGACAAAGAAACAAGAGAACTGTGCAGAAAGGAGCAACAGGATTTTTGCTTCTACCAATCAGTTGGTTTGCACAGCAGCATACAAACAGCAATGCAGCTATCAGGGAGCCTTATAAGCTACAGAGCTGTTGCACAAAACTATAGCCTCCATTGTCCCTGCAAAAAATGGTGGTGTTGGACAGTGGAAATTGCTACAGCACAAGTGGTTTGGGGGTTAATCTTCCCTCCCTAACTATATCCCTTCTTCTGATGCAGCTGCAGCAACCTCTCCCTATGCTACGATCGGCAGATGTAAGATGGGCGTCGCCGTGCACGACCCTTTATAGCCCCTGTGACGCCGCAGACAGCAAGCCAATCACTATAATGCCCTTCTCTAAGATGGTGGGGACCAGGACCTATGTCACCACGCTGCCCACACACTGCGTCCTCCTTCATTGGCTGGCGCTGAAAGCGTCATACAAAACGTGACTTTTGCGCGCAGATCGCCGACCTCATGGCCGATCCTACACTAGGATCGGGTCGGGTTTCATGAAACCCGACTTTGCCGAAAGTCGGCGATTTTTGAATTTGTCCGATCCGTTTCGCTCAAACCTAGTTGCTATGTGAAGGCCTCTCTGACCTTTCCCGGCGCCTACGCACTGCATTACTTTGCTCTGCCCTCAACAGGGCAAACGAAAAAGTTGCTCTCTGTACAATTGTGCCACAAATCACAATGCCTCTTTGAAGGGAACAAGTTTGTCACCCCCTGGTCTGTCTGTTTTAGTAATTATTTGCATCCTCCATGATGGAGTATATTTTTTATAGATCTCTGTGTTGTATAATTCCTTTGTTAATCCTTAGATACATTTTTGAATAAATGGACAACTGGTGGTTTCCACTTGAGGAGTGTCTTTGTACAGTCTGCCACTGTGTGATCAGAGGGGGCAGAGTCAGGCTACGTATGAACACACCCCTTTGTCAAGGGGAATGGTCACATTGAATTTGTCAATTTAGGACTCGCCCACAATGATGACGACTCGAGTGCTATCTGGTGTTTTATTGGACAGCAATTGGACCAATGTTATACTGTAGGGTAGTTCAGATATGTTATCTTTTTACAGACCAAATCAGTTTGTGTAAAAAACCGCAGCATGCTGCAAGAAGCTACTGAAGTCGGATCACGCTTGTCCATACAAGTCTATAGGTGCGAGGGAAACATCACACTGCACTCGTATGTCATCCAAATGCAGTCTAATTTACAAGGACACAGACAATGAAGAAGGTGGAGAAATTTTGTTCTCCATCCTCTCCGCACCTTTGCTGCGATTCTTGCATGTGAGAGAATCGTATCACATGTGTCATTATCATTGAGCCAATTCTCTAGCATGAGAGAATCATCACTCGTATGACTCCGGGCCATATTCATACATTTCCAGTCTTGGTGCACATGTAATGACCAGAGGTCCGAATAAGATCCAGTGAGTCACAAACCAAGACCAAGGCAGAAATCTCCAACGGTATTTACTCAAAAGCAAAATAATAAAGGTAATATGGAGAATATTAAAGCAGATGCACCCCAAAGATACACTAGCTCAGCAGCAGCTGAAATCACTGTGCCACTCCAATGTCTCCTGCGAACTGTTTCTATAACAGACTAGTAAGAAATTTACCTAACAGAGTAACTAAAAAAACAGGAAACAAGTGTAAATTGAATGTAGTGTTATCAAGGGAGCCCCTGGAACGGCACACTGAGTATAACTTACACAACTCTAATATAAGATACACCTCTAAAGTAACCATTAAACACTCAGAGCAGAGATACCCGGGTATCTATAACTATGGTACCGTATCCTGAGATAGATTTCCTCTCAGGCAGGAATCCGCACAGGCTGCAGCCAGTCCATATCTTCAGCGCCAATAAGTTACAGCAAGCTCCTCTTGTCTTGTCGGCCGATGCCGAGCCCAAACGCCGGGGACTTAGTTAGTGGTCTCACGATGTTGTCTCTGCTTCTGTAGCTCCTAGGAATTCTTCCACGACAACCCGTCCGTCTCTGTATCAGCAGTCTGCCCAGACTTGTTTCTCCACTCAATGCACAGGGAATCCACAGCCTTCCAAATATGTACTGGGTTTTATTAAAGTCTCAGTCTTTTCTTAGATCAAGGGTTAGCTCTTCTCCAGGAAACGTTAGTAGCAAAAGTCTCTCAAAAGCTTCTTTTCCTCCAAACACACTCGCAGTAAATCCACACACAGTCTCTTTTTAAGATATCACAGTAGCTTCTGCCTTTTCTTCCCGCCTTTTTCTCTCAGCTCTCACTTCCTTGTTTCACTTTACACACAAGACACCAGACCCCACCCCATTGTCTCCGGGAGTTTTGCAGGGTCTGTCCTCTGCTGCAGCAGGCAAAAACCACAGGGTCCTAGTGCCCTCTCAGTGGGACTACAGTTCACTCTCTTACATGCCACCCCACTAGAGGTTGGCGTCCTCGACATACCTTCCCACTCAAATTCATCTTGAGCATATCGCTGAGGCGGTATTCCTGCCGTAGATCGTGTAGTTCTCCTGAGTCCTACATCAACAGGTGCAACCTTAGAGGGAGCTAAAGTCTCTTCCGTGGTCGTGTTAGTGGGCGCAAGTGGAGTTGTCTCCTCCTGCGGCTCGATGTCCTGTGATACAGCGTCAGGACCAAACAGTTGACCTGATGCACTCTCCTCAACAACATCCTCCATATCCCCAACATTCTCATCACCCGAGGCCAGATCGGTCACAGGGGGCAAATAAGCAGGCGCAGGAGTAAGCACACCATCAAACTCAAGATCATTCAGGGTTCCCGCCCCTTGGAACATGGCCTCTGGCTCTAGGGGGGTAGGCGCCGAATCTTCAAACCAGCACCGTTGTAACATGTTACGATGCAAATTACGGGTTGGCCCCCTGTCCCCACCGGTTCGACCTCGTACACTGGAATCTCAGGGTTCACCTGTTTTATTATCAGATACGGTATCGCCTCCCATCGGTCACTCAGCTTTCCTGACCGTCGTTTTGTCCTCACCAACACTCTGTCTCCCAGAGAGAACAGCTCTGTTTGTACAGGTCGCGTGTCCTTATGGACCACCTGGCGAAGGCGGTCGCCCACCACCTGATGCACCACCCTCAACCGCCGCCGATGCTTTCGTACCCACTCGGATGCAGTCCGAAGGGGAGCGGAGGAGGGATCTGGCATGTTCAAATCCTCAATGTCTCGGCCAGGTCTACCAAACATCAACATGTGTGGTGAGTAACCAGTAGTACTGTGCACCCTGTTATTGTAAGCCCACATCAATTCGGGGAGATACTCAGGCCAGCATGTCTGTTGCTGACTCTCTAAGGACCTCAACATTTGCAACAAGGTCCGATTAAAACACTCACATGCCCCGTTACCCTGAAGGTGGTAAGGCGTTGTTCTCGACTGCTCGATACCATAAAGCTGGTGCAACTCTTTCATCAGCGTCCCTTGAAAGCAGGCCCCTTGATCTGAATGTATTCTCTGCGGACACCCGAACACTTGGAAGAAATGTCGGCACACTGCCTCAGCCACCGACTTGGCCGTCTGATCTCTTGTCGGCACCGCTACAGCATACTTGGTAAAGTGATCTGTCATCACCAGGCAATAGGAGTACCCTGACGTAGAGTACCCTATCAACACGTAGTCAATCATGAGTAGCTCCAGTGGAGCTGAAGTCTTAATAGACTGTGTGGGAGCCCGCTGCTCAGGGCTTTTGTTGAGCCCACAAATTCGGCACTGCCGACACGCGTCGGCCACAATCCCTCCCAACTCAGGGCAGTAGAGGACTCGCTGCAACCACTGAAGTGTCTTTTCACTTCCAAAATGGGACCCCTTCTCATGCGCCTCACGAGCGACCACTGGACCCATCCCCACAGGAATTATCAGTTGGTACCGATGCTGCAGCTCCGAAGGCAGGTACACCTTACGATACAACAGACCTTGTTCCACACACAATTTATCCCATTGTCGAAGGAGTTTCATTCCTTCCATAGACAACTGAGCCTTGTCCTCTGCACTGGGCCAGGCCTTGTTTTGTACCCAACGGCGCACAAGTGCAACGTCCGGACACTCATCCTGGACTCTTGTCCAATCTGAGGGTGTTTTACCCAGGACACAGGGCATCCCGGTGGCCACCCCACTTGAGTGTACCACACTTTGGAAGATAGGTATCTGCCCCAAAGCTGGGGTTTCAGTATCCTCAAGTTGTTCGTCAACATCTTCCCCTGATGACCCAAGGGGCACTCTTGACAATGCATCTGCATTGCCGTTCTCTCGACCAGAGCGAAATTTAATGCAGTAATTGAACTTGGCCAGTCTGGCGACCCACCGCTGCTCCAACGCCCCCAGCTTTGCATTCTCTAAGTGAGCTAGCGGGTTGTTATCTGTCATGACTAGCACCTCAGCTCCTGTTAGATACTCGGCGAAGCGTTCTGTCATTGCCCACACCAGGGCCAGCAATTCCAGCCGGAATGAGCTGTAGTTAGCCGGATTTCGCTCGGAGTCTCTTAAAGATCTGCTGCCATAAGAAATCACTCGCTCTCGGCCGTCCTGCACCTGTGCTAGTACTGCCCCCAACCCATGAAGACTACCATCGGTATACAACAAAAAAGGGGTGTCAAACTGGGCGTAGGCCAGCAATGGGGCACTCGTTAGGGCGGTTTTCACTTCATCAAATACCTTTTCTGTAGGGGCCCCCATGGAATGGGGCGATTTCGAGGACCCAGCGCTGTCCCTCTCAAAAGTTCATTCAAGGGAATCACCACTTGTGAGAATTTAGGCACAAACCGCCGATAGTATCCTGCTAGGCCCAGGAAGGCCCGCACTTCTCGCAGGTCACAAGGAGGTGGCCACTCTTGTACCGCCTTAATCTTACTGGCTAACGGTAGTACCCCGTCCGGGGTCACCAGATGCCCCAAGTATTCAATCTGGTTTCGTAACAGTTGACATTTTTTTGGCTTTATTTTCAGGCCGTAGCTCTTGAGCCGCTGGAGAAGTTGACGCAGCTTCTCCAGATGATCTTCAAATGAGGTTCCGAACACCACAATGTCGTCTAGATATATCAGGACTGATTCAAAATTTAGATCACCCAAACAATGTTCCATCAGGCGTTGGAAGGTTCCCGGGGCGGTAGCGAGGCCAAAGGGCATCCGGTTGAACTCAAAGAGCCCCATTGGCAAGACAAACGCCGTCTTGTCCCGATCTTTTTCAGCCATTGGGACCTGCCAGTACCCGCTTGCCAAATCCAACATTGAGAAATACTTGGCCTGACCCAGGGCCGACAGGGATTCTTCAATACGGGGTAAAGGATATGCGTCCCGTACGGTGTGGGCATTCAATTTCCGATAGTCCACACAAAATCGGAGTGTCCCATCCTTCTTGCGGACCAAGACTACAGGGGCCGCCCAGGGACTCCGGCTCTCTCGGATCACTTGGTTGTCCAGCATACTGGCCACCATGCTCTTCACCTCTTTATAGAGCGCCGGAGGAATTTGACGATATCTTTCTCTAATGGGTGGAGTTTTCCCCATTGGAATATCATGCTCAATCGTCTGGGTACACCCGAAGTCCTCTCCATGTCGGGAAAAGGTCTCTTGATGTTCCCCCAAAACTCTCTCCAACTGCTCCAACTGCACGGGGGTCAGCTTCTCCCGATCCACTCCCATCTGCTCCATGATCACATGACCATTCCATTCCTCCGTAGGAGGCTCAGTCCGGCCTACCTCGACCGCGAATGTCCAGGATGACTGTTGGTCTGGTCGCAATTCGAACCCTGCATTTTCTGGCACCTTCTCTGCCGGCATGAACAGTTCAGCCAGTATGGTCCCAGCGGGAATTGCAACAGCTTCATCTAAAACATTGATGCATCGGACCAGCACTCGTCCATTCTTCACAATCGCCAAAGACCGGGCCACATGTACCTTGGCGAATGAGGACTCCTCTCGGGCGGGCTCAAGTAGCACTTCAAGCCCATTCAATCTCTGTGCAGCTCCCACAGGCAGCATTAAGAGTTCCTCTTGTCTGGGTCCCAGCAGGATCGGGGCCCTCGAAGTCACTCGGACCCGGCCCACCCGGCCACCTGGGACCGCACTTTTCAGCAAGTCGCAACTCAGCACAAGACGGTGTAGAATTCTCTGTGTGGGTCGGTGTCTTGTCGCACGGGCCCAGTATCGGGGTCCTTCACTGGCATACATCTGGTGATTCAAGTCTCGCAGCACGTTCATTCCGAGCGTCACTTCCATCCCTCTTCTAGGGGGGTGATCCAACAGTACTACCCCATTCTGCCCCAGCTCTTGACCAAACATTTTCAGTTGCATCCACACGATTCCCTTGACTGACAATTGACCATTATTTGCGGCAGTCAGTCGTATCACTCGGCCATCCTCTGGAATCACTAGTCGACTGAAGTATCTCTCATATACTTCTAGAGGCATTATAGTACATTCGGATCCCGTGTCAACCAAGCACCTCATCTTCCGCCCTTCAAACTCTGCTTCTATCACTGGACTACATGCAAACAAATCTTGTTCATTCCGTCGAGGGCTTTGTGTGTGGGGCCGCTGCTGCTTGCCCTCTAATGGCAGCGGCCGGAAGTTTAAAGCCGGCGACGGGGTTTCTGGGGCTATACGCGTCCGGCAGTAATGCGAGATGTGTCCCTGGCGACCACACTTCCAGCAGGTGATTGTTCCTTGTGGACGAGGGCTTGACTCATTCTGATAGGACGACCTGGCCATTTGCGGGGTCACCGTTCCAGGGGGTGCGGCAGGAGGTCCCCGTGAGGGGGTAGAGGCGGGACCAACTGTCAGTTGAGACAATGTCTGCTTCAACTCCTTCACCTCAGTACGCAAAGCTTGTACCACGCTTACCAGCCCCTCTTCCCCCGACCCTGATGACCCACCTTCCTCCAGCTGGGCACTGTTCACTGACCCCTCAGGAACGTAGGCTGATTTCTCTTCCCTTTCCACTGCAGCTCGGTAAATCTGCCAGAAAGATAACTCTGGTGCAACCCAGGCCATTTCCAACAGTTTGTCCCGGAGAAGTCTATTGGCTAAACCGGTGATGAATTGGTCTCGGAGCAAGCGGTCTACCTCCCGGAACGCCCCCATGGCCCCCGGGTCTAGTCGCTGCATCTCATTCAACGTCTCTTGCAAGATATTAGAGTACTGCATCAGGGACTCACACTCCCTCTGGGGACGATTAAAGAATAGGGACCGAAGCTGAGCCACACGCGCTCGGCCCCCCAAACTCCCCTCCAACAGTTCCAAAATCTTTTCTAACGTATCCCTCTCTGATTCTGGGCGCACCATCACCATACGCCTAATATCACCCTCCAGTGCATTTAATGCCAGCTCAGCGCGTAACGCGGGGGTCAAATTACACATGCGCAGAATACTCTGGATTCTCTCAGCCCAATCTTGCAATGCCATATTGCGCCCATCGTATTTCGGCATGTGCTGAAGTAAAGCTCCTACAAGCACATACCCTCCCGGAGTTGCCGCGGCTGCCAGGGGAACCCCAACCCCCGAGGAGGATGCGGATACAGCGGGGTCATTTCCACCCTCGCCTCCGTCCATGACAAACACTGGATCCTGCCGACTACGCCAAAAATGTAATGACCAGAGGTCCGAATAAGATCCAGTGAGTCACAAACCAAGACCAAGGCAGAAATCTCCAACGGTATTTACTCAAAAGCAAAATAATAAAGGTAATATGGAGAATATTAAAGCAGATGCACCCCAAAGATACACTAGCTCAGCAGCAGCTGAAATCACTGTGCCACTCCAAGGTCTCCTGAGAACTGTTTCTATAACAGACTAGTAAGAAATTTACCTAACAGAGTAACTAAAAAAACAGGAAACAAGTGTAAATTGAATGTAGTGTTATCAAGGGAGCCCCTGGAACGGCACACTGAGTATAACTTACACAACTCTAATATAAGATACACCTCTAAAGTAACCATTAACCCTTGTCAGGCTGCATAATTTTACAACCTTAACAGGCTGCATAGGTACAATTGTACCTTCACATATACCTCCACTGTGGGAAGACTTTACTTGGTTTCAGAAACTAAAGTTCATTCAACTACAAATGTTATGCTGATATCTATTGTTCAGTGTTGTTACTGGTCACTTATGTTGCTGTCAATTAAGTTAATTCAAACTGGGAGTGGCTTCTACTTGTCTTCCTGCCTCCCTCCTCTCATTAGCCATTTTGCTGTTCATCTCATTGCTGTGAGCACACATTTCTAGGCTTGTGAAGTCTTCAATTTCTTGGAAACGAAGGTAGGAAAGTCTCACAGCATCTAACAGCCAGTTATACCTTTATTCTCATTATGTGGGGACAGAACAGTCAAATTGTCTTTCAGCCTGGACTTGGCTTACATATATTTTGTATGAAACTTATCACTATAGGTATAATTTTTATACGAAAAATGGATAATAATTAGTATCTACATATTGTTTTACGATGTTTTATTTATATTCAGCACAAAATACGAAGCCAAAATTCATCTAGCAAGTCATCATGAGTGATAGTAATGCTGGATCTAGTTTCCGCCATAATCCAAGAAAACGTGTTTGCAGGTTAGTATAATTTTGTGAAAAGCCAATAATGTAGTATTTCGGAAAATTATTTATTTTACATTTTTTCATATTTACAGATTTACGTCTGACGAAATAATGCGAATGCTAGAAGAATCTGATTCTGAGCATGAGGATGAACCATATGTTCCATCTGATGATGAAAACTATGTACCACAAGTGGATGTTACTGAAGAAGATTCAGACATTGAACAAGAAATGGTCATAGAGCATGAAAATGAATACGAATCAGACGAAAGTGTTGAGGATGATTCTGTGCCTCAAAGTGCAGGCGACATTTGGACTGCTAAGGATGAAACTCAATGGTGCAGTAATCCACTGCCAAATGCACAAACAAAATCTCGTAATGTCCTACGACAAAGAGGTGGCCCTGCAGCAATCAGCAACCTATATACAGCAAAAGAGCTATTCAAGTCCATCATGACTCCCGAGATGTGTGACATCATATTACGGGAAACGAATCGAAAGGCCAAGAGAGTTTGTGATGCTTACAACAACGAACTGGTACAACGTTTTCCTGATTCTTCCAAACGGCCACCACAAAAAACATTCAAGCAATTTACTGAAACTGAACTTCATGCATTTTTGGGCATACTGATTGCTGCTGGTGTGCACAGAGCCAACAAAGAGAATCTGGAGGAAATGTGGAATGTTGCTGCTCTGCCTCTTATACGTGCAGCCATGTCTCGTGACCGCTTCAAGATGATACTCAGATTTATCAGGTTTGACAACGAAAATACACGTGCAGAACGTGTGCAAACAGATAAAGCTGCACCAATACGGGACATCTGGACAATGCTGAACAGTAATCTGGAGAGAGCCTACAAGCCATATCATTGTATCACCGTCGACGAGCAATTATTTCCATTTAGAGGTCATACTAAATTTACCCAGTATATACCTTCAAAACCAGCTAAATATGGCATAAAGATTTTCTGGGCTTGTGACTCATCAAATGCCTACCCTTTACAAGGTCAGCTCTACACTGGGAAACCAACTGATGGTCCTCGACAAGTAAACATTGGAGAACGAACAGTATTGGACCTAGTGAGCTCGTATAAAGGCTCTGGAAGAAATGTCACCACCGATAACTTCTTTACAACCATGGAACTAGCTAAGGTATTGAACTCCTGGAACATGACACTAGTTGGTACAGTGAGAAAAAACAAAAGGTTCCTACCTAACAACATGCAGCCTGCCAAAGAAAGGCCTGTATACTCGACAAATTTTGCCTACAATCATGATGCAACAGTCTGTTCATATGTACCAAAGAAGAACAAATCAGTCGTGCTTCTATCATCTATGCACATGACGGGAGAAGTTGAAGAGACACTAGCAGCCAAGCCAGAGATAATAAAATACTACAACATAACAAAAGGTGGCGTTGATGTTATGGATAAAATGTTGGGAGAGTACACTGTGAAACGACGAACATCACGTTGGACTTTGGCATTTTTCTACAATATGATTGATGTCAGTGGGTTAGCATCCTACATCATCTACAGAGAACACAATCCAAGCTTCAGGGCAAAGGATCAACGAAGAAAGTTCCTGAAAGATCTCGCAAATCAGCTGTGTATGATTGCAATTGAAGATCGTAGTACAAACAAAATGATAATGAGAAACCATTTTCTTCGAGGTGCAGTAGAAATGGTGCTTGGACGATGCATTGTGGTAGCATCGCAGCCAGCAGCTGGCCCCAAAATACCTCATGGTAGTCGTGGACCCTCCCCTGTTGTTGGTAGTTGCTATGTCTGCAGAGACCTGAGGCGAAAACAACGCAAGACTAGAAAGTCTTGTGTGGTTTGTGTGAAACCCATTTGCGATGAACACTCTGTAGCAAAGCCAACATGCATTACTTGCAAAGAAAATCAATAAAAAAAAGTTTCTTACATTTTCTTTTATAATGTAAATGAACAGTTTTTTACTTGTTTATAATAGTTAAATAGCATTATCATTAAAAAAAAATTTATGCTTTTTCCCTTGCATTATCTTCATTCAAAATATATGAGGTACATTTGTACCTATGCAGCTTGTTATGGATGCAAAAAGATCTCGACCCCTTATCTCGGAAGCGGGTGGAGATATTTTATTGAAATTTGGCCAATATATTCTGGACCAAAAATGTAGAGATGTCACGAAATTTCAGCCCTCTACGTCTTTTCAAAAAAAAGTTATTGCAATTTTAAAACGGAATAGTTACAATTGTACCTATTCAGCCGGATAAGGGTTAAACACTCAGAGCAGAGATACCCGGGTATCTATAACTATGGTACCGTATCCTGAGATAGATTTCCTCTCAGGCAGGAATCCGCACAGGCTGCAGCCAGTCCATATCTTCAGCGCCAATAAGTTACAGCAAGCTCCTCTTGTCTTGTCGGCCGATGCCGAGCCCAAACGCCGTGGACTTAGTTAGTGGTCTCACGATGTTGTCTCTGCTTCTGTAGCTCCAAGGAAAGCTTCCACGACAACCCGTCCGTCTCTGTATCAGCAGTCTGCCCAGACTTGTTTCTCCACTCAATGCACAGGGAATCCACAGCCTTCCAAATACGTACTGGGTTTTAGTAAAGTCTCAGTCTTTTCTTAGATCAAGGGTTAGCTCTTCTCCAGGAAACGTTAGCAGCAAAAGTCTCTCAAAAGCTTCTTTTCCTCCAAACACACTCGCAGTAAATCCACACACAGTCTCTTTTTAAGATATCACAGCAGCTTCTGCCTTTTCTTCCCGCCTTTTTCTCTCAGCTCTCACTTCCTTGTTTCACTTTACACACAAGACACCAGACCCCACCCCCCAGCACACATTGTCTCCGGGAGTTTTGCAGGGTCTGTCCTCTGCTGCAGCAGGCAAAAACCACAGGGTCCTAGTGCCCTCTCAGTGGGACTACAGTTCACTCTCTTACACACAGATGCAAGAATGATGCTATAGAATTGTTATTTTAAGTCAAATATAAACATTTACTAAAACAGACATGTTAACGGTTCTCTTTAAATCTCAATTTACATAACAGGCTTACAGGATCCTCTTAAGATGTAAAATTCCTACTTTAGAAGAAGTAAGTCTATATTCTCTTGCTGGTTTAGTGATGAACACTGTTGTCATGCAATGCTAAGGTCCTAGCATTGACAACATCTGGAGTTTGTATGCTGCCCTCGTATTATATGAGGTTATGGCAGGCACTTTGGTTTTCTTCCACACTCTAAAGCAGATCTGGGCAAAGAGTGGCCCGCGGGGCTGGAAACCAGAGGTCCATGGGCACACCGTGCCCACCGGCTCACTCTCTCCACTGTCTCCAGAGGCGCTGACTGCATTACTGGAGGAGAGGCCTCCGGCCACTTCCTCCACCAATCAGCATGTGAAACAGCTGACACAGTGACATCATTTAATCGCGTCAGCTGTGTACTGTGGGGAGTCAATGCATTGGAGACAGGAGCAGAAGCAGAGCGCTGGGAACGGGACCGAGGTGAGTATATTGGGAGGCTATGGGGGTGTCATGCTGCATATGGGGAGGCTATTGAGTGTCATGCTGTACATGGGGAGGCTGTGTGAGCCTCATGCAGTATATGAGGAGGCTGTGTGAGGCTCATGTAGTATATAGGGAGGCTGTGTGAGGGTCATGCTGTAAATGGGAGGCTGTGGGGGCCTCATGAAGTATGTGGGGAGGCTGTATGGGGCATCATGCAATATATGGGGAGTCCGTGGAGCTCATGCAGTATATAGGGAGGCTGTGTGGTGCTCATACAGTAAATAGGGAGGATGTGTTGGGCTCATGCTGCATATGGGGATGCTTTGGGGCTCATGCTGTATATAGGGAGGCTGTGTGGGGCTCATGCAGCAAATGGGGGAGGCTGGTTAGAGCTCATGCCGCATATGGGGGAGGCTGTGTGAGCTCATGCAGCATATGGGGAGATTGTGTGTGGCTCATGCTGTATATAAGGAGGCTGTGTGGGGTTCATGCTGCATATGGGGAGGCTCTGGGGCTCATGCTGTATATAGGGAGGCTGTGTGGGGCTCATGCAGTATATAGGGAGAATGTGTGGGGCTCATGCAGCATATGGGGAGGCTGTGTTAGGCTCATGCTGCCTATGGGGAGGCTCTGGGGCTCATGCTGTTTATAGGGAGGCTGTGTGGGGCTTATGCAGTATATAGGGAGGATGTGTGGGGCTCATGCAGCATATGGGGAGGCTGTGTTAGGCTCATGCTGCATATGGGGAGACTCTGGGGCTCATGCTGTATATAGGGAGGCTGTGTGGGGCTCATGCTGCAAATGGGGGAGGCTGTTTAGAGCTCATGCCGCATATGGGGGAGGCTGTATGGGCTCATGCTGTTTATATGGAGGCTGTGTGGGGCTCATGCAGCATATGGGGAGGCTGTGTTGGGCTTATACTGCATATGGGGAGACTGTGTGGGGCTCATGCTGCATAAATGGAGGCTGTGTGGGGATCATGCTGTACATGGGGAGTTTCTAGGGCTCATGCAGTATATAGGGAGACTGTGTGGGGCTCATGCTGCATATAGGGAGGCTGTGTGGGCTCATGCTGTATATAGGGAGGCTGTGTGGGTTCATGCTGCATATAGGGAGGCTGTGTGGGCTCATGCTGTATATAGGGAGGCTGTGTGGGGCTCATGCTGCATATAGGGAGGCTGTGTGGGCTCATGCTGTATATAGGGAGGCTGTGTGGGGCTCATGCTGTATATAGGGAGGCTGTGTGGGTTCATGCTGCATATAGGGAGGCTGTGTAGGCTCATGCTGTATAGAGGGAGGCTGTGTGGGGCTCATGCAGCATATGAGGAGGCTGTGTTGGGCTCATACTGCATATGGGGAGACTGTGTGGGGCTCATGCTGTATATAGGGAGGCTGTGTGGGGATAATGCTGTATATGGGGAGGGTCTAGGGCTCATGCAGTATATAAGGAGGCTGTGTGGGGCTCATACAGTATATGGGGAGGCTGTGTGGGGCTCATGCAGCATATGGGGAGGCTGTGTTGGGCTCATGCTGTATATAGGGAGGCTGTGTGGGGATAATTGTTATGATACGGTGGTTTAGGAGCAACATGGAACGAGCTCTGAAGAAAGTGGTAACTGTACTGACCACAGTCCCTAAGCTGAACACAACACTAGAAGTAGCCGTGGAATGCTCCTAACTCTCCCTAGGCATCTCGTCACAGCCTAAGAGCTAACTACCCCTAAAGATAGAAGCAGGAAAACTATCTTGCCTCAGAGAAAATCCCCAAAGGATAGATTAGCCCCCCACAAATAATGACTGTGAGTGGAGAGGGAAAAGACATACACAGAATGAAACCAGGATGAGCACAGGAGGCCAGTCTAGCTTGATAGATAGGACAGGATGGAATACTGTGCGGTCAGTATAAAACACTACAAAAATCCATGCAGAGTTTACTAAAAATCTCCACACCTGACTAAAGGTGTGGAGGGTAAATCTGCTTCCCAGAGCTTCCAGCAAGACAGAATTAATTCAGACTGATAACGCTGGACAAACATAGAAGCACTGAACGGATAAGTACACAAACTGTGAACAGAAAAGAGCAAGCAAAAACGTAGCTTTGCAGAACTGGTCAGGATAACAGGGAACTCCAAAGAGATGTGAATCCAACCAGGAACATTTACAAGTGGCACTGGCTGAAGGACAGAACCAGGCATAAATAGCTGAGCAGAAAAGACGATCAGTGGAAGCAGCTGAAGACAGCTAACTCCAAGGAGCAGCCATACCACTTGAAACCACAAGAGGGAGCCCAAGAGCAGAACTCACAAAAGTGCCACTTACAACCACCGGAGGGAGCCCAAGAGCGGAATTCACAACAGTACCCCCCCTTGAGGAGGGGTCACTGAACCCTCACCAGAGCCCCCAGGCCGATCAGGACGAGCCAAGTGAAAAGCACAAACCAAATTGGTGGCATGGACATCGGAGGCAACAACCCAAGAATTATCCTCCTGACCATAACCCTTCCACTTGACAAGATACTGAAGCCTCCGCCTCGAAAAACGAGAATCCAAAATCTTCTCAACCTCATATTCCAACTCTCCCTCAACCAACACCGGGGCAGGAGGGTCAACCGAGGGAACAACGGGCACCACATATCTCCGCAACAAAGATCTATGGAAAACATTATGAATGGCAAAAGACGCTGGAAGAGCCAAATGAAAAGACACCGGATTAATATTTTCAGAAATTTTATAAGGACCAATAAACCGAGGCTTAAACTTAGGGGACGAAACCTTCATAGGAACATGACGAGAAGACAACCAAACCAAATCCCCCACACGAAGCCGGGGACCAACACACCGACGGCGGTTAGCAAAACGTTGAGCCCTTTCCTGAGACAACGTCAAATTGTCCACCGTATGAGTCCAAATCTGCTGCAGCCTGTCCACCACAGAATCAACACCAGGACAATCAGAAGGCTCAACCTGCCCAGAAGAAAAGCGAGGATGAAAACCAAAATTACAAAAGAAAGGTGAAACCAAAGTAGCCGAACTAGCCCGATTATTAAGGGCAAACTCAGCCAACGGCAAGAAAGACACCCAATCATCCTGATCAGCAGACATAAAGCATCTCAAATAGGTCTCCAAGGTCTGATTAGTTCGCTCAGTTTGGCCATTATTCTGAGGATGAAACGCCGAAGAAAAAGACAAATCAATGCCCATCCTAGCACAAAAGGCCCGCCAAAACCTAGAGACAAACTGAGAACCTCTGTCAGACACAATATTCTCCGGAATGCCATGCAAACGAACCACATGCTGAAAAAACAATGGAACCAGATCTGAGGAGGAAGGCAACTTAGGCAAAGGTACCAGATGGACCATTTTAGAGAACCGGTCACAAACAACCCAGATAACAGACATCTTCTTGGAAACAGGAAGATCCGAAATAAAATCCATGGAAATATGCGTCCAGGGCCTCTCAGGGACCGGAAGAGGCAAAAGCAACCCACTAGCACGGGAACAGAAAGGCTTGGCTCGGGCGCAAGTCCCACAGGACTGCACAAAAGCACGGAAGGCCACCAAAAGGACCTAGCAACCAAATCTCTGGTACCAAAAATCCCCGGATGACCAGCGAACACAGAACAATGAACCTCAGAAATCACCTTACTCGTCCATCTGTCAGGAACAAACAGCTTCCCCACAGGACAGCGGTCAGACCTATCAGCCTGAAATTCCTGAAGCACCCACCGCAAATCAGGGGAGATGGCAGAAAGAATCACCCCTTCCTTAAGAATGCCAACCGGCTCAAGGACTCCAGGAGAATCAGGCGAAAAACTCCTAGAGAGGGCATCAGCCTTAACATTCTTAGATCCCGGAAGATACGAAACCACAAAATCAAAACGGGAGAAAAACAGAGACCATCGAGCCTGTCTAGGATTCAGCCGCTTGGCCGACTCGAGGTAAACCAGATTCTTATGATCAGTCAAGACCACAACGCGGTGCTTAGCTCCCTCAAGCCAATGACGCCACTCCTCAAACGCCCACTTCATAGCCAACAACTCCCGATTGCCGACATCATAATTGCGTTCCGCAGGCGAAAACTTTCTGAAAAAAAAGGCACACGGTTTCATCAAAGAACCATCAGACTCCCTCTGAGACAAAACGGCCCCTGCCCCAATCTCAGAAGCGTCGACCTCAACCTGAAAAGGAAGAGAAACATCCGGCTGACGCAACACAGGGGCAGAAGTAAATCGGCGCTTAAGCTCCTGAAAGGCCTCAACAGCCGCAGAGGACCAATTCGTCACATCAGCGCCTTTCTTCGTCAAATCAGTAAGGGGCTTAACCACACTGGAAAAGTTGGCAATGAAACGGTGATAGAAATTAGCAAAGCCCAAAAATTTTTGAAGGCCCTTCACAGATGTGGGTTGAATCCAGTCATGAATAGCTTGGACCTTAACAGGATCCATTTCTATAGATGAGAGAGAAAAAATAAAACCCAAAAAAGAGACCTTCTGAACTCCGAATAGGCACTTAGACCCCTTCACAAACAAAGCATTATCACGAAGGATCTGAAATACCATCCTGACCTGCTTCACATGAGACTCCCAATCATCGGAAAAAATCAAAATATCATCCAAATATACAACCATGAATTTATCAAGATAATTGCTGAAAATATCATGCATGAAAGACTGGAACACAGATGGAGCATTAGAGAGCCCAAATGGCATCACAAGGTATTCAAAATGGCCTTCGGGCGTATTAAATGCAGTTTTCCATTCGTCACCCTGTTTAATACGAACAAGATTATATGCCCCTCGGAGGTCAATCTTAGTAAACCAACTAGCCCCCTTAATCTGAGCAAACAAATCAGTAAGCAGAAGCAAGGGGTATTGGAATTTAACTGTGATCTTATTAAGAAGACGATAATCAATACAGGGTCTCAAGGAGCCATCCTTCTTAGCAACAAAAAAGAAACCCACTCCCAATGGTGACGAAGACGGCCAAATATGCCCCTTCTCCAAAGACTCCTTAACATAACTCCGCATGGCGGCATGCTCTGGCACAGACAGATTGAAAAGTCGGCCCTTAGGGAACTTGCAACCAGGAATCAAGTTAATTGCACAATCACAGTCCCTGTGTGGTGGAAGGGAACTGGACTTGGGCTCATCAAATACATCCTGGAAATCCGACAAGAACTCAGGGACCTCAGAAGAGGGGGAAGAGGAAATTGACATCAAAGGAACGTCACTATGTACCCCTTGACAACCCCAACTAGTCACAGTCATAGTTTTCCAATCCAGCACCGGATTATGTTCCTGTAACCATGGAAAACCCAGTACAACAACATCATGCAGGTTATGCAACACCAGAAAACGGCAATCTTCCTGATGTGCCGGAGCCATGTACATAGTCATCTGCATCCAGTACTGAGGTTTATCCTTGGCCAAGGGTGTAGCATCAATACCCCTCAAAGGAATAGGGCTCTGCAAAGGCTGCAAGGAAAAACCACAGCGCCTGGCGAATTCTCAGTCCATTAAGTTCAGGGCAGCACCTGAATCCACAAATGCCATGACAGAAAAGGACGATAATGAGCAAATCAGGGTCACAGATAAGAGAAATTTAGTTTGTATACTACTAATGGTAACAGACCTAGCGACTCTCTTAGTACGCTTAGGGCAATCAGAGATAACATGATTAGAATCACCACAGTAAAACACAGCCTATTCTGACGTCTGAATTCCTGCCGTTCTGTTCTAGTCAAAATCCTATCACATTGCATATGTTCAGGACTCTGCTCCGAGGACACTGCCATATGGTGCACAGCTTTGCCCTCGCGCAGACGCTGATCAATCTGAATGGCTAGAGACATAGATTCGCTCAAACCAGTAGGCGTAGGGAAGCCCACCATAACATCTTTAAGGGCTTCAGAAAGACCTTTTCTGAAAATAGCAGCCTGAGCCTCATCATTCCATTTAGTGAGCACAGACCATTTTCTAAATTTCTGGCAGTATAACTCTGCCACTTCCTGACCTTGACACAAGGCCAACAGGGTTTTCTCCGCATGATCCACAGAATTAGGTTCGTCATACAATAATCCGAGCGCTTGAAAAAATGCATCCACATTCAATAATGCCGGATCCCCTGTTTCAAGAGAAAAGGCCCAGTCTTGAGGGTCACCACGCAGCAAGGATATGATGATTTTTACTTGCTGAATGGGATCACCTGAAGAACGGGGTTTCAAAGCAAAAAACAATTTGCAGTTATTTTTAAAGTTCAAAAACTTGGATCTGTCCCCAAAAAACAAATCAGGAATAGGAATTCTAGGCTCTAAAGCCGGAGTCTGGACAACATAGTCCTGGATACTCTGTAATCTTGCAGCAAATTGATCCACACGAGAAAACAAACCCTGAACATCCATGCCAGAGCATATATCCTGAACCATCCAGATATCAAGAGGAAAAAAAAGACAAACCAGCGTACAGAGAAAAAAAAAATGGTTCAGAACTTTCTTTTCCTTCTTTTGGGATGCATTTAATTCATTTTTGGCCACTTGTACTGTTATGATACGGTGGTTTAGGAGCAACATGGAACGAGTTCTGAAGAAAGTGGTAACTGTACTGACCGCAGTCCCTAAGCTGAACACAATACTAGAAGTAGCCGTGGAATGCTCCTAACTCTCCCTAGGCATCTCGTCACAGCCTACGAGCTAACTACCCCTAAAGATAGAAGCAGGAAAACTATCTTGCCTCAGAGAAAATCCCCAAAGGATAGATTAGCCCCCCATAAATAATGACTGTGAGTGGAGAGGGAAAAGACATACACAGAATGAAACCAGGATTAGCACAGGAGGCCAGTCTAGCTTGATAGATAGGACAGGATGGAATACTGTGTGGTCAGTATAAAACACTACAAAAATCCACGCAGAGTTTACTAAAAACCTTCACACCTGACTAAAGGTGTGGAGGGTAAATCTGCTTCCCAGAGCTTCCAGCAAGACAGAATTAATTCATACTGATAACGCTGGACAAACATAGAAGCACTGAATGGATAAGTCCACAAACTGTGAACAGAAAAGAGCAAGCAAAAACTTAGCTTTGCAGAACTGGTCAGGATAACAGGGAACTCGAAAGAGATGTAAACCCAACCAGGAACATTTACAAGTGGCACTGGCTGAAGGACAGAACCAGGCATAAATAGCCGAGCAGAAAAGACGATCAGTGGAAGCAGCTGAAGACAGCTAACTCCAAGGAGCAGCCATACCACTTGAAACCGCAAGAGGGAGCCCAAGAGCAGAACTCACAAAAGTGCCACTTACAACCACCGGAGGGAGCCCAAGAGCAGAATTCACAACAGATAATGCTGTATATGGGGAGGGTCTAGGGCTCATGCAGTATATAAGGAGGCTGTGTGGGGCTCATACAGTATATGGGGAGGCTGTGTGTGGCTCATGCAGCATATGGGAAGGTTATGGGGCTCATTCTGTATATAGGAAGTCTGTGTGGGGCTCATTCTGCAAATGGGGGAGGCTGTTTAGAGCTCATGCCGCATATGGGGGAGGCTGTGTGGGCTCATGCTGTATATAGGGAGGCTGTGTGGGGCTCATGCTGTATATAGGGAGGCTGTGTGGGGCTCATGCTGTACATAAGGAGACTCTAGGGCTCATGCTGTATATAGGGAGGCTGTGTGGGGCTCATGCTGCATATGGGGAAGTATGTTTAGCGCTCATGCCGCATATGGGGGAGGCTGTGTGGGCTCATGCATTATATAGGGAGGCTGTGTGGGGCTCTTACAGTATATAAGGGGCTATGTGAGTTCATACGATATATAAAAGGGGCTGTAATCGAGTTAAAACGATACATAGGGGGTTGTCAGCATAGTTAATTCTGCTCAATATTAAGTGATACAATTAACAATAATATAATTATCAGTAATATAATAATTATAATATATTGATGTTAATATTGAGTAGAATTAATTTCAATGGGATTACCTACAGTAGCCATCCAATGCCACAAAAAACAGTTTGATGAAGCTGTGGTATTTCCCACCATGCAATGTTTATATCCAGCCACTGCCAGAGGTGATAACAGCAAATTGGTGGTGGTGCTGGGTATCAGTCCCCCAAGAACCGTAAGTTAGGTTGTCAATATCATTGTAGTGGAAAAGCCTTTAAAAACTCTTTGGTAGGGATGAGTAAATAGATTCTAGTGTAATTGAATTTAACTCTTTCACCAAAATGCCAATTTTTTTTTTTGTAATTCGCTTCTGTGCGAATTCAGCAAAGTGATGGCAGCTCGCTGCCTCTTTTCTCTACCAAAGGTTACAAAAAATAAAAAAAATTATACTCCCCTTATCTCTGACTTTTATGCTATTGACCGGTTCTGGTCCTGTCCATTTTTGGATTCCCAGCCTTTTGCATAGAATCTTCGCATCTCTTGCACTGTGATTGAATTCAAGCTCTTATGGAGCCCGGGAGAGTTCTCTGCATGAGTGCGGGAGGTTATGGGATATGTTGTGACATCATGACGCTGATGACCTCTCGTCCACATGCATAGAACCCTCCCAAAACATTGGAAACATGTCATTGGGATATGCGAAGAGTGGCGAGAATCAGACGGGTGGCGGTGATTAGCGGAGAAGCCAAACAAGTCAGCTTTTAATTGAGTACAACAATTATTTTAACATTTTTTTTTTTATATATTATGTTTATTATGCTATGGGGACTGGAGAGACCCGAGAGCATAAAAAGGGACATTGAATTAATGGAAAATAACTTTCTCGCAAATGAAATTTCCCAGGAAAAGAAGCGCGAACAGGCAAATTCGAATTTTTTCTGATCCGCTCATTTCTACTTTTTGGATTATGTTATAAGAAAGAGAAATAAATGAAAGGTTGGTGAATGCTTAAAAATAGGAAAAGGAAGGCATCCTCTTTCCTTCAATAAACGTGGAAGGATATTTTGTTGTAAATGCAAAGCTGTAACCATAAATGTTAGCTGATTTTATGGACATAATTTCTGCACAATTTGCTTGATAGGCTTGGAGCCAAAATATCTACTAAATAATCTGAAACAATGTGGTCTATTGATGAAAGGAAATGATAGTGATTGCAGTTAAGGGCTCAGTGGGATGTGATAAGGTTTTCTTTTTATAGAACTGCAGAAAAATATTCAGAAAAAGAATGTAAGTCAGGATTAATGCGTCCATGTTATGAAAATGAGGCTGATGAGGACAAATTAATTGTAATGATTTTCATTGTTCACTGATGTTATTCAGTGAATCCTGTTTTCTCCAATAACACTGACAGGTTGTGCATTTGCAGTTACTATGCTTAGTTATGGACAGTCAATTACCATCTACAGCTGCAATATCTGCTAATAACTAGTGTTGAGCGATACCTTCCGATATCGGAAAGTATCGGTATCGGTTTGGATCGGCCGATATTCAAAAAATATCGGATATCGCCGATACCGATACCCGATCCCAATGCAAGTCAATGGGACCAAAATATCGGAATTAAAATAAACCCTTTCTTTCCTTGTAGGTTCATTCTACATGAAGGAAAACAACTAAGAATAATGCCGGATGTATTTGGGGAGGTGGCGGAGACATTAAAGTCATAGAGGTTTATCCCAATCAAATAGAATAGCATGTTTTTTGTTTTTTTTTAAGACGTTCGGAGTGACAAAGATATTGACTATGTAAATTTTTTTTTTATTTTGTCAGATATTGATGTTTCACTATTCCACGCCCTTCCCCTTCTTTTTTTTCTTTTTTTTTTTCTTTTCCCACACTTTCATCTTCATCATCATCAGCATCTTTGACATCAACTTCTTCACCTTATTCATCTTCTTCTTCATCTTCTACCTATTTTTTTTTTTTTATTACATTCTTCATATTCATTTTATTCAACTATTATTATTCTTCTTATTCTACATATTCTTTTTATTCCACTGTTATTATTCTTCCTATTCTACTTCTTCATCATATTCTCATTTGTGACAGGCATTCCCGTAGTTGTTATCTATAAAAGTTTGAAGATTACACCTTCCGTTCTGCCAGTCACAAAAGTTACATTTGTCCGCGTTCAGTTTGGCCTGCAGCATCAGGCTTTATCCAGGGGCACCACGAGGAGGAACGGACTCACCCCCATACACTGCTTAGTCTTCTTCTGCATATAATTTAGATAATATCTTTTGCTCTGATATTAAGTCTTATGCTTAATGTTCTTCTGCTCTTTGTTCTGCAGCCTCTTGTTCTTCTGCTTCTCGGTCTTCCATGTTGTCGTCTCCAGGGTCGTCGTCTCCAGTGTCGTCATCTCCGCCGTCGTCGTCTCCGCCGTCGTCGTCGTCGTCATCGGGGTGGTCTTCCGTGTCGTCGTCATCGTGGTGGTCTTCCGGGTCGTCGACGTTAGGGTCTTCAACTTGGAAATGTAGCAGAAGGTACAAGAAGGCTGAGAAAATGCCAAGAACCAGCTGATGGAACTGGAACTCGGATGGCTACCCGAAGGTTCAAGAGCCTATGGAACTACCGAGGACCAGCTGACGTTACTGGAACCCGGTTACTAAGCAGGAGGTACCCGTGCTAAAAAGCACTACCAAGGACCGCCTGACGTTGACGGAACTCGGATACCCAGAAGGAGGCACCTAAGCCAAAGGCTCTGCCCGGAACCAGCTGACGTTACTGGAACCAGGATGGGGAGCAGAAGGTACAAGAGCAAAAGACACTGCCGAGAACCAGCTGACGGTACTGGAACCCGGATGGGTAGCCGAAGGTCCAAGAGCCAATGGAACTACCGAGGACCAGCTGACGTTACTGGAACCCGGTTACTAAGCAGGAGGTACCCGTGCCTGAAAGCACTACCAAGGACCACCTGACGTTGGTGGAACTTGGATACCCAGAAGGAGGCACCTAAGCCAAAGGCTCTGCCCGGAACCAGCTGACGGTACTGGAACCAGGATGGGGAGCAGAAGGTACAAGAGCAAAAGACACTGCCGAGAACCAGCTGACGGTGCTGGAACCAGGTGGTGGACCCGAAGGCCCACAGGAGAGGAGAGAACAGCTAGGCCGCGAGGCAGCCGCAGTTACCGAACCCCAACAGTCCTACAGGGGGAGCTGGGCCTACTGGCACTACATAACCAGCCTTGACTACCAGTTCACGCAGCCCACATAGGAAGCTCCTAAACTGGAGGCACCCTGGAGTTGGCTAACTCGACCGCACCACGACGGGGCAAGCATAGGCGTCTCAGTGAAGTTGACACAACCCGGAAACAGCTGACGGTGCTGAAACCAGGCTTGGCACGAGGGAGTACCTGTGACAAGAACACTGCCGAGAACCAGCTGGCGGTGCTGGAACCCGGATGCGTTGCCCCAGTGTGCAAGAGCCAATGGCACGACCGAGGACCAGCTGACGGTGCTGGAACCCGGTTACTAAGCTGTAGGTGCCCGCGCTTAAAAGCACTACCAAGGACCGCCTGGCGTTGGCGGAACTCGGATACCCAGGAGGAGGCACCTAAGCCAAAGGCTCGGCCCGGAACCAGCTGACGGTGCTGGAACCAGGTGGTGGACCCGAAGGTCCACAGGAGAGGAGAGAACAGCTAGGCCGCGAGGCAGCCGCAGTTACCGAACCCCAACAGTCCTACAGGGGGAGCTGGGCCTACTGGCACTACAGAACCAGCCTTGACTACCAGTTCACGCAGCCCACATAGGAAGCTCCTAAACTGGAGGCACCCTGGAGTTGGCTAACCCGACCGCACCACGACGAGGCAAGCATAGGTGTCTCAGTGAGCTTGACACAACCCGGAAACAGCTGACGGTGCTGAAACCAGGCTTGGCACGAGGGAGTACCTGTGACAAAAACACTGCCGAGAACCAGCTGGCGGTGCTGGAACCCGGATGCGTTGCCCCAGTGTGCAAGAGCCAATGGCACGACCGAGGACCAGCTGACGGTGCTGGAACCCGGTTACTAAGCTGTAGGTGCCCGCGCTTAAAAGCACTACCAAGGACCGCCTGGCGTTGGCGGAACTCGGATACCCAGGAGGAGGCACCTAAGCCAAAGGCTCGGCCCGGAACCAGCTGACGGTGCTGGAACCAGGTGGTGGACCCCAAGGTCCACAGGAGAGGAGAGAACAGCTAGGCCGCGAGGCAGCCGCAGTTACCGAACCCCAACAGTCCTACAGGGGGAGCTGGGCCTACTGGCACTACAGAACCAGCCTTGACTACCAGTTCACGCAGCCCACATAGGAAGCTCCTAAACTGGAGGCACCCTGGAGTTGGCTAACCCGACCGCACCACGACGAGGCAAGCATAGGTGTCTCAGTGAGCTTGACACAACCCGGAAACAGCTGACGGTGCTGAAACCAGGCTTGGCACGAGGGAGTACCTGTGACAAAAACACTGCCGAGAACCAGCTGGCGGTGCTGGAACCCGGATGCGTTGCCCCAGTGTGCAAGAGCCAATGGCACGACCGAGGACCAGCTGACGGTGCTGGAACCCGGTTACTAAGCTGTAGGTGCCCGCGCTTAAAAGCACTACCAAGGACCGCCTGGCGTTGGCGGAACTCGGATACCCAGGAGGAGGCACCTAAGCCAAAGGCTCGGCCCGGAACCAGCTGACGGTGCTGGAACCAGGTGGTGGACCCCAAGGCCCACAGGAGAGGAGAGAACAGCTAGGCCGCGAGGCAGCCGCAGTTACCGAACCCCAACAGTCCTACAGGGGGAGCTGGGCCTACTGGCACTACAGAACCAGCCTTGACTACCAGTTCACGCAGCCCACATAGGAAGCTCCTAAACTGGAGGCACCCTGGAGTTGGCTAACTCGACCGCACCACGACGGGGCAAGCATAGGCGTCTCAGTGAAGTTGACACAACCCGGAAACAGCTGACGGTGCTGAAACCAGGCTTGGCACGAGGGAGTACCTGTGACAAGAACACTGCCGAGAACCAGCTGGCGGTGCTGGAACCCGGATGCGTTGCCTTGCCTATTAAAGATTGTCTTCCTAGAGCCCCAACTAGCGGTGTTGGAGCAAAGGGTAAGCAGGGGGAGATGAGTGTAGGCCGAAGCCTGCACTGGAGGCAGCTTTGTGTCTGCGTTGCGTTTGCAGGACACTTTGCCGGCTACACACTGGGGGAACAGCTGGCGTTGCTGAACCCCACTAACACAATGGCGTGTGTTTTTCTCTGTGCAGCTAGCACTTGCGGGCAAAAACTAGCGATGTTAGAGCCCGTGTTGAAGCAGGAGGAGGAGGAGAGGAGCAGAGTGTAGGCCGAAGCTTAGTTGAACCAATTTCAAAGGAAACCTTTAACCCCCCCCTCAGGTGTTACAAAGTACAAGAGACACACCTTGTGCAGTATTAATGCTGCACAAGTGAAAGGTTGCTCTATTAATTTGTCTACTTGCACACGCTGAATGAAAGACATACACAATTTACCCCATTCTACAGTCAAACTGTAGTGGATGCGTGACTTGGTTTTTTGATGAGACGCAGCACAGGTGTCCAAAATAACGCCTTGGTGCTTGGAGCAGCTTCCTGAGCGTTGTTATTTGCTGTACAGGAGTCTGCGCTCTTGTGTTATCCCTTGGCAATGCCCTGTTAGCGCTGCCCATCTTATGACATCATTTCATGTTGGCCGGTGCGGTTAACGATGGCCATAAATCCCAGACCCACAGTGTCTTTTCATAAAGCCACACTGCGGTGCTGGGATTCGTGGCCTTGAGCAGTAAATATTTTGGCCGCTCACACACGTCCTTACACCTGCTTCAGACTGGGCGGCCTCTGCTGATCCCTTCTCGCATGCCGCGGCCATGAGGCTGCACAGTCTGAAGAAGGCTGAAGGAGATGAGTTAAGACAGGCGAAGATATGCACTGCTCGTGCCCATCAATCACACCCTCGCAGTCAAAATAATTAAGACAACGAGGAGCATTTTATTCAGGCAGGGCGGACGAACAGGCGCAAGTAGCCAACCAATGATGTCAGAAGACGGGAAGCGCTACCAAGGGGGGTGCTGCGTATCATTAGAAAGGAAAGTCACACCTCAGGGACAGTGGAATGGTCTCAAAGAGACACATTTTGTACGTGTTGAGTTCCACGTGGGCAAGGAGAAAACATCAGCCACCTTGTACAAATGCAGCAGTACTGCTGTACAAGGTGGCTGTTATACATAGAAACACCTGGGGGTGGGGGCCAGGCTCCCTTCAATTTCAGTTCATGTGCCTGCGTGGCGTTTGCAGGTCACGTTGCAAGCTGCACAGCAGGGGAACAGCTGGCGGTGCTGAACCCCACTAACACATTGGCTGGTGTTTTTCTCTGTGCAGCTAGCATTTCCGGGCAAAAACTAGCGGTGTTTGAGCCCAGGGTCAGCAGGAGGAGGAGGAGAGGAGCAAAGTGTAGGCCGAAGCCTGCACTGGTGGCAGCTTTTGGTCGGTTGTGCCAGCGTGGCTTGTGCTGGACACGATGCCGGCTACACAGCGGGGGAACAGCTGGCGTTGCTGAACCCCACTAACACATTGGCTGGTGTTTTTCTCTGTGCAGCTAGCATTTCCGGGCAAAAACTAGCGGTGTTTGAGCCCAGGGTCAGCAGGAGGAGGAGGAGAGGAGCAAAGTGTAGGCCGAAGCCTGCACTGGTGGCAGCTTTTGGTCGGTTGTGCCAGCGTGGCTTGTGCTGGACACGATGCCGGCTACACAGCGGGGGAACAGCTGGCGTTGCTGAACCCCACTAACACATTGGCTGGTGTTTTTCTCTGTGCAGCTAGCATTTCCGGGCAAAAACTAGCGTTGTTAGAGCCCAGGGTCAGCAGGAGGAGGAGAGGAGCAGAGTGTAGGCCGAAGCCTAGTTGAACCAATTTCAAAGGTTACCTTTAACCCCCCCTCAGGTGTTACAAAGAACAAGAGCCACTCCTTCTGCAGCATTAATGCTGCACAAGTAAAAGGTTGCTCTATTAATTTGTCTACTTGCACAAGCTGAATGCAACACGTAGACTATTTAGCCCATTATACTGTTTAACAGTAGTGGAGGCGTGACTTGTCTTTTTAAAGAAAAGCAGCACAGGTGTCGAAAACAACACCTTTTTGCATGGGCGCAGCTTCCTGAGCGTTGTTAGTTGCTGTACAGGAGTCTGCGCTCTTGTGATCCTTTGGCCATGCGCTGTGAGCGCTTCCTGTCTTATGACCTCATTTCATGTTGGCCGTTGCGGTTAGCGATGGACATGAATCCCAGACCCACAGTGTGTTTTTAAAAAATCACACTGCGGTGCTGGGATTCGTGCCCTGGTGCAGTAAATATGTTTGCCGCTCACACATGTCCTTACACCTGCTTCAGACTGGACGGCCTCATCTGATCCCTTATCGCCTGCCGAGGCCATGAGGACACCCAGTCTGAAGAAGGCGGAAGGAGATGAGTGAACACAGGCAAACATATGCACTGCACATGCCCATCAATCACACCCTCGCTGTCCAAAAAAATAAGACACCGAGGGGCGTTGTTTCGAGCAGGGGAGATGCACAGGCGCAGCCAGCTAACCAATGATGTCAAAAGACGGGCAGCGCTAACAAGGGTGGTGCTGCGTGTCATTACAAAGGAAAGTCACACCTCAGGGACATTGTAATGGTCTCTAATGAGACACATTTTGTACGTGTTGAGTTCCACGTGGGCAAGGAGAAAAAGTCAGCCACCTCGTACAAATGCAGCAGTACTGCTGTACAAGGTGGCTGTTATACATAGAAACACCTGTGGGTGGGGGGCAGGCTCCCTTCAATTTCAGTTCATGTGCCTGCGTGGCGTTTGCAGGTCACGTTGCAAGCTACACAGCAGGGGAACAGCTGGCGTTGCTGAACCCCACTGACACATTGACTGGTGTTTTTCTCTGTGCAGATTGCATGTCCGGGCAAAAACTAGCGGTGTTAGAGCCCAGGGTCAGCAGGAGGAGGAGGAGAGGAGCAAAGTGTAGGCCGAAGCCTGCACTGGTGGCAGCTTTTGGTCGGTTGTGCCAGCGTGGCTTGTGCTGGACACGATGCCGGCTACACAGCGGGGGAACAGCTGGCGGTGCTGAACCCCACTAACACATTGGCTGGTGTTTTTCTCTGTGCAGCTAGCATTTCCGGGCAAAAACTAGCGGTGTTTGAGCCCAGGGTCAGCAGGAGGAGTAGAGGAGCAGAGTGTAGGCCGAAGCCTAGTTGAACCAATTTCAAAGGTTACCTTTAACCCCCCCCCTCAGGTGTTGCAAGGTACAAGAGCCACACCTTGAACAGCATTAATGATGCACAAGTCAAAGGTTGCTCTATTTAATTTTGCTCCTTGCACACGCTGAATTAAACACGTACACTATTTAGCCCATTATACTGTCAAACAGTTGTGGAGGCGTGACTTGTCTTTTTAACGAGACGCAGCACAGGTGTCAAAATTTGCACCTAGGTACTGGGCGCAGATTCCTGAGCGTTGTTATTTGCTGTACAGGAGTCTGCGCTCTTGTGTTATCCCTTGGCAATACCCTGTTAGTGCAGGCCGTCTCATGACCTCATTTCATGTTGGCCGGTGCGGTTAACGATGGCCATAAATCCCAGACCCACAGTGGCTTTTCCTAAAGTCACACTGCGGTGCTGGGATTCGTGGCCTTGTGCAGTAAATATGTTCGCCGCTCACACATGTCCTTACACCTGCTTCAGACTGGGCGGCCTCAGCTGATCCCTTATCGCATGCCGCGGCCATGAGGCCGCACAGTCAGAAGAAGGCGGAAGGAGGGGAGTGAAAACAGGGGAACATATGCACTGCTCGTGCCCATCAATCACACCCTCGCAGTCAAAATATATGAGACAACGGGGGGCGTTGTGTCGGGCAGGGGGGACGCACAGGCACAGCCAGCCAACCAATGATGTCAGGAGACGGGCAGCGCTAACAATGGGGGTGCTGCGTGTCATTACAAAGGAAAGTCACACCTCAGGGACATTGTAATGGTCTCTAATGAGACACATTTTGTACGTGTTGAGTTCCACGTGGGCAAGGAGAAAAAGTCAGCCACCTCGTACAAATGCAGCAGTACTGCTGTACAAGGTGGCTGATATACATAGAAACACCTGTGGGTGGGGGGCAGGCTCCCTTCAATTTCAGTTCATGTGCCTGCGTGGCGTTTGCAGGTCACGTTGCAAGCTACACAGCAGGGGAACAGCTGGCGTTGCTGAACCCCACTAACACATTGGCTGGTGTTTTTCTCTGTGCAGCTAGCATGTCCGGGCAGAAACTGGCGTTGTTTGAGCCCAGGGTCAGCAGGAGGAGGAGAGGAGCAAAGTGTAGGCCGAAGCCTGCACTGGTGGCAGCTTTTGGTCGGTTGTGCCAGCGTGGCTTGTGCTGGACACGATGCCGGCTACACAGCGGGGGAACAGCAGGCGGTGCTGAACCCCACTAACACATTGGCTGGTGTTTTTCTCTGTGCAGCTAGCATGTCCGGGCAGAAACTGGCGTTGTTTGAGCCCAGGGTCAGCAGGAGGAGGAGAGGAGCAAAGTGTAGGCCGAAGCCTGCACTGGTGGCAGCTTTTGGTCGGTTGTGCCAGCGTGGCTTGTGCTGGACACGTTGCCGACTACACAGCAGGGGAACAGCTGGCGGTGCTGAACCCCACTAACACATTGGCTGGTGTTTTTCTCTGTGCAGCTAGCATTTCCGGGCAAAAACTAGCGGTGTTTGAGCCCAGGGTCAGCAGGAGGAGTAGAGGAGCAGAGTGTAGGCCGAAGCCTAGTTGAACCAATTTCAAAGGTTACCTTTAACCCCCCCCTCAGGTGTTGCAAGGTACAAGAGCCACACCTTGTGCAGCATTAATGCTGCACAAGTAAAAGGTTGCTCTATTTGTTTTGCTCCTTGCACACGCTGACTAAAACACGTACACTATTTAGCCCATTATACTGTCAAACAGTTGTGGAGGCGTGACTTGTCTTTTTAACGAGACGCAGCACAGGTGTCAAAATTTGCACCTAGGTACTGGGCGCAGATTCCTGAGCGTTGTTATTTGCTGTACAGGAGTCTGCGCTATTGTGATCCCTTGGCCATGCGCTGTGAGCGCTTCCTGTCTTCTGACCTCATTTCATGTCGGCCGTTGCGGTTAGCGATGGACATGAATCCCAGACCCACAGTGTGTTTTTAAAAAATCACACTGCGGTGCTGGGATTCGTGCCCTGGTGCACTAAATATGTTTGCCGCTCACACATGTCCTTACACCTGCTTCAGACTGGGCGGCCTCATCTGATCCCTTATCGCCTGCCGCGGCCAGGAGGCCGCACAGTCTGAAGAAGGCGGAAGGAGATGAGTTAAGACAGGCGAACATATGCACTGCTCGTGCCCATAAACCACACCCTCGCTGACAAAATAAATATGACAACGAGGGGCGTTGTTTCTAGCAGGGCGGATGCACAGGCGCAGCCAGCTAACCATGATGACAAAAGACGGGAAACGCTACCAAGGGGGGTGCTGCGTATCATTACAAAGGAAAGTCACACCTCAGGGACAGTGGAATGGTCTCAATGAGACACATTTTGTACGTGTTGAGTTCCACGTGGGCAAGGAGAAAAAGTCAGCCACCTTGTACAAATGCAGCAGTTCTGCTGTACTAGGTGGCTGTTATACATAGAAACACCTGGGGGGGTGGGGCCAGGTTCCCTTTTAATTTCAGTTCCTGTGCCTGCATGGCGTTTGCAGGTCACGTTGCCGGCTACACAGCAGGGGAACAGCTGGCGTTGCTGAACCCCACTAACACATTGGCTGGTGTTTTTCTCTGTGCAGCTAGCACTTCCGGGCAAAAACTAGCGGTGTTTGAGCCCAGGGTCAGCAGGAGGAGGAGAGGAGCAGAGTGTAGGCCGAAGCCTGCACTGGTGGCAGCTTTTGTTCTGTTGTGCCAGCGTGGCTTGTGCTGGACACGTTGCCGACTACACAGCAGGGGAACAGCTGGCGGTGCTGAACCCCACTGACACATCACCTAGTGTTTTTTTCTGTGTAGACAACACTTCCAGGTGGCAACTGACAGTGTTGAAACCCAGGGAATCAAAGAGGAGCAGAGTGTAGGCCGAAGCCTGCAGTGGAGCAAGTTGAAAGGGAACCTTTAACCCCCCCCCCCAGGCATTTGTTGCTGAAAGAGCCATCTTGTACAGCAGTAATACTGCACATGGAAAATGGTGGCTCCGAAAATTATGCTCCTTGCAAACGCTGAAGTACACACTCATATAATGTGTCCCCTCACACCGTCAAACCATCCCGGAAGTGGGACTTTCCTTTGTAATGTGACACAGCACAGCCGTCATTCCAACCCCCTTGGTGCCGGGCACCACCTCCTCAACGTTGTTTGGTTCTGTCACGGAGCCCGCACTGTAATGTTATCCCTTGGCCATGCACAGTTAGCGGTGCCCGTCTTCTGACATCATGTAGGTGTCAGGCTGGCAGTGCCTGTGCGTCCAAGCTGCCCGAGATCCAACCTTGCAGTGTCATCTAATGTAGTCCCACTGCGGGCCAGGGATCCATGGGCATGCGCAGTGCATATCATCGCCTCTCACTCACCTCCTTCCTGCTTCTTCAGACTGTGCGGCGTCACGGCCGTGGCATGCTATTAGGGATCAGCTGACGCCGCCTAGTCTGAAGAAGCGTGAAGAAGGGGAGTGAGAGGCTAGTATATGCACTGCGCATGGCCATGGATACCAGGCCCACTGTGGGATCACATTAGACGACACTGCGAGGTGTGATTTCGGGCAGCGTGGACGCACAGGCGCAGCCAGGACGACAACAAATGATGTCAGAGGACGGGCAGCGCAAACTGTGCATGGCCAAGGGATAACATAACAGCGCAGGGTCCATGACGGAATCAAACAACGCTAAGGAGGCAGCGCACGGTGCCAAGGGGGTAGCAATGACGGCTGTGCTGTGTCACATTACAAAGGAAAGTCCCACCTCCGGGACGGTTGGACGGTGTGAGGGGACACATTACATGAGTGTGTAGTTCAGCGTTTGCAAGGAGCATAATTTCAAGAGCGACCTTTCCCTTGTGCAGTATTAGTGCTGCACATGGTGGCTCTTTCAGTAACAAACGCCTAGGGGGGGGGGGGGACAGGTCCCCTTACATTTTAGTTGTGCCAGCGTGGCGGTCGCATGACACGTTGCCGGATACACAGCTGGGGATCAGCTGACGTTACTGAACCCCAATAACAGAGGAGCGACTGTTGACTGTGCACACAGCACTTCCAGGCACCAACTGGCGGTGTTAGAGCCCAGGGACAGCAGGAGGAGCAGATTGGAGGTATTGCCGCACACACAGCTGGGGATCAGCTGACGTTACTGAACCCCAATAACAGAGGAGCGACTGTTGACTGTGCACACAGCACTTCCAGGCACCAACTGGCGGTGTTAGAGCCCAGGGACAGCAGGAGGAGCAGAGGAACAGAGTGTAGGCCGAAGCCTGATTGGAGCAAGTTGAAAGGAAACCTTTAACCCCCCCCCCCAAGACGTTTGTAGCTGAAAGAGCCATGTTGTGCAGCACTAAGGATGCAAAAGGAAAAGGTTGCTCTTTTAATTATGCTCCTTGCAAACACCGAAGTAAACACTAAAAATGTGTCCCTTTATACCGTTAAACCGTTCCGGAGGTGCGAATTTCCTTCGTAATGGGACACAGCACAGCTGTCATTCCTATCCCCTTGATGCCGTGCGCTGCCTCCTCAGCGTTGTTTTAAGCTGCCACGGAGCCTGCGCTGTTCTGTTAGCCCTTGGCCATGCCCAATTAGCGCTGCCTGTCTTCTGACATAATTTGGTGTCAGGCTGTCAGTGCCTGTGCGTCCACGCTGCTCCAGATCCCACCTCGCAGTCTCATCTAACGTAATCCCACTGCGGGCCTTGGAACCATGGGCATGCACAGTGCATAACCTCGACTCTCACTCCCCTCCTTCCCTCTTCTTCAGACTGTGCGGTGTCACGGCCGTGGCATGCTAGGGATCAGCTGACGGCGCACAGTCTAAAGAAGGCGGAGGGAAATGAGCGAGAGCCCGAGGGGAAGATATGCACTGCGCATGCCCATGGATCCCAGGCCCGCAGTGTGACTCAATCAGAAGACACTGCGAGGCGGGATCTCGGGCACCGCGGCCGCACAGGCGCAGCCAGCCTGACACCAAATTATGTCAGAAGACAGGCAGCGCAAATAGGGCATGCCCAAGGGATAACAGAACAGCGCAGGCTCCGTGACAGCTTAAAACAACGCTGAGGAGGCAGCGCATGGCACCAAGGGGGTAGGAATGACGGCTGTGCTGCGTCACATTACGAAGGAAAGTCCCAGCTCCGGGACGGTATAACGGTATCAGTGAACACATTTTATAAGTGTTAAGTTCTGCGTGTGCAAAGAGCTAAAAAAAAAGAGCTACCTTTTCCTTGTGCAGCATTACTGCTGCACAAGATGGCTCTTTCAGTAACAAACGACGGGGGGGGGGGGGGGACAGGTTCCCTTACATTTAGGTTGTTGTGCCAGCGTGGCGGTCGCAGGACACATTGCCGGCTACACAGCTGGGGATCAGCTGACGTTACTGAAACCCAATAACACTGGGTCGTATGTTTTTACTGTGCAGCCTGCACTTCTGAGCCGCAACTGGCGGTGTTGGAGCCCAGGAATAGCAGTTCAGGTGGTAGAAAGATGAACACAGCAGGAGACCTGGATGACACCCAATTACTTAATCAGGCAGAGGAGTGGCAAATTCCTGCGAGATCCAGGCCTGGTTCATTTTCAGGAAAGTAAGCCGGTCAACGTTATCGGAGGATAGTCGCATGCGACGGTCTGTTAGTACACCACCTGCGGCACTAAAGACACGTTCCGATAAGACACTAGCCGCAGGGCAAGCCAGCACCTCCAATGCATACTGGCTTAGCTCTGGCCATGTATCCAGCTTAGAGACCCAAAACTTGAACGGGGAAGAGCCGTCTGGGAGTACAGTAAGAGGGCAAGCCATGTAGTCTGTCACCATCTGACGGAACCGTTGCCTCCTGCTGACTGGAGCCGCCGGTGATGGTGTAGACATTTGGGGCGGGCACACAAAAGTGTGCCAGAGTTGTGCCATACTGGGCTTGCCTTGGGCAGAGGCACTGCTTCTGCTCCCTCTTTGGGCAGAGCCTCCCCCACTGCCTCGACGCACTGAGCTGCTTTGTAAAGCACTAGCAGCACTCCTCTCAGTTGGACAGGAGAAGATGATGGAATTCACCAGTGTGTCGTGGTACTCCCGCAATTTACGCTCCCGGGTCAACGCAGGGATGAGGTTTTGGACGTTGTCCCGGTAGCGAGGATCGAGGAGGGTGAACACCCAATAATCAGGCATGTTGAGAATGTGGTCGATGCGGCGGTCGTTTCTCAGGCACTGCAGCATGAAATCCACCATGTGCTGCAGAGTGCCAACCGGCCCAGAAACGCTGTCCCCTGCTTGAGACATGATCTCTGCCCGCTCGTCATCACCCCACCCTCGCTGTACACACTGACCACTGGACAATTGTGTCGCTCCCTCCTCTGGACGGAGCTCTTCCTCCTCCATTGACTCCTCCTCATCCTCCTCACAAATTGGCCCCTGCGTACCCCTTTGTGAGGAACCACGTGGCGCTGACTCTCCAGAAGCTGATGGAAAAGGTGACTCCTCATCCTCCACCTCTTCCACCACATCATCCCTTAACCCTTGCAAAGTTTGCTGAAGCAGGCAGATAAGGGGGACAGTCATGCTGACTAGTGCATCATCTGCACTTGCCATCCGCGTGGAATAATCAAAAGGACGCAAAACCTGGCAGACGTCCTTCATAGTGGCCCACTCTGTGGTTGTGAAGTCTGATCGGCGCTGACTGCGACTTCTTTGCGCCTGATGCAGCTGGTACTCCATAACTGCTTGCTGCTGCTCACACAACCGCTCCAACATATGTAACGTGGAATTCCACCGGGTAGGTAGGTCACATATGATGCGGTGTTCCGGAAGGCGGAATCGGCGCTGCAGAGCAGCAATGCGGGATCTGGCCAAGCTGGAACGCCGCAAGTGAGCACACTCTAGGCGGACCTTGTGCAGCAGGGCATCAAGATCCGGATAGTCCCTCAGAAAACTCTGCACAACCAAATTGAGCACATGTGCCAGACATGGGATGTGAGTGAGGTTGCCAAGGGCCAAAGCTGCCACCAGATTTCGGCCATTGTCACACACTACCATGCCTGGCTGGAGATTCGCTGGCAGTAACCACACATCGCTCTCCTGCTTTATGGCATTCCAGAGCTCCTGCGCTGTGTGGCTTCGATGCCCCAATGAAACTAGTTTCAAGACGGCCTGCTGACGTTTGGCCACGGCTGTGCTCATGTCGGTCATAGGTAAACGTTCACGGGTCCATGTGGGGGTGGACTGTGACGGATCCTGCAGAGAGGAATCAGAGGAACTGGTGTAAGAGGAGGAGTCGATGCGTACAGACTGGATTCCTGCAATCCTTGGAGTGGGCAGGACACGTCCTGCGCCACTCGCACGATCTGTACCTGGCTCAACAACATTAACCCAATGGGCAGTGAGGGAAACATATCGCCCCTGTCCATGCTGACTGGTCCACGCATCGGTGGTGAGGTGGACCTTGCTACTGACGGCGTTCAGTAGCGCATGTTTTATGTTTGCCTCAACATGCCTGTGCAGGGCAGGGACAGCCTGCCTGCTGAAGTAAAAGCGGCTGGGCACCTTGTACTGTGGGACTGCCAATGCCATCAAGTCACGGAAGCTGTCAGTCTCCACCAGCCTGAACGAGAGCATTTCCAGGGACAACAGTTTGGCAATGCCTGCATTCAGAGCCTGTGCTCGGGGGTGGTTGGCCGAGAATGCCCGCCTTTTCTCCCATGCCTGTACTACCGATGGCTGTAGAGTAGACTGGGAGTGTGAGGATGACTGGGAAGGTGGTGCTGTGGGTGGAATTACACAAGGTCTCTGGGAGGAAGCCAAACCAGCTGTGCGTGAGCTGGAGGAAGAGGCAACACGAGCTGAAGAGGTGGTAGCTGCCGCTGTTGGTTGGCCTACATCTTCAGTGTGTTTCTGTAACTCCACCGCGTGCCTGGTCCGCACATGTTTCCACATATTTGTGGTATTGAGGTTGCTGACATTTTTCCCTCTTTTTACTTTATGATGACACAGCTTGCATTTGACAAAACAAATGTCATCTGCAACTGTGTCAAAAAAGGACCAGGCACTGCAAGTCTTGGGAGCGCCCTTTTTGGCTTTGGAAAGAGACAGGCTCCTAACGGGTGCCAAAGTGGAGGCTACAGGCTCCGCAGTCTTCCCCCTCCCTCTCCCTCTTTGGCCCGTAAGAGGAAGCTCTTCCTCTGAGCTGCTCCCACCACCTTCCTGTTCCTCACGCCACGATGGGTCAAGGACCTCATCATCTCCACTACCCTCTGCCACCAACTGCTCCTCCTGGGTAGTCTCAGCAGCACAGTACGCACGAGAAAGCGGCACCTGAGTTTCATCATCAGATGCGTACTGCGCTGTGGTCACCGGAGGCACTGGCCCACCTGCCTCTTCAGAGTCAGAGAGAAAAAGGTGTTGGGCATCACTGCACACTGCCTCTTCTTCCATTTCTCCAATGCTGCTTGGCTGGCCCCCTGTTTCCAAGCCAAGAGATTCAGAGAACAGAAGTAGAGACGGCTCCTGTCCTGGGCTCTCTGACTGCCTGGCCAATTTGGCAGGTGGTGAAGAGACAGATGGCTGCTCTCCAGTGCTCTGTGCCTGAGAGGATGTGGCACTAACTGAAGTCGATGCCGAGGCGTTAGCTGCCATCCACCCGACAACGGCTTCAATTTGGTCTTCACGCAGCAGCGGTGCACGGCGCTCTCCGACAAAGCTGCGCATGAAGGACTGTTCCCTGCTGAAACTGAGTGACGACGAGTCACCGGCGCCCGCAGCAGGCACAGAATCACCACGTCCTCTCCCTGCTCCTCTCCCTGCTCCGCGCCCACGCCCACGTGCCTTACTCCCTGCCCTCTTCATCTTGGTTGACAGATAAAGATAAGCAGAAAAGTACTAAGGCCTTAGTGTGCTTATTCCTGTAATGCTCCTCCTAACAGGTGTAAGAAACACTAATGTTGTAAATTGTGGACTAAACTTTATTATTTTTCAAATGTGGCCTACACAAGTGTAAGTTGTGTTTGGTGAACTTAACCTTTTTTTTGGTGCAGATCGGGCTACAGAGCTAGTTTAAATCACACGGAGACCGTGCAGACAGCCGTAAACGGCGCTGCAAGGCCAAGAAACCCTCCTCTAGGTTATCCTATATAGTGTTTTTCCACTATTTAGCTGGATACAAGTGGAAAGACACTAATAGGAATTTTTTTTTTCAAATTTTAAACTGGCTGCACTATTTGAAAAAAAGGAAATTGTTTTTCAAGGTATGAGGCAGTAACGCACCCTGAGCTGAATCCAACCGGCTATGGCTGCACACAGACTACAGGGCGAGCTGGGCTCACACGGAGACCGTGCAGACAGCCGTAAACGGCGCTGCAAGGCCAAAAAACCCTCCTCTAGGTTATCCTATATAGTGTTTTTCCACTATTTAGCTGGATACGAGTGGAAAGACACTAATAGGAATTTTTTTTTTCAAATTTTAAACAGGCTGCACTATTTGAAAAAAAGGAAAATTTTTCTCAAGGTATGAGCCAGTAACGAACCCTGAGCTGAATCCAACCGGCTATGGCTGCACACAGACTACAGGGCGAGCTGGGCTCACACGGAGACCGTGCAGACAGCCGTAAACGGCGCTGCAAGGCCAAAAAACCCTCCTCTAGGTTATCCTATATAGTGTTTTTCCACTATTTAGCTGGATACGAGTGGAAAGACACTAATAGGAATTTTTTTTTTCAAATTTTAAACAGGCTGCACTATTTGAAAAAAAGGAAAATTTTTCTCAAGGTATGAGCCAGTAACGAACCCTGAGCTGAATCCAACCGGCTATGGCTGCACACAGACTACAGGGCGAGCTGGGCTCACACGGAGACCGTGCAGACAGCCGTAAACGGCGCTGCAAGGCCAAAAAACCCTCCTCTAGGTTATCCTATATAGTGTTTTTCCACTATTTAGCTGGATACGAGTGGAAAGACACTAATAGGAATTTTTTTTTTCAAATTTTAAACAGGCTGCACTATTTGAAAAAAAGGAAAATTTTTCTCAAGGTATGAGCCAGTAACGAACCCTGAGCTGAATCCAACCGGCTATGGCTGCACACAGACTACAGGGCGAGCTGGGCTCACACGGAGACCGTGCAGACAGCCGTAAACGGCGCTGCAAGGCCCAAAAACCCCCCTCTAGGTTATCCTATGTAGTGTTTTTCCACAATAGAGCTGGAGACTGGTGGAAAAACACTAATAGGAAATTTGAGAAAAAATGTGCAGCAGGCTGCACTAAGAGCAAAAAAGAACAACTGTGTGAGGCAGTGTGAACCCCCCCTGAGCTGAATACAACCGGGTATATGGCTGCACACAGACTACAGAGTGAGCTGCACACACACACACACAGAGACCTTGCAGAACGCTGTTAAAACAGCGCTGCAAGGCAAGAGCAAGGTGAACAGTGAAGAACACACAGCGTTTTGCTAAATTAGCCTTTGGAAAGGAAAATAAAGCAATTAGCTAGCTCAACTGGCCCTCAGTTAGAACACAGCGTCCTGTCCCTAACTGAAATCACAGCAGAGTGAGCGCAAAATGGCGGCAGCGCTTTTTTATAGTGCAGAGTGACATCATTTCAGCAGCCAATCCAAGCCTTGCCAGTACTTACATGCCCACCATGCTAAACAGGATGTGCCCACACTTTCATTCATTCCTCATTGGCTGCTGCGTTCAATTTGAATTCTGGGAACTTCCGATTCCGGTATCCGATACGCGGGAAGTATCGGAATTCAGTATCGGAATTCCGATACCGCAAATATCGGCCGATACCCGATACTTGCGGTATCGGAATGCTCAACACTACTAATAACATGTACAATTCAATTACAAAGTGTAATCTACAACGATATACTAATCATATTTTTACAACACATTTTACAATACGTTATATAGGCTGGTGCTGCGCATGGACATTTGGTTATGTAACTTCTATAACCTCTTACTGATTTGTGACCAGGGGTTGACATACCATTGGTGCAACCTGTACATCTGCAGAGAGTCCCATTAGATGAGGGTCTCTCTCACAAGCAGCTTTCAGAAAGCTATAATAATAATAATAATAATAATTTTATTTATATAGCGCCAACATATTCCGCATATTTAGGATTTTAAATAAATGCCTGTGATAATGAGATAAAGGCTAAAAATGATCTGTCAATTATAAAAAAGACCTAATGGGGTGCTAAATATTAGGATGCTGGAAACAAGGCACCCATACACTGCCTTGCACAGTGGCTATCAAATGTCTGGTCTGCCTCTGGATCTGACACACATGCACATCACTGCTCAAGTAGCAGGGGGCTCACAAGTAGTGATGAGCGAATTTGTTCAGAATATGATCGCCAAACATAAATTCGTCACAAATATGGCACACTCGGATTCATGATCGGAAACACGAGCACAATTTTATAAAATTGGAAAAAATCGGTAACATTCGGTAAAAGTGCGGGGAATATATTTGGGTTGCCACAAAAGTAATTTCAGCAATTTAGTAACGATAATGGTTTTGGATTTTGACAAGTGTTTGATGAGGGGAGGGGGTTTGCAGAACTCAGAGGCGCTACATTCTTGTAAACAGTCTTTTTTTTCCTAACTTTATGTGTGCACATTGCGGCTAGCCAATCAGGGCACAGGAAACACCCACAATGTCCTGACACAACGGCTTTTGTCATTGGCTGCTGAAATCACATGTCCCTCTCCATATAAACAGTGGACATATTCTTTTAGCGCAACTTTGACAGTGCAATAGCGCAGAGAGGCTGCTCCCGGCACTGCCGCTGTTAGCAGCAAGATTTTATCTAGTTAGTTAAGCAGTTGTACATCAGTCAGATAGTGTAGCTAGCTACTGTCCAGTGTGGCTGTTAAATTTACCTTCTAGCACTTTTTTCTTTACTAGGGTTCACAAAGAAAGCCAGCAGGGCACGGGTTGTACACTGCTTCTATTGTGCTCCATGCAGGAGGATAGCATTCTAATTAATATTTTTTCACTAGTTAATGTGAAAAAGCTTGCTGTATCCCACATTTTAGCTAGTTAGCTAGGTGTTTGTATAACAGTCAGATAGTGTAGTGTCATGATCCCAATGGCAGGGGATCACAAAAGGACAAGCACACACAAAACAGAACAAGCTCTAGGGTGATGGAAACTGAGCTGACCGCGATCCTGAACCTAATTCACAACACTAGCAGTAGCCGGGGAACGTGCCTACGATGATTCTAGACGTCTCGCGCCAGCCGAAGGACTAGCTTCCCCTATTAGAAGAAACAAAGACCTCTCTTGCCTCCAGAGAAACACCCCACAGAAATAGCAGCCCCCCACATGTAATGACGGTGAAATGAGAGGAAAGCACATACGTAGTAATGAAAACAGATTCAGCAAAATGAGGCCCGCTAAAACTAGATAGCAGAGGATACAAAAGTGAACTGCGCGGTCAGCGAAAAACCCTACAAAAAACCATCCTGAAATTACCTGAACTCATGTGCCAACTCATGGAACATGAGGAGTAATATCAGCCCACTAGAGCAACCAGCAACAAGGAATCACATAACTGCAAGCTGGACTAAAACAAAAATAAAGCAAAACGTGGAACAGGAAAATCAAAAACTTAGCTTGTCCTGAAGATTACTGAAGCGGAAAGCAGAGGTAACAAGACACACTGATTACATTGATCGCCGGCGAGGAAATGACAAGAAAGCCAGGTTAAATAGGAAACTCCCATATCCTGATAGAACAGGTGGACACCAGAGAACACAAGTCACCCAGTACCATCTGTAACCACCAGAGGGAGCCCAAAAACAGAATCCACAACAGTGTAGCTAGCTAGTGTCCAGTGTGGCTGTTAAATTTACCTTCCAGCATTTTTTTTGTTTACTAAGGTTCACAGACAGTAAGGGACCTTAAAAGAGTGACTTTAAAAAAGTTCATAGCAACTAGTGTATTATAGAGGCCTGGTCCATAGGCCACAAAAAATCTTTTGTAGCTAGTTTTAGACAGTCGGGGACTTGACTTTAAAGTAGTTTATAGCATCTAGTGTTTTACAGGGGCCTAATCCATATGCCACAAAAAATTCTTCTGTTATTAACGTTATACAGTAGGGATCTGACTTTCAAATTGTTTGTAGCACAACTTCTTTGTCATACAGGCCTTATCCAAACTCAATTCTTTTTTCTGTGACTAACACAATACAGCACGCCATATTTCAACTTGGAATTTACTGATGCTGAAATTCAGCTGTTTGCATAGTTGGTGCAGAGTTTAAAATCAAATTTTTTGCTGCTAATACTGTGCTCCTTCCACACTGTCTGAGCAACATGACTATGAAAAAGTGAGGCCAGGGTGGAAGGAGAGTTAGGCTTGATGTTCAAGGTGTACATGGGGTAGGTGGTAATGTTTGTGAAATTACTAGTTAAGCAACGTCATGTCTTATGCAAAGACAACTGTACTCAAGTGGATGGCAAGCGCAGCTTCAAGTGGCCTCTCCCCTCTTCCCATACCTCAACATCACCACCAGTACAATGCACAGAGGTGGCACCCAATGTCACAACTATCCAACCGTTCAACTGTACGAACCACAGATGGATGAGTCTGAAGAGTTGTTCATGCATTCTATGCCATGTTCATCAGGAGTGTACTCATAAGCTTTTCAGAGTAAAGAGATTGAAATCTGCACCCATGCCCAAATTTATTTTAGCTTGGATCCGGGGTGAGATGAAGCAGGGTCCGAACCGCATCCTGACCCACGTTATCAGATGTTAACCCCTGGAGCGGAGGTCATCCTGATAAGACTCAGATATCTGAGGCTTATGCTTACTGTACTGTTCTGTCAGGGCAAGAAGAGGAGGAGGGTGACTCTAAGGTGAGGAATGTGATAACACAGAGGATGATGAGGTGTTAGATTCTAGTTGGCGTGAACATAAAGGCACCCAGCTGAGTAGGTCATCTGAGGAGGATGAGGAGGAGGTAATGTTGCATCATATTTCACAGACACCTATTGATGCAGCCATGACAAGCAATGCATCCTAGGCCACAACTGTGCCTGTGACCAGCAGCGTCTGTGGATCTGCAGCTCGTATGGGTGGCAAGGGTTGCCTAGCGTGGGCTTTTTTGACACTGCAAAGGATGAGCCAGCTCATGTAATCAGCCAACTGTGCAAAAAAAAACTAAGTCGAGGTGAAAAGTGCAATAATTTGACTACTACATGTATGAACTTTAACATGCACAATCAACATGCTTTACTGTGCAAAAATGTGGGCCAGTGGACCTCAAAAACCATCATCCTCTCCAGTTAGACCCCAGACTCGTGGTAGCTGTCCCAGTGGGACAAACGGACAAGCAGGGTTAGTGGGAGATGTGGAGCTAACCAAGTGGAACCTGGTATACAGGTAGAAGCTGGTTCCAGTGGTACTGGCGTTGTCTGGAGATGAGAATGGCAGATTGGCGGGACAAGACGGAACTGGTGTAGACAGAGCGAACGTCGTCCAAGATAACCGGGTAACTGATAGCTGATTATCTGTGGAAACATAGAGTATTAGCAGAGCACTGGCAGAGAACTTTCAGAAACTGAAGCACATGCTGACAGGAACCAGAAGAATCAACCATAGATACTTGTTGCTCTGGCACCCTCCCTATGGTGGAGGAGCTATAAATAGCTTTGAACAACAAGCCATTGGCCAGAAGCATATTTTTAAAAATGCGCACTGTCTCTTTAAGAGACCGAGAGCGAGCATGCGTGTGGCGTAAGCACTCTCCCTGAGAACCTGCTGGCTGCACACCAGGAATCAGGAGAGGAAGGAGAGGCAGAAGCTGCATCCTGACAACGTGGAGCCAGCACAGAGCAGGAGTCCCGATGGGGACCCCGCAAAGGTACAGAGACCGGACCAGGTGCAACAAACAAGAACAAGTTATAATGTGTGGATGATCAATATAATACCAATAAATGTTTTAATAAGTTTATTGAGGCTTATATAGCAATGAAATGTACCCAAGAACAAGTTATACTGTCTAAATGAGCAATATAATATTGCCTTTTTTGACGTTAGATACCATCAAAATGCACCCAAGAAGACGTAGTACCCTATTGATGAGCAATATAATACCTATAAATTATAAAACAAGTTTTTTGAGAGCTATATACCAACAAAATGTGCCCTATAACAGTTAATACTACATGGATGGGCAATATGTACCCCAGAAGACGTAAGAGTGTATGGTTGAGAAATTTAGCTTTTAATGCATTTTTGGAATGTATTATAAAAAATGTGCCCCCATAACACGGAATAATGTTTTGGCACGAAATTTAAACAAGCAAGATGTGTTAATTTTTTTGGGGGAGTGTTGTATAATACAGAAATGTACCCAAAACCATGTAATACCCTATGACTATTAAATTTATCCCAGCAAAATTTGTTAACACTTTTTAAAAAATGTTATATATGATAAAAACTTCCTCCAGACCACAAAATAGTGTATTGGTAAGAAATGTAATCCAGCAAAACTTTTAAATGCTTTTGTGGATAGAAATATATTCAAGAAATGTAACCCAGAGCATAAACTAGTGCATGGGTAAGACATGTAACCTAGCCAAACTTTTAAATGCTTTTATGTACTGTCATTTACCACCAAAATGTGTCAGAAAGCACCTAATACTCTATGGCTGAGTAACCTAATAATCCATAATGAACAATTAATCCATAAAAAAAGATTAGAATGTAAATATTTTGAAAGTATAGTTGATGTAAATTATAAGGAGGGTCATCCATAGACCCATAAAAGGCAACAACTGGCAGGCCTCATTCAAATATTGAATATTAAAAACATGTTATGTGCTGCTGTCTTGTGGTATGAAAAAGTGTAGGCTAATTCAGGCTTTGTTCCTTTTTTATGAGAGTGAGCCTGTCAGCATTCTCAATTGACAGTCGAAAGCAAAAGTCTGTTCTGACCCCCCATCGGCAATAAAAACATGCACAAACAAGACACTAGCTGCAGGGAAGCACATCACCTCCAAGGCATAGAGGGACAGCTTATGTCCAGCTAGGACACCCAATAGTTGAAAGTCACAGAGGAACTAAGGAGTATGCTAGTTTGGTCAACCAGATATTGCTTGACCATCTTTAAAAAAGTTTTCGCTCCTTGTCAAAAATTCCTGGTCTCCATGCCCTGGATGCTGGGCTGGTGTCATGAAATTGGCCTACACCTATGACAGTGTACTCCTGCCTCTGCTATGTGTCTACCTAGCCTCTCCTAATTGGTTGGGAAATTATATTTGCCACCTGCTGCTAGCTTTGTCTGATGGGAATATTTTCAACATCATTTCCACAATGGCATCTGATACTTCACCATTTTAGAAAATGGAAAAGGCAGCAGTACATAAAGTCAGCCATACGTGCCAAGCTCAATACAGAAAACACTTTCCTGTCTCCACCATGATGATGACGCTCCATCTTCTCCTTCTCCTCCTCTCTCTCTCCCTCCTCATTCCCATCCTCAGCTCATTCACGTAGGAGAGACAGGACAAAGGTTGTGTGGCTACTAGCCTCTGTTGCACCAACCACCAGCTTCTGTTCTTCCTTTTCTTCCTTCACCTCAGTGTCCACCTCTTCATTGTTACCCAATCCATGCTGAGCAGATGAGATGTGTCTTGACCGGCTAGAATCTCTGTGTTATGTCTGCCTCCATTTGCACCTGGTCCACATGAGCAGCAACTAGGCACAGAATTTGGATCTTGCGCTGACTATGGTGTCATCACTGCTCACCATCTTGAGGAGTTGTTAAAGTCTTGTAGAACCACACAAATGACAGACATCCATGTCCACTCTTCAGATGTTATGTGCAGAGGCTGACCAGAATACTGACGGCATGTTGGAGCTGGTACTCAATTACTTGCCTCTACTGCTCACAAAGTCTTGTAAGTATGTGCAGTGTGGAATTCCAGCACATGGTGATGCCGGTGAACTGTCACTTGCATGCACTGCTGCAACACCACTAGAGTGATGGCAGGTGTATCTGACTTGTGGAAATGGGTGCTGTCGAGACATACCTTGACCAGAAGCTCTGGAAAATCTGGGTGTGTTTTCAGAAACTAGTGAACTGCCAAGTTGAGCACATGTGCCAAGCATGATACATGTGTGCGCTTGGCTAAGTAAGTCTCCTGAAATACCTTGCTATGCTGTGCCATTGGGATCTGATGCTGCACTAATCTCTGCTCCATCTCTACCAGGAATCTCCTTATCTACTGAACTCTTCTGCATTGATGAGATTACTTTCATGACCAACTATCCTGTCTTCATCGGTCTTCTTATGCAGATTCTCCAGCCTAAACATTCAGCATGTCTCAAACTGCCTTCCAGCTTCTACAAATTCCATTTTTCTGTTCCAATCAGTTATTATTCTCACTGCATCAGACTTAACAGTCCATCTGCTCTCCTGGACCAGGGCTATGGTTATCCCTCTTCAATCATTATTTTGGAGGTGTATTTTGGTAGGAATGGTTCTCAAAGAAGAGGAACAAAAGATCCTGGGGGCAGAACATGGGACAATTTTGCCAAGATTTTAGAGTGTCTTTAGAGTTCGAAAATTGATTTAAAATTCACAGATACAGGAAACATATGAACAAAAAAATGTTTTTTGAAAAATGGAGAAATGGAGAAAAGGCATAACTCTACAATAGATAGTAGAGTAAAGAGGATGTGTTTTCCATGACACATGTTGCAGCTAAATGGATAGTTGAATTCTCTGCATTAACTGGTAACTTATGTCCAAAATGTCATTATAACTAAGTTATAACAATAACTTTTGGCAATACCCTGTGTTTGAAGGGCATTTTGGTCAAAAGTCACAAGAGCAACTACATTTCTGTATGACACTGATCGATAGATTCACTGACTTACCAATTAGCAGAAAATTGTACAATCTGTACTGTATGAGTTACCAAGGAATGCATGTTATTGTTTCAAATCTATAGAATGTAATCTGAAGGCAGTAAAAAATATACACAAATTTGTTTTTTCTAGTAGCAAATACCAATTTAATTTGTTAATATCTAAATGTACTATTGCCGGTCACAGCAAAATGAAAAATGCATACAGTAGAAAGCTGTTAATTTAATAAAATAAACAATAAAGCAAATAAATGTGTGCAGATGTTTAGGGAATGATATGATGGTGCACACTGCAGGCTTAATTGAAACATTTTTGAAGCAGAATCAATGTTATTTGCTCAGCATATTTCAGATAAAATCCAGTTGATTAGAATAAAAAGCAGGGAACACTATGTATTCAAGTACCATTTAACTACATTTATTTTTCACCCACTGGGAACTGAAAATTCTAAATAAGAAGCTGTAATGTATGTACATGTACAAATATGTAGAAATGTACAGCATATCTAGCTAACTATCTTTATATTCATAGTATAAGTCTGCATGGACTTCAGTCTGCAGTGTGATCCCTTAGAAGTGTGTCCTTAAAAGTGTGGATTACAGTAGAATTAAAACCTGAAAGATGTATACAGACTGTGCCCTGCTACCTGCCACCATCGCACTCTAACAAGCATCTCTATTCTTCCAACAGGTATGTCTATCCAGCCAGCTCCCCTGCGCTGTCTGTCTATGAAGTGCACATAATTACATCACCCAGCTTTCCACACAGACTTTCCTCTGCTCCTAGCATTCTCATGGTATGTCTATCCAGCCAGCTCCCCTGCGCTGTCTGTCTATGAAGTGCACATAATTACATCACCCAGCTTTCCACACAGACTTTCCTCTGCTCCTAGCATTCTCATGGTATGTCTATCCAGCCAGCTCCCCTGCGCTGTCTGTCTATGAAGTGCACATAATTACATCACCCAGCTTTCCACACAGACTTTCCTCTGCTCCTAGCATTCTCATGGTATGTTTATCCAGCCAGCTCCCCTGCGCTGTCTGTCTATGAAGTGCACATAATTACATCACCCAGCTTTCCACACAGACTTTCCTCTGCTCCTAGCATTCTCATGGTATGTCTATCCAGCCAGCTCCCCTGCGCTGTCTGTCTATGAAGTGCACATAATTACATCACCCAGCTTTCCACACAGACTTTCCTCTGCTCCTAGCATTCTCATGGTATGTCTATCCAGCCAGCTCCCCTGCGCTGTCTGTCTATGAAGTGCACATAATTACATCACCCAGCTTTCCACACAGACTTTCCTCTGCTCCTAGCATTCTCATGGTATGTCTATCCAGCCAGCTCCCCTGCGCTGTCTGTCTATGAAGTGCACATAATTACATCACCCAGCTTTCCACACAGACTTTCCTCTGCTCCTAGCATTCTCATGGTATGTCTATCCAGCCAGCTCCCCTGCGCTGTCTGTCTATGAAGTGCACATAATTACATCACCCAGCTTTCCACACAGACTTTCCTCTGCTCCTAGCATTCTCATGGTATGTCTATCCAGCCAGCTCCCCTGCGCTGTCTGTCTATGAAGTGCACATAATTACATCACCCAGCTTTCCACACAGACTTTCCTCTGCTCCTAGCATTCTCATGGTATGTCTATCCAGCCAGCTCCCCTGCGCTGTCTGTCTATGAAGTGCACATAATTACATCACCCAGCTTTCCACACAGACTTTCCTCTGCTCCTAGCATTCTCATGGTATGTCTATCCAGCCAGCTCCCCTGCGCTGTCTGTCTATGAAGTGCACATAATTACATCACCCAGCTTTCCACACAGACTTTCCTCTGCTCCTAGCATTCTCATGGTATGTCTATCCAGCCAGCTCCCCTGCGCTGTCTGTCTATGAAGTGCACATAATTACATCACCCAGCTTTCCACACAGACTTTCCTCTGCTCCTAGCATTCTCATGGTATGTCTATCCAGCCAGCTCCCCTGCGCTGTCTGTCTATGAAGTGCACATAATTACATCACCCAGCTTTCCACACAGACTTTCCTCTGCTCCTAGCATTCTCATGGTATGTCTATCCAGCCAGCTCCCCTGCGCTGTCTGTCTATGAAGTGCACATAATTACATCACCCAGCTTTCCACACAGACTTTCCTCTGCTCCTAGCATTCTCATGGTATGTCTATCCAGCCAGCTCCCCTGCGCTGTCTGTCTATGAAGTGCACATAATTACATCACCCAGCTTTCCACACAGACTTTCCTCTGCTCCTAGCATTCTCATGGTATGTCTATCCAGCCAGCTCCCCTGCGCTGTCTGTCTATGAAGTGCACATAATTACATCACCCAGCTTTCCACACAGACTTTCCTCTGCTCCTAGCATTCTCATGGTATGCTTTTCAGCTAACCCCAGCATACCCTGTGTTATTTATGACCTTGTTTACTCAGGCCTGATTGTATGCATCTGGTCCACCCTTAATTCTCTGACCAAGATGAGCAGAGACCACTCCTCTCTGCTTCACACCTGAACGCACTTAGTTTGCCATATATTGCATAGTATAAGTCTGCATGGACTTCAGTCTGCAGTGTGATCCCTTAGAAGTGTGTCCTTAAAAGTGTGGATTACAGTAGAATTAAAACCTGAAAGATGTATACAGACTGTGCCCTGCTACCTGCCACCATCGCACTCTAACAAGCATCTCTATTCTTCCAACAGGTATGTCTATCCAGCCAGCTCCCCTGCGCTGTCTGTCTATGAAGTGCACATAATTACATCACCCAGCTTTCCACACAGACTTTCCTCTGCTCCTAGCATTCTCATGGTATGTCTATCCAGCCAGCTCCCCTGCGCTGTCTGTCTATGAAGTGCACATAATTACATCACCCAGCTTTCCACACAGACTTTCCTCTGCTCCTAGCATTCTCATGGTATGTCTATCCAGCCAGCTCCCCTGCGCTGTCTGTCTATGAAGTGCACATAATTACATCACCCAGCTTTCCACACAGACTTTCCTCTGCTCCTAGCATTCTCATGGTATGTCTATCCAGCCAGCTCCCCTGCGCTGTCTGTCTATGAAGTGCACATAATTACATCACCCAGCTTTCCACACAGACTTTCCTCTGCTCCTAGCATTCTCATGGTATGTCTATCCAGCCAGCTCCCCTGCGCTGTCTGTCTATGAAGTGCACATAATTACATCACCCAGCTTTCCACACAGACTTTCCTCTGCTCCTAGCATTCTCATGGTATGTCTATCCAGCCAGCTCCCCTGCGCTGTCTGTCTATGAAGTGCACATAATTACATCACCCAGCTTTCCACACAGACTTTCCTCTGCTCCTAGCATTCTCATGGTATGTCTATCCAGCCAGCTCCCCTGCGCTGTCTGTCTATGAAGTGCACATAATTACATCACCCAGCTTTCCACACAGACTTTCCTCTGCTCCTAGCATTCTCATGGTATGTCTATCCAGCCAGCTCCCCTGCGCTGTCTGTCTATGAAGTGCACATAATTACATCACCCAGCTTTCCACACAGACTTTCCTCTGCTCCTAGCATTCTCATGGTATGTCTATCCAGCCAGCTCCCCTGCGCTGTCTGTCTATGAAGTGCACATAATTACATCACCCAGCTTTCCACACAGACTTTCCTCTGCTCCTAGCATTCTCATGGTATGTCTATCCAGCCAGCTCCCCTGCGCTGTCTGTCTATGAAGTGCACATAATTACATCACCCAGCTTTCCATACAGACTTTCCTCTGCTCCTAGCATTCTCATGGTATGCTTTTCAGCTAACCCCAGCATACCCTGTGTTATTTATGACCTTGTTTACTCAGGCCTGATTGTATGCATCTGGTCCACCCTTAATTCTCTGACCAAGATGAGCAGAGACCACTCCTCTCTGCTTCACACCTGAACGCACTTAGTTTGCCATATATTGCATAGTATAAGTCTGCATGGACTTCAGTCTGCAGTGTGATCCCTTAGAAGTGTGTCCTTAAAAGTGTGGATTACAGTAGAATTAAAACCTGAAAGATGTATACAGACTGTGCCCTGCTACCTGCCACCATCGCACTCTAACAAGCATCTCTATTCTTCCAACAGGTATGTCTATCCAGCCAGCTCCCCTGCGCTGTCTGTCTATGAAGTGCACATAATTACATCACCCAGCTTTCCACACAGACTTTCCTCTGCTCCTAGCATTCTCATGGTATGTCTATCCAGCCAGCTCCCCTGCGCTGTCTGTCTATGAAGTGCACATAATTACATCACCCAGCTTTCCACACAGACTTTCCTCTGCTCCTAGCATTCTCATGGTATGTCTATCCAGCCAGCTCCCCTGCGCTGTCTGTCTATGAAGTGCACATAATTACATCACCCAGCTTTCCACACAGACTTTCCTCTGCTCCTAGCATTCTCATGGTATGTCTATCCAGCCAGCTCCCCTGTGCTGTCTGTCTATGAAGTGCACATAATTACATCACCCAGCTTTCCACACAGACTTTCCTCTGCTCCTAGCATTCTCATGGTATGTCTATCCAGCCAGCTCCCCTGTGCTGTCTGTCTATGAAGTGCACATAATTACATCACCCAGCTTTCCACACAGACTTTCCTCTGCTCCTAGCATTCTCATGGTATGTCTATCCAGCCAGCTCCCCTGCGCTGTCTGTCTATGAAGTGCACATAATTACATCACCCAGCTTTCCACACAGACTTTCCTCTGCTCCTAGCATTCTCATGGTATGTCTATCCAGCCAGCTCCCCTGCGCTGTCTGTCTATGAAGTGCACATAATTACATCACCCAGCTTTCCACACAGACTTTCCTCTGCTCCTAGCATTCTCATGGTATGTCTATCCAGCCAGCTCCCCTGCGCTGTCTGTCTATGAAGTGCACATAATTACATCACCCAGCTTTCCACACAGACTTTCCTCTGCTCCTAGCATTCTCATGGTATGTCTATCCAGCCAGCTCCCCTGCGCTGTCTGTCTATGAAGTGCACATAATTACATCACCCAGCTTTCCACACAGACTTTCCTCTGCTCCTAGCATTCTCATGGTATGTCTATCCAGCCAGCTCCCCTGCGCTGTCTGTCTATGAAGTGCACATAATTACATCACCCAGCTTTCCACACAGACTTTCCTCTGCTCCTAGCATTCTCATGGTATGTCTATCCAGCCAGCTCCCCTGCGCTGTCTGTCTATGAAGTGCACATAATTACATCACCCAGCTTTCCACACAGACTTTCCTCTGCTCCTAGCATTCTCATGGTATGTCTATCCAGCCAGCTCCCCTGCGCTGTCTGTCTATGAAGTGCACATAATTACATCACCCAGCTTTCCACACAGACTTTCCTCTGCTCCTAGCATTCTCATGGTATGTCTATCCAGCCAGCTCCCCTGCGCTGTCTGTCTATGAAGTGCACATAATTACATCACCCAGCTTTCCACACAGACTTTCCTCTGCTCCTAGCATTCTCATGGTATGTCTATCCAGCCAGCTCCCCTGCGCTGTCTGTCTATGAAGTGCACATAATTACATCACCCAGCTTTCCATATAGACTTTCCTCTGCTCCTAGCATTCTCATGGTATGCTTTTCAGCTAACCCCAGCATACCCTGTGTTATTTATGACCTTGTTTACTCAGGCCTGATTGTATGGATCTGGTCCACCCTTAATTCTCTGACCAAGATGAGCAGAGACCACTCCTCTCTGCTTCACACCTGAACGCACTTAGTTTGCCATATATTGCATAGTATAAGTCTGCATGGACTTCAGTCTGCAGTGTGATCCCTTAGAAGTGTGTCCTTAAAAGTGTGGATTACAGTAGAATTAAAACCTGAAAGATGTATACAGACTGTGCCCTGCTACCTGCCACCATCGCACTCTAACAAGCATCTCTATTCTTCCAACAGGTATGTCTATCCAGCCAGCTCCCCTGCGCTGTCTGTCTATGAAGTGCACATAATTACATCACCCAGCTTTCCACACAGACTTTCCTCTGCTCCTAGCATTCTCATGGTATGTCTATCCAGCCAGCTCCCCTGCGCTGTCTGTCTATGAAGTGCACATAATTACATCACCCAGCTTTCCACACAGACTTTCCTCTGCTCCTAGCATTCTCATGGTATGTCTATCCAGCCAGCTCCCCTGCGCTGTCTGTCTATGAAGTGCACATAATTACATCACCCAGCTTTCCACACAGACTTTCCTCTGCTCCTAGCATTCTCATGGTATGTCTATCCAGCCAGCTCCCCTGTGCTGTCTGTCTATGAAGTGCACATAATTACATCACCCAGCTTTCCACACAGACTTTCCTCTGCTCCTAGCATTCTCATGGTATGTCTATCCAGCCAGCTCCCCTGTGCTGTCTGTCTATGAAGTGCACATAATTACATCACCCAGCTTTCCACACAGACTTTCCTCTGCTCCTAGCATTCTCATGGTATGTCTATCCAGCCAGCTCCCCTGCGCTGTCTGTCTATGAAGTGCACATAATTACATCACCCAGATTTCCACACAGACTTTCCTCTGCTCCTAGCATTCTCATGGTATGTCTATCCAGCCAGCTCCCCTGCGCTGTCTGTCTATGAAGTGCACATAATTACATCACCCAGCTTTCCACACAGACTTTCCTCTGCTCCTAGCATTCTCATGGTATGTCTATCCAGCCAGCTCCCCTGCGCTGTCTGTCTATGAAGTGCACATAATTACATCACCCAGCTTTCCACACAGACTTTCCTCTGCTCCTAGCATTCTCATGGTATGTCTATCCAGCCAGCTCCCCTGCGCTGTCTGTCTATGAAGTGCACATAATTACATCACCCAGCTTTCCACACAGACTTTCCTCTGCTCCTAGCATTCTCATGGTATGTCTATCCAGCCAGCTCCCCTGCGCTGTCTGTCTATGAAGTGCATATAATTACATCACCCAGCTTTCCACACAGACTTTCCTCTGCTCCTAGCATTCTCATGGTATGTCTATCCAGCCAGCTCCCCTGCGCTGTCTGTCTATGAAGTGCACATAATTACATCACCCAGCTTTCCACACAGACTTTCCTCTGCTCCTAGCATTCTCATGGTATGTCTATCCAGCCAGCTCCCCTGCGCTGTCTGTCTATGAAGTGCACATAATTACATCACCCAGCTTTCCATATAGACTTTCCTCTGCTCCTAGCATTCTCATGGTATGCTTTTCAGCTAACCCCAGCATACCCTGTGTTATTTATGACCTTGTTTACTCAGGCCTGATTGTATGGATCTGGTCCACCCTTAATTCTCTGACCAAGATGAGCAGAGACCACTCCTCTCTGCTTCACACCTGAACGCACTTAGTTTGCCATATATTGCATAGTATAAGTCTGCATGGACTTCAGTCTGCAGTGTGATCCCTTAGAAGTGTGTCCTTAAAAGTGTGGATTACAGTAGAATTAAAACCTGAAAGATGTATACAGACTGTGCCCTGCTACCTGCCACCATCGCACTCTAACAAGCATCTCTATTCTTCCAACAGGTATGTCTATCCAGCCAGCTCCCCTGCGCTGTCTGTCTATGAAGTGCACATAATTACATCACCCAGCTTTCCAGACAGACTTTCCTCTGCTCCTAGCATTCTCATGGTATGTCTATCCAGCCAGCTCCCCTGCGCTGTCTGTCTATGAAGTGCACATAATTACATCACCCAGCTTTCCACACAGACTTTCCTCTGCTCCTAGCATTCTCATGGTATGTCTATCCAGCCAGCTCCCCTGCGCTGTCTGTCTATGAAGTGCACATAATTACATCACCCAGCTTTCCACACAGACTTTCCTCTGCTCCTAGCATTCTCATGGTATGTCTATCCAGCCAGCTCCCCTGCGCTGTCTGTCTATGAAGTGCACATAATTACATCACCCAGCTTTCCACACAGACTTTCCTCTGCTCCTAGCATTCTCATGGTATGTCTATCCAGCCAGCTCCCCTGCGCTGTCTGTCTATGAAGTGCACATAATTACATCACCCAGCTTTCCACACAGACTTTCCTCTGCTCCTAGCATTCTCATGGTATGTCTATCCAGCCAGCTCCCCTGCGCTGTCTGTCTATGAAGTGCACATAATTACATCACCCAGCTTTCCATACAGACTTTCCTCTGCTCCTAGCATTCTCATGGTATGCTTTTCAGCTAACCCCAGCATACCCTGTGTTATTTATGACCTTGTTTACTCAGGCCTGATTGTATGCATCTGGTCCACCCTTAATTCTCTGACCAAGATGAGCAGAGACCACTCCTCTCTGCTTCACACCTGAACGCACTTAGTTTGCCATATATTGCATAGTATAAGTCTGCATGGACTTCAGTCTGCAGTGTGATCCCTTAGAAGTGTGTCCTTAAAAGTGTGGATTACAGTAGAATTAAAACCTGAAAGATGTATACAGACTGTGCCCTGCTACCTGCCACCATCGCACTCTAACAAGCATCTCTATTCTTCCAACAGGTATGTCTATCCAGCCAGCTCCCCTGCGCTGTCTGTCTATGAAGTGCACATAATTACATCACCTAGCTTTCCACACAGACTTTCCTCTGCTCCTAGCATTCTCATGGTATGTCTATCCAGCCAGCTCCCCTGCGCTGTCTGTCTATGAAGTGCACATAATTACATCACCCAGCTTTCCACACAGACTTTCCTCTGCTCCTAGCATTCTCATGGTATGTCTATCCAGCCAGCTCCCCTGCGCTGTCTGTCTATGAAGTGCACATAATTACATCACCCAGCTTTCCACACAGACTTTCCTCTGCTCCTAGCATTCTCATGGTATGTCTATCCAGCCAGCTCCCCTGCGCTGTCTGTCTATGAAGTGCACATAATTACATCACCCAGCTTTCCACACAGACTTTCCTCTGCTCCTAGCATTCTCATGGTATGTCTATCCAGCCAGCTCCCCTGCGCTGTCTGTCTATGAAGTGCACATAATTACATCACCCAGCTTTCCACACAGACTTTCCTCTGCTCCTAGCATTCTCATGGTATGTCTATCCAGCCAGCTCCCCTGCGCTGTCTGTCTATGAAGTGCACATAATTACATCACCCAGCTTTCCACACAGACTTTCCTCTGCTCCTAGCATTCTCATGGTATGCTTTTCAGCTAACCCCAGCATACCCTGTGTTATTTATGACCTTGTTTACTCAGGCCTGATTGTATGCATCTGGTCCACCCTTAATTCTCTGACCAAGATGAGCAGAGACCACTCCTCTCTGCTTCACACCTGAACGCACTTAGTTTGCCATATATTGCATAGTATAAGTCTGCATGGACTTCAGTCTGCAGTGTGATCCCTTAGAAGTGTGTCCTTAAAAGTGTGGATTACAGTAGAATTAAAACCTGAAAGATGTATACAGACTGTGCCCTGCTACCTGCCACCATCGCACTCTAACAAGCATCTCTATTCTTCCAACAGGTATGTCTATCCAGCCAGCTCCCCTGCGCTGTCTGTCTATGAAGTGCACATAATTACATCACCCAGCTTTCCACACAGACTTTCCTCTGCTCCTAGCATTCTCATGGTATGTCTATCCAGCCAGCTCCCCTGCGCTGTCTGTCTATGAAGTGCACATAATTACATCACCCAGCTTTCCACACAGACTTTCCTCTGCTCCTAGCATTCTCATGGTATGTCTATCCAGCCAGCTCCCCTGCGCTGTCTGTCTATGAAGTGCACATAATTACATCACCCAGCTTTCCACACAGACTTTCCTCTGCTCCTAGCATTCTCATGGTATGTCTATCCAGCCAGCTCCCCTGCGCTGTCTGTCTATGAAGTGCACATAATTACATCACCCAGCTTTCCACACAGACTTTCCTCTGCTCCTAGCATTCTCATGGTATGTCTATCCAGCCAGCTCCCCTGCGCTGTCTGTCTATGAAGTGCACATAATTACATCACCCAGCTTTCCACACAGACTTTCCTCTGCTCCTAGCATTCTCATGGTATGTCTATCCAGCCAGCTCCCCTGCGCTGTCTGTCTATGAAGTGCACATAATTACATCACCCAGCTTTCCACACAGACTTTCCTCTGCTCCTAGCATTCTCATGGTATGTCTATCCAGCCAGCTCCCCTGCGCTGTCTGTCTATGAAGTGCACATAATTACATCACCCAGCTTTCCACACAGACTTTCCTCTGCTCCTAGCATTCTCATGGTATGTCTATCCAGCCAGCTCCCCTGCGCTGTCTGTCTATGAAGTGCACATAATTACATCACCCAGCTTTCCACACAGACTTTCCTCTGCTCCTAGCATTCTCATGGTATGTCTATCCAGCCAGCTCCCCTGCGCTGTCTGTCTATGAAGTGCACATAATTACATCACCCAGCTTTCCACACAGACTTTCCTCTGCTCCTAGCATTCTCATGGTATGTCTATCCAGCCAGCTCCCCTGCGCTGTCTGTCTATGAAGTGCACATAATTACATCACCCAGCTTTCCACACAGACTTTCCTCTGCTCCTAGCATTCTCATGGTATGTCTATCCAGCCAGCTCCCCTGCGCTGTCTGTCTATGAAGTGCACATAATTACATCACCCAGCTTTCCACACAGACTTTCCTCTGCTCCTAGCATTCTCATGGTATGTCTATCCAGCCAGCTCCCCTGCGCTGTCTGTCTATGAAGTGCACATAATTACATCACCCAGCTTTCCATACAGACTTTCCTCTGCTCCTAGCATTCTCATGGTATGCTTTTCAGCTAACCCCAGCATACCCTGTGTTATTTATGACCTTGTTTACTCAGGCCTGATTGTATGCATCTGGTCCACCCTTAATTCTCTGACCAAGATGAGCAGAGACCACTCCTCTCTGCTTCACACCTGAACGCACTTAGTTTGCCATATATTGCATAGTATAAGTCTGCATGGACTTCAGTCTGCAGTGTGATCCCTTAGAAGTGTGTCCTTAAAAGTGTGGATTACAGTAGAATTAAAACCTGAAAGATGTATACAGACTGTGCCCTGCTACCTGCCACCATCGCACTCTAACAAGCATCTCTATTCTTCCAACAGGTATGTCTATCCAGCCAGCTCCCCTGCGCTGTCTGTCTATGAAGTGCACATAATTACATCACCCAGCTTTCCACACAGACTTTCCTCTGCTCCTAGCATTCTCATGGTATGTCTATCCAGCCAGCTCCCCTGCGCTGTCTGTCTATGAAGTGCACATAATTACATCACCCAGCTTTCCACACAGACTTTCCTCTGCTCCTAGCATTCTCATGGTATGTCTATCCAGCCAGCTCCCCTGCGCTGTCTGTCTATGAAGTGCACATAATTACATCACCCAGCTTTCCACACAGACTTTCCTCTGCTCCTAGCATTCTCATGGTATGTCTATCCAGCCAGCTCCCCTGCGCTGTCTGTCTATGAAGTGCACATAATTACATCACCCAGCTTTCCACACAGACTTTCCTCTGCTCCTAGCATTCTCATGGTATGTCTATCCAGCCAGCTCCCCTGCGCTGTCTGTCTATGAAGTGCACATAATTACATCACCCAGCTTTCCACACAGACTTTCCTCTGCTCCTAGCATTCTCATGGTATGTCTATCCAGCCAGCTCCCCTGCGCTGTCTGTCTATGAAATGCACATAATTACATCACCCAGCTTTCCACACAGACTTTCCTCTGCTCCTAGCATTCTCATGGTATGTCTATCCAGCCAGCTCCCCTGCGCTGTCTGTCTATGAAGTGCACATAATTACATCACCCAGCTTTCCACACAGACTTTCCTCTGCTCCTAGCATTCTCATGGTATGTCTATCCAGCCAGCTCCCCTGCGCTGTCTGTCTATGAAGTGCACATAATTACATCACCCAGCTTTCCACACAGACTTTCCTCTGCTCCTAGCATTCTCATGGTATGTCTATCCAGCCAGCTCCCCTGCGCTGTCTGTCTATGAAGTGCACATAATTACATCACCCAGCTTTCCATACAGACTTTCCTCTGCTCCTAGCATTCTCATGGTATGCTTTTCAGCTAACCCCAGCATACCCTGTGTTATTTATGACCTTGTTTACTCAGGCCTGATTGTATGCATCTGGTCCACCCTTAATTCTCTGACCAAGATGAGCAGAGACCACTCCTCTCTGCTTCACACCTGAACGCACTTAGTTTGCCATATATTGCATAGTATAAGTCTGCATGGACTTCAGTCTGCAGTGTGATCCCTTAGAAGTGTGTCCTTAAAAGTGTGGATTACAGTAGAATTAAAACCTGAAAGATGTATACAGACTGTGCCCTGCTACCTGCCACCATCGCACTCTAACAAGCATCTCTATTCTTCCAACAGGTATGTCTATCCAGCCAGCTCCCCTGCGCTGTCTGTCTATGAAGTGCACATAATTACATCACCCAGCTTTCCACACAGACTTTCCTCTGCTCCTAGCATTCTCATGGTATGTCTATCCAGCCAGCTCCCCTGCGCTGTCTGTCTATGAAGTGCACATAATTACATCACCCAGCTTTCCACACAGACTTTCCTCTGCTCCTAGCATTCTCATGGTATGTCTATCCAGCCAGCTCCCCTGCGCTGTCTGTCTATGAAGTGCACATAATTACATCACCCAGCTTTCCACACAGACTTTCCTCTGCTCCTAGCATTCTCATGGTATGTCTATCCAGCCAGCTCCCCTGCGCTGTCTGTCTATGAAGTGCACATAATTACATCACCCAGCTTTCCACACAGACTTTCCTCTGCTCCTAGCATTCTCATGGTATGTCTATCCAGCCAGCTCCCCTGCGCTGTCTGTCTATGAAGTGCACATAATTACATCACCCAGCTTTCCACACAGACTTTCCTCTGCTCCTAACATTCTCATGGTATGTCTATCCAGCCAGCTCCCCTGCGCTGTCTGTCTATGAAGTGCACATAATTACATCACCCAGCTTTCCACACAGACTTTCCTCTGCTCCTAGCATTCTCATGGTATGTCTATCCAGCCAGCTCCCCTGCGCTGTCTGTCTATGAAGTGCACATAATTACATCACCCAGCTTTCCACACAGACTTTCCTCTGCTCCTAGCATTCTCATGGTATGTCTATCCAGCCAGCTCCCCTGCGCTGTCTGTCTATGAAGTGCACATAATTACATCACCCAGCTTTCCACACAGACTTTCCTCTGCTCCTAGCATTCTCATGGTATGTCTATCCAGCCAGCTCCCCTGCGCTGTCTGTCTATGAAGTGCACATAATTACATCACCCAGCTTTCCACACAGACTTTCCTCTGCTCCTAGCATTCTCATGGTATGTCTATCCAGCCAGCTCCCCTGCGCTGTCTGTCTATGAAGTGCACATAATTACATCACCCAGCTTTCCACACAGACTTTCCTCTGCTCCTAGCATTCTCATGGTATGTCTATCCAGCCAGCTCCCCTGCGCTGTCTGTCTATGAAGTGCACATAATTACATCACCCAGCTTTCCACACAGACTTTCCTCTGCTCCTAGCATTCTCATGGTATGTCTATCCAGCCAGCTCCCCTGCGCTGTCTGTCTATGAAGTGCACATAATTACATCACCCAGCTTTCCACACAGACTTTCCTCTGCTCCTAGCATTCTCATGGTATGCTTTTCAGCTAACCCCAGCATACCCTGTGTTATTTATGACCTTGTTTACTCAGGCCTGATTGTATGCATCTGGTCCACCCTTAATTCTCTGACCAAGATGAGCAGAGACCACTCCTCTCTGCTTCACACCTGAACGCACTTAGTTTGCCATATATTGCATAGTATAAGTCTGCATGGACTTCAGTCTGCAGTGTGATCCCTTAGAAGTGTGTCCTTAAAAGTGTGGATTACAGTAGAATTAAAACCTGAAAGATGTATACAGACTGTGCCCTGCTACCTGCCACCATCGCACTCTAACAAGCATCTCTATTCTTCCAACAGGTATGTCTATCCAGCCAGCTCCCCTGCGCTGTCTGTCTATGAAGTGCACATAATTACATCACCCAGCTTTCCACACAGACTTTCCTCTGCTCCTAGCATTCTCATGGTATGTCTATCCAGCCAGCTCCCCTGCGCTGTCTGTCTATGAAGTGCACATAATTACATCACCCAGCTTTCCACACAGACTTTCCTCTGCTCCTAGCATTCTCATGGTATGTCTATCCAGCCAGCTCCCCTGCGCTGTCTGTCTATGAAGTGCACATAATTACATCACCCAGCTTTCCACACAGACTTTCCTCTGCTCCTAGCATTCTCATGGTATGTCTATCCAGCCAGCTCCCCTGCGCTGTCTGTCTATGAAGTGCACATAATTACATCACCCAGCTTTCCACACAGACTTTCCTCTGCTCCTAGCATTCTCATGGTATGTCTATCCAGCCAGCTCCCCTGCGCTGTCTGTCTATGAAGTGCACATAATTACATCACCCAGCTTTCCACACAGACTTTCCTCTGCTCCTAGCATTCTCATGGTATGTCTATCCAGCCAGCTCCCCTGCGCTGTCTGTCTATGAAATGCACATAATTACATCACCCAGCTTTCCACACAGACTTTCCTCTGCTCCTAGCATTCTCATGGTATGTCTATCCAGCCAGCTCCCCTGCGCTGTCTGTCTATGAAGTGCACATAATTACATCACCCAGCTTTCCACACAGACTTTCCTCTGCTCCTAGCATTCTCATGGTATGTCTATCCAGCCAGCTCCCCTGCGCTGTCTGTCTATGAAGTGCACATAATTACATCACCCAGCTTTCCATACAGACTTTCCTCTGCTCCTAGCATTCTCATGGTATGCTTTTCAGCTAACCCCAGCATACCCTGTGTTATTTATGACCTTGTTTACTCAGGCCTGATTGTATGCATCTGGTCCACCCTTAATTCTCTGACCAAGATGAGCAGAGACCACTCCTCTCTGCTTCACACCTGAACGCACTTAGTTTGCCATATATTGCATAGTATAAGTCTGCATGGACTTCAGTCTGCAGTGTGATCCCTTAGAAGTGTGTCCTTAAAAGTGTGGATTACAGTAGAATTAAAACCTGAAAGATGTATACAGACTGTGCCCTGCTACCTGCCACCATCGCACTCTAACAAGCATCTCTATTCTTCCAACAGGTATGTCTATCCAGCCAGCTCCCCTGCGCTGTCTGTCTATGAAGTGCACATAATTACATCACCCAGCTTTCCACACAGACTTTCCTCTGCTCCTAGCATTCTCATGGTATGTCTATCCAGCCAGCTCCCCTGCGCTGTCTGTCTATGAAGTGCACATAATTACATCACCCAGCTTTCCACACAGACTTTCCTCTGCTCCTAGCATTCTCATGGTATGTCTATCCAGCCAGCTCCCCTGCGCTGTCTGTCTATGAAGTACACATAATTACATCACCCAGCTTTCCACACAGACTTTCCTCTGCTCCTAGCATTCTCATGGTATGTCTATCCAGCCAGCTCCCCTGCGCTGTCTGTCTATGAAGTGCACATAATTACATCACCCAGCTTTCCACACAGACTTTCCTCTGCTCCTAGCATTCTCATGGTATGTCTATCCAGCCAGCTCCCCTGCGCTGTCTGTCTATGAAGTGCACATAATTACATCACCCAGCTTTCCACACAGACTTTCCTCTGCTCCTAGCATTCTCATGGTATGCTTTTCAGCTAACCCCAGCATACCCTGTGTTATTTATGACCTTGTTTACTCAGGCCTGATTGTATGCATCTGGTCCACCCTTAATTCTCTGACCAAGATGAGCAGAGACCACTCCTCTCTGCTTCACACCTGAACGCACTTAGTTTGCCATATATTGCATAGTATAAGTCTGCATGGACTTCAGTCTGCAGTGTGATCCCTTAGAAGTGTGTCCTTAAAAGTGTGGATTACAGTAGAATTAAAACCTGAAAGATGTATACAGACTGTGCCCTGCTACCTGCCACCATCGCACTCTAACAAGCATCTCTATTCTTCCAACAGGTATGTCTATCCAGCCAGCTCCCCTGCGCTGTCTGTCTATGAAGTGCACATAATTACATCACCCAGCTTTCCACACAGACTTTCCTCTGCTCCTAGCATTCTCATGGTATGTCTATCCAGCCAGCTCCCCTGCGCTGTCTGTCTATGAAGTGCACATAATTACATCACCCAGCTTTCCACACAGACTTTCCTCTGCTCCTAGCATTCTCATGGTATGTCTATCCAGCCAGCTCCCCTGCGCTGTCTGTCTATGAAGTGCACATAATTACATCACCCAGCTTTCCACACAGACTTTCCTCTGCTCCTAGCATTCTCATGGTATGTCTATCCAGCCAGCTCCCCTGCGCTGTCTGTCTATGAAGTGCACATAATTACATCACCCAGCTTTCCACACAGACTTTCCTCTGCTCCTAGCATTCTCATGGTATGTCTATCCAGCCAGCTCCCCTGCGCTGTCTGTCTATGAAGTGCACATAATTACATCACCCAGCTTTCCACACAGACTTTCCTCTGCTCCTAGCATTCTCATGGTATGTCTATCCAGCCAGCTCCCCTGCGCTGTCTGTCTATGAAGTGCACATAATTACATCACCCAGCTTTCCATACAGACTTTCCTCTGCTCCTAGCATTCTCATGGTATGCTTTTCAGCTAACCCCAGCATACCCTGTGTTATTTATGACCTTGTTTACTCAGGCCTGATTGTATGCATCTGGTCCACCCTTAATTCTCTGACCAAGATGAGCAGAGACCACTCCTCTCTGCTTCACACCTGAACGCACTTAGTTTGCCATATATTGCATAGTATAAGTCTGCATGGACTTCAGTCTGCAGTGTGATCCCTTAGAAGTGTGTCCTTAAAAGTGTGGATTACAGTAGAATTAAAACCTGAAAGATGTATACAGACTGTGCCCTGCTACCTGCCACCATCGCACTCTAACAAGCATCTCTATTCTTCCAACAGGTATGTCTATCCAGCCAGCTCCCCTGCGCTGTCTGTCTATGAAGTGCACATAATTACATCACCTAGCTTTCCACACAGACTTTCCTCTGCTCCTAGCATTCTCATGGTATGTCTATCCAGCCAGCTCCCCTGCGCTGTCTGTCTATGAAGTGCACATAATTACATCACCCAGCTTTCCACACAGACTTTCCTCTGCTCCTAGCATTCTCATGGTATGCTTTTCAGCTAACCCCAGCATACCCTGTGTTATTTATGACCTTGTTTACTCAGGCCTGATTGTATGCATCTGGTCCACCCTTAATTCTCTGACCAAGATGAGCAGAGACCACTCCTCTCTGCTTCACACCTGAACGCACTTAGTTTGCCATATATTGCATAGTATAAGTCTGCATGGACTTCAGTCTGCAGTGTGATCCCTTAGAAGTGTGTCCTTAAAAGTGTGGATTACAGTAGAATTAAAACCTGAAAGATGTATACAGACTGTGCCCTGCTACCTGCCACCATCGCACTCTAACAAGCATCTCTATTCTTCCAACAGGTATGTCTATCCAGCCAGCTCCCCTGCGCTGTCTGTCTATGAAGTGCACATAATTACATCACCCAGCTTTCCACACAGACTTTCCTCTGCTCCTAGCATTCTCATGGTATGTCTATCCAGCCAGCTCCCCTGCGCTGTCTGTCTATGAAGTGCACATAATTACATCACCCAGCTTTCCACACAGACTTTCCTCTGCTCCTAGCATTCTCATGGTATGTCTATCCAGCCAGCTCCCCTGCGCTGTCTGTCTATGAAGTGCACATAATTACATCACCCAGCTTTCCACACAGACTTTCCTCTGCTCCTAGCATTCTCATGGTATGTCTATCCAGCCAGCTCCCCTGCGCTGTCTGTCTATGAAGTGCACATAATTACATCACCCAGCTTTCCACACAGACTTTCCTCTGCTCCTAGCATTCTCATGGTATGTCTATCCAGCCAGCTCCCCTGCGCTGTCTGTCTATGAAGTGCACATAATTACATCACCCAGCTTTCCACACAGACTTTCCTCTGCTCCTAGCATTCTCATGGTATGTCTATCCAGCCAGCTCCCCTGCGCTGTCTGTCTATGAAGTGCACATAATTACATCACCCAGCTTTCCATACAGACTTTCCTCTGCTCCTAGCATTCTCATGGTATGCTTTTCAGCTAACCCCAGCATACCCTGTGTTATTTATGACCTTGTTTACTCAGGCCTGATTGTATGCATCTGGTCCACCCTTAATTCTCTGACCAAGATGAGCAGAGACCACTCCTCTCTGCTTCACACCTGAACGCACTTAGTTTGCCATATATTGCATAGTATAAGTCTGCATGGACTTCAGTCTGCAGTGTGATCCCTTAGAAGTGTGTCCTTAAAAGTGTGGATTACAGTAGAATTAAAACCTGAAAGATGTATACAGACTGTGCCCTGCTACCTGCCACCATCGCACTCTAACAAGCATCTCTATTCTTCCAACAGGTATGTCTATCCAGCCAGCTCCCCTGCGCTGTCTGTCTATGAAGTGCACATAATTACATCACCCAGCTTTCCACACAGACTTTCCTCTGCTCCTAGCATTCTCATGGTATGTCTATCCAGCCAGCTCCCCTGCGCTGTCTGTCTATGAAGTGCACATAATTACATCACCCAGCTTTCCACACAGACTTTCCTCTGCTCCTAGCATTCTCATGGTATGTCTATCCAGCCAGCTCCCCTGCGCTGTCTGTCTATGAAGTGCACATAATTACATCACCCAGCTTTCCACACAGACTTTCCTCTGCTCCTAGCATTCTCATGGTATGCTTTTCAGCTAACCCCAGCATACCCTGTGTTATTTATGACCTTGTTTACTCAGGCCTGATTGTATGCATCTGGTCCACCCTTAATTCTCTGACCAAGATGAGCAGAGACCACTCCTCTCTGCTTCACACCTGAACGCACTTAGTTTGCCATATATTGCATAGTATAAGTCTGCATGGACTTCAGTCTGCAGTGTGATCCCTTAGAAGTGTGTCCTTAAAAGTGTGGATTACAGTAGAATTAAAACCTGAAAGATGTATACAGACTGTGCCCTGCTACCTGCCACCATCGCACTCTAACAAGCATCTCTATTCTTCCAACAGGTATGTCTATCCAGCCAGCTCCCCTGCGCTGTCTGTCTATGAAGTGCACATAATTACATCACCCAGCTTTCCACACAGACTTTCCTCTGCTCCTAGCATTCTCATGGTATGCTTTTCAGCTAACCCCAGCATACCCTGTGTTATTTATGACCTTGTTTACTCAGGCCTGATTGTATGCATCTGGTCCACCCTTAATTCTCTGACCAAGATGAGCAGAGACCACTCCTCTCTGCTTCACACCTGAACGCACTTAGTTTGCCATATATTGCATAGTATAAGTCTGCATGGACTTCAGTCTGCAGTGTGATCCCTTAGAAGTGTGTCCTTAAAAGTGTGGATTACAGTAGAATTAAAACCTGAAAGATGTATACAGACTGTGCCCTGCTACCTGCCACCATCGCACTCTAACAAGCATCTCTATTCTTCCAACAGGTATGTCTATCCAGCCAGCTCCCCTGCGCTGTCTGTCTATGAAGTGCACATAATTACATCACCCAGCTTTCCACACAGACTTTCCTCTGCTCCTAGCATTCTCATGGTATGTCTATCCAGCCAGCTCCCCTGCGCTGTCTGTCTATGAAGTGCACATAATTACATCACCCAGCTTTCCACACAGACTTTCCTCTGCTCCTAACATTCTCATGGTATGTCTATCCAGCCAGCTCCCCTGCGCTGTCTGTCTATGAAGTGCACATAATTACATCACCCAGCTTTCCACACAGACTTTCCTCTGCTCCTAGCATTCTCATGGTATGTCTATCCAGCCAGCTCCCCTGCGCTGTCTGTCTATGAAGTGCACATAATTACATCACCCAGCTTTCCACACAGACTTTCCTCTGCTCCTAGCATTCTCATGGTATGTCTATCCAGCCAGCTCCCCTGCGCTGTCTGTCTATGAAGTGCACATAATTACATCACCCAGCTTTCCACACAGACTTTCCTCTGCTCCTAGCATTCTCATGGTATGTCTATCCAGCCAGCTCCCCTGCGCTGTCTGTCTATGAAGTGCACATAATTACATCACCCAGCTTTCCACACAGACTTTCCTCTGCTCCTAGCATTCTCATGGTATGTCTATCCAGCCAGCTCCCCTGCGCTGTCTGTCTATGAAGTGCACATAATTACATCACCCAGCTTTCCACACAGACTTTCCTCTGCTCCTAGCATTCTCATGGTATGTCTATCCAGCCAGCTCCCCTGCGCTGTCTGTCTATGAAGTGCACATAATTACATCACCCAGCTTTCCACACAGACTTTCCTCTGCTCCTAGCATTCTCATGGTATGTCTATCCAGCCAGCTCCCCTGCGCTGTCTGTCTATGAAGTGCACATAATTACATCACCCAGCTTTCCACACAGACTTTCCTCTGCTCCTAGCATTCTCATGGTATGTCTATCCAGCCAGCTCCCCTGCGCTGTCTGTCTATGAAGTGCACATAATTACATCACCCAGCTTTCCACACAGACTTTCCTCTGCTCCTAGCATTCTCATGGTATGTCTATCCAGCCAGCTCCCCTGCGCTGTCTGTCTATGAAGTGCACATAATTACATCACCCAGCTTTCCACACAGACTTTCCTCTGCTCCTAGCATTCTCATGGTATGTCTATCCAGCCAGCTCCCCTGCGCTGTCTGTCTATGAAGTGCACATAATTACATCACCCAGCTTTCCACACAGACTTTCCTCTGCTCCTAGCATTCTCATGGTATGTCTATCCAGCCAGCTCCCCTGCGCTGTCTGTCTATAAAGTGCACATAATTACATCACCCAGCTTTCCATACAGACTTTCCTCTGCTCCTAGCATTCTCATGGTATGCTTTTCAGCTAACCCCAGCATACCCTGTGTTATTTATGACCTTGTTTACTCAGGCCTGATTGTATGCATCTGGTCCACCCTTAATTCTCTGACCAAGATGAGCAGAGACCACTCCTCTCTGCTTCACACCTGAACGCACTTAGTTTGCCATATATTGCATAGTATAAGTCTGCATGGACTTCAGTCTGCAGTGTGATCCCTTAGAAGTGTGTCCTTAAAAGTGTGGATTACAGTAGAATTAAAACCTGAAAGATGTATACAGACTGTGCCCTGCTACCTGCCACCATCGCACTCTAACAAGCATCTCTATTCTTCCAACAGGTATGTCTATCCAGCCAGCTCCCCTGCGCTGTCTGTCTATGAAGTGCACATAATTACATCACCCAGCTTTCCACACAGACTTTCCTCTGCTCCTAGCATTCTCATGGTATGTCTATCCAGCCAGCTCCCCTGCGCTGTCTGTCTATGAAGTGCACATAATTACATCACCCAGCTTTCCACACAGACTTTCCTCTGCTCCTAGCATTCTCATGGTATGTCTATCCAGCCAGCTCCCCTGCGCTGTCTGTCTATGAAGTGCACATAATTACATCACCCAGCTTTCCACACAGACTTTCCTCTGCTCCTAGCATTCTCATGGTATGTCTATCCAGCCAGCTCCCCTGCGCTGTCTGTCTATGAAGTGCACATAATTACATCACCCAGCTTTCCACACAGACTTTCTTCTGCTCCTAGCATTCTCATGGTATGTCTATCCAGCCAGCTCCCCTGCGCTGTCTGTCTATGAAGTGCACATAATTACATCACCCAGCTTTCCACACAGACTTTCCTCTGCTCCTAGCATTCTCATGGTATGTCTATCCAGCCAGCTCCCCTGCGCTGTCTGTCTATGAAGTGCACATAATTACATCACCCAGCTTTCCACACAGACTTTCCTCTGCTCCTAGCATTCTCATGGTATGTCTATCCAGCCAGCTCCCCTGCGCTGTCTGTCTATGAAGTGCACATAATTACATCACCCAGCTTTCCACACAGACTTTCCTCTGCTCCTAGCATTCTCATGGTATGTCTATCCAGCCAGCTCCCCTGCGCTGTCTGTCTATGAAGTGCACATAATTACATCACCCAGCTTTCCACACAGACTTTCCTCTGCTCCTAGCATTCTCATGGTATGTCTATCCAGCCAGCTCCCCTGCGCTGTCTGTCTATGAAGTGCACATAATTACATCACCCAGCTTTCCACACAGACTTTCCTCTGCTCCTAGCATTCTCATGGTATGTCTATCCAGCCAGCTCCCCTGCGCTGTCTGTCTATGAAGTGCACATAATTACATCACCCAGCTTTCCACACAGACTTTCCTCTGCTCCTAGCATTCTCATGGTATGTCTATCCAGCCAGCTCCCCTGCGCTGTCTGTCTATGAAGTGCACATAATTACATCACCCAGCTTTCCACACAGACTTTCCTCTGCTCCTAGCATTCTCATGGTATGCTTTTCAGCTAACCCCAGCATACCCTGTGTTATTTATGACCTTGTTTACTCAGGCCTGATTGTATGCATCTGGTCCACCCTTAATTCTCTGACCAAGATGAGCAGAGACCACTCCTCTCTGCTTCACACCTGAACGCACTTAGTTTGCCATATATTGCATAGTATAAGTCTGCATGGACTTCAGTCTGCAGTGTGATCCCTTAGAAGTGTGTCCTTAAAAGTGTGGATTACAGTAGAATTAAAACCTGAAAGATGTATACAGACTGTGCCCTGCTACCTGCCACCATCGCACTCTAACAAGCATCTCTATTCTTCCAACAGGTATGTCTATCCAGCCAGCTCCCCTGCGCTGTCTGTCTATGAAGTGCACATAATTACATCACCCAGCTTTCCACACAGACTTTCCTCTGCTCCTAGCATTCTCATGGTATGTCTATCCAGCCAGCTCCCCTGCGCTGTCTGTCTATGAAGTGCACATAATTACATCACCCAGCTTTCCACACAGACTTTCCTCTGCTCCTAGCATTCTCATGGTATGTCTATCCAGCCAGCTCCCCTGCGCTGTCTGTCTATGAAGTGCACATAATTACATCACCCAGCTTTCCATACAGACTTTCCTCTGCTCCTAGCATTCTCATGGTATGTCTATCCAGCCAGCTCCCCTGCGCTGTCTGTCTATGAAGTGCACATAATTACATCACCCAGCTTTCCACACAGACTTTCCTCTGCTCCTAGCATTCTCATGGTATGTCTATCCAGCCAGCTCCCCTGCGCTGTCTGTCTATGAAGTGCACATAATTACATCACCCAGCTTTCCACACAGACTTTCCTCTGCTCCTAGCATTCTCATGGTATGTCTATCCAGCCAGCTCCCCTGCGCTGTCTGTCTATGAAGTGCACATAATTACATCACCCAGCTTTCCACACAGACTTTCCTCTGCTCCTAGCATTCTCATGGTATGTCTATCCAGCCAGCTCCCCTGCGCTGTCTGTCTATGAAGTGCACATAATTACATCACCCAGCTTTCCACACAGACTTTCCTCTGCTCCTAGCATTCTCATGGTATGTCTATCCAGCCAGCTCCCCTGCGCTGTCTGTCTATGAAGTGCACATAATTACATCACCCAGCTTTCCACACAGACTTTCCTCTGCTCCTAGCATTCTCATGGTATGTCTATCCAGCCAGCTCCCCTGCGCTGTCTGTCTATGAAATGCACATAATTACATCACCCAGCTTTCCACACAGACTTTCCTCTGCTCCTAGCATTCTCATGGTATGTCTATCCAGCCAGCTCCCCTGCGCTGTCTGTCTATGAAGTGCACATAATTACATCACCCAGCTTTCCACACAGACTTTCCTCTGCTCCTAGCATTCTCATGGTATGTCTATCCAGCCAGCTCCCCTGCGCTGTCTGTCTATGAAGTGCACATAATTACATCACCCAGCTTTCCATACAGACTTTCCTCTGCTCCTAGCATTCTCATGGTATGCTTTTCAGCTAACCCCAGCATACCCTGTGTTATTTATGACCTTGTTTACTCAGGCCTGATTGTATGCATCTGGTCCACCCTTAATTCTCTGACCAAGATGAGCAGAGACCACTCCTCTCTGCTTCACACCTGAACGCACTTAGTTTGCCATATATTGCATAGTATAAGTCTGCATGGACTTCAGTCTGCAGTGTGATCCCTTAGAAGTGTGTCCTTAAAAGTGTGGATTACAGTAGAATTAAAACCTGAAAGATGTATACAGACTGTGCCCTGCTACCTGCCACCATCGCACTCTAACAAGCATCTCTATTCTTCCAACAGGTATGTCTATCCAGCCAGCTCCCCTGCGCTGTCTGTCTATGAAGTGCACATAATTACATCACCCAGCTTTCCACACAGACTTTCCTCTGCTCCTAGCATTCTCATGGTATGTCTATCCAGCCAGCTCCCCTGCGCTGTCTGTCTATGAAGTGCACATAATTACATCACCCAGCTTTCCACACAGACTTTCCTCTGCTCCTAGCATTCTCATGGTATGTCTATCCAGCCAGCTCCCCTGCGCTGTCTGTCTATGAAGTGCACATAATTACATCACCCAGCTTTCCACACAGACTTTCCTCTGCTCCTAGCATTCTCATGGTATGTCTATCCAGCCAGCTCCCCTGCGCTGTCTGTCTATGAAGTGCACATAATTACATCACCCAGCTTTCCACACAGACTTTCCTCTGCTCCTAGCATTCTCATGGTATGTCTATCCAGCCAGCTCCCCTGCGCTGTCTGTCTATGAAGTGCACATAATTACATCACCCAGCTTTCCACACAGACTTTCCTCTGCTCCTAGCATTCTCATGGTATGTCTATCCAGCCAGCTCCCCTGCGCTGTCTGTCTATGAAGTGCACATAATTACATCACCCAGCTTTCCACACAGACTTTCCTCTGCTCCTAGCATTCTCATGGTATGTCTATCCAGCCAGCTCCCCTGCGCTGTCTGTCTATGAAATGCACATAATTACATCACCCAGCTTTCCACACAGACTTTCCTCTGCTCCTAGCATTCTCATGGTATGTCTATCCAGCCAGCTCCCCTGCGCTGTCTGTCTATGAAGTGCACATAATTACATCACCCAGCTTTCCACACAGACTTTCCTCTGCTCCTAGCATTCTCATGGTATGTCTATCCAGCCAGCTCCCCTGCGCTGTCTGTCTATGAAGTGCACATAATTACATCACCCAGCTTTCCACACAGACTTTCCTCTGCTCCTAGCATTCTCATGGTATGTCTATCCAGCCAGCTCCCCTGCGCTGTCTGTCTATGAAGTGCACATAATTACATCACCCAGCTTTCCATACAGACTTTCCTCTGCTCCTAGCATTCTCATGGTATGCTTTTCAGCTAACCCCAGCATACCCTGTGTTATTTATGACCTTGTTTACTCAGGCCTGATTGTATGCATCTGGTCCACCCTTAATTCTCTGACCAAGATGAGCAGAGACCACTCCTCTCTGCTTCACACCTGAACGCACTTAGTTTGCCATATATTGCATAGTATAAGTCTGCATGGACTTCAGTCTGCAGTGTGATCCCTTAGAAGTGTGTCCTTAAAAGTGTGGATTACAGTAGAATTAAAACCTGAAAGATGTATACAGACTGTGCCCTGCTACCTGCCACCATCGCACTCTAACAAGCATCTCTATTCTTCCAACAGGTATGTCTATCCAGCCAGCTCCCCTGCGCTGTCTGTCTATGAAGTGCACATAATTACATCACCCAGCTTTCCACACAGACTTTCCTCTGCTCCTAGCATTCTCATGGTATGTCTATCCAGCCAGCTCCCCTGCGCTGTCTGTCTATGAAGTGCACATAATTACATCACCCAGCTTTCCACACAGACTTTCCTCTGCTCCTAGCATTCTCATGGTATGTCTATCCAGCCAGCTCCCCTGCGCTGTCTGTCTATGAAGTGCACATAATTACATCACCCAGCTTTCCACACAGACTTTCCTCTGCTCCTAGCATTCTCATGGTATGTCTATCCAGCCAGCTCCCCTGCGCTGTCTGTCTATGAAGTGCACATAATTACATCACCCAGCTTTCCATACAGACTTTCCTCTGCTCCTAGCATTCTCATGGTATGCTTTTCAGCTAACCCCAGCATACCCTGTTATTTATGACCTTGTTTACTCAGGCCTGATTGTATGCATCTGGTCCACCCTTAATTCTCTGACCAAGATGAGCAGAGACCACTCCTCTCTGCTTCACACCTGAACGCACTTAGTTTGCCATATATTGCATAGTATAAGTCTGCATGGACTTCAGTCTGCAGTGTGATCCCTTAGAAGTGTGTCCTTAAAAGTGTGGATTACAGTAGAATTAAAACCTGAAAGATGTATACAGACTGTGCCCTGCTACCTGCCACCATCGCACTCTAACAAGCATCTCTATTCTTCCAACAGGTATGTCTATCCAGCCAGCTCCCCTGCGCTGTCTGTCTATGAAGTGCACATAATTACATCACCCAGCTTTCCACACAGACTTTCCTCTGCTCCTAGCATTCTCATGGTATGTCTATCCAGCCAGCTCCCCTGCGCTGTCTGTCTATGAAGTGCACATAATTACATCACCCAGCTTTCCACACAGACTTTCCTCTGCTCCTAGCATTCTCATGGTATGTCTATCCAGCCAGCTCCCCTGCGCTGTCTGTCTATGAAGTACACATAATTACATCACCCAGCTTTCCACACAGACTTTCCTCTGCTCCTAGCATTCTCATGGTATGTCTATCCAGCCAGCTCCCCTGCGCTGTCTGTCTATGAAGTGCACATAATTACATCACCCAGCTTTCCACACAGACTTTCCTCTGCTCCTAGCATTCTCATGGTATGTCTATCCAGCCAGCTCCCCTGCGCTGTCTGTCTATGAAGTGCACATAATTACATCACCCAGCTTTCCACACAGACTTTCCTCTGCTCCTAGCATTCTCATGGTATGCTTTTCAGCTAACCCCAGCATACCCTGTGTTATTTATGACCTTGTTTACTCAGGCCTGATTGTATGCATCTGGTCCACCCTTAATTCTCTGACCAAGATGAGCAGAGACCACTCCTCTCTGCTTCACACCTGAACGCACTTAGTTTGCCATATATTGCATAGTATAAGTCTGCATGGACTTCAGTCTGCAGTGTGATCCCTTAGAAGTGTGTCCTTAAAAGTGTGGATTACAGTAGAATTAAAACCTGAAAGATGTATACAGACTGTGCCCTGCTACCTGCCACCATCGCACTCTAACAAGCATCTCTATTCTTCCAACAGGTATGTCTATCCAGCCAGCTCCCCTGCGCTGTCTGTCTATGAAGTGCACATAATTACATCACCCAGCTTTCCACACAGACTTTCCTCTGCTCCTAGCATTCTCATGGTATGTCTATCCAGCCAGCTCCCCTGCGCTGTCTGTCTATGAAGTGCACATAATTACATCACCCAGCTTTCCACACAGACTTTCCTCTGCTCCTAGCATTCTCATGGTATGTCTATCCAGCCAGCTCCCCTGCGCTGTCTGTCTATGAAGTGCACATAATTACATCACCCAGCTTTCCACACAGACTTTCCTCTGCTCCTAGCATTCTCATGGTATGTCTATCCAGCCAGCTCCCCTGCGCTGTCTGTCTATGAAGTGCACATAATTACATCACCCAGCTTTCCACACAGACTTTCCTCTGCTCCTAGCATTCTCATGGTATGTCTATCCAGCCAGCTCCCCTGCGCTGTCTGTCTATGAAGTGCACATAATTACATCACCCAGCTTTCCACACAGACTTTCCTCTGCTCCTAGCATTCTCATGGTATGTCTATCCAGCCAGCTCCCCTGCGCTGTCTGTCTATGAAGTGCACATAATTACATCACCCAGCTTTCCACACAGACTTTCCTCTGCTCCTAGCATTCTCATGGTATGCTTTTCAGCTAACCCCAGCATACCCTGTGTTATTTATGACCTTGTTTACTCAGGCCTGATTGTATGCATCTGGTCCACCCTTAATTCTCTGACCAAGATGAGCAGAGACCACTCCTCTCTGCTTCACACCTGAACGCACTTAGTTTGCCATATATTGCATAGTATAAGTCTGCATGGACTTCAGTCTGCAGTGTGATCCCTTAGAAGTGTGTCCTTAAAAGTGTGGATTACAGTAGAATTAAAACCTGAAAGATGTATACAGACTGTGCCCTGCTACCTGCCACCATCGCACTCTAACAAGCATCTCTATTCTTCCAACAGGTATGTCTATCCAGCCAGCTCCCCTGCGCTGTCTGTCTATGAAGTGCACATAATTACATCACCCAGCTTTCCACACAGACTTTCCTCTGCTCCTAGCATTCTCATGGTATGTCTATCCAGCCAGCTCCCCTGCGCTGTCTGTCTATGAAGTGCACATAATTACATCACCCAGCTTTCCACACAGACTTTCCTCTGCTCCTAGCATTCTCATGGTATGTCTATCCAGCCAGCTCCCCTGCGCTGTCTGTCTATGAAGTGCACATAATTACATCACCCAGCTTTCCACACAGACTTTCCTCTGCTCCTAGCATTCTCATGGTATGTCTATCCAGCCAGCTCCCCTGCGCTGTCTGTCTATGAAGTGCACATAATTACATCACCCAGCTTTCCACACAGACTTTCCTCTGCTCCTAGCATTCTCATGGTATGTCTATCCAGCCAGCTCCCCTGCGCTGTCTGTCTATGAAGTGCACATAATTACATCACCCAGCTTTCCACACAGACTTTCCTCTGCTCCTAGCATTCTCATGGTATGTCTATCCAGCCAGCTCCCCTGCGCTGTCTGTCTATGAAGTGCACATAATTACATCACCCAGCTTTCCATACAGACTTTCCTCTGCTCCTAGCATTCTCATGGTATGCTTTTCAGCTAACCCCAGCATACCCTGTGTTATTTATGACCTTGTTTACTCAGGCCTGATTGTATGCATCTGGTCCACCCTTAATTCTCTGACCAAGATGAGCAGAGACCACTCCTCTCTGCTTCACACCTGAACGCACTTAGTTTGCCATATATTGCATAGTATAAGTCTGCATGGACTTCAGTCTGCAGTGTGATCCCTTAGAAGTGTGTCCTTAAAAGTGTGGATTACAGTAGAATTAAAACCTGAAAGATGTATACAGACTGTGCCCTGCTACCTGCCACCATCGCACTCTAACAAGCATCTCTATTCTTCCAACAGGTATGTCTATCCAGCCAGCTCCCCTGCGCTGTCTGTCTATGAAGTGCACATAATTACATCACCCAGCTTTCCACACAGACTTTCCTCTGCTCCTAGCATTCTCATGGTATGCTTTTCAGCTAACCCCAGCATACCCTGTGTTATTTATGACCTTGTTTACTCAGGCCTGATTGTATGCATCTGGTCCACCCTTAATTCTCTGACCAAGATGAGCAGAGACCACTCCTCTCTGCTTCACACCTGAACGCACTTAGTTTGCCATATATTGCATAGTATAAGTCTGCATGGACTTCAGTCTGCAGTGTGATCCCTTAGAAGTGTGTCCTTAAAAGTGTGGATTACAGTAGAATTAAAACCTGAAAGATGTATACAGACTGTGCCCTGCTACCTGCCACCATCGCACTCTAACAAGCATCTCTATTCTTCCAACAGGTATGTCTATCCAGCCAGCTCCCCTGCGCTGTCTGTCTATGAAGTGCACATAATTACATCACCCAGCTTTCCACACAGACTTTCCTCTGCTCCTAGCATTCTCATGGTATGTCTATCCAGCCAGCTCCCCTGCGCTGTCTGTCTATGAAGTGCACATAATTACATCACCCAGCTTTCCACACAGACTTTCCTCTGCTCCTAGCATTCTCATGGTATGTCTATCCAGCCAGCTCCCCTGCGCTGTCTGTCTATGAAGTGCACATAATTACATCACCCAGCTTTCCACACAGACTTTCCTCTGCTCCTAGCATTCTCATGGTATGTCTATCCAGCCAGCTCCCCTGCGCTGTCTGTCTATGAAGTGCACATAATTACATCACCCAGCTTTCCATACAGACTTTCCTCTGCTCCTAGCATTCTCATGGTATGCTTTTCAGCTAACCCCAGCATACCCTGTGTTATTTATGACCTTGTTTACTCAGGCCTGATTGTATGCATCTGGTCCACCCTTAATTCTCTGACCAAGATGAGCAGAGACCACTCCTCTCTGCTTCACACCTGAACGCACTTAGTTTGCCATATATTGCATAGTATAAGTCTGCATGGACTTCAGTCTGCAGTGTGATCCCTTAGAAGTGTGTCCTTAAAAGTGTGGATTACAGTAGAATTAAAACCTGAAAGATGTATACAGACTGTGCCCTGCTACCTGCCACCATCGCACTCTAACAAGCATCTCTATTCTTCCAACAGGTATGTCTATCCAGCCAGCTCCCCTGCGCTGTCTGTCTATGAAGTGCACATAATTACATCACCCAGCTTTCCACACAGACTTTCCTCTGCTCCTAGCATTCTCATGGTATGCTTTTCAGCTAACCCCAGCATACCCTGTGTTATTTATGACCTTGTTTACTCAGGCCTGATTGTATGCATCTGGTCCACCCTTAATTCTCTGACCAAGATGAGCAGAGACCACTCCTCTCTGCTTCACACCTGAACGCACTTAGTTTGCCATATATTGCATAGTATAAGTCTGCATGGACTTCAGTCTGCAGTGTGATCCCTTAGAAGTGTGTCCTTAAAAGTGTGGATTACAGTAGAATTAAAACCTGAAAGATGTATACAGACTGTGCCCTGCTACCTGCCACCATCGCACTCTAACAAGCATCTCTATTCTTCCAACAGGTATGTCTATCCAGCCAGCTCCCCTGCGCTGTCTGTCTATGAAGTGCACATAATTACATCACCCAGCTTTCCACACAGACTTTCCTCTGCTCCTAGCATTCTCATGGTATGCTTTTCAGCTAACCCCAGCATACCCTGTGTTATTTATGACCTTGTTTACTCAGGCCTGATTGTATGCATCTGGTCCACCCTTAATTCTCTGACCAAGATGAGCAGAGACCACTCCTCTCTGCTTCACACCTGAACGCACTTAGTTTGCCATATATTGCATAGTATAAGTCTGCATGGACTTCAGTCTGCAGTGTGATCCCTTAGAAGTGTGTCCTTAAAAGTGTGGATTACAGTAGAATTAAAACCTGAAAGATGTATACAGACTGTGCCCTGCTACCTGCCACCATCGCACTCTAACAAGCATCTCTATTCTTCCAACAGGTATGTCTATCCAGCCAGCTCCCCTGCGCTGTCTGTCTATGAAGTGCACATAATTACATCACCCAGCTTTCCACACAGACTTTCCTCTGCTCCTAGCATTCTCATGGTATGCTTTTCAGCTAACCCCAGCATACCCTGTGTTATTTATGACCTTGTTTACTCAGGCCTGATTGTATGCATCTGGTCCACCCTTAATTCTCTGACCAAGATGAGCAGAGACCACTCCTCTCTGCTTCACACCTGAACGCACTTAGTTTGCCATATATTGCATAGTATAAGTCTGCATGGACTTCAGTCTGCAGTGTGATCCCTTAGAAGTGTGTCCTTAAAAGTGTGGATTACAGTAGAATTAAAACCTGAAAGATGTATACAGACTGTGCCCTGCTACCTGCCACCATCGCACTCTAACAAGCATCTCTATTCTTCCAACAGGTATGTCTATCCAGCCAGCTCCCCTGCGCTGTCTGTCTATGAAGTGCACATAATTACATCACCCAGCTTTCCACACAGACTTTCCTCTGCTCCTAGCATTCTCATGGTATGCTTTTCAGCTAACCCCAGCATACCCTGTGTTATTTATGACCTTGTTTACTCAGGCCTGATTGTATGCATCTGGTCCACCCTTAATTCTCTGACCAAGATGAGCAGAGACCACTCCTCTCTGCTTCACACCTGAACGCACTTAGTTTGCCATATATTGCATAGTATAAGTCTGCATGGACTTCAGTCTGCAGTGTGATCCCTTAGAAGTGTGTCCTTAAAAGTGTGGATTACAGTAGAATTAAAACCTGAATTGAACCTGAAGGGAACTGAAGGTAACTAGCCACAGTCTTTGAAAAGAATGTTTCTGTTTGTTTTCACTTTCACCCCTATAATCCTTCACTTTCTGCTACCTCCCCTGATCCCTACACCTAGTAAGGAACTGTTCATCTCCTCTTCAATCCTCCCCATCCACCTCACCTCCTCCTCCAAACTGTTCCTTAACATACAATCCTCTGTCTCCAAGCACAGACAGCCCCCTCAAGCCCTCTCCTGCTCCCACCTGCTAACACTTTCTCTGCTCCTTCTTACTGCTGGTGATATCTCTCCAAATCCTGGTCCTCCTCACCATATTCCCACAATCATTTCTACCTCCCATCCACGCTCTAGCACAAACTTCCGTAACCTCTCTAACCTAATACCCATTCACCCAGCCCCCGCTTCCCCAGTCCCACTAACGGGAGCTCTGTGGAACGCTCGCTCTGTCTGCAACAAGCTCTCCTACATCCATGATCTCTTTGTTACTACCAAACTTTCCTTCCTTGCCATCACCGAAACCTGGCTCACCCCCTCTGACTCAGTCTCCCCTGCTGCACTCTCTTACGGTGGCTTCCACCTTTCCCACACACCCCGCCCCAGCAGCAAACATGGCGGAGGAGTTGGTTTTCTCCTGTCAGATAACTGCTCCTTCACCCGAATCCCACTGCCACCCTCTGTTACCCTCCCTTCCTTTGAGGTGCACTCTATGCGCATCTATTCCCCCACCAACCTCCAACTGGCTGTCATTTACCGCCCCCCAGGGCCAGCCACCATCTTCTTTGACCACTTCACCACCTGGCTACTTCATTTCCTTTCTGCGGACATCCCCACTATCATCATGGGCGACTTCAACATACCCATTGACACTTCCCTCTCAGCTGCCACTAAACTTCTATCTCTCACTTCCTCCTTCAGCCTCACTCAATGGTCTTCTGCAGCCACTCACAAAGACGGTCACACACTGGACCTCATCTTCACCCGCCTCTGCTCTCTATCTAACCTCTCTAACTCACCTCTTCCTCTCTCTGACCACAATTTTCTCACATTCTCATCTCTCTCCACTCCATGTCTACAATCCCCACCCCACAAACTTTCACACCCTCACAGAAATATTAAACATCTTGACCTACATTCATTCTCTGAATCCCTCCTCCCCCTCACAGGCATAAGTTCCATACACAATGCGGATGACGCTGCTGCTCTATATAATACCACAATAGCTGTAGCTTTGGAATCTGCTGCCCCACTTACACATACCAAAGCTCGCAAAATCAACAGACAGCCCTGGCACACCAGCCTGACCAAAGAACTTAGGCGAGCTTCCAGAGCTGCTGAGCGCAGATGGAAAAGATCCCACTCTAACGAGCACTTCATCGCATTCAAACAGTCCCTCACTACTTTCAAGACCACACTTGCCACAGCTAAACAAACCTACTTCTCATCTCTCATATCCTCCCTCTCTCACAACCCTAAACAGTTATTCAACACCTTCAATTCTCTCCTCCGTCCCCCAGCACCTCCTCCCTCCCCACTTATCTCTGCTGAAGACTTTGCCTCATTTTTCAAGCAGAAGATTGATAGCATTAGAGACAGTTTTGGTCAACAACCCCCAGAGCTCTTCCTCCCGATTTCACAGCCCTCCACCTCCAAAACCAACTTCTCCACCATTACAGAAGATCAACTCTCCACTCTACTCTCAAGATCACATCTCACCACCTGTGCACTTGACCCACTCCCATCCCACCTCATCCCAAACCTCACCACAATCTTCATCCCAACCCTAACCCATCTCTTCAACTTATCTCTAACAACTGGTGTTTTCCCCTCAAGCTTTAAACATGCCTCCATCACACCTATCCTCAAAAAGCCCTCTCTTGACCCATCCTCTGTATCTAGCTATCGCCCTATATCACTTCTCCCCTATGCCTCCAAACTACTGGAACAACACGTTTACCTTGAACTGTCCTCCCATCTCTCTTCCTGCTCCCTCTTTGACCGCCTACAATCTGGCTTCCGGTCACACCATTCCACCGAAACTGCCCTAACTAAAGTCACCAATGACCTCTTAACCGCCAAGAGCAAGCGACACTACTCTGTCCTCCTCTTCCTCGACCTGTCGGCTGCCTTTGACACAGTGGACCATTCCCTATAATTACAAACCCTCTCATCCCTTGGCATCGCAGACTTGGCCCTATCCTGGATCTCATCATACCTAACAGACCGGACATTCAGCGTCTCCCACTCACACACCACCTCCTCACCTCGCCCTCTATCTGTCGGAGTCCCACAAGGTTCAGTCCTTGGGCCCTTGCTCTTCTCCATTTACACCTTTGGCCTGGGACAGCTCATAGAATCTCATGGCTTTCAGTATCACCTCTATGCTGACGACACACAGATCTACATCTCTGGACCAGATATCACCTCCCTTCTAACCAGAATCCCTCAATGTCTGTCCACTATTTCATCCTTCTTCTCCGCTAGATTTTTGAAACTTAACATGGACAAAACAGAATTCATCATCTTTCCCCCATCTCACGCGACCCCCCCCAACGAACCTATCAATTACAGTAAATGGCTGCCCACTCTCCCCAGTCCCACAAGCTCGCTGCCTCGGGGTAATCCTTGACGCTGATCTCTCCTTCGAACCACATATCCAAGCCCTTTCCACTTCCTGCCGACTGCAACTCAAAAATATTTCACGAATCCGTTCATTCCTCAACCATGAATCTGCAAAAACCCTAGTCCATGCCCTCATCATCTCTCGCCTTGACTACTGCAACCTCCTGCTCTGTGGCCTCCCCGCTAACACTCTCGCACCCCTCCAATCTATTCTAAACTCTGCTGCCCGACTAATCCACCTGTCCCCCCGCTATTCCCCGGCCTCTCCCCTCTGTCAATCCCTTCACTGGCTCCCCATTGCCCAGAGACTCCACTACAAAACCCTAACCATGACGTACAAAGCCATCCACAACCTGTCTCCTCCATACATCTGTGACCTCGTCTCCCGGTACTTACCTACCCGCAACCTCCGATCCTCACAAGATCTCCTACTCTACTCCCCTCTTATCTCCTCTTCCCACAATCGTATACAAGATTTCTCTCGCGTATCACCCCTACTCTGGAACCCTCTACCACAACACATCAGACTCTCGCCTACCATCGAAACCTTCAAAAAGAACCTGAAGACCCACCTCTTCAGACAAGCCTACAACCTGCAGCTACCATCGATCGACCAAACCGCTGCATGACCATCTCTACCCTCACCTACTGTATTCTCACCCATCCCTTGTAGGTTGTGAGCCCTCGCGGGCAGGGTCCTCATTCCTCCTGTACCAGTTATGACTTGTATTGTTTAAGATTATTGTACTTGTTTTCATTATGTATACCCCTCCTCACATGTAAAGCGCCACGGAATAAATGGCGCTATAACAATAAATAATAATAATAATAATAATAATAATAATATTCATTCGCACTCTTCAACATTGAAAATGCAAACCTAAGAAGATAAAGTCATGCAATTATCGAATGCACAGGATGCTAGAATTAATAGACATGATAATGATCTGTAAATGTAAACAACATTTTCAAAACATCTTGATATAGTCAGAATGAGCGCAATGTGCAGAAATACATGTACTTCCACACGTTGTCTGCTTTCATTGAGGCTATTATTCAGTGTCTGATTAATGTTTTGCCATGCTGAATGCACTTGGCAAATCATCAAGATTCACAGCTGGCAGCTTCCTTTGCAATTCCTAATCAAAGACTTTTCAGATGTGGTTGATTTGAGACACTGCAAAACATCAAGACATGATAGCACATTTAGGCTATGCAGGCTGCTTACAGCAGGGGTGTCAAACTGCATTCCTCGAGGGCTGCAAACAGGTCATGTTTTCAGGATTTCCTTATACTGCACAGGTGATAATTTAATCACCAACTCATTATTTGTGTAAGTGATTAAATTATCACTTGTGCAGTACAAGGAAATCCTGAAAACATGACCTGTTTGCAGCCCTCAAGGAATGCAGTTTGACACCCCTGGCTTACAGTATATATATATATATATATATATATATATATATATATATATATATATATATATATATTTATTGTGAATAAGTCACTGGTAAAGTACTGGAGGGGAGATATTTGTCACTACGCTTAACCCCTTCACCCCCAAGGGTGGTTTGCACGTTAATGACCGGGCCAATTTTTACAATTCTGACCACTGTCCCTTTATGAGGTTATAACTCTGGAACGCTTCAATGGATCCCAGTGATTCTGACAGTGTTTTCTCGTGACATACTGTACTTCATGATAGTTGTAAAATTTATTTGATATTACCTGCGTTTATTTGTGAAAAAAATGGAAATTTGGCGAAAATGTTGAAAATTTTGCAATTTTCCAAATTGAATTTTTATGCAATTAAATCACAGAGATATATCACACAAAATATTTAATAAGTAACATTTCCCACATGTCTACTTTACATCAGCACAAATTTGGAACCCAAATTTTTATTGTTAGGGAGCTATAAGGGTTAAAAGTTGACCAGCAATTTCTCATTTTTACAACACCATTTTTTAGGGACCATATTTCATTTGAAGTCATTGTGAGGGGTCTATATGATAGAAAATACCCAAGTGTGACACCATTCTAAAAACTGCACCCCTCAAGGTGCTCAAAACCACATTCAAGAAGTTTATTAACCCTTCAGGTGATTCACAGGAATTTTTGGAATGTTTAAATAAAAATGAACATTTACAGTGGGGCAAAAAAGTATTTAGTCAGTCAGCAATAGTGCAAGTTCCACCACTTAAAAAGATGAGAGGCGTCTGTAATTTACATCATAGGTAGACCTCAACTACGGTAGACAAACTGAGAAAAAAAAATCCAGAAAATCACATTGTCTGTTTTTTTATCATTTTATTTGCATATTATGGTGGAAAATAAGTATTTGGTCAGAAACAAAATTTCATCTCAATACTTTGTAATATATCCTTTGTTGGCAATGACAGAGGTCAAACGTTTTCTGTAAGTATTCACAAGGTTGCCACACACTGTTGTTGGTATGTTGGCCCATTCCTCCATGCAGATCTCCTCTAGAGCAGTGATGTTTTTGGCTTTTTGCTTGGCAACACGGACTTTCAACTCCCTCCAAAGGTTTTCTATAGGGTTGAGATCTGGAGACTGGCTAGGCCACTCCAGGACCTTGAAATGCTTCTTACGAAGCCACTCCTTCGTTGCCCTGGCGGTGTGCTTTGGATCATTGTCATGTTGAAAGACCCAGCCACGTTTCATCTTCAATGCCCTTGCTGATGGAAGGAGGTTTGCACTCAAAATCTCACGATACATGGCCCCATTCATTCTTTCATGTACCCGGATCAGTCGTCCTGGCCCCTTTGCAGAGAAACAGCTCCAAAGCATGATGTTTCCACCACCATGCTTTACAGTAGTGTTATGACCCCAATGGCGAGGGTCTCAGAGGAACGTGGAAGTCTGCAAGATACAAAAATCCAGCTCATAGGGCAGTGGTAACTGGGTTGACCATATATCTACTCCTAACGCCAACACTAGAAGTAGCCGGGGGTCATACCTACGTTGATCCTAGATGACTCGCGCCAGCCGGAGAATCTAAATACCCCTAGTAGAGGAAAACAAAGACCTCTCTTGCCTCCAGAGAAAGGGACCCCAAAGCAGGATAGAAGCCCCCCACAAATAATAACGGTGAGGTAAGAGGAAATGACAAACACAGAAATGAACCAGGTTTAGCACAGAGAGGCCCGCTAACTAATAGCAGAATATAGAAAGGTAACTTATATGGTCAACAAAAAACCCTATCAAAAATCCACACTGGAAATTCAAGAACCCCCGAACCGTCTAACGGTCCGGGGGGAGAACACCAGCGCCCTAGAGCTTCCAGCAAAAGTCAGGATACAGATTAGGAACAAGCTGGACAAAAATACAAAACCAAAAACAAATAGCAAAAAGCAAAGTAAATGACTTAGCTGAAAAACCGGACCAGGATCAGTAGACAAGAGCACAGCAGATTAGCTCTGATAACTACGTTGCCAGGCATAGAACTGAGTGTCCAGGGAGCTTATAAAGCAACGCCCCTAACTAACGACCCAGGTGCGGATAAAAGGAAAGACAGAAAAACCAGAGTCAAAAAACTAGTAACCACTAGAGGGAGCCAAAAAGCAAATTCACAACAGTACCCCCCCCTTAGTGAGGGGTCACCGAACCCTCACCACGACCACCAGGGCGATCAGGATGAGCGGCATGAAAGGCACGAACTAAATCGGCCGCATGAACATCAGAGGCGACCACCCAGGAATTATCCTCCTGACCATAGCCCTTCCACTTGACCAGGTACTGAAGTCTTCGCCTGGAGAGGCGAGAATCCAAGATCTTCTCCACCACGTACTCCAACTCGCCCTCAACCAACACCGGAGCAGGAGGCTCAGCAGAAGGAACTACAGGCACAACGTACCGCCGCAACAAGGACCTATGAAATACATTGTGAATAGCAAACGACACAGGAAGATCCAGACGAAAAGATACAGGATTAAGGATTTCCAATATCTTGTAAGGACCAATAAAACGAGGTTTAAATTTGGGAGAGGAGACCTTCATAGGAACAAAGCGGGAAGAAAGCCATACCAAATCCCCAACGCGTAGTCGGGGACCCACACCGCGGCGGCGGTTGGCAAAGCGCTGAGCCCTCTCCTGTGACAACTTCAAGTTGTCCACCACATGATTCCAGATCCGCTGCAACCTATCCACCACAGAATCCACCCCAGGACAGTCAGAAGACTCCACATGACCTGAAGAAAAGCGAGGATGGAAACCAGTGTTGCAGAAAAAAGGCGAAACCAAGGTGGCGGAACTAGCCCGATTATTAAGGGCAAACTCAGCCAACGGCAAGAATGTCACCCAATCGTCCTGATCAGCAGAGACAAAACACCTCAAATAAGCCTCCAAAGTCTGATTGGTTCGCTCCGTCTGTCCATTAGTCTGAGGATGGAAAGCAGAGGAAAACGACAAATCAATGCCCATCCTACTACAAAAGGATCGCCAGAACCTGGAAACGAACTGGGATCCTCTATCTGACACAATATTCTCAGGGATGCCGTGCAAACGAACCACGTTCTGGAAAAACACAGGAACCAGATCGGAAGAGGAAGGCAGCTTAGGCAAAGGAACCAAATGGACCATCTTGGAGAAGCGATCACATATCACCCAGATAACAGACATGCCCTGAGATAGCGGAAGATCAGAAATGAAATCCATGGAGATATGTGTCCAAGGTCTCTTCGGGACAGGCAAGGGCAAGAGCAACCCGCTGGCACGAGAACAGCAAGGCTTAGCTCTAGCACAAGTCCCACAGGACTGCACAAATGACCGCACATCCCTTGACAAAGAAGGCCACCAAAAGGACCTGGCCACCAGATCTCTGGTGCCAAAAATTCCCGGGTGACCTGCCAACACCGAGGAATGAACCTCGGAAATGACTCTGCTGGTCCACTTATCCGGAACAAACAGTCTGTCAGGTGGACAAGACTCAGGCCTATCAGCTTGAAATCTCTGCAACACACGTCGCAGATCCGGAGAAATAGCTGATAAGATAACTCCATCCTTAAGAATACCAACAGGATCAGCGACTCCAGGAGCATCAGGCACAAAGCTCCTAGAAAGAGCATCGGCCTTCACATTCTTTGAACCTGGTAAATACGAGACAACAAAATCAAAGCGGGAGAAAAACAATGACCAGCGGGCCTGTCTCGGATTAAGGCGTTTAGCAGACTCGAGATACATCAGATTTTTGTGATCAGTCAAGACCACCACACGATGCTTAGCACCCTCGAGCCAATGACGCCACTCCTCAAATGCCCACTTCATGGCCAACAACTCCCGATTGCCCACATCATAATTTCGCTCGGCAGGCGAAAACTTCCTAGAGAAAAAGGCACAAGGTTTCATAACAGAGCAACCAGGGCCTCTCTGCGACAAAACGGCCCCTGCTCCAATCTCCGAAGCATCCACCTCAACCTGAAAGGGAAGTGAGACATCGGGCTGGCACAAAACAGGCGCCGAAGTAAACCGGCGTTTCAACTCCTGGAAAGCCTCCACGGCAGCAGGAGCCCAGTTAGCTACATCGGAGCCCTTCTTGGTCATATCCGTCAAAGGTTTCACAACGCTAGAAAAATTAGCGATAAAACGACGGTAGAAGTTAGCGAAACCCAAGAACTTCTGAAGACTCTTAACTGACGAGGGCTGAGTCCAATCAATAATAGCTCGGACCTTGACCGGGTCCATCTCCACAGCAGAAGGGGAAAAAATAAACCCCAAAAAGGGAACCTTCTGTACACCAAAGAGACACTTTGAGCCTTTGACAAACAAAGAATTTTCACGCAAAATTTTAAAGACCAACCTGACCTGCTCCACATGCGAGTCCCAATCATCAGAAAAAACCAAAATATCATCCAGATAAACGATCAAAAATTTATCCAGATACTTCCGGAAAATGTCATGCATAAAGGACTGAAAAACTGAAGGCGCATTGGAGAGCCCAAAAGGCATCACCAAGTACTCAAAATGACCTTCGGGCGTATTGAATGCGGTTTTCCATTCATCACCTTGCTTAATGCGCACAAGGTTGTACGCACCACGAAGGTCTATCTTGGTGAACCACTTGGCACCTTTAATTCGGGCAAACAAGTCAGACAACAGCGGCAGAGGATACTGAAATTTGACAGTGATCTTATTTAAAAGCCGATAATCAATACAAGGCCTCAAAGATCCGTCCTTTTTAGCCACAAAAAAGAATCCTGCACCAAGAGGGGAAGAAGACGGACGAATATGTCCTTTCTCCAAAGACTCCTTGATATACGAACGCATAGCGGTATGTTCAGGTACCGACAGATTAAAGAGTCTTCCCTTAGGAAATTTACTGCCTGGAATCAAATCTATAGCACAGTCACAGTCCCTATGAGGAGGCAATGCACTGGACCTGGACTCGCTAAAGACATCCTGATAATCAGACAAATACTCCGGAACTTCCGAAGGCGTAGAAGAAGCAATAGACACAGGCAGGATATCCCCATGAATACCACGACAGCCCCAACTAGAAACTGACATAGCCTTCCAGTCCAGGACGGGATTATGGGTCTGTAACCATGGCAGCCCTAAAACAACCAAATCATGCATTTTATGTAAAACAAGAAAACGTATCACCTCGCGGTGTTCAGGAGTCATGCACATGGTAACCTGTGTCCAATACTGCGGTTTATTTGCTGCCAATGGCGTAGCATCAATACCCCTAAGAGGAATAGGATTTTCTAATGGTTCAAGAGTAAAACCACAGCGCTTAGCAAATGACAGATCCATAAGACTCAGGGCAGCACCTGAATCTACAAACGCCATGACAGGATAAGACGACAGTGAGCAAATCAAAGTTACAGACAGAATAAAATTTAGGTTGCAAATTTCCAGCGGTGACCGGACCAACAACCTTAGCTATACGTTTAGAGCATGCTGAGATAACATGTGTAGAATCACCACAGTAGTAGCACAAGCCATTCCGGCGTCTATGAATTTTCCGCTCATTTCTGGTCAGGATTCTATCACATTGCATTAAATCAGGTGTCTGTTCAGACAACACCATGAGGGAATTTGCGGTTTTTCTATCACATTGCACCGAATTAGGTGTCTGTTCAGACAACACCATGAGGGAATTTGCGGTCTTGCGCTCCCGCAATCGCCGGTCAATTTGAATAGCCAGTGCCATAGCATCATTCAGACCTGTGGGAATGGGAAAACCCACCATAACATCTTTAATGGCATCAGAAAGACCATTTCTAAAATTAGCGGCCAGTGCACAGTCGTTCCAATGTGTCAGCACGGACCATTTCCGAAATTTTTGGCAATACACTTCAGCCTCGTCCTGCCCCTGAGACATAGCCAGCAGGGCCTTTTCTGCCTGAATCTCAAGATTGGGTTCCTCATAAAGTAAACCGAGCGCCAGAAAAAACGCATCAATATCAGCCAATGCCGGATCTCCTGGCGCCAGCGAAAAAGCCCAATCTTGAGGGTCACCCCGTAAGAACGAAATAACAATTTTTACTTGCTGAGCGGAGTCTCCAGATGAACAGGGTCTCAGGGACAAAAACAATTTACAATTATTCTTGAAATTCCTAAACTTAAACCTGTCTCCGGAAAACAGTTCAGGAATCGGTATCTTAGGTTCTGACCCAGGACTTCTGATAACATAATCTTGTAAGCCCTGCACACGAGTAGCCAGCTGGTCCACACTTGTAATCAAGGTCTGGACATTCATGTCTGCAGCAAGCATAAGCCACTCTGAGGTAAAGGGGATGAAGAAAAAAAAAAAAAAAAAAAAAATGAGAGAGGAGAAAAAAAAAAAAACTCAGAATCTTCTTTCTTATAATCCCTCTTTTGCAATGCATTAAACATTTAATATAGGCCTGGCAAACTGTTATGACCCCAATGGCGAGGGTCTCAGAGGAACGTGGAAGTCTGCAAGATACAAAAATCCAGCTCATAGGGCAGTGGTAACTGGGTTGACCATATATCTACTCCTAACGCCAACACTAGAAGTAGCCGGGGGTCATACCTACGTTGATCCTAGATGACTCGCGCCAGCCGGAGAATCTAAATACCCCTAGTAGAGGAAAACAAAGACCTCTCTTGCCTCCAGAGAAAGGGACCCCAAAGCAGGATAGAAGCCCCCCACAAATAATAACGGTGAGGTAAGAGGAAATGACAAACACAGAAATGAACCAGGTTTAGCACAGAGAGGCCCGCTAACTAATAGCAGAATATAGAAAGGTAACTTATATGGTCAACAAAAAACCCTATCAAAAATCCACACTGGAAATTCAAGAACCCCCGAACCGTCTAACGGTCCGGGGGGAGAACACCAGCGCCCTAGAGCTTCCAGCAAAAGTCAGGATACAGATTAGGAACAAGCTGGACAAAAATACAAAACCAAAAACAAATAGCAAAAAGCAAAGTAAATGACTTAGCTGAAAAACCGGACCAGGATCAGTAGACAAGAGCACAGCAGATTAGCTCTGATAACTACGTTGCCAGGCATAGAACTGAGTGTCCAGGGAGCTTATAAAGCAACGCCCCTAACTAACGACCCAGGTGCGGATAAAAGGAAAGACAGAAAAACCAGAGTCAAAAAACTAGTAACCACTAGAGGGAGCCAAAAAGCAAATTCACAACACAGTAGGTATGGTGTTTGATGGATGCAACTCAGTATTCTTTTTCCTCCAAACACGACAAGTTGTGTTTCTACCAAACAGTTCCAGTTTGGTTTCATCAGACCATAGGACATTCTCCCAAAACTCCTCTGGATCATCCAAATGCTCTCTAGCAAACTTCAGACGGGCCTGGACATGTACTGGCTTAAGCAGTGGGACACGTCTGGCACTGCAGGATCTGAGTCCATGGTGGCGTAGTGTGTTACTTATGGTAGGCCTTGTTACATTGGTCCCAGCTCTCTGCAGTTCATTCACTAGGTCCCCCCGCGTGGTTCTGGGATTTTTGCTCACCGTTCTTGTGATCATTCTGACCCCACGGGGTGGGATTTTGCGTGGAGCCCCAGATCGAGGGAGATTATCCGTGGTCTTGTATGTCTTCCATTTTCTAATTATTGCTCCCACTGTTGATTTCTTCACTCCAAGCTGGTTGGCTATTGCAGATTCAGTCTTCCCAGCCTGGTGCAGGGCTACAATTTTGTTTCTGGTGTCCTTTGACAGCTCTTTGGTCTTCACCATAGTGGAGTTTGGAGTCAGACTGTTTGAGGGTGTGCACAGGTGTCTTTTTATACTGATAACAAGTTTAAACAGGTGCCATTACTACAGGTAATGAGTGGAGGAAAGAGGAGACTCTTAAAGAAGAAGTTACAGGTCTGTGAGAGCCAGAAATCTTGATTGTTTGTTTCTGGCCAAATACTTATTTTCCACCATAATATGCAAATAAAATGATAGAAAAACAGACAATGTGATTTTCTGGATTTTTTTTTCTCAGTTTGTCTCCCATAGTTGAGGTCTACCTATGATGTAAATTACAGACGCCTCTCATCTTTTTAAGTGGTGGAATTTGCACTATTGCTGACTGACTAAATACTTGTTTGCCCCACTGTAACTTTTTTTCACAAAAAATTTACTTCAGCTCCAATTTGTTTTATTTTACCAAGGGTAACAGGAGAAAATGGACCCCAAAAGTTGTTGTACAATTTGTCCTGAGTACACCGATACCCCATATGTGGGGGTAAACCACTGTTTGGGTGCATGACAGAGCTCGGAAGCGAAGGAGCGCCATTTGACTTTTCAATGCAAAATTGACAGGAATTGAGATGGGACGCCATGTTGCGTTTGGAGAGCCACTGATGTGCCTAAACATTGAAACTCCCCACAAGTGACACCATTTTAGAAAGTAGACCCCCTAAGGAACTTATCTAGAGGTGTGGTGAGCACTTTGATCCACCAAGTGCTTCACAGAAGTTTATAATGCAGAACCGTAAAAATAAAAAATCATATTTTTTCACAAAAATTATCTTTTCGCCCCCAATTTTTTATTTTCCCAAGAGTAAGAGAAGAAATTGGACACCAAAAGTTGTTGTACAATTTGTCCTGAGTACACCGATACCCCATATGTGGGGGTAAACCACTGTTTGGGTGCATGACAGAGCTCGGAAGCGAAGGAACGCCATTTGACTTTTCAATGCAAAATTGACTGGAATTAAGATGGGGACACCATGTGCGTTTGGAGAGCCCCTGATGTGCCTAAATATTGAAACCCCCCAAAAGTGACACCATTTTGGAAAGTAGACCCCCTATAGAACTAATCTAGATGTGTGGTGAGCACTTTGACCCACCAAGTGCTTCACAGAAGTTTATAATGCAGAACCGTAAAAATAAAAAATCATATTTTTTCACAAAAATTATCTTTTCGCCCCCAATTTTTTATTTTCCCAAGAGTAAGGGAAGAAATTGGACACCAAAAGTTGTTGTACAATTTGTCCTGAGTACACCGATACCCCATATGTGGGGGTAAACCACTGTTTGGGCGCATGACAGTGCTCGGAAGCGAAGGAGCGCCATTTGACTTTTCAATGCAAAATTGACTGGAATTAAGATGGGGACACCATGTTGCGTTTGGAGAGCCCCTGATGTGCCTAAATATTGAAACCCCCCAAGATTGACACCATTTTGGAAAGTAGACCCCCTAAGGAACTTATCTAGAGGTGTGGTGAGCACTTTGACCCACCAAGGGCTTCACAGAAGTTTATAATGCAGAACCGTAAAAATAAAAAATCATATTTTTTCACAAAAATTATCTCTTCGCCCCCAATTTTTTATTTTTCCAAGAGTAAGAGTAGAAATTGGACCCCAAAAGTTGTTGTACAATTTGTCCTGAGTACGCTGATACCCCATATGTGGGGGTAAACCACTGTTTGGGCACATGGGAGAGCTTGAAAGGGAAGGAGCGCCGTTTGACTTTTCAATGCAAAATTGACAGGAATTGAGATGGGACGCCATGTTGCGTTTGGAGAGCCCCTAATGTACCTAAACAGTAGAAACCCCCCACAAGTGACACCATTTTGGAAAGTAGACCCCCTAAGGAACTTATCTAGATGTGTTGTGAGCGCTTTGACCCACCAAGGGCTTCACAGAAGTTTATAATGCAGAGCCGTAAAAATCAAACAAAAATTTTTTCCCACAAAAATTATTTTTTAGCCCCCAGTTTTGTATTTTCCCGAGGGTAACAGGAGAAATTGGACCCCAAAATTTGTTGTCCAATTTGTCCTGAGTGCGCTGATACCCCATATGTTGGGGGGAACCACTGTTTGGAAGCATGGGAGGGCTCGGAAGGGAAGGAGCGCCATTTGGAATGCAGACTTAGATGGAATGGTCTGCAGGCATCACATTGCGTTTGCAGAGCCCCTAATGTACCTGAACAGTAGAAACCCCCCACAAGTGACCCCATATTGGAAACTAGACCCCCCAAGGAACTTATCTAGATGTGTTGTGAGAACTTTGAGCCCCCAAGTGTTTCACTACAGTTTATAACGCAGAGCCGTGAAAATTAAAAAATCTTTTTTTTTCCCCACAAAAATTATTTTTTAGCCCCCAGTTTTGTATTTTCCCAAGGGTATCCGGAGAAATTGGACCCCAAAAGTTGTTGTCCAATTTGTCCTGAGTACGCTGATACCCCATATGTTGGGGTAAACCCCTGTTTGGGCACACGGGAGAGCTCGGAAGGGAAGGAGCACTGTTTTAGTTTTTCAACGCAGAATTGGCTGGAATTGAGATTGGATGCCATGTCGCGTTTGGAGAGCCCTTGATGTGCCTAAACAGTGGAAACCCCCCAAATTATAACTGAAACCCTAATCCAAACACACCCCTAACCCTAATCCCAACAGTAACCCTAACCACACCTCTAACCCTGACACACCCCTAACCCTAATCCCAACCCTATTCCCAACCGTAAATGTAATCTAAATCCTAACCGTAACTTTAGCCCCAACCCTAATTGCAGCCTTAACCCTAGCCCTAACCCTAACCCTAGCCCTAACCCTAACCCTAGCCATAAACCTAGCCCTAGCCCTAACCCTAGCCCTAACACTAGCCCTAACCCTAGCCCTAACCCTAACCCTAGCCCTAACCCTAGCCCTAACCCTAACCATAACCCTAGCCCTAACCCTAGCCCTAACACTAACCCTAACCCTAGCCCTAACCCTAACCCTAACCCTAGCCCTAACCCTAGCCCTAACCCTAACCCTAGCCCTAACCCTAGCCCTAACCCTAACCCTAATGGGAAAATGGAAATAAATACATTTTTTAATTTTTCCTTAAATAATGGGGTGAGGAAGGGAGGTTTGATTTACTTTTATAGTGGGTTTTTTAGCGGATTTTTATGATTGGCAGCCGTCACACACTGAAAGACGCTTTTTATTGCAAAAAATATTTTTTGCGTTACCACATTTTGAGAGCTATAATTTTTCCATATTTTGGTCCACAGAGTCATGTGAGGTTGTGTTTTTTGCGGGACGAGTTGACGTTTTTATTGGTAACATTTTCGGGCACGTGACATTTTTTGATCGCTTTTTATTCCGATTTTTGTGAGGCAGAATGACCAAAAACCAGCTATTCATGAATTTCTTTTGGGGGAGGCGTTTATACTGTTCCGCGTTTGGTAAAATGGATAAAGCAGTTTTATTCTTCGGGTCAGTACGATTACAGCGATACCTCATTTATATCATTTTTTTATGTTTTGGCGTTTTTATACGATAAAAACTATTTTACAGAAAAAATAATAATTTTTGCATCGCTTTATTCTCAGGACTATAACTTTTTTATTTTTTTGCTGATGATGCTGTATGGTGGCTCATTTTTTGCGGGTCAAGATGCCGTTTTCAGCGGTACCATGTTTATTTATATACGTCTTTTTGATTGCGTGTTATTCCACTTTTTGTTCGGTGGTATGATAATAAAGCGTTGCTTTTTGCGTCGTTTTTTTTTTTTCTTACGTGTTTACTGAAGGGGTTACCTAGTGGGCCAGTTTTATAGGTCGGGTCGTTACGGACGCGGCGATACTAAATATGTGTACTTTTATTGTTTTTTTTTTTTATTTAGATAAAGAAATGTATTTATGGGAATAATATTTTTTTTTTCATTATTTAGGATTTTTTTTTTTTTTTTTACACATTTGTAAATTTTTTTTTTAACTTTTTTACTTGGTCCCAGGTGGGGACATCACAGATCGATGATCTGACAGTTTGCACAGCACTGTGTCAGATCACCGATCTGTCTCAGGGCACTGCAGGCTTCACAGTGCCTGCTCTGAGCAGGCTCTGTGAAGCCACCTCCCTCCCTGCAGGACCCGGATGCCGTGGCCATCTTGGATCCGGGCCTGGAGCAGGGAGGGAGGTACGGAGACCCTCGCAGCAACGCGATCACATCGCGTTGCTGCGGGGGGCTCAGGGCAGTCCGCAGGGAGCCCCCTCACTGCGCGATGCTTCCCTGTACCGCCGGCACATCGCGATCATGTTTGATCGCGGTGTGCCAGGGGTTAATGTGCCGGGAGCTGTCCGTGACCGCTCCTGGCACATAGTGCTGGATGTCAGCTGCAATAGGCAGCTGACACCCGGCCGCGATCGGCCGCTCTCCCCCCGTGAGCGTGGCCGATCGCGTATGATGTACTATCCCGTCGGTGGTCATAGGGGCCCACCCCACCTCGACGGGATAGTACGTCAGATGACAGGAAGGGGTTAATGGAGTTAGTGATATAAAGCCAGAGTATTTCAAGCACACTAAAGTGTTGTGAGGCTTAAGCAAAAAGTTGCATGAATGGGCTGGTTTATGTGGGCATTCATAGAGTTGGTGGGAGAATTCCCACCTTATCTCCACCTGCACTATTGTGTACTGACAGGACCTGTGTGTTGTGACAGCAGGGTGCAGTGTATCTGGAGAGGGAGCATTCCAGGAAAGTGTTTCTGAGAAAGGTCAGGAATAAGCTCAGAACTACAAGAGAGGACCTGGTTAATGACCTGAAGAGAGCTGGGATCACAGTCTCAAAAATTACCGTTAGTAACACACTACACTGTCATGGATTAAAACCGGCAGGGCATGCAAAGTCCCCCTGCTCACGCCAGCTTGTGTGAAGTTCACCAATGACCATCTGGAGGAGGCATGGGAGAAGATCATGTAGTTAGGTGAGACCAAAATAGAACTTTTTGGTATCAACTCCACTCGCCGCATTTGGAGGAAGAAGAATGAGTACAACCCCAAGAACACTGTCCCAACTGTGAAGCAGTGTGTGAGAAACATCATACTTTGGGTGCTTTTGTGCAAAGGGGGCTGGATGACCTGTTGAAGCGCAAAGTAAGTGTGAAACGATCGTTGTCTGTATTTGCTCCACTGTTTTATCTGCCTGCTGTTGGTATGATGATGCCACAATAAAGGATTTTGTTGCATGGGATGGTATTTGCCAATCAGCTTTCTTTTCAATGGACATACAGATTTTTTTTCTTTGGAAGTGGCACTCATAATCCCTGGTGTGCGTGCAGCTTCATTAACCCAAGGTCATACAGCTGTGCCTTCATCCTGCTTCTCTCTGGTATGTCAAAAAGGGCAGGATGACTGCACTGTATTGAAGGGAGGATAGATGGGGTCATGTCTCACAAGATTTTGGCCAACAACTTCCTACCCTCAGTAATTAAAATTGAAGTTGGGTCATCATGGCTAGGTCTTTCAGCATGACAATGACTAGAAACACACAGCCAGTGCAACTAAGGAGTGGCTTCATTGGAAGCATTTCAGGTTGCTGCAGTGGCCTAGCCAGTCTTCAGACCTGGAACCAAAAGAAAAAAGTGAGCTGAAACTCAATGCTGCTGTCATGGTTCTATTTGTCATGCAGCAATATGGTGTGCCTAGGGTTACTCTTGGTAGCCTCCCTTTGGCTTCTGTGGTTCCATGCCTTGTCGGTTATACTCTTGTCCTTGGCTGAGGTAGTTGACCCCGTTGTCACTGTGTCTTGTTCCTGTGTTTTGGTGTGTTTGTATGGTTCTGACCTGGTCTGTTTTCCCATTGTGATTCTGGTTTCTGAATTTGTACTGTATTTGCTCTCTCAGCTCTGACTTCTGCTTTTCCCTGGTTATGCTTTTTGCTCTCCCTTTTAGGTAATGTTCCTCCTGTCTGGTATCACTGACCTCGGCGTTCTTTTGACTTCCCCCTTTCTCGTGCCCCACTATGCGCTTACCCCTATTGGGTCCTGGTGCCACCGCCGCACTCCTGTCCTACGCTGCAGACCTGTGGGAGGCCCTATGATCGGCGGTCATGTGCGCAGGTCCTGTTGCAGCATTCTCCTAAACTGCCACGCCGCTCTGATTGGGAGCTCTGTCAGACTGTTCCTCTCCCAGCTGCCCTGTCCACCAAGCTCCTTGGTGAGTCTCCCCCTGGCGAACTGCGATAGCTGCCCAGCCACAGACCGAAACCTGAAAGATCTGGAGATGATCTGTAAGGATGAGTGGGCCGAAAACCTTGCTGCAATGTATGCAAAATTGATCAACAACTACAGGAAATGTCTAACCTCTGTAATTGCAAACAAAGGTTCTTGTACCAAATATTAAGTTCTGTTTTACTATTGCATCAAATGCTTATTTCATGCAATAAAATGCAAACTATATAAAAATCATACAATGTGATTTTCTGGATTTTATTTAGATTATATCTCACTCTGTTGAAGTGTAATTATTATTACTTATTTTCCCCACTCTATACTGATGAGCAAAAGGGTAATCATTAGGGTTGAGCAAAACGGGTCGGCCATTTTCAGATGTAGCCGACTTTTGGCAAAGTCGGGTTTCATGAAACACAACCCGACCCCTGTGTGGGGTCGGCCATGAAGTCGGCGATCTTCTGAATCTGGTATCGGAATTCCGATCCCGAGTTCCGATATGTTTGCAATATCGGAAATCAGTATCGGAATCCATATTTAAGTGTAAAATAAAGAATTAAAATAAAAATTATCGCTATACTTAACCTCTGACGCGCCCTGGTACCAACCGGCAGTCTTTCTTCCTTCGAATCAGTGCTTGCAGGACCTTGCGGTGACGTCGCGGCTTGTGATTGGTCGCGCGACCGCCCATGTGACCGCTCGCGCGACCAATCACAAGCCGCGACATCACCGCAAGGTCCTGCAAGCGCTGATTCTTAGGAAGGAAGGCTGCCGGAAAGAAGCAGGGCGCGTCCGAGGGTGAGTATATACCTAATAGGAATATACTCACCCTCGGACGCGCCCTGCTTCTTTCTGGCAGCTTTCCTTCCTAAGAATCAGCGCTTGCAGGACCTTGCGGTGACATCGCGGCTTGTGATTGGTCGCGCGAGCGGTCAAATGGGCGGTCGCGCGACCAATCACAAGCAGCGACGTCACCGCAAGGTCCTGCAAGCGCTGATTCGAAGGAAGGAAGGTTCCCGGTTAGTACCAGGGCGCGTCCGAGGGTGAGTATAGCGATATTTTTTATTTTAATTCTTTATTTTACACTTAAATATGGATCGCAGGGCCTGAAGGAGAGTTTCCTCTCCTTCAGACCCTGGGAACCATTGGAAACCCAATGCACTGCATTTGGTTTCGTGTTTCGGCCGACCCCGACCCCGACTTTTTTATAGGATCGGCCGATTTCACTCGACCCGACTTCTGAAAAAGTCGGGTTTCGTGAAACCCGACCCGATCCTGTAAAAGTAAAAGTCGCTCAACCCTAGTAATCATGTCTTGAACTTTTCACTTTCAGGCTCAATATCTCACTGTCGGTGCCATATTTACAGTTCATGTGGTCCTAGGCACTGAGCATAAATTTGCCTCTGTTAACCCCTTCATGACCTTGGGATTTTTTCGTTTTTCCGTGTTCGTTTTTCACTCCCCTCCTTCCCAGAGCCATAACTTTTTTATTTTTCCGTCAATTTGGCCATGTGAAGGCTTATTTTTTGCGAGACGAGTTGTACTTTTGAACGACATCATTGGTTTTAGCATGTCGTGTACTAGAAAACGGGAAAAAATTTCCAAGTGCGGTGAAATTGCAAAAAAAGTGCAATCCCAGACTTGTTTTTTGTTTGGCTCTTTTGCTAGGTTCACTAAATGCTAAAACTGACCTGCCATTATGATTCTCCAGGTCATTACAAGTTCATAGACACCTAACATGACTAGTTTTTTTTTTATCTAAGTGGTGAAAAAAAATTCCAAACTTTGCTAAAAAAAAAAAAAATTGCGCCATTTTCCGATACTCGTAGCGTCTTCATTTTTCGTGATCTGGGGTCAGTTGAGGGCTTATTTTTTGCGTGCCGAGCTGGTGTTTTTAATGATAGCATTTTGGTGCAGATACGTTCTTTTGATCGCCCGTTATTGCATTTTAATGCAATGTCGCGGCGACCTAAAAAACGTAATTCTGGCGTTTCGAATTTTTCTCTCGCTACGCCGTTTAGCGATCAGGTTAATGCTTTTTTTTAATTGATAGATCGGGCGATTCTGAGCGCGGCGATACCAAATATGTGTAGATTTGTTGTTTTTTTATTGATTTATTTTGATTGGGGCGAAAGGGGGGTGATTTAAACTTCTATATTTTTTTTATTTTTTTCACATTTTTTTTTACTTTTTTTTTTTACTTTTGCCATGCTTCAATAGCCTCCATGGGAGGCTAGAAGCAGGCACAACCTGATCGCCTCTGCTACATAGCAGCGATCTGCTGATCGCTGCTATGTAGCAGAAATGGAGGTGTGCTGTGAGCGCCGACCAAAGGGTGATGCTCACAGCCACCGGTGATCAGTAACCATAGAGGTCTCTAGGACCTCTATGGTTACCATCCTGACGCATCGACGACCCCCGATCATGTGACGGGGGTCGGCGATGACGTCATTTCCGGCCGCCCGGCCGGAAGCGGTAGTTAAATGCCGCTGTCTGCGTTTGACAGCGGCATTTAACTAGTTAATCGGTGCGGGCAGATCGCGATTCTGCCCGCGCCTATTACGGGCACATGTCAGCTGTTCAAAACAGCTGACATGTCCCGGCTTTGATGCGGGCTCACCGCAGAGCCCTGCATCAAAGCAGGGGATCTGACCTCGGACGTACTATCCCGTCCGAGGTCAGATAGGGGTTAAAGGCCCATTTATACTCACCAATTACTGGCACGGCATGCTCAAGTCTAGTCAAGTGAGTGCAATGCTAATCAGTCAAGAAGAACAAAGAAGAACATCAATAATAAAACTATTGTTTATAAAAGATCACTAGGTATGCTAATGTGAAAATAATTGGTACCTGTTGCACTATTTACCGAAATCTGAGTTGCCTAGTGAGCAGCATGGTCCTGGTGTCCAGTCGAGTGGATTGTGTTTTCTATCATGTGGTCTTTATGGGATCATAGTAATAAATACTGAGACCAAATATTCCTATATGGGGGCTTAGTAATACCACTTTATTATGACCTAATAACAACACCATACTGTGGCTAAATAATTCTAGCATATAAGCACCACCTTTCTGGGATTTCATATCCACCATGCAAAGACTGAACACTACCACTACATTGTGACTGAATAACATTACCAAATGGACACTCAATAATACTGGCATGTAGTTGCCAAATAAATAAATCACTATGAGAATACTGACTATACAGGAAATGCCACTGAGTGAGTATGCGCATTTAGCATCTTTTTCAGTTGGATTCCATATCGGAAACTGCCTGAAAACCCTATAAACAAACTTCGAAAAGCATTTGGAAAAACTCTGCTGTTCATATGTTCAGGCTTTTGAACATTTTCTAATTACATCAGGTTTTCATAAAATGCCAAGTGGATAAAAGAAGTGACATGTTTATTCCTCTTGCATTTTCCATTTGGAAAACTGTCTGTATTTAACAAAACAAATTCATGAGAAAGCATAAAAGATGACCGGACTTTTTTTGGATCGTTTTGTCATCATTTTTGCTTAAAAATAGAAATGCTAGCAGTTTCATCATTATTCTAAGGAGTGAAAAAAATGACTGGAAACATTAATAAACCCATGAAAAGAGCACCAATTGCCAAAACCAAAAATGCTCAGGAAACAACTGAAAAGAGACTTCAGGAAAAACTACAAAAGTTTCCTGAAGCATTTTCTGCTTGAAAAACTCATCAAGTTTGTCTGAGTTTAAACCCTTCATCCTGAAGCCTGTTTTCACCTCCCTGACCAGGCCAAATTTTATAATTCTGACTAGTGTCACTTTATGTGGTAATAACTAGAGATGAGCAAAACTTGTAAGGTTCAGTTTGGCTCGATTCGCCGAATTTTTAGATGTTCGTTCAATATGTTCGCTGAACAGTTCGGCAAACGTCCTCTTACCCCATTAAATTTAATGTGAGGCCAAACCAAACGCATACACAACACCTTAAAGGGTGACTAAGTGGCATACAATATATATACTAGGTGCACAAATAGGAATCCACTCCATAATAGTGCAAAAACATGTTGTAGTTTGATATTAATGTTTCGGCCATAATAGCCTGCCTCAGAACTGCAAAAAAGAGAGAAATGATCCCAATTACAATACATCACGGTATTTATACCCATAGCTTCATTAAATAATCATAATAGCATCAAAAGATATAGAAAAGAAAAAAAACAGAAAAAACAACATAACAAAAGCAGCATAATGTCAATATAATATCCAATAAAGGCTTTTGAGAACGTAACAGACATAGTTACGCAAACAAAATATACATCAACATCAATCACATAGTACAGATATTACCAAGGTGCTGATAATCAGAGAATAAAGCTGGTGACAGCGCTATAAAAGAAAAGATAGTAAAGTGTTATTGTGAGAGTTTTCCATATGGCTGAAATGCATTGCACACAATACATAGAATTAGAAGGAGCTTACCAAGAAAAAGACAGCACAAAGATTCTGTACAGGCACTTTGCAAATCTCGTGCATGAATGTGATGTTCTGCCTTCTTGGCAGCGAACATTGTAGTTGGTTGTGTACTCTCGAGATACATCAGTGTACTATGCATGTCTAGCAAGGCAGCAATGATGCTGGATTTAGCAAGCCACAAAGGAAGTTTCACACAATTGCAAGCAAAACGATGTATAGCCAGCCTTAGGCCGGCGTCACACTTGCAGTATGGAAATTCGGTCCAAGTCTCCCCGCAGATAGTCGCAGGAGTGTTCTCCGTATGGTCATCCACATGTAATGCGTTTGCAATGCGATGATGCAATTTCCTCGCATCTAAGTATCCTTATGACAGAGGTGTCAAACTGCATTCCTCGAGGGCCGCAAACAGGTCATGTTTTCAGGATTTCCTTGTATTGCACAAGGTGCTAGAATCATTCTGTGCAGGTGATTAAACTATCCCCTGTGCAATACAAGGAAATCCTGAAAACATGACCTGTTTGCGGCCCTCGAGGAATGCAGTTTGACACCTCTGCCTTATGACATCCGTATGGAATCCATATGTCATGTGTAGGGCTTTACATTTCTCACTGACTTTCCCCATTAAAATAAATTGTTCAATGGCCTGAAGTGAATAAAAACCTAATCAAGGAGCCTATTACTTGGCTCCACAACAGGGTCCCTCCTCCAATCTTTGGATTAGAGTCTGTGCTGGTGTATTGGTTTTGCTGCTTTGTGTCAAACATGTGTGGCACGAACCTTCAACACAACTAAGTGAGTTACCCAGTGATTGTGGATCTGAGGAGCTGGAGACAAATGTGGGTACATCCGCTTTTGAGGAGACGGCTGACTAAAGAGCATTTCCACTGACTGTATGCTTCTCTACGCAGCCATCCTGACAAGTTCTACCAGTACTGTCGGATGAGCGTGCCTACATTTGACATTCTTCTGGAAGCTGTGCGCCCTGGCATCACCTTCAAGGACACCAAGATGTGCAAATGTATTTCGGCAGAGGAGCGCCTTTTACTTACATTGCGGTATTTATTCATTCTATATGTCACTGATATTAAATGTCTTATGCTTTTTTAAATACACTTTGCCCTTCCTTTATAAACATAAATATTTTCTGTTTCCCTTATTTTATCTTAACCCCTTACCGACAACCGCCGTACTACTACAGTGGAGGTTGGATCCCCTGCTTTCATTCAGGCTCCAGCAGTGAGCCCGCATCAAAGCTGGGACATGTTTTGAACAGCTGACATGTGCCCGCAATAGCGGTGGGTGGAATCGCGATTCACCCGCCGTTATTAACTAGTTAAATGCTGCTGTCAAATGCTGACAGCGGCGTTTAACTACCGCTTCCAGCCATTGGGCTGGAAATGAGCGCATTGTCGACCCCCGTCACATGATCGGGGGTCAGCGATGTGTCCGCATGACAACATGAGGTCTCCTTGAGACCTCTATGGTTGTTGATGCCGGATTGCTATGAGCAATGGTCGGCGCTCATAACAATGCAGTAAATCTACTAGATAGGGGAGATCTGATGATCGCTCCTATGTAGCAGAGCCGATCGAGTGGTGCCAGCTTCTAGCCTACCATGGAGGCTATTGAAGCATGGCAAAAGTAAAAAAAAAAATATTTTAAAAAATATGAAAAAAATAAAAAATATATAAAAGTTTAACTCACCCCCTTTCGCCCGATTCAAAATAAAACAATAAAAAAATCAAACCTACATATATTTGGTATCGCCGGGTTCAGAATCGCCCGATCTATCAATAAAAAAAGGATTACCCTGATCGCTAAATGGCATAGCGAGAAAAAAATTGAAACGCCAGAATTATGTTTTTTTGGTCGCCATGACATTGCATTAAAATGTAATAATGGGCAATCAAAAGAATGCATCTGCACCAAAATGAAATCATTAAAAACCGTCAGCTCGGCACGCAAAAAATAAGTCCTCACCTGACTCAAAATTACAAAAATGAAAACGCTACCGGTAATGGAATTTTTTTTTTTTTAGCAAAGTTTGGAATATTTTTTTACCACTTAGATAAAACATAACCTAGACATGTTTGGTGTCTATGAACTCGTAATGACCTGGAGAATCAAAATGGCAGGTTAGGTTTAGCATTTAGTGAACCTAGCAAAAAAGCCAAACAAAAAACAAGTGTGGGATTGCACTTTTTTGCAATTTCATCGCACTTGGAATTTTTTTCCCGGTTTCTAGTACACGACATGCTAAAACCAATGATGTATTTCAAAATTACAACGTGTCCCACAAAAATCAAGCTCTCGTATGGCTATATTGACCAAAAAATAAAAAAAGTTATGGCTTCAGGAAGCAGGGGAGCAAAAAACAAAAATGCTAAACCGAAAAAGGGCAAGGTCTTGAAGGGGTTTTTAAATTGCTTTGTCACATTTTGGCTTTTCCATTCCCTGCTGTTTGTTATTATGATCTGTTCCTTGGGCATTGAATAGTGTTGTCTCTTGTTGAGGCAGGTCTTAGTTTGCTATGCTAATTACTTTTATGATGGCCTACACTGTCAAGATGAAGTGTGGATATGTCTTTTTCTATTTTTTTTGTTTTCTTATTATTTGTAGCTTTCTATCCACTGGTCTCTCCTATACGGCACTTCATCTTGAGTTTTTGATTGGGAAATCCACCAAGCATAGTACGTTCGGAATTATGGTCCCACCTGCATAATTCTGTAATGCCTGAGCCCAAAAAAAGAAGACTGGTTGTGGATAGTCCGTGGCTTTGAGGATACGTGCCAGTTTCCAAACTGTGGTGGATCCCTGGATGGGAAGCACATCCATGTTTGGAAGCCGCCAAACTCAGGCTCTCAATATTACAATTATAAACAATTTTTTTCTGTAGTGATGTTGGCCCTGGTTGACAATGCATACTAATGACTTAATGAATTGGACCTCCCAACACCAGCTACCAGAGTTTACTATGGAAGCGATGCCTTATGTCATGGTTGCTGATGATGCCTTTCTACTGAACCACAGCATCATAAGGCCATATCCACGTAGAGTCCTGGACCATCTGCGCAGAATATTTAATTATCGCCTACCGCACGCACGACGATTGGTGGAGTGTGTGTTTGGAATACTCTGTACAAAATGGTGGGTCCTGATGTCAGCCATTCAACTTAGTAAAGGGAATGTGAATTTGGTAATTAAAGCCTGGGTCATACTTCACAACTTCATGAGGATCCATGACTGTACAACAAATGAAGGTGATAATGGCGAGGATGGAAATAATGGCATATCTACAACACATGTACATGATCCACGTCATCAGCCCTCTAGCTTGAAAGTGCAGGACATGTTTACTAATTATTTTGTTTCACCAGAGGGATATACTCCATGGCAAGACAATGCCGTGTCTATGCTATGATGCTACTTTTCTTTTTTTCAAAATAAACTATAAACTAACTATAAACTAATACATTAACTGTGTGATGTTTTTTTAATAATACATTTAAAAAAATAAATTAAACACATCATCTATATGTTGTTCAAAACAAAAAACACACATTGAATTAACATTTTTATTTTGTAACACCTTTTTTTCCTAATAAACGATATTTAAAACGTATGGCAACTTAGTCTACTATTACAAGACAACCTCCAACTTAAAAGACAACCATTTAGTCATTAGGAGACATTTTTCTACAAATTCTGGTATGAAGGTGGAGGTGATGGCGGGAGGCCAGAATGAGTGGTTTGTGTATTTTGCAGTCCCACCTGATTGTGACCCCGAGAGATAGATGATGCTGGATTATGAACCAAGGGAGGTCACTGTTGTGGAACATGGTGCTGCCCACTTGAGAAAGGATTTACATAGTAATCTGGATTGGCGCCATTTGTATAAACCCCCCACAGTTGGTATGTACAAGTGGCCATATTGGGCAGGTTCTGCTGGAGTTGTAAATTGCACATGTTGTGGGCATTGTTGGTATGGGGCTTGATGTGGCTGTGGTGATGGAATATGTGGTAGAGGTGGTTCTGTGAGTGCTATGAGTAAGCTCATCTTGGCTTCCAAGCATGTGTAGGTGGTTGTCACTGGATATCAGCCATTTTTCTAGGTACAAGAACACCTGAGTAGGATTATTGGCTTTGGTGCATGAATCAGTAAAAATTTGTATGGCAGCCTGGGTTGAAGTATCTAGGGGTAGCATGGGACTGCTACTATGTCCACATTCATCTTCTTCTTTATTAGTCTCATGTCCTGCAGAAGGTTGTGCTGGTGGTGGTGGTTAGTTTGTTTATGATGCTGCAGAAGAAGATCCAGCCACATCTTCAACTTCCCCAACAGGGTCCAAGTTGACCTCGGATTCAGATGCCGTTTCTCATTCAGTAAGGTTGGAGTCAGTTCTGTTTATTTAAAAAAAAAGTATGTTAAAAAAGTAATAAATTAATTCATGTACCTTAAGGCCATGTCTAAAATGTGGGTTCATGCATGCACTTATGAATGTAGATCCATAGTGGGAGCAAGGAAATTCAATCTGTCATAATAGATATATTTGCGCTTTTTAGTGGCCGCTGCACCACTCCTGGTCTGCTGCTGGCGCTCACTGCAGTACTGATCACGGCCGCTGCACCACTGTCTAGTGACATCACACACTGCAAAGTAACACAATAAATGTTTCAAAATATGATCACAGTGTTTGCATTTAGAAATATGGGTTAGAGTGTAAAGTTGCATGCTACTTGCAAAGTGTAAAGTGAGAAACAGGCCGGATATTCCAAAGAACATAACGTATGATGATTTTATCTTATTTTGTTGGTGCCTTATTAATTAATATTGTGTAGTTCTTATTTTACTTAATAATTTCCTGCTGCACTTCACGTTGACTTTCATCATAGTTGGGGAACATCTGGCAGCATATGCGTCTCCAAGCTGCATCCTTTCGATGGCGGTCCGCATAATGAGCATCACTTTGGTCCCATATTTCCGGCCTCTTCTTCTCTAGAACGAACAGCATTTCCAAATTAATATGTCTGGCCATGTTGCAGGTATCTGTGGAGGTGTATTCAGGGATTTTTCGGGAGGTTGCCAGGAAAATTTGCATTCTAAAGCTTCCTGAAAATGGATGAGGCAATTTCCTGTCACCAATATTTATTCTCTGTGGGTTTTGCTCTCTCTCTTCCTCTCTCTCCTTGTCTTTCCCTCTCTCTCCATCTCCATGTGCTGTCTCCTGCGCAACACTATGCAGGCGCCAGAGGTTTCGGACGGTAGGACACAACTCCAGTTATATTATAGCTATTGATTTGTTTTTCATTTTTATTTTTTTATATTTTGGGTTTTAGGGGGTTTCAGAGCAAACTGTTAGTTTTAGGCTGCCGTCACACTAGCAGTATTTGGTCAGTATTTTACATCAGTATTTGTAAGCCAAAACCAGGAGTGGAACAATTAGAGGAAAAGTATAATAGAAACATATGCACCACTTCTGCATTTATCACCCACTCCTGGTTTTGGCTTACAAATACTGATGTAAAATACTGACCAAATACTGCTCGTGTGACGGCAGCCTTAGAGTTACGGTCTCAAGCTATAATAGCTTTAACTTAGGGTACCGTCACACTATACGATTTACCTACGATCACGACCAGCGATATGACCTGGCCGTGATCGTAGGTAAATCGTAGTGTGGTCGCTGGGGAGCTGTCACACAGACAGCTCTCCAGCGACCAACGATGCCGAGGTCCCTGGGTAAACATCGGGTAACTAAGCGCAGGACCGCGCTTAGTTACCCGATGTTTACCCTGGTTACAAGCGTTAAACTAAAAAAAAAAAAACAGCACATACTTACATTCTGGTGTCCGTCAGGTCCCTTGCAGTCTGCTTCCCGCACTCAGTGACTGCCGGCCGTAAAGTGAAAATGAAAGCACAGCCGCTGTGCTCTGCTTTCACTTTACGGCCGGCAGTCACAGTGCGGGAAGCAGACGGCAAGGGACCTGACGGACACCAGAATGTAAGTATGTGCTGTTTGTTTTTTTTTAGTTTAACGCTTGTAACCAGGGTAAACATCAGGTAACTAAGCGCGGTCCTGCGCTTAGTTACCCGATGTTTACCCTGGTTACAAGCGAACGCATCGCTGGATCGCATCGCTAGATCGCTAGATCGGTGTCACACACACCGATCTAGCGATGACAGCGGGAGATCCAGCAATGAAAGAAAGTTCTAAATGATCTGCTACGACGTACGATTCTCAGCAGGATCCCTGATCGCTGCTGCGCGTCAGACACAGCGATATCGTAACGATATCGCTGGAACGTCACGAATCGTACCGTCGTAGCGATCGAAATGTTATAGTGTGACGGTACCCTTAGAGCAGTTGTCCCAGAATTAATTAGTCTTGTAAATTGAAGGTCCTCTGTAATAAATAAATCATCCCAGTTAAGTACTAAACTATGATACATATATCTCTAAAATGCCATAGAACTTTCTGTGAAAATAATTTTCCATACAGCTTTAATGAGGTTACATTTGCCTTTATTTGTTGTTAACAAGCTAGGACAAGCAAAGTACATGAATTCTGTCCCAGAATAATTTTTTATCTTTTTTACTCAAAATTATAATTTTTCAGTTTATTCATATGCATAAAATAATGTATTCAGCTGGCCAGACTAATTTATAAACTCCAGTTACATCCATATCAGGACTTGTTTCTCTTCACCGCGGTGCAGAACTGTTCCTTTCGATAATAATATTTATTTTGTTGTTTTGACATTATAAATTATTTTAAATAATTCTACTGCACATCTTTGTACATGACTTAAATCACGTTAGTAAGTGGAGGCTCTAGGAGTGTATACAGTAATCTATCGACATGGCACACTTTGGTGGAGTCGGCTTTTACATATTTTCAGCTGTTAGAATCAATTTCTAATTCATTTAAAGGTGGGAAAAAAAACTAATTGAAAAAAATGTAGGAATAAAGCAAATAAGTACACAAATATCAAACCTGAACATGAGCACAATATTAGAGACACCCATCAAGTAACAAACTGATAATTCTTTGGCCTTCAGAACCGCAGAAATTTCACTAGGTGTTAAAATTGATTTATAGAAATATTAGCCTATGCTGAAAGGTTAGCTAATGACAGTTGTCATAGAACAGAAATAGCTACACGCATGATCTAAACAGTCCATTCTTTCTCATCCTAGATAATGCATTCTGAGGGCTAAGGATGCAAGGAAAATTGTCATGTTCCTGAAAGGACTACATGATTAATTGACCTTTGTGATATGGTGCAGTGTGCAGTGCTCTCTGCTATAGGGTAAACAGTTGTTATGAAGGTATGAATTTGCTCAGCCACAATGGTTTTGTAAGCCCTACTGTCCAAACATTTATCTACACGTTCTACAGGTATCAGAGGACCCTAAAAACATTCCCCACACCATCACCCCACCTCTTCTAGCCAGAACTGTTTAAACACGACAAAAAGTGTTGATTGATTAATACTCCGTGTGCCGATTTCTGACCGCCCCAACAGCATTGTGCTACTCAGGGATACAATTTTTGCATTAATTCAGCCATTAGACTCTTGCCTTTCTTTTTTCATTAGCAATAATGGACATCAAATTGGTCACCTCAGTCCACCCATGCAAAGGGAAGGCAATTTGTGTACTTGGACATGTTGGTTGGAGCTCCAACATTGCATTTGGCTGTCATTCAAACTCCCTTTCTGAAGACTTTTGTAATGTTATTATGAGGATTTGCTGTTTTAAATGTGATTTGATATGTGTACTGTGCTTTGCAGCAGTTTTAGGCTGTGACTGGATTAACAGGTAGTGTTAGCCCAGGTGGAGAGGAGTTACTGGGGCATTTTGTACAGGAAGAGGGGTGTGTAGCGACTTGAAGTTGAGAACAGCATTCAGAACAGTGTAATAAACTTCTTTAGCAATCTAAAGGCCTGAGTACAAAGACAGGACAGATAGAACACACACACTGATCTGTGTGACCGATGTCGAGGGGATTCTTCACTGATTGCGAGTACCTGCAGCGGCAATAAATAGAGCTGACTGAGGTGTGATTCCTGTAGGCCGCTAGTGTGGAGTGGGCTACTGGCAATCTGTCAAACCCTCTCTAGACTTTAGAAATTGAATTCGATTCTGGCCAGGGAGGGTACTGTACCGTAGTATATTGTAAGTATGGAAGAAATACTCTGTTACTATGAAGTATATGACAACATCAAGATAAACCATCTGTGAGTGTAACTGAATATGAGCCTCTGCCTAAAGCAAAAGAAATGTGAAAGATTTATCATGTTTTCTACCAAGAAATTGTGGAATATTTCCAGCTTGAGCTACTGAATTGTCACATAAGTATAAATTTCCCATACCATCAAACCATTTGTGTTCCAGAAAGAAGTAAGCAATAGAGATGAGCGAGCATCTTTCACAGAGAAAGCTGATTACAAATTTCACAACCAGACAAAGGGGTACAGTACCCCCACAGCTCAAAAAGTCTGCTTCAGTAGCATATGTTACAAATGCTGCTGATAAAAAAAGATGGTAGTATGATCTTAGATCAAGCTGGCGGACCGCAACGAGGTTAACTACCTGAAGTCAAGTTAATCATTTCATCCACAATACATGTTGTTGACATATTTCCCCCCACAGCTGCAAAATGTCTTCTCCAGCAGTGTACAAGCAGCCACAGATAAAAAGCTTGTAGTTTGATTCTGGATAAAGCTGGAGGTCTGTCACAAGGCTTGCTACTGCCAGTCCCAGCCACTTTGCCTTGGGACAACTCCTAATGCTCTTGCTAGCGATAATGGAATTGTACTCTATTTTCTTGTTTGTTCCAACTGTGGCTATGATTAACTCCTTCGTGACATGCACCATACATGTATTGCACATATCGTGTCCCTCCCTTTGATGTGGGTTTTGATGCTGAGCCCACATCTTTCCGGGCACATATCAGCTGTTTTGAACACCAGAATTATGTGTTTTTGGTCGCTGCAACATAAAATGCAATAATGGGCAATCAAAAGATTGCATCTACAAAAATGGTATCTTTAAAAACATGAGCTCAGCATGCAAAAAATAAGCCCTCAACCAGCCTCAGATCACAAAAAATGGAGACGCTACGAGACTCAGAAAATGACAATTTTTCTTTCTTTTTTTAACAAATATAGTTTTTTTTCACCATTTAAATAAAAAAACCTGTACATGTTTGGTATCTACCAACTCGTAATGACCTCGAAAATCATAATCACAGGTCAGTTTTAGCATTTGGTGAACATGGTAAAACAAATCCAAAAAACTACACCAATGGTGTAGTTCAAAAGTTCAACTTATCTCGCAAAAAACAAGCCCCAACATTGCCATATCGACGGAAAAATAAACAAGTTATGGCTCCGGAAAGAAGGGTAGCGAAACACAGAAACGTAAAAATGAAAAAGAGCCTGGGGTGAAGGGGTTAAGAGAGGACCTGGTGGATCACAAAGTGAAGGAACTGGATGTAATTTCAGTCATCCAATCTCAAACCACCCTTCAGGCAGGTTTGCAGACTACATATACGTGTAATGGCTAATCAGGTTTCTATTCCGGAGACGCAGCCTGATAAATGTGTACCACATCCGAGAAAGGCAGCAGTCAAGCAAAATAACCACTTCTCAACTGAGTAAGCAGCTGACATTGCAAGACAGAATAGCCATCATTGACAATTTAGAGGTTCAGTAGTTGAAATGAGTAGTTAAATCCTTTAATGGGCATTAGGCCTGGCCACAAAGGAAGAGTAAAATTATTATTTAGGCACTTTACACAAAACAACAAATTTGACACACAGAGCATACTTCTACATTTATTTCACAGAAGCTGATAACAAATTGCACTCCCAGACAATGGCCCACATACCCCCACAGGCAGGGTTGCAGAGTATACATTACTCTCACAGATACAGTTGTGCTCAAAAATTTACATACCCAGTGTTAGGAGTCGAGTTTCCTCTGCTGCACAGGGGGAATCTCGATCCGTGTCTGCTGCGGTCTCCCATTCTGCTTCGGCCGCAGTGGGCTCTGCTCAGCAGAGGCGTCGCTCCCAGCGTCTCGCTGGGACTGATTCTGTGCAAAGGGTTACTGCTGCCTTTTCCGGCTCTCCTGTTGTACCCTGCACTGATCTGCGGCGAGCGGGCTTCCCTGGGACTAAGTCCTTATTTGCACACACTGAGCATGCCCAGGGCAAGATCTCCCGTTGGAGATCGAGGGTCACATGCTCAGGTACTGCAGCACATCTCATTGGTCCTTTTGGCAGGTCCTGAAAGGGCAAAACTTCTGTAGCTGTTTCCTGTGCTGCAACTATATAAACTGCGCATGACCGCACGGCCATGCGCTAGTATTGTCTTGATAATATGTGTGTGTGTTGTGAGTGAAAGTCGCTCTTTAAAATACCCTCCCTATTGGATGACTGTTTGTGGAAGGTGTATGTTTGCTATCTAGCGCCCGACTTATCCAACAGCACGTTACACACATCACAGCGTCTAGTTGCTGTGACCGCCTGTACAGCGCCGTGCGCTTCCTCTGCGCTTTCCTTACCCAAGCCTGGGTGGTTAGTGGCGTCCGTCAGTGCGGCACTGCATGCACTCTCGTGCCTCTATATACTATTTTAATAGTTTCCTTACACACCCAGTTGCGGTGTTGTGCCAGCAAGTGGTCTAATCGGACTTCAATCCTGTGTTGGGGTTGTGTTCGCTGACTTCTTGCTCGCGTTCTATGTGTGGTACCGCGGTCCTGTGACTCAACAGGATTGCTTCCTTCACGCAGGGTGAAGTTAACCCGTGCGTGTATACTTATAGTACCGCCATATAGTCCGTCTTACTAGCAGCAGGGTTTTTACCTACACGGTGGACCTCGGACTGCGAACGCACCTAGTTTCATATCTTCTATACTTGGTGCGTTCCGCCAGTCCGTAACATAATACTAGCGCCAAGGTCTGGCTAGTAATGACGGACAATCAGCGTTTACAGCGGTACATCCAGCAGCTGGAGGGAAGGTTGGCGGCTCTAGAGCGTTCAACCTCAGCTGTGGATGTTACTGCTGTCGCTGTTCAGGCTGCAAGTGTGGCTGCAGCTACCTTGTCCACCGCCGCCCCTGTACCGATGCTATCTCGCCTCCCGCTACCAGAGAAATTTTCTGGTGACAGTAAGTCCTGTAGGGGTTTCGTGAGTCAGTGCTCAATACATCTCGATCTTCTGGCCTCTCGTTTCCCTACAGAGCGGGCTAAGGTGGGCTTTATCATATCCTTATTGTCGGACAGGACGTTGCAGTGGGCTACGCCGCTGTGGGAGCGTGGCGATCATGTGGTGCAGAGTGCTCCGTTATTCCTGACCACTCTGAAACAGGTCTTTTTAGGACCTCGTGTCGCTCCAAATGTTGGCATTGACTCAGGGCTCGTCCATGGTCAGCCTTTTTGCCGTCCACTTCCGCACTCTAGCATCTGAGCTGGAGTGGTCGGATAAAGCCCTTATCCCTATATTTTGGAGGGGGCTGGCTGACCACGTTAAGGACGCCCTGGCCACTAGGGAGATTCCCGCCACACTGGAAGAATTAATAACAGTATCTACTCGTATTGACCTCCGTTTTCACGAGCGGAGGTTAGAGCGAGCCCAGTGTAGGCAGAGGTTTCGGCTGGCTCCCACCTTCACCAAACCTTTGGAATCTCCAGTCCAGGCTCCTGAGCCACATGAACCTAAGGTAGTGTCACGAGCGGGATCTAAGTCCCGGACCGCTCGTGCACCCCAGGTTTGCCATGTATGCCAACAGTCAGGACATCTTGCCACCCGATGTCATCAGCGGTCGAGGAAACATCAGCGTCTAGTGGTAGTAGGTGGAGGTGCACTAGACACTGCGACATTTGCCTCCAAATTGTCCTTTAAGGGGACAATTACTTTTGGCTCATCCTCCCACTCGGTAGAGCTCTGCGTGGATTCTGGGGCGGAGGGCAATTTTATGTCTTCTGCTTTCGCCCAACGTCACGCAATACCCCTGGTTATGCTACCTCAACCAGTAACGGTACGAGTGGTGAATGGGTCGACACTTCCCGCACAGATAACACATCAGACCATCCCTTTTACTCTGTCCATGTCACCATCCCATCAGGAGATTATATCTCTGCTCATCATTCCTGAGGGGATTGATGAGGTCCTGTTGGGGATACCTTGGTTACGGTACCACTCTCCTCACATCGAGTGGTCCTCAGGCAGAATTCTGGGATGGGGTGAATCATGTGGGGGTAGGTGTCACCGAGAGTGCGTTCAGGTTGCTACTACTGAGGTACCCGCAGATCTATCCTCTCTTCCCAAGCAATATTGGTCTTACGCAGACGTGTTCTCCAAAAAGGCGGCGGAGACCCTTCCGCCCCATCGCCCCTATGACTGTCATATCGATCTCTTGCCTGGTGCGGAGCCTCCCCGGGGTCGAGTTTATCCATTATCTCTCCCAGAGACGGAGGCCATGTCTCAGTACATTCAAGAGAATCTGGCAAGAGGGTTTATCAGGAAGTCAGTGTCACCTGCTGGGGCAGGGTTCTTCTTCGTGGAGAAGAAGAATGGGAAACTACGTCCATGCATAGACTACAGGGGTCTTAACGCTATCACCGTTAAGAACAAGTATCCTTTGCCCTTGATATCCGAGCTCTTCGATAGGCTTCGGGGAGCTAGAGTGTTTACTAAATTAGATCTGCGAGGTGCTTATAACCTGATTCGCATCCATGAGGGGGACGAATGGAAAACGGCGTTTAACACCAGAGAAGGGCACTATGAGTATCTGGTGATGCCCTTCGGGCTCTGTAATGCCCCAGCCGTTTTCCAAGACTTTGTCAACGACATCTTCCGGGATATGCTTTCCACCTCAGTTGTAGTCTATCTGGATGATATTCTCATCTTTTCTCCAGATATAGACTCCCACCGGAGAGATGTTGGCAGAGTCTCCGACCTCCTACGGGCAAACTCTCTTTATGCTAAGTTGGAGAAGTGTATGTTTGAGCAGGAGTCTTTACCGTTCCTGGGCTATATCATCTCCGCCCAGGGATTGGCTATGGATCCTGCCAAACTACAGGCTGTGATGGACTGGCAAGAGCCCCATTCTCTTAAAGCAGTGCAGCGCTTTATGGGGTTCATTAACTATTACCGCCAGTTCATTCCCCACTTCTCAACTCCGGTAGCTCCCTTGGTAGCCCTCACCAAGAAGGGAGCGAATCCCAAATTGTGGTCGGAAGAGGTTTCCAAGGCCTTCACTTCTATTAAGTCCCACTTTGCTAGCGCTCCCATCTTACATCGTCCCGATGTGGATAAGCCATTCCTAATGGAGGTGGATGCCTCATCCGTTGGTGCTGGAGCAGTCCTCTATCAAAAGGATGCTCAAGGTCGGAAGCATCCATGCTTCTTCTTCTCTAAGACCTTCACGCCAGCGGAGAGAAACTACTCCATCAGGGATAGGGAGTTGCTAGCAATGAAATAGGCCTTTTCAGAGTGGAGACACCTTCTGGAAGGTGCGTGGTTTCCCTTCCAAGTTTACACGGACCACAAAAATTTGGTCTACTTGCAAACAGCCCAGCGGCTAAATTCTCGCCAAGCCAGATGGTCCTTGTTCTTTTCCCGGTTCCACTTTTCCCTTCATTTTCTCCCCGGGGAGAAGAATATTTGTGCTGACGCTCTCTCTCGCTCCCTTATGTCAACTGAAGAGTAGGAAGAGGAGCCTCGGCTTATTGTCCCTTCTGAGAGCCTGAGAACCGTAGCGCCGGTTTTGCTGGAGTCTGTGCCTCCGGGCAAGACTTTTGTGCCCATTAATTTGCGACCAGAGGTTCTCTCTTGGGCTCATACGTCCAGGGTGGGTGGACACTTTGGGACAAAGAGGACATCTGAGCTACTGGCGAGGACGTACTGGTGGCCGCATATGGTCCGGGATGTCAGGGATTATATTCTGGCGTGTGTCTCCTGCGCCAAAAATAAATCTCCACGGCAAAGGCCAGCTGGGTTGCTCTATCCCTTGACGGTGGCAGATAGGCCCTGGGAGATGGTCGGGATGGACTTTGCCGTGGGTTTACCCAAATCTCGCGGCTGTACCATCATTTGGGTCATCACCGATCATTTCTCAAAAATGGTGCATTTGGTGCCGCTACCACGGTTACCTTCTGCACGGGCCTTGGCAGCGTTGTTCATTAAACACATCTTCCGCCTACATGGTATGCCTGACAAAATTGTCAGTGACCGGGGTCCCCAGTTTGCGTCTCGGTTCTGGAGAGAGCTTTGTCGTCTTCTCAGTATTGAGTTGAATCTCTCTTCCGATTATCATCCCGAGACGAATGGGTTGGTAGAGAGGGCCAACCAGACCTTGGTCACATATCTGTGACATTTTGTTTCAGCCAGGCAGGATGACTGGGCATCTGTTGTGAATTCTGTGGTCAAGCTCCCTCCTGTGGTCATGAGCGGTAGTTCGGCTGGTTCTGTCTATGAGCTTCCTCTGGTGGATGTGAGTGGGGCTGCGGCTTCTGAGTTTCCTTCCTCAGGTGATGAGGTTAAGTCGTTAGGTGCTGCTCTATTTAACTCCACCTAGTTCTTTGTTCCTGGCCTCCAGTCAATGTTCCAGTATTGGTTTTGCTCTCTCCTGTATCGTTCTTGTGGCCTGTCTGCCCTGCATAAGCTAAGTTCTGCTTGTGTTACTTTTGTTTGCTATTTTTTCTGTCCAGCTTGGTATATTGGTTTGTCTTGCTTGCTGGAAGCTCTGGGACGCAGAGGAAGCACCTCCGTACCGTTAGTCGGTGCGGAGGGTCTTTTTGCGCCCTCTGCGTGGTTGTTTGTAGGTTTTTGTGCTGACCGCAAAGCTATCTTTCCTATCCTCGGTCTATTTAGTAAGTCGGGCCTCACTTTGCTAAAATCTATTTCATCTCTGTGTTTGTGTTTTCATCTTTGCTCACAGTCATTATATGTTGGGGGCTGCCTTTTCCTTTGGGGAATTTCTCTGAGGCAAGGTTGGCTTATTTTTCTATCTTCAGGGCTAGCTAGTTTCTCAGGCTGTGCCGAGTTACATAGGGAGCGTTAGGAGGAATCCACGGCTACCTCTAGTGTGGTGTGATAGGATTAGGGATTGCGGTCAGCAGAGTTCCCACGTCTCAGAGCTCGTCCTATGTGATTAGCAACTATCAGGTCATTTTCTGTGCTCGTAAACACCAGGTCCATTGGGGTTCTGAATCACCTGTTCATAACAGGCATCCTTGCTATCGTGGGCAGAGTTTGCTCTGTAAACGACGTAGCTGACTCCACTGGACAAACCCCATTCCTCCTCAACTATGGTCAGCATCTACGGGTTCCTGTGCCTATGCCCGTGTCTTCCGCAGACTCCAGGGTGGCAGACTGGGCTGTGGAGGCACGGGATATTTGGGACCGCACTCAGGATGCCATTCGGGCCTCTAAGGAGAGAATGAGGTCCTCCGTCGATGCTCATCGGCGCCCCGCTCCGACCTTTGCTCCTGGCGACTTGGTGTGGCTCTCCGCCCGTAACATCAGGCTGCGAGTTGAGTCCACTAAGTTTGCTCCTCGCTACTTGGGTCCCTTCAAGGTCCTCGAACAGGTTAATCCTGTGGTCTACCGTCTGGCCCTTCCTCCACGCCTTGGTATCACCGACACCTTTCATGTGTCCCTCCTTAAGCCCGTATACATGTCCTGGTTTTCTGAGTCATCTGCCGAGACATCGGGTTCATCTACGGACGATTTCGAGGTGAACGCTATCTTGGGGTGCAAGGTGGTACGTGGCAAAAATTTTTTTTGGGTGGACTGGAAGGGTTACGGCCCTGAGGATAGGTCCTGGGAGCCTGCTGAGCACATTCGGGCTCTGCAGCTTATTGCTGCCTTCGAATGTAGCGAGGCCCATGGAGGGGGGGGCCCTAGGAGGGGGGGTAATGTTAGGAGTCGAGTTTCTTCTGCTGCACAGGGGGAATCTCGATCCGTGTCTGCTGCGGTCTCCCATTCTGCTTCGGCCGCAGTGGGCTCTGCTCAGCAGAGGCGTCGCTCCCAGCGTCTCGCTGGGACTGATTCTGTGCAAAGGGTTACTGCGGCCTTTTCCGGCTCTCCTGTTGTACCCTGCACTGATCTGCGGCGAGCGGGCTTCCCTGGGACTAAGTCCTTATTTGCACACACTGAGCATGCCCAGGGCAAGATCTCCCGTTGGAGATCGAGGGTCACATGCTCAGGTACTGCAGCACATCTCATTGGTCCTTTTGGCAGGTCCTGAAAGGGCAAAACTTCTGTAGCTGTTTCCTGTGCTGCAACTATTTAAACTGCGCATGACCGCACGGCCATGCGCTAGTATTGTCTTGATAATATGTGTGTGTGTTGTGAGTGAAAGTCGCTCTTTAAAATACCCTCCCTATTGGATGACTGTTTGCGGAAGGTGTATGTTTGCTATCTAGCGCCCGACTTATCCAACAGCACGTTACACACATAACAGCGTCTAGTTGCTGTGACCGCCTGTACGGCGCCGTGCGCTTCCTCTGCGCTTTCCTTACCCAAGCCTGGGTGGTTAGTGGCGTCCGTCAGTGCGGCACTGCATGCACTCTCGTGCCTCTATATACTATTTTAATAGTTTCCTTACACACCCAGTTGCGGTGTTGTGCCAGCAAGTGGTCTAATCGGACTTCAATCCTGTGTTGGGGTTGTGTTCGCTGACTTCTTGCTTGCGTTCTATGTGCGGTACCGCGGTCCTGTGACTCAACAGGATCGCTTCCTTCAAGCAGGGTGAAGTTAACCCGTGCGTGTATACTTATAGTACCGCCATATAGTCCGTCTTACTAGCAGCAGAGTTTTTACCTGCACGGTGGACCTCAGACTGCGAACGCACCTAGTTTCATATCTTCTATACTTGGTGCATTCCGCCAGTCCGTAACACCCAGGCAGAATTTTTACTTTCTTGGCCTTTTTTCAGAGAATATGAATCATAACACCAAAACTGTTCCTCCACTAATGGTTAGTGGTTCAGGAAAGCCATTTATTGTCAAATTACTGTGTTATCTCTTTTTAAATATAATGACAATGCAAAACATCCAAATGACCCTGGTCAAAAGTTCACATACCCTGGTGATTTTGGCCTGACAACATGGACAGAAGTTGACACAAATGGATTTGAATGGCTACTAAAGGTAACATCCTTACCTGTGACCTGTATGCTTGTAATCAGTGTGTGTGCATAAGAGCTGAGTGAGTTTCTGGGATCCAGACAGACTCTGGGTTCAAGAATACACAGTATGCAAGAAATTAAATACAGCCCTGGCAAAAATGAAGAGACCACTGCAAAATTTTCAGTTTGACTGATTTTTCTTTGAGTAAAATGTAAATTGTTCTTTTATTCTATAAACTACTGACTTGTCTCCAAAGTTCCAAGCAATATATTTTGTATTTATTTTCAGAAAATGAGAAATGGTCAAAATAGCAAAAAAAATGCATTGCTTGCAGACCTCAAATAATGGAAAATATACAACTTCATAATCATTTAGAAACAACAATACTACTGTTTTAACTCAGGAAGAGTTCAAAAATCAATATTTTGTGGAATAACCATGATGTTTTATCACAGCTTTAATGCGTCTGTGCATGCTTTCCACCAGTCTTTCACACTGCTTTTGGGTGACCTTATGCCACTCCTGGTACAAAAATTTAAGCAGTTCTTCTTTGTTTGATGGCTTGTGACTATCCATCTTCCTCTTGATTACATTCCAGAGGTTTTCAATGGGGTTCAGGTCTGGAGATTGGAGATTGGGCTGGCCATGAAAGGAATTTGATGTGGTGGTCCTTCATCCACACCTTGATTGACCTAGCTTTGTGGCATGGTACATTGTCCTCCTGGAAAAACCAGTCCTCAGAGTTGGAGAGCATTGCCTGAGCAGAAGGAATCAACTGTTTTTCCAGGATAACCTTGTATGCGCTTGATTCATACGTCCTTTGCAAAGATTAATCTGCTGAATTCCAGCCTTGCAGAAGCATCCCAGATCATCACCAAATTTCACAGTGGTTGCAAGACACAGTGACTTGTACGCCTTTCCAGGTCTCCGTCTAACCATTAGACGACCAGGTGTTGGGCAAAGCTGAAAATTAGACTCATCAGAGAAGATTACCTTACTCCAGTCCTCTATGGTCCAATCCTTATGGTCTTTGGCAAACTTCAACCTGGCTCTCCTTTGCTTCTCATTGATGAAAGGTAGGGTTGAGCGAAACGGGTCGGCCAGATTCAGAAGTCGCCGACTTTTGGCAAAGTTGGGTTTCATGAAACCCGACCCGACCCCTGTGTGGGGTCGGCCATGAGGTCAGCGATCTTCTGATCTGGAATTGGAATTCCGATACCGAGTTCCAATATGTTTAAGATATCGGGAATCGGTATCGGAATTCATATTTAAGTGTAAAATAAAGAATAAAAATAAAAAAATATTGATATACTCACCCTCGGACGCGCCCTGGTTCTCACCGGCAGCCTTCCTTCCTGAGAATGAGCGCCTGAGGAGCCTTCGATGACGTCGCGGCTTGTGATTGGTCGCGTGGGCGGTCACGCGACCAATCACAAGCCGTGACGTCATCTAAGGTCCTTCATTCGCTAATTCTTAGGAAGGAAGCGTCCGAGGGCGCGTCCGAGGGTGAGTATATTCCTAATAGGTATATACTCACCCTCGGACGCGCCCTGGTTCTAACCCGCAGCCTTCCTTCCTAAGAATCAGCGCCTGAAGGACCTTAGATGACGTCGCGGCTTGTGATTGGTCACGTGACGCCCATGTGACCGCTCACGCGACCAATCACAAGCCGCGACGTCATCGAAGGTCCTTCAGGCGCTCATTCTTAGGAAGGAAGGCTGTCGGTGAGAACCAGTGCGCGTCCGAGGGTAAGTATATCAATATTTTTTATTTTGATTCTTTATTTTACACTTAAATATGGATCCCAGGGCCTGAAGGAGAGTTTCCTCTCCTTGAGACCCTGGGAACCATTAGAAACCCAATGCACTGCATTGGGTTTCGTGTTTCGGCCGACCCCGAGTTTTCTATAGGATCGGCCGATTTCACTCGACCCAACTTTTGAAAAAGTCGGGTTTCGTGAAACACGACCCGATCCTATAAAAAGAAAAGTCGCTCAACCCTAATGAAAGGCTTTTTTCTAGCTTTACATGACTTGAGTCCTGCCTCTATGAGCCTGTTACGAACTGTTCTTGCCGTGCACTTCACCCCAGCTGCCAGTTCCATTCCTTTTGTAGGTCACTTGATGTCATCCTGCAGTTGCTGGGTGACATTCGAATAAGATGATGGTCATCCTGGTCAGTGGAGAGTCGTTTTTGCCCTCTGCTGGTGTGTAGCTTTGTTGTCACCAATGTCTGTTGCTTGACCTTGTTGTAATGGAATAAAAAGAATAGAAATTTTAAGGATGGAGGCAACATGACGCTCACTGTGTCTCTCTGCTAGTAAAGCCAGAATTGAGCCCTTCTTTTCCTCACACAAGACTTTTCTTTTCCACTCCTTTGGCATGTTTAAAAGTTATTTTTTTCATTCCTATTACTTTTCGGATATTGGTAGCACATGGTTTGCCATCCAGTTTGTCCTATTGCAAGAGGATTGTGAACACCACAGCAATGTTTTCATACTTTCTTTTGTTAAATAAGATTTGGTTCAGGTGATCACCTAATCAGAACCACATTAAGTATAATTAGGTGTACTCTGGTTGGAATTCAACTGACACTGGAATGGAATGGTTGTCAGACATGTAGAGAAGCTGATTTTTTATAAAACTATGCAGTGATCTATTAATTTGTGCCAGAGCTGTATTTTTTAACGAATAGACTGTTCTAAAAGCAAACTTTGTGACAAAATATCTTTGCTATAAAAATAACAGCAAAAAAATCTTGATGGTAATAGTCATTTTTTGAACAACCAAATTTCTGCAGCTGTACCAGCCCAATTTTTGTTTTTAAAACCAGTGAAATTTCACATCAACAACATTTTAAGTACAAGTGACAACTGTCAATTGTTGAACAACCACATCTCTACACCTGTGTCATCCAAATTTTTGTATTTATTCATTTTTTAAAACCAGCAAAATTTCACATTAATCAAGTCTTAGAGTACATGTGCTTTTCACAAAATCAGAATATCATCAAAAAAGTTAATTTATTTTAATTCTACCATACAAAAATTGAAACTTATATATTATATGGAATCATTAAACAGAGTGATCTGTTGCAAGTGTTTATTTCTGTTAATATTGATAATTATGACTTACAGCCAATGAAAACCCAAAATTCATTATCTCAGTAATTTAGAATAATTAACAAAAAACACCTGCAAAGGCTTCCAAAACATTTTAAAAGGTCCCTTAGTTTTTTCAGTAGGTTCCACAATCATTTGGAAGAATGCTGACTTGCCCAGAAGGCAGTCATTGACACACTCCACAAGGAGGGTAAATCACAAAAGAGCATTGCTAAAGAAGTTGGGTGTTCACAGAGTGCTGTATCCAAGCATATTAATAGAAAGTTGAGTGGCAGGAAAAAATGTGGTAGAAAAAGCAGAAGCAAATGGGATAACTGCAGCCTTGAAAGGATTGTTAAGAAAAGGCCATTCGAATATTTGGGAGAGATTCACAAGGAGTGGACTGCTGCTGGAGTCATTGCTTCGATAGCCACCACACAGAGATGTATCCAGGACATGGACTGTAAATGTTGCATTCCTTGAGACAAGCCACTCATGACCAATAGACAATGCCAGAAGAGTCTTACCTGGGCCAAGGAGAAAGAATTGAGGTCTAGTGTGAAGTTTCCACAATCAGGGATGGTTTGGGGAGCCATGTCTTCTTCTGGTTTAGGTCCACTGTGTTTATCAAGACCAAAGTCAGCAGAGCCATCTATGGACATTTTAGAGCACCTTATGCTTCCCTCTGCGGACAAGCTTTGCAGAGATGGAAATTTAATTTTCCAGCAGAACTTGGCATCTATCCACACTGCCAAAAGCACCAATACCTGTTTTAAAAACAACAGTATCACTGTGCTTGATTGGCCAGCAAACTTGCCTGACCTTAACCCCATAGAGAATCTATGGGGTATTGTCAAGAGGAGCATGAAAGATTCATTTCAGATTTTAGATTTTAAAATAATTTTGCAAGCTGGTATTATAAAGTATTCTAATTTACTGAGATAATTACTTTTGGATTTTCAGCACCAGGACAGCACCAGCAGGACCACTGCAGCAGGACCACAGCAAGAGGACGGCAGCGCCAGGACAGGTGCAGGAGGATGGCAGCACAAGTGAAACACTAGAGAAAAGAGAAGAAAAATTAAGCTTGTCAAGAGCACAAAAAAATGGACACCAATACTTACAGCCTGTTGTCCAACAGCAGCACCAGGACCGGAGCAGCAGAACGGCACCAGCAGAAATGGAGCAGCAGCAGCATGACCACAACAGGAGGACGGCAGCACCAGGATCGGAGCAGGAGGACCGACTGGATCAGCAGACAGTCTACATGGAATTGAACAAAAAAATTAGTACAGAGTAAAGACTGCAGAGACAGACATGTCCAAAGCTTCCATATTCACATATCAGTCTGATGCGGATGACTACACATAATTGATACCTACAAAAATGCAACATGTTGCGTTCGCCGGATCCCACTGCAACCCCGGAAACAACGCAAGAATACACATCCGCATGCGAACGCATGCAAACGCATGTTCCTGCATACACCATATTAAAGATATATACACATGACCCATGCGGATCGATACAGATGAAACACTGCGCACACAAGCGCAAATGTGAAACCAGCCTTATTTCCATTTTTTTGTGTTTTTTCTCTATCGGGACTTCAGTGTGTCTACATATAACTATTGCCTATTTACTGTGCACAAATGCCGATGTCCACCATCATGTCTTTGGTACTATTGTACATTCTTCATTTTCTTTATTATTATTATTTATAGGGGAATAAAGTATTGAGTATCAGTAAACATAGTTTTAATATTTTTCTTTCCACTTTCATCATTGATAGTATTTACTACATGCTTTCTATAACGTTTCCATCACGCATAATAAATTTCAATTTTAGAAATAATTATCAAAGTTAAGTTTCAGATAAAAGCGAAATGCTGTAATATCCATTTTAAATTACTTTTGGAACATACTGTATCTAAGTTTTGATTAAATTATATTTAATTTCTAATATATGAAAAATAGGTCGCTGGTTAGGTCACACCTGCAAATGATAATTACAGCTCTAATTACTTAAATAAATGAAATATAATAATGTCAGTTGGTAAGATTTGCAGTTAATCATGTAGCTTGCAGAATCACATGTTCAGATATAGAAAAATCATGATGATGGAGGAAATTTCAGACAACTTTAACAGATAATTTCAATATCAAAGTTTTTCATTATGAAAGTCTGAAAGCAGTCTCCTCTAGGGTCTTATTGTAAAATCTAAATACTTTTTCTTTTAATGAGTGATTCCTAGAAGCAATTTTCCTAGGAACAATTATCATTCTCTTTTAAGTTAATGTTTCTTGTATTTAACCCCTTCATGACCCAGCCTATTTTGACTTTAATGACCTGGCCGTTTTTTGCAATTCTGACCAGTGTCCCTTTATGAGGTAATAACTCATGAACGCTTCAACGGTTACTAGCGGTTCTGAGATTGTTTTTTCGTGACATATTGGGCTTCATGTTAGTGGTAAATTTAGGTTGATATTTTTGCGTTTCTTTTTGAAAAAAGTGGAAATTTGGTGAAAATTTTGAAAATTTCGCAATTTTCAAATTTAGAATTTTTATTCTGTTAAACGAGAGAGTTATGTGACACAAATAGTTAATAAATAAGATTACCCACATGTCTACTTTACATCAGCACAATTTTGGAAACAAATTTTTTTTTGCTAGGAAGGTTATAAGGGTTAAAATTTGACCAGCAATTTCTCATTTTTACAACGTAATTTACAAAACCATTTTTTTTAGGCACAACCTCACATCTGAAGTCAGTTTGAGGGGTCTATATGGCTGAAAATACCCAAAAGTGACATCATTCTAAAGACATCATTCTAAAAACTGCACCCCTCAAGGTGCTCAAAACCACATTCAAAAAGTTTATTAACCCTTCAGGTGCTTCACAGCAGCAGAAGCAACATGGAAGGAAAAATGAACATTTAACTTTTTAGTCAGAAAAATTATCTTTTAGTAACAATTTTTTTATTTTTCCAATAGTAAAAACAGAAACTGGACCACAAAAGTTATTACACAATTTGTCCTGAGTACGCCGATAGCCCATATGTGGGTTAGAACCACTATTTGGGTGCACGACAGGGCTCGGAAGGGAAGGAGCGCCATTTGACTTTTTCAATGAAAAATTGCCTCCAATCTTTAGCGGACACCATGACGCGTTTGGAGAGACCCTGTGTGCCTAAACATTGGAGCTCCCCCACAAGTGACCCCATTTTGGAAACTAAACCCCCCAAGGAGCTTATCTAGATGCATGATGAGCACTTTGAACCCCCAGGTGCATCACAAATTGATCCGTAATAATGAAAAAGTACTTTTTTTTCACAAAAAAATTCTTTTAGCCTCAATTTTTCTAATTTTCCCATGGGCAACAGGATAGAATGGATCCTAAAATGTGTTGGACAATTTCTCCTGAGTACACCAATACCTCATATGTGGTCACAAAGCACTGTTTGTGCACACGGCAAGGCTCGGAAGGGAAGGAGCGCCATTTGACTTTTAAATGAAAAATTAGCTCCAATCGTTAGCGGACATCATGTCATGTTTGGAGAGCCCCTGTGTACCTAAAGATTGGAGCTCCCCCCAAAGTGACCCCATTTTAGAAACTAGACCCCCAAGGAACTTATATAGATGCATAGTGAGCACTTTAAACCCCCAGGTGCTTCACAAATTGATCCGTAAAAATGAAAAAGTACTTTTTTCACAAAAAAATTATTTTAGCCACAATTTGTTCATTTCCACATGGGCAGCAGGATAAAATGGATCCTAAAATTTATTGGGAAATTTCTACCTCACATGTGGGGGTAAACCACTGTTTGGGCACATGACAGGGCTCGGAAGGGAATGAGCGCCATTTGACTTTTGGAATGAAAAATTAGCTCCAATCGTTAGCGGACATCATGTCGCATTTGGAGAGCCCCTGTGTGACTAAACATTGAAGCTTCCCCACATGTGACCCCATTTTGGAAACTAGACCTCCCATGGAACTAATCTAGATGTGTGGTGACCACTTTAATCTTCCAAGTGCTTCACAGAAATTTATAACGCAGAGTCAGGAAAATAAAAAATCATTTTTCTTTCCTCAAAAATTACTTTTAGCCTGCAATTTTTTATTTTCACAAGAGTAACAGGAGAAATTGGACGCCAAATGTTGTTGTCCAGTTTGTCCTGAGTACGCTGATACCCTATATGTGGGGCAGAACCACTGTTTGGGCACACGTCGGGGCTCAGAAGAGGAGTAGTGACATTTTGGAATACAAACTTTGATGGAACGGTCTGCGAGCATCATGTTACGTTTGCAGAGCCCCTGATGTGCCTAAACAGTAGAAACCCCCCACAAGTGACCCCATATTGGAAACTAGACCCCCCAAGGAACTTATCTAGATATGTGGTGAGCACTTTGAACCCCAAAGTGCTTCACAGAAGTTTACAACGCAGAGCCGTGAAAATAAAAAATAATTTTTCTTTCCTCAAAAATTATGTTTCAGTAAGCAATTTTTTATTTTCACAAGGGTAACAGGAGAAGTGGACCACAATATTTGTGCCCAGTTTGTCCTGAGTATGCTGATACCCCATATGAGGGGGTAAACCACTGATTGGACACACGTTGGGGCTCGGAAGGGAAGTAGTGACGTTTTGAAATGCAGACTTTGATGGAATGGTCTGCGAGCATCACGTTGCATTTGCAGAGCCCCTGATGTGCCTAAACAGTAGACACCCCCAACAAGTGCCCCCATGTTGGAAACTAGACCCCCAAGGAACTTATCTAGGTGTGTGGTGAGCACTTTGAACCCCCAAGTGCTTCACAGAAGTTTATAATGCAGAGCCGTGAAGATAAAAAATAATTTTTCTTTCCTCAAAAATTAGGATTTAGCAAACATTTTTTTATTTTTGCAAGGGTAACAGGAGAAATTGGACCCCAATAGTAGTTGCCCAGTTTGTCCTGAGTATGCTGGTACCCCATATGTGGGGGTAAATCACTGTTTGAGCGCATGTCAGGGCTCGGAAGGCAGGGAGCACCATTTGACTTTTTGAACGCAAGATTGGCTGGAATCAATGGTGGTACCATGTTGCGTTTGGAGACCTCTGATGTGCCTAAACAGTGGAAACCCCTCAATTCTAACTCCAACACTAACCCCCAACACACCCCTAAGCCTAATCCCAACTGTAGCCATAACCCTAAACACAACCCTAACCCCAACACACCCCTAACCACAACCCTAACCCCAACACACCCCTAACCCTAATCCCAACCCTAACTCTAATCCTAACCCTAATCCCAACCCTAACCCTAATCCCAACCCTAACTACAACTTTAACCCCAACACACCCCTAACCCTAACCATAACCCTAACCACAAGCCTAATCTTAACCCTGTTTCCAACCCTAGCCTTAATTCCAACCCTAACTCTAATTCCAACTCTAACCCTAAGGCTATGTGCCCACGTTGCGGATTCGTGTGAGATTTTTCCGCACCATTTTTGAAAAATCTGCAGGTAAAAGGCACTGTGTTTTGCCTGTGGATTTACCGTGGATTTCCGGTGTTTTTTCTGCGACTTTCACCTGTGGATTCCTATTGAGGAACAGGTGTAAAACGCTGCGGAATCCGCACAATGAATTGACATGCTGCGGAAAATACAATGCAGCGTTTCCACGGATTTGGTTTTCCATAGGTTTACATGGTACTGTAAACATGATGGAAAACAGCTACGAATCCGCAGCTGCCAATCCGCTGCGGATCCACAGCCAATCCGCTGCGGATCCGCAGCCAAATCCGCACCATTTGCACATAGCCTAATTTTAACCCTAACCTTAGTTCTAACAAGGACCCTAGCCCTAACCCTAACCCTAGCCCTAACCCTAACCCTAGTTCTATCCCTAACCCTAGTGGGAAAAAAATATTTTCTTTATATTGTTATTGTCCCTACCTATGGGGGTGATAAAGGAGGGGTTCGTTTACTATTTTTTTAATTTTGATCACAGTGATGTGGTTTTATCACAGTGATGAAAATGTACCTGGAACGAATCTGCCGGGTGGCAGATTTGGCGGGCGTACTGCATATGCGCCCGCCATTTTGGAAGATGGCGGCGCCCATGGAGGAGACGGACGGACACCGAGAGGCTCGGTAAGTATGAGGGCGGAGAGATCAGAGCATGGGGGGATCGGAGCACGGGGGTGGGATCGGAGCAAGGGGGAGCGGACAGGAGGACGGGGGAGCAGACAGGACGACGGAGGGGAGCAGAGCACAGGACGCAGGACTGGAGAGGAAATCGGTGGCAGAATTGGGCAAATCCCTGGTTAGGCCATATATTGAGAGCAGAAAAGTGACCCCCAGAAGTGAAGGAGCAACAGCCATTGTAAAAAGTGTCCAGCATGCTCAAGAAAGAGACTCCACATCCATATCCTCCACCATCACAGCTACCAGCAGCACAGCTACCAGCAAAAAAAGGAAGAGATGTTGCTTCTGTCCATTTTCCTGTGACAATAAGACTAATCTGACATGTGCTGGATGTTCAAAATATCTGTGTAAAGGACATGTGTCTTATTATTGTGCTCAGTGTAAAAACGCATGAACATGTTCACTTTTTCTTTTTTCTTTCTAAAAAGGTTGAAGTTTTTATGATTTTTCATTTGTCGATTTATAAATATTGTTTTCAAAAAGTTAAATTTCATGTTTTAGTAATAGTAATGTAAAGCTTCTTTGTTATTTGTGTGCAGATTGCCAGCAATCAAAGATAATTGTAAAAAGCCTGTGTAACCTTTTTATGAAAAAAAATAAATTATTAAGTTTAACCGTTTCACCCCAAAGCCTGTTTTCACCTAAGTGACAGGGCCAATTTTTACAATTCTGACCACTGTCACTTTATGAGGTCATAACTCTGAAACGCTTCAACGGATCATGGTGATTCTGACATTGTTTTCTCGTGACATATTGTACTTCATGATAGTGGTAAAACTTCTTCGATATGACTTGCATTTATTTGTGAAAAAAACAAAAATTTGTCGGAAATTCTGAAAATTTAGCAATTTTAAAACTCTTAGTTTTTATGCCCTTAAATTATCACATAATATAGTTAATAAACAACATTTCCCACATGTCTGCTTTACATCAGCACAATTTTGGAAACATAATTTTTTTTGGTTAGGACGTTATAAGGGTTAAAAGTTGACCAGTGATTTCTCATTTTTGCAACAAAATTTGCAAAACCATTTTTTTACGGACCACCTCACACTTGAAGTGACTTTGAGGGGTCTATATGACAGAAAATGCCCAAAAGTGACACCATTCTAAAAACTGCACCCCTCAAGGTACTCAAAACCACATTCAAAAAGTTTATTAACCCTTCAGGTGCTTCACAGGAATTTTTTGAATGTTTAAAAAAATTGAACATTTAACTTTTTTTTCACAAAATTTTTACTTCAGGTCCAATTTGTTTCATTTTACCAAGGGTAACAGGAGAAATTGGACCACAAAAGTCGTTGTATAATTTGTCCTGAGTACGCCGATACCCCATATGTGGGGTTAAACCACTGTTTGGGTACATGGCAGAGCTCGGAAGGGAAGGAGCGCCATTTGACTTTTCAATGCAAGATTTGCTGGAATTGAGATCGGAGCCCATGTCACGATTGGAGAGCCCCTGATGTGCCTAAACAGTGGAAACCCCCACAAGTGACACCATTTTGGAAAGTAGACCCCCTAAGGAACTAATCTAGATGTGTGGTGAGCACTTTGAACCTCCAAGTGCTTCACAGAAGTTTATAATGTAGAGCCGTAAAAAAAATTTTATATTAATTTTCACAAAAAATGATATTTTTGCCCCAAATTTTTTATTTTCCCAAGGGTAACAGGATAAATTGGACCCCAAAAGTTGTTGTGCAATTTGTCCTGAGTACGCCGATACTTCATATATGGGGATAAACCACTGTTTCAGCGCATGGCAGAGCTCGGAAGGGAAGGAGTGCCATTTGACTTTTCAATGCAAAATTGGCTGGAATTGAGGTCGGACGCCATGTCGCATTTGGAGAGCCCCTGACGTGCCTTAACAGTGGAAACCCCACACAAGTGACCCCATTTTGGAAAAAAGACCCCCTAAGGAACTTATCTAGATGTGTGGTGAGCACTTTTAACCCCCAATTGTTTCACTAAAGTTTAGAATGTAGCATTGTGAAAATTAACAGCGCTGGAGGACAGACAGCTGTAGGTAAGTATGTAGCGTTTGTTTTTTTTAACTTTTAGGATGGTAACCAGGGTAAACATCGGGTTACTAAGCGCGGCCCTGCGCTTAGTTACCCGATGTTTACCCTGGTTACCGGCATCGTTGGTCGCTGGAGAGCGGTCTGTGTGACAGCTCTCCAGCGACCAAACAGCGACGCTGCAGCGATCCGGATCGTTGTCGGTATCGCTGCAGCGTCGCTTAATGTGAAGGGGCCTTTAGATGGATTGGTCTGCAGGCGTCATGTTGCATTTGCAGAGCCCCTGATGTACCTAAACAGTAGAAACCCCCCACAAGTGACCCCATATTGGAAACTAGACCCCCCAAGGAACTTATCTAGATGTGTTGTGAGAGCTTTGAACCAACAAGTGTTTCACTACAGTTTATAACGCAGAGCCGTGAAAATAAAAAATATTTTTTTTTCCACGAAAATGATATTTTATCCCCTATGTTTTTATTTTCCCAAGGGTAACAGGACAAATTGGACCCCAAAAGTAGTTGTCCAACTTGTCCTGAGAACGCTGATACCCCATATGTTGGGGGGAACCACTGTTTGGGTGCACGGCAGAGCTCGGAAGGGAAGGAGCGCCATTTGAAATGCAGACTTAGATGGATTGGTCTGCAGGCGTCATGTTGCATTTGCAGAGCCCCTGATGTACCTAAACAGTAGAAACCCCCCACAAGTGACCCCATATTGGAAACTAGACCCCCCAAGGAACTTATCTAGATGTGTTGTGAGAGCTTTGAACCAACAAGTGTTTCACTACAGTTTATAACGCAGAGCCGTGAAAATAAAAAATATTTTTTTTCCACGAAAATGATATTTTATCCCCTATGTTTTTATTTTCCCAAGGGTAACAGGACAAATTAGACCCCAAAAGTTGCTGTCCAACTTGTCCTGAGAATGCTGATACCCCATATGTTGGGGGGAACCACTGTTTGGGCACACAGGAGGACTCGGAAGGGAAGTAGCACTGTTTTACTTTTTCAAAGCAGAATTGGCTGGAATTGAGATCGGACGCCATGTCACGTTTGGAGAGCCCCTGATGTGCCTAAACAGTGGAAACCCCCAATTATAACTGAAACCCTAATCCAAACACACCCCTAACCCTAACCCCAACCCTAACCCTAGCCCTAACCCTAGCCCTAACCCTAGCCCTAATCCTAACCCTAGCCCTAACCCTAGCCCTAACCCTAACCCTAATGGGAAAATGGAAATAAATACATTTTTTTTACATTTTATTATTTTTCCGTAATTAAGGAGGTGATGAAGGGGGGTTTGATTTACTTTTATAGTGTTTTTTTGGCAGATTTTTATGATTGGCAGCTGTCACACACTAAAAGACGCTTTTTATTGCAAAAAATAGTTTTTGCATCACCACATTTTGAGAGCTATAATTTATCCATATTTTGGCCCACAGAGTCATGTGAGATCTTGTTTTTTGCGGGACGAGTTGACGTTTTGATTGGTAACATTTTTGGGCAGATGACATTTTTTGATCGCTTTTTATTCCGATTTTTGGGAGGCGGAATGAACAAAAACCAGCAATTCCTGAATTTCTTTTAGGGGGGGCGTTTATACCGTTCCACGTGTGGTAAAATAGATAAAGCAGTTTTATTCTTCAGGTCAGTACGATTACAGCGATACCTCATTTATGTAATTTTTTTTATGTTTTGGTGCTTTTACACAATAAAAACTATTTTATATAAAAAAAATAATTGTTTTTGCATCGCATTATTCTGAGAGCTATAACTTTTTTATTTTTTTGCTGATGTTGCTGTATGGCAGCTTTTTTTTTGCAGGACAAGATGACGTTTTCAGCGGTACCATGGTTATTTATATCCATCGTTTTGATCGCGTGTTATTCCACTTTTTGTTCGCCTGTATGATAATAAAGCAATGTTTTTTGCCTTGTTTTTTTTTTTTTTTGCGGTGTTCACTGAAGGGGTTAACTAGTGGGATAGTTTTATAGAGCGGGTCGTTACGGACGCGGCGATACCAAATATGTGTACATTTATTGTTTTTTTTAATTTACATACATAAATGGATTTATTGGGAAATGTTTTTAATTTTTTAATTTGGGGATTTTTTTTTGTTTTTTTTTACACATTCTATTTTTTTTTTTTTTACTTTCTAACATTGTCCCAGGGTGGGGCATCTCTGTATTAGATCAGATCGTTGATCTGACACTGTGCATAGCACACTGTCAGATCAACGATCTGACATGCAGTTTAGCTGGCTTTCCAGCGCCTGCTCTCAGCAGGCGCCGGCTAGCCAGGTCATTTCATGACCCGGAAGGAGTCCGGCGGCCATCTTGGATCCGGGGACTCCTTCCGGGTCACCGGAGCAACGCGATCTCATTGCGTTGCTCCGCTGGGAGAGCGCAGGGAGCCCCCGTCCCTGCGCGATCCCCCTCTATGCTGCTGTCACTACTGACAGCGGCATCAGAGGGGTTAAATGCCCACGATCGGCGATAGCGCCGATCGTGGGCATTGCTGCGGGGTGTCAGCTGTCATATACAGCTGACACCCGCACCCAATCACCGCGGCGCTCAGCGCGAGACCGCGGTGATCGGTGCGCCGTACTAGTACTGCTGCTGGCACAAATGCAGTGCCGGCAGCGCAGTACTAGTACGGCGCATGGCGCGAAGGGCTTAAATTTAAATTTTTCATTTGTTTATGATCAACCATGTTCACATACAGTATAATAATGAAAAAAGTATTCAACTAAAACACTTAGAGTAGCTAAAAATCAAGAATTAATAGGTCGGGTCATATTGACCCGGGAACAGTACAAGTGTATAGCAAATGCGAACAGAACAGCAGGGTTAAACCCACAAAACAATATATGTTTAAAAGTGGGGCAATACATCTAACTTTACATTTAAAATTATTTTTTTAATACTGTGACAGAGTCACTGGCACAGTGTATGAATGGAGATATGTGTCACTGCGTATACTATAGTCAGTGATGTAGAACAAGATTGATTTTGCTTCCAGCATGCTAAGTGCTGAGAGGGTTAATGATAAAGTTACAATGGGCTGGTTTTATGTGAGCACCCATAAGAGTGGGAGGGAGGGTGCTCACCGTATCCCCTCTTGTAGAACTGACTCCAGCATGTGTACTAGTAGGACCTGTGGTGATGTCATGATCACGTGATCATCACATGGCCCTTGTGTAATGTGCTGCTGCAGTGTAGTATAGTGCAACCTCCACTACGGGGTGCTGGTTAAGGAAAAAAGGTTGTACACACAGCGCAGCAATACTGAACAACAACACAGGTGTCACACTTAATGAAAGAGAAGTCAGACACGTTAAGGTCATACACAGAGAGATCAGCGCAGTACACAGGTGGAGTCAGAGGAAAGGTCAGGGACAAACAAGAAATTAGAGCCTACCGGGAACATGGTAACTAAAACGTCAGACATAAGACGAAGTCGGGATACAAGCCAGAGGTCAGAACAAGTCATAAACGGGTACAGGCAGTCAGAGGCAAAAGGAACACTAGTACAAGTGAATAGGTCAGGTGCTCAAGCCGTGCAGCATGAACTATAGCTGACACTGGCCCACAGGCTGCAGAGGACTTAAATAGCTCAGCCAGCTTCAAAGTGAGAGGGAGGGGATTAACTCCCACCTGACCAGTCAGTGACAAGACCTCTGAACACAAACTCAGAACTGGATCATGACACCTTGTTAATTACCTGGACATAAGAGACAGTCTGGGGGTGTATTGGGAGAGGAAGCACTCCCATGTCACTCCAGGAAGAGCAGAGGACATTGTCAGGTGTCTGCAGGTGGAACCTGCAGAGAAAGGACTCTGATGAACTTTGTTTTGCTTTCCGTTAAGAGAGGAAGGCTCTTCTTTTGTTTTCCAGAACCCTGCCTTGGTATATTATTTAATAAACTAGCAGATGTTTCGCTTTCAAAGTGTTCCTGTGCCTAGGAGGAGCGTCTAAGTCAACCACTCACAATGCATCAGTAATGTACAATACTGTATGTTTGTAAAAAGCCCAAATCACAATTAAAGTTAAAAAGAATTATTTATTGGTGAGACAAAATAAAATAAATAATTGTCTTTTATTTACATAACCAGTAGGCAGCAACGGCATTAACCTCTTCATGAAAAGCATAAAATGTGCCATGACCTTCAGATGCTATTTTGAATTTATGGTGTCAACAAAGTTTTTCAACCAGTGATTTGTATGTTTTTGATAGCAGGTTTTGTGGTGTAAAACATGTCCTCTTTTTTTCTGGTACTTAATTTTTTGTTCTTGCTAGATTCACAAAATTTAGGTTTGTGTCTGCATGTTTGTGAAGGGGGCATGGAGTATGCTATGTGTTCAGCAAGTAATGAAATTTTTGCTTAACTTCTCCAAAACCCTGACAAGTTCTTTACTTTCTTTTGCCTATTAATCAGTACTTTTGACTAGAGATGAGCGAATTTGTTCGCGAAACGATCGCCAAACATAAATTCGGCACAAATATGGCACATTTGTATTCGTGATCAGAAACCCGAGCAAAATTTTTTTAAATCATTAAAAATCGGTAACATTTGGTAAAACTGGGGGAAAATATTTGCGTTGTCACAAAAATATTTTCAGCACTTTACCAACAATAATGGTGGTGTATCATCAGCACAGCAGTCAATTTTTTTCCCAACTTTATGTGTGCACATTGCGGCTAGCCAATCAGGGAGCAGAAAACACCCACAATGTCCAAACACAATGGCTTGTGTCATTGGCTGCTGAAATCACATGTCCCGCTCCATATAAATAGCGGACATCTTGTTTTAGCACTATTTTGACACTGTAACAGCGCAGAGAGGCTTCTCTTGACGCTGCCAACGTTAACAGCAAGATTTTTTTCTAGTTAGTTAGGTGGTTGTATATCAGTCAGATAGTGTAGCTAGATAGTGTTCAGTGTAGCTGTAAAATTTACTTTCAGGAATTTTATTTGGGGGGCTAATAATGAGATCCACAGACAAAGCTAGAAGGGCACATGCCCTACAAGTGTGTTGTGCACTACTTCTATTGCTTCTATAGTGCTCCATGCATGAGTATAGCATTCTATATACGGTAATATTTTTTCAGTAGCTAAATGTGAAAAACCCACATTTTAGCTAGTTAGATAGGTGGCTGTATATCAGTCAGACAGTGTAGCGAGCTACTGTCCAGTGTGGCTGTTAACCCCTTCATGACATGCCCGTACTAGTACGGCAAATGTCATGTGTCCCCTTTGATGTGGGTTCCGGCAGTGAGCCCACATCAAAGTCATGACATTTCAGCTGTTTTTGTACAGCTGACATGTGCGTGCAATAGCAACAGGTGGAATTGCGATCCACCTGCCGCTATTAACCAGTTAAATGCCGCTGTCAAACGCTGACAGCGGCATTTAACTACTGCTTCTGGCCATGCATGCATCGCCAATCCCGTCACATCCTTGAGACCTCTATGGTTCTTGATGCCGGCTTGCTGTGAGCGCCACCCTGTGGTCGGCGCTCATAGCAAGCCTGCAAGCTTGCAATTCAGCTACATAGCAGCAATCTGATGATCTGCACAAAGGTGGTATCATTAAAAACGTCAGCTCGGCACAAAGTAAATAAGCCCTCACCCAACCCCAGATCACGAAAAATGGAGTCGCTACAGGTATCGGAAAATGGCGCTTTTTTTTTTTTTGTTACCAAAGTTTTGAATTTTTTTTTTTACCACTTAGATAAAAAACAACCTAGACATGTTTGGTATCTATGAACTCGTAATGGTATAGAAAATGTTCAGCACAGCCTAAGAGTGAGGTGCATAAATATAGGTTCCCAAACCTTAATATGTGAAATAGTTATAACTAGCACACTCCGATAGATGTGATGCAAAAAGGGGGTATTTAATATACATACAGTAGTCACAGTCACAAACATTTCGGTCTGCAAAGGACCTTCTTCAGTGTGCTAAATGTAGCGAGAGTGGTATCTATAGTGAGACCCCAATAGGAATTTATTTGCATCAAGAATGAAGATACAGTAAGATTACTGGAAAGAAGTGTTGTAGTATTGTACAGCAGGTCAGTCTGATCAACTGGAGAGGGAGAGGCACAAGAGGCTACGCGGTGTCCACCGCAAGTAGAGTGAGAGGCATGTGCGTCCGTGATCCACAAAAAGGGATACCTATAACTAAAGGGATAACTATGAACTCGTAATGACCTGGAGAATCACAATGACAGGTCAGTGTTTGCATTTATTGAACATTTTGCAATTTCACCACACTAGGAATTTTTTCCCGTTTTCTAGTACAAGACATGGTAAAACTAATGGTGTTGTTCAAAAGTCCCGCAAAAAATAAGCCCTCACGTGGCCATATTGACAGAAAAATAAAAATTATGGCTCTGGGAAGGAGGGGAGCGAAAAACGAAAACGCAAAAGCGAAAAAGGGCTGCGTCTTGAAGGGGTTAATTTTACCTTACAGCTTTTTTTTTCTCTTTTGACATTTCTGAGCTCCGCAAAGAAAGCCAGTAGTTGTTGTGCATTGCTTCTATTTTGATCCATGCACAAGTATAGCATTCTAATTCACATGTAGCAATGAAAAAATATTGAACAGCCTGCTGTATCCCACCTTGTCATTTATTGCTGTGGTGATACAAAACTGTCTGCAGACCTAAGGCACATTAAAGACAAGTTATAATTTTTTCTATTGCTAATGTGAAACAGCCTGCTGTAACTCATGTGGTCATTTTGTGGCAGTGATATGAACTAGGGTTGAGCGAAACGGGTCGGCCAGATTCAGAAGTCGGTGACTTTTGGCAAAGTCGGGTTTCATGAAACCCGACCCGACCCCTGTGTGGGGTCGGCCATGAGGTCGGCGATCTTCTGATCTGGAATCGGAATTCCGATACCGAGTTCCGATATGTTTAAGATATCGGGAATCGGTATCGGAATTCATATTTAAGTGTAAAATAGAGAATAAAAAAAAATATTGATATACTCACCCTCGGACGCGCCCTGGTTCTCACCGGCAGCCTTCCTTCCTAAGAATGAGCGCCTGAAGGGCCTTTGATGACGTCGCGGCTTGTGATTGGTCACGTGAGCGGTCACATGGGCGGTCACGCAACCAATCACAAGCCGCGACGTCATCTTAGGTCCTTCAGGCGCTAATTCTTAGGAAGGAAGCGTCCGAGGGCGCGTCCGAGGGTGAGTATATTCCTAATAGGTATATACTCACCCTCGAACGCGCCCTGGTTCTAATCCGCAGCCTTCCTTCCTAAGAATCAGCGCCTGAAGGACCTTAGATGACGTCGCTGCTTCTGATTGGTCACGTGACGCCCATGTGACCGCTCACGCGACCAATCACAAGCTGCGACGTCATCGAAGGTCCTTCGGGCGCTCATTCTTAGGAAGGAAGGCTGCCGGTGAGAACCAGGGCGCGTCCGAGGGTAAGTATATCAATATTTTTTATTTTAATTCTTTATTTTAAACTTAATTATGGATCCCAGGGCCTGAAGGAGAGTTTCCTCTCCTTCAGACCCTGGGAACCATTAGAAACCCAATGCACTGCATTGGGTTTCGTGTTTCGGCCGACCCCGACCCCGACCTTTCTATAGGATCGGCCGATTTCACTCGACCCGACTTTTGAAAAAGTCGGGTTTCGTGAAACCCGACCCGATCCTATAAAAAGAAAAGTCGCTCAACCCTAATATGAACCTGTCTGCAGACCTAAGGAACATTAAAAAAAATTATAATTTTTCAGTTGCAAAAGTTGGACAACCCACCGTATCACACTTTGTCATTTGATTGGGTTGATATTAAGCTGTAGTGGCCTGATCCAGAGGCCAGAAAAAATTCTGCTGTTATAAGCGTCATACAGTAAGGGACCTGACTTTAAAATAGTTTGTAGCATCTAAAGTGTTATAGCGGCCTGATCTATAGGCCACAAAAAATTCTTCAGTTATTAGCGTCACACAGTAAGGGACCTAACTTTAAAATAGTTTGTAGTATCTAGTGTGTTGTAAAGCCCAAATCTAGAGGCCACAAAAAATCTTCTGTTCCTAGTTTCATACAGTAGGGGACCTGACTTTAAAATAGTTTGTAGCATCTAGTGTGAACCTGCTTCCAAAGAAGGCTACATCCGATAATGGTGTGACTCTGGTGGTGGCCCTATGCGACGTAAGCGCACACATGTGCCTTGCATAGCTCACATCCTCAACCTGGTGGTACAGCATTTTCCCCACCACTATTCTGGTCTGGGTGAGCTGCTGCAGATAGCATGGGAGCTGTGTGCTCCTTTCCGCCATTCGCGCCCCTTGGGTCATCATTTTGCATCAATACAGATGTCTTTGTTCATGTCAGTTAATAGGTTTACGTGAGAGAAAACACCGTGTGCACAGCTATACTGTGGTGCTTAGACTAGGTTCCCAGACCCTCAATATAAATATAAAGAAGTCTAGCACTCAACTTAAGCGGTGATAGATTTGATTTATTTGTAGCACTTGAAACGTTTCAGTCCATAAGGACTTTCATCAGTCACGTGCCGTTAGAAGCCCATGGGGCTGGGTTCAGAAAGAGCAGGGATGCACAGAATGTGCAAAAAGCGCCACCACAGCTTGCGTTATAGAGAATGGAGGTAAAATAGAGCTTAATTAGAGTGCTGTAATGGTGGGGCAATGGCCGCACATCAGGATGTAGCACCCACAAGCTGAAAGCGCTGGTGTTCGGGATGAGGGGCACTGCCTCCATTGCATATCATGTTAATGGTGTGGGCACAGATAAAGGACTTCTGCATGATCTTTCTGCACAGTTTCGAAATGGCTACTAAGATGGTTAGCGCTGATGCCACTGTCATCACCATCACTATTCCATTCATCTGTATGCTATATCAGACTTTGAATAGCCTGCGGGTGGAGGTGGTGGTCCCAGAGGAAGAGGAGGAAGCATAGTAGGATGCAGAAAGGATAACATTGTCTCAAAGTTCCAGACTGTCATCACACAGGCGAGTGCCAAGGTTTGTTTACTGCGATCGAAGGGGCTGGTGATAACAGACAAACTGTTAGTGAGGGTGCAAGAGCCGAGGAACAAATGGAGGAGGAAGAGGTTATGGGCTAGCAACTGTCAGCAGATGAATGATGTAATCATCCCCTCTCTGTTGTTCATGGTTGGCAGGAGGGGACGGAGGAAGCAAGCTTCAGTGTTACCTAGCCAAAAACACAGCATGGACTTGGACCTCATGGAGGAGCCCGACATATGAGTAATTTCTTGCTGCACTATATGCAACATGATCCAAAATAGTGATGACTACTGGGTTGCCACTCTGTTAGATCCACATTATAAGACCAAATTTTGCCAGATATTTCCAGCCCTGGAAAAGGACCCGCGAATGCTGGAGTAGCAAAACACGCTTTTACATAACCTTAAGAGAACGTTTCCCCAAGACAACAGTGAAGCACACAGCTCACATCGCCTCTCTAGACGTCCAACTTCCGTTATGTCAATTCATTAACGCCAAAACATTAGGAGCAGCAGTGGTGTAAGTGGAAGAAGCAATTTCTGTGAGTTCTTTGACACTTTTCTTTAGACCAGCTCCTTGACCAGCACAACAGAGTTTGGACCCTTCTACATTTTGGTATTCCAAAATGGATGAGGAGCCTGAGCTCACATTACACACCTTGGAGGTTTTATCATGCCCGGCAGCCAGCGTTCTCTCAGAACGTGTCTTCAGTGCTGCTGGTGGTGTCCTGACAGATAAGCACAGCCAGCTGTCCCCTGAAAGTGTAGATTGAGACTGCCTAACTTTCATCAAGATCAACAAGTCATGGATCTCCAAGGACTTTTGCACCCCAATCGCAGACTGAACAGTCTAGGTGATATTGCATTTTTTTAGTGTGAAGCATTAATGTCACATAACACAATCTGTGACGTGTTTAGTGAGGCTTCTGTGCCTGCTGTGGCTGCTGCTGATGTTAACACAAATTTGTGGAATTGTGAAGTGTCATAATTGGTCTACATCTGCTGGGTTAGCTGTAGTGGAGGGCATGTCTGTCCCAATTATACTATTTCTATTTTCGTGACAGTTATTCCACTTTGGTGGTGTCAGGCTCTCATTTGTTTAAATTTGAAAACTCCAAGTTGGGTGTCCATCTGCTGGATTGGGTGTAGTGGAAGACCTGTCGGCCCCTATTATACTATTTCTACTGTGATTAAATCTATGCCACTTCTGTGGTATAAGGCCCTCATTTGTTTAAATGTGAACACTCCTGGTTGGATGTGCATCTGCTGGATTGGGTGCAGTGGAAGACCTGTCGGCCCCTATTATACTATTTCTAATGTGATGAAATTGATGCCACTTCTGTGGTGTAAGGCTCTCATTTGTTTAAATGCGATCACTCCTGCTTGAGTGTCCACCTGCTGGATTGGGTGAAGTGGAAGACCTGTCGATCTCTGTTATACTATTTATACTGTGGTGAAATTGATGCCATTTTGTTATTGGCTGCCAATAATTTTTGAAATTGTGAACACTCCTGGTTGGGTCTCCTTCATGCGTGTTGCCTGTAGCAGCAGGCCTCCACTCCCTTGTACTCAACTACTCATGTTACTATCCTTAAATTTTTCAAACAATTGTAGGCTGCCAAACTGATATTTGTGCAACCTGAGTGTGGTTCAGCATGAAAGCAGGTAGAGGTGTTGCATGTGGTATCAGGGCTCCCAGCAAAGGAGGCCTATACCGATCCCTCACCCACCTCATCTTACTGTGGCATACAATTGAAAGCTGTAAATGCTGTCCCAGACCCTGATACCTCATGCCTGGCTAATTGCTGCAGTGCCATGCTTCAGTTTTAATTGTGGGTGAATTGAGGCCACTTTCCTGATGTCTGTCCGTCATTTGATGTATTGGTAGCTTTTCAAACCAAGAATTGAAAAATTAGCTGCTTTATTTGCCATAATACAAATTCTAACAGTCTATTCAGTACGACTATCAGCTGTGTATCCACCAGACTTCTGCACAACACAACTGATGGTCCCAACACCATTTATAAGGCAAGAAATCCCACTTATTAAAGTAAAGTTTAGTGAAAACCATTCCCGGTGACTACCTCTTGAAGCCAATCAAGAGAATGCCAAGAGTGTGCAAAGCAGTCATCAAAGCAAAAGGTGGCTACTTTGAAGAACCTAGAATATAAGACATAATTTCAGTTGTTTCACACTTTTTTGTTAAGTATATAATTCCACATGTGTTAATTCATAGTTTTGATGCCTGCAGTGTGAATCTACAATTTTCGTAGTCATAAAAATACAGAAAAATCTTTAAATGGGAAGTGTTGTGAATTTTGTGGCAGAGCTCCCTCCTGTGGTCACAAGTGGTACTTCGGCTGATTCTCTCTGTGAGTTTCCGTTGGTGGAGGAAAGTGGTACTGCGGCTTCTGAGTTTCCTTCCTCAGGTGATGTGGGGAAGTCGTTAGGTGCTGCTCTATTTAACTCCACCTAGTGCTTTGATCCTGGCCTCCAGTCTATGTTCTTGTATTGGACCTGTTTCCTCCTGGATCGTTCCTGTGGCCTGCTGCTCTGCATAGCTAAGTTCCACTTTTGCTATTTTGTTTGCTGTTTTTTCTGTCCAGCTTCTCTAATTGTTTTTTCCTGCTTGCTGGAAGCTCTGGGACGCAGAGGGTGTACCTCCGTGCCGTTAGTTCGGTACGGAGGGTCTTTTTGCCCCCTTTGCGTGGTTTTTGTAGGGTTTTGTGTTGACCGCAAAGTTACCTTTCCTATCCTCGCTCTGTTCAGAAAGTTGGGCCTCACTTTGCTAAATCTATTTCATCTCTACGTTTGTCTTTTCATCTTAACTCACAGTCATTATATGTGGGGGCTGCCTTTTCCTTTGGGGTATTTCTCTGAAGCAAGGTAGGCTTATTTTCTATCTTCAGGCTAGCTAGTTTCTCAGGCCGTGCCGGGTTGCATAGGGAGCGTTAGGCGCAATCCACGGCTGCCTTTAGTGTTGTTGGAGAGGATTAGGGATTGCGGTCAACAGAGTTCCCACGTCTCAGAGCTCATTCTTGTTTTTTGGGTTATTGCCAGGTCACTGTATGTGCGCTGACCTCTATGTCCATTGTGGTACTGAATTACCTTTCATAACAGTACTGGAGGCCAAAAGTACTAATGATTCTCAATAGAGGGAAAAAAGAAGTTCTGAGACCATTTTTTTTTCTCTGCACTGTGTTTTGCCTTTTTTTTCCCCTAGACATTTGGGTGGTTCAGGACACAGGTGTAGCAATGGACATTAAAGGTCTGTCTTCTTGTGTGGATCAGCTCACGGCAAGAGTACAAAGTATTCAAGACTTTGTGGTTCAGAATTCTATGTTAGAACCGAGAATTCCTATTCCTGATTTGTTTTTTGGAGATAGAACTAAATTTCTGAGTTTCAAAAATAATTGTAAACTATTTCTGGCTTTGAAACCTCGCTCCTCTGGTGATCCAGTTCAACAAGTTAGGATCGTTATTTCTTTTTTGCGTGGCGACCCTCAGGACTGGGCATTTTCTCTTGCGTCAGGAGATCCTGCATTAAGTAATATCGATGCGTTTTTCCTGGCGCTTGGATTGCTGTACGATGAGCCTAATTCTGTGGATCAGGCAGAGAAGAATTTGCTGGCTCTGTGTCAGGGTCAGGATGAAATAGAGGTATATTGTCAGAAATTTAGAAAGTGGTCCGTACTCACTCAGTGGAATGAAGGTGCGCTCGCAGCTATTTTCAGAAAAGGTCTCTCTGAAGCCCTTAAGGATGTCATGGTGGGATTTCCTATGCCTGCTGGTCTGAATGAGTCTATGTCTTTGGCCATTCAGATCGGTCGACGCTTGCGCGAGCGTAAATCTGTGCACCATTTGGCGGTATTACCTGCAGTGCGATAGGACTTTGACCAGAGTTGAACGGCAAGAACACAGACGTCTGAATGGGCTGTGTTTCTACTGTGGTAATTCCACTCATGCTATCTCTGATTGTCCTAAGCGCAATAAGCGGTTCGCTAGGTCTGCCACCATTGGTACGGTACAGTCAAAATTTCTTCTGTCCGTTACCTTGATCTGCTCTTTGTCATCGTATTCTGTCATGGCATTTGTGGACTCGGGCGCTGCTCTGAATTTGATGGACTTGGAGTATGCTAGGCGTTGTGAGTTTTTCTTAGAGCCCTTGCAGTGTCCTATTCCATTGAGAGGAATTGATGCTACGCCTTTGGCCAAGAATAAGCCTCAGTACTGGACCCAGCTGACCATGTGCATGGCTCCTGCACATCAGGAGGTTATTCGCTTTCTGGTGTTGCATAATCTGCATGATGTGGTCGTGTTGGGGTTGCCATGGCTACAAGTCCATAATCCAGTATTAGATTGGAAATCCATGTCTGTGTCCAGCTGGGGTTGTCAGGGGGTACATGGTGATGTCCCATTTCTGACTATTTCGTCATCCACGCCTTCTGAGGTTCCTGAGTTCTTGTCTGATTACCGGGATTTATTTGATGAGCCCAAGTCCGATACCCTACCTCCGCATAGGGATTGTGATTGTGCTATCGATTTGATTGCTGGTAGTAAATTCCCAAAAGGTCGACTGTTTAATTTATCTGTGCCTGAGCACGCCGCTATGCGGAGTTATGTGAAGAAGTCTTTGGAGAAGGGGCATATTCGCCCGTCATCGTCGCCATTAGGAGCAGGGTTCTTTTTTGTAGCCAAGAAGGATGGTTCACTGAGACCCTGTATAGATTACCGCCTTCTAAATAAGATCACGGTTAAATTTCAGTACCCCTTGCCATTGTTATCTGATTTGTTTGCTCGGATTAAGGGGGCTAGTTGGTTCACCAAGATAGATCTTCGTGGTGCGTATAATCTGGTGCGTATTAAGCGAGGCGATGAGTGGAAAACTGCATTTAATACGCCCGAGGGCCATTTTGAGTATCTAGTAATGCCATTCGGACTTGCCAATGCTCCATCAGTGTTTCAGTCCTTTATGGATGACATCTTCCGAGAGTACCTGGATAAATTCCTGATTGTGTACTTAGATGACATTTTGATCTTCTCGGATGATTGGGAGTCTCATGTGAAGCAGGTCAGAACGGTGTTTCAGGTCCTGCGTGCTAATTCTTTGTTTGTGAAGGGATCAAAGTGTCTCTTTGGTGTTCAGAAGGTTTCATTTTTGGGGTTCATCTTTTCCCCTTCTACTATCGAGATGGACCCTGTTAAGGTCCAAGCCATCCATAATTGGACTCAGCCGACATCTCTGAAAAGTCTGCAAAAGTTCCTGGGCTTTGCAAATTTTTATCGTCGCTTCATCTGCAATTTTTCTAGTATTGCTAAACCATTGACCGATTTGAACAAGAAAGGTGCTGATGTGGTCAATTGGTCTTCTGCTGCCGTGGAAGCTTTTCAAGAGTTGAAGCGTCGTTTTTCTTCTGCCCCTGTGTTGTGTAAACCAGATGTTTCGCTTCCGTTCCAGGTCGAGGTTGATGCTTCTGAGATTGGAGCAGGGGCTGTTTTGTCACAGAGAAGTTCTGATTGCTCGGTGATGAAACCATGCGCCTTCTTTTGCAGGAAGTTTTCGCCTGCTGAGCGAAATTATGATGTGGGCAATCGAGAGTTGCTGGCCATGAAGTGGGCTTTCGAGGAGTGGCGTCATTGGCTTGAAGGAGCTAAGCATCGCGTGGTGGTCTTGACTGATCATAAGAACTTGACTTATCTCGAGTACGCCAAGCGGTTGAATCCTAGACAAGCTCGTTGGTCGTTGTTTTTTGCCCGTTTGACTTTGTGATTTCATACCTTCCGGGCTCTAAAAATGTGAAGGCGGATGCTCTGTCTAGGAGTTTTGTGCCCGACTCTCCGGGTGTATCTGAGCCGGCGGGTATCCTCAAAGAGGGAGTAATTGTGTCTGCCATCTCCCCTGATTTGCGGCGGGTGCTGCAGAAATTTCAGGCTAATAAACCTGATCATTGCCCAGCGGAGAAACTGTTTGTCCCTGATAGGTGGACGAATAAAGTCATCTCTGAGGTTCATTGTTCGGTGTTGGCTGGTCATCCTGGAATCTTTGGTACCAGAGAGTTGGTGGCTAGATCCTTTTGGTGGCCATCTCTGTCGCGGGATGTGCGTGCTTTTGTGCAGTCCTGTGGGATTTGTGCTCGGGCTAAGCCCTGCTGTTCTCGTGCCAGTGGGTTGCTTTTGCCCTTGCCGGTCCCGAAGAGGCCTTGGACACATATCTCTAAGGATTTTATTTCAGATCTTCCCGTCTCTCAAAAGATGTCAGTCATTTGGGTGGTCTGTGATCGCTTCTCTAAGATGGTCCATTTGGTACCCTTGTCTAAATTGCCTTCCTCCTCTGATTTGGTGCCATTGTTTTTCCAGCATATGGTTCGTTTACATGGCATTCCAGAGAATATCGTTTCTGACAGAGGTTCCCAGTTTGTTTCGAGGTTTTGGCGAGCCTTTTGTGGTAGGATGGGCATTGACTTGTCTTTTTCCTCGGCTTTCCATCCTCAGACTAATGGCCAGACCGAACGAACCAATCAGACCTTGGAAACATATCTGAGATGCTTTGTTTCTGCTGATCAGGATGACTGGGTGTCCTTTTTGCCTTTGGCTGAGTTCGCCCTTAATGATCGGGCCAGCTCGGCTACCTTGGTTTCACCGTTTTTCTGCAACTCTAGGTTCCATCCTCGTTTCTCTTCAGGGCAGGTTGAGTCTTCGGACTGTCCTGGTGTGGATACTGTGGTGGACAGGTTGCAGCAGATTTGGACTCATGTAGTGGACAATTTGACTTTGTCCCAGGAGAAGGCTCAACGTTTCGCTAATCGCAGATGCTGTGTGGGTCCCCGACTTCGGGTTGGGGACTTGGTTTGGTTATCTTCTCGTCATATTCCTATGAAGGTTTCCTCTCCTAAGTTTAAACCTCGTTTTATTGGTCCGTATAGGATTTCTGAGGTTCTTAATCCTGTGTCTTTTCGTCTGACCCTTCCAGATTCTTTTTCCATACATAACGTATTCCATAGGTCATTGTTGCGGAGATACGTGGCACCTATGGTTCCATCTGTTGATCCTCCTGCCCCGGTTTTGGTGGAGGGTGAGTTGGAGTATATTGTGGAGAAGATTTTGGATTCTCGTGTTTCAAGGCGGAAACTCCAGTATCTGGTTAAGTGGAAGGGTTATGCTCAGGAAGATAATTCCTGGGTCTTTGCCTCTGATGTCCATGCTCCCGATCTTGTTCGTGCCTTTCATATGGCTCATCCTGGTCGTCCTGGGAGCTCTGGTGAGGGTTCGGTGACCCCTCCTCAAGGGGGGGGGTACTGTTGTGAATTCTGTGGCAGAGCTCCCTCCTGTGGTCACAAGTGGTACTTCGGCTGATTCTCTCTGTGAGCTTCCGTTGGTGGAGGAAAGTGGTACTGCGGCTTCTGAGTTTCCTTCCTCAGGTGATGTGGGGAAGTCGTTAGGTGCTGCTCTATTTAACTCCACCTAGTGCTTTGATCCTGGCCTCCAGTCTATGTTCTTGTATTGGACCTGTTTCCTCCTGGATCGTTCCTGTGGCCTGCTGCTCTGCATAGCTAAGTTCCGCTTTTGCTATTTTGTTTGCTGTTTTTTCTGTCCAGCTTGTCTAATTGTTTTTTCCTGCTTGCTGGAAGCTCTGGGACGCAGAGGGTGTACCTCTGTGCTGTTAGTTCGGTACGGAGGGTCTTTTTGCCCCCTTTGCGTGGTTTTTGTAGGGTTTTGTGTTGACCGCAAAGTTACCTTTCCTATCCTCGCTCTGTTCAGAAAGTTGGGCCTCACTTTGCTAAATCTATTTCATCTCTACGTTTGTCTTTTCATCTTAACTCACAGTCATTATATGTGGGGGCTGCCTTTTCCTTTGGGGTATTTCTCTGAGGCAAGGTAGGCTTATTTTCTATCTTCAGGCTAGCTAGTTTCTCAGGCCGTGCCGGGTTGCATAGGGAGCGTTAGGCGCAATCCACGGCTGCCTTTAGTGTTGTTGGAGAGGATTAGGGATTGCGGTCAACAGAGTTCCCGCGTCTCAGAGCTCGTTCTTGTTTTTTGGGTTATTGCCAGGTCACTGTATGTGCGCTGACCTCTATGTCCATTGTGGTACTGAATTACCTTTCATAACAGGGAAGGTGTGTCCAAACTTTTGGACTGTACTGTACATGCTCAGAATGAGGATGCAGTAGCAACTCAAATACTATCTTCATAGGGCTGGTGTACTGCTGCAACCATACTAATGGGCATTTGCTCCTTTGCTTACTAACCTTTTTTAATCACTATCCTCTCTGCATTCATCTATTTAAGATGCTATTCAATGCATGTTTAAGTCATTTATCCACCCATGGTCTTGTTTGTCAGTAACATGTCAGCCCATTTACAGTGGATACGGAAAGTATTCAGACACCTTTACATTTTTCACTCTTTGTTTCATTGCAGCCATTTAGTAAATTCAAAAAAGTTCATTTTTTCCTCATTAATGTATACTCTGCACCCCATCTTGACTGAAAAAAACATAAATGCAGTATTTTTTTGCAAATTTATTAACAAAGAAAACTGAAATATCACATGGTCATAAGTATTCAGACCCTTTGCTCAGTATTGAGTAGAAACACCTTTTGAGCTAGTACAGTCATGAGTCTTATTGGGAATGATGCAAGTTTTCACACCTGGATTTGGAGATTATCTGCCATTCTTCCTTGCAGATCCTCTCCAGTTCCGTCAGGTTGGATGGTGAACGTTGGTGGACAGCCATTTTCAGGTCTCTCCAGAGATGCTCAATTAGGTTTAGGTCAGGGCTCTGGCTGGGCCAGTCAAGAATGACCACTCTGTGATTTTAGCTGTGTGCTTAAGGTCATTGTCTTGTTGGAAGTTGAACCTTCGGCCAAGTCTGTGGTCCAGAGCACTGTGGAAGAGGTTTTCATCCAGGATATCTCTGTACTTGGCCGCATTCATGTTTCCTTCAATGACAACCAGTCATACTGTCCCTGCAGTTGAAAGACACCCCCATAGCCCGATGTTTCACTGTTGGGATTGTATTGGGCAGGTGATGAGCAGTGTCTGGTTTTCTACACATATACTGCTTAGAATTATCACCAAAAAGGTCTATCTTCATCTCATCACACCAGAGAATCTTAGTTCTCAAAGTCTGGGAGTCCTACATGCGTTTTTTTTAGCAAACTCTATGCGGGCTTTCATATGTCTTGCACTGAGGAGAGGCTTCCGTCAGGCCACTCTGCCATAAAGGCCCCACTTTGCCGGCTACACAGTGGGGGAACAGCTGGCGTTGCTGAACCCCACTGACACAATGGCGGGTGTGTTTTTCTCTGTGCAGCTAGCACTTCTGGGCAAAAACTAGCGGTGTTAGAGCCCGGGGGCAGCAGGAGGAGGAGAGGAGCAGAGTGTAGGCCGAAGCCTAGTTGAACCAATTTCAAAGGAAACCTTTAACCCCCCCTCAGGTGTTACAAAGTACAAGAGACACACCTTGTGCAGTATTAATGCTGCACAAGTGAAAGGTTGCTCTATTAATTTGTCTACTTGCACACGCTGAATGAAAGACGTACACAATTTAGCCCATTCTACAGTCAAACTGTAGTGGAGGCGTGACTTGGCTTTGTAAGGAGACGCAGCACAGGTGTCCCAAATAACGCCTTGGCGCTTGGCGCAGCTTCCTGAGCGTTGTTATTTGCTGTACAGCAGTCTGCGCTCTTGTGTTATCCCTTGGCAATGCCCTGTTAGCGCTGCCCGTCTTATGACCTCATTTCATGTTGGCCGGTGCTGCTAACGATGGCCATAAATCCCAGACCCACAGTGCCGTTTCATAAAGTCACACTGCGGTGCTGGGATTCGTGGCCTTGAGCAGTAAATATTTTCGCCGCTCACACACGTCCTTACACCTGCTTCAGACTGGGCGGCCTCTGCTGATCCCTTCTCGCATGCTGCGGCCATGAGGCTGCACAGTCTGAAGAAGGCAGAAGGAGATGAGTGACGACAGGCGAACATATGCACTGCTCGTGTCCATAAACCACACCCTCGCTGACAAAATAAATAAGAAACCGAGGGGCGTTGTTTCGAGCAGGGCGGACGCACAGGCGCAGCCAGCTAACCAATGATGTCAAAAGACGGGAAGCGCTACCAAGGGTGGTGCTGCGTATCATTAGAAAGGAAAGTCACACCTCAGGGACAGTGGAGTGGTCTCAATGAGACACATTTTGTACGTGTTGAGTTCCACGTGGGCAAGTAGAAAAAGTCAGCCACCTTGTACAAATGCAGCAGTACTGCTGTACAAGGTGGCTGTTATACATAGAAACACCTGGGGGTGGGGGGCAGGCTTCCTTCAATTTCAGTTCATGTGCCTGCGTGGCGTTTGCAGGTCACGTTGCCGGCTACACAGCAGGGGAACAGCTGGCGGTGCTGAACCCCACTAACACATTGGCTGGTGTTCTTCTCTGTGCAGCTAGCATGTCCGGGCAAAAACTGGCGGTGTTTGAGCCCAGGGTCAGCAGGAGGAGGAGAGTAGCAGAGTGTAGGCCGAAGCCTGCACTGGTGGCAGCTTTTGGTCAGTTGTGCCAGCGTGGCTTGTGCTGGACACGATGCCGGCTACACAGCAGGGGAACAGCTGGCGGTGCTGAACCCCACTAACACATTGGCTGGTGTTTTTCTCTGTGCAGCTAGCACTTCAGGGCAAAAACTAGCGGTGTTAGAGCCCAGGGTCAGCAGGAGGAGGAGAGGAGCAGAGTGTAGGCCGAAGCCTAGTTGAACCAATTTCAAAGGTAACCTTTAACCCCCCCTCAGGTGTTGCAAGGTACAAGAGCCACACCTTGAACAGCATTAATGCTGCACAAGTCAAAGGTTGCTCTCTTAATTTTGCTCCTTGCACACGCTGAATAAAACACGTACACTATTTAGCCCATTATACTGTCAAACAGTAGTGGAGGCGTGACTTTTCTTTTTAAGAAGACGCAGCACAGGTGTCAAAATTTACACCTAGGTGCTGGGCGCAGATTCCTGAGCGTTGTTATTTGCAGTACAGGAGACTGCACTCTTGTGTTATCCCTTGGCAATACCCTGTTAGTGCAGGCCGTCTTATGACCTCATTTCATGTTGGCCGGTGCGGTTAACGATGGCCATAAATCCCAGAACCACAGTGCCTTTTCATAAAGTCACACTGCGGTGCTGGGATTCGTGGCATTGTGCAGTAAATATGTTCGCCGCTCACACATGTCCTTACACCTGCTTCAGACTGGGCGGCCTCAGCTGATCCCTTATCGCCTGCCACGGCCATGAGGCCGCACAGTCTGAAGAAAGCGGAAGGAGGGGAGTGAAGACAGGCGAAGATATGCACTGCTCGTGCCCATCAATCACACCCTCGCAGTCATAATATATGAGACAACGAGGGGCGTTGTGTCGGGCAGGGCGGACGCACAGGCACAGCCAGCCAACCAATGATGTCTGAAGACGGGCAGCGCTAACAATGGGGGTGCTGCGTGTCATTAAAAAGGAAAATCACACCTCAGGGACAGTGGAATGGTCTCAATGAGACACATTTAGTACGTGTTTAATTCAACGTGGGCAAGGAGGAAAAGTCAGCCACCTTGTACAAATGCAGCAGTACTGCTGTACAAGGTGGCCATTATACATAGAAACACCTGGGGGTGGGGGGCAGGCTCCCTTCAATTTCAGTTCATGTGCCTGCGTGGCGTTTGCAGGTCACGTTGCCGGCTACACAGCAGGGGAACAGCTGGCGGTGCTGAACCCCACTAACACATTGGCTGGTGTTTTTCTCTGTGCAGCTAGCACTTCCGGGCAAAAACTAGCGGTGTTTGAGCCCAGGGTCAGCAGGAGGAGGAGAGGAGCAGAGTGTAGGCCGAAGCCTGCACTGGTGGCAGCTTTTGGTCAGTTGTGCCAGCGTGGCTTGTGCTGGACACGATGCCGGCTACACAGCAGGGGAACAGCTGGCGGTGCTGAACCCCACTGACACAATGGTGGGTGTTTTTCTCTGTGCAGCCAGCACTTCCGGGCCCCAACTGGCATAGTTAGAGCCCAGGGTCTGCAGGAGGAGCAGAGTGTAGGCGGAAGGCTACTTGAACCAATTTCAAAGGTAACCTTTAACCCACCCTCAGGTGTTACAATGTTGAAGAGCCACGCCTTCCCCAGATAGATTAGCGAAATTAGGATTATTTAGTCTAGAAAAAAGACGACTGAGGGGCGATCTAATAACCATGTATAAGTATATAAGGGGACAATACAAATATCTCGCTGAGGATCTGTTTATACCAAGGAAGGTGACGGGCACAAGGGGGCATTCTTTGCGTCTGGAGGAGAGAAGGTTCTTCCACCAACATAGAAGAGGATTCTTTACTGTTAGGGCAGTGAGAATCTGGAATTGCTTGCCTGAGGAGGTGGTGATGGCGAACTCAGTCGAGGGGTTCAAGAGAGGCCTGGATGTCTTCCTGGAGCAGAACAATATTGTATCATACAATTATTAGGTTCTGTAGAAGGACGTAGATCTGGGTATTTATTATGATGGAATATAGGCTGAACTGGATGGACAAATGTCTTTTTTCGGCCTTACTAACTATGTTACTATGTTACTATGTTACCTTGTGCAGCAGTAAAGCTCCACAAGTTAAAGGTTGCCCTTTAAGTTTTGCTCATTGCACACGCAGAATGAAAGACGTACACAATTTAGCCCATTGAACAGAAGTTCAGTTCTGTATTGGAGGCGTGACTTGTCTTTTTAAGGAGACGCAGCACAGGTGCACATAAATAACGCCTTGGTGCTGGGCGCAGCCTCCTGAGCATTGTTATTTGCTGTACAGGAGTCTGCGCTATTGTGATCCCTTGGCCATGCGCTGTGAGCGCTGCCTGTCTTCTCACCTCATTTCATGTTGGCCGGTGCGGTTAGCAATGGCCATGAATCCCAGAACCGCAGTGTGTTTTCAACAAATCACACTGCGTGGCTGGGATTCGTGGCCTTGTGCAGTAAATATGTTTGCCGCTCACACATGTCCTTACACCTGCTTCAGACTGGGCGGCCTTATCGCCTTATCGCTGATCCCTTATCGCCTACCACGGCCATGAGGCCGCACAGTCTGAAGAAGGCGGAAGGAGATGAGTTAAGACAGGCGAACATATGCACTGCACATGCCCATCAATCACACCCTCGCAGCCAAAATATATGAGACAACGAGGGGGGTTGTGTCGGGCAGGGCGGACGCACAGGCACAGGCAGCCAACCAATGATGTCAGAAGACGGGCAGCGCTACCAAGGGGGGTGGTGCGTGTCATTAGAAAGGAAAGTCACACCTCAGGGACAGTGGAATGGTCTCAATGAGACACATTTTGTACGTGTTGAGTTCCACGTTGGCAAGGATAAAAAGTCAGCCACCTTGTACAAATGCAGCATTACTGCTGTACAAGGTAGCTGTTATACATAGAAACACCTTGGGGTGGGTGGCAGGGTCCCTTTAATTTCAGTTCATGTGCCTGCGTGGCGTTTGCAGGTCACGTTGCCGGCGACACAGCAGGGGAACAGCTGGCGTTGCTGAACCCCACAAACACATTGGCTGGTGTTTTTCTCTGTGCAGCTAGCACTTCCGGGCAAAAACTAGCGGTGTTTGAGCCCAGGGGCAGCAGGAGGAGAAGAGGAGCAGAGTGTAGGCCGAAGCCTGCACTGGTGGCAGCTTTTGTTCTGTTGTGCCAGCATGGCTTGTGCTGGACACGTTGCCGACTACACAGCAGGGGAACAGCTGGCGGTGCTGAACCCCACTGACACATCAGCTAGTGTTTTTTCTGTGTAGACAACACTTCCAGGTGGCAACTGACAGTGTTGAAACCCAGGGAATCAAAGAGGAGCAGAGTGTAGGCCGAAGCCTGCAGTGGAGCAAGTTGAAAGGGAACCTTTAACCCCCCCCCAGGCATTTGTTGCTGAAAGAGCCATCTTGTACAGCAGTAATACTGCACATGGAAAATGGTGGCTCCGAAAATTGTGCTCCTTGCAAACACTGAAGTACACACTCATATAATGTGTCCCCTCACATCGTCAAACCGTCCCGGAAGTGGGACTTTCCTTTGTAATGTGACACAGCACAGCCGTCATTCCACCCCCCTTGGTGCCGTGCGCCACCTCCTCAACGTTGTTTGGTTCTGTCACGGAGCCCGCGCTGTAATGTTATCCCTTGGCCATGCACAGTTAGCGGTGCCCGTCTTCTGACATCATTTAGGTGTCAGGCTGGCAGTGCCTGTGCGTCCAAGCTGCCCGAGATCCACCCTCGCAGTGTCATCTAATGTAATCCCACTGCGGGCCAGGGATCCATGGGCATGCGCAGTGCATATCATCGCCTCTCACTCACCTCCTTCCTGCTTCTTCAGACTGTGCGGCGTCACGGCCGTGGCATGCTATTAGGGATCAGCTGACGCCGCCTAGTCTGAAGAAGCGTGAAGAAGGGGAGTGAGAGGCTAGTATATGCACTGCGCATGGCCATGGATACCAGGCCCACTGTGGGATCACATTAGACGACACTGCGAGGTGGGATTTCGGGCAGCGTGGACGCACAGGCGCAGCCAGGACGACAACAAATGATGTCAGAGGACGGGCAGCGCAAACTGTACATGGCCAAGGGATAACATAACAGCGCAGGGTCCATGACGGAATCAAACAACGCTAAGAAGGCAGCGCACGGTGCCAAGGGGGTAGCAATGACGGCTGTGCTGTATCACATTACAAAGGAAAGTCCCACCTCCGGGACGGTTGGACGGTGTGAGGGGACACATAACATGAGTGTGTAGTTCAGCGTTTGCAAGGAGCATTATTTCAAGAGCGACCTTTCCCTTGTGCAGTATTAGTGCTGCACAAGGTGGCTCTTTCAGTAACAAATGCCTAGGGGGGGGGGGGGGTGACAGGTCCCCTTACATTTTAGTTGTGCCAGCGTGGCGGTCGCATGACACGTTGCCGGATACACAGCTGGGGATCAGCTGACGTTACTGAACCCCAATAACAGAGGAGCGACTGACTGTGCAGACAGCACTTCCAGGCACCAACTGGCGGTGTTAGAGCCCAGGGACAGCAGGAAGAGCAGATTGGAGGTATTGCCGCACACACAGCTGGGGATCAGCTGACGTTACTGAACCCCAATAACAGAGGAGCGACTGTTGACTGTGCAGACAACACTTCCAGGCACCAACTGGCGGTGTTAGAGCCCAGGGACAGCAGGAGGAGCAGAGGAACAGAGTGTAGGCCGAAGCCTGATTGGAGCAAGTTGAAAGGGAACCTTTAACCCCCCCCCCAAGACGTTTGTAGCTGAAAGAGCCATCTTGTGCAGCACTAAGGATGCAAAAGGAAAAGGTTGCACTTTTAATTATGCTCCTTGCAAACACAGAAGTAAACACTAAAAATGTGTCCCCTTATACCGTAAAACCGTCCCGGAGGTGCAAATTTCCTTCGTAATGGGACACAGCACAGCTGTCATTCCTATCCCCTTGGTGCCGTGCGCTGCCTCCTCAGCGTTGTTTTAAGCTGTCACAGAGCCTGCGCTGTTCTGTTATCCCTTGGCCATGCCCAATTAGCGCTGCCTGTCTTCTGACATAATTTGGTGTCAGGCTGTCAGTGCCTGTGCGTCCACGCTGCTCCAGATCCCACCTCGCAGTGTCGTCTAACGTAATCCCACTGCGGGCCTTGGATCCATGGGCATGCACAGTGCATATCCTCGACTCTCACTCCCCTCCTTCCCTCTTCTTCAGACTGTGCGGTGTCACGGCCGTGGCATGCTATTAGGGATCAGCTGATGGCGCACAGTCTAAAGAAGGCGGAGGGATATGAGTGAGAGCCCGAGGGGAAGATATGCACTGCGCATGCCCATGGATCCCAGGCCCGCAGTGTGATTCAATCAGAAGACACTGCGAGGCGGGATCTCGGGCAGCGCGGCCGCACAGGCGCAGCCAGCCTGACACCAAATTATGTCAGAAGACAGACAGCGCAAATAGGGCATGGCCAAGGGATAACAGAACAGCGCAGGCTCCGTGACAGCTTAAAACAACGCTGAGGAGGCAGCGCATGGCACCAAGGGGGTAGGAATGACGGCTGTGCTGCGTCACATTACAAAGGAAAGTCCCAGCTCCGGGACGGTATAACGGTATCAGTGAACACATTTTATAAGTGTTAAGTTCTGCGTGTGCAAGGAGCTAAACTAAAAGAGCTACCTTTTCCTTGTGCAGCATTACTGCTGCACAAGATGGCTCTTTCAGTAACAAATGATGGGGGGGGGGACAGGTTCCCTTACATTTAGGTTGTTGTGCCAGCGTGGCGGTCGCAGGACACATTGCCGGCTACACAGCTGGGGATCAGCTGACGTTACTGAAACCCAATAACACTGGGTCGTATGTTTTTACTGTGCAGCCTGCACTTCTGAGCCGCAACTGGCGGTGTTGGAGCCCAGGAATAGCAGTTCAGGTGGTAGAAAGATGAACACAGCAGGAGACCTGGATGACACCCAATTACTTAATCAGGCAGAGGAGTGGCAAATTCCTGCGAGATCCAGGCCTGGTTCATTTTCAGGAAAGTAAGCCGGTCAACGTTATTGGAGGATAGTCGCATGCGACGGTCTGTTAGTACACCACCTGCGGCACTAAAGACACGTTCCGATAAGACACTAGCCGCAGGGCAAGCCAGCACCTCCAATGCATACTGGCTTAGCTCTGGCCATGTATCCAGCTTAGAGACCCAAAACTTGAACGGGGAAGAGCCGTCTGGGAGTACAGTAAGAGGGCAAGCCATGTAGTCTGTCACCATCTGACGGAACCGTTGCCTCCTGCTGACTGGAGCCGCCGGTGATGGTGTAGACATTTGGGGCGGGCACACAAAAGTGTGCCAGAGTTGTGCCATACTGGGCTTGCCTTGGGCAGAGGCACTGCTTCTGCTCCCTCTTTGGGCAGAGCCTCCCCCACTGCCTCGACGCACTGAGCTGCTTTGTAAAGCACTAGCAGCACTCCTCTCAGTTGGACTGGAGAAGATGATGGAATTCACCAGTGTGTCGTGGTACTCCCGCAATTTACGCTCCCGGGTCAACGCTGGGATGAGGTTTTGGACGTTGTCCCGGTAGCGAGGATCGAGGAGGGAGGGTGAACACCCAATAATCAGGCATGTTGAGAATGTGGTCGATGCGGCGGTCGTTTCTCAGGCACTGCAGCATGAAATCCACCATGTGCTGCAGACTGCCAACTGGCCCAGAAATGCTGTCCCCTGCTTGAGACATGATCTCTGCCCGCTCGTCATCACCCCACCCTCGCTGTACACACTGACCACTGGACAATTGTGTCGCTCCCTCCTCTGGACGGAGCTCTTCCTCCTCCATTGACTCCTCCTCATCCTCCTCACAAAGTGGCCCCTGCGTACCCCATTGTGAGGAACCACGTGGCGCTGACTCTCCAGAAGCTGATGGAAAAGGTGACTCATCATCCTCCACCTCTTCCACAACATCATCCCTTAACCCTTGCAAAGTTTGCTGAAGCAGGCAGATAAGGGGGACAGTCATGCTGACTAGTGCATCATCTGCACTTGCCATCCGCGTGGAATAATCAAAAGGACGCAAAACCTGGCAGACGTCCTTCATAGTGGCCCACTCTGTGGTTGTGAAGTCTGATCGGCGCTGACTGCGACTTCTTTGCGCCTGATGCAGCTGGTACTCCATAACTGCTTGCTGCTGCTCACACAACCGCTCCAACATATGTAACGTGGAATTCCACCGGGTAGGTAGGTCACATATGATGCGGTGTTCCGGAAGGCGGAATCGGCGCTGCAGAGCAGCAATGCGGGATCTTGCCAAGCTGGAACGCCGCAAGTGAGCACACTCTAGGCGGACCTTGTGCAGCAGTGCATCAAGATCCGGATAGTCCCTCAGAAAACTCTGCACAACCAAATTGAGCACATGTGCCAGACATGGGATGTGAGTGAGGTTTCCAAGGGCCAAAGCTGCCACCAGATTTCGGCCATTGTCACACACTACCATGCCTGGCTGGAGATTCACTGGCAGTAACCACACATCGCTCTCCTGCTTGATGGCATTCCAGAGCTCCTGCGCTGTGTGGCTTCGATTCCCCAATGAAACTAGTTTCAAGACGGCCTGCTGACGTTTGGCCACGGCTGTGCTCATGTCGGTCATAGGTAAACGTTCACGGGTCCATGTGGAGGTGGACTGTGACGGCTCCTGCAGAGATGATTCTGAGGAACTTGTGTAAGAGGAGGAGTCAATGCGTACAGACTGGATTCCTGCAATCCTTGGAGTGGGCAGGACACGTCCTGCGCCACTCGCACGATCTGTACCTGGCTCAACAACATTAACCCAATGGGCAGTGAGGGAAACGTATCGCCCCTGTCCATGCTGACTGGTCCACGCATCGGTGGTGAGGTGGACCTTGCTACTGACGGCATTCAGTAGCGCATGTTTTATGTTTCCCTCAACATGCCTGTGCAGGGCAGGGACAGCTTGCCTGCTGAAGTAAAAGCGGCTGGGCACCTTGTACTGTGGGACTGCCAATGCCATCAAGTCACGGAAGCTGTCAGTCTCCACCAGCCTGAATGAGAGCATTTCCAGGGACAACAGTTTGGCAATGCCTGCATTCAGAGCCTGTGCTCGGGGGTGGTTGGCCGAGAATGCCCGCCTTTTCTCCCATGCCTGTACTACCGATGGCTGTAGAGTAGACTGGGAGTGTGAGGATGACTGGGAAGGTGGTCCTGTGGGTGGAATTACACAAGGTCTCTGGACAACAGTGCCAGAGGTTCTTCCATGGCGATCCTGGGACGAAGCCAAACCAGCTGTGCGTGAGCTGGAGGAAGAGGCAACACGAGCTGAAGAGGTGGTTGCTGCCGCTGTTGGTTGGCCTACATCTTCAGTGTGTTTCTGTAACTCCACCGCGTGCCTGGTCCGCACATGTTTCCACATATTTGTGGTATTGAGGTTGCTGACATTTTTCCCTCTTTTTACTTTCTGATGACACAGCTTGCATTTGACAAAACAAATGTCATCTGCAACTGTGTCAAAAAAGGACCAGGCACTGCAAGTCTTGGGAGCGCCCTTTTTGGCTTTGGAAAGAGACAGGCTCCTAACGGGTGCCAAAGTGGAGGCTACAGGCTCCGCAGTCTTCCCCCTCCCTCTTTGGCCCGTAAGGGGAATCTCTTCCTCAGAGCTGCTCCCACCACCTTCCTGTTCCTCACGCCACGATGGGTCAATGACCTCATCATCTCCACTACCCTCTGCCACCAACTGCTCCTCCTGGGTAGTCTCGGCAGCACAGTACGCACCAGAAAGCGGCACCTGAGTTTCATCATCAGATGCGTACTGCGCTGTGGTCACCGCAGGCACTTGCCCACCCGCCTCTTCAGAGTCAGAGAGACAAAGCTGTTGGGCATCACTGCACACTGCCTCTTCTTCCATTTCTCCAATGCTGCTTGGCTGGCCCCCTGTTTCCAAGCCAAGAGATTCAGAGAACAGAAGTAGAGACGGCTCCTGTCCTGGGCTCTCTGACTGCCTGGCCAATTTGGCAGGTGGTGAAGAGACAGATGGCTGCTCTCCAGTGCTCTGTGCCTGAGAGGATGTGGCACTAACTGAAGTCGATGCCGAGGCGTTAGCTGCCATCCACCCGACAACGGCTTCAATTTGATCTTCACGCAGCAGCGGTGCACGGCGCTCTCCGACAAAGCTGCGCATGAAGGACTGTTCCCTGCTGAAACTGAGTGACGACGAGTCACCGGTGCCCGCAGCAGGCACAGAATCACCACGTCCTCTCCCTGCTCCTCTCCCTGCTCCGCGCCCACGCCCACGTGCTTTACTCCCTGCCCTCTTCATCTTGGTTGACAGATAAAGATAAGCAGAAAAGTACTAAGGCCTTAGTGTGCTTATTCCTGAAATGCTCCTCCTAACAGGTGTAAGAAACACTAATGTTGTAAAGTGTGGAGTAAACTTTATTATTTTTCAAATGTGGCCTACACAAGTGTTAAGTTGTGTTTGGTGAACTTTACTTTTTTTTTTCGTTTTTTATACTGCAAAGTGACATCATTTCAGCAGCCAATCACAGCCTTGCCAGTACTTACATGCCCACCATGCTAAACAGGATGTGCCCACACTTCCAATCATTCCTCATTGGCTGCTGCGTTCAGTTTGAATTCTGGGAACTTCCGATTCCGGTATCCGATACGCGGGAAGTATCGGAATTCGGTATCGGAATTCCGATACCGCAAGTATCGGCCGATACCCGATACTTGCGGTATCGGAATGCTCAACACTAGTTATTACCATATTAGCAGTGCCCATAGCCCCATTATTTCTGGGTCACTGTCGCTGTTTTACTTCAAATTTTTTTGTTGGCTGTTGTTTATGTATGTTGTGCTTGTTCAATAAAAATATATGCCTTAATTGATAAGTAGCATGGACTCTGGTTTCTCTGTGTTTTGGATATTGTGATGATGGCTAGTCACTTCTCACTATCAAGCCATGAAACTGGGGTACAAAGGAGTCCGATGTCCTGGATACCAGGAGTGCACAAAAAAGGCAAGGGACAATACAAACAAATAGTCAAAAGGCAAAGTTTAAGGTAAGTCAACAAAGATCAGAGCAGCAGAACACAGAACACTAGGAATACAAACTACTGAGCAATTCTGTGACTGGCAATGGTCTGACCATTGTCAGCTAGCTAAATATTCAGGCAATCACAAACAATGGATGACACCTGGAGGAAATTCAGCAGGCTCAGAACGCCCCAAACCCTTGATTGGGCAGCTGGGCTATCCCATTAACAAAACTGACATCCCAGCATGCCCATAAAAATTAATAGGGCAGTTAAGCTGTCACTCACTGTGTCCTTGGGACACAATGCATCTCAGAATCATTATACATATCAATTGAAATCTGCAGAAAGTGAAACCTAAATGGATGGTCACCATGAAGGCAGCTATCCTCAGTGCATACTTTCTAATATGCATGGATCCACCACACTTGACCTGGATCATTGACTTATGCTGGTAGATTCCACCTGGAGGCTCCTGTGTAAGACATTTCTGCAATTCTCCTGGATCAACATACACAGTGATAAAATTGTCTACCTGATTATAACAAAGAAATTTGTTTAGGACAGTTTTTTATTTTAAAAAGTCTGTCAGTACAGTGTGTCATTATACAGGTTTTTTGTTTACCACCATAGACCTGTTTGCCTATAGTTAAATATGTTGAGGACAGTCACTTTGACATTTGCACACTGGCGCGTCAGAGAAAGCATACGGTAGTTTGAAAAGGCAGCCAGATATTGTAAGAAAATATGTAATTATATGTAATTTATGTAAAAATCCCCCCCCTTGTCGGCTTATCCTTGCCATTCCAGATCACTGACAGGTGTCACCTTTACTTAAACACATAGGAGAGACCTGTCAATAAACTGGAAAGGGGCAAGAGACAGCAGGGCCAAGGGCTGTGTCAAAGTGTTCACTTCTCTCCCTGTGGTCCATGACTGTCTTTCCAAAGAGCTTTGGCTGGAACAGCATGTTTCAGAGAATAACATACCCAGCTGCTGTCCCAGGGTCAGACTCTGACTCATGCTGCACATGGTGTGGCAGCATGAATGTAGTAACAAGTTCCCGTTAAAGACCAGGGATGAATGAATGCTTGGTGATACTCGGATATCACTCAAGTATCTGGATGCTCGGATGTGCTGGACACTTGATGACCATTGTCTGGTGCTCGGATCTAATGTTCAAATAATAATAATAATCTTTATATAGCGCCAACATATTCTGCAGTGCTTTACAGTTTAACAGTTCATACACAAGTCATAAGTAACAACGTTACCAATAATACAATAATTTAACCCTAATATGCGTGACATCAGAAATCTTCATATTAGCGTATTGGACCTTTTAGACCCCGATGCAAATCATATGGAAAAACACACTTATATAACTTTTACAAGTTTATTTTAAAACTGCTAAATAAAATATGATTAGTAGACAACATTTTAATTATAATTTTTCACCGAAAACACCAAAAACATTTTTTTTTTTTCAAAATTTCACACAAACATATGAAAAAACGCCCAAAAACGCATAGAAATTTGGCTTGATTGTACCAACAAGTGTAATAGCTTTTTGAAGCAGAAAATTGCCTAGTTCAACATTGGTGAAATAATTGTCCATGGCAATGTTTCTACCTGAATTGAATATTGGAACAGCAAGAGTTTTGACAATTTCAGACCCCAAATCCTTCTGTACTGGTGCACCAACCTCTTTTCCACAGTAGATTATGCCATTTATGCCATAATAATTTGCAGAATCACACATCCAGAAGATTTTGATTCCATATTCCATTTGATTGACTGACTTGCTGGGCATGTATTGTATGAACTTGTAGCAACCTCTGAATGGTACAAGTTGCTCATCTACTGTAACATTACTACTAGGATTGTAAAGTTTGGTGCAATTTTTGATAAATATGTTCCAGATATAACTGATAGGGGCTAATTTGTCTGTTTCAAACCTTGCTGCACGAGTTCGCTTATCATCAAATCGAATGTGTCTTCTAATTTCCTCATATCTGTCCACTGACATTGTCGCCTTATAGTGTGGATCAGAAAGTGGGTCCAGAAATAATTCTTGTATTGGAACATCATACAATTTTTGACTCCCTGCCAGCAGTAAAAGTCCAATGTATGCATAATGTTCCTCTTTTGAGATATTTTTCCAGGACTTTTTTTTTTTTGCAGAAGCGATAAGTCTTCCTTCTAGGTTTGAACATAAAAGGATCTCTTCTGCAATATTGTCAGAAAAAAAAGTACAGAAAACGTCTTTAGGGGAAAAGTAACTGGGACTTCCCACAGCTCCTTGAACCTGTCACACAATATTATGGATTGCAGTACGTCCGACTAATGTAGGATTACTGTCCCAAAAAATATCCGTTTTGGATGTTCTACTTATCACTTCTTGAAGATCCACTGTATTCACTTCTTCATCATCAGAAGAAGAATCACTTGAGGATGTTTGATTCTCTGGTGGCAGGTACTCGTCATCGGACAAAGATAGTTCACTTTCATCATCATCACTTTGAAACACAATTGCTTCAATCTCTTGGTCACTCAGACGCTTGGAGGAAGACTGTGCCATTGCTGACTAGATGTTAGCAAACTAAAAGAAAAAACAATGAACACAGTCAGGTTTGTCCACTCTTTACTTGTGTGTGATACACTGTAAGTGTAGAGTGCCCCCTCCCTCCTCTGACCCTCAGCACCTCTTACCTTTTAGGGTATGTGCACACGTCAGGATTTCTTGCAGAAATTTCCTGAAGAAAACCGGAAATTTTCTGCAAGAAATCCACATTTTTTTTTTGCGTTTTTTTCCCGTTTTTTTTAGCATTTTGCAAGCGAAATTAGCTTGCAGAATGCTAAAGTTTTACAAGCGATCTGTAGCATCGCTTGGAAAACTGACTGACAGGTTGGTCACAATTGTCAAACATAGTGTTTGACAAGTGTGACCAACTTTTTACTATAGATGCTGCCTATGCAGCATCAATAGTAAAGGATAGAATGTTTAAAAATAATAAAATAAAATAAAAAAAATGGTTATACTCACCCGCAGACAGCCGATCTCCTCAGCGGCGTCCGTTCCTATGGATGGTGTGTGTGTGCAGGACCTTCGATGACATCGCGGTCACACGACCGGTCACATGAGCGGTCACACGACCAATCACAAGATGGCGACGTCATCGCAGGTCCTTCACATAGAGCATCAATAGGAATGGAAGCGGCAGCGTGCACCGCTGAGAGGCAGGAAGACTCCGGGGCCATCAGAGGGTGAGTATATCACTATTTTTTATTTTAATTCTTTTTTTTAACCAATTATATGGTGCCCAGTCCATGGAGGAGAGTCTCCTCTCCTCCACCCTGGGTACCAACCGCACATAATCTGCTTACTTCCCGCATGGTGTGCACAGCACATGCGGAAAGTAAGCAGATCAATGCATTCCTAGGTGTGCGGAGTCACCGCAATTACGCAAATTTAATGAACATGTTGCTTTTTTCCGCGATGCGATTTTTTCACGGAAAAAAAGGCAACATTTGCACAAGAAATGCAGAATACATTGTAAATAATAGGAGGCATATGTAAGTGTTTTTTTGCATTTTTTTCACGTTTTTATCACGTTTTTATAGCGAAAAATGTGAAAAAAAACGCGAAAAATACTGTACGTGTGCACATGGCCTTATACTTTCTTTTAGGTGTTGTTCAATTCTCTAGATGTCAGTAGCTCAATAGCTTTACCCTTTGCAGGCTTCTTAGAATCAGAGAAACTGAAACTGAATCAGATTTCCTCTCAACATCTTATCTTATCTCAGGTCCTTCACAATTAGCTCACAGTGTATACTGTCCTCATACACAGTCCTCATACTGTCCTGTACACAGCTCATTACTGTGTTCAGAAGGATCTGAGATGATGTCATGGCCTTATCTCTCCCTCCAAAAATCACATGACATCCTCACATGACATTATCCACACCCTGGCCCCTCCACCAGCATTACTGAGTACAAAGAAAGTAACTTGAGACACAAACACTAATGAGAACATGATAAAAAATAAAAGGCCCCCAATCCGTACAGATGTGATTTTCACCAAAAAAGCATTGTTACACTGAAATGCTTATAAAAAAAATTATATGAACAACTGGATATTACCAACAACGACATACTTGAGGATTACCTGGAGTTTCAAAATTCTACCTTAAGTAATTTTTCAGATTAGAGCAAAAAAGTAAGCATGGGGGCCTAAAAGGCCCCCAATAGGCATGCTAGGGTTTAAGCAAAATAAGACAACCTAGCTCGTGCAAGCTTACAATGAGGAGGGGGGAGACACAAAGTACAGGTGCTTATTTTCAAAGATGGCCCAGCCATCTTGAGGAAGTGGGGAATAGATAAAGGCTGAATGAGGTGGTCACCAGCCAATATTTGTTGTGCTATTTGGTGCAGTGGAGTTTGATGAAGTGTCAAATCCCTGCCTTGCAACTTTGATGCCTGTTACACAGCCAATAAACATGCAGGGATTGCCTGTGAATCAATATGATACCATAGCTATTTTGGTAGTGGCATTATTGTGAATGTCTTGCCATTAGTGTTGAGCATTCCGATACCGCAAGTATCGGGTATCGGCCGATATTTGCGGTATCGGAATTCCGATACCGAATTCCGATACTTCCCACGTATCGGATACCGGAATCGGAAGTTCCCAGAATTCAAACTGAACGCAGCAGCCAATGAGGAATGATTGGAAGTGTGGGCACATCCTGTTTAGCATGGTGGGCATGTAAGTACTGGCAAGGCTGTGATTGGCTGCTGAAATGATGTCACTCTGCACTATAAAAAACGCTGCCGCCATTTTGCGCTCACTCTGCTGTGATTTCAGTTAGGGACAGGACGCTGTGTTCTAACTGAGGGCCAGTCGAGCTAGCTAATTGCTTTATTTTCCTTTCCAAAGGCTAATTTAGCAAAACGCTGTGTGTTCTTCACTGTTCACCTTGCTCTTGCCTTGCAGCGCTGTTTTAACAGCGTTCTGCAAGGTCTCTGTGTGTGTGTGTGTGTGTGTGTGTGCAGCTCACTCTGTAGTCTGTGTGCAGCCATATACCCGGTTGTATTCAGCTCAGGGGGGGTTCACACTGCCTCACACAGTTGTCCTTTTTTGCTCTTAGTGCAGCCTGCTGCACATTTTTTCTCAAATTTCCTATTAGTGTTTTTCCACCAGTCTCCAGCTCTATTGTGGAAAAACACTACATAGGATAACCTAGAGGGGGGTTTTTGGGCCTTGCAGCGCCGTTTACGGCTGTCTGCACGGTCTCCGTGTGAGCCCAGCTCGCCCTGTAGTCTGTGTGCAGCCATAGCCGGTTGGATTCAGCTCAGGGTTCGTTACTGGCTCATACCTTGAGAAAAATTTTACTTTTTTTCAAATAGTGCAGCCTGTTTAAAATTTGAAAAAAAAAAATTCCTATTAGTGTCTTTCCACTCGTATCCAGCTAAATAGTGGAAAAACACTATATAGGATAACCGAGAGGAGGGTTTTTTGGCCTTGCAGCGCCGTTTACGGCTGTCTGCACGGTCTCCGTGTGAGCCCAGCTCGCCCTGTAGTCTGTGTGCAGCCATAGCCGGTTGGATTCAGCTCAGGGTTCGTTACTGGCTCATACCTAGAGAAAAATTTTACTTTTTTTCAAATAGTGCAGCCTGTTTAAAATTTGAAAAACAAAAATTCCTATTAGTGTCTTTCCACTCGTATCCAGCTAAATAGTGGAAAAACACTATATAGGATAACCTAGAGGAGGGTTTTTTGGCCTTGCAGCGCCGTTTACGGCTGTCTGCACGGTCTCTGTGTGAGCGCAGCTCGCCCTGTAGTCTGTGTGCAGCCATAGCCGGTTGGATTCAGCTCAGGGTTCGTTACTGCCTCATACCTTGAGAAAAATTTTACTTTTTTTCAAATAGTGCAGCCTGTTTAAAATTTGAAAAAAAAAAAATCCTATTAGTGTCTTTCCACTCGTATCCAGCTAAATAGTGGAAAAACACTATATAGGATAACCTAGAGGAGGGTTTGTTGGCCTTGCAGCGCCGTTTACGGCTGTCTGCACGGTCTCTGTGTGAGCGCAGCTCGCCCTGTAGTCTGTGTGCAGCCATAGCCGGTTGGATTCAGCTCAGGGTGCGTTACTGCCTCATAACTTGAAAAACAATTTCCTTTTTTTCAAATAGTGCAGCCAGTTTAAAATTTGAAAAAAAAAATTCCTATTAGTGTCTTTCCACTCGTATCCAGCTAAATAGTGGAAAAACACTATATAGGATAACCTAGAGGAGGTTTTTTTGGCCTTGCAGCGCCGTTTACGGCTGTCTGCACGGTCTCCGTGTGAGCCCAGCTCGCCCTGTAGTCTGTGTGCAGCCATAGCCGGTTGGATTCAGCTCAGGGTTCGTTACTGCCTCATACCTTGAGAAAAATTTTACTTTTTTTAAAATAGTGCAGCCTGTTTAAAATTTGAAAAAAAAAATTCCTATTAGTGTCTTTCCACTCGTATCCAGCTAAATAGTGGAAAAACACTATATAGGATAACCGAGAGGAGGGTTTTTTGGCCTTGCAGCGCCGTTTACGGCTGTCTACACGGTCTCCGTGTGATTTAAACTAGCTCTGTAGCCCGATCTGCACCAAAAAAAAAGTTAAGTTCACCAAACACAACTTAACACTTGTGTAGGCCACATTTGAAAAATAATAAAGTTTAGTCCACAATTTACAACATTAGTGTTTCTTACACCTGTTAGGAGGAGCATTTCAGGAATAAGCACACTAAGGCCTTAGTACTTTTCTGCTTATCTTTATCTGTCAACCAAGATGAAGAGGGCAGGGAGTAAGGCACGTGGGCGTGGGCGCGGAGCAGGGAGAGGAGCAGGGAGAGGACGTGGTGATTCTGTGCCTGCTGCGGGCGCCGGTGACTCGTCGTCACTCAGTTTCAGCAGGGAACAGTCCTTCATGCGCAGCTTTGTCGGAGAGCGCCGTGCACCGCTGCTACGTGAAGACCAAATTGAAGCCATTGTCGGGTGGATGGCAGCTAACGCCTCGGCATCGACTTCAGTTAGTGCCACATCCTCTCAGGCACAGAGCACTGGAGAGCAGCCATCTGTCTCTTCACCACCTGCCAAATTGGCCAGGCAGTCAGAGAGCCCAGGACAGGAGCCGTCTCTACTTCTGTTCTCTGAATCTCTTGGCTTGGAAACAGGGGGCCAGCCAAGCAGCATTGGAGAAATGGAAGAAGAGGCAGTGTGCAGTGATGCCCAAAAGCTTTATCTCTCTGACTCTGAAGAGGCAGGTGGGCCAGTGCCTCCGGTGACCACAGCGCAGTACGCATCTGATGATGAAACTCAGGTGCCGCTTTCTGATGCGTACTGTGCTGCCGAGACTACCCAGGAGGAGCAGTTGGTGGCAGAGGGTAGTGGAGATGATGAGGTCCTTGACCCATCGTGGCGTGAGGAACAGGAAGGTGGTGGGAGCAGCTCTGAGGAAGAGCTTCCCCTTACGGGCCAAAGAGGGAGAGGGAGGGGGAAGACTGCGGAGCCTGTAGCCTCCACTTTGGCACCTGTTAGGAGCCTGTCTCTTTCCAAAGCCAAAAAGGGCGCTCCCAAGACTTGCAGTGCCTGGTCCTTTTTTGACACAGTTGCAGATGACATTTGTTTTGTCAAATGCAAGCTGTGTCATCAGAAAGTAAAAAGAGGTAAAAGTGTCAGCAACCTCAATACCACAAATATGTGGAAACATGTGCGGAACAGGCACGCGGTGGAGTTACAGAAACACAGTGAAGACGTAGGCCAACCAACAGCGGCAGCTACCACCTCTTCATCTCGTGTTGCCTCTTCCTCCACTGTTGTCCAGAGACCTAGTGTAATTCCACCCACAGCACCACCTTCCCAGTCATCCTCATACTCCCAGTCTACTCTACAGCCATCGGTAGTCCAGGCATGGGAGAAAAGGCGGGCATTCTCGGCCAACCACCCCCGGGCACAGGCTCTGAATGCAGGCATTGCCAAACTGTTGTCCCTGGAAATGCTCTCGTTCAGGCTGGTGGAGACTGACAGCTTCCGTGACTTGATGGCATTGGCAGTCCCACAGTACAAGGTGCCCAGCCGCTTTTACTTCAGCAGGCAGGCTGTCCCTGCCCTGCACAGGCATGTTGAGGCAAACATAAAACATGCGCTACTGAACGCCGTCAGTAGCAAGGTCCACCTCACCACCGATGCGTGGACCAGTCAGCATGGACAGGGGCGATATGTTTCCCTCACTGCCCATTGGGTTAATGTTGTTGAGCCAGGTACAGATCGTGCGAGTGGCGCAGGACGTGTCCTGCCCACTCCAAGGATTGCAGGAATCCAGTCTGTACGCATCGACTCCTCCTCTTACACCAGTTCCTCTGATTCCTCTCTGCAGGATCCGTCACAGTCCACCTCCACATGGACCCGTGAACGTTTACCTATGACTGACATGAGCACAGCCGTGGCCAGACGTCAGCAGGCCGTCTTGAAACTAGTTTCATTTGGGCATCGAAGCCACACAGCGCAGGAGCTCTGGAATGCCATCAAGCAGGAGAGCGATGTGTGGTTACTGCCAGCGAATCTCCAGCCAGGCATGGTAGTGTGTGACAATGGCCGAAATCTGGTGGCAGCTTTGGCCCTTGGCAACCTCACTCACATCCCATGTCTGGCACATGTGCTCAATTTGGTTGTGCAGAGTTTTCTGAGGGACTATCCGGATCTTGATGCCCTGCTGCACAAGGTCCGCCTAGAGTGTGCTCACTTGCGGCGTTCCAGCTTGGCCAGATCCCGCATTGCTGCTCTGCAGCGCCGATTCCGCCTTCCGGAACACCGCATCATATGTGACCTACCTACCAGGTGGAATTCCACGTTACATATGTTGGAGCGGTTGTGTGAGCAGCAGCAAGCAGTTATGGAGTACCAGCTGCATCAGGCGCAAAGAAGTCGCAGTCAGCGCCGATCAGACTTCACAACCACAGAGTGGGCCACTATGAAGGACGTCTGCCAGGTTTTGCGTCCTTTTGATTATTCCACGCGGATGGCAAGTGCAGATGATGCACTAGTCAGCATGACTGTCCACCTTATTTGCCTGCTTCAGCAAACTTTGCAAGGGTTAAGGGATGATGTGGTGGAAGAGGTGGAGGATGATGAGTCACCTTTTCCATCAGCTTTTGGAGAGTCAGCGCCACGTGGTTCCTCACAAAGGGGTACGCAGGGGCCAATTTGTGAGGAGGATGAGGAGGAGTCAATGGAGGAGGAAGAGCTCCGTCCAGAGGAGGGAGCGACACAATTGTCCAGTGGTCAGTGTGTACAGCGAGGGTGGGGTGATGACGAGCGGGCAGAGATCATGTCTCAAGCAGGGGACAGCGTTTCTGGGCCAGTTGGCACTCTGCAGCACATGGTGGATTTCATGCTGCAGTGCCTGAGAAACGAACGCCGCATCGACCACATTCTCAACATGCCTGATTATTGGGTGTTCACCCTCCTCGATCCTCGCTACCGGGACAACGTCCAAAACCTCATCCCTGCGTTGACCCGGGAGCGTAAATTGCGGGAGTACCACGACACACTGGTGAATTCCATCATCTTCTCCTGTCCAACTGAGAGGAGTGCTGCTAGTGCTTTACAAAGCAGCTCAGTGCGTCGAGGCAGTGGGGGAGGCTCTGCCCAAAGTGGGAGCAGAAGCAGTGCCTCTGCCCAAGGCAAGCCCAGTATGGCACAACTCTGGCACACTTTTGTGTGCCCGCCCCAAATGTCTACACCATCACCGGCGGCTCCAGTCAGCAGGAGGCAACGGTTCCGTCAGATGGTGACAGACTACATGGCTTGCCCTCTTACTGTACTCCCAGACGGCTCTTCCCCGTTCAAGTTTTGGGTCTCTAAGCTGGATACATGGCCAGAGCTAAGCCAGTATGCATTGGAGGTGCTGGCTTGCCCTGCGGCTAGTGTCTTATCGGAACGTGTCTTTAGTGCCGCAGGTGGTGTACTAACAGACCGTCGCATGCGACTATCCTCCGATAACGTTGACCGGCTTACTTTCCTGAAAATGAACCAGGCCTGGATCTCGCAGGAATTTGCCACTCCTCTGCCTGATTAAGTAATTGGGTGTCATCCAGGTCTCCTGCTGTGTTCATCTTTCTACCACCTGAACTGCTATTCCTGGGCTCCAACACCGCCAGTTGCGGCTCAGAAGTGCAGGCTGCACAGTAAAAACATACGACCCAGTGTTATTGGGTTTCAGTAACGTCAGCTGATCCCCAGCTGTGTAGCCGGCAATGTGTCCTGCGACCGCCACGCTGGCACAACAACCTAAATGTAAGGGAACCTGTCCCCCCCCCCGTCGTTTGTTACTGAAAGAGCCATCTTGTGCAGCAGTAATGCTGCACAAGGAAAAGGTAGCTCTTTTTTTTTAGCTCTTTGCACACGCAGAACTTAACACTTATAAAATGTGTTCACTGATACCGTTATACCGTCCCGGAGCTGGGACTTTCCTTCGTAATGTGACGCAGCACAGCCGTCATTCCTACCCCCTTGGTGCCATGCGCTGCCTCCTCAGCGTTGTTTTAAGCTGTCACGGAGCCTGCGCTGTTCTGTTATCCCTTGGGCATGCCCTATTTGCGCTGCCTGTCTTCTGACATAATTTGGTGTCAGGCTGGCTGCGCCTGTGCGGCCGCGCTGCCCGAGATCCCGCCTCGCAGTGTCTTCTGATTGAGTCACACTGCGGGCCTGGGATCCATGGGCATGCGCAGTGCATATCTTCCCCTCGGGCTCTCGCTCATTTCCCTCCGCCTTCTTTAGACTGTGCGCCGTCAGCTGATCCCTAGCATGCCACGGCCGTGACACCGCACAGTCTGAAGAAGAGGGAAGGAGGGGAGTGAAAGTCGAGGTTATGCACTGTGCATGCCCATGGTTCCAAGGCCCGCAGTGGGATTACGTTAGACGAGACTGCGAGGTGGGATCTGGAGCAGCGTGGACGCACAGGCACTGACAGCCTGACACCAAATTATGTCAGAAGACAGGCAGCGCTAATTGGGCATGGCCAAGGGCTAACAGAACAGCGCAGGCTCCGTGACAGCTTAAAACAACGCTGAGGAGGCAGCGCACGGCATCAAGGGGATAGGAATGACAGCTGTGCTGTGTCCCATTACGAAGGAAATTCGCACCTCCGGAACGGTTTAACGGTATAAAGGGACACATTTTTAGTGTTTACTTCGGTGTTTGCAAGGAGCATAATTAAAAGAGCAACCTTTTCCTTTTGCATCCTTAGTGCTGCACAAGATGGCTCTTTCAGCTACAAACGTCTTGGGGGGGGGTTAAAGGTTTCCTTTCAACTTGCTCCAATCAGGCTTCGGCCTACACTCTGTTCCTCTGCTCCTCCTGCTGTCCCTGGGCTCTAAAACCGCCAGTTGGTGCCTGGAAGTGCTGTGTGCACAGTCAACAGTCGCTCCTCTGTTATTGGGGTTCAGTAACGTCAGCTGATCCCCAGCTGTGTGTGCGGCAATACCTCCAATCTGCTCCTCCTGCTGTCCCTGGGCTCTAACACCGCCAGTTGGTGCCTGGAAGTGCTGTGTGCACAGTCAACAGTCGCTCCTCTGTTATTGGGGTTCAGTAACGTCAGCTGATCCCCAGCTGTGTGTGCGGCAATACCTCCAATCTGCTCCTCCTGCTGTCCCTGGGCTCTAACACCGCCAGTTGGTGCCTGGAAGTGCAGTGTGCACAGTCAACAGTCGCTCCTCTGTTATTGGGGTTCAGTAACGTCAGCTGATCCCCAGCTGTGTGTGCGGCAATACCTCCAATCTGCTCCTCCTGCTGTCCCTGGGCTCTAACACCGCCAGTTGGTGCCTGGAAGTGCTGTGTGCACAGTCAACAGTCGCTCCTCTGTTATTGGGGTTCAGTAACGTCAGCTGATCCCCAGCTGTGTATCCGGCAACGTGTCATGCGACCGCCACGCTGGCACAACTAAAATGTAAGGGGACCTGTCCCCCCCCCCCCTAGGCGTTTGTTACTGAAAGAGCCACCATGTGCAGCACTAATACTGCACAAGGGAAAGGTCGCTCTTGAAATTATGCTCCTTGCAAACGCTGAACTACACACTCATGTAATGTGTCCCCTCACACCGTCCAACCGTCCCGGAGGTGGGACTTTCCTTTGTAATGTGACGCAGCACAGCCGTCATTGCTACCCCCTTGGCACCGTGCGCTGCCTCCTTAGCGTTGTTTGATTCCGTCATGGACCCTGCGCTGTTATGTTATCCCTTGGCCATGCACAGTTTGCGCTGCCCGTCCTCTGACATCATTTGTTGTCGTCCTGGCTGCGCCTGTGCGTCCACGCTGCCCGAAATCACACCTCGCAGTGTCGTCTAATGTGATCCCACAGTGGGCCTGGTATCCATGGCCATGTGCAGTGCATATACTAGCCTCTCACTCCCCTTCTTCACGCTTCTTCAGACTAGGCGGCGTCAGCTGATCCCTAATAGCATGCCACGGCCGTGACGCCGCACAGTCTGAAGAAGCAGGAAGGAGGTGAGTGAGAGGCGATGATATGCACTGCGCATGCCCATGGATCCCTGGCCCGCAGTGGGACTACATTAGATGACACTGCAAGGTTGGATCTCGGGCAGCTTGGACGCACAGGCACTGCCAGCCTGACACCTACATGATGTCAGAAGACGGGCACCGCTAACTGTGCATGGCCAAGGGATAACATTACAGCGCGGGCTCCATGACAGAACCAAACAACGTTGAGGAGGTGGCGCCCGGCACCAAGGGGGTTGGAATGACGGCTGTGCTGTGTCACATTACAAAGGAAAGTCCCACTTCCGGGATGGTTTGACGGTGTGAGGGGACACATTATATGAGTGTGTACTTCAGCGTTTGCAAGGAGCATAATTTTCGGAGCCACCATTTTCCATGTGCAGTATTACTGCTGTACAAGATGGCTCTTTCAGCAACAAATGCCTGGGGGGGGGGGGTTAAAGGTTCCCTTTCAACTTGCTCCACTGCAGGCTTCGGCCTACACTCTGCTCCTCTTTGATTCCCTGGGTTTCAACACTGTCAGTTGCCACCTGGAAGTGTTGTCTACACAGAAAAAACACTAGGTGATGTGTCAGTGGGGTTCAGCACCGCCAGCTGTTCCCCTGCTGTGTAGTCGGCAACGTGTCCAGCACAAGCCACGCTGGCACAACAGAACAAAAGCTGCCACCAGTGCAGGCTTCGGCCTACACTCTGCTCCTCTCCTCCTCCTGCTGACCCTGGGCTCAAACACCGCTAGTTTTTGCCCGGAAGTGCTAGCTGCACAGAGAAAAACACCAGCCAATGTGTTAGTGGGGTTCAGCAACGCCAGCTGTTCCCCTGCTGTGTAGCCGGCAACGTGACCTGCAAACGCCACGCAGGCACATGAACTGAAATTAAAGGGAACCTGGCCCCACCCCCCCAGGTGTTTCTATGTATAACAGCCACCTAGTACAGCAGTACTGCTGCATTTGTACAAGGTGGCTGACTTTTTCTCCTTGCCCACGTGGAACTCAACACGTACAAAATGTGTCTCATTGAGACCATTCCACTGTCCCTGAGGTGTGACTTTCCTTTCTAATGATACGCAGCACCCCCCTTGGTAGCGTTTCCCGTCTTTTGTCATCATGGTTAGCTGGCTGCGCCTGTGCATCCGCCCTGCTAGAAACAACGCCCCTCGTTGTCATATTTATTTTGTCAGCGAGGGTGTGGTTTATGGGCACGAGCAGTGCATATGTTCGCCTGTCTTAACTCATCTCCTTCCGCCTTCTTCAGACTGTGCGGCCTCCTGGCCGTGGTAGGCGATAAGGGATCAGCTGAGGCCGCCCAGTCTGGAGCAGGTGTAAGGACATGTGTAAGCGGCAAACCTATTTACTGCACAAGGCCACGAATCCCAGCCACGCAGTGTGATTTTTTGAAAACACACTGTGGGTCTGGGATTCATGTCCATCGCTAACCGCAACGGCCGAAATGAAATGAGGTCAGAAGACAGGAAGCGCTCACAGCGCATGGCCAAGGGATCACAATAGCGCAGACTCCTGTACAGCAAATAACAACGCTCAGGAATCTGCGCCCAGTACCTAGGTGCAAATTTTGACACCTGTGCTGCGTCTCCTTAAAAAGACAAGTCACGCCTCCACAACTGTTTGACAGTATAATGGGCTAAATAGTGTACGTGTTTTAGTCAGCGTGTGCAAGGAGCAAAACAAATAGAGCAACCTTTTACTTGTGCAGCATTAATGCTGCACAAGGTGTGGCTCTTGTACCTTGCAACACCTGAGGGGGGTTAAAGGTAACCTTTGAAATTGGTTCAACTAGGCTTCGGCCTACACTCTGCTCCTCTCCTGCTGACCCTGGGCTCAAACACCGCTAGTTTTTGCCCGGAACTGCTAGCTGCACAGAGAAAAACACCAGTCAATGTGTTAGTGGGGTTCAGCACCGCCAGCTGTTCCCCTGCTGTGTAGTCGGCATCGTGTCCAGCACAAGCCACGCTGGCACAACTGACCAAAAGCTGCCACCAGTGCAGGCTTCGGCCTACACTCTGCTCCTCTCCTCCTCCTGCTGACCCTGGGCTCAAACACCGCCAGTTTCTGCCCGGAAGTGCTAGCTGCACAGAGAAAAACACCAGCCAATGTGTTAGTGGGGTTCAGCACCGCCAGCTGTTCCCCCGCTGTGTAGCCGGCATCGTGTCCAGCACAAGCCACGCTGGCACAACTGACCAAAAGCTGCCACCAGTGCAGACTTCGGCCTACACATTGCTCCTCTCCTCCTCCTGCTGACCCTGGGCTCTAACACCACCAGTTTTTGCCCGGACATGCGAGCTGCACAGAGAAAAACACCAGTCAATGTGTCAGTGGGGTTCAGCACCGCCAGCTGTTCCCCTGCTGTGTAGCTTGCAACGTGACCTGCAAACGCCACACAGGCACATGAACTGAAATTGAAGGGAGCCTGCCCCCCACCCCCAGGTGTTTCTATGTAAAACAGCCACCTTGTACAGCAGTACTGCTGCATTTGTACAAGGTGGCTGACTTTTTCTCCTTGCCCACGTGGAACTCAACACGTACAAAATGTGTCTCATTGAGACCATTCCACTGTCCCTGAGGTGTGACTTTCCTTTCTAATGATACGCAGCACCACCCTTGTTAGCGCTGCCCGTCTTTTGACATCATTGGTTAGCTGGCTGCGCCTGTGCGATTGCCCTGCTCGAAACACCGCCCCTCGGTGTCTTATTTTTTTGAACAGCGAGGGTGTGATTGATGGGCATGTGCAGTGCATATGTTTGCCTGTGTTCACTCATCTCCTTCCGCCTTCTTCAGACTGGGTGTCCTCATGGCCGCGGCAGGCGATAAGGGATCAGATGAGGCCGCCCAGTCTGAAGCAGGTGTAAGGACATGTGTGAGCGTCAAACATATTTACTGAACAAGGCCACGAATCCCAGCCACGCAGTGTGATTTTTTGAAAACACACTGTGGGTCTGGGATTCATGTCCATCGCTAACCGTAACGGCCGACATTAAATGAGGTCAGAAGACAGGAAGCGCTCACAGCGCATGGCCAAGGGATCCCAATAGCGCAGACTCCTGTACAGCAAATAACAACTCTCAGGAATCTGCGCACAGCAGCTAGGTGTAAATTTTGACACCTGTGCTGCATCTCCTTAAAAAGACTAGTAGTCACGCCTCCACTACTGTTTGACAGTATAATGGGCTAAATAGTGTACGTGTTTTATTCAGCGTGTGCAAGGAGCAAAATTAAATAGAGCAACCTTTGACTTGTGCATCATTAATGCTGTTCAAGGTGTGGCTCTTGTACCTTGCAACACCTGAGGGGGGGGTTAAAGGTAACCTTTGAAATTGGTTCAACTAGGCTTCGGCCTACACTCTGCTCCTCTACTCCTCCTGCTGACCCTGGGCTCAAACACCGCTAGTTTTTGCACGGAACTGCTAGCTGCACAGAGAAAAACACCAGTCAATGTGTTAGTGGGGTTCAGCAACGCCAGCTGTTCCCCTGCTGTGTAGTCGGCAACGTGTCCAGCACAAGCCACGCTGGCACAACAGAACAAAAGCTGCCACCAGTGCAGGCTTCGGCCTACACTTTGCTCCTCTCCTCCTCCTGCTGACCCTGGGCTCAAACAACGCCAGTTTCTGCCCGGACATGCTAGCTGCACAGAGAAAAACACCAGCCAATGTGTTAGTGGGGTTCAGCACCGCCAGCTGTTCCCCTGCTGTGTAGCTGGCAACGTGTCCTGCAAACGCCACGCAGGCACATGAACTGAAATTGAAGGGAGCCTGCCCCCCACCCCCCCAGGTGTTTCTATGTATAACAGCCACCTTGTACAGCAGTACTGCTGCATTTGTACAAGGCGGCTGACTTTTTCTCCTTGCACACGTGGAACTCAACAAGTACAAAATGTGTCTCATTACAGACCATTACAATGTCCCTGAGGTGTGACTTTCCTTTTTAATGACACGCAGCACCCCCATTGTTAGCGCTGCCCGTCTCCTGACATCATTGGTTGGCTGGCTGTGCCTGTGCGTCCCCCCTGCCCGACACAACGCCCCCCGTTGTCTCATATATTTTGACTGCGAGGGTGTGATTGATGGGCACGAGCAGTGCATATGTTCCCCTGTCTTCACTCCCCTCCTTCCGCCTTCTTCTGACTGTGCGGCCTCATGGCCGCGGCATGCGATAAGGGATCAGCTGAGGCCGCCCAGTCTGAAGCAGGTGTAAGGACATGTGTGAGTGGCGAACATATTTACTGCACAAGGCCACGAATCCCAGCACCGCAGTGTGACTTTAGGAAAAGCCACTGTGGGTCTGGGATTTATGGCCATCGTTAACCGCACCGGCCAACATGAAATGAGGTCATGAGACGGCCTGCACTAACAGGGTATTGCCAAGGGATAACACAAGAGCGCAGTTTCCTGTACTGCAAATAACAACGGTAAGGAATCTGCGCACAGCACCTAGGTGTAAATTTGTACACCTGTGCTGCGTCTCCTTAAAAAGACTAGTAGACTAGTCACGCCTCCACTACTGTTTGACAGTATAATGGGCTAAATAGTGTACGTGTTTAATTCAGCGTGTGCAAGGAGCAAAATTAAATAGAGCAACCTTTGACTTGTGCATCATTAATGCTGTTCAAGGTGTGGCTCTTGTACCTTGCAACAGCTAAGGGGGGGGTTAAAGGTAACCTTTGAAATTGGTTCAACTAGGCTTCGGCCTACACTCTGCTCCTCTACTCCTCCTGCTGACCCTGGGCTCAAACACCGCTAGTTTTTGCCCGGAACTGCTAGCTGCACAGAGAAAAACACCAGTCAATGTGTTAGTGGGGTTCAGCAATGCCAGCTGTTCCCCTGCTGTGTAGTCGGCAACGTGTCCAGCACAAGCCACGCTGGCACAACAGAACAAAAGCTGCCACCAGTGCAGGCTTCGGCCTACACTTTGCTCCTCTCCTCCTCCTGCTGACCCTGGGCTCAAACAACGCCAGTTTCTGCCCGGACATGCTAGCTGCACAGAGAAAAACACCAGCCAATGTGTTAGTGGGGTTCAGCACCGCCAGCTGTTCCCCTGCTGTGTAGTCGGCATCGTGTCCAGCACAAGCCACGCTGGCACAACTGAACAAAAGCTGCCACCAGTGCAGGCTTCGGCCTACACTTTGCTCCTCTCCTCCTCCTGCTGACCCTGGGCTCAAACAATGCCAGTTTCTGCCCGGACATGCTAGCTGCACAGAGAAAAACACCAGCCAATGTGTTAGTGGGGTTCAGCACCGCCAGCTGTTCCCCTGCTGTGTAGCTGGCAACGTGTCCTGCAAACGCCACGCAGGCACATGAACTGAAATTGAAGGGAGCCTGCCCCCCACCCCCAGGTGTTTCTATGTATAACAGCCACCTTGTACAGCAGTACTGCTGCATTTGTACAAGGTGGCTGACTTTTTGTCCTTGCCCACGTGGAACTCAAAACGTACAAAATGTGTCTCATTGAGACCATTCCACTGTCCCTGAGGTGTGACTTTCCTTTCTAATGATACGCAGCACCCCCCTTGGTAGCGCTTCCCGTCTTCTGACATCATTGGTTGGCTTGTTGCGCCTGTGCGTCCGCCCTGCCTGAAACAATGCTCCTCGTTGTCTTATTTTGACTGTGAGGGTGTGATTGATGGGCACGAGCAGTGCATATCTTCACCTGTCTTAACTCATCTCCTTCCGCCTTCTTCAGACTGTGCAGCCTCATGGCCGCGGCATGCGAGAAGGGATCAGCAGAGGCCGCCCAGTCTGAAGCAGGTGTAAGGACGTGTGTGAGCGGCCAAAATGTTTACTGCTCAAGGCCACGAATCACAGCACCGCAGTGTGACTTTATGAAAAGGCACTGTGGGTCTGGGATTTATGGCCATCGTTAACCGCACCGGCCAACATGAAATGAGGTCATAAGACGGGCAGCTCTAACTGGGCATTGCCAAGGGATAACACAAGAGCGCAGACTCCTGTACAGCAAATAACAACGCTCAGGAAGCTGCGCCAAGCACCAAGGCGTTATTTGGGACACCTGTGCTGCGTCTCCTTAAAAAGCCAAGTCACGCATCCACTACAGTTTGACTGTAGAATGGGCTAAATTGTGTACGTCTTTCATTCAGCGTGTGCAAGTAGACAAATTAATAGAGCAACCTTTCACTTGTGCAGCATTAATACTGCACAAGGTGTGTCTCTTGTACTTTGTAACACCTGAGGGGGGGTTAAAGGTTTCCTTTGAAATTGGTTCAAATAGGCTTCGGCCTACACTCTGCTCCTCTCCTCCTCCTCCTGCTTCAACACGGGCTCTAACATCGCTAGTTTTTGACCGCAAGTGCTAGCTGCACAGAGAAAAACACACGCCATTGTGTTAGTGGGGTTCAGCAACGCCAGCTGTTCCCCCACTGTGTAGCCGGCAAAGTGTCCTGCAAACGCAACGCAGACACAAAGCTGCCTCCAGTGCAGGCTTCGGCCTACACTCTGCTCCCCCTGCTTACCCTTAGCTCCAACACCGCTAGTTGGGGCTCTAGGAAGACAATCTTTAATAGGCAACGCATCTGGGTTCCAGCACCGCCAGCTGGTTCTCGGCAGTGTTCTTGTCACAGGTACTCCCTCGTGCCAAGCCTGGTTTCAGCACCGTCAGCTGTTTCCGGGTTGTGTCAAGCTCACTGAGACGCCTATGCTTGCCCCGTCGTGGTGCGGTCGGGTTAGCCAACTCCAGGGTGCCTCCAGTTTAGGAGCTTCCTATGTGGGCTGCGTGAACTGGTAGTCAAGGCTGGTTCTGTAGTGCCAGTAGGCCCAGCTCCCCCTGTAGGACTGTTGGGGTTCGGTAACTGCGGCTGCCTCGCGGCCTAGCTGTTCTCTCCTCTCCTGTGGGCCTTGGGGTCCACCACCTGGTTCAAGCACCGTCAGCTGGTTCCAGGCCGAGCCTTTGGCTTAGGTGCCTCCTCCTGGGTATCCGAGTTCCGCCAACGTCAGGCGGTCCTTGGTAGTGCTTTTAAGCGCGGGCACCTACAGCTTAGTAACCGGGTTCCAGCACCGCCAGCTGGTCCTCGGTCGTGCCATTGGCTCTTGCACACTGGGGCAACGCATCTGGGTTCCAGCACCGCCAGCTGGTTCTCGGCAGTGTTTTTGTCACAGGTACTCCCTCGTGCCAAACCTGGTTTCAGCACCGTCAGCTGTTTCCGGGGTGTGTCAAGCTCACTGAGACGCCTATGCTTGCCCCGTCGTGGTGCGGTCGGGTTAGCCAACTCCAGGGTGCCTCCAGTTTAGGAGCTTCCTATGTGGGCTGCGTGAACTGGTAGTCAAGGCTGGTTCTGTAGTGCCAGTAGGCCCAGCTCCCCCTGTAGGACTGTTGGGGTTCGGTAACTGCGGCTGCCTCGCGGCCTAGCTGTTCTCTCCTCTCCTGTGGGCCTTGGGGTCCACCACCTGGTTCCAGCACCGTCAGCTGGTTCCAGGCCGAGCCTTTGGCTTAGGTGCCTCCTCCTGGGTATCCGAGTTCCGCCAACGTCAGGCGGTCCTTGGTAGTGCTTTTAAGCGCGGGCACCTACAGCTTAGTAACCGTGTTCCAGCACCGCCAGCTGGTCCTCGGTCGTGCCATTGGCTCTTGCACACTGGGGCAACGCATCTGGGTTCCAGCACCGCCAGCTGGTTCTCGGCAGTGTTTTTGTCACAGGTACTCCCTCGTGCCAAACCTGGTTTCAGCACCGTCAGCTGTTTTCGGGGTGTGTCAAACTCGCTGAGACGCCTATGTTTGCCCCGTCGTGTTGCGGTCGGGTTAGCCAACTCCAGGGTGCCTCCAGTTTAGGAGCTTCCTATGTGGGCTGCGTGAACTGGTAGTCAAGGCTGGTTCTGTAGTGCCAGTAGGCCCAGCTCCCCCTGTAGGACTGTTGGGGTTCGGTAACTGCGGCTGCCTCGCGGCCTAGCTGTTCTCTCCTCTCCTGTGGGCCTTGGGGTCCACCACCTGGTTCCAGCACCGTCAGCTGGTTCCGGGCCGAGCCTTTGGCTTAGGTGCCTCCTCCTGGGTATCCGAGTTCCGCCAACGTCAGGCGGTCCTTGGTAGTGCTTTTAAGCGCGGGCACCTACAGCTTAGTAACCGTGTTCCAGCACCGTCAGCTGGTCCTCGGTCGTGCCATTGGCTCTTGCACACTGGGGCAACGCATCTGGGTTCCAGCACCGCCAGCTGGTTCTCGGCAGTGTTTTTGTCACAGGTACTCCCTCGTGCCAAACCTGGTTTCAGCACCGTCAGCTGTTTCCGGGGTGTGTCAAACTCGCTGAGACGCCTATGTTTGCCCCGTCGTGTTGCAGTCGGGTTAGCCAACTCCAGGGTGCCTCCAGTTTAGGAGCTTCCTATGTGGGCTGCGTGAACTGGTAGTCAAGGCTGGTTCTGTAGTGCCAGTAGGCCCAGCTCCCCCTGTAGGACTGTTGGGGTTCGGTAACTGCGGCTGCCTCGCGGCCTAGCTGTTCTCTCCTCTCCTGTGGGCCTTGGGGTCCACCACCTGGTTCCAGCACCGTCAGCTGGTTCCGGGCCGAGCCTTTGGCTTAGGTGCCTCCTCCTGGGTATCCGAGTTCCGCCAACGTCAGGCGGTCCTTGGTAGTGCTTTTAAGCGCGGGCACCTACAGCTTAGTAACCGTGTTCCAGCACCGTCAGCTGGTCCTCGGTCGTGCCATTGGCTCTTGCACACTGGGGCAACGCATCTGGGCTCCAGCACCGCCAGCTGGTTCTCGGCAGTGTTCTTGACACAGGTACTCCCTCGTGCCAAGCCTGGTTTCAGCACCGCCAGCTGTTTCCGGGTTGTGTCAAGCTCACTGAGACGCCTATGCTTGCCCCGTCGTGGTGCGGTCGGGTTAGCCAACTCCAGGGTGCCTCCAGTTTAGGAGCTTCCTATGTGGGCTGCGTGAACTGGTAGTCAAGGCTGGTTCTGTAGTGCCAGTAGGCCCAGCTCTCCCTGTAGGACTGTTGGGGTTCGGTAACTGCGGCTGCCTCGCGGCCTAGCTGTTCTCTCCTCTCCTGTGGGCCTTGGGGTCCACCACCTGGTTCCAGCACCGTCAGCTGGTTCCGGGCCGAGCCTTTGGCTTAGGTGCCTCCTCCTGGGTATCCGAGTTCCGCCAACGTCAGGCGGTCCTTGGTAGTGCTTTTAAGCGCGGGCACCTACAGCTTAGTAACCGTGTTCCAGCACCGTCAGCTGGTCCTCGGTCGTGCCATTGGCTCTTGCACACTGGGGCAACGCATCTGGGTTCCAGCACCGCCAGCTGGTTCTCGGCAGTGTTCTTGACACAGGTACTCCCTCGTGCCAAGCCTGGTTTCAGCACCGCCAGCTGTTTCCGGGTTGTGTCAAGCTCACTGAGACGCCTATGCTTGCCCCGTCGTGGTGCGGTCGGGTTAGCCAACTCCAGGGTGCCTCCAGTTTAGGAGCTTCCTATGTGGGCTGCGTGAACTGGTAGTCAAGGCTGGTTCTGTAGTGCCAGTAGGCCCAGCTCTCTCTGTAGGACTGTTGGGGTTCGGTAACTGCGGCTGCCTCGCGGCCTAGCTGTTCTCTCCTCTCCTGTGGACCTTCAGGTCCACCACCTGGTTCCAGCACCGTCAGCTGGTTCTCGGCAGTGTCTTTTGCTCTTGTACCTTCTGCTCCCCATCCTGGTTCCAGTACCATCAGCTGGTTCCGGGCAGAGCCTTTGGCTTAGGTGCCTCCTTCTGGGTATCCAAGTTCCACCAACGTCAGGTGGTCCTTGGTAGTGCTTTCGGGCACGGGTACCTCCTGCTTAGTAACCGGGTTCCAGTAACGTCAGCTGGTCCTCGGTAGTTCCATTGGCTCTTGGACCTTCGGCTACCCATCCGGGTTCCAGTACCGTCAGCTGGTTCTCGGCAGTGTCTTTTGCTCTTGTACCTTCTGCTCCCCATCCTGGTTCCAGTACCGTCAGCTGGTTCCGGGCAGAGCCTTTGGCTTAGGTGCCTCCTTCTGGGTATCCGAGTTCCGCCAACGTCAGGCGGTCCTTGGTAGTGCTTTTTAGCACGGGTACCTCCTGCTTAGTAACCGGGTTCCAGTAACGTCAGCTGGTCCTCGGTAGTTCCATAGGCTCTTGAACCTTCGGGTAGCCATCCGAGTTCCAGTTCCATCAGCTGGTTCTTGGCATTTTCTCAGCCTTCTTGTACCTTCTGCTACATTTCCAAGTTGAAGACCCTAAAGTCGACGACCCGGAAGACCACCCCGATGACGACGACGACGACGACGACCCGGAAGACCACCCTGATGACGACGACGACGACGGCGGAGACGACGACGGCTGAGACGACGACGGCGGAGATGACGACACTGGAGACGACGACCCTGGAGACGACGACATGGAAGACCGAGAAGCAGAAGAACAAGAGGCTGCAGAACAAAGAGCAGAAGAACATTAAGCATAAGACTTAATATCAGAGCAAAAGATATTATCTAAATTATATGCAGAAGAAGACTAAGCAGTGTATGGGGGTGAGTCCGTTCCTCCTCGTGGTGCCCCTGGATAAAGCCTGATGCTGCAGGCCAAACTGAACGCGGACAAATGTAACTTTTGTGACTGGCAGAACGGAAGGTGTAATCTTCCAACTTTTATAGATAACAACTACGGGAATGCCTGTCACAAATGAGAATATGATGAAGAAGTAGAATAGGAAGAATAATAACAGTGGAATAAAAAGAATATGTAGAATAGGAAGAATAATAATAGTTGAATAAAATGAATATGAAGAATGTAATAAAAAAAAAAAATAGGTAGAAGATGAAGAAGAAGATGAATAAGGTGAAGAAGAAGTTGATGTCAAAGATGCTGATGATGATGAAGATGAAAGTGTGGGAAAAGTAAAAAAAAAAAAGAAAAAAAAAGAAGGGGAAGGGCGTGGAATAGTGAAACATCAATATCTGACAAAATTAAAAAAAATTTACATACTCAACATCTTTTTCACTCCGAACGTCTTAAAAAAAAAAAAAACATGCTATTCTATTTGATTGGGCTAAACCTCATTGCCTTTAATGTCTCCGCCACCTCCCACAATACATCCTACATTATTCTTAGTTGTTTTCCTTCATGTAGAATGAACCTACAAGGCGAGAAAGGGTTTATTTTAATTCCGATATTTTGGTCCCATTGACTTGCATTGGGATCGGGTATCGGTATCGGCGATATCCGATATTTTTTGAATATCGGCCGATCCTATCCGATACCGATACTTTCCGATATCGGAAGGTATCGCTCAACACTACTTGCCATATTACAATGTCAGAGGTTGTAAAAGGACAGGCACTCTGCAGACTGATGCCATTGCACAGGTCAGGGACAGTTCAAATTGAGGGAATCAATTGAAGGTGACCAACTTGGTAGTGGCATTACTGTGATTGGCTGGCCTCATTACCTCATCAGAGGTTATGAAAGAACAAGCTTCGCCATGCTTGGCACATTGACACCATTGCACAGCGCAGGGACAGTTTATATTGGAGGGAGAGAGTGTTTGTCCAGGGCAATGTGTGCACAGTATAATAAATCATAGTCCTCTAGCGTTGATACTCGTGATGATTCTGAACCATTACACTAGCATTCCTTCTAAGGGCTAATCCCGTGCTTTGCTGTTTGTGTCAAGCACATTCTGCATTTTGCCTAAAGCAAGATGTAGGCGCAAGGTGAGTGGTAGAATAAAACTCTAGGTAGGGCTCAGGGCTTCACAATCCATTGTAAAATACAGTATATAGCAGCTGCACGTGTCCAGATTTTTTTGGGGGGTTAAAAAATGTAAAAAATTGTCAGTCATATAGTATTATGTGATTTGTGATAAATTTCTGTGTAGCATAACACTCCCATAAGCATAGAAAAATTTGTCTGAATACAATCACTCATTCAAAGAGTATTCCATGCTTTTTGTTACATTTCGGTGGTATATAACACTAAGAAAACCCCACCAAATATTTTTATGGATTTAATCATTCATCCATATTTTAACATAGTTCTTGTTACATTATGGTGTTATATGAAACTGACGATACAAACCTTCAAAGTAATTTTATGGATGCAATGATTCATTCATACGCTGTAACGCGGTTCTTGCTAGATTAAGGTGGTATATAAAATTTGAAAATACCTTTCCAAAATTTGTATGGCTTCACTGATTGATCCATACACTGTACTGCAGCAACATATGCAAGTGCCAACATACCGACTGGTGTGCGACATGACCATGAGCTGGAACTCCACACTGCTCATGCTGGCAAAGTTTTGTGAGCAGCAGAGACCAGTTGTAGAATACCAGCTCCAATATGCCTGTCGGTATTCTGGTTAGTGACTGCTCATTACAATTGAAGAGTGGTCATGGATGTCTGACATTTGGGCAGCTCTCCAAGACTTTGAGGACTCCACAAAGATGATGAGCGGCCATGACGCCATCATCAGCCCAACAATCCCTCTTCTGTGCCTACTTAAACAGTCTCTGCTGACAATTAAACATGCGGACCAGGGGGAAATAGAGGAAGACATGAGGCAGGCTGAGAAAGAGGAGGAGAGACAGGAGCTGGCTTCATCCCATCTGTCCTACGTGGAAGGGCTGAGGAGGGGAATGAAGAGTTAGAGATGGAGGAGTGGATGGAAAGTTGTCATCATGGTGGATACAGGGAAGTGTTGGCTGTGGAGATCTTGGCACATATGGCAGATTTTATGCACCGCTGCCTGTCCCTTGACCCTTGTGTTGCATTCATCTAGCCAATAAAAGTACTGGTTGTTCACCCTGTGTCTCTACTTCCTGAGATGGAGAGGTCTGCTAAAATGGTGGTATACCAGAAGGCCATTGTGGAAAATATGGTGAAAAATTTCCCATGAAACAATGCTAGCAGCAGGGGGCAACTTTCAATGTCCGTTCAAGAAGGAAAGGTGATGGAGACGCACACCAGGTGAAAGCAGAGTCAGGGGTACACTGTCAAAGGCCTGGGCCAATTTCATGACACCGTTTCAGCATCCAGGCCCTGATGACCGAGTATTTTGACAAGGAGGTAAATGTTTTTAACCCCTTCCCGACCTTTGACGCCACGTAGGCGTCATGAAAGTCGGTGCCAATCCGACCCATGACGCCTATGTGGCGTCATGGAAAGATCGCGTCCCTGCAGATTGGGTGAAAGGGTTAACTCCCATTTCACCCGATCTGCAGGGACAGGGGGAGTGGTAGTTTAGCCCCGTGGCTACGATCGCTCTGATTGGCTGTTGAAAGTGAAACTGCCAATCAGAGCGATTTGTAATATTTCACCTATTATATCTGGTGAAATATTACAATCCAGCCATGGCCGATGCTGCAATATCACCGGCCATGGCTGGAAACACTAATGTGCCCCCACCCCACCGATCGCCCACCCAGCCCTCCGATCTGTCCAGTACACTGCTCCGGCTCCCCTCCGTCCTGTGCTCCGCTCCCCCCGTTCTCTTGTCCGCCCCCGGGCTCCAATCACCCCCCCGTGCTCCAATCACCCTCCCTGCACTCCGATCCACCCCGTGCTCCGTTCCACCCCCCCGTGCTCCGTTCCACCCCCTTGTGCTCCGTTCCACCCCCCCGTGCTCCGTTCCATCCCTCCCGCGCTCCGATCCACCCCCCATGCTCCGATCTGCCCGTGCTCCCCCCCACCCCATCATACTTACCGATCCTGCCGGGGTCCGTCCGTCTTCTCCCTGGGCGCCGCCATCTTCCAAAATGGCGGGCGCATGCGCAGTGCGCCCGCCGAATCTGCCGGCCAGCAGATTCGTTCCAAAGTGCATTTTGATCACTGAGATATAATCTATCACAGTGATCAAAATAAAAAAAATAATAAATGACCCCCCCTTTGTCACCCCCATAGGTAGGGACAATAAAAAAATAAAGAATTTTTTTTTCCCACTAATGTTAGAATAGGGTTAGGGTTAGGGCTAGGGCTAGGGCTAGGGTTAGGGCTAGGGTTAGGGTTAGGGCTAGGGTTAGGGCTAGGGTTAGGGTTAGGGCTAGGGTTAGGGCTAGGGCTAGGGCTAGGGTTAGGGCTAGGGTTAGGGTTAGGGCTAGGGTTAGGGTTTCAGTATGTGCACACGTATTCTGGTCCTCTGCGGATTTTTCCGCTGCGGATTTGATAAATCCGCAGTGCTAAACCGCTGCGGATTTATGGCGGATTTACCGCGTTTTTTCTGCGCATTTCACTGCGGTTTTACAACTGCGATTTTCTATTTGAGCAGTTGTAAAACCGCTGCGGAATCCGCACAAAGAAGTGACATGCTGCGGAATGTAAACCGCTGCGTTTCCGTGCAGTTTTTCCGCAGCATGTGTACAGCGATTTTTGTTTCCCATAGGTTTACATTGAACTGTAAACTCATGGGAAACTGCTGCGGATCCGCAGTGTTTTCCGCAGCGTGTGCACATACTTTTAGAATTAGGCTATGTGCACACGGTGCGGATTGGCCGCTGCGGATTCGCAGCAGTGTTCCATCAGGTTTACAGTACCATGTAAACCTATGGAAAACCAAATCCGCTGTGCCCATGGTGCAGAAAATACCGTGCGGAAACGCTGCGTTGTATTTTCCGCAGCATGTCAATTCTTTGTGCGGATTCCGCAGCGTTTTACACCTGTTCCTCAATAGGAATCCGCAGGTGAAATCCGCACAAAAAACACTGGAAATCCGCGGAAAATGCGCAGGTAAAACGCAGTGCCTTTTACCCGCGAATTTTTCAAAAATGATGCTGAAAAATCTCACACGAATCCGCAACGTGGGCACATAGCCTTATGGTTAGGGTTGGAATTAGGGTTGTGGTTAGGGTTGTGATTAGGGTTATGGCTACAGTTGGGATTAGAGTTAGGGGTGTATTGGGGTTAGTGTTGGAGGTAGAATTGAGGGGTTACCACTGTCAGAGGTCTCCAAACGCAACATGGCGCCACCATTGATTCCAGCCAATCTCGTATTCAAAAAGTCAAATGGTGCTCCCTCAATTCCGAGCCCCGACGTGTGCCCAAACAGTGGTTTACCCCCACATATGGGGTACAAGCATACTCAGGATAAACTGTGCAACAATTACTGGGGTCCAATTTCTCCTGTTACCCTTGTGAAAATAAAAAAATGCTTGCTAAAACATCATTTTTGAGGAAAGAAAAATGATTTTTTATTTTCACGGCTCTGCGTTGTAAACGTCTGTGAAGCACTTGGGGGTTCAAAGTGCTCACCACATATCTAGATAAGTTCCTTGGGGGGGTCTAATTTCTAAAATGGGGTCACTTGTGGGGGGTTTCTACTGTTTATGCACACCAGGGGCTCTGCAAACGCAACGTGACGCCCGCAGACCATTCCATCAAAGTCTGCATTTCAAAAGTCACTACTTCCATTCTGAGCCCCGACGTGTGCCCAAACAGTGGTTTACCTCCACACATGGGGTATCAGCGTACTCAGGAGAAACTGGACAACAACTTTTGGGGTCCAATTTCTCCTGTAACCCTTGGGAAAATAAAAAATTCTGGGCTAAATAATTATTTTTGAGGAAAGAAACCGTATTTATTATTTTCACGGCTCTGCATTATAAACTTCTATGAAGCACTTGGGGGTTCAAAGTGCTCACCACACATCTAGATAAGTTCCTTTCGGGGTCTAGTTTCCAAAATGGGGTCACTTGTGGGGGGTTTCTACTGTTTAGCCACATCAGGGGCTCTGCAAACGCTACGTGACGCCCACAGAGCATTCCATCAGAGTCTGCATTTCAAAACGTCACTACTTCACTTCCGAGCCCCGGCATGTGCCCAAACAGTGGTTTACCCCCACATATGGGGTATCAGCGTACTCAGGAGAAACTGGACAATAACTATTGGGGTCAAATTTCTCCTGTTACCCTTGGGAAAATAAAAAATTGCAGGCTAAAAGATCATTTTTGAGAAAATATATATATTTTTTTTTCATGGCTCTGCGTTATAAACTTCTGTGAAGCACTTGGGGGTTCAAAGTCCTCACAACACATCTAGATTAGTTCCTTTGGGGGTCTAGTTTCCAAAATGGGGTCATTTCTGGGGGATCTCCAATGTTTAGGCACACAGGGGATCTCCAAACGTGACATGGTGTCCGCTAATGATTTGAGCTAATTTTCCATTTAAAAAGCCAAATGGCGTGCCTTCCCTTCCGAGCCCTGCCGTGCGCCCAAACAGTGGTTTACCCCCACATATGGGGTATCAGCGTACTCAGGACAAACTGGACAACAACATTTGGGGTCCAATTCCTCCTATTACCCTTGGCAAAATAGGAAATTCCAGGCTAAAAAATCATTTTTGAGGAAAGAAAAATTATTTTTTTTTTTCATGGCTCTGCATTATAAACTTCTGTGAAGCATCTGGGGGTTTAAAGTGCTCAATATGCATCTAGATAAGTTCCTTGGGGGGGTCTAGTTTCCAAAATGGGGTCACTTGTGGGGGAGCTCCAATGTTTAGGCACACAGGGGCTCTCCAAACGCGACATGGTGTCCGCTAACAATTGGAGCTAATTTTCCATTCAAAAAGTCAAATGGCGCGCCTTCCCTTCCGAGCCCTGCCGTGTGCCCAAACAGTGGTTTACCCCCACATATGAGGTATCGGCTTACTCGGAAGAAATTGCCCAACACATTTTATGATGCATTTTATCCTATTGCCCATGTGAAAATGAAAAAATTGAGGCGAAAAGAATTTTTTTGTGAAAAAAAAGTACTTTTTCATTTTTACAGATCAATTTGTGAAGCACCTGAGGGTTTAAAGTGCTCACTAGGCATCTAGATAAGTTCCTTGGGGGGTCTAGTTTCCAAAATGGGGTCACTTGTGGGGGAGCGCCAATGTTTAGGCACACAGGAGCTCTCCAAACGCGACATGGTGTCCGCTAATGATGGAGATAATTTTTCATTCAAAAAGTCAAATGGCGCTCCTTCCCTTCCGAGCCTTACCATGTGCCCAAACAGTGGTTTACCCCAACATGTGAGGTATTGGTGTACTCAGGAGAAATTGCCCAACAAATTTTAGGATCCATTTTATCCTGTTGCCCATGTGAAAATGAAAAAATTGAGGCTAAAATAATTTTTTTGTGAAAAAAAGTACTTTTTCATTTTTACGGATCAATTTGTGAAGCACCTGGGGGTTCAAAGTGCTCACTATGCATCTAGATAAGTTCCTTGGGGCGTCTAATTTCCAAAATGGGGTCACTTGTGGGGGAGCTCCAATTTTTAAGCACACGGGGGCTCTCCAAACGTGACATGGTGTCCGCTAAAGAGTGGAGCCAATTTTTCATTCAAAAAGTCAAATGGCGCTCCTTCCCTTCCAATCCCTGCCGTGCGCCCAAACAGTGGTTTACCCCCACATATGAGGTATCAGCGTACTCAGGACAAATTGGACAACAACTTTCATGGTTCAGTTTCTCCTTTTACCATTGGGAAAATAAAAAAATTGTTGCTAAAAGATAATTTTTGTGACTAAAAAGTTAAATGTTCATTTTTTCCTTCCATGTTGCTTCTGCTGCTGTGAAGCACCTGAAGGGTTAATAAACTTCTTGAATGTGGTTTTGAGTACCTTGAGGGGTGCAGTTTTTATAATGGTGTCACTTTTGGGTATTTTCAGCCATATAGACCCCTCAAACTGACTTCAAATGTGAGGTGGTCCCTAAAAAAATGGTTTTGTAAATTTCGTTGTAATAATGAGAAATCGCTGGTCAAATTTTAACCCTTATAACTTCCTAGCAAAAAAAAAATTTGTTTCCAAAATTGTGCTGATGTAAAGTATTCATGTGAGAAATGTTATTTATTAACTATTTTGTGTCACATAACTCTCTGCTTTAACAGAATAAAAATTCAAAATGTGAGAATTGCTAAATTTTCAAAATTTTCCCCAAATTTCCATTTTTATCACAAATAAACGCAGAATTTATTGACCTAAATTTACCACTATCATGAAGCCCAATATGTCACGAAAAAACAATCTCAGAACCGCTAGGATCTGTTGAAGCGTTCCTGAGTTATTACCTCATAAAGGGACACTGGTCAGAATTGCAAAAAACGGCAAGGTCTTTAAGGTCAAAACAGGCTGGGTCATGAAGGGGTTAAAGATGTTCAAGCAATGCCTGGATGATAAAACCAGTGTACTCCATAATTCCTTTGTGGCCTTAAGCTAATGAGTCTCATAGCTGGACACCTGGCATGAGCTTTCTCTCTATGGTTTGGAGGTGTTGTGCTGCCCTTCCTCTAACACCTTTTTTAAGCGGGTTTTTAGTGCCTGGGGGGTCATTACAGACAGATGCTTTCACTTGTCAGTAGAAAGTGCTAGTGGGCTCACTCGGATAAAAATGAACAAAGCCTGGATTAGCCCCAGCTTTTCCACACCACTACATGGCAACAACACAAAATGTGTTTTTAATCTTCAATATTTGAATGAGGCCCACCAGTTGTTGCCTACAAGGGTCTATGGATGACTCTCGCAAATTCAAATTTTAAAATATTCTCTCTACTATCAACTATCAAACTATCAATCTGTTTAGCTTCTCCTGCTCTGTAAGGATCTATTCATAGATTGCACAGCATTTTCATGCTGACCAGTTCTCTATACTGTATGCATTTGCACTGCATTTATTTTCTAGGACTTTTTCTATCCTAAGTTTATGAAGAAAGAAAAACAACACTCTATCTTCACTCAAACTTTAATGGGGCTTATATCTCTAGCAACAATCACAGAATGTCCCCTCCTAACATCCTTCTCAGTGGCAAAAATATGTCTGAATGTTTGATTAAATCTGTGCTCTTAAAAGTAGTTCCGGTTAATAATTTATTAATAATAACATATACATGTGTTCAGATTTCTTGCATCATTTACAATATGCCTTTAGGTGGAAAAGTATGTAATATTTTTTGGAAACTTGCTAAATAAATTGTGTACCTAATGACTTGTTATTGAAGTGTACCAGACACAATAAATAAAGCAGTTAGTAGGTGAATCACACCGGCGAAAATGGTAAAACCATATGTAATTATGTTACTCACTACATTGCTAATCGATTGTTATGTTCTATCTCTGTTCATAATATGAGAAGGACAGATGTAGAAATGGTGCTTACCATAATCCCAGTTGTGTTCTTTTTCTGTCTCCGTAATTTGCTAAGGCCATATATAAATATGGTACTTACAGGCTTGGACTGGCCCACAGAAGAATCCTCCGGTGGGATCCTGTGCAGAAGTGGCTCACCAGCCTCTCATACTAGCAGCACTTGGTACAATATACTTGAATCACTATGTACTGACAAAGGTAGCATCCTATTCATTTAGTAATCAATCCAGATTATTGTTATAGAATTTTGTGACTGAGGATAAAGTCTTACTTGCAAGTAGATAAAAAGGGAGGCCCGTAGTTGATATTACTGGTGGGCCCTTGGCACCGCACTGCGACAATGGGTACTTATCATTTTAACATGTTCCGTTTTGATTTTTAAATAAAATAATACTATTTTACACAATTTGCTATAATGTTGTGAGGGCACAGCATTTGTTCTTAATTAACCAGACGTCTATTTTCAGCCATACAGAAAGAATGTTATCTATATGCTGACTTTTGAATATATGTGTTTCTTTCTGTTTGGTCAAGAAAACAGACTTTTGCATGTGTAAGCCTGTAATATTGCTTTGTAAGTTCACATTTGATGTAACATACTGTGCTCTTATCCTGGTCAGTATAAGGGTGAGGCTCTGTTTATGTGCACCATCTTGGGACTGTTCTATGTATTATCTGCTTGTTTTGTGGTTCAAGCAGATAGATAAAGCTGCAACCCATAATGAGGTCCTGGTTATGGGGGACTTTAACTACCCGGATATTAACTGGGAAACAGAAACCTGTGAAACCCATAAAGGCAACAGGTTTCTGCTAATAACCAAGAAAAATTATCTTTCACAATTGGTGCAGAATCCAACCAGAGGAGCAGCACTTTTAGACCTAATACTATCTAATAGACCTGACAGAATAACAAATCTGCAGGTGGTTGGGCATTTAGGAAATAGCGACCACAATATTGTGCAGTTTCACCTGTCTTTCACTAGGGGGACTTGTCAGGGAGTCACAAAAACATTGAACTTTAGGAAGGCAAAGTTTGACCAGCTTAGAGATGCCCTTAATCTGGTAGACTGGGACAATATCCTCAGAAATGAGAATACAGATAATAAATGGGAAATGTTTAAGAACATCCTAAATAGGCAGTGTAAGCGGTTTATACCTTGTGGGAATAAAAGGACTAGAAATAGGAAAAACCCAATGTGGCTAAACAAAGAAGTAAGACAGGCAATTAACAGTAAAAAGAAAGCATTTGCACTACTAAAGCAGGATGGCACCATTGAAGCTCTAAAAAACTATAGGGAGAAAAATACTTTATCTAAAAAACTAATTAAAGCTGCCAAAAAGGAAACAGAGAAGCACATTGCTAAGGAGAGTAAAACTAATCCCAAACTGTTCTTCAACTATATCAATAGTAAAAGAATAAAAACTGAAAATGTAGGCCCCTTAAAAAATAGTGAGGAAAGAATGGTTGTAGATGACGAGGAAAAAGCTAACATATTAAACACCTTCTTCTCCACGGTATTCACGGTGGAAAATGAAATGCTAGGTGAAATCCCAAGAAACAATGAAAACCCTATATTAAGGGTCACCAATCTAACCCAAGAAGAGGTGCAAAACCGGCTAAATAAGATTAAAATAGATAAATCTCCGGGTCCGGATGGCATACACCCACGAGTACTAAGAGAACTAAGTAATGTAATAGATAAACCATTATTTCTTATTTTTAGTGACTCTATAGCGACAGGGTCTGTTCCGCAGGACTGGCGCATAGCAAATGTGGTGCCAATATTCAAAAAGGGCTCTAAAAGTGAACCTGGAAATTATAGGCCAGTAAGTCTAACCTCTATTGTTGGTAAAATATTTGAAGGGTTTCTGAGGGATGTTATTCTGGATTATCTCAATGAGAATAACTGTTTAACTCCATATCAGCATGGGTTTATGAGAAATCGCTCCTGTCAAACCAATCTAATCAGTTTTTATGAAGAGGTAAGCTATAGGCTGGACCACGGTGAGTCATTGGACGTGGTATATCTCGATTTTTCCAAAGCGTTTGATACCGTGCCGCACAAGAGGTTGGTACACAAAATGAGAATGCTTGGTCTGGGGGAAAATGTGTGTAAATGGGTTAGTAACTGGCTTAGTGATAGAAAGCAGAGGGTGGTTATAAATGGTATAGTCTCTAACTGGGTCGCTGTGACCAGTGGGGTACCGCAGGGGTCAGTATTGGGACCTGTTCTCTTCAACATATTCATTAATGATCTGGTAGAAGGTTTACACAGTAAAATATCGATATTTGCAGATGATACAAAACTATGTAAAGCAGTTAATACAAGAGAAGATAGTATTCTGCTACAGATGGATCTGGATAAGTTGGAAACTTGGGCTGAAAGGTGGCAGATGAGGTTTAACAATGATAAATGTAAGGTTATACACATGGGAAGAGGGAATCAATATCACCATTACACACTGAACGGGAAACCACTGGGTAAATCTGACAGGGAGAAGGACTTGGGGATCCTAGTTAATGATAAACTTACCTGGAGCAGCCAGTGCCAGGCAGCAGCTGCCAAGGCAAACAGGATCATGGGGTGCATTAAAAGAGGTCTGGATACACATGATGAGAGCATTATACTGCCTCTGTACAAATCCCTAGTTAGACCGCACATGGAGTACTGTGTCCAGTTTTGGGCACCGGTGCTCAGGAAGGATATAATGGAACTAGAGAGAGTACAAAGGAGGGCAACAAAATTAATAAAGGGGATGGGAGAACTACAATACCCAGATACATTAGCGAAATTAGGATTATTTAGTCTAGAAAAAAGACGACTGAGGGGCGATCTAATAACCATGTATAAGTATATAAGGGGACAATACAAATATCTCGCTGAGGATCTGTTTATACCAAGGAAGGTGACGGGCACAAGGGGGCATTCTTTGCGTCTGGAGGAGAGAAGGTTTTTCCACCAACATAGAAGAGGATTCTTTACTGTTAGGGCAGTGAGAATCTGGAATTGCTTGCCTGAGGAGGTGGTGATGGCGAACTCAGTCGAGGGGTTCAAGAGAGGCCTGGATGTCTTCCTGGAGCAGAGCAATATTGTATCATACAATTATTAGGTTCTGTAGAAGGACGTAGATCTGGGTATTTATTTATTATGATGGAATATAGGCTGAACTGGATGGACTTTTTTCGGCCTTACTAACTATATTACTATGTTACTATGTAATAAAGTATTGCTGCGCTGTTTTACCCTCATCCTATGTTGTGTGAGTAAAGTTATGCCCACGGTAAAACAAGAGTGGGCATTCAGTGGGGTGATCCCTGGCCTATGCAGTTTCGGCATGTGGATTGGGTCGCCCGCCGAACTCCCCATGTCTCCACAAATGTATTTTTAAAGTGTGCACTTGAATATTATAGCACTAAGGCTATGTTCACATTTGCATTGTTGGGCGCAGCGTCGTCGACGCAACCAACAACGCAAAACACAACGCTGCGTTTTTTGATGCATGCGTTGCCATAAACTAGTAATGTTCTTGAATTTTGGCGCAGGGAAAACGCTACAAGTAGCATCTTCCGCACCCTGTCTGGTGCGTCAAATTGACGCATGCGTCATAAAACGCAATACAACTCATACCGGCGCATGCCATGCGCCCCCCGTGTTAAAGATAGGGGCGCATGACGCATGCGTCGGTATGCGTCGACGACGCTGCGCCCAACAACGCAAATGTGAACGTAGCCTAAAGAAAACATAGAAGACAAAGTTTTTCAAGTGGAAGTCTAAGGGATTTTGTTATTTACACCTTAATTATCTACCCACTGAAGTGTCGAAACATAAGACAGAAAAAAATAACATACACCTTGCTTTAAGTAAATAAATAATTGTAGTGCATATAAATAACATAGGATACTTAGTAAACACAGTTTTGAATTAAAAAGTCATTGCACCAGCGTCAAAGGTGTAGCAAAGTTTGGAATGGTCCTAACCTCTAGTATTAAAACCTTACCATGTGTCAAGGAGACATCAATTTGAGGGCCAAGCAAAACATGGTCCTGAATATGGATACACAGCAAATAAGAAGTTATGGGAGGCCGTGCAGAAACCTGAAAAATAAAATGAATTGGAGTATTAGTTGATATGCATGCAAAATAGGAGCATGTTTATATTGGCCATCCAACAGACAAAACCTAAGGTAGAAACACAGTGAACATACACCCTGCTGTATGTAAAAGCAATAGTGCGTATAAATCAGGTAGGGTACTTTGTAAACACCATTTTTTTTAATCAAAATAAGTGTAAAGCCATCTCAACAGTGGGCCCAAAAGTGTGAAGGAGAGGCTTGTGCTGCTTCTGTAACCGCAACCACAGTGCACTACACCAAACTAGAAGGAGGAGAATGGTGTGTGAGCAAAATAGGAAAAACTGCAAGTAATAATGGGCAAGAATGTCCAAACGCTAGTATGCCACCAGCCTAATTGTTTTTATCACTATATGTCATTGTTTGATTAGTCTTTTTCAAGAAATCATTTTACATTATTTTATTTGGTGATCCCAACAATGTAGCACACTTCTTTCATATTATTACCGGTTTGAGCAAAATACAGCACAAGTATGGTAATTATTCGTCAAGGGCTTCAGTACCTGCCCTAATGATGCTGCAGACCAAAAAGCTTTCCCCCCTTTTTGAAGCTATCCCTCCCAAACTGCAATAGGTGGACAGCTAGTACATCTAACGCAGGTCTTCCGGAAATATGCTCCACGGCTTCATTAACCTACATTTTGTTCAGTACTCAAGTAGAGCACCCGAGAATTCGGACATGCTCTATTTGAGCATCGAGCAGTTTACTGTTCACTCATTACTAATGTTTAGTTTAAATTATGTTTGCCATTTTGACAGATGAGGATGATGCACTTTTTGCTATGTTATTTGTGCTCCTACTGACAGTGGCTTCAATTTTAAAATGGGTGACTGTAAACCGTAGTATACCATTAACAATGTCACAACCCACACATTTCCAAAGTATTTACAGCTTTCGAATTAACATGTATCACGACATAGAATATCTCCCAATTGCATTTACTGTAAGTTTGGTTTTTTTTTGGCATAAATAGGAAAAATGCTATTTGGGAAATAAATGGTAAAGATTACTGTTTGGGGACTATTATCATATGGAGGCACAAATGCATCAATATTACTGTTCGAAGGCGCAAATGGACACTACAACCACATGGAAGCAAAATGAGGGCATTATTACTGTATGCAGGCATCAACTGGGCATTATTACTGTGCTGTGGCACTTAAGGGGCACTATTAGCGTGGGTAGAGGAATAGTGAGTTATAGATAGTCCAACTTTCTGTAAATACACACATCTGTCATATTTAAATATCCTGCGTACCTTTAAGCAAGACTTTATTACTCCTGTTTCAGTATTTGTACAGTCATATTTCACTGTCTTACTTCTTCCTTATGCTCTGCCTATTGCCAGCTGTCCTCAAATTCAACACTTCCTGCACCACACGGTTCAGAGTAGATCGTGCTGTGTTCTCAAGGCGAAAATACACTAAACAACCAGGTAGCGGCAGGAGATTAATAATGCATCCTCTCACAAAGGCAAGTAAAATGTATACATTTACTTTAAGTATGGTTATTATTTATGGGGAGGCTGTGAAGTTTCAGCTTTTGGAATGAGCTGGTCAGTAATCACGGAATTGAATCTTGGAGCTTTAAATATAATATCAACATTATTTTATTGGATAAATATTTTCATGAATACTCTTAATGCAGTTGTATTAATTGTGTTGAGACATTCTTTTATGATAATTAGTAACTAGACAAAAGATCATAAGTATCTGTCATTGCAATTTCTTGCTAATTGTCTTTGAGAGATTAGAAAATAAAATATATTTTATTTATTTCCCAGCTCTTCTGCATATATACATTTTATTTTACATTTTTATGCAAACATCTTACTATGTGCAGTTATCTGTTTTGATATTATTATATCTGAAAACTGTAATATAACATCGAAACCATCAGTATTATGCCATAGTTTTCAATGGATTGTAATAGAATACTTAATGCTAATAGATGATTAATTTTTTTGTACAGTGTTGTCATTGATTTTATTTATATTAAAAAAAGCTATTTGGGTGGTCAAAATATGACTTACTGATGCCAAGTTATTGTTTTTGCAGGAACTGATCTAATAGACAGTATCAGATGCTGGTTTCAAAAATGACAGTCATTTTTCAAAGATGTAATTTAAAATAAAAAAGGAATTGTTAATCTAATAAGATATTAAATGAAGAAGCCAATTTGAGTTGAAATTCAATTTAAGCACTTAAAGGGATTCTATCTGCAGGATTTTACACAGCAAACTGTCTGTATGCACATGTAGCTCTTTCAAAGTCCAGTAAAGCATTTGAATTGATATGCAAATGAGGCTGTAGATTTGAAGCCTGCGTCATCCCAGCTCTATTTCTCACACGGTCTCGCCTCCGCCTGCTTCACTGACTGATCCTTTCCTGAAGTCACACAGCATAGAGGATGTGAGTGAAGCAGGTGGAGTCAGTAGAAAATCTCAGGGGGCGGACCAAGGAGCTCCAATTTAGGATTTTACAGTAAGGTGTACACAGCTGTTTACACATAGAGTTAGAAAAAGCTAATTTTATTGCTACTTTATTCAGCGTTCAAGTAGAATGAAAATTGAAATCGTAGTCTCAGTCTATGAGCGCTAATGCAGAGATTCAAATGATATACAAGGAAGTGCTATTCCTGAATCTCACTGTGACAAATTTTATTGACCTGATATATGCTGCTGTAATAGCATCTGAAGTCTTTTTAAACCCTTTCTGACATTAAGCGTAATAGTACTCCCAAGTCAAACTCCCCCCTGCTTGATGCGGGCTCCAGTGCTGAGCCCGCACCTTTCTGGGCACATGACAGCTGATCTATACAGCTGTGGGTGGAATCGGAATCCACCCACAGCTGTTAACTAGATAAATGCTTTTTTTGCTACAAAGCGAATGTAGCAAAAAAAGCACCCACATTGGGATCCATTTTATCCCTAAGGCCTCTTTTCCACTTGCGAGAAAAATGGACGAGTGCAATCCGATAAAAAATCGGATTGCACTCGGACCAATGTTATTCAATACGTGACATTCCATTTGTGATTTTTTTCTCAGCTGAAATTAGACTGAGAAAAAAATTGCAGCTTGCTGCGATTTGCTGCGAGTCTCGGACGAGACTCGCCAATGCAAGTCAATGGGTGCGAAAAAAAAACGGATGGAATACGGACCATCTGTATTCCATCCGTTTTTACGGATACCTTACCATTCTGTGGCATATAACACTCTAAATAGTCCTGTAAATGACTGTATAAAAATAGTTGCAGAGAAAAAAACGGATTGCATACGGATGTCATACGGATGTAAAACGGATGGTGCGATTAAAAAAATCGCATTGAACTCGCATTACAAACACATACTTTTCATCCCTTTTTTTCGGTCCAGATTACGGACCGTTTTTTTTTCTCTCAAGTGGAAAAGAGACCTTAGTTTAATTTCCAGTCAGATGGAACAAACATCTAAAAACAAAAAATGGCTAGATTTTAAAGGGTTCTTTAAATGCGGAGCAAATCGCTGCACAACATGTGAACATGCGATGAAAACAAAAGAATTAATCAATTTATCAAATCAAGGACTATATAATTTGTAACACATCTTATGTTGTATACGTCATAGTAACATAGTAACATAGTTAGTACGGCCGAAAAAAGACATTTGTCCATCCAGTTCAGCCTATATTCCATCATAATAAATCCCCAGATCTACGTCCTTCTACAGAACCTAATAATTGCATGATACAATATTGTTCTGCTCCAGGAAGACATCCAGGCCTCTCTTGAACCCCTCGACTGAGTTCGCCATCACCACCTCCTCAGGCAAGCAATTCCAGATTCTCACTGCCCTAACAGTAAAGAATCCTCTTCTATGTTGGTGGAAAAACCTTCTCTCCTCCAGACGCAAAGAATGCCCCCTTGTGCCCATCACCTTCCTTGGTATAAACAGATCCTCAGCGAGATATTTGTATTGTCCCCTTATATACTTATACATGATTATTAGATCGCCCCTCAGTCGTCTTTTTTCTAGACTAAATAATCCTAATTTCGCTAATCTATCTGGGTATTGTAGTTCTCCCATCCCCTTTATTAATTTTGTTGCCCTCCTTTGTACTCTCTCTAGTTCCATTATATCCTTCCTGAGCACCGGTGCCCAAAACTGGACACAGTACTCCATGTGCGGTCTAACTAGGGATTTGTACAGAGGCAGTATAATGCTCTCATCATGTGTATCCAGACCTCTTTTAATGCACCCCATGATCCTGTTTGCCTTGGCAGGTATACTGCATCCAATGTTAATTGCAGTATACAGGATGCACAAGTTGTCCTTTAAAAACCCGCATTTGCCGCCATCTCTTCCAACGTCACTAATATCGCAGCTGTGGGTACCTCAGCCGCATCCAAGCATTTTGCCAGGGAACATAAGGGAAATACCACATTTTTTAAATGTTATGGTATAGAGAAGGTTTATAAACCTCACAGAGGAGTCAATTATAAAAAAAGCTATTAAATAGAGAATCCTATTAGATCTACAGTGATGGCCAAAAGTATTGACACCCCTGCAATTCTGTCAAATAATACTCAGTTTCTTCCTGAAAATAATTGCAAACACAAATTATTTGGTATTATTATCTTCATTTAATTTGTCTTAAACGAAAAAACACAAAAGAGAATGAAGCAAAAAGCAAAACATTGATCATTTCACACAAAACTCCAAAAATGGGCCAGACAAAAGTATTGGCACCCTCAGCCTAATACTTGGTTGCACAACCATTAGCCAAAATAACTGCGACCAACCGCTTCCGGTAACCATCAATGAGTTTCTTACAATGCTCTGCTGGAATTTTAGACCATTCTTCTTGGGCAAACTGCTCCAGGTCCCTGATATTTGAAGGGTGCCTTCTCCAAACTGCCATTTTTAGATCTCTCCACAGGTGTTCTATGGGATTCAGGTCTGGACTCATTGCTGGCCACCTTAGAAGTCTCCAGTGCTTTCTCTCAAACCATTTTCTAGTGCTTTTTGAAGTGTGTTTTGGGTCATTGTCCTGCTGGAAGACCCATGACCTCTGAGGGAGACCCAGCTTTCTCACACTGGGCCCTACGTTATGCTGCAAAATTTGTTGGTAGTCTTCAGACTTCATAATGCCATGCACACGGTCAAGCAGTCCAGTGCCAGAGGCAGCAAAGCAACCCCAAAACATCAGGGAACTTCCGCCATGTTTGACTGTAGAAACCGTGTTCTTTTCTTTGAATGCCTCTTTTTTTCTCCTGTAAACTCTATGTTGATGCCTTTGCCCAAAAAGCTCTACTTTTGTCTCATCTGACCAGAGAACATTCTTCCAAAACGTTTTAGGCTTTTTCAGGTAAGTTTTGGCAAGCTCCAGCCGGGCTTTTTTATGTCTCAGGGTAAGAAGTGGGGTTTTCCTGGGTCTCCTACCATACAGTCCCTTTTCATTCAGATGCCGATGGATAGTACGGGTTGACACTGTTGTACCCTCGGACTGCAGGGCAGCTTGAACTTGTTTGGATGTTAGTCGAGGTTCTTTACCCAACATCCGCACAATCTTGAGTTGAAATCTCTTGTCAATTTTTCTTTTCCGTCCACATCTAGGGAGGTTAGCCACAGTGCCATGGGCTTTAAACTTCTTGATGACACTGCGCACGGTAGACACAGGAACATTCAAGTCTTTGGAGATGGACTTGTAGCCTTGAGATTGCTCATGCCTCCTCACAATTTGGTTTCTCAAGTCCTCAGACAGTTCTTTGGTCTTCTTTCTTTTCTCCATGCTCAATGTGGTACATACAAGGACACAGGACAGAGGTTGAGTCAACTTTAATCCATGTCAAGTGGCTGCAAGTGTGATTTAGTTATTGCCAACATCTGTTAGGTGCCACAGGTAAGTTACAGGTGCTGTTAATTACACACATTAACCCCTTCCCGACCTGTGACACAGCGTATGCGTCATGAAAGTCGGTGCCAATCCGACCTGTGACGCATATGCTGTGTCACAGAAAGATCGCGTCCCTGCAGATCGGGTGAAAGGGTTAACTCCCATTTCACCCGATCTGCAGGGACAGGGGGAGTGGTAGTTTAGCCCAGGGGGGGTGGCTTCACCCCCTCGTGGCTACGATCGCTCTGATTGGCTGTTGAAAGTGAAACTGCCAATCAGAGCGATTTGTAATATTTCACCTAAAAAAATGGTGAAATATTACAATCCAGCCATGGCCGATGCTGCAATATCATCGGCCATGGCTGGAAATACTAATGTGCCCCCACCCCACCCCACCGATCGCCCCCCCAGCCCCCCGATCTGTGGCCCGCTCCCCTCCGTCCTGTGCTCCACTCCCCCGTCCTCCTGTCCGCTCCCCCCGTGCTCCAATCACACCCCCCCGTGCTCCAATCAAACCCCCCCGCACTCCGATCCCCCCCCGTGCTCCGATCCACCCCCCCTGCACACCGATCCACCCCCCCTGCACACCGATCCACCCGCCCGCACACCGATCACTCTCCCCCATGCTCCGATCCCTCCCCCCCCCGTGCTCCGACGCCCCCCCGTGCCCTGATCTCCCCCCCCTGTGCCCTGATCTCCCCCCCTTATACTTACCGATCCTGGCGGGGTCCGTCCGTCTTCTTCCCCGGGCGCCGCCATGTTCCAAAATGGCGGGCGCATGCGCATGCGCCCGCCGAATCTGCCGGCCGGCAGATTCGTTCCAATGTGGATTTTGATCACTGTGATATAATCTATCACAGTGGTCAAAATAAAAAAACAGTAAATGACCCCCCCATTTGTCCCCCATAGATAGGGACAATAATAAAATAAAGAATTTTTTTTTTTTTTCACTAAGGTTGGAGTTAGAACTAGGGTTAGGGTTAGGGTTAGGGGTAGGGTTAGGGGTAGGGGTAGGGGTAGGGTTAGGGGTAGGGTTAGGGGTAAGGGTAGGGTTAGGGGTAGGGTTAGGGGTAGGGTTAGGGTTAGGGTTTCGGTATGTGCACACGTATTCTGGTCCTCTGCGGATTTTTCCGCAGCGGATTTGATAAATCCGCAGTGCTAAACCGCTGCAGATTTATGGCAGATTTACCGCGGTTTTTCTGCGCATTTCACTGCGGTTTTACAACTGCGATTTTCTATTGGAGCAGTTGTAAAACCGCTGTGGAATCCGCAGAAAGAAGTGACATGCTGCGGAATGTAAACCGCTGCGTTTCCGTGCAGTTTTTCCGCAGCATGTGTACAGCGATTTTTGTTTCCCATAGGTTTACATTGAAATGTAAACTCATGGGAAACTGCTGCGGATCCGCAGCGTTTTCCGAAGCGTGTGCACATACCTTTAGAATTAGGCTATGTGCACACGGTGCGGATTTGGCTGCGGATCCGCAGCGGATTGGCCGCTGCGGATCCGCAGCAGTGTTCCATCAGGTTTACAGTACCATGTAAACCTATGGAAAACCAAATCCGCTGTGCCCATGGTGCGGAAAATACCGCACGGAAACGCTGCGTTGTATTTTCCGCAGCATGTCAATTCTTTGTGCGGATTCCGCAGCGTTTTACACCTATTCCTCAATAGGAATCCGCAGGTGAAATCCGCAGTAAATCCGCAGGTAAAATGCAGTGCCTTTTACCCGCGGATTTTTCAAAAATGGTGCGGAAAAATCTCACACGAATCCGCAACGTGGGCACATAGCCTTAGGGTTAGGGTTGGTTTGGAATTAGGGTTGTGGTTAGGGTTAGGGGTGTGTTGGGGTTAGGGTTGTGGTTAGGGGTGTGTTGCGGTTAGGGTTGTGGTTAGGGTTACGGCTACAGTTGGGATAAGGGTTAGGGGTGTGTTGGCGTTAGAATTGAGGGGTTTCCACTGTTTAGGCACATCAGGGGGTCTCCAAACGCAACATGGCGCCACCATTGATTCCAGCCAATCTTTTATTCAAAAAGTCAAATGGTGCTCCTTCCCTTCCGAGCCCCGACGTGTGCCCAAACAGTGGTTTACCCCCACATATGGGGTATCAGTGTACTCAGGACAAACTGGGCAACAATTACTGGGGTCCAATTTCTCCTGTTACCCTTGAGAAAATAAAAAATTGCTTGCTAAAACATCATTTTTGAGGAAAGAAAAATGATTTTTTATTTTCACGGCTCTGCGTTGTAAACGTCTGTGAACAAACAACAAGAAAAAAGTATAGCATGCACAAAAAAGGGATCACCATGCCAATAATAACAAAATATCACAGTTTTATTGATACACCACACAAGAACACTACAAAAAAGAGATATAAAAACAATTAAAATTGCACTACACAGTACAAAACAAATAGAACAAAGACCTAAAATAAGGTCTAACCACAGTGTCCCCCAATATGTGTAAGCTGCCTAGTCCATGTATACAAAAGGTATATTAAAGGGGCAACAATACCCTAATACCAAAAGACCCCTATAGAACCCTACAGGGGATAACTTCGGACAAAGTAGAGAATCCTATACTACCTGAAAAAGTGAATCAGGTTTCCAGAAGCAGCGTTTTCTGGCAAAAATGGCAGGATAAAATAACAGATGGCAATGGTAGGGGGTAGACACCGGGCACTAACGCCCAACGCGTGTCGCCAGTAAACTGGCTTCTTCAGGGGCAGTCATGCTAGTGTTAGCGTAGTGTGGTTAAATACCTTAGTGTTGATAAACCGAATGGGATCAGCTGGAGACAGGAGGTGTGCGGGGGATCCACATGTGCCGTATACCCGGAAGTGGCCAGAGACGCCGGCGGCTGCGCAGAGCGGGGACCTCTACAGCAATGCGCCCGCACTGAAGCAGACGCGCACGCGTCGAAACGGCGCGCGTGCAGTCAAAACCAGGCGGGCCCAGTACTGCGGAAGCCACCAAGACCAGAGCCCAGCACGCCGGCGCATGCGCAGTAAGCGCAATGAAGTAAAGGTCCACCCGTCCCAAGATGTCCGCCAGTGGCCCAACGCGCATGCACAAACAAACGCCATGGGCCAGAGGCGGACCCCAAAGAGACTGGGCAGGCAAACATAAGCGATACGCATAAAGAGGGTGCTGGGAACACCAGGCATAAGGAAACACGAAAAGGGACCATATTAGGATGGCACTCAATAGGGCAACTGGGTAGATGACAACGACATACAGGAAAGCCATAAACAAGCAAAGATTTACATATGTCATAAGATGTTATCCTAGAAAAAAGGGGGGTAAGATTGAATATAACAGTCATAAAGTGGTGGACATAGTAATGTCCAAATTCCACACACGTGAATTACACTTAATAAGATATCAGCCATGATGTAAGTACATGACTCAAATTATAGAACAATCATAGATACAGGAATATGAATGCATACATGGCCAATAGTTGGTATGGCGTACAGTCGACATGGAACAATCAAATTAAACAGAACTGATCAGATTCCAAAACCTCATTCAATCCCCTTCTTTTTCTAATAATTGTTAATTATAAACCTATAGTTATGGCTATGTAAAGAAAAACCATGGTTTTTCACGGACAGAAACTAGTTCATCCGTATACTACATTTTAGAACCACGAGGTGTTTCTGGACCTAAACGGAAGGAAAAGTCACGTAAACAAAAATGCACATGACAGGTTATTATATGCTTATAGATCACTACCACAATTATTAAAGTTGTTTGTAATATCCAGTGAAGAGTAGTTCCTCATTTAGTCCATGTGGGGTTAAAGAGTTCAAATTGTGGATCCACTTCGACTCGCATCTCAACAGACTCCTGACCACATTACCGCCCCGAATGTTTTGTGGGATGGCCTCCAGTCCCATGACCCTCAGTCCCCTTGTCCGTCCACCATGGTACTCCAAAAAATGGGTGGCCACCGATGAGATTCCCTTATCTCTCTCACGGTCCCTTGCTGCCGTGGCAATGTTAGATAGGTGTTGCTGCGTTCTTCTTCGCAGCATCTGCGTAGTCTGTCCCACATAGATCTTCTGACACTCGCAAATTAAGGCGTAAACGAGTGAATGGGTCTTGCAATTGAAGAAGGCTTTTTTCGGCGTAATCTGAAAAGGAGGAACAGTTAACGAAAGGCCATCCTGAGCCACCATGAACTGGCACACATTGCAGCTACCACACGGAAAAGTTCCAAAAACTCTCGTTCCTCTATTTAATCTGGATGTAGGGCGTGTGTAATGGCTGTGGCAAAGCAGATCTTTAAGATTTTTTGCTCGTCGGGCTATCAATTTGGGAGTGGCCGAAATAAACGGTACCAATTTGGGTTCACTCAGAAGGGTACCCCAGCTACGGTGTAGAACCTTATAAATGTCCTGCCACTGGTTATTAAAGGTGGTCACAATACCCAACGGTGCATTCGACTCACGTGTCTGTCTTTGAAGTAAGTCCGGACGTGGGCTTGTACAAGCCCTCTGGTATGCAGAAGAGATTATCCTCTTTGGATAGCCCCGATGCCTGAAACGATCTGTGAGAGCCTTTGCTTCATGATGGAAATCAGACGTCAGGCTGCAGTTCCTCTTAAGACGCAAGAATTGGCCAGTGGGGATCCCATTCTTGAGGTGCCTAGGATGGAAGCTAGAATAGTGTAACAAGCTATTCGTCGCAGTTGGCTTACGAAATAAAGTAGTGACGACATTGGAGCCTACCAAGCTTATTCTTAGGTCCAGGAAATCCACCGAGGTATATGACATACATGACGTAAGTCGGATATTAAAGGGATTGTCATTTAAATCAGCAATGAACCGATTGCAGTCCTCCTCGGTGCCTGTCCAAAACATCACAATGTCGTCAATAAATCGAAGCCACTTAAGGCACTTCTCTCCATAGGCCACATGCTCATACACCACCGACTCCTCCCACCACCCTAAAAAAAGGTTCGCGTAGGAAGGTGCACAGCGTGCCCCCATAGCGGTCCCCTTAATTTGTCTATAGAAACACCTGTCAAAGACAAAGTAGTTTTTATCGAGGACAAAGAGCAGAAGGTCAAGTAAAAATTGGTCATGCTCTCTATCTCCTGTGGTGTTAAGATCAAGAAAAAAGGAAACCGCTCGCAATCCAACATCATGCTTGATGCTGGTATATAGGGACTCGACATCCAAGGTTATTACCAACGTACCTGGTGGTAAACAAAGATCTTGCAGTAGTTGGATAAGATGAGTCGAGTCCCTAAGGAAGGATTTAAGCCTCATGGCCAATGGCTGTAAGAAGAAGTCCACATAAGTAAACGTCTGTGAAGCACTTGGGGGTTCAAAGTGCTCACCACATATCTAGATAAGTTCCTTGGGGGGTCTAGTTTCCAAAATGGGGTCACTTGTGGGGGGTTTCTACTGTTTAGGCACACCAGGGGCTCTGCAAACGCAACGTGACGCCCGCAGACCATTCCATCAAAGTCTGCATTTCAAAACGTCACTACTTGACTTCCGAGCCCCGACATGTGCCCAAACAGTGGTTTACCCCCACATATGGGGTATCAGCGTACTCAGGACAAACTGGGCAACAATTACTGGGGTCCAATTTCTCCTCCTGTTACCCTTGAGAAAATAAAAAATTGCTTGCTAAAACATCATTTTTGAGGAAAGAAAAATGATTTTTTATTTTCACGGCTCTGCGTTATAAACGTCTGTGAAGCACTTGGGGGTTCAAAGTGCTCACCACATATCTAGATAAGTTCCTTGGGGGGTCTAGTTTCCAAAATGGGGTCACTTGTGGGGGGTTTCTACTGTTTAGGCACACCAGGTGCTCTGCAAACGCAACGTGACGCCCGCAGACCATTCCATCAAAGTCTGCATTTCAAAAGTCACTACTTCCCTTCTGAGCCCCGACGTGTGCCCAAACAGTGGTTTACCCCCACATATGGGGTATCAGCGTACTCAGGAGAAACTGGACAACAACTTTTGGGGTCCAATTTCTCCTGTAACCCTTGGGAAAATAAAAAATTCTGGGCTAAAAAATTATTTTTGAGGAAAGAAAACGTATTTATTATTTTCACTGCTCTGTGTTATAAACTTCTGTGAAGCACTTGGGGGTTCAAAGTGCTCACCTCACATCTAGATAAGTTCCTTTCGGGGTCTAGTTTCTAAAATGGGGTCACTTGTGGGGGGTTTCTACTGTTTAGCCACATCAGGGGCTCTGCAAACGCAACGTAACGCCCGCAGAGCATTCCATCAAAGTCTGCATTTCAAAATGTCACTACTTGACTTCCGAGCCCCGACATGTGCCCAAACTGTGGTTTACCCCCACATATGGGGTATCAGCGTACTCAGGAGAAACTGTACAACAACTTTTGGGGTCAAATTTCTCCTGTTACCCTTGGGAAAATAATAAATTGCAGGCTAAATAATCATTTTAGAGAAAATAAAATTTTTATTTTATTTTCATGGCTCTGCGTTATAAACTTCTGTGAAGCACTTGGAAGTTCAAAGTCCTCACCACACATCTAGATTAGTTCCTTTGGGGGTCTAGTTTCCAAAATGGGGTCATATGTGGGGGATCTCCAATGTTTAGGCACACAGGGGCTCTCCAAACGTGACATGGTGTCCGCTAATGATTGGAGCTAATTTTCCATTTAAAAAGCCAATTGGCGTGCCTTCCCTTCCGAGCCCTGCCGTGCGCCCAAACAGTGGTTTACCCCCACATATGGGGTATCAGCGTACTCAGGACAAACTGGACAACAACATTTGCGGTCCAATTTCTCCTATTACCCTTGGCAAAATAGGAAATTCCAGGCTAAAAATCATTTTTGAGGAAAGAAAAATTATTTTTTATTTTCATGGCTCTGCATTATAAACTTCTGTGAAGCACCTGGGGGTTTAAAGTGCTCAATATGCATCTAGATAAGTTCCTTGGGGGGTCTAGTTTCCAAAATGGGGTCACTTGTGGGGGAGCTCCAATGCATAGGCACACAGGGGCTCTCTAAACGCGACATGGTGTCCGCTAACAATTGGAGCTAATTTTCCATTCAAAAAGTCAAATGGCGCGCCTTCCCTTCCGAGCCCTGCTGTGTGCCCAAACAGTGGTTTACCCCCACATATGAGGTATCGGCGTACTCGGGAGAAATTGCCCAACAAATTTTAGGATTCATTTTATCCTATTGCCCATGTGAAAATGAAAAACTGAGGCGAAAAGAATTTTTTTGTGAAAAAAAAAGTACTTTTTCATTTTTACAGATCAATTTGTGAAGCACCTGAGGGTTTAAAGTGCTCAATATGCATCTAGATAAGTTCCTTGGGGGGTCTAGTTTCCAAAATGGGGTCATTTGTGGGGGAGCTCCAATGTTTAGGCACACGGGGGCTCTCCAAACACGACATGGTGTCCGCTAACGATGGAGATAATTTTTCATTCAAAAAGTCAAATGGCGCTCCTTCCCTTCCGAACCTTACCATGTGCCCAAACAGTGGTTTACCCCCACATGTGAGGTATCGGTGTACTCATGAGAAATTGCCCAACAAATTTTAGGATCCATTTTATCCTGTTGCCCATGTGAAAATGAAAAAAATTGAGGCTAAAAGAATTTTTTTGTGAAAAAAAAGTACTTTTTCATTTTTACGGATCAATTTGTGAAGCCCCCGGGGGTTCAAAGTTCTCACTATGCATCTAGATAAGTTCCTTGGGGCGTCTAGTTTCCAAAATGGGGTCACGTGTGGGGGAGCTCCAATTTTTAGGCACACGGGGGCTCTCCAAACGTGACATGGTGTCCGCTAAAGAGTGGAGCCAATTTTTCATTCAAAAAGTCAAATGGCGCTCCTTCCCTTCCAAGCCCTGCCGTGCGCCCAAACAGTGGTTTACCCCCACATATGAGGTATCAGCGTACTCAGGACAAATTGGACAACAACTTTCGTGGTTCAGTTTCTCCTTGTACCATTGGGAAAATAAAAAAAATGTTGCTAAAAGATAATTTTTGTGACTAAAAAGTTAAATGTTCATTTTTTCCTTCCATGTTGCTTCTGCTGCTGTGAAGCACCTGAAGGGTTAAAAAACTTCTTGAATGTGGTTTTGAGCACCTTGAGGGGTGCATTTTTTAGAATGGTGTCACTTTTGGGTATTTTCAGCCATATAGACCCCTCAAACTGACTTCAAATGTGAGGTGGTCCCTAAAAAAAATGGTTTTGTAAATTTCGTTGTAAAAATGAGAAATCGCTGGTCAAATTTTAACTCTTATAACTTTCTAGCAAAAAAAAATTTTGTTTCCAAAATTGTGCTGGTGTAAAGTAGACATGTGGGAAATGTTATTTATTAACTATTTTGTGTCACATAACTCTCTGGTTTAACAGAATAAAAATTCAAAATGTGAAAATTGCAAAATTTTCAAAATTTTCGCCAAATTTCCGTTTTTATCACAAATAAACGCAGAATTTATTGACCTAAATTTACCACTAACATGAAGCCCAATATGTCACGAAAAAACAATCTCAGAACCGCTAGGATCCGTTGAAGCGTTCCTGAGTTATTACCTCATAAAGGGACACTGGTCAGAATTGCAAAAAACGGCAAGGTCTTTAAGGTCAAAATAGGCTTGGTCATGAAGGGGTTAAAGAAGCATCACATGATTTTTCGAACAGTGCCAATACTTTTGTCAATCCCCTTTTTTATGTTTGGTGTGGAATTATATCCAATTTGGCTTTAGGACAATTCTTTTTGTGTTTTTTCATTTAAGACAAATTAAATGAAGATAATAATAACAAAGAATTTGTGTTTGCAATCATTTTCAGGAAGAAAAAGAGTATTATCTGACAGAATTGCAGGGGTGTCAATACTTTTGGCCATGACTGTATATGTTAAATACCCGAGTTCCTTATGGCTTATATGCGAGGCATGATCTAATTACTCAATATTAATTATTTACAGTGTCGGAAATATGCCTTCAGTCTATCTTAATCATGTATAAAATGTATATAATGTTATTTTTACGTTATTTTTAACTATGTATATGCATTGTATATGGGCAGATGGAATTGATTGTATGCAAATATCCACCAATGAAAGTCTCAGAGGAAACTACTTAATTGTAATACCTTGCTTCTAATGCAGATCATGACTATGACCACCAAGTCGAAGCACGTAGATCGTCATTAGGTTCTATAGCCAGTGTGTACTGAGTGCTGGATACCATATATATAGATATATTTTTAATTTATTTTAATTAAAAGTTATTTTTTACCTTCACCACTCGATGGACACACCTGATTTCTGTCACAAAAAACAAGGCTTCGCATGGCTATATTGACTTAAAAATAAAAAAGTTATGTCTCTGGGAAGAAGGGGAATAAAAAAAAGAAACTAAAAAACTGAAATACCTCTGATCGTTAAGGGGTTAAAGTCCTCAGTCTTTTTTTTTACACACTTCAAACAAGTAGACCAATATTAGACCCCTCCGTGCTATTTTTGTTACCAAAATAAAATTCTAAATCTAAGGGCTTATGATGGATTGTATCTGACAAATGCTATCCATTTTTTTTTACAAATACCAATTGTATCCATGTTAGTCTATGGTGCTGTGCACAAGTCAAATTTTTCCACAGATCAAAAGGTCCTAGGTAAAAGGTGATATGTCTGGTTTTGGTCCAAGTATTGGATCAAAATTGGCACTGTAAGAGTATGGACTTCTGGAAAACATCAGACCGTACTCAGATGACATTCGAATGCAGTCCTATTTTCAAGACAAAACCATTTTTTTCTCTCCACTAGAGATGGGCGGGCCCCTGGATGTTGGTACAGCGGGTTCAGCCGAAAAGTTAAGAAACGTTTGGGTTCCACCTCTGAGAAAAATTGCAACGCAGTCAATCAACAAGACTGTGGGCACTTCTGGAGCCATCACAGCCATGCCAAATATTGGCATAAGTGTGATTGGCCGACACACCATATGACCCGACCTGTATAAGGGCCGGATGACGAGAGACATCACCATTTGGGTGTCACATCCCCCTGGAAGAGCTGCAGTTAGACAGTCATATCAGGTAATGAATCACAGGTCTTCTTTAGAGATGGTGTGATTTGTGTTCAGTATTAAATGGATTTAGTTTCCTCTGGTGCTGAAGAGGTTATCAACCTTTTCTATGCTGGTCAAAAGCATGCAGCTCCATTTCAGCTGCTGCTCATTTGGTCATTACCTCTCCCTATAATATTGGCTGGAGTGACATTGAACTGGATGGGAGTGAGAAGGCCTCCTGGGATTTAGGGTCTCCTTAAAGAGGGGAGACAATAATCCCCATCCTCTGTAGCTCACTCGCCGATTACCATGGATGAAGCCTGAAATATTTCTTGTAGGCTTTCCGGAATGCAACAAACTTATCCCAATCCCCAGAAAACCAATGTGTGAGTGCCACTTTAGGTTCCAATTTAGTTGTCTGTTGTTACGAGACCTTAGACTCTAGTTCGGGCAGCACCAAAGAAAGACCCTGCAACTGTCTAGCAAGGTAAGTGATGCGATCCATGTCAAGATCCAGAAAACTGTGGGGCAATAAAAATGTCAAGCTTTGATGGTCTTCGGTAAGGAACGAAGGGGGGGCCTCACACTGGCCCTGAAACTGGGACCATAACTATCCTTGTCCTGGAGGTACTCTTGAAGGTAGAGAGGCTCAAGTTTCCAACCTTACTATGCTCCTGTTAAACCCTGATCTGTCCCCTCCCCGACTCCATGAGATTTGGGACAGAAATGTAAAGTAAACAAGACATAAAGACAAAACAGAAAGCAACAAACATGCACTCACCAAAGGTAGAGCGGTACATAGGATAGAATAGGAATGTACCAACCAAATTGGAATAGGACAATGAGGAAAACTTACACCCCAAAACAGCAAGCAACAATCTCCAGTAGCAACAGCAATCTCCAATTCAGCACAGCATCTCCAAGGAGCTAGACTATCTTGCCAGGTTTTATAGGGAGAGGTAATAACCACATCAGAAGCAGCTGAAATGGAGCTGCAAGTTTCTGGCCAGCATAGAAGGGTTGTTAACATCTTCTGCAATAAAGGAAACTAAATCCATTTAATATGAGACGCAAGCACATAGGCTAAATGGAAGATCTGTAATTCACATTGCATAGTGATCTTCTAACCCCTGATTTCCCAGGAAGGCGTGACACACTTGTGACATCTGGTCTGTGTTCCCATTTAGCTTATTCCTCCCTGTCGCTATCCTCCTCCCTATTGTTAGTTAGTGCTTTTGTATGATAGAGGTTTTCTGCTATCTTTGTTTTGTCTTTGTGTCTTTTTAACCTTACATTTCTGTCCCATGCCTCATGGGGTATGGGTAGGGACAGATCAGGGTTTAACAATGGCATAGTACCAGAGTACACACACAACAGGGATAGTTAGGGTCCCAGTTCCAGGGACAGTTTGAGGTCCCACTTCCAAACTGAAGACCGTCACAGCATGACTTTCTTTTACAGGACACAATTTTTGTATCTTTGTATGAATCCCGTTGCAGTTCTTTCCAAACAATTGAAGGGTCTGTCACTTGAACTGTCAGACTGGCAATCTAGTGTCTCACAGCAGCAGACTGTTTGTCCAATGGGCAGTCAGACTGAACAGCAATCTAAGGTAGCCCTCCCAGATAGGTTTTCTGTGTGAGAGGATGAATTTGTTGTTGCGTTCCATGAAGTCTGCAAATTTTATTTTTGGCTTCGTTCTTGTTCATCAAGGAGTGAGGAGCAGCAGGTTGGGATTGTTATTTCTCTCCTTCAAGGAGATGCTCAATCCTGGGCCTTTTCACTTCCTTCAGACTGACAGTCTGTCCGGTTAATTGATGTTTTTTTTGAGGACTCATATATGATGATCCGGACCGTGTCTCCCTTGTTGAGTCTAAGCTACGTAAGCTCCAGCGGTGAGACCATCCGGCAGAGGAATTCTGCTCAGAGTTCCGTTGATGGGCTACTGACACCCGGTGGAATGATCCTGCTCTTAGGATTGAGTTTTGTCAGGGCCTGTCTGATGACTAAAAGATGCAATAGCGCTTTATGAAACTCCTGAAATGCTGGAGGCCGCCATAGCTCTGGCCATACATATAAATAGATGACTCAGGGATAGACCTGTTGTGACTCAGCAACTCCCCATGGTACTTCCTAAAACTGAGGTTTTCCCTGTGTGTTCTGAAGAACCGATGCAGTTAGGAAGGGCCTCCCCTCGGTATGAGTCGCTTACAGCTTGCTGCAAAATGGGGTTGTGTTTTTTCTCTGGTCAAAAGAGTTCAGTCCGTCTTTACCAAAGCACAAAATGCCATTGGAAAACTTTTAACACCAGGCTGTGCAGGGGATAACACCCTGGATGTATACGGAATATCACCTCCACATATGTATCTCAGTTTTTCTTACCCCCAGAAGTGGCTATTGGTATGAAAACTGATACAATATTTATCCTTTTGGATAGTGGGGCAAGAGCCAATATAGTGGATGATCGAATTGCAAGGGACGTTGATCTTCCCTGTAGTAGTCTGGCAAAGCCCATCCCCAAATTTGCAATTGACTCTGCACCGCTCGGTCAGGAAAAATTTACGCAAGTAGTGGATAATGTGAACCTGCACATGGCGGCTCTTCACAGGGAGCTCCTTTCTTGTTATAGCTTGGAAGATCTCCCTACTCCTATTGTGTTAGACCTTTTTTGGGTAACTATGCAGACCCGGTTATTGATTGAAAGTCCAGAGAAATAGACAAATAGAGTGATTTCTGCAAAAACAATTGCCTATGTACCATCATGTCAACTGTTTTCATTAAAACCATACCTTCTTTTCTGTCTGATTTTGTGGATGTGTTTTCAGAAAAGAGCTGCCAGGAACTGCCTCTTCACCATGTTTATGATTGCCCTGTAAACTCGCTATACATTAATATACATTCTGTCTGGCCCTGAAAGGCAGGCCATGAAGGATTACATCTCTTAAAGTCTTGCTAAGGGACATATTAGACCTTTCTCTTCGCCTGTAGCGGTGGGGATCTTTTTTGTTAAAAATAAACATTAAGGCGTGCGTCCCTGTTTAGATTTTCGGGTGTTAAATTGGATTACTATTCGGGACCCTTATCCTCTCCCTCTCATTCCCGTTTTATTTAATCAGATTGTTGGGGCAAAATGGTTCTCTAAGCTGGACCTCAGGGAAGCCTATAATCTGATTAGGATCAAGGAGGTGGATGAGTGGAAGATGGCCTTTAATACTCGTGAAAGACATTCTGAAAACCTTGTCATGTCCTTTAGTTTGACTAATACCCCAGCCGTTTTCCAACATTTTGTTTACAACATATTTATTCACCTTGTGGGTAGATTTGTAGTGGTGTATCTTGATGATATTTTAATATACTCACCTGATCTCAACTCACAGTAGGTACACGTCCGACTGGTGTTACAGGTTTTGCAAGATGATAACTTGTACTCTACATTAGAAAAATGTGTATTCGCCGTACAAGAGGTTCAGATTCTGGATTTCTTAGTGTCTGCGGCAGGTTTCAAGATGGACCCTGATAAGTCCGTGCAGTTATGGAATGGGATCTGCCAGAAAATATGAAAGCATTGCAACACTTTTTGAGGTTTACTAACTGCTATCGTAAGTTTATCTAAAAATTCTTGTTTATTATCAAACCCTCACTGACATGACAATGAAAGGTACAGACTTCTCAAGGTGGTCCGATTGCACCTTTCAGGCATTTTCTTCTTTCAATAAAGGTTTTTCTACCGCTCCTATACCGCTTCAGGGCTGTGTTGTCTCCTCGGTCAGCCCCTGGTAAGTGCTATCCATGTGCCTTCTCTAAAAAATTATTGTGGGTAGAAAGGAACTACGATGTAAGAAATAGAGAAATTTTAACCATCAAGTTGGCTTTTGAGGAGTGGCATCACTTTTTGGAGGTGGCAGTCCACCATTTCACTGTCATTAGTGATAATAAAAATCTGTTGTACCTCAAATCCGCTAAACATCTTATACCTAGACAAGCTAGATGGTCTTTGTTTTTTATCAGGTGTATTTTTATTGTCACTTAGCATCTTGGGATTAAGAATGTCAAAGCTGATGCTTAGTCTCAAAATTTCATTGGGGGTGATTGTTCGGATTACTCTGTTCCTATTTTAAAGGAAAGAGTATTCGTCTCTGTCATGTGAGCTGGAAAAAGTATTGAAGGCTCAGGGGGATGCCCCTGCTTGTCCTTCAGGGAAATTATTTATACCATAGCTTCTGCATCTAAAAGTTTTAGGGGCACATCATAGTTTGGCTCCCAATGGTCATCCCGGTAGTACAGCAACCTTGGACATCCTTTCTAGTCATTTTTGGTGGCCAAGGATGCATCAGGATGTAGTCTAATTTGTGTCTTCCCGTAAAGCCTGTGAGCATTCCACATACTCGTCCTTCTGGGGCTTTTCTACCATTAACCATATCCGATCGGCCATGGACACATTTTTCCAGGGATTTTATTACAGATCCTCCTTCTTTCTTTGGTAAGACTGTTATCTTAGTTGTGGAGGATAGGTTCAGCAAAATGGCGTACTTCATCTCTTTACCTGGTCTTCCTAACACTAAGACCCTGACTCAGATGTTTGTCAATGCGATCATGAAGCTTCATGGGTTCCTTCCTATGTGGTGTCAGATCGAGGGATGCAGTTTGTATCTAAGTTCGGGAAAGGGTTTTACTCTTATCTAGGGATGCATCTATCTTTTTCTTTGGCGTTTCATCCTCAAACTAATGATCTCAGTGAAAGTCTAAACCAAAATCTGGAGGAATACCTCAGGTATTTTGTGTCAGATAACTAATGGGATTGGCCATCTTTTCTACCATTAGTTGAGTTTGCCATAAACAATCTTTGCAGTGAGTCTCCACTGGTAAGTCGTAATTTTTTGGTGCATATGGCTTCCATCCTCAGTTCTGTACCTTCAGTGAGGAGGGGTCTTCAGGATTCAATTCTCTTCATCACTAGCGATAAACCCGAACCGTAACAGTACAGTTCGGCATCTAATCCGAACAGCTACTGTTCGGGCACAAACTTCATCAGGTCACAAGTCTGTATTACTGTTCAGGTCCAGTCCCCCAGAACACCAGGTTTTAGCCATATGAAAGCATGGAAAACATCGCTTCTGATCGGCAGTAAAATCATCACCGCTGCAGCTAATAACAGTGAGAGCAAGAGCAGCTGATGGGAGTATTCATCAGCCAGCTCCTGCTCTGTTAATAAATACAAAAAAATGGCTTGGGTTCTCCTGTATTTTTGATTACCATCCAGGCAAAACTCACAGCTGGGGCTGCAACCGTCAGTTGTCAACCTCAGCAAGGCTGGTGTTATGATCTGGTGGTTTAGGAACAACATGAGACAAGCTCTGAAGGAGGTGGTATCTGTACTGACCGCAAACCCTGAACCTAACAGCGCAACTAAAAATAGCCGTGGGGGGTACCTGACGCTCCCTAGACCCCTCGACACAGCCTAAGATCTAACTTCCCCTAAAGATGGAAACAGGAAACCTATCTTGTCTCAGAGAAAATCCCCAAAGGAAAGATAGCCCCCCACAAATATTGACGGTGAGAGGAGGGGAAAATAACATACGCAGAAATGAAATCAGATTTTAGCATAGGAGGCCAGTCTAGCTTGATAGATAGGACAGGAAAGGATACTGTGCGGTCAGTATAAAAACTACAAAACAATCCACACAGAGTTTGCAAAATCTCCACACCTGACTAAAGGTGTGGAGGGTAAATCTGCTTCCCAGAGCTTCCAGCTAACAGAAAAAATCCATACTGACAACTGGACAAATATAGAATGCACAGAACAATAAGTCCACAACATGTGGACTGAAATGAGCAAAGCGAGAACTTATCTTTGCAGAACTGGTCAGGAAACCAGGAGAATCCAAGCAGAGATGTGAATCCAGCTAAGAACATTGACAAGTGGCACAGGCTGAATAAAGAGCCAGACTTAAATAGCGGACAATAAGTGGAGGCAGCTGATGACAGCTAACTCCAAGTAACAGCCATACCACTAGAAACCACAAGAGGGAGCCCAAGAGCAGAACTCACAAAAGTGCCACTTACAACCACCGGAGGGAGCCCAAGAGCGGAATTCACAACAGTACCCCCCCCTTGAGGAGGGGTCACCGAACCCTCACCAGAGCCCCCAGGCCGATCAGGACGAGCCAAGTGAAAAGCACGAACCAAATCGGTAGCATGAACATCGGAGGCAACAACCCAAGAATTATCCTCCTGGCCATAACCCTTCCACTTGACAAGATACTGAAGCCTCCACCTCGAAAAACGAGAATCCAAAATCTTCTCAACCTCATATTCCAACTCTCCCTCAACCAACACCGGGGCAGGAGGGTCAACCGAGGGAACAACGGGCACCACATATCTCCGCAACAAAGATCTATGGAAAACATCATGAATAGCAAAAGAGGCAGGAAGAGCCAAACGAAAAGACACCGGATTAATAATTTCAGAAATTTTATAAGGACCAATAAACCGAGGCTTAAACTTAGGGGAAGAAACCTTCATAGGAACATAACGAGAAGACAACCAAACCAAATCCCCCACACGCCGACGGCAATTAGCAAAACGTTGAGCCCTTTCTTGAGACAACGTCAAATTGTCCACCACATGAGTCCAAATCTGCTGCAGCCTGTTCACCACAGAATTAACACCAGGACAATCAGAAGGCTCAACCTGCCCAGAAGAAAAACGAGGATGAAAACCAAAATTACAAAAGAAAGGTGAAACCAAAGTAGCCGAACTAGCCCGATTATTAAGGGCAAACTCGGCCAACGGCAAGAAAGACACCCAATCATCCTGATCAGCAGACACAAAGCATCTCAAATAGGTCTCCAAGGTCTGATTAGTTCGCTCAGTTTGGCCATTAGTCTGAGGATGAAATGCCGAAAATAAAAGACAAATCAATGCCCATCCTAGCACAAAAGGCCCGCCAAAATCTAGAGACAAACTGAGAACCTCTGTCAGACACAATATTCTCCGGAATGCCATGCAAACGAACCACATGCTGAAAAAACAATGGAACCAGATCTGAGGAGGAAGGCAACTTAGGCAAAGGTACCAGATGGACCATTTTAGAGAACCGGTCACAAACAACCCAGATAACAGACATCTTCTGGGAAACAGGAAGATCCGAAATAAAATCCATGGAAATATGCGTCCAGGGCCTCTCAGGGACCGGAAGAGGCAAAAGCAACCCACTAGCGCGGGAACAGCAAGGCTTGGCCCGGGCGCAAGTCCCACAGGACTGCACAAATGCACGCACATCGCGAGACAAGGAAGGCCACCAAAAGGACCTAGCTACCAAATCTCTGGTACCAAAAATCCCAGGATGACCAGCCAACACTGAACAATGAACCTCAGAAATTACCTTACTTGTCCATCTATCAGGAACAAACAGCTTCCCCCCTGGACAGCGGTCAGGCCTATCAGCCTGAAATTCCTGAAGCACCCGCCGCAAATCAGGGGAGATAGCAGAAAGAATCACCCCCTCCTTAAGAATGCCAACCGGCTCCAGGACTCCAGGAGAATCAGGCGAAAAACTCCTAGAGAGGGCATCAGCCTTAACATTCTTAGATCCCGGAAGATACGAGACCACAAAATCAAAACGGGAGAAAAACAGGGACTATCAAGCCTGTCTAGGATTCAGCCGCTTGGCCGACTCGAGGTAAATCAGATTCTTATGATCGGTCAGGACCACAACACGGTGTTTAGCTCCCTCAAGCCAATGTCGCCACTCCTCAAACGTCCACTTCATAGCCAACAACTCCCGATTGCCGACATCATAATTGCGTTCCGCAGGCGAAAACTTTCTGGAAAAAAAAGCACATGGTTTCATCAAAGAACCATCAGACTCCCTCTGAGACAAAACGGCCCCTGCCCCAATCTCAGAAGCGTCGACCTCAACCTGAAAAGGAAGAGAAACATCCGGTTGACGCAATACAGGGGCAGAAGTAAATCGGCGTTTAAGCTCCTGAAAGGCCTCAACAGCCTCAGAGGACCAATTAGTCACATCAGCGCCTTTCTTCATCAAATCATTAAGAGGCTTAACCACACTGGAAAAGTTGGCAATGAAACGGCGATAGAAATTAGAAAAGCCCAAAAATTTTTGAAGTCCCTTCACAGATGTGGGTTAGATCCAGTCATAAATAGCTTGGACCTTAACAGGATCCATTTCTATAGATGAGGGAAAAAAAATAAAACCCAAAAAAGAGACCTTCTGAACTCCGAATAGGCACTTAGACCCCTTCACAAATAAAGCATTATCACGAAGGATCTGGAACACCATCCTGACCTGCTTCACATGAGACTCCCAATCATTGGACAAAATCAAAATATCATCCAAATATATGACCATGAATTTATCAAGATAATTGCGGAAAATATCATGCATGAAAGACTGGAACACAGACGGAGCATTAGAGAGCCCAAATGGCATCACAAGGTATTCAAAATGGCCTTCGGGCGTATTAAATGCAGTTTTCCATTCGTCACCCTGTTTAATACGAACAAGATTATATGCCCCTCGGAGGTCAATCTTAGTAAACCAACTAGCCCCCTTAATCTGAGCAAACAAATCAGTAAGCAGAGGCAAGGGGTATTGGAATTTAACCGTGATCTTATTAAGAAGACGATAATCAATACAGGGTCTCAAGGAGCCATCCTTCTTAGCAACAAAAAAGAAACCCGCTCTCAATGGTGACGAAGAGGGCCGAATATGCCCCTTCTCCAAAGATTCCTTAACATAGCTCCGCATGGCGGCATGCTCTGGCACAGACAGATTGAAAAGTCGGCCCTTAGGGAACTTACAACCAGGGATCAAGTTAATAGCACAATCACAGTCCCTATGTGGAGGAAGGGAACTGGACTTGGGCTCATCAAATACATCCTGGAAATCCGACGAAAACTCAGGGACCTCAGAAGAGGGGGAAGAGGAAATTGACATCAAAGGAACGTCACTATGTACCCCTTGACAACCCCAACTAGTCACCGACATAGTTTTCCAATCCAGCACCGGATTATGTTCCTGTAACCATGGAAATCCCAGCACAACAACATCATGCAGGTTATGCAACACCAGAAAACGGCAATCTTCCTGATGTGCAGGAGTCATTTACATAGTCATCTGTGTCCAGTACTGAGGTTTATCCTTGGCCAAGGGTGTAGCATCTATGCCCCTCAAAGGAATAGGGCTCTGCAAAGGCTGTAAGGAAAAACCACAGCGCCTGGCAAATTCTAAGTCCATTAAGTTCAGGGCAGCGCCTGAATCCACAAATGCCATGACAGAAAAGGACAACAATGAGCAAATCAGGGTCACGGATAAGAGAAATTTAGGCTGTATTGTACTAATGGTAACAGACCTAGCGACTCTCTTAGTTCGCTTAGGGCAATCAGAGATAACATGAGCCGAATCACCACAGTAAAAGCACAGCCTATTCTGACGTCTGAATTCCTGCCGTTCTATTCTAGTCAAAATCCTATCACATTGCATAGGTTCAGGACTATGCTCAGAGGATACTGCCATATGGTGCACAGCTTTGCGCTCGCGCAGATGCCGATCAATCTGAATGGCTAGAGACATAGATTTGCTCAAACCGGCAGGCGTAGGAAAGCCCACCATAACATCTTTAAGGGCTTCAGAAAGACCTTTTCTGAAAATAGCAGCCAGAGCCTCCTCATTCCATTTAGTGAGCACAGACCATTTTCTAAATTTCTGGCAGTATAATTCTGCCGCTTCTTGACCTTGACACAAGGCCAACAGGGTCTTTTCTGCATGATCCACAGAATTAGGTTCGTCATACAATAATCCGAGCGCTTGAAAAAATGCGTCTACATTCAATGATGCCGGATCCCCTGTTTCAAGAGAAAAAGCCCAGTCTTGAGGATCACCACGCAGCAAGGATATGATGATTTTCACCTGCTGAATGGGATCACCAGAAGAACGGGGCTTCAAAGCAAAAAACAATTTGCAGTTATTTTTAAAGTTCAAAAACTTGGATCTGTCCCCAAAAAACAAATCAGGAGTAGGAATTCTGGGCTCTAAAGCCGGAGTCTGGACAACATAGTCCTGGATATTCTGTACTCTTGCAGCAAGTTGATCCACACGAGAAAACAAACCCTGAACATCCTTGCCAAAACATATATCCTGAACCACCCAGATATCAAGAGGAAAAAAAAAAGACAAACCAAAGCACAGAGAAATAAATGGTTCAGAACTTTCTTTTCCTTCTTTTGAGATGCATTTAATTCATTTTTGGCCACTTGTACTGTTATGATCTGGTGGTTTAGGAACAACATGAGACAAGCTCTGAAGGAGGTGGTATCTGTACTGACCGCAAACCCTGAACCTAGCAGCGCAACTAAAAATAGCCGTGGGGGGTACCTGACGCTCCCTAGACCCCTCGACACAGCCTAAGATCTAACTTCCCCTAAAGATGGAAACAGGAAACCTATCTTGCCTCAGAGAAAATCCCCAAAGGAAAGAGAGCCCCCCACAAATATTGACGGTGAGAGGAGGGGAAAATAACATACACAGAAATGAAATCAGATTTTAGCATAGGAGGCCAGTCTAACTTGATAGAGAGGACAGGAAAGGATACTGTGCGGTCAGTATAAAAACTACAAAACAATCCACACAGAGTTTACAAAATCTCCACACCTGACTAAAGGTGTGGAGGGTAAATCTGCTTCCCAGAGCTTCCAGCTAACAGAAAAAATCCATACTGACAACTGGACAAATATAGAATGCACAGAACAATAAGTCCACAACATGTGGACTGAAATGAGCAAAGCCAGAACTTATCTTTGCAGAACTGGTCAGGAAACCAGGAGAATCTAAGCAGAGATGTGAATCCAGCTAGGAACATTGACAAGTGGCACAGGCTGAATAAAGAGCCAGACTTAAATAGCGGACAATAAGTGGAGGCAGCTGATGACAGCTAACTCCAAGGAACAGCCATACCACTAGAAACCACAAGAGGGAGCCCAAGAGCAGAACTCACAAAAGTGCCACTTACAACCACCGGAGGGAGCCCAAGAGCGGAATTCACAACAGCTGGTTATCAAGAATAGAGTAGTCCCCACTCCAATTTTTTTTAATTATTTAAACAAATAATTTGAAAAAATGAAGTGAACTCCCCCCCCCCCCCTTATTTTTGTCAATTTGCCTTGCTACAGAAGACAGCTGGTATTCTGAGGCTGGTAAGGGGCCTTGGATACCCAGCCTAAAAATAGCCCGCAGCGGCTCAGAAAAGTAACATACTGTATATTTTATGTGTCAATTCTGGTGCTTTACACAGCTCTACCCACTTGTTCTTTGGAAGATCTTAAAGGCTCTTTGAAAATTCTATCAATATGTTAAATGTGCAACAAGGGACAACAGTATATTGGATCTTCTCTATGCAAATGTTAAAGATGCCTATTCATCATCTGCACTACCCCCTCTGGGGAAATCTGATCACAACCTCATACTATAGTCTCCATCTTATCAACCAGTTGTCAGCAAAAACCAGTGACTATAAAACTAATCAGCTGAGGAGGCCCTGGAAGACTGCTTTGACCTCACAGACTGGGCGGTGGTATGCGACAGGGGAGAGCATGATGATGTAAATGATATTGTCAGGAGAGTATGTGCACACATCAGGATTTTCTAGCAGAAATTTCCTGACAAAAACCGGACATTTCTGCCAGAAATCAGCATGCGTTTTTTTCACGTTTTTGACGCGTTCTTGGTGCGTTTTTTCCCAAATGCATAGAATAGCGGGAAAAACGCTGAAAATCCACAAAATTAATGAACATGCTGCTTTTTTACCGCAATGCTTTTTTTTTGCAGAAATAACGCATCATGTGCACAAAAATTGCAGAATGCATTCTAAATGATAGGATGCATATGTCTGCAGTTTGTAATGTGTTTTTATCACGTTTTTATCGCAAAAAAACAAAAAAAACATGAAAAAACCTGAACGTGTGCACATACACTAACTGACTATATAAATTTTTGTACTGATACTGTAGTACCAGTTAAAAAGATTGCATGATAATGCAAATAACAAGCCTTGGATTTCAAAAGAATTGAAATACTTAATAAACAAGAAAAAAATGGCATTTAAAATGAAGGATACAAAGAAACTAAAATTGATGCAAAGGGACTTAAAGGGGAAAATTAATAATGCCCGTGAGGCGTTCCGAATTAAGCTAGAAAATAAATTGTCACACAATTTCATGGAGGTATGGTCGGGCATGAAGCAGTTAACTGGGTTTAAGGCAAGGCAGGAGCGTGGGAAAGTGGATCTGCCCATGGCTAATGAAATGAACGAGTTTTTCAACAGATTTGCCAACACATGCGTAGCGTCATCAGGAATGGGGGCAGGAGCAGGGGAATGATCAGCAGTATAGACATTTGGGGATAAACTGTCCGCTTTCTCTGTCTCCCCAAGCGATGTGAGGAAACAGTTTAGTAAACTAGTCATTGGCAAAGCAGCTGGGCCTGATGGCCTCAGTCCACGTGTCCTCAGAGCGTGTACAAACCGACTGTGTACTGTCTTCCAACTACTGTTTAACATGAGCCTACAGTTACACAGAGTACCAATGCTGTGGAAGACCACCTGCCTGGTGTCGGTTCCCAAGATCACTTTTCCGACTGCCCTACACGACTATCGTCCAGTGGCCCTAACATCACATGCTATGAAGTCATTGGAGAGAATAGTACTTGCCTACTTGTGCCCGAGGTTGAGGGCCTACACTGACCCCTTACAGTTTTCGCTCAGCAGATATTGGGGGTGGATGATGCGGTAGTGTCACTGCTACATACAGTATATTCATTCTTGGACAATTATGGAACTGTAGTGTGCGCCATGTTCTTTGACTTCTCAAGTGCTTTCAATACCTTACAGCCACCCCTACTATGAAATAAGGTGGCTGATATGGTGGTAGATGAGGGGATGGTGAACTGGATAAGCGACTACCTGACGGACAGGCCGCAGTTTGTAAGGATGGGGGAGGTGGTATCTGGCAGTGTATGGAGAAGTGTTGGAGCCCCTCAGGGTACAGTGTTGTTGCCCTTCCTCTTTACATTGTATACAGATGACTTTCAGTATAAATCAGATCTCTGTGACCTCCAAAAAATCTTACATGACTAAGTAATTGTAGGGGGCATTTTGGGGGACCGGGGGGAGGAGGAATATGGAAGGGTGGTTTCTGACTTTGTGGATTGGTGCCAGATTAACTGTCTATAACTAAACGTTAATGAAACCAAGGAGATGGTGTTGAGTTATAGAAGGAAAATGGATGATTACTTACCGATCACTATTGCTGGCCAGCAGGTGGAAATGGTTGAGAGCTACAAATATTTGGGGTTCACCTTGACAGAAAACTCGATTGGAGGTATCATAAGGAGAAGGTTTACAAGAAGAGAATGAGCAGACTGTACTTTCTACGAAAGCTCAGGTCGTTCAATGTGTGCAGTAAAATGCTCAAAATGTTTTACCTGTCCATTGTGGCAAGCGCCATCTTTTTGCTATCATTTGCTGGGCCAGTAAGGTGCGAGTAGCTGATGCTAAAAAGCTCAATAAACTTATCAAGAAGGCAAGCGTGGCTGTTGGCCTCCATCTTGACTCTTTTGAGGAGGTAGTGTAAGATAGGATTCAGAAGAAGTGTAGGGCTATAATGAACAATAATACACACCCAGTATACGAGCTGTTCTTAGAGCAGAAGAGCACATTCAGAAGCCGTCTAATCCTACTCAGGTGCAAGAAGGAGATATTCAGGAAATCGTTTGTGCCTACTGCTATGGGGATATATAACAATTTCAAAAGGGTGAAAGACGAAAATGACCTATGGCTGGTGCACTAATGACAATGATCAGAGATTTAAGATTTATAGTACCTGCATTTACACAAATTTGTTGTGTGGTGACTTTTTAATAGCCAGTAAAAGCTAAGTAGGCAGCTGCAACTGATATTAACAGCCTGGGAAGCTCCATGTTTATTACCCACTTCCCAGACTAGTAAAAACAACCCTTAGCTGTCTTCCTTCCCTCGGCTGTTTTTTTTTCATTTATTTATTTATTAGATAAATTCATGTACAGAAAAATACACAGGTAAAGCACTGATTACACTGGTCAGCGTAATTTTTCTGGCAAAAGGTTTTAAAACATATTTTAAGTCAATTTTGGCTGCTGATTACAAATATGAACTCCGTTTTTGGCTATAACATAAGGATTTCGAGATTTTCAATTTTTGATGAAAATTACTCCTATATAATGTTTTATGATAAAAACACATGATTTTTGATACTACATTGTATATTTTTAATCAAGGAATAACAAAGATTACAAAGTCTATGTATAGCAAATCAAATATACTTACAGAATTAAACTACAAAATATAAAACACATATATATAGCACACAGATGAATGACAAATGGCAGTTATTTGAACTTTCTTTTCTTGGCTGATCTGTGATGTACAGCTTCTGGGGTGTCTCTCATCAAGCTCCAGCAATAGTCAGCCATCATATGTGATTCCCACAGGCCTTGATACCGTTCTTCCATTGTTTTAATGTCCTGATGAAAACGCTCCCCTTGTTCCTCGCTCACATCCCCAAGGTTCTCTGGAAAAAAGTCCAAATGGCTGTGTAAATAGTGAATCTTGATACTCATTCTACATCCAAGATTTCGCAGACTCATTAGTAGCTCTTCCACAATCTCTTCATAGTTGTCTGCTTTCTTATTCCCTAGAAAATTTTGCACCACATTACAAAATGCATTCCAAGCTCTTTCTTCTGTCTCATTCATTGATGTGATAACATTTCGGTCTCTCATAAGTGTTCTTATTTGAGGTCCATCAAATATTCCAGCCTTTTTCTTCTCTTCACTAAGAGCAGGAAAAGTTGAACATATATAGTTAAAGCATTTTCCACTGTGATTGAGAGCTTTGATGAACTGCTTCATCAATCCAAGTTTTATGTGTAAAGGTACCTTCACACTAAACGACGCTGCAGCGATACCGACAACGATCCGGATCGCTGCAGCGTCGCTGTTTGGTCGCTGGAGAGCTGTCACACAGACAGTTCTCCAGCGACCAACGATCCCGAGGTCCCCGGTAACCAGGGTAAACATCGGGTTACAGAGCGCAGGGCCGCGCTTAGTAACCCGATGTTTACCCTGGTTACCATCCTAAAAGTAAAAAAAAAACAAACGCTTCATACTTACCTTCCGCTGTCTGTCCTCGGCGCTCTGCTTCTCTGTACTGGCTGTGAGCACAGCGGCCGGAAAGCAGAGCGGTGACGTCACCGCTCTGCTTTCCGGCCGCTGTGCTCACAGTGAGTGCAGGAAAGCTGACGGCGAGGGGACAGACAGCTGAAGGTAAGTATGAAGCGTTTGTTTTTTTTACTTTTAGGATGGTAACCAGGGTAAACATCGGGTTACTAAGCGTGGCCCTGCGCTTAGTAACCCGATGTTTACCCTGGTTACCAGCAAAGACATCGCTGAATCGGTGTCACACACGCCGATTCAGCGATGTCAGAGGGAGAGCCAGCGACCAAAGAAAGTGCTGGCCCTCTAGCCCCGACCAACGACATCACAGCAGGATTCTGATCGCTGCTGCGTGTCAAACTGAACGATATCGCTAGCGAGGACGCTGCAACGTCACGGATTGCTAGCGATATCGTTTAGTGTGAAGGTACCTTAAGGGAGGAAAGACAATGTCCTTCCTATCCACTAGAGGATCATGGATGACATTCTTATCGCCAGATGCCAAATGCTGTCGCTGAGGCCATTCAGTTTTCACCCTATGCTCTGCTGTAGCTCTACTGTCCAGTAGCACAGAAAACAAGGGGGTTATCATAACAAATGTGAATTATGCATGTTCAAAGAAAACAAAGATATTCTCACATTTATTGGGAGACTAAATGAAAACTAAATTTACCTTAGTGAACCGTATAAACCGGCACTTTTCATACACTACTTATTTATATTTATCATGGAATTCTTGAAAATGGGCTATATACCTGTAGCGCAAAAATATGATGTGATAGAGAAATTATAAGAACAGATTTGAATCCAGCACCCTCAAATTAGTCTAAAACTGTTCTTAAAGTCCATCATTTTCATTCCTATCATGCCACTTTGCATTAATTGCATTAATTCCTGAAAAGCACCTGAAGAGTTAATAAACTACCTGACAACAGTTTAATATGTCTGGGAGTGCAGTTTTTAAAATGGTATCACGTTTGGGGGTTTCCCAATATACGAGACCCCTAAAGTCACTTCGAACATGGATAAGTCCCTAAAAAAATAAATGTTGTAAATTTCCTTGAAAAAATGAAAAATTATTGCTACATTTTTAATCCTCCTAAAATGCTAACAAAATAAAATAACATTTTACAAATGGTGCTGATGTAAAGCTGACATGTGGGAAATGTTATTTATTAAAGGTTTGCTGTGGTATGACTATCTGACTTAAAGGGATAACCATTCAAAGTTTGAAAATTGCTAATTTTGTAATATTTTTCTCAAATTTTTTATATTTTTTATAAATAAACACAAAACATTGACCTAAATTTACCATTATCATAAAGTATAATGTGTCACGAAAAAACAATCTCAAAATCACTGGGATTTGTTGAATCATTGCAGAGTTATTACCACATAAAGTGACACTGGTCAGATTTTAAAAATTTGGCTCCGTCACTAAGGAGCTAAGTTCCCTTATGGTACGGCACTCAGGGCCAGTTTTAGACAAAGTGGTGCCCTGGCCAAAAGTTTAAAGTGGGGCACATGCGCTGAGTTCAGGCCGCTAAACGAGCACGATCAATATTGAAGTTGTTTGATGCTTGTTTTCCAGCCTTTTCAGGGTAGGTGTACACCTTCAGTAATAGGCAGCTCTTTGGAAGCAGCACATTTCTGCTGCATCCAAAAGGCTGCCGGCTATTGAATGCAGGTGAATCCGCATGTGTGCATTGAACCATGCGGATTTACTGCATCCAATACATTGTATGGGTAAAATTTATCTTGTGGTGGCTCGTTTCTCCGCAAGATAAATAGACATTCTGCAGTCTGGAGAGACACGACTCATGTCCGTCTCCGTGGGTGCAGCCCCCTTACACACAGTATAATGCAGCCCACACACACACAGTATAATGCACCACCCTCAGGGTATAATGCAGTCCCCTCAGAGAATAATGCAGCCCCCTTAGAGTATAATGCAGTGAAGTCAGAGTAATATGCAGCGCTCTCAGATTATAATGCAGCCCCATACACAGTATAATGCAGTCCCCCAGAGTATAATGCAGCCATCCACACAGTATAATTCAGCCCCCCAACAAACACACAGTATAGTGCAGCCCCCACACAAAGTATAATGCAGCCCCCACTAACAGTATAATGCAGCCCCCCCACACAGTATAGTGCAGTCCCCCATGCACAATACTGTATAGAGCAGCCCCCACACACAGTATAATGCAGCTCCCATGCAAAGTATAGTGCAGCCCCCACACACAGTATAATGCAGCCCCAACACACAATATTATGCAGCCCCCACACACAGTATAGTGCAGTCCCACCACACACATTATAGTGCAGCCCCCACACACAGTATAGTTCAGCCCCCCACAGTGTAGTGCAGCCCCCCACACAGTATAATGCAGTCACCCACACATGTAGCGTAGTGAATTCCCCCACACATAGTATAATGCAGCCATCTCACACACAGTACAGTGCAGTCCCCCCACACACAGTATAATGAAGCCCCCTTTCACGGGAACTCAACAAGTTGCATCTTATGCGGACCGCGGGCACGTCAAAACAACGCATCTGCATACATCTGCATATATCCGCATACATCTGCATACATCGGCATGTCCTGCATACCCAATGTTAAAGATAGGTATGCAGGACGCATGCAGAAGTATGCGGAAGTAGGCTGAGCTTAAGGGAGGAAGTATGCAGCCCTCCGCAAAGCCCCCGAATGCAAATGTGAACCTGGCCTAAGTAGCTATTGACTGTGCAGCACTTGAGACTAGTCACACAAGTGTCTTCTCTACTCCTGCTCCCTTGGAATGACAGATCTCTACATGCTGGTGGCTCTTAAAGTATGTTTTTATCGAAAATGTTGTGTTTCAGAGTCAAATATACGTGGCTGAGTTCATACGGCCAGTGCCTGATACCTGCTGCCCATGGATCGTGCAGCATTTATCAGCTGTCAGGTTCTTTTTAAATAACAAGAAACAGAGATTTCAAAAACTGTGAAAAAATCAACAGTATATTTTTTATGAGTCTTTTGGAGAGTGACGGCATCAAAGACTTCCTTTTCATTTTTTTGTGAAACAGATTGCTAGTCATATATTTAGTCTCATGAATTTTTTACGTCCTCTTCAGACTGTGCACGTCACTTCTTAAGAAGAGTCTCCTCATTGAAAAGTTCCAAATTTGAGACTGTCCAATTAGTAGTCAGCAAAAAATGCATTGGGAAAAAAAGGCTTAAAAAAGATTAAGTGTATGTGCACAAGACATCATTTTCATATCCCTGAAAAAGCATGTTGAAGCCACCTAAAAAAATGGACATTATGCACAACTATGTAAAAATGACATTGCTGTGCAGATTTTCTGGCTCCTGTCACTTCTTTTAACCGTTTCAGAGTCCGGAAACCTTTGGAGCAGTCAGGGCCATATTTAGAGTTTTTGCTGCCCTAGGCACTTTTACTGTTGCCTCCCCCATTGGTGAGTATGACACTATCGGCAGTGACTTTGGCAAAAATTGTTGATGTGAAAGTAGCCTTTTGCAACAGATCTGGCAGTTTTTCTGCATCTTCCGCATAACGGATCACTTACGGCAACACTGCATTCGACCTCATTCATTCCCTATGAGACTTGCGGACATGTGCGGCACTTGCGGTTTTGCAGCGATCCGGCAAATGTGGTACTTGCAACAATGGAAAAATAAAATACTGCTAGCAGTGTTTTTTTGTCTCACTGCAAGTGCAAAACCGCAAGTGCCGCCCATGTCCGCAATTAGTCATCACTACCTGTCCCTGCACCTTGCTAGCTCATCCCTAACCTTGCCTCTCTGACCTAAAACTACACTATAAAGCTTCAGAAAAACAATTTATTACCTGACATATTTCTACGATAATGAGGGCTCCAGGCTACGGCGTAGACTGGGACGGGCAGTCTCTGGGTCTCCATTCTCTGTGTACACCCTCAGTCCCTGCCTCATTGCCGTTGCTGCAGTGTGCACAGACATCCCTCTACCGGACCTGGTAATCGCTGCTCGCAGTAGCATACCAGCAGAGGTTTACCTAGGGTTTCTGGCACCCGGGCAAGTATTCATTTTGGCACGCCCCCCCCAGCACACATGTGATTTGCACACTTAGTCATGTACCCACAAGCTCCTCTCCCTAATCCTCTCAATGTTCAGTGAAAAACAGAGAGAAGCAGAAGAGAAGCTCGTTGTCACAAGTATGAAAGTTGCATGTGACTGAAGTGTCCGTGTGATAACTACTGGAACCTGCAGTGCTGAATCCTGACATTGCCGACATCTGAATTCTCACAACGAATGCACTGCACACTTTTTGGATTCTCCCTTGCCGGTGAACAGTCATGTCAGCACAAGCATGCAATTTGTATACTTCTGACCACATTCCGACTAGACGTGCTCGGCCTCACTCAGTTCATTTTCATTGAGTGGGGCAACACATGCCTAGTCAGCACATGACCGCATGCATGTAAATTGTCAGCACGAGAGAATACTGACAGCATGCAGTGCGCACTGTGAGAAGTCAGAAGTCTGCAGTCATAAAGAATGACTGCAGACTCATTACAAACCTGGACATCCCCTTTAATGCTCCTAACATAAATAAAAACATGAAAATTAGTCAGTATCACAAAAAACATTTACATCCAGGTACCTTATAGATGACGTCGCCTCTGGAGCCTTTCTTTTCTTCATCTTGTCCAGACCCCATGATGAGTTTTGTCATCCACAGCCGTCTCTGCAGACTTCCATCTTCTCCGCTCTTTTGCAGAAAATATCCACATGATGCCCTTAAAGATACAAGTGTTATTATAATGCTCCTGAATAAAAAATTGCCCCTCACTATATTGTCTGCACAAATTATGACCCCCACATTGTCCCTCTTATGGTGCATGGTCTTCACACTGACCTCCATACCGGCTCCCTCTTCACATTGTCCTCTCATACTGTGTTCCCCCTATAGGGCCCAGTATTTATACTGTACTCTCTCATCACACTCCCCCTCCTTGGTATACTGTCCCCCATGCTACGAACCCACTACACAGTTTCTATTCTGTGCCCACTCACTTTTCTCCCCCATACTGTCTCATCACACTATTCCCCTCCCTCCTTATACTGTCTCCTCACATTCCTCCTGTTCACCATATTGTCTCCTCATATATTTACCCCCTCACTTTCTATACTGCCTGCTCACCTGACTCCCCAAACTGAGTCTGCACACATCCCATCACCCTCACTCCCCGTACTCTATCCACATCAATTTTTCACATCGCTACTCGTACTGTGTCCGCATACATTCCACCATTCGCTCCCCATACTGTCTGCACCCATCCCCCATACTGTTTCCTCATATATGCCTCCCATTCCCCAGTACTGTTTCCTTATATATGCCCCACATTCCCCCATACTGTTTCCTCATACATGCCCCCATTGCCTATACATGCCCCCCATTCCCAAGTACTGTTTCCTCATACATGCCCCCCATTCCCCCGTACTGTTTCCTCATACATACCCCCCATTGCCCATACATGTCCTCCATACCCCTGTACTGTTTCCCCATTTCCCCCTTTGCTTTTCATTTTGTATCCTAAAATATCCCCACACACATAAAATCCCCCATCCCCACTCCAACTCTCCACACACATAATAAACTCAAATTGTCCCCCCTCCCATCTTGTATGTATGGCTCAGCTCCCCCCTCCCATTTTGTATGAATGGCTCAGCTTCCCCCCTCCCATCTTGTATGAATGGCTCAGCTCAGTTTCCCCCCCTCTCATCTTGTATGTATGGCTCAGCTCCCCCCTCCCATTCTTGTATGTATGGTTCAGCTCCCCCATCTTGTATGAATGGCTCAGCCTACCCCCTCCCATCTTGTATGTATGGCTCCGCTCCCATCTTGTATGAATGGCTCAGCTTTCCCCCCTCTCATCTTACATAGTTACATAGTTACATAGTTATTAAGGTTGAAGGAAGACTATAAGTCCATCTAGTTTAACCCATAGCCTAACCTAACATGCCCTAACATGTTGATCCAGAGGAAGGCAAAAAAAAACCATGTGGCAAAGAGTAAGCTCCACATTGGGGAAAAAAAATCCTTCCCGACTCCACATACGGCAATCAGACTAGTTCCCTGGATCAACGCCCTATCAAGGAATCTAGTATATATACCCTGTAACATTATACTTTTCCAGAAAGGTATCCAGTCCCCTCTTAAATTTAAGTAATGAATCACTCATTACAACATCATTCAGCAGAGAGTTCCATAGTCTCAGTCACTGCTCTTACAGTAAAGAATCCGCGTCTGTTATTATGCTTAAACCTTTTTTCCTCCAAACGCAGATGATGCCCCCTTGTCCCGGTTTCAGGTCTATGATTAAAAAGATCATCAGAAAGGTCTTTGTACTGTCCCCTCATATATTTATACATTAAAATAAGATCACCCCTTAGTCTTCGTTTTTCCAAACTAAATAGCCCCAAGTGTAATAACCTATCTTGGTATTGCAGACCCCCCCAATCCTCTAATAACCTTGGTCGCTCTTCTCTGCACCCGCTCCAGTTCAGCTATGTCTTTCTTATACACCGGAGACCAGAACTGTGCACAGTATTCTAAGTGTGGTCGAACTAGTGACTTGTATAGTGGTAAAATTATGTTCTCCTCATGAGCATCTATGCCTCTTTTAATGCATCCCATTATTTTATTTGCCTTTGTAGCAGCTGCCTGACACTGGCCACTGAATATGAGTTTGCCATACACCTATACACCCAGGTCTTTTTCATTGACGGTTTTGCCCAGAGTTTTAGAATTAAGCACATAATTATACATCTTATTACTTCTACCCAAGTGCATGACCTTACATTTATCCCCATTAAAGCTCATTTGCCATTTATCAGCCCAAGCTTCTAGTTTACATAAATCATCCTGTAATATAACATTGTCCTCCTCTGTATTGATTACCCTGCAGAGTTTAGTGTCATCTGCAAGTATTGAAATTCTACTCTGAATGCTCCCTACAAGGTCATTAATAAATATGTTAAAAAGAAGAGGGCCCAATACTGACCCCTGTAGTACCCCACTGCTAACCGCAACCCAGTCCGAGTGTGCTCCATTAATAAACACCCTTTGTTTCCTATCCCTGAGCCAGCTCTCAACCCACTTACACATATTTTCCCCTATCCCCATTATTCTCATTTTATGTATCAACCTTTTATGTGGCACCGTATCAAAAGCTTTTGAAAAGTCCATATACACTACATCCACTGGGTTCACTTGGTCCAATCCGGAACTTACCTCTTCATAGAAACTGATCAAATTAGTCTGACATGAACGGTCCCTAGTAAACCCGTGCTGATACTGGGTCATGAGGTTATTCCTCTTCAGATACTCCAGTATAGCATCCCTTAGAATGCCCTCCAGGATTTTACCCACAGTAGAGGTTAAGCTTACTGGCCTATAATTTCCAAGTTCAGTTTTTGTCCCCTTTTTGAAAATAGGCACTACATTTGTTATACGCCATTCCTGTGGTACAGACCCTGTTATTATGGAGTCTTTAAATATTAAAAATAATGGTCTCTCAATGACTGTACTTAATTCCTGCAGTACTCGGGGGTGTATCCCATCCGGGCCCGGAGATTTGTCAATTTTAGTGATTTTTAGACACCGCCGCACTTCCTGCTGGGTTAAGCACTTGACATTTAATTGGGAATTTTTATCACTAGTCATTTTGTCTGCCATGGGATTTTCTTGTGTAAATACTGATGAAAAAAAGTCATTTAGCATATTGGCTTTTTCCTCATCCTCATCCACCATTTCACCCAGACTATTTTTAAGGGGGCCAACACTATCATTTTTTAGTTTCTTACTATTTATGTAGTTAAAGAATATTTTAGGATTATTTTACTCTCCCTGGCAATAAGTCTCTCTGTCTCAATTTTTTGCTGCCTTGATTTGCTTTTTACAGAATTTATTTAATTTTTTTGTATTTATTTAATGCCTCCTCACTACTTACTTCCTTTAATTCTCTAAATGCTTTCTTTTTGTCACTTATTGCGCCCCTATCATCTTGTATGAATGGCTCAGCTTTCCCCCCTCCCATCTTGTATGAATGTCTCAGCTCCCCCCTCCCATCTCGTATGAACGGCTCAGCTTCCCCCCTTCCCATCTTGTGTGAATGGCTCAGCTTCCTCCCTCCCATCTTGTATGAATGGCTCAGCTCAGCTTCCCCCCACTCCCATCTTGTATGAATGGCTCAGCTCCCCCCTCCCATCTTGTATGAATGGCCCAGCTCAACTTCCCACCTCCCATCTTGTATGTATGGCTCAGCTCCCCCCTCCCATCTTGTATGAAAGGCTCAGCTCAGCTTCCCCCCACTCATAGTAACATAGTAACATAGTAACATAGTTAGTAAGGCCGAAAAAAGACATTTGTCCATCCAGTTCAGCCTATATTCCATCATAATAAATCCCCAGATCTACGTCCTTCTACAGAACCTAATTGTATGATACAATATTGTTCTGCTCCAGGAAGACATCCAGGCCTCTCTTGAACCCCTCGACTGAGTTAGCCATCACCACCTCCTCAGGCAAGCAATTCCAGATTCTCACTGCCCTAACAGTAAAGAATCCTCTTCTATGTTGGTGGAAAAACCTTCTCTCCTCCAGACGCAAAGAATGCCCCATTGTGCCCGTCACCTTCCTTGGTATAAACAGATCCTCAGCGAGATATTTGTATTGTCCCCTTATATACTTATACATGGTTATTAGATCGCCCCTCAGTCGTCTTTTTTCTAGACTAAATAATCCTAATTTCGCTAATCTATCTGGGTATTGTAGTTCTCCCATCCCCTTTATTAATTTTGTTGCCCTCCTTTGTACTCTCTCTAGTTCCATTATATCCTTCCTGAGCACCGGTGCCCAAAACTGGACACAGTACTCCATGTGCGGTCTAACTAGGGATTTGTACAGAGGCAGTATAATGCTCTCATCATGTGTATCCAGACCTCTTTTAATGCACCCCATGATCCTGTTTGCCTTGGCAGCTGCTGCCTGGCACTGGCTGCTCCAGGTAAGTTTATCATTAACTAGGATCCCCAAGTCCTTCTCCCTGTCAGATTTACCCAGTGGTTTCCCGTTCAGTGTGTAATGGTGATATTGATTCCTTCTTCCCATGTGTATAACCTTACATTTATCATTGTTAAACCTCATCTGCCACCTTTCAGCCAAAGTTTCCAACTTATCCAGATCCATCTGTAGCAGAATACTATCTTCTCTTGTATTAACTGCTTTACATAGTTTTGTATCATCTGCAAATATCGATATTTTACTGTGTAAACCTTCTACCAGATCATTAATGAATATGTTGAAGAGAACAGGTCCCAATACTGACCCCTGCGGTACCCCACTGGTCACAGCGACCCAGTTAGAGACTATACCATTTATAACCACCCTCTGCTTTCTATTACTAAGCCAGTTACTAACCCATTTACACACATTTTCCCCCAGACCAAGCATTCTCATTTTGTGTACCAACCTCTTGTGCGGCACGGTATCAAACGCTTTGGAAAAATCTAGATATACCACGTCCAATGACTCACCGTGGTCCAGCCTATAGCTTACCTCTTCATAAAAACTGATTAGATTGGTTTGACAGGAGCGATTTCTCATAAACCCATGCTGATATGGAGTTAAACAGTTATTCTCATTGAGATAATCCAGAATAACATCCCTCAGAAACCCTTCAAATATTTTACCAACAATAGAGGTTAGACTTACTGGCCTATAATTTCCAGGTTCACTTTTAGAGCCCTTTTTGAATATTGGCACCACATTTGCTATGCGCCAATCCTGCGGAACAGACCCTGTCGCTATAGAGTCCCTAAAAATAAGAAATAATGGTTTATCTATTACATTACTTAGTTCTCTTAGTACTCGTGGGTATATGCCATCCGGACCCGGAGATTTATCTATTTTAATCTTATTTAGCCGGTTTCGCACCTCTTCCTGGGTTAGATTGGTGACCCTTAATATAGGGTTTTCATTGTTTCTTGGGATTTCACCTAGCATTTCATTTTCCACCGTGAATACCGTGGAGAAGAAGGTGTTTAATATGTTAGCTTTTTCCTCGTCATCTACAACCATTCTTTCCTCACTATTTTTTAAGGGGCCTACATTTTCAGTTTTTATTCTTTTACTATTGATATAGTTGAAGAACAGTTTGGGATTAGTTTTACTCTCCTTAGCAATGTGCTTCTCTGTTTCCTTTTTGGCAGCTTTAATTAGTTTTTTAGATAAAGTATTTTTCTCCCTATAGTTTTTTAGAGCTTCAATGGTGCCATCCTGCTTTAGTAGTGCAAATGCTTTCTTTTTACTGTTAATTGCCTGTCTTACTTCTTTGTTTAGCCACATTGGGTTTTTCCTATTTCTAGTCCTTTTATTCCCACAAGGTATAAACCGCTTACACTGCCTATTTAGGATGTTCTTAAACATTTCCCAATTATTATCTGTATTCTTATTTCTGAGGATATTGTCCCAGTCTACCAGATTAAGGGCATCTCTAAGTTGGTCAAACTTTGCCTTCCTAAAGTTCAGGGTTTTTTTGACTCCCTGACAAGTCCCCCTAGTGAAAGACAGGTGAAACTGCACAATATTGTGGTCGCTATTTCCTAGATGCCCGACCACCTGCAGATTTGTTATTCTGTCAGGTCTATTAGATAGTATTAGGTCTAAAAGTGCTGCTCATCTGGTTGGATTCTGCACCAATTGTGAAAGATAATTTTTCTTGGTTATTAGCAGAAACCTGTTGCCTTTATGGGTTTCACAGGTTTCTGTTTCCCAGTTAATATCCGGGTAGTTAAAGTCCCCCATAACCAGGACCTCATTATGGGTTGCAGCTTCATCTATCTGCTTTAGAAGTAGACTTTCCATGGTTTCTGTTATATTTGGGGGTTTGTAACAGACCCCAATGAGAATTTTGTTACCATTTTTCCCTCCATGAATTTCGACCCATATGAACTCGACATCCTCATTTCCTTCGCTAATATCCTCCCTTAAAGTGGACTTTAGACAAGACTTTACATAAGACAAACCCCTCCTCCTCTCCGATTTTTACGATCCTTTCTAAACAGACTGTAACCCTGTAAGTTAACTGCCCAGTCATAGCTTTCATCTAACCATGTCTCGGTTATTCCCACTCCCATCTTATATGAATGGCTCAGCTCAGCTTCCCCCACTTCCATTTTGTATGAATGGCTCAGCTACCCCCCCTTCCATTTTGTATGTATGGCTCAGCTCCCCCCTCCCATCTTGTATGAATGGTTCAGCTCAGCTTCCCCCACTCCCATCTTGTATGAATGGCTCAGCTCAGCTTCCCGCCACTCCCATCTTGTATGAATGGCTCAGCTTCCCCCCTCCCATCTTGTATGAATGGCTCAGCTTTCCCCCCTCTCATCTTGTATGAATGTCTCAGCTCCCCCCTCCCATCTTGTATGAATGGCTCAGCTCCCCCCTCCCATTTCGTATGAACGGCTCAGCTTCCCCCCTTCCCATCTTGTGTGAATGGCTCAGCTTCCTCCCTCCCATCTTGTATGAATGGCTCAGCTCAGCTTCCCCCCACTCCCATCTTGTATGAATGGCTCAGCTCCCCCCTCCCATCTTGTATGAATGGCCCAGCTCAACTTCCCACCTCCCATCTTGTATGTATGGCTCAGCTCCCCCCTCCCATCTTGTATGAAAGGCTCAGCTCAGCTTCCCCCCACTCCCATCTTATATGAATGGCTCAGCTCAGCTTCCCCCACTCCCATTTTGTATGAATGGCTCAGCTACCCCCCCTTCCATTTTGTATGTATGGCTCAGCTCCCCCCTCCCATCTTGTATGAATGGTTCAGCTCAGCTTCCCCCACTCCCATCTTGTATGAATGGCTCAGCTTCCCCCCTCCCATCTTGCATGTATGGCTCAGCTCCCCCCATCTTGTATGAATGGCTCAGCTTCCCCCTCCCATCTTGTATGTATGGCTCAGCTCCCCCCTCCCATCTTGTATGAATGGTTCAGCTCAGCTTCCCCCACTCCCATCTTGTATGAATGGCTCAGCTTCCCCTCTCCCATCTTGCATGTATGGCTCAGCTCCCCCCATCTTGCATGTATGGCTCAGCTTCCCCCTCCCATCTTGTATGAATGGCTCAGCTTCCCCACTCCCATCTTGTATGAATGGCTCAGCTTCCCCTCTCCCATCTTGCATGTATGGCTCAGCTCCCCCCATCTTGCATGTATGGCTCAGCTTCCCCCTCCCATCTTGTATGAATGGCTCAGCTCCCCCCTCCCATCTTGTATGAATGGCTTAGCTTCCTCCTCCCTCCCATCTTGTATGAATGGCTCAGCTCAGCTTCCCCCCTATCTTGTATGAATGGCTCAGCTCCCCCTCTCTCTTCTTTTATGTATAGCTCAGCTCCCATCTTGTATGTATGGTTCAGCTTTCCCCCCTCCCATCCTGTATGAATGGCTCAGCTTTTCCCCCTTCTGCTCCCATCTTGCATGCATGGCCCGCTCCCCCATCCTCCTCCTGTCCTCGCTGGCTGTTATACTCACCTTTCCCACACTGCGCCAAACATCCCTCCATCTCTGTACCGGCACACCAGCGTCTTCCTGCATAGACCGCTCATTAAGGTGAAGAATATGCATCCATATTCATCATCTTAATGAACAGTACCACGTGACTGCTCACACAGGACGAGCTGCAGGCACTGAGACCAGGCATCCCTGGAGTAGGGTGAGTATGATGTCCTCAAGTAGATGGGCGGGCGCGCGGGGGGTGGGGTGAGGTGGTGGATGGCAGGAGACCCCGGACTTTAATTTAAAAAATAAATAAAATAAACCGAAACAAAAAATTTGCTCAGGTGCCGCCCCCTGCATCGTCCCGCCCTAGGCACGTGCCCTCAAGTGCCTAGTGGCAAATACGCCCCTGGGAGCAGATAAAAAAGTAACATGCTCATGCTTCGGGCGCCTACATTTGTAAGCTGCCCACTCACTATTAGGCTGGAATCACTCACAGCGAGATACGGACGAGTCTCGCTGGTTAAAACCAAGCTCTGGCACCGGCACTCCGGAGCGGAGCGTGCGGCTGCATTGCAATTAGTGGAGCCGCACGTTCCGCTCCGGAGTGCCGGTGCCAGAGCTTGGTTTTAACCAGCGAGACTCGGCCGTATCTCGCTGTAGTGTGACTTCGGCATTATGGAAGATACAGGGAAAAAATGGGGTGGAGGTGCGTGATAATGACTGTGAAACTGCCAAAGGATCCGTTAAAGGTAAAAAGCCACCAGCTTTTTCTTGAAGTGGCTTTGTGATAGGAAACACCGTTAGCTTAAAAACATCGTTTGCACATACCCTTATGAAGGTTTGACGAAAAGGAAAAACACCTCCAGAAACATCCCAAAAAAGGAGTGTTTTCTGAAGAGATTTCCAATAGAAAATTCATTGTCTTTTGACAGGTTAAAACCCCAAAAGTAAAGTGTTTCATTAAAAAAAGATTATTAATCATTTAATGAAACTGGAATATTTCTTTAATTTCCTTTTAAATCTTACAAACCGTCATGTCATTAAATTTATCTAAAATTCTAGATATATTAAAAGTTTTGCAATTTCTTTCCATGTACAGTATATGAAATTGTCATTAGTCATTTTCACAATGTATAGTGTGCAGCAAATTAATTGCTTCTCTCCAGAACATTTCTTGTTGAACATCAATCTAAAATGACAGGTCATCAAGGCTGTGAAAACAAGATGTCTGCAATTTGCCTTGACGGATTTTTCCACTAACTTAGTGCTATGTGGAGTATCGTGCTTTGCTTTTCAGTAAGGTTGCCATCTAAGAGCACTCTACTGTTCACTAATGTGATTACTGCTTAGAGATTAAGGTAAGTTTCAAAACAAAGCTGAATACATTTCTATTAATATTATTATTTATTAATGCCATATATATAATTTTCTTTAAACTTATTAGGCTGCCGTCACACTTACAATATTTGGTCAATATTTTACATCAGTATTTGTAAGCCAAAACCAGGAGTGGAACAATTAGAGGAAAAGTATAATAGAAACATAGGCACCACTTCTGAATTTATCACCCACTCCTGGTTTTGGCTTACAAATACTGATGTAAAATACTGACCAAATACTGCTAGTGTGACGGCAGCCTAACATTGTGTGATCACTAGATAGTTTTGCTATGAAATGGTTAAGCCATTTATGTGATAACCCATTCATAAAACTTTTTCATGTGGGTGTCTGATTGATCATTGTTCAGAGGTCTCATCTCCACATCACTAGGCAGAATTTTCTATTGGAGAAACTCACCCACATGAAATTACATGTAATTTATAGTTTACTTGTTTGTGATATCTCTCCATTCATTTTAAATAGTTCTACAAAATGCAAAAAAAGAATGTGTACTATTCTTTCAAAATATATAGGCTGCAATATGCACTTATACAAATATACATGCATTGGGTACATATAATTACATTTTGCTTTACACTGGAAATATTTGTCAATTAGGGTGACAAAAAATGTGTGCTGCATTTTTTATATTTTCATTTCAGAAAAAAAACCTTTTTATATGTATGCAGCAATGTGGGATCTTGCTTTTTGTATAACATGTAAATTCCTTCCATACCATTTTGAGGTATTCAAAAGATGTGAGGATTTAGGCCACGTGCACAAGTTGAGTATTTGGTGAGTTATTTTTAGCTGCAGTGGGCGCTATACAGTCTAAGAGTGATTTTTTGGAGTGAATTTTCAGAGAGATAAGTTTAGGGAGTCGAGAGGAGTCGGGACTAGTTGTAATATCAGCCCGTTTCAGGGTAGGTTACAGCAGTTCATAGCACTGTTTGCCAGGCAGGTGTGTGCCAGTGCTGTGCAAGTGTTTGTCACAGCATTTGGTGTAATCTAGCTCAGCCAATCCTTTTGGGCTAGTAGCATTGTCTGATTGTCATCTGAGTAGCCCGCCTGTGAAGCTAGCTACACTGCCTGTGTATCTCAATTTTTACTGCATCTAACCCAGTTAATAGTTTTGGACCTAGGAGCAGTGTTTGCACGTCAGCAGAGTAGCCCGCCTGTGAAACTAACTACACCGCCTGTGTATCTCAATTTTTACTGCATCTAACCCAGTTAATAGTTTTGTGCCTAGGGGTAGTGTCTGCATGTCAGCAGAGTAGCCCGCCTGTGAAACTAACTACACCGCCTGTGTATCTCAATTTTTACTGCATCTAACCCAGTTAATAGTTTTGTGCCTAGGAGCAGTGTCTGCATGTCAGCAGAGTAGCCCGCCTGTGAAACTAACTATACCGCCTGTGTATCTCAATTTTGACTGCATCTAATCCAGTTAATATTTTTGGGCCTAGGAGCAGTCTCTGCACGTGATTAGAGTAGCCCGCCTGTGAAACTAACTACACCACCTGTGTATCTCAATTTTGACTGCATCTAGTCTAGTAAATAGTTTTGGGCCTAGGAGCAGTGTCTGCTCGTCAGCAGAGTAGCCCGCCTGTGAAACTACACCGCTTGTGTATCTCTATTTTTACTGCATCTAATCCAGTTAATATTTTTGGGCCTAGGAGCAGTGTCTGCTCGTCAGCAGAGTAACCCGCCTGTGAAACTAACTATACCGCCTGTGTATCTCTATTTTTACTGCATCTAATCCAGTTAATAGTTTTGGGCCTAGGAGCAGTGTCTGCATGTCAGCAGAGTAGCCCGCCTGTGAAACTAACTACACCGCCTGTGTATCTAAATTTTTACTGCATCTAACCCAGTTAATAGTTTTGGGCCTAGTACCACAGTTTGGCCACTCAGTTCTGCTCGGTTTTCATCCATCGGTTGTTGTGCCAACAACAACATATACAGAGTTGCTAATTAGTTAAGCTGCTGGTGGAAAGGTTGTGTCCATGGGGTAGGTGGAAAAGCAACAGTAACATCTGCAGAAGAAAGACCATCCAGCCAAAGTAAGATGTCTACTTCTTTTCGTGGACAATCTGATATGATCCCTTTCTTACGACCATCGCTACAAGCATCGCCAAAAATTCCAGATGAGGCACAAAAACAGCAGGTGCTTGAACGGATATCAAATGCTCGTTCAAGTGGGCTCTTCTCCATGTCAACTTCAACATCACAGCTACTCCAGTCCTCAGAGTTGTCACCCCAATCACACTTGCTTCCTCACAGCTCCCAAGTCTCCAGCCGCCTGTCTGAGCATGGGGTAACACACATGGTTAAGTCTGTAGAGCTGTTTACGCATACTATAGCCTGGGAATCAGAGGTCTGCTCCAGAGCTTCTGTGAATCCAGACAAGGAAATGATCTGCACTGATGCCCAGAATCTTTGTGAGTCGGATCCAGGTCCAGATGAAGAAGGTTCTGAGCATAATGTAGACCCTTGTTCCCAAACTGTAACTCCTATTGGTGGAGACAATGAAGAAGATGATGAAGAGACTGAGATATCTGATTGGAATGAAAACTTGACTTTTCGGTCAGGGCAGGAAGAGGTTGGCTCTGAGGACGACGAGTGTGAGAACACACAGGATGATGATGATGATGAGGTTGTAGACCCCACTTACTGTCAACCCCCAGTCCGCTAGTCCATGAGGTCAGCAGAGGAGGTGGAGGAGGATGCTAGTGACGAGTCTGACGACGAGGTAACGTTGCGCCTTCCTGGACAGAGAAGGAGTACTGGAAGCACTCAACAACTGCATCCTCAACCCCATCTGTGCCTAAGACCAGAAGTCATGGTGGCTTTTCAGGTCACACGGGCTCTAAGCCTTGCATAGCCTGGGCATTTTTTGACATTGCAAAGGATGACCCAACTCATGTTGTCTGTAAGATTTGTCAACAAAATCTCAGTAGAGACCAAAAAATGACTAGCTTCAGTACTTCATGCATAAACCGTCACAAGGATAAGAGGCATAAGTTGCAGTGGGAAGCTCACTGTGCTACAATGCAGCCTAGTGGGCCGGGTCAAACACCGTCTGCCTCATCAAGTGCATCCGCGTCCTCTTCATCCTCTGTGACTGTGGGGACAGCAGTCGCACATGGTTTTGGACGCAGACCTTACACCTCTTTACCCGAAACAGCCAGTGTGACTGGCAGGTCGTCAGGATATTTGCAAGTGGAAACACCTGCTGTTGTTGAGCGCTCACTGACATTGAGACCACATTTTGATCAAGGCAACATTACATCTACGCCTGCACCTTCCTCACAGACCAGCAGTTTGCCGGGGACACCTTACTCAACTCCGTCTAAGCACGGCAGCCAGCCCTCAGTCCCTCAAATGTGGACAAGTAAAAGACCATTTCCTCCTAACCATGACAAAGCTAAGAGGTTGAATTTCTCCATCAGCAAGCTGTTGGCAACAGAAATGCTGCCTTTCCGCCTGGTGGACACAGAGGATTTTCGAGACCTTATGTCCGTCGCAGTGCCCCAGTACCAGATGCCCAGTCGCCACTACTTCTCAAAGAAAGCTGTGCCTGCGCTACACCAGCATGTCGCACACAACATCACCGCTTCCTTGAGAAACTCTGTGTATGACAGGGTGCATTTCACCACAGACACTTGGATGAGTAGACATGGACAGGGGTGTTACATGTCGGTGACTGGGCACTGGGTAACTACGGCGACATCAGGAGAAGAGGCTGCTGTCCAAGTCTTGCCATCCCCACGAGTTGCTCATCGATCCTCTGTATCTAGAAGTTCCTCCACTGCTTCTGCCTCCTCAACCTCCTCTTGGTCCTCCACCTGCACCCAAAGCCTGTCTGGTAATGCCACCCACGTTGTAACTGTGCAGAAGGAATCCTACACACCTCCTCACTATGCTGTCACCAGGGCTCAAAGGCATCAGGCAGTGTTTACATTGAAATGTCTGGGAAATGTGAGTCACACAGCTGAGTTGTTGTCAGCTCAAGAGACCGAGTTCCATCAATGGTTGTCTCCACTCAACCTGCAGCCAGGGAAGGCTGTGTGCAACAATGCTGCAAACCTGGGTGCGACCCTTCGCCGGGGCAATGTCACACACGTGCGTTGTATGGCTCACATTTTGAACCTGGTTGTCCAGCAATTTTTATCCCACTATCCTGGACAAGATGGGCTTCTGCAGAGGGCACGGTCGCTGTGTGCTCACTTCCGCACTTACATCTCTGCAGAAGACGTTGGGCCTGCCAGTTCACCAGATGTAATGCGATGTACCCACATGGTGGAATTCAACTCTGCACATGTTGCAGTGACTGTAGCAGCACTGACGAGCCCTGGTGCAATACATAATGACGTATAGCCTGTGCTAACGAGATCAAGAGGTGGGGCAAATCACGCTGCAGGAGTAGTCTCAGATCAGGGACCTATGCACCCTTCTGCACAGCTTTGAAATAGCAACGAAGATGTTTAGTGCTGACGATGCCATTATCAGCATGACCATTCCGGTGATTTACATGCTGGAGCACACGTTACACATTGTTTGGAGTCAGGTGGTGGAACAAGAGGAGGAGGAGGAACAGGAGGAGTCGTATGAGGAAGGGATAATATCTCCAAGGTCAAAAAGGTTGGCAGCACCAAGGCGGCTGGCATTGGAGGCTGGGGGAGAGGGATTACCGAGGGCGCATGGTAGCAGCCAAAGTGTTGAGGAAGGTGCAGGAGGTGAGGAAGAAGTGTGGGACAAACTGGCGCTGGGCATGGAAGACTCATCAGATGAGGGAGACCTTGATCAAATTTCTGTTGTGCGAGGTTGGGGGGAGAGGGCAGAAGAAGGAAGCATGATTCTCACCTCGCCACCACCAAGACAACAAGGACTTGGTCCTCCTGGATGCGCAAGACACATGAGTGCCTTCTTGCTGCACTACCTGCAACATGACCGACTACTGGGTTGCCACACTCTTAGATTCCCGGTATAAAAGGAAATTTGGCAAAATAATTCCTGCCATAGAAAGGGATTCACGCATGCTGGAGTATCAGCAGAGACTGTTACAGAATCTAACATCTGCTTTTCCACAAAACATCAGTGGTGCACGTAGTCATTCTCTGAGTTCTAACTTGCCAAACATGCGACTTAACGAGTCATCACTCAAACCGTAATAGTAACATCATATCTGGGGGTAACAGCAATATTTTCCAATCGTTTCAAGATTTTTTTAGACCATCTTTTGCAAGGCCACAGGAGACAAGAAGTCTGACGCACAGCCAACGCCTAGAGATGATGGTACAAGAGTATCTCCAAGTTAACATCTATACCATGACTGTGGAACTGGACCCCTGCTCATTTTGGGCTTCCAATCTTGAAAAATGGCCTGAGCTCGCCACTCATGCCTTGGAGATCTTGTCGTGCCCCGCAGCCAGCGTTCTCTCTGAACGTGTGTTCAGCGCTGCTGGTGGTGTGCTGACAGATAAGCGCACGCGGCTGTCCAGTGACAATGTAGACAGACTAATGTTCATCAAGATGAACAAATCCTGGATCCACAAGGACTTTTCTACCCCTGTGTCATCTTGGGGAGACTAAAAGCTTGATGATTTTTGAAAATCACCTCACCAACCGTTTTAAAAAACTCTGGCTAAATTGATGCCACTTAAGTGGTGTCTGTGGTCGAATTTTTGGAAAAAATGGAGACTCTTTATTTAGTCCCCTTGCTTGCTGAGTTTTACATGATGTTGCTATCGTCAATTCCAGGTGGGTGGGTTTGTCTGCAGAGTTGTTTACTCATACTATGGCCTGGGATTCAGAGGTCTGCTCCAAAGCTTCAGTGTCTGCTAGTCAGCAGAGTAGCCCAGCCACCCACCGCCTGCACTATTTTTAATGGCATCTGGCCCTGGAAATCCTTTTGGGCCTAGTAGAATTTGGTGCTACTCAGCAGCGTACTTCACCCATGAAGCAAGCTACACCGCCTGTTTACCTAACTACTATTTTGTAACGGCATTTAGCCCAGGAAATCCTTTTGGGCCTAGTAGAATTTGGTGCTACTCAGCAGCGTACTCCACCCATGAAGCAAGCTACACCGCCTGTTTACTTAACTACTATTTTGTAACGGCATTTAGCCCAGGAAATCCTTTTGGGCCTAGTAGAATTTGGTGCTACTCAGCAGCGTACTTCACCCATGAAGCAAGCTACACCGCCTGTTTACCTAACTACTATTTTGTAACGGCTTCTTGCCCAGGAAATCCTTTTGGGCCTAGTAGAATTTAGTGCTGCTCAGCAGCGTACTTCAACCACAAGGCAAGCTACACCGCCTGTTTACCTAACTACTATTTTGTAACGGCCTCTAGCCCAGGAAATTCTTTTGGGCCTGGTAAAATTTGGTGCTACTCAGCAGCGTACTTCGCCCATGAAGCAAGCTACACCGCCTGTTTACCTAACTACTATTTTGTAACGGCATCTAGCCCAGGAAATCCTTTTGGGCCTAGTAGAATTTGGTGCTACTCAGCAGCGTACTTCACCCATGAAGCAAGCTACACCACCTGTTTACCTAACTACTATTTTGCAAGGACATCTAGGCCAGGAAATCCTTTTGGGCCTAGTAGAATTTGGTGCTACTCAGCAGCGTACTTCACCCATGAAGCAAGCTACACCGCCTGTTTACCTAACTACTATTTTGTAACAGCATCTAGCCCAGGAAATCCTTTTGTGCCTAGTAGAATTTAGTGCTACTCAGCAGAGTACCCCACCCATGAAGCAAGCTACACCACCTTCTTTCTTTCTCAATCTAAACCCTCGGTTCTGGGGTGTCCACTCTCCCTCCAGCTTTCTCCTTCTCACAGGTGGACTACCGCCTGTTTTCACACTGTATCGAATCTTTTGGGCCCAGGTATAAGAAGTCGTCGAGGTAATGGATAATATGTGCCGCCTTACAAACGTCCATGATGACACATTTGAGGAAGCAACTAAACGCCTCAAATAGTGAGCAGGATATGGAGCAACCCATGGGCAAACAGCGATCTATGTAGTATGCTCCTTCAGAGAAGCAGCCCAATGGGATGACACTATTCACAGGTAGTAACCGGAACGCCCCCTCAATGTCTGTTTTAGCCATTAGGGTGCCCCTTACCAACTGCTTGACCCGCCTGATTGCCTCATCAAAGGAGGTACAGTACATAGTACTGTACTTGGTTCCGCGTCGATGTTGTCATTTACTGACCTGCCCCTTGGATATGAGAAATGGTGGATTAGTCTGAATGTATTGGGTTCACTTTTTGGCACAACTCCCAACGGGGGTACCACTACGTCTTCTAAGGAAAGTGTTCTGAATGGACCCGCCGCCATTCTACCTAAAGATATTTCTTTTTTTTTTTTTTTGTCAAGACGTCTGGGTGTTGGTAGAGTGATTTTAGATTTTTACTCCAGCCTTTCTTGATTTTAGAAGGGCATGACATGCCTATATCTGTGTCTCCTCCTCCTTTTACTCCTCCACCTCTTTTCTTTTCACATGACTATATGTAGTTGTGACTTTTCCATGTGTTTGTTGTGTCTTCTGAGCAGTTTGTCAGCTTTTGGACACCTTTTAAGGTGTTTTCTATGTGTTTTCCATGTGTTTGTATGTGCTTGTGTTTGCCTGCCATTGGTTTCAATATGGTTCGACGGAGTTCGTCGAACGTTCGACGAACATTCATCGAACACGTCCCTGTTCGACGAACCGAACCGAACCCGAACACTAGGGAGGTGGCTCAACACTAGTAAGGACCCAGAACTGTTCGGGTTCACCTATCTTTATAGCAGAACTGACTGAGTCTCCTAGCATCCAGCAGCTATTCCTTCCCAGGACTGAATCTCCTTCCAACCAGACATCACTTATCTGCTGGATCCAGAGGAGAAAGCACCTTTAATACTTCTTATTTGTATATGCAAAGCACTTGTGTAGTACTGAGTGTACAGTGATCAGAAAGACAGAGACAGTAACAGGTCTTTGCTTTTTGTACGGGGACTCTGACTGTGTCTTAAAGCACTCTTGCTGTTTCTGCCACTGCAGAATACAACATGGACCACCCAGACGTTTATCATCTATTAGTGGTCCAGAAGTAGTTAAGAGGGTTATTTTTTGTAATTATTACATTATATGACCAAAACGTATTAAATTATGACTAGTATAACAAAAATGTTGCTCTAATATCCAAAATTGACTATAAATTGTGAAAAATCACTTTTTATACTGAGCCTGGACATTACTTATTTTCGTACTGGTGACAGGAAATTTGTTTTTGCATTTCCATGTGTACATTTCATTCTGCATATTGCTCTGCTTTATTTATTTCCTTTGTTAATGATTTTCCAAACCACTGACTTCTGTACTACATTTCAGAAGCTGCCATTATTGCTAAATGTAAGGCTATTGCTAACCTTGTTGACTTTAATGCCTTATTCTGAATAAAACACAAAGCATTCATTTTGATAAGCCCTGTAATGCCATTTTCGATAGTAAGAAGCACTCTATAGTCAGCTTATTTATTTTAATAACAGCATGTTTTTACTTTTCTATAGTTATTCACAATATGTATTCTTTAAAAGCTGCTTATTGTTATAGCCAGAAAGCTTGAGTACCTGCGGATTGGGTCATATTTTTTGGGTAGAACAAGGCAACATGCAGTGCTATTCTTCCTTTTTAAAAGCTGTACGCTATTTGTGTCATCGGAACTGTTATTATATCTTGGTTTTAGTTTATTACAAAAAACATTTTGCAAATATGCACAGAGACTAAGAGGTTTTGAAATGGATCACTAAATTTTTCCTCTAAGGGTTAAACATGTTTAATGTTGATAAACTCTAGACATCTCTAAGGCTGGTTTCACATTTGCGGTTGTGCCCACAGCGTTTCGGATGCATACATCCGCATGCATCTTGATTTCCTATCTTTTACATTGTAGACGCAGGTGCATGCATTAGCCCGTGTTTGCTTACGCATGCGTATTTTCACGGTGTGCGGCTGGGCGCGGCAGATGCATCATGTTAGAACCTTTGTGGCTGCAAATTCCCACAGTCATACGCATGCAGAAGCTTGCGGACAGAGTGCATCAAATAAACGCATGACAGTTTATGGGAACGCATATGTACGCAAGTGCTTGCGATCGCTTGCGTTTGCGTATGCATGCGTTCTTCTGAGTAAACATGTCTAGGAACTTGTTTGAAGCCACCCCCAAACAAAGGTAATAAAAGAAGGTGTAGGCAGTGGAAGTCCATTACTCTCAAGACTCTGGAAGCGATACAAGCCTTGTAAGTATACAAGCTATATGTCTGCCTGTCTGTTTTTCTTCCTGCAGTCTGTAATCATTTCTTTGTCTCTTGCAGCATTCCTCATCATGTCCTCCAGTGCTGAGCAGACCAGAGGGAGCAGAGGAGGGATTCATAGATAACGACCTCCTCAACACCCTGGTGCAGGAGCGAGTTCCTTTGTGGGACACCCGCGAGCAGCAGCACTCGGGCACTGTGGTGATTCGGCAGCTGTGGAATGAGGTGGCCCAAGCGCTGATGGATGACTGGGACAACACCAAGTCACGGTTGTGTGATCCCTGCCTAAAGTGTATTGTTCAACAATTTTTTTTCCTTATTCACAGTGATCAAAGTCAAAGCCCGTTGGCGTTCGATGAAGGATCGCTGAGAGGACCTGAGACAGGAGATCCAAGTTCGCAGTGGTGCTGCAGCAAGGATCAGGATATATAAGAATCACCAGTTGCTGTCTTTCCTGAGGCTTGTCCTTGCTCAGAGAACATAAGTATTTTTTTTGTTATATTCCATTGTGTTGTATTTGCTAATCTGAATTTTTCTATTCCACAGGTGTTAGTGCTTTTACAATTGTAATTTTTTGGTAGTAATGTTTTTCTTTTATTTTCACAGAACTTGTAGTAGCACCCTCGAACCTGGATCGTCCTCTGGAGTGGTCCCTCATCGAACTGCCACAAACCAGTACCAGCCATCCACCAGCAAAGCAGCAAGTGGGTCGGCGTCACAGGCTCGAGAACAGGCAGCTGGTCCTTCAAGTGTTCCCCTGTCACAGTAGGACAACATGTATAAAAAGTATCATGTGATCAAAATACAACTTGCCTAATAATTCTGCACACATTATATTTAGGACAGTTTTTAAGCTAAGCAAAAAAGGGGAAAGTATTAAGTACATTGCAGAACAATAATAATTATGACAGGCATTAATGTTTAAATATTACGTACCTTAGTGTCACCAGCAGACGTTCCTCAGCAGGAATTGCTCTATGGAGCTGGGTGTCCTGCCTCCTGATGGCTCCTTGTACACGGTCCTGCAATTTCATAAAGCTGTCTTGAGACATTCTCGTGTACTCAAAATATTTCTGAAGGTTTTCACGGAGCTCACTGAATAAGGAGTGGTAGGCTCCACGGCTCTGTCGTAGTTCAAGAATCAGGCGCTGCCAAAAGCGCCGACGCCGTCTTCTCTGTTTTTCTCTTTTCCATTCTTGCTCACAAGTAAGCAAAAGGAAAGAAACAAGTTGACATCCAAATCCAGATTCCGATAGAAACTCTCCATGAGAAGATCCATCTTGACACAGGATACAGGAGCAAAATGTGAGGATTTAATCTGTACAAGGGTTTATATAGAGAAAACCCATGAGCCACGCCCATTTGGCGTGGCTTGTTTCAAGGAAATTCTTCTTAAAACAATTTTTCCTATCAAACGCATGCGCATAAAAACACAAACGCATGCAAAAACGCATGCAAACAATTGCATACATTGTTTTTTTTATCCGTCATGCGTAAGTTGACGGAAAAAAAACACAGCGTTATCATGCCTTTGCATGCATTTTGCATTTCATTTGCGGTTGCGGACGAGACGCTGCAGACTCAACCGCAAATGTGAACCTAAGGCGGTCATTTAGGAGCGCTGGGAAGGCAGCCCCTGGGATAAGGGAAGTGCCAGGAATCGCCTCAGCTCCAACCGAAAACCTCTAAAGGAGGATAGACAGAGGTTTAAAGTTAGAAATCGGTCACAGGAGCGCTGAAAGAAGACACTGACACTGGATAAAGTTTAGCCACAACGTGTTTCAACTGACATGCCGTCTTCATCAGGTGGGAGTTTATTGATGGTAGTAAGGAGGCAGTATTTAAATGAAAGACAGCCAATCACGTAAGAGTTGACATTGTCAGTTCAAATTTAAAGGAACAGTTCCATATAATGCAAGTGGTCACCTAATATGGCTATGGGCTAGTAATAAACAATAAAATAACAGTAAGGAACCTTTTAATAAATATAATAAAATCAATTAGAACAATTAAAACAATAAAAAGTGAATAATGCTTGATAAAAAAAACCTGGATGAAAAAGTCAGACCTATAGTACTAAAAATAAAAAAGTATGGATATTTATCTGGTTGCTTTCTCTATCATTAAGTTCAGTCCTTCGGGGGCCAGCGTGCCAAGCTTAAATATCCAAAAGCTCTCTCTATTTATCAAGCTACTAAGATGATCTGCCACGGTGTTGGGTATGTGATCAATGATTGTCAATTTTAGCGTTTTTATACTTTTCTGGTGTACCATTAGGATATGCTTGGTGAGACTATGAAGAAGAAACCCATTTTGAATATTCTGGCGATGTTTGCTAAGCCTAGCATGCATGGTTTGTATGGTATGGCCTACATATTGTAGACCGCAACCACATTCAATCAAATAAAACACATCCCCACCCATCCCAGCACGATATTTTGTAGGAATCGTACTCTACGGAATCTTGTTGCACCTCGTAATACCACGTTAATCCCAGCCTCTTCTTCATTTTATCAAACGTCTGTGAACCCTGGCTGTTTCTCATGTAGATCCTCTAAATGTCTCTGTTGCACTTCTATTCTGAATGGGGCATGAGCATTTAAATCAAACACCACAGGTACTACTTATAAGATTAACTTCCATGTCAACTGTCAGTCCACTTATGTGGTTTATTTGATTGAATGTGGTTGCGAAAGAAAAAAAAACATGTGACATGCTGTGATCTGTGCTGTGTGACACAGCACCAATCACAGACATCACAATGGGTGGGGTGATCGCGATGTCACCTTACCTAATTAACCTTTTTGGAGCTGATTGGCTGAACAATAGTTTCTGGCCAAACAGCACCAATGGGGTTAATCTAAAATAGCGATCACAGCCCTGCATTTTTGTCTCAGATTTGGTGTGCAGAGCAGTTGTATAGCCCTTCTGTGTACCTGATTCAAAGATTCATTGGGGGCCAGTATGATCCCCCTGTGATCTCCTGCCTCCGGTTCCAGCATCCTCCATGGTTGGGGTTTATTGCTGTGCTGTGTGATGCCCCCGGACCCTGCATCCCTGTTTCAGTACCCCCCCCCCCCCCTCACAATTGAATTTTTAGTGCAATTTTTTCTCATGTGGGTGACATGCTGTACAGAGCATTAGTGGTCTTCCTGTGTCCGCAGCTCTCTGATCAGTATTGCTGCTGATCAGAGACTGCATCATAGAAAAATTAGTTGGCGCACCACAATGATATCAAATAAATAAATATATATTGGGGGTGCAAAACAATGGCTAATATGCAGAGCAGATAATAAACAAGAAAAGAAAAGCCACTATAATGTATGCACACCACCAAAAGTTATAATAAGTCACACAAGCTTTATTGGTAACATATAAAAACAATTAAAACCATACACACAAAACTCCCTCCATATACGTGTGCCCAACACTGCCCAATACACAATACTTCCATATAGTAGTGGAAAACATCAAATATGGCAGATAATCAAATAGTATACACACAAGTAATTACTGGCAAAGCCGCCCTGTCCTGATCAGCAAAAGATATATCTGTCAATAGCAAAACCCTGTCAGGCTGCAGCTTACCCACAGAAAATAGTCCTCCTGGTATATAATGAGTAGGGCACATGCAAATACGGCCAAATAATTACCCCAAATAGGAAAAAGGAACGGCTGTCACCCGTCCTGAGCATAAGAGGGGAACATGCTGCGGCAGCTAGAAGGTGATCCAGACAGAAGGCTCACAAAATATAGAGACAGTATAGCAAGAACTGGGCAGCCAGCAAGTGAAGGGCAATGGAGGGAGAGCCCTACGCTGTCTTGAACAGCGATACGCGTAGGGCTCTCCCTCCGTTGCCCTTCACTTGCTGGCTGCCCAGTTCTTGCTATACTGTCTCTATATTTTGTGAGCCTTCTGTCTGGATCACCTTCTAGCTGCCGCAGCATGTTCCCCTCTTATGCTCAGGACGGGTGACAGCCGTTCCTTTTTCCTATTTGGGGTAATTATTTGGCCGTATTTGCATGTGCCCTACTCATTATATACCAGGAGGACTATTTTCTGTGGGTAAGCTGCAGCCTGACAGGGTTTTGCTATTGACAGATATATCTTTTGCTGATCAGGACAGGGCGGCTTTGCCAGTAATTACTTGTGTGTATACTATTTGATTATCTGCCATATTTGATGTTTTCCACTACTATATGGAAGTATTGTGTATTGGGCAGTGTTGGGCACACGTATATGGAGGGAGTTTTGTGTGTATGGTTTTAATTGTTTTTATATGTTACCAATAAAGCTTGTGTGACTTATTATAACTTTTGGTGGTGTGCATACATTATAGTGGCTTTTCTTTTCTTGTTTATTATCTGATCAGAGACTGCACCACAGGACTTTTTCATTTTTCAGTTAGCTAGCGTAGCAGATGTCGCAGTGTAAGCAATATTTGATTTTTTTTTAGAAAAAATAATATCAGTAGTTAGTACAGCGTAGTCTTAGAGGTAGCGTAGCCGGCGTCACAGTGTTAGTAATGACCAATCTTGTTTTAGAAAAAGAAATTGTCCAGAGCTGTTTTATAGGTAGCAAGGTAGCACGTTAGTATAGCCAGCGTCACAGTGTTTGGTGACGACTGATCTTGTTTTAGAGAAGAAAAATTTGTACAATGTAGTTTCAGTGGTAGAGAGATAGCATGTTAGTATAGCCATGTTATATGCAGACAGCTGGGGGCTGATATTCATAACCTAGGAAGGGTCCATGGTTATTGGCTACAAACACCAGCTCACAGCCTCCCCAGAAATGGCGCATCTCTAAGATGCGCCGATTCTTGCACTTAGCCTCTCTCTTCCCACTGCGGTCATTTTTTGAGGGGCTCCTCTACAGTGCTGTGCAAATTCATTGGGACAAAGCAAAAAAACACATATTTTTGAATATTTAATAATAAAATGTTATAATGTACTATTACATGCTCACTCTGAAAATTACCTTTTTCCACTGGCTAGTTGACCAAGATTTATTTATTATATATTAAAACTGGTTTGAATCACTGACTGGTAAAGAACTTACAATTTTACTTAAAAAATGGTTTATCCCAATTAATTTGCACAGCACTGTATTTTAATAGCCAGTAAAGGCTACATATACAGCTGCGGGCTGATATTCATAGCCTAGGAAGATCCATGGGTATTAACCCCTTGCTAAGCTATAAACATCGGCCCCCAGTCGCTGGCTTTCCCTCTCTCGAGCAAAAAATTGCGCGGGAGCCCACGCCATTTTTTCCCCCTAAAAGATTATTTTATTAAATATATACAAGTCCCATAATTTGCACACACACTGTACTAATTGTATTGGTCACTGACATCTATATATCTAACTATTCTGCATGGATTTACTGTATGTAAACAATGTCTTCTATCCTGTCAGCTCCTGCAGTGATTTTACAGAAGCTGACAAATGAATTAGCGACTACTCTTACATATATCTCTCTATGCAACATAAAGACATATATATAGCTCATATAAGCTCATGTTAAAATTTCATTGCATACGGATGCCATACGGATGTCGCACGGTTACTTGATGCGAGGAAATTGCATAATTGCATTGCAAACGGATTACACACGGATCACTATTCGGAGAACATTGGTGCTATTCACGGCCATTAAAATCGGACCGATTTTTTATACACTAAGTGTGACTCCAGCCTTACACATACATGCCTGGGGTTTTGGAAAAAAAGTGCCCATTTGTCAAGAAGACGTAGTAACATAGTAACATAGTTAGCAAGGCTGAAATAAGACATTTGTCCATCCAGTTCAGCCTATATTCTGTTAGAATAAATCCCCAGACCTACATCCTTCTAAAGAACCTAATAAATGTATGAGTTACAGTTATATGATGTCCTTATCTTGACCACCATACACCGTGATAACATATCCCTTGTCACTGTTCATGGGACTACAACATAAATTCCAAAGCCAGATTGTATCTTGAATTACAAATGGTAAATGGTAGGGTATAGATCTTTCAGATCAAATCCTCCAACTATACAGTGCCATGCAAAAAGCCAAAGTATGGTATAAAAAATAGGCTGTGCAGATTGTACAGATGGCACTGTACAATGCTTTTGTGCTGTTCCGATCTGCAGTTAATACAGGGACCTTCCTTCAGTTTCAGAAAGTAGTCATCAAGGCCCTAATATTTGGCACTCAGGAAGGTGAGGGTCCCAGTACTTCTTAAACTGATAATGCCCATATTGTCCTGGTCTACATTTCCCAGGAAAGGTTTCCCAAACAGCGAGGAAAGGACAATCACAAAAACATTGCAGAGTGCTCCAAGAGGGGAATCCAAAAGGACCCAATATATCCCTGTGAAACATAATCTGGGAAACCTGGTCTTTGCATTAATGATTGCTTCAAAGAATACCACTTATCCACAAATTAATAAAATTAGTTTTTACCCTGTTGATGCAACACACTTATATAATCTGATGTACTACGCACAGCTTACACATACCGCCACAACCAAAAGCAATGTAGTCATTACTATAAAACTATGTCTCTAGATAAATTCCTTCAAAAGTTTAGTTTCCAAAATGGGAACACTTGTGGGAGATTTCCACCTTTTAGGCACATTAGGGGCTCTGCAAATGCGACATAACGCCTGCAGACCATTCCATCAATGTCTGCAATCCAAAACATCACTCCTTCCCTTCCGAGCCCTGTCGTGCACCCAAACAGTGGTTTTCCTCCACATATGGGATATCAGCGTACTCGGTAGAAATTGCACAACAACTTTAGCAGTCCATTTTCTCCTCTTACCTTTGTGAAAATAAAAAAATTAGGGCTAAAAATCATTTTGGGGAAAAAAATGTATTTTTTTATTTTTACGACACAACATTATAATTTTCTGTGAGCCACTTGGAGGATCACGGTGCACAACACATATCTAAAGAACTTCATTGGGAGGTCTAGTTTCCAAAATGGGGTCACTTGTGGGAGATTTCCACCGTTTAGGCACATTAGGAGCTCTGCAAATGCGACATGATGGCTGCAGACCATTCCACCAAAGTCTGCAATCCAAAATGTCACTCGTTCCCTTCCGAGCCCTGCCGTGCGCCCAAACAGTGGTTTTCCTTCACATATGAGATATCAGCATACTGGTAAGGACCGGCGGAACGCACCAAGTATAGATGGTATGAAACTAGGTGCGTTCGCAGTCCGAGGTCCACCGTGCAGTTAAAGACCCTGCTGCTAGTAAGACGGACTATATGGCGGTACTAAGTATACACACAAGGGTTAACTTCACCCTGCGTGAAGGAAGCGATCCTGTTGTGTCACAGGACCGCAGTACCGCACATAGAGCGCGAGCAAGAAGTCAGCGAACTCAACCCCTACTCAGGATTGAAGTCCGATTAGACACTTGCTGGCACAACACCGCAACTGGGTGTGTAAGGAAACTAATGAATAGAATATAAAGGCACGAGAGTGCGTGCGGTGCCGCACTGACGGACGCCACTAACCACCCAGGCTTGGGTAAGGAAAGCGCAGAGGAAGCGAATGGCGCCGTACTGGCGGACACAGCAACTGGACGCTGTGATGTGTGTTACGTGCAGATGGCTAGTCGGGCGCTAGATAGCTACCATCATCCGCGAGCAGTCAACAACACTAGGGAGGGATACTTAGGAGCTTTCATCCATCGACATACATCCATCTACACACACACATTATCAAGACAATACTAGCGCATGGCCGTGCGGTCATTCGCAGTTTATATAGTTGCAGCACAGGAAGCTGCTACAGAAGTTTTGCCCTTTCAGGACCTGCCAGGAGGACCAATGGGATGTGCTGCAGTACCTGAGCATGTGACCCTCGATCTCCAACGGGAGATCTTGCCCTGGGCATGCTCAGTGTGTGTAAATAAGGACTTAGTCCCAGAGAAGCTCGCTCGCCGCAGATCAGTGCAGGGTACAACAGGAGAGCCAGAAAAGGCAGCAGTAACCCTCTGCACAGAATCAGTCCCCGCGAGACGCTGGGAGCGACGCCTCCGCTGAGCAGAGCCCACTGCGGCCGAAGCAGAATGGGAGACCGCAGCAGACACGGATCGAGATTCCCCCTGTGCAGCAGAGGAAACTCGACTCCTAACATTACCCCCCCTCGTAGGGCCCCCCCCCTCCTTGGGCCTCGCTACGTTCGAAGGCAGCAATAAGCTGTGGAGCCCGAATGTGCTCAGCAGGCTCCCAGGACCTATCCCCAGGACCGTACCCCTTCCAGTCCACCCAAAAATTTTTTTTGCCACGTACCACCTTGCACCCCAAGATAGCGTTCACCTCGAAATCGTCCGTAGATGAACCCGATGTCCCGGCAGATGACTCATAAAACCGGGACATGTATACGGGTGATACCAAGGCGTGGAGGAAGGGCCAGACGGTAGACCACAGGATTAACCTGTTCGAGGACCTTGAAGGGACCCAAGTAGCGAGGAGCAAATTTAGTGGACTCAACTCGCAGCCTGATGTTATGGGCGGAGAGCCACACCAAGTCGCCAGGAGCAAAGGTCGGGGCGGGGCGCCGATGAGCATCGGCGGAGGACCTCATTCTCTCCTTAGAGGCCCGAATGGCATCCTGAGTGCGGTCCCAAATATCCCGAGCCTCCACAGCCCATTCTGCCACCCTGGAGTCTGCGGAAGACACGGGCATAGGCACAGGTACCCGTGGATGCTGACCATAGTTGAGGAGGAATGGAGTTTGTCCAGTGGAGCCGGCTATGGCGTTGTTCAGCGCAAACTCTGCCCATGATAGCAAGGCTGCCCAGTCATCCTGCCTGGCTGAAACAAAATGTCGCAGGTATGTGACCAAGGTCTGGTTGGCCCTCTCTACCAACCCATTCGTCTCGGGATGATAAGCGGAAGAGAGATTCAACTCAATACTGAGAAGACGACACAGCTCTCTCCAGAACCGAGACGCAAACTGGGGACCCCGGTCACTGACAATTTTGTTAGGCATACCATGTAGGCGGAAGATGTGCTTCATGAACAACGCAGCCAAGGCCCGTGCAGAAGGTAACCGTGGTAGCGGCACCAAATGCACCATTTTCGAGAAATGATCGGTGATGACTAGAGTTGAGCGACCTTGACCTTTTTAGAGTCGAGCCGGGTTTCGCGAAACCCGACTATCTCAAAAGTCGGGTCGAGTGAAATCGGCCGATTATGACGTAAAGTCGGGATCGACCGAAACACGAAACCCAATGCAAGTCAATGGGGCAGCATAGTCGGCAGTGAGTGGGGGCCAGGAAAACACCTAGAGTGCCCATTTTAATGTCAAAACCATCCATTCTTCTTAATGAAGCTTGTCAAGCGTAATTTACCTTATAATAATTGGAAGGCATTTGAAATTGGGGGTCATTTGGCTAAAGTTGTGGTGGGTAGGGCTGGTTCAAGTAATTAGTGGGCCCAGGAAATCTGGACCACGTCACGGCAGTGGAGCAGGGAGAGGTAAGTATTTCAACTTTGCAAGTGCTGTGAACCTGAGCAAGCAGGGGGGGCCCACTCGTTGGCATTGGCAGTGGCACAGGGCCCCTCAAAGTACAGCGGTGTGTTTGCACGGCGGGGGCGCCTCCCACCGGCAGCAACACTTTTGCGTACCATGAGAGGCCCTGTGCCAGTGACGTCGCCAACTAGTATTCCTCCCCCCACCTGATGAAGGAACCTGCACTTTCATCTGCACCTTCCTGTTTGTCCCCGTGTAAGGTGGTATGGTATGCGGGAAGGGGGACCTGACTTTCAGCAGGGTCACAATCTTGCAGTGTAGCGTGCACGGGAAATGTTGCGTTATGGGTCAATGTACCAGCAGACTCATCTATCACTGGCTGGGCAATGGGCAGGATGAGGAGGAAACACAGATATAGGCCCAAAGAATAAAGTGGGCTAAATGCAGTTCAAAATTGGTAACACAGGACTAATCAGGGGGCATTGCAGTGGAGGACAACTGGAATGAGAGGCTGACACAGAGAGTAGGCCCAAATCAGTAAGTAGTCGAAATGCAGTTCAAAATTGGCAACAGTAGTAAACAGGCGGCACAGCTTTGTTCAGTGGAGGAGAACAGCAAGGAGTGGCAGACACCGATAGTAGGCCCCAACCCAACTAGTAGGCCAAATGCAGTCTAACATTAACAACTACTTAACGAGCGCCTGAAAACGGAATTTCAGGACAGGAAACCAGGAGAACAGCAAGGAGCGGCAGACACCGATAGTAGGCCCCAAACCAACTAGTACGCCAAATGCAGTTGTTCCGTTTAACCACAATTTAATGAGAGCCTGAAGATAGAAGTTCAGGAAAGGCAACCTGGAGAACACCTTGGAGTGGAACACACCATCTCTCTACACCCCATACCCAATTTGTAGGCCTAATGCAGCGTAGTTTCCAACAACTACTAAACGAGAGCATGATGATCGAAGCATTGGCGAGGAAACCTGGGGAACACCTTGGAGTGGAACACACCATCTCTCTACAGTGGAACACACCATCTCTCTACACCCCATACCCAATTTGTAGGCCTAATGCAGCGTAGTTTCCAACAACTACTAAACGAGAGCCGGAAGATCGAAGCAATGGAGAGGAAACCTGGGGAACACCTTGGAGTGTAACACACCATCTCTCTACACCCCATACCCAATTTGTAGGCCTAATGCAGCGTAGTTTCCAACAACTACTAAACGAGAGCCGGAAGATCGAAGCAATGGAGAGGAAACCTGGGGAACACCTTGGAGTGTAACACACCATCTCTCTACACCCCATACCCAATTTGTAGGCCTAATGCAGCGTAGTTTCCAACAACTACTAAACGAGAGCCGGAAGATCGAAGCTCAGTAAAGGCAACCTGGAGAACACCTTGGAGTGGAACACACCATCTCTCTACACCCCATACCCAATTTGTAGGCCCAATGCAGCGTAGTTTCCAACAACTACTAAACGAGAGCCGGAAGATCGAAGCAATGGAGAGGAAACCTGGGGAACACCTTGGAGTGTAACACACCATCTCTCTACACCCCATACCCAATTTGTAGGCCTAATGCAGCGTAGTTTCCAACAACTACTAAACGAGAGCCGGAAGATCGAAGCAATGGAGAGGAAACCTGGGGAACACCTTGGAGTGTAACACACCATCTCTCTACACCCCATACCCAATTTGTAGGCCTAATGCAGCGTAGTTTCCAACAACTACTAAACGAGAGCCGGAAGATCGAAGCAATGGAGAGGAAACCTGGGGAACACCTTGGAGTGGAACACACCATCTCTCTACAGTGGAACACACCATCTCTCTACACCCCATACCCAATTTGTAGGCCTAATGCAGCGTAGTTTCCAACAACTACTAAACGAGAGCCGGAAGATCGAAGCTCAGGAAAGGCAACCTGGGGAACACCTTGGAGTGGAACACACCATCTCTCTACACCCCATACCCAATTTGTAGGCCCAATGCAGCGTAGTTTCCAACAACTACTAAACGAGAGCCGGAAGATCGAAGCTCAGGAAAGGCAACCTGGGGAACACCTTGGAGTGTAACAAACCCTCTCTCTACACCACGGAAGGGCTGATTCTTAGGAAGGAAGGCTGTCGGAAAGAAGCAGGGTGCGTCCGAGGGTGATTATATTCTTATTAGGTATATACTCACCCTCGGACGCGCCCTGCTTCTTTATTTGTAATGAATGTTTATTTGCAATGTGGTTTTGACTTACTCTATTTTTTTGGTAAATAATGATTTTATTATTTTCATTGTTTTGCATCTTCTTGGCAATAATATAAAGAAGACGCGACAGGACAACACTCGGTGGATGCCATATCTGTGATTAAAATTGAAAAAACCTTTCAGTTAACTACTTGCAGGAGAAAGTTATTGTATCTGGTGGCCATTTTTAGTACTGTACCAGATTTTTGTTGTATGTGTTTGTTTTTAATGTTAAAATGTCTGCATTTGATATCTCTCCAGTATTTTCTTTTTTATAAGCAAAATACTTATTTTTATATTTTCTGATGTTGGTTCCAGGGGTACACGGGCAGCAGTGGTGTGGTCAGTGGAGGCCTAGTGGAAGGAGTGACCGCAGACAGGCATCGAAGGCCTAAAATAATAACACATGGCTGTAGGCAATTTTAAATTGGTTACAGGGGTACACGGGCAGCAGTGGTGTGGTCAGTGGAGGCCTAGTGGAAGGAGTGACCGCAGACAGGCATCGAAGGCCTAAAATAATAACACATGGCTGTAGGCAATTTTAAATTGGTTCCAGGGGTACACGGGCAGCAGTGGTGTGGTCAGTGGAGGCCTAGTGGAAGGAGTGACCACAGACAGGCATCGAAGGCCTAAAATAATAACACATGGCTGTAGGCAATTTTAAATTGGTTCCAGGGGTACACGGGCAGCAGTGGTGTGGTCAGTGGAGGCCTAGTGGAAGGAGTGACCGCAGACAGGCATCGAAGGCCTAAAATAATAACACATGGCTGTAGGCAATTTTAAATTGGTTCCAGGGGTACACGGGCAGCAGTGGTGTGGTCAGTGGAGGCCTAGTGGAAGGAGTGACCGCAGACAGGCATCGAAGGCCTAAAATAATAACACATGGCTGTAGGCAATTTTAAATTGGTTACAGGGGTACACGGGCAGCAGTGGTGTGGTCAGTGGAGGCCTAGTGGAAGGAGTGACCACAGACAGGCATCGAAGGCCTAACATAACAAAAATGTCAATACAATGGTATTGTCAGTGGCAGGCATTGAAGGATGTCAGCGCATAGACTAAACATTGGTGGAGCTGTGAGATAATTTTGCAAGTGGTAGAGCACTGTTTGAGCTGGGGTGGGGGGAAACTGTCTTGTGGCCGGCGGTACAGGCCCAGGGCCCCTCATATTACAACGGTGTGTCTGACGTTGGGTGCGCACCACCACCGCCAGAGACACTTTATTGTACTAGGAGGGACCCAGTGGCAGTGCCGTCGACCAAAAGCGGGCTCACCCACCTCTTCAGACAAACTGCACTCTCACGGGTGCTGTCGCCAAGTGTCGATACCACGGCCCCGTGTGGGGAGTTTGGCCATTTAGTGAGGTGTAAACATGTCGTATGCTGGACAATCAGGTGCAGAAAATTACGAGATTGGAAAAGGCATTCAGAATAGTCCACAGGCAAGACCTTTTCATAGGAAAGCTAGGTGTCAGCCGGGCAAGGTGGGGCAAAAGATTTCGAAATCCAGTTGTGGTTCATTTTAATGAAGGTTAGATCATCTACATTTTGGGTAGCCAGACGAGTCCTTTTTTCTGTTAGTATTGAACCTGCAGCACTGAATACTCTTTCTGATAGGACACTAGCTGCCGGGCAAGCAAGCTCCTGCAATGCATATTCTGCCAATTCTGGCCAGGTGTCTAATTTTGATGCCCAGTAATCAAATGGGAATGACGGTTGAGGGAGAACATCGATAAGGGATGAAAAATAGTTTGTAACCATACTGGACAAATGTTGTCTCCTGTCACTTTGAATTGATGCTGCAGTACCTGTCCTGTCTGCAGTCATAGCAAAATCACTCCACAACCTGGTCAGAAAACCCCTCTGGCCAACGCCACTTCTGATTTCTGCCCCTCTAACTCCTCTGGTCTGCTGGCCCCTGCAGCTCGTGTGAGAACGATCACGGGCGCTGTGTGCAGGGAATGCCAGAAGCAAACGGTCAACAAGAGTTGATTGTTTGGTTGCTAATATTAGTTCCAAGTTCTCATGTGGCATTATATTTTGCAATTTGCCTTTATAGCGAGGATCAAGGAGGCAGGCCAACCAGTAATCGTCATCATTCATCATTTTAGTTATGCGTGTGTCCCTTTTGAGGATACGTAAGGCATAATCCGCCATGTGGGCCAAAGTTCCAGTTCTCAAATCTGCGGTTGTGCTTGGTTGAGGGGCAGTTTCAGGCAAATCCACGTCACTTGTGTCCCTCAAAAAACCAGAACCCGGCCTTGCCGCGCCACCAATTTCCAGTGGCCCCGGAAAAGCTTCCTCATTAAAAATATAATCATCCCCATCATCCTCCTCGTCCTCCTCCTCCTCTTCGCCCGCTACCTCGTCCTGTACACTGCCCTGGCCAGACAATGGCTGACTGTCATCAAGGCTTTCCTCTTCCTCAGCTGCAGACGCCTGATCCTTTATGTGCGTCAAACTTTGCATCAGCAGACGCATTAGGGGGATGCTCATGCTTATTATGGCGTTGTCTGCACTAACCAGCAGTGTGCATTCCTCAAAACACTGAAGGACTTGACACATGTCTTGAATCTTCGACCACTGCACACCTGACAACTCCATGTCTGCCATCCTACTGCCTGCCCGTGTATGTGTATCCTCCCACAAAAACATAACAGCCCGCCTCTGTTCACACAGTCTCTGAAGCATGTGCAGTGTTGAGTTCCACCTTGTTGCAACGTCTATGATTAGGCGATGCTGGGGAAGGTTCAAAGAACGCTGATAGGTCTGCATACGGCTGGAGTGTACGGGCGAACGGCGGATATGTGAGCAAAGTCCACGCACTTTGAGGAGCAGGTCGGATAACCCCGGATAACTTTTCAGGAAGCACTGCACCACCAGGTTTAAGGTGTGAGCCAGGCAAGGAATGTGTTTCAGTTGGGAAAGGGAGATGGCAGCCATGAAATTCCTTCCGTTATCACTCACTACCTTGCCTGCCTCAAGATCTACAGTGCCCAGCCACGACTGCGTTTCTTTCTGCAAGAACTCGGACAGAATTTCAGCGGTGTGTCTGTTGTCGCCCAAACACTTCATAGCCAATACAGCCTGCTGACGTTTGCCAGTAGCTGCCCCATAATGGGAGACCTGGTGTGCAACAGTGGCAGCTGCGGATGGAGTGGTTGTGCGACTGCGGTCTGTGGACGAGCTCTCGCTTCTGCAGGAGGACGAAGAGGAGGAGGAGGGGGTGCGAACGGCTACAGCCAATTGTTTCCTAGACCGTGGGCTAGGCAGAACTGTCCCAAACTTGCTGTCCCCTGTGGACCCTGCATCCACCACATTTACCCAGTGTGCCGTGATGGACACGTAATGTCCCTGGCCATGCCTACTGGTCCATGCATCTGTTGTCAGGTGCACCTTTGTGCTCACAGATTGCCTGAGTGCATGGACGATGCGCTCTTTAACATGCTGGTGGAGGGCTGGGATGGCTTTTCTGGAAAAAAAGTGTCGACTGGGTAGCTCGTAGCGTGGTACAGCGTAGTCCATCAGGGCTTTGAAAGCTTTGCTTTCAACTAACCGGTAGGGCATCATCTCTAACGAGATTAGTCTAGCTATGTGTGCGTTCAAACCCTGTGTACGCGGATGCGAGGCTAAGTACTTCCTTTTTCTAACCATAGTCTCATGTAGGGTGAGCTGGACTGGAGAGCTGGAGATCGTGGAACTAGCGGGGGTGCCGGTGGACATAGCAGACTGAGAGACGGTGGGAGATGGTATTGTTGCCACCGGTGCCCTAGATGCAGTGTTTCCTACTACGAAACTGGTGATTCCCTGACCCTGACGGCTTTGGCCTGGCAAAGAAACCTGCACAGATACTGCAGGTGGTGCGGAAAATGGTGGCCCTACACTGCCGGAAGGGATGTTGCGTTGCTGACTAGCTTCATTGGCCGAGGGTGCTACAACCTTAAGGGACGTTTGGTAGTTAGTCCAGGCTTGCAAATGCATGGTGGTTAAATGTCTATGCATGCAACTTGTATTGAGACTTTTCAGATTCTGTCCTCTGCTTAAGGTAGTTGAACATTTTTGACAGATGACTTTGCGCTGATCAATTGGATGTTGTTTAAAAAAATGCCAGACTGCACTCTTTCTAGCATCGGATACCTTTTCAGGCATTGCAGACTGAGCTTTAACCGGATGGCCACGCTGTCCTCCAACAGGTTTTAGCTTTGCCACGCGTTTTGGGCAAGATACGGGCCCGGCAGATGGAACCTGTTGCGATGTTGATGCCTGCTGCGGCCCCTCCTCCTCCACTTCAGAACTGCTGCCGCCTGCACCCTGTTCCCCCAATGGCTGCCAATCGGGGTCAAGAACTGGGTCATCTATTACCTCTTCTTGTAGCTCGTGTGCAACTTCGTCTGTGTCACCGTGTCGGTCGGTGGTATAGCGTTCGTGATGGGGCAACATAGTCTCATCAGGGTCTGATTCTTGATCAGCACCCTGCGAGGGCAATGTTGTGGTCTGAGTCAAAGGACCAGCATAGTAGTCTGGCTGTGGCTGTGCATCAGTGCACTCCATGTCAGATTCAACTTGTAATGGGCATGGACTGTTAACTGCTTCACTTTCTAAGCCAGGGACGGTATGTGTAAAGAGCTCCATGGAGTAACCCGTTGTGTCGCCTGCTGCATTCTTCTCTGTTGTTGTTTTTGCTGAAGAGGACAAGGAAGCGACTGGTCCCTGACCGTGAACATCCACTAACGACGCGCTGCTTTGACATTTACCAGTTTCACGAGAGGAGGCAAAAGAGCTAGAGGCTGAGTCAGCAAGATAAGCCAAAACTTGCTCTTGCTGCTCCGGCTTTAAAAGCGGTTTTCCTACTCCCAGAAAAGGGAGCGTTCGAGGCCTTGTGTAGCCAGACGACGAACCTGGCTCCACAGCTCCAGACTTAGGTGCAATATTTTTTTTCCCACGACCAGCTGATGCTCCACCACTACCACTACCCTCATTACCAGCTGACAATGAACGCCCCCGGCCACAACCTCTTCCACCATACTTCCTCATTGTTTTAAAAACGTAAACAAACTAACGGTATTTGTTGCTGTCACACAAATTACACGGTGAGCTATAACTTCAGTATGATTTAGCTACCCCTTTACAGGTGAGTGAGACCACAACGAAAATCAGGCACAATGTTACACACTCTGTTGTTGGTGGCAACAAATGAGAGAGATGCCACACACGCAGGACTGTCACTGAAGCACAAATGTAAATATTAATCTCCCACTGATTTGATTTTTTTTTTTTATTCAGGGAGACTTTAGGAAAAAAAAAATAGAATAAAATGATTTTTTCAGGAAGAATTTAGAAACCAAAGAAAATAAAATGATTTTTTCAGGGAGAATTTAGAAAACAAATAAAACAAAAAAAGGCTTTCTATGGCCCACTGAGTGAGAGATGACGCACACAGGAGTCAGGAGTGGCACACAAGCCCAGAGGCCAATATTTATCTCCCACTGATTGGTGTAGTGATTTTTTCAGGTAGATTTTGGAACCCAAATCAAGCTAAAAAAAATAATAGGCTTTCTATGGCCCACAATTGGAGAGAGAGAGAGAGAGAGATGGCACACCCAGGAGTCAAGACTGGCACACAAGCAGAAAGGGCAATATTAATCTCCCACTGATTTGTTTTTTTTTTTTTTTTTTTTTCAGGGAGACTTTAGGAAAAAAAAAATAGAATAAAATGATTTTTTCAGGAAGAATTTAGAAACCAAATAAAATAAAATGATTTTTTCAGGGAGAATTTAGAAAACAAATAAAACAAAAAATAGGCTTTCTATGGCCCACTGAGTGAGAGATGACGCACACAGGAGTCAGGAGTGGCACACAAGCCCAGAGGCCAATATTTATCTCCCACTTTTTTTTTTTTGTTCCAGGGAAAATTTATAAACCCAATAAAAAAAATAATAAATAGGCTTTCTATGGCCCACTATCTAAGAGACAGAGAGAGATGGCACGCTTAGGACTGGCACACAAGCCCAAAGGCCAATATTAATCTCCCTTTTTTTTTTAAGGGAGAATTTATAAAACCCCCAAAAAATAAATAAATAGGCTTTCTATGGCCCACTATTTGTGAGAGAGATGGCACGCTCAGGACTGGCACACAAGCCCAGAGGCCAATATTAATCTCCCATTTTTTTTTTTCCAGGGAAAATTTATAAACCCAATAAAAAAAAAAATAAATAAATAGGCTTTCTATGGCCCACTATCTGAGAGAGAGAGATGGCACGCTTAGGACTGGCACACAAGCCCAAAGGCCAATATTAATCTCCCACTGATTGATTTATTGATTTTTTCAGGTAGAATTTAGAACCCAAATAAAGCAAAAAAAAAAAAAATGGGCTTTCTATGGCCCACTGAGTGAGTGATGATGCACACAGGAGTCAGGAGTGGCACACAAGCCCTGAGGCCAATATTTTTCTCCCACTGATTGATGTAGTGATTTTTTCAGGTAGATTTTAGAACCAAAATCAAGCAAAAAAATAAATAGGCTTTCTATGGCCCACTGAGTGAGTGATGATGCACACAGGAGTCAAGAGTGGCACACAAGCCCTGAGGCCAATATTTTTCTCCCACTGATTGATGTAGTGATTTTTTCAGGTAGATTTTATAACCCAAATCAAGCAAAAAAATAAATAGGCTTTCTATGGCCCACTGAGTGAGAGATGACACAGACAGGGATGGCACTCTAGCAGAAATTTCAATCTTAATCTCCCACAAAAAAAAAAAAAAAAAACAGGGAGTGTCCTTCAATTACTATCTCCCTGCAGTAATCTCAGCCAGGTATGGCAGGCAGCAATAAGGAGTGGACTGATGCACAAATTAAATAAAAAGTGTGTACAAACCAAAAAGATAGCTGTGCAGAAAGGAAGGAACAAGAGGATTTGTGCTTTGAAAAAAGCAGTTGGTTTGCACAGCGGCGTACACACAGCAATGCAGCTATCAGGGAGCCTTCTAGGGCAGCCCAATGAGCTACAGCGCTGAGGGGGAAAAAAAAAATGTAGCTTCCACTGTCCCTGCACACCGAAGGTGGTGTTGGGCAGTGGAAATCGCTACAGCACAAGCAGTTTGGTGGTTAATGGACCCTGCCTAACGCTATCCCTGCTTCTGACGAAGCGGCAGCAACCTCTCCCTAAGCTCAGATCAGCAGCAGTAACATGGCGGTCGGCGGGAACTCCCCTTTATAGCCCCTGTGACGCCGCAGACAGCAAGCCAATCACTGCAATGCCCTTCTCTAAGATGGTGGGGACCAGGACCTATGTCATCACGCTGCCCACACTCTGCGTTTACCTTCATTGGCTGAGAAATGGCGCTTTTCGCGTCATTGAAACGCGACTTTGGCGCGAAAGTCGCGTACCGCATGGCCGACCCCGCACAGGGGTCGGATCGGGTTTCATGAAACCCGACTTTGCCAAAAGTCGGCGACTTTTGAAAGTGAACGACCCGTTTCGCTCAACCCTAGTGATGACCCAAATGATGGTACAGCCGCGAGACTTGGGCAAACCCACGACAAAGTCCATCCCGACCATCTCCCAGGGCCTATCTGCCACCGCCAAGGGATAGAGCAACCCAGCTGGCCTTTGACGCGGAGATTTATTTTTGGCGCAGGAGACACACGCCAGAATATAATCCCTGACATCCTGGACCATATGCGGCCACCAGTACGTCCTCGCCAGTAGCTCAGATGTCCTCTTTGTCCCAAAGTGTCCACCCACCCTGGACGAATGAGCCCAAGAGAGAACCTCCGGTCGCAAATTAATGGGCACAAAAGTCTTGCCCGGAGGCACAGACTCCAGCAAAACCGGCGCTACGGTTCTCAGGCTCTCAGAAGGGACAATAAGCCGAGGCTCCTCTTCCTCCTCTTCAGTTGACATAAGGGAGCGAGAGAGAGCGTCAGCACAAATATTCTTCTCCCCGGGGAGAAAATGAAGAGAAAAGTGGAACCGGGAAAAGAACAAGGACCATCTGGCTTGGCGAGAATTTAGCCGCTGGGCTGTTTGTAAGTAGACCAAATTTTTGTGGTCCGTGTAAACCTGGAAGGGAAACCGTGCACCTTCCAGAAGATGTCTCCACTCTGAAAAGGCCAACTTCATTGCTAGCAGCTCCCTATCCCCGATGGAGTAGTTTCTCTCCGCTGGCGAGAACGTCTTAGAGAAGAAGAAGCATGGATGCTTCCGACCTTGAGCATCCTTCTGATAGAGGACTGCTCCAGCACCAACGGATGAGGCATCCACCTCCATTAGGAACGGCTTATCCACATCAGGACGATGTAAGATGGGAGCGCTAGCAAAGTGGGACTTAATAGAAGTGAAGGCCTTGGAGACCTCTTCCGACCACAATTTGGGATTCGCTCCCTTCTTGGTGAGGGCTACCAAGGGAGCTACCAGAGTTGAGAAGTGGGGAATGAACTGGCGGTAATAATTAATGAACCCCATAAAGCGCTGCACCACTTTAAGAGAATGGGGCTCTTGCCAGTCCATCACAGCCTGTAGTTTGGCAGGATCCATAGCCAATCCCTGGGCGGAGATGATATAGCCCAGGAACGGTAAAGACTCCTGCTCAAACATACACTTCTCCAACTTAGCATAAAGAGAGTTTGCCCGTAGGAGGTCGAAGACTCTGCCAACATCTCTCCGGTGGGAGTCAATATCTGGAGAAAAGATGAGAATATCATCCAGATAGACTACAACTGAGGTGGAAAGCATATCCCGGAAGATGTCGTTGACAAAGTCTTGAAAAACTGCTGGGGCATTACAGAGCCCGAAGGGCATCACCAGATACTCATAGTGCCCTTCTCTGGTGTTAAACGCCGTTTTCCATTCGTCCCCCTCACGGATGCGAATCAAGTTGTAAGCACCCCGCAGATCTAGTTTAGTAAACACTCTAGCTCCCCGAAGCCTATCGATGAGCTCGGATATCAAGGGCAAAGGATACTTGTTCTTAACGGTGATAGCGTTAAGACCCCTGTAGTCTATGCATGGACGTAGTTCCCCATTCTTCTTCTGCACAAAGAAGAACCCTGCCCCAGCAGGTGACACTGACTTCCTGATAGACCCTCTTGCCAGATTCTCTTGAATGTACTGAGACATCGCCTCCGTCTCCGGGAGAGATAATGGATAAACTCGACCCCGGGGAGGCTCCGCACCAGGCAAGAGATCGACAGGACAGTCATAGGGGCGATGGGGCGGAAGGGTCTCCGCCGCCTTTTTGGAGAACACGTCTGCGTAAGACCAATATTGCTTGGGGAGAGAGGATAGATCTGCGGGTACCTCAGTAGTAGCAACCTGAACGCACTCTCGGTGACACCTACCCCCACATGATTCACCCCATCCCAGAATTCCGCCTGAGGACCACTCGATGTGAGGAGAGTGGTACCGTAGCCAAGGTATCCCCAACAGGACATCATCAATACCCTCAGGAATGATGAGCAGAGAAATAATCTCCTGATGGGATGGCGACATGGACAGAGTAAAAGGGATGGTCTGATGTGTTATCTGTGCGGGGAGTGTCGACCCATTCACCACTCGTACCGTTACTGGTTGAGGTAGCATAACCAGGGGTATTGCGTGACATTGGGCGAAGGCAGAAGACATAAAATTGCCCTCCGCCCCAGAATCCACGCAGAGGTCTACCGAGTGGGAGGATGAGCCAAAGGTAATTGTCCCCTTAAAGGACAATTTGGAGGCAAACGTCGCAGTGTCTAGTGCACCTCCACCTACTACCACTAGACGCTGACGTTTCCTCGACCGCTGATGACATCTGGTGGCAAGATGTCCTGACTGTTGGCATACATGGCAACCCTGGAGTGCACGAGCGGTCTGGGACTTAGATCCCGCTCGTGACACCACCTTAGGTTCATGGAACTCAGGAGCCTGGACTGGAGATTCCAAAGGTTTGGCGAAGGTAGGAGCCAGCCGAAACCTCTGCCTACACTGGGCTCGCTCTAACCTCCGCTCGTGAAAACGGAGGTCAATGCGAGTAGATACTGTTATTAACTCTTCCAGTGTGGCGGGAATCTCCCTAGTGGCCAGAGCATCCTTAACGCGGTCAGCCAGCCCCCTCCAAAATATAGGGATAAGGGCTTTATCCGACCACTCCAGCTCAGATGCTAGAGTGCGGAAGTGGACGGCAAAAAGGCTGACCAAGAACGAGCCCTGAGTCAGTGCCAACAGTTGGAGCGCCGTATCATGGGTGACACGAGGTCCTAGAAAGACCTGTTTCAGAGTGCTCAGGAATAACGGAGCACTCTGCACCACATGATCGCCACGCTCCCACAGCGGCGTAGCCCACTGCAACGCCCTGTCCGACAATAAGGAAATTATAAAGCCCACCTTAGCCCGCTCTGTAGGGAAACGAGAGGCCAGAAGCTCGAGATGTATTGAGCACTGACTCACAAAACCCCTACAGGACTTACTGTCACCAGAAAATTTCTCTGGTAGCGGGAGGCGAGATAGCGTCAGTACAGGGGCGGCAGTGGACAAGGTAGCTGCAGCCACACTTGCAGCCTGAACAGCAACAGCAGTAACATCCACAGCTGAGGTTGAACGCTCTAGAGCCGCCAACCTTCCCTCCAGCTGCTGGATGTACCGCTGTAGACGCTGATCGTCCGTCATTACTAGCCAGACCTTGGCGCTAGTATTATGTTAAGGACCAGCGGAACGCACCAAGTATAGATGGTATGAAACTAGGTGTGTTCGCAGTCCGAGGTCCACCGTGCAGGTAAAGACCCTGCTGCTAGTAAGACGGACTATATGGCGGTACTAAGTATACACACAAGGGTTAACTTCACCCTGCGTGAAGGAAGCGATCCTGTTGCGTTACAGGACCGCAGTACCGCACATAGAGCGCGAGCAAGAAGTCAGTGAACTCAACCCCTACTCAGGATTGAAGTCCGATTAGACACTTGCTGGCACAACACCGCAACTGGGTGTGTAAGGAAACTAATGAATAGATTATAAAGGCACGAGAGTGCGTGCGGTGCCGCACTGATGGACGCCACTAACCACCCAGGCTTGGGTAAGGAAAGCGCAGAGGAAGCGCACGGCGCCGTACTGGCGGACACAGCAACTGGACGCTGTGATGTGTGTTACGTGCAGATGGCTAGTCGAGCGCTAGATAGCTACCATCATCCGCGAGCAGTCAACAACACTAGGGAGGGATACTTAGGAGCTTTCATCCATCGACATACATCCATCTACACACACACACATTATCAAGACAATACTAGCGCATGGCCGTGCGGTCATGCGCAGTTTATATAGTTGCAGCACAGGAAGCTGCTACAGAAGTTTTACCCTTTCAGGACCTGCCAGGAGGACCAATGGGATGTGCTGCAGTACCTGAGCATGTGACCCTCGATCTCCAACGGGAGATCTTGCCCTGGGCATGCTCAGTGTGTGCAAATAAGGACTTAGTCCCAGAGAAGCTTCCCCCTGTGCAGCAGAGGAAACTCGACTCCTAACACATACTCAGGTGAAATTGCACAACTTCTTTTGCAGTCCATTTTCTCCTGTTACCCTTGCTAAAACAAAAACTTGGGATTAATAGATCATTTTGGGGGAAAAATGCGTTTTTTTTTAGTTTTACCACTCAACGTTATAATTTTCAGTGAGGCATTTGGAGGTTAACAGTGCTCATCACACATCTAAATAACTTCATTGGGAGGTCTAGTTTCCAAAATAGGGTCACTTGTGGGAGATTTCCACCGTTTTGGCACATTAGGGGCTCTGGAAACGCGACATGACAGCCGCAAACCATTCCAACAAAGTCTGCAATCCAAAACATCACTCCTTCCTTTCAGAGCCCTGCCGTGTGCCCAAAAAGTGGTATTCCCCAAATATATGGGGTATCGGTTTAATCAGGATAAATTGCGCAACAACATTAGTGGACCTTTGTCTCCTGTTACCCTTGTGAAAATAAAACAATCGTTGCTAAACGATCATTTTTTTCTTGAAAAAAATTTGATTTTTTATTTTCATAGCTCTACATTATAAACTTCTGTGAAGCACCTGAGGGTTCACTTGTGAGGGTTTCCAATGTTTAGGCACATCATGGGCTCTTCAAATGTGAGATGGTGTCTGCTCTCAATTTCAGCCAATTTTGCATGTAAAAAGTCAAAAGGTGCTCCCTCACTTACAAGCTCTCGCCCAAACAGAGGTTTTCCCCCACATATGGGGTATTGGCGTACTCAGGAGAAATTGCAAAAACAACTTTAGCATACCATTTTCTCCTGTTACACTTGTGAATATAAAAATATTGTTGCTGAAAGATCATTTTTGGGGATAAAATGTGATTTTTCATCTTCACGGCAAAGCTAGATAAGTTCCTTGAAGGGTCTAGTTTCCAAAATGGGGTTACTTGTGTTTTTTTTTTAAATATTTAGGCACATCAGGGGCTTTTCAAACGAGACATGGTGTCCACTCTCAATTCCAGACAAATTTGTATTGAAAAAGTTAAAAGGTGCTCCTTCCCTTCCGAGCCCTGCTGTGCACACAGTGTTTTTTCCCCACATATGAAGTATCAGCGTACTAAGGAAAAATTGTGCAACAACTTTCGTGTTCCATTTTTTCCTTTTACTCTTGTGAAAATAAAAAAATCATTGCTGAAAGATTATTTTTGTGACTAAAAATTTAAATGTTCATTTTTTTCTTCCAGGTTACTTCAGCTCCTGTAAAGTACCTGAAGGGTTATTAAACTTCCTGAATGAAGTTTTGTGCACCTTGAGGGGTGCAGTTTTAAGAATATTGTCACTTTAGTGTATTTTCTGTAATATAGACCCCTCAAAGTGACTTCAAATGTGATGTGGTCCCTAAATAAAATGTTTTTGTAAAATGTTCGCCAAATGTCTTATTTTTTCACAAATAAACGCAAGTCATATTAAGGACATTTTACCACTGTCATAAAGTACAATATGTCATGAGAAAACAATCTCAGAACAATCAGAATTAGTTGTATCCATTGAAGCGCTCCAGAGTTATGACCTCATAAAATGACTGTGGTCAAAATGTAAAATAATGGCCTGTCAGGAAGGTGAAAACAGGATTCGGGGTGAAGGGGTTAAAGTGTAGTTGATGTACTCCTACACTCATAAAGGCTTTGCACAAAGTGCAAAGCCAGGAAAAAATTGTAAGGATGATCATCCTGTAGTCCATTGACCCCTAAAAGCAACAACTGGCAGACCTCATTCAAATAGTTAAATATTTGTAAAGTGTAGTTGCTGGTCTTCTACATTCATAAAGGCTTTGCACAGCCTGAAAGAAAGATATGGAGGGTCATTCATTCATCCATAGACATCCAGTCAACAACTGGCGGGGCTCATTCAAATATTTTGATACTGTAGTCGATGTACTCTTACCCTAATAAAGCCTTTGCACAAAGTGCAAAATCTGGAAAAAATTATAAGGATGTTAATGCAGTAATCCTCTTCATGTGTCCGCTACTTCTCCTTTCTCTGGAGGCTAGCAGTACTTCCTCCACCTGCTTCCTAGAGCCCAATTACCAGGTATCTGGATTGTAAGTGACCCAGCTGTGAGTACTGCCAGAGCCCCAGACATGTAAAAGTAGGCAACATCGCCTGCTCCCGCATAGGAGGCAGAATACTCCAACGACATTCTAATCTCTCAGGGGTGAGAACCAGGCCCGTTCATTTCGCAAGAAGGGTTTATCCTACTCTCTTCCTTCTTGGATCACACCCACTGCATACAAGCGATGTTTCCCCTTCATTTTGAGGAACTTGACCTTGCTTCCAACCATCAGGTCTTGCAGCCTTCGAGTCAAGTCCTCCCCGCTGCTTGAATGAGATGTGATGAAAACTCTATGGACACTCATCTACCCTGTTGGTCATATATAATGACCTGCACCCAGGATGGCAACTCTCAGGACCTTGCAGCTTTTGGGACCACTAGTGGAGCACACCGCTAGGACCTAGAGGTACTCAGTACCTTGTCCGGTCGTCGTTAAAGGGGTGTGGTCACGTTTGCGGTGACCAAGTCCGTGGCCCTGGGTGTCCAAGTTAAAGGGAAAGGACATTAAAGGGGTTGTTGAACAAAGAATAAAAATTGTTCATGATGCCACCTGTGGTATCGGTCAGGGATGACCGACGCTGCTTAAAGGGGTGATGCTATGGCAGCAGGGATGGCATGGCTTCCCACAGGTGAAGCTGGGTCCCCAGGGGTCCCGGTGTAGTAGATAAAGATGGTGTAGTGCCACAAAGAATTAGAGGTTGCAGTCTCCTTACCTTTTTACTGGTGTAAGGCAGCCACAGTCCAGGGTATGGATCACAGGTGCTGGTTTGGTCCGGCTGGCTTGGAAGTAATTCAGGAATCTCCCTAACCAGGTGGGGTTGGAAGCCGTCCTCTCTGCACTTTGTCTTAGTTCCTTGCTGCCTTAGGCCTCACACAAAGTCCACACTTTTTCTCTGTCTCTTTTAGTAGGACATTACCCACTTGGCGCAAGACTTTTTCCATGAGTCTCTAAGGATCACTCCGCGCTCTATATACTGCTGTGCCTTCTGGTGTTATGGTGGGCGGGTGACCTGCAATCTCCTGTCCGCTGATTTCTGCTGTGGGGCATAGAGTTACCCTCACAACCTCAGTCTTCTGACTACCGGTATTCTGCACTTCAGCATGGAGGAAGCTCAGTCGCAGCTTCCCTCCAGCCCTTTACTTCTCCTGTGCTTCTCTTCCCTTTTCAGTCTCCTACAGACTGCTCTGTTCGTCTCTCCTTCCAGGAGCTGCAGAAACACTCATCTGCACGGCCCCAGCTTTCCTCTTTCACACTCTCTCTGTCTGCTTCCTCACTCTCCTCTCAAAATCTGACTAACTCCTCCTCCAGCCAGAATATATAGGGAAGTTCCCTAAATCCAGGTCTCGAGCTCCCCCTTCTGGCCAGGAGTCAGAACAGTGCTGCATTTACTGGTTACCTGTTAAAGGGATCCTTCCTCGATTCCAAGCATGGCATCACCCTCCCCAAAAGGAAAGCAATGCCACTGTAATAACCGGTTACCTGGGGTGCTACACTAGCATGTCTCCAGCACTTTGTCCTGGTTCACCTCCTTCTCTCTTCCGACCAGCCTAGAACCACATTCTTCTCATCAGTTGCTGGATCCTGACTCTTATGTCTGAAGTCTGCAATAACCCCAGCAGTGAAGGCAGCGGCCTAGGTTCGGGCTGTCATGGTTAGAACAAGGTTAATGTCCTATTCTCTCAGGGTTAATGTTGTTAGCCTCTCTTTCAAGATGGGAGGGCTATTTATACTCGCTCCTAAGCTGGTATCCTTGTCAGCTATAGGTTTTTCTGCAGTCTGCATGCTTGACCTCTGAAGTGTGTGCTGGCTTGCTGAGTGTCTTGCTGTCACGTGCTTTATTCGTTTTCCTGGATAATTGACCCCTGGTTTGGCTTCTAACTATTCCCTGACTCTCTCTGTTTGGTATCTTGTAATCTCCTGGCTACAACCTCTGCTTGTTTCACTATTCTTTTATGCTTGTCCCTTCTCTATTTCCCGGTGTCTGGTTCCGCCCCCTGACTGCCTCCCACTTTGTCACATGGTCTAAGGTCCTGTTGCTTTACCTCATCAATCTGTCTCATGTGGAAGGTCCCGTTGATGATCAGGTTAGTTACCCGGTGTCTGGTCCAGCTCCGTTGCTGCTGGGTGCAGTTTCCCCTGCAGCAATAATATCCGGGTATCGTGACACGGGCCTTGTTTATTCTGGGAAAACAGCTAGTTCTGGACCTCAGGCTCCTGCCATTCCTGCTGTCATGTCATCTTGGTCTTGCTCTGATATTCCTCTGTTCACTCCATCAGGAATCTTGAATGATTCTGCCATTGTTGTCGCCTTATTTCTCACTAAGCACATAATAATCTATGGATGACTTATTGAATTCAGAGACATTTTTAAACTCTTTTTGGAGTGTTATATACCTCCAAAATTTAGCAAGTAATACTCTATGGATGACTTACCAAATATCTAAATAAATAACTTAAGGGGTCTGGTTTCCAAAATAACATGGTGAAAGCTACCGATTTCAGCCAATTTTGTGTTCCAAAAGACGAATGGTGTTCTTTCCTTTCCTAGCACTGTCCTTCACCCAATCAGTAGTTTTCCACCACATATGGGTGTCAGCGTACTCAGGAGAAATCAAATAACAAATTGTATCATCTTTTTCTCGTACTACACTTGTAAAAACTCTAAATTTAGGGCTAAAGTAACGTTTTTGTTGGAAAAAGTAAAGTGATATTTTTTCCATTCCTGTGAAGCAACCAAAGGGATTATAAACTTCTTGGATGTGGTGTTGAGCAGTTTGAGGTCTGCAATTTTTATAATGTTGTCACTTTTGGGTATTTTCTGATACATTGACCTCTCAAAGTCACTTCAAATGTGTTGTGGTCCCTTAAAAAATAGTTTTGTAAATTTTGTTGGAAAAGTCATAAGTTGCTGACCAACTTTTAACCTTCCTAACAAAAAAAGTTTATAAAATAGTACTGATGTAAAGTAGACATGTAGTAAATGTTATTTATTTAATGTTCTGTATGATATAACTATCTTTTTTAAGAGCATGACAAATCAAAGTTTAAAGGTTGTGACATTTTCAATTTTTTTGCCAATATTCTTATAAATAACTAAAATATTATCATCTAAAATTTAATACATGAATTGCAGCATGTCACAAAAAACAATCTCATAATCAGTGGGTTGAAGTGTTCCTGAGTTATGACCACATAAATTGACGCTAGCTAGATTTAAAAAATGAGGCTCAGTAATTAACTTACAAAGTGACTCAGTCTTTAGGGGGTTAAATTGATTGTGAAAGGGGTAAGTCTGATTTGGCAAAATAAATATTGGCCTCACTCCAGTAGGCACATTCTATGAGTGTTCCCATTATCTGGTATCTATCTAAAGACAGAGGTTTGATTGCAGCTAGCTGTCATAAGAATATTCCATGCTTTCAATCTAAAATCCTGATGATTTTGTAATTAACTGATATTATATGAAACATAAAATATAATGCTGAAAATAAATCTGTATTGTTTTTCAGTGCAAGAGGAAAACATTGTAAAACATCAATTTAAATCAATAAAACTAATCAATACAATCAGAAGATGGAGAGAGCAACAGAAATGATGAAGCAAAACACTGGTTACATAAATGGGACTTCAATGGCTCCTAATCATACTCAGTGCTTAATCATCAACGTCCCAGAAGAAATATTTTTCACCATATCAATTCTAGGTGTATTGGAAAATGTTCTTGTTTTTACTGCTGTAATCAAAAACAAAAAACTCCACTTGCCCATGTACTTTTTTATTTGCAGTTTGTCTTTTTCTGACATCCTGGGAAGCCTATACAAAATTCTGGAGAACATTATGATGATTTTAGCAAATCATGGTCATCTTAAAAAAAATGGTAAAATTGAGAAAAAGATGGACGATATTATGGACTGGTTCTTTGTACTGTCACTACTTGGATCAATTTTAAGCCTGTCTGCTATTGCTGCTGACCGATACATAACTATTTTCTATGCCCTTCGCTACCACAACATTATGACTATCAGAAGAGCTTGGATCATCTTGACTGCCATATGGGTATTAGGTGGTGGATGTGGAATCGTTATAATAATCTTCTTTGATTATACCATTACAGTAATGTGCTTTACTTCATTATTTTTCTTGCTGTTTGTCTTTATTGTATGCCTTTACATTCATATGTTCCTTCTAGCGCAATCACATGCACGAAAAATATCATCACTTTCTGGTCAATGGAATTCCGTGCAGCAGAAGACAAACATGAAAGGGGCGATTACACTGACAATTTTGTTGGGTGTTTTCATTTGTTGTTGGTTTCCATTTATCCTTCATCTCTTCTTATTCATATTTTGCCCTCAAAATCCTTATTGTGCTTGCTATATGTCGACTCTATATGTAAACTGCACACTTATATTGTGCAATTCAGTGATTGACCCTCTGATTTATGCATTTCGAAGTCCAGAACTAAGAAGCACCTTTAAGAAAATGTTGTGCTGCTAGATGTTTAGAAATTGATAAAACAAATATGGTATATACTGTAGAACAAACAGTATGTTGAAAGGGGTAATCTGAAATGATATATTTTAATTAGAAATGCCTATTTATTTAATGTAGTAATCTAGCCATTTTTCTAATATGCTTTCATTAAAAATTCCCTGCCGTTCTCTATCTACTCTAACTGCTTTAGTTTTTTTCACTATTTCCTCTGATGATGCACTGTTTGAGAATCCAAGGGCATGCTAGGATAGTCAAATATCATCATCAGGGGCATAGGCTGCTATCACTGCTGCAGCCTATGCCCTCTCACTGAAGTGAAGCACCATCAGTGATGTCAGCTTCAGGGGTGTAGCAAGTATCTGTCCTCCTGAGGTGATGGGGAATATGCCGCTGACCATAACCTATCATTAACCGCTTGCATGTAATTTGCAGCTGCTGTTCCCGTTTATTAGTAACGTACATGGAAATTGAGAAAATTTTTGCCTGCAAAACTAATCACCGGCCACAGGAGACCACTGTTTACCATGTAACTCTGCTTTGACTCTGGCTTAAACTGGTTTATGCAGGATTTTTATTCAGAGACAGTTACCCAGTTCTGTGAGGAAACATTAAAATAGCTATTCAGTTGGCACAGACTTGTGTTATGTTAAATGGACTCTGTTCTGCTGGTTTGAAGTAGAATTTGGACAGAACCAGACAGATCTCCAGGCCAGGGGTGAGTTTAAGCACTTGAAAGGAAGTGGCTGAAAGAAAGGGGTTGGTTCGGTGGCCATCTTGGTAGAACAAGGTGAGAGCTGGAAGGAGGAAGACTTGTGCATCTCCGTCAAGCGCCATATGCAGATCCGGGTGTTCAAGGGGGATAAAGGCCCCACCCTGGTTGCAAAGAATACTGTTCTGTTGCAGTTTCATCAGCAGGGAAGAAGATGGACTGATGACAGCCACAGGAAGCTGAAATCCCCAGAATCCCAAATCCATAACGCACCAGGAGGGCCTTCCAGCAAGTCAATTGTGGTACCACACATAGCTTGCAGGCTCGTCATCTGTTGGTCAAAGAGCTGTCGTCCAGGTGATCTCATCTCTGCAATGATACAGCAACCAGACACAGGTCGCTCAGTTGTAAACTGAGCCCTACTGTGAAGATTTTGGGGGGAGCATGCACGCACAAACAGTTAATTTGGCACCAAACTCATATAGGCAAATACAGCCACTTGAATGCATCAGACTCAGCTTGCTGAAAGGCTAGTGACTTAAAGAGACTACAGCATTAAATGGGAATCTACTGAAGTATACAAATGTGCCCTGAGGAACGGCCCATTGTGCTCACATGGACCTTAAAGTGATCACAATGGCGTTAAATTTAAAAACAGGGTTCTACCTAGAGGGTTTAGAGACATTTTGTTAAGTTTGTAAGCTGCTGTGCTGCATCACTAATAGGCCACTCCTGGCATTCATTTTATTGCTCCACTTTTCCAGGTAAATGCTCAATAGCCACAATAAAAAGGTTCACTACTAGGTAAATTATAGTAACGTAGCCAACATTTCCATGCCTACTGAGTGATTCAGCACCGTGGTCCCAGGCACTTATGACTGAGTGTGTATGAATTACCATGTTAAATTTTGTTGGTTGTGGACTCAGTCTGAGTTTAGCAGTAAAAGTTAATTTGACAAGTTTAGTGTTTACTTCTTTCCTTGTCCACGGCTTTGCTGTATCATGGGGAGCCAATCCCGGTTCAGTTTACACATTGGCTGCCAATTTCGATGTATGCTCTGTAGACTCTGTCTGAAGAATCTGTACTAGTTCTTCAGTACTGTTATCCCAGATGTCTTCAATCACTTTGTAATTGTAAAAGTTCTGCTATTTAGATTCTCAGTAGATTCTTCTGTGCAATACACATAGTTATAGGGCACTCCCTGGCCACTGTGAGAATTAGTGAAGCAGCAAAAGAATGTCCCTGTCAGTCAGGGCCAGTTTTAGGCAAAGTTAGGCCCTAGGTAAAAGTTTAAAATGGGGTCCCAAATGCTAAAATATTGCACATCACACAGAAGCATTACTGTTGCATTTACATGCGCTGAGTTCAGGCCGCTATCTTCCCCATAGTCCTCCATATAGTATAATATACTTGGTATAGTCCTGCATATACTGTATTAAAATACACTCCTCAGCCCTCCTTATAGCAATAAACACTACCCATAGTCCTCCATATAGTTTAATAATATTAAAATACACTGCTCAGTCCTCCGTATAGTATAATACACTCCTCATAGTGCTCCATATAGTATTATACACTACCCTTATTCCTCCATATAGTATATATGTGTATAGTATAATACACTCTTCAGTCCTCCATATGATATAATAACTCCCTATAGTCCTCCAATTATTAAAATACACTCCTCAGTTTTCCATATAGTATTATACACTACCCATGGCCCTCCATATAGTATAATACACTGTCCATAGTCCTCCATTCAGTATAATACACTCCCTATAGTCCTCCATATATTAAAATACACTCCTCAGTCCTCCATATAGTTTAATATACTCCTCATAGTCCTCCATATATTAAAATACACTGCTCAGTCCTCCATATAGTATAATACACTCCTCATAGTGCTCCATCAAGTATTATACACTCCCCATAGTCCTCCATATAGTATAATACACTCCTCAGTCCTTCATATAGTATAATACACTCCCTATAGTCCTCCATATATTAAAATACACTCCTCAGTCTTCCGTAAAGTATTATACACTACCCATAGTCCTCCATATAGTATACTACACTTCCCATAGTCCTCCATATATAATATAATGTAGTCTCCCAGAGAATATAATACAGCCCCCACATATACTATACTGTAGCCCCCAGAGAATATAATACAGCCAACTTTCCCATAGAACATAATACAGCCCCATATAATATAATATAGCCCCCCAGAGAATATAATACAGCCCCCATAGAATATAATGTAGCCCCCCATTGAATACAGTATAATACAGACCCCATAGAATATAATGCAGGCCCCAATAGAATATAATACTGCCCTCCCCATAGAATATAATGTAACCCCCATAGAATCTAATACAGCCCTCCCCCAAAGAATCTAATACTGCCCTCCCCCATAGAATCTAATACAGCCCTTTCCCGTAGAATATAATACAGCCCTCCCCCATAGAATATAATACAGCCCTCCCCATAGAATGTAATGCAGCCCTCCCTCATAGAATATAATACGGCCCTCCCTATAGAATATAATACAACCCCCCATAGAAAATAATGCAGCCCCCCATAGAATATAATGCAGCCCATCCATAGCATACAATGTAGCCCTCCTCATATAATATAATGCAGCCCCCAATAGAATATAATGTAGCACTCTCATAGAGTATAATGAAGCCTCCCATAAAATACAATGTAGCTCCCTCATAGAGTATGATGCAATCACACCTCATAGAATATAATAAATTTAATACATAGAACATAATGTAGCCCCCATAGAATATAATACAGCCCACAACCCCATAGAATATAATGAAGCCCCATCAAAGATATGAAGCAATCCTCCCTCATAAAATCTAATACAGCCCCCATACAATATAATGCAGTCTATATACCCATAGAATATAATGTAGCCCTATCAAAGAGTATGATGCAATCCTCCCTCATAGAATATAATACAGCCCCCCATAGAATACAATGCAGCCCCCCATAGAATATAGTACAGCCAACCTCCCCATAGAATATAATACAGCCCCCCATAGAATACAGTATAATACGGCCCCATAGATTATAATGTAGGCCCCCATAGAATATAATACTGCCCCATAGAATACAGCATAATGCAGCCCCCATAGAATATAATGTGGCCCTCCCCATAGAATATAATTTAACCCCATAGAATCTAATACAGCCCCAATAGAATATAAAACAGTGATATACACAAGAAAGTGATACCGCGCTTACGGGTTAAATGCTAAGTGGTGCTGGGCTGCATGTAACCAGTGATTGAGCACCGCAAGGATAGAAGCAATCACAGAAATAGATAATGGTAAATTCCCCTTACTTAAGTAACTATAATGCACGTATAATCATCCAGGTGGTGCTTACCCTGCTAGTGGTGCACGTGCATTTATGGTATCAGGGTGCCTGTAGAAGGTATGTCCGGTCGGCGTTGAATGTGCAGAAGGAAGGGAAGATCTGGAATCTGCTGCTTGCTGCTGGAGAATGTCAGGGGGAGGGAGCGGGGAGGCATGTGACAGCTAGAGCTGCACCAAGGGAGCCCAGGCCAAAGGCGTCCCTGGTTACAGCTGGAGAAAGATGGCTGACGATACCTGCTCGCGCATGCCTGTGTTGTGAATTCTGTGGCTGAGTTCACTTCTGTGGTCACAAGTGGTATTGCAGTCTCTGGGCTTCCTCCCTCAGGTGTTTTGGTGAGCTCGTTGGCTGCCTTGCTATTTAGCTCCACCTGAGTCTGTCTTCCTTGCTCCTTGTCAATGTTCCAGTGTTGGATCTGAGCTACTGCATCTTTCCTTGGGCCTGCTGCTTTGCTAGATAAGTGCTTCTAGTTTGTTTTCTGTTTTTTCTGTCCAGCTTGCTATTAACTTTTGCTGGAAGCTCTGAGAAGCAAAGGGGTGCACCGCCGTGCTGTTAGTTCGGCACGGTGGGTCTTTTTGCCCCTTTGCGTGGTTTTCGTTTTAGGGTTTTTTGTAGACTGCATAGTTCTCTTTGCTATCCTCGCTCTGTCTAGAATATCGGGCCTCACTTTGCTGAATCTATTTCATTCCTACGTTTGTCTTTTCATCTTGCTAACAGTCATTATATGTGGGGGGCTGCCTATTCCTTTGGGGTATTTCTCTGAGGTAAGTCAGGCTTGTATTTCTATCTTCAGGCTAGTCAGCTCCTCAGGCAGTGCCGAGTTGCATAGGTAGTGATAGGCGCAATCCACTGCTGCTTATAGTTGTGTGAGGATAGATCAGGTACTGCAGTCTACAGAGATTCCACGTCTCAGAGCTCGTCCTATTGTTTTTGGTTATTGCCAGATCTCTGTATGTGCGCTGATTACTGCACGCTGTGTTGCCTGATTGCCAGCCATAACAGTACAAGGAGCCATACCAATGATTCCCAATAGAGGGAAAAAAGAAATCCTGACATCATTTTTTTTCTTAGCTCTGTCTTCAGTCTTTTTTTTCCCCTAGACATTAGAGTGCTTCAGGACACAGCTGTGGACATGGATATTCAGGCTCTGTGCTCCTCAATGGATAATCTCGTTGTAAATGTACAAAAGATTCAAGATACTATTGATCAGAAATCGATGCTAGAACCAAGAATTCCGATTCCTGATTTGTTTTTTGGTGACAGAACTAAGTTCCTGAGCTTCAGAAATAATTGTAAGCTATTTTTGGCCTTGAAACCTCATTCTTCTGGTAATCCTATTCAACAGGTTTTGATTATTATTTCTTTTTTGCGCGGCGACCCACAGGACTGGGCGTTTTCTCTTGCACCAGGAGATTCTGCATTGAGTAATGTTGATGCATTTTTCCAGGCGCTGGGATTGCTTTACGATGAGCCTAATTCAGTGGATCAGGCTGAGAAAAATCTGCTGGCTTTATGCCAGGGTCAGGATGATGTAGAAGTATATTGTCAGAAATTTAGGAAGTGGTCAGTACTCACTCTGTGGAATGAATCTGCACTAGCGGCTTTGTTCAGAAAGGGTCTCTCTGAAGCTCTTAAGGATGTAATGGTGGGATTTCCTATGCCTGCTGGTTTGAATGAGTCTATGTCCTTGGCCATTCAGATCGGTTGTCGCTTGCGCGAGCGTAAATCTGTGCACCATCTGGCGGTATTGTCTGAGAGTAAACCTGAGCCTATGCAGTGCGACAGGACTATGACTAAAGTAGAACGGCAAGAACACAGACGTCTGAACAGACTGTGTTTCTATTGTGGTGATTCTACTCATGCTATTTCTAATTGTCCTAAACGCACTAGGCGGTTCGATAGCTCTGCCGTTATTGGTATTGTACAGTCCAAATTCCTTTTGTCCATTACCTTAATGTGCTCTTTGTCATCGTATTCTGTCATGGCGTTTGTGGATTCAGGCGCTGCCCTGAATCTGATGGATTTGGATTATGCTAAACGTTGTGGATTTTTCTTGGAGCCTTTGCGGTGTCCTATTCCGTTGAGAGGAATTGATGCTACACCTTTGGCCAAGAATAAGCCTCAGTACTGGGCCCAGCTGACCATGTGCATGGCTCCTGCACATCAGGAAGTTATTCGCTTTCTGGTACTGCATAATTTGCATGATGTGGTCGTGTTGGGGTTGCCATGGCTACAAACCCATAATCCAGTATTGGATTGGAACTCTATGTCGGTAACCAGCTGGGGTTGTCAGGGAGTACATGGTGATGTTCCATTTTTGTCTATTTCGTCATCCATTCCTTCTGACATCCCAGAGTTCTTGTCGGACTTTCAGGATGTATTTGAAGAGTCCAAGTCTGATGCCCTACCTCCGCATAGGAATTGTGATTGTGCTATCGATTTGATTCCTGGTAGTAAATTCCCTAAGGGTCGTTTATTTAATTTGTCCGTACCTGAACACACCGCTATGCGCAGTTATGTGAAGGAGTCCCTGGAGAAGGGACATATTCGCCCATCGTCGTCACCATTGGGAGCAGGGTTCTTTTTTGTAGCCAAGAAGGATGGTTCGCTAAGACCGTGTATTGATTACCGCCTTCTTAATAAGATCACTGTTAAGTTTCAGTATCCCTTGCCATTGATTTCTGACTTGTTTGCTCGGATTAAGGGGGCTAGTTGGTTTACTAAGATTGATTTTCGTGGTGCGTATAATCTGGTGAGAATCAGGCAGGGAGATGAATGGAAAACGGCATTCAATACGCCCGAGGGTCATTTTGAGTATCTGGTGATGCCGTTCGGACTTGCCAATGCTCCATCTGTTTTTCAGTCTTTTATGCATGACATTTTCCGTGAGTATCTGGATAAATTCTTGATTGTTTACTTGGATGACATTTTGATCTTCTCAGATGATTGGGAGTCTCATGTGAAGCAAGTCAGAATGGTTTTCCAGGTACTGCGTGCTAATTCCTTGTTCGTGAAGGGATCAAAGTGTCTCTTCGGTGTGCAGAAAGTTTCATTTTTGGGGTTCATCTTTTCCCCTTCTACTATCGAGATGGATCCGGTTAAGGTTCAGGCCATCCAGGATTGGACTCAGCCGACATCTCTAAAAAGTCTACAGAAATTCCTGGGCTTTGCTAATTTTTATCGTCGCTTCATCTGTAATTTTTCTAGCATTGCCAGACCATTGACCGATTTGACCAAGAAGGGTGCTGATTTGGTTAATTGGTCTTCTGCTGCCGTGGAAGCTTTTCAGGAGTTGAAGCGTCGTTTTTGCTGTGCCCCTGTGTTGTGTCAACCTGATGTTTCTCTTCCGTTCCAGGTCGAGGTTGATGCTTCTGAGATTGGTGCAGGGGCGGTTTTGTCACAGAGAGGTTCTGGTTGCTCAGTGTTCAAACCATGTGCTTTCTTTTCCAGGAAATTTTCTGCTGCTGAGCGTAATTATGATGTGGGCAACCGAGAGTTGCTGGCCATGAAGTGGGCATTCGAGGAGTGGCGTCATTGGCTTGAGGGTGCTAAGCATCGCGTGGTGGTTTTGACTGATCATAAGAACCTTACTTATCTTGAGTCTGCCAAGCGCTTGAATCCTAGACAGGCCCGTTGGTCGTTATTTTTTGCTCGTTTTGATTTTGTGATTTCATACCTTCCGGGCTCTAAAAATGTGAAGGCGGATGCTCTGTCTAGGAGTTTTGTGCCCGACTCTCCGGGGTTATCTGAGCCGGCGAGTATCCTCAAGGAAGGAGTCATTGTGTCTGCCATCTCCCCTGATTTGCGGAGAGTGTTGCAGAAATTTCAGGCTAATAAACCTGATCGTTGTCCGGCAGAGAAACTGTTCGTCCCTGATAGGTGGACTAGTAAAGTTATCTCTGAACTTCATTGTTCGGTGCTGGCCGGTCATCCAGGAATCTTTGGTACCAGGGAGTTGGTTGCTAGATCCTTCTGGTGGCCGTCTCTGTCACGGGATGTGCGTGCTTTTGTGCAGTCCTGTGGAATTTGTGCTAGGGCTAAGCCCTGCTGTTCACGTGCCAGTGGGTTGCTTTTGCCCTTGCCGGTCCCGAAGAGGCCTTGGACACATATTTCGATGGATTTCATTTCTGACCTTCCCGTTTCTCAAAAAATGTCGGTCATTTGGGTGGTCTGTGATCGCTTTTCTAAAATGGTCCATCTGGTGCCCTTGGTTAAATTGCCTTCCTCCTCTGATTTGGTGCCTTTGTTCTTCCAGCATGTGGTTCGTTTACATGGCATTCCTGAGAATATTGTTTCTGACAGAGGTTCCCAGTTTGTCTCGAGGTTCTGGCGAGCCTTTTGTGGTAGGATGGGCATTGACCTATCTTTCTCCTCGGCCTTCCATCCTCAGACTAATGGCCAGACCGAACGAACCAATCAGACCTTGGAAACATATCTGAGATGTTTTGTTTCCGCTGACCAGGATGATTGGGTGTCATTTTTGCCGTTGGCTGAGTTCGCCCTTAATAATCGGGCCAGCTCGGCTACCTTGGTCTCTCCATTTTTCTGCAATTCTGGGTTCCATCCTCGTTTCTCTTCAGGACAGGTTGAGTCTTCGGACTGTCCTGGTGTGGATTCTGTGGTGGACAGGTTGCAGCAGATCTGGACTCAGGTAGTGGACAATTTGACCTTGTCCCAGGAGAAGGCTCAGCTTTTCGCTAATCGCAGACGCCGTGTGGGACCCCGACTTCGTGTTGGGGATCTGGTTTGGTTATCTTCTCGTCATATTCCTATGAAGGTTTCCTCTCCTAAATTTAAACCTCGTTTTATTGGTCCGTATAGGATTTCTGAGATTCTCAATCCGGTGTCTTTTCGTCTGACCCTCCCAGACTCCTTTTCCATACATAATGTATTCCATAGGTCGTTGTTGAGGAGATACGTGGCACCTATGGTTCCATCTGTGGAGCCTCCTGCCCCTGTTTTGGTGGAGGGGGAATTGGAGTATATTGTGGAGAAGATTTTGGATTCTCGTGTCTCTAGACGGAAACTCCAGTATCTGGTCAAATGGAAGGGTTATGCTCAGGAAGATAATTCCTGGGTTTTTGCCTCTGATGTCCATGCCCCAGATCTTGTTCGTGCCTTTCATGTGGCTCATCCTGGTCGGCCTGGGGGTTCTGGTGAGGGTTCGGTGACCCCTCCTCAAGGGGGGGGGTACTGTTGTGAATTCTGTGGCTGAGTTCACTTCTGTGGTCACAAGTGGTATTGCAGTCTCTGGGCTTCCTCCCTCAGGTGTTTTGGTGAGCTCGTTGGCTGCCTTGCTATTTAGCTCCACCTGAGTCTGTTTTCCTTGCTCCTTGTCAATGTTCCAGTGTTGGATCTGAGCTACTGCATCTTTCCTTGGGCCTGCTGCTTTGCTAGATAAGTGCTTCTAGTTTGTTTTCTGTTTTTTCTGTCCAGCTTGCTTTTAACTTTTTCTGGAAGCTCTGAGAAGCAAAGGGGTGCACCGCCGTGCTGTTAGTTCGGCACGGTGGGTCTTTTTGCCCCTTTGCGTGGTTTTCGTTTTAGGGTTTTTTGTAGACTGCATAGTTCTCTTTGCTATCCTCGCTCTGTCTAGAATATCGGGCCTCACTTTGCTGAATCTATTTCATTCCTACGTTTGTCTTTTCATCTTGCTAACAGTCATTATATGTGGGGGGCTGCCTATTCCTTTGGGGTATTTCTCTGAGGTAAGTCAGGCTTGTATTTCTATCTTCAGGCTAGTCAGCTCCTCAGGCAGTGCCGAGTTGCATTGGTAGTGATAGGCGCAATCCACTGCTGCTTATAGTTGTGTGAGGATAGATCAGGTACTGCAGTCTACAGAGATTCCACGTCTCAGAGCTCGTCCTATTGTTTTTGGTTATTGCCAGATCTCTGTATGTGCGCTGATTACTGCACGCTGTGTTGCCTGATTGCCAGCCATAACATGCCTGATTGTGACGTCACAAAGCTACGGAGCGTTGTTGGAGCCAAAAGGAAGGAGTGACCTAACCAACGCATTTCGAAGGAAGACGGCCTTCTTCATCAGGGTACCCCAAACCGCAAATAAAACATGAGCGAGTGTTTTTCTCTGTGCAGCCAGCACTTCCGGACACCAACTGGCGGTATTGGAGCCCAGGGACAGCAGGAGGAGCAGTGTGTAGGCCGAAGCCTGCACTGCAGGCATTTTAATGTCTGTTATTGTGCCAGCGTGGCTTTTGCTGGACACGTTGCCGACTACACAGCAGGGGAACAGCTGGCGTTACTGAACCCCACTGACACATGAGCGAGTGTTTTTCTCTGTGCAGCCAGCACTTCCGAGCACCAACTAGTAGTATTGGAACCCAGGGACAGCAGGAGGAGCAGTGTGTAGGCCGAAGCCTGCACTGGAGGCATTTTAATGTCTGTTATTGTGCCAGCGTGGCATTTGCTGGACACGTTGCCGACTACACAGCAGGGGAACAGCTGGCGTTACTGAACCCCACTGACACATGAGCGAGTGTTTTTCTCTGTGCAGCCAGCACTTCCGAGCACCAACTGGCGGTATTAGAGCCTAGGGACAGCAGGAGGAGCAGTGTGTAGGCCCGAAGCCTGTATTGGAGGCATTTTAATGTCTGTTATTGTGCCAGCATGGCTTTTGCTGGATACGTTGCCGGCTACACAGCAGGGGAACAGATAGCGTTACTGAACCCCAAATAAAACATGAGCGAGTGTTTCTCTCTGTGCAGCCAGCACTTACGGGCACCAACTGGTGGTATTGGAGCCCAAGGACAACAGGAGGAGCAGTGTGTAGGCCGAAGCCTGCACTGGAGGCATTTTAATGTCTGTTATTGTGCCAGCGTGGCTTTTGCTGGACACGTTGCCGGATACACAGCAGGGGAACAGCTGGCATTACTGAACCTCACGGACACATGAGCGAGTGTTTTTCTCTGTGCAGCCAGCACTTCTGAGCACCAAATGGCAATATTGGAGCCCAGGGACAGCCGGAGGAGCAGAGTGTAGGCCGAAGCCTGCACTGGAGGCATTTTGATGTCTGTTATTGTGCCAGCGTGGCTTTTGCTGGACACGTTGCCAGCTACACACTAGGGGAACAGCTGGCGTTACTGAACCCCACTGACACATGAGCGAGTGTTTTTCTCTGTGCAGCCAGCACTTCTGAGCACCAACTAGCATTATTGGAGCCCAGGGACAGCAGGAGGAGCAGTGTGTAGGCCGAAGCCTGCACTGGAGGCATTTTAATGTCTGTTATTGTGCCAGCATGGCTTTTGCTGGACACGTTGCCGGGTACACAGCAGGGGAACAGCTGGCGTTACTGAAACCCAAAAAATACATGATCCAGTGTTTCTCTCTGTGCAGCCAGCACTTCCGTGCACCATCTGGCGATATTGGAGCCCAGGGACAGCAGGAGGAGCAGTGTGTAGGTCAAAGCCTGCACAGGAGGCAGTTTAATGTCTGTTATTTTGCCAGCGTGGCTTTTGCTGGACACGTTGCCGACTACACAGCAGGCTAACAGCTGGCGTTACTGAACGCCAAATAAAACATGAGCGAGTGTTTCTCTCTGTGCAGCCAGCACTTACGAGCACCAACTGGCGGTGTTAGAGCCCAGGGACAGCAGGAGGAGCAGATTTGAGGTATTGCCGCACACAGCAGGGGAACAGCTGATGTTGCTGAACCCCAATAACAGAGGAGCGTCTGTTGACTGTGCGGACAGCACTTCCGGGCAACAACTGGCAGTGTTAGAGCCCAGGGACAGCAGGAGCAGCAGAGTGTAGGCCGAAGCCTGCACTTGAGACAGTTTAATATCTGTTGTTGTGTCAATGTGACGGTCGCTGGACACATTGCCGGATACACAGCTGGGAATCAGCAACAACTGGCGGTGTTGGAGCCCAGGGACAGCAGGAGGAGCAGATTTGAGTTATTGCTGCACACACAGCAGGGGAGCAGCTGGCGTTACTGAACCCCACTAACACATGAGCAAGTGTTTGTCTCTGTGCAGACAGCACTTCCAGGCAACAACTGGCGGTGTTAGAGCCCAGGGAATAAAGGAGAAGCAGAGTGTAGGCTGAGGCCTAATTGGAGCAAGTTGAAAGGGAACCTTTGACCCCCCCCAGGCGTTAGCAACTGAAAGAGCCAACTTGTGCAGCACTAATGCTGAACAAGAAAAAGGTGGTTCTTTTAATTATGCTCCTTGCACATGCTGAACTAAACACTTATAAAATGTGTCCCCTGATACCGTGATACCATCCCAGAGGTGGGACTTTCCGTCGTCATGAGACGCAGCACAGCCGGCATTCATACCCTCTTGGCGCTGGGCGCCACCTCCTCAACGTTGTTTGAATCTGTCACGGAGCCCGCGCTGTTATGTTAAACCTTGGCCATGCGCAGTTAGCGCTGCTTGTCTTCTAACATCATTTGGTGTCATGCTGACTGGGCCTGTGCGGCCGCGCTGCCCGAGAACCCGCCTCGCAGTGTCTTCTGATTTAGTCCCACTGCGGGGCTGGGATTCCTGGGCATGCACAGTGCATACAGTATCTTCGCCTCTCACTCCTCTCCATCCGCCTTCTTCAGAGTGTGTGGCGTCACGGCCGTGGCATGTGATTTGGGATCAGCTGGCACCACACAGTCTGTATAAGGCAGAGGGAGAAGAGTGAGAGGCAACAATATGCACTGCGCATGCCCATGAATCCCAGCCCCAAAGTCTGACTAAATCAGAAGACACTGCGGGGCGTGATCTCTGGCAGCGCGGCCGCACAGGCACAGTCAGCATGACATCAAATGATGTCAGAAGATGGACATCGCTAACTGCGCATGCCCAAGGTTAAACATAACAGCACAGGCTCCGGGACAGATGCAAACAACGCTGAGTAGGCGGCGCTCGGTGCCATGGGGGTATGAATGCCAGCTGTGCTGCGTCTCATTGCGAAGGAAAGTCCCACCTCCGGACAGTTTAACGGTATGAGGGGACACATATTTTATAAGTGTTAAGTGCAGCATGTGCAAGGAGCATAACTAAAAGAGCCACCTGTTCCTTGTGCAGCATTAGTGCTGCACAAGGTGGCTCTTTCAGTTACAAACGCCTGTGGGGGACCAGTTCCCTTTAATTGCTGTTGTAGTGCCACCGTGGCGGTCGCTGGACACGTTGCCGGATGCACAGCAGGGGATCAGCTGATGTTACTGAAACCCAATAACACTGGGTCATGTGTTGATTGTGCAGCCGGCACTTCTGGGCAGCAACTGGCGGTTTTGGAGCCCACGGATTACAGTTCAGGTGGTTGAAACATGAACACAACAGGAGACCTGGATACTGTTGGCAACCAATTATTTAATTGGTAAGAGGAGTGGCAAATTCCTGTGAGATCCAGGCTTTGTTCATTTTCAAGAAAGTTAGCCGGTCAACGTTATCGGAGTGTAGTCACATGCGACGGTCTGTTAGTACACCACCTGCGGCACTAAAGACGCGTTCCGATAATACACTTGCAACAGTTCAAGCCAGCACCTCCAATGCATATTGGCTAAGCTCTGGCCATGTATCCAGCTTAGAGACCCAAAACTTGAAGGGGGAAGAGCCGTCTGGGAGTACGCTGAGAGGGCAAGACATGTAGTCTGTCACCATCTGACGGAAACGTGGCCTCCTGCTGACTGGATCCGTCTGTGATGGTGTAGACATTTGTGGCGGGCACACAAAACTTTGCCACTGTTGGGCCAGACTGGTCTTGCCTTGTGCTGAGGCACTGCTTCTACTTCCTCTTTGTGCAGAGATTCCTCCACTGCCTCGATGCACAGAGCTGCTTTGTAAAGCACTAGCAGTAGCAGGCGCAGCACTTCTCTCGATTGGACTGGAAAAGATGATGGACTGCACCAGTGTGTCTTGGTACAGCCGCATTTTATGCTCCGGCTGCAACGGTGGTATGAGGGTTTGTAAATTGTCCCTGTAGCATGGATCAAGGAGGGTGTACACCCAATAATCAGCTGTGGTAAGAATGTGGGCGATGCGGCGGTCGTTTCTCAGGCACTGTAGCATGAAATCAACCATGTGCTGCAGACTGCCAACTGACCAAGAAACGCTGCCTCCTGCTTCAGGCGTGATGTCGGCCTGCTCTGCATCACCCCACTCTCGCTCTACATACTGACTACTGGAGATTTGTGTAACTCCATCCTCTGGACAGATGTCTTCCTCCTCCATTGACTCCTCCTCATCCTCCTCACAAAATGTCCCCTGCCTAGGCCTTTGTGAGGAACCACGTCGCACAGACTGTTCAGAAGCAGATGGCATTTCTGACTCCTCATCCTCAACCTCTTCCACCACCTCATCCCTTGGCGCTTGCAGTGTTCTTTCAAGCAGGCAGATGAGGGGGACAGTCATGCTGACTAGTGCATCATCTGCACTCGCCATCCACGTGGAATCATCGAAGGCACGCAAAACCTGATGTCCTTCATAGTGGCCCACTCAGTGGTTGTGAAGTCTGAATGGCGCACAGTGCGATTTTTTTTTGCGCCTGATGCAGCTGGTACTCCATTACTGCTTGCTGCTGCTAACACAATCGCTCCAACATATGTAACATTGAATTTCACCTGGTGGGGAGGTCAAATATGATGCGATGTTCCAGAAAACAGAATCGACACTGCAGAGTTGCAATGCGCGATCTTGCCATGCTGGAATGCCACAAGTGAGCACATTCTAGGCAGACCTTGTGCAGCAGTGCATCAAGATCCGGATAGTCCCTCAGAAAACTCTGCACAACCAAGTTGAGCACATGTGCCAGACATGGGATGTGAGTGAGGTTGCCAAGGCCCAGAGCTGCCACCAGATTTCAGCCATTGTCACACACTACCATGCCTGGCTGGAGATTCACTGGCACAAACCACATGTCGCTCTCCTTGACTGATGGCATTCCAGAGCTCCTGCGCTGTGTGGCTTCAATTCCCCAAAGAAATTAATTTAAATATGGCCTGTTGACGTTTGGCCACAGCTGTGCTCATATCGTTTGTAACAGGTAAGCGTTCACGGGTCAAGGTGGATGTAGACCATGACGGCTCCTGCAGCAATGATTCTGAGGAACTGGAGTATGAGGAGGAGACAATGTGCACAGACTGGATTCCTGCAATCCTTGGAGTTGGCAGAACACATCCAGCGCCACTCGACAGAACTGCACCCAGCTCCACAACATTGACCCAATGGGCAGTGAGGGAAAGGTATCATCCCTGTCCATGGTGACTGGTCCACGCATCGGTGGTGAGGTGGACCTTGCTACTAACGGCGTTTAGTAGCGCATGTTTAATGTTTCCCTCCACATGCTTTCGCAGGGCAGGGACAGCTTACCTGCTGAAATAAAAGTGGCTGGGCATATTGTATTGTGGGACTGCCAATGTCATCAAGTTACGGAAGCTGTCAGTCTTTACCAGCCTGAATGAGAGCATTTCAAGGGACAGAAGTTTTGCAATGTCTGCATTCAGAGCCTGTGCTCGTGGGTGGTTTGCCGAGAATGGCCGCCTTTTCTCTCATACCTGTGCTACTGATGTCTGTAGACTGGGCTGGGAGTGTGAGGATGACTGGGAACTTGGTGCTGTGAGTGGAATTACACTGAGTCTCTGGACAACTGTGCCAGAGGTTCTTCAATGGCGATCCTGTGAGGAAGCCGAACCAGCAGTGTGTGAGCTGGAAGAAGAGGCTCCAACATGAGCTGAAGAGGTGGTAGGTGCCGATGTAGGGTGGCCTAGGTCTTCAGTGTGTTTTTGTAACTCCACCGCGTGCTTGTTCCGCACATGTTTCCACATGTTTGAGGTATTGAGGTTTCTGACATTTCTACCTTGTTTGATTTTCTGACTACACAGCTTGCATTTGACAAAGCAAATGTCATCTGCAACTGTGTCAAAAAAGGACCAGGCACTGCAAGTCTTGGGAGCGCCCGCTTTGGCTTTTGGAAGAGGCATGCTCCTAATGGGTGCCGAAGTGGAGGCTACAGGCACCGCCGTCTTCCCCCTCCCTCTCCTGGCCGTTCGGGGAATCTCTTCCTTAGAGCTGCTCCCACCATCTTCATGTTCCTCATGCCATGATGGGTCGAGGACCTCATCATCTACGCTACCCTCTTCCACCAACTGCTTCTCCTGGGTAGTCTCGGCAGCACAGTATGCACCAGAAAGGGGCACCTGAGTCTCATCATCAGATGCGTACTGAAATGTGGTCACCGGAGGCACTGTCCCACCCACCTCTTCTGATTCAGAGAGACAAAGCTGTTGGGCATCACTGCATACAGCCTCTTCTTCTGATTCTTGAATGTTGCTTGGCTGGCCCCCTGTTTCCAAGCCAAGAGATTCAGAGAACAGAAATAGAGATGGCTCCTGTCCTGGGCTCTCTGACTGCCTGGGCAATTTGGCAGGTGGTGAAGAGACAGATGGTTGTTCATCAGTGCTCTGTGCCTGAGAGGATGTGGTACTAAGTGAAGTCGATGCGTTAGCTGCCATCCATCCGACAACGGCTTCATTTTGTTCGTCCCGCAGCAGCGGGGTACGGCGAGCTCCTACAAAGCTGCGCATGAAGGTCTGTTCCCTGCTAAAACTGGGGGAAGATGAGTCACCGGTGCCCGCAGCAGGCACAGAATCCCCACGTCCTCTCCCTGCTCCACGCCCACGCCCACGTGCCTTACTCCCTGCCTTATTCATCTTGATAGACTGATAAAGATAGGCAGAAAAGTACTAAGGGCTTAGTGTGCTTATTCCTGAATAGCTGCTAACAGGTATAAGAAACACTAATTTTATAAAGTGTGGACTACACTTTATTATGAGCTTATGTGGCCTACACAACGGTAAAGTGGAGTGTTTGGTGAACTTTATAAATTTTGGGTTTGTTTCGCAGAACATACACTACAGAGTGAGCGCAGTAGTCACACACAGACCGTGCAGACATCCGAGAATGGCGCTGCAAGGCCAAGAAAAGCTCCTCTATCTAATCTTATATATTGTTTTTCCACAATCTAGCGGGATACGGATGGAAAGCCACTAATAGGATATTTTTGAAAAAATGTGCAGCTGGCTGCACTAATTGCAATTTAGGACAATGTATTCAGCAGTATGAGGCAGTGACGTACCCTGAGCTGACCACAACTGGCTGTGGCTGCGGACAGACTACAAAGCGAGCTGCACTCACACAGACCGTGCAGACAGCCAAGAACGGCACTGCAAGGCCAAGAAAAGCTCCTCTATCTAATCCTATATAGTGTTTTTCCACAATCTAGCAGGATACAGATGGAAAGCCACTAATATAGGATATATTTGAAAAAATGTGCAGCAGGCTGCACTAATTGAAAAAAGGACAATGGACTGAGCAGTATGAGGCAGTGACGCACCCTGAGCTGACCACGATCGGCTGTGGCTGTGGACAGACTACAGAGTGAACTGCATTCACACACACAGACCTTGCAGACAGATGTGAACAGCGCTGCAAGGCAAAAGCAAGGTTCTCACACAGCAGTTGCTAAATTAGCCTGGGTAAAGCACAATGAAGCAAAACGCTATCTCTAAACTGGCCCTCAGTCAGAACAGAGCGTCCTGTCCCTAACTGAATTCACAGCAGAGTGAGCCCAAAATGGCGGCGGCGACTTTTATAGGGCATCGTGACATCATTTCAGCAGCCAATCACAACCATGCCAGTAGTTACATAGTACCATGCAGAACAGGATGTGCCCACACTTCTAATCATTCCTCATTGGCTGATTTAAATAAAGCTGGGAGTTTGCATGATGGGAATTTCCGATTCTGGTTTCCGATATACTGAAAGTATCGGAACTCGGTATCGGAATTCCGATACCGCAAATATCGGCCGATACTTGCAGTATCGGAATGCTCAACACTAGTGGTCATGTATTCTTGTGGTCAGGGCTCGGCTGAAATAAGCCACTAGAATACTGGCACCTCTGGTGAGGAATTGTTTGTGTGCTCCTCTGACTGCATGACCACTGACTGCTATCAGCTCAGCAGTTAGATGTGTACTCCTGTGAGCTTAATAGGACACAGTGCTTTTCTATCACGGCGACTCTGTGAAGCAACAGAGCTCGCTTATACCGCCACATAGTGCCATTTGCTAGCAGCAGGTTCTCCTCCTGCACGGTGGACCCTGGGCTGCGAACGCACCAATAATAACATCTATATTTACTCGGTGCGTTCCGCCAGCCCTAACAGAAAAGAACATTTTCACCTCTGAGGTGTTTTACACCATGTTTTATCATTGGACATTGAAAATGAAAGATTACAGTGAGGGCAACCATTAAAATACACATTCCCATCTATTATGTTTCCTGGTTTGAAATGACACACGATCGCCAAACATAAATTCAACATGAGCATAGCACATTCAGAATAGTGATCGGAAACATTAGCACATTTTCTTAAAATCAGTAACATTTGGAAAAAGTATGGAAAAATATTTGCATTACCTCTAAAGTATTTGTAGCACTTTGGCCAGGATAGTGGTGGTGTGTGATGAGCGGGGGGGGGGGGGGGGGGAATGTTTGATGAGAAGAGGGGGGAAGAGCTCAAAGGAGCAGCGTGCTTGAAAAACTTTTTTTTCTATCTTTATCTATGCACATTGCGGCAAACTAAATGAATGAAAGCAAAAAAGACCAGACACAAATGGACGTGCACACCTGTTTCAATACTTAGATCAGGACAACAATAATAAAATATTTAGCTTTGTTTGAACATTAGGACCCACAAACAATAACAGCAATTAAAAATAAATATACATCATGACGGTCATCCCGCCCCGGCAACCTGCCAGTTTTCATAACCTTGTGTTGAATCAACAGTACGTAACTGTCAGTTAATAATAAGCTATGATAGAATCACAAATCAATATATTGCAATAATTTGTGAGAATAATCCAAAGCCAAAATAAACCCAAAAGCCTGAAATGTCCATTTAACTCCTTTACCCCCAAGGGTGGTTTGCACGTTAATGACCGGGCCAATTTTTACAATTCTGACCACTGTCACTTTATGAGGTTATAATTCTGGAACGCTTCAACGGATCCTGGTGATTCTGACACAGTTTTCTTGTGACATATTGTTCTTCATGATAGTGTAAAATTTCTTTGATACTACTTGTGCTTATTTGTGAAAAAAATGGAAATTTGGCTAACATTTTTGAAAATTTAGCATTTTTCCAACTTTGAATTTTCATGCCCTTAAATCACATAAACACTTAATATGTAACATTTCCCACAAGTCTACTTTACATCAGCACAATTTTGGAACCAATTTTTTTTTGTTATAGGGAGTTATAAGGGTTAAAAGCTGACCAGCGATTTCTCATTTTTACAGCACCATTTTTTTTAGGGACCACTTCACATTTGAATTCACTTTGAGGGGTCTATATGATAGAAAATATCAAAAAGTGACATCATACTAAAAACTGCACCCCTGAAGGTGCTCAAAACCACATTTCAGAAGATTATTAACCCTTCAGGTGCTTCACAGGAATTTTTAGAATATTTAAAAAAATAAACATTTAATTTTTTTCACAAAAAAAATATTTCAGATCCAATTTGTTTTACTTTACCAAGGGTAACAGGATAAATTGAACCCCAAAATTTGTTGTAAAATTTATCCTGAGTATGCCGATACCCCATATGTGGGGATAAACCACTGTTTGGGCGCACGGCAGAGCTCGGAATGGAAGAAGCGCCATTTAACTTTTCAATGCAAAACTGGCTGGAATTGAGATAGGATGCCATGTCAGGTTTCGAGAGACCCTGATGTGCCTAAAGAGTGGAAATTCCCTGCATGTGACACCATTTGGAAAGTAGACCCCCTAAGGAACTTATCTCGATGTGTAAGCACTTTTAACCCCCAAGTGGTTGACAGAAGTTTATAATGCAGAGACGTAAAAATAAAAAATCATATTTTTTCACAAAAATGATTTTTCGCCCCCAATTTCTTATTTTCCTAAGGGTAACAGGAGAAATTGGACCGCAAACGTTGTTGTGCAATTTGTCCTGAGTTTGCTGATACCCCATATGTGGGGGTAAACTACTGTTTGGGCGCATGGCAGAGCTCGGAAGGGAAGGAGACCCATTTGAGTTTTTCAATGCAGAATTGGCTGGAATTGAGATCTGACACCATGTTGTGTTTGGAGAGCCCCTGATATGCCTAAACAATAGAAACCCCCCACAAATTACCCTATTTTGGAAACTAGACCACCAAAGGAACTTACCAAGATGTGTGCTGTGCACTTTGAACCCCCAATTGTTTCACTAAACAAATAAACTTTATAATGTAGAGCCATGAAAATTTGAAAACAATTTTTTCCACAAAAATGATATTTTAACCCCAATTTTGTATTTTCCCAAGGGTATCCGGAGAATTTGGACCCCTTGTTGTGAAATTTGTCCTGAGTATGCTTATACCCCATATGTGGGATAAAACTACTGTTGGGCACACGTCGGGGCTCGGAAGGGAAGTGGTGTATTGGAATGCAGACTTTGATGGAATGGTCTGCAGCGTCACGTTGCATTTGCAGAGCCCTTGATGTACCTAAACAGTAGAAACCCCAACCAAGTAACTCCATATTGGAAACTAGACCCCCCAAAGATCTTATCTAGATGTGTTGTGAGAACTTTGAACCCCAAGTGTTTCACTAAAGTTTATAATGCAGAACCCTGAAAATAAAAAATATTTTTTTCCCACAAAAATTTATTTTTAGCCCCCAAAATTTTATTTGTACAGGGATAACAGGAGAAATTGGACCACAAAAGTTGTTGTCCAATTTGTCCTGAGTACGCTGATACCCCATTTGTGGGGGTAAACCACTATTTTTGTGCATGGCAGAGCTCGGAAGGGAAGGAGCACCATTTTACTTTTTCAACACAGAATTGGATAGAATTGAGATTGGATGTCATGCTGCATTTGCAGGGCCCCAATGTGCCTAAATAGTGGAAACCCCCCAACTATAACTCCAACCCTAACCCCAACACACCACTAACCCTAACCATAACCCTAACCACAATCCTAACCCGAACACTCCCCTAACCCTAATTGCAACCCTAATCATAACCCTAACCACACCTCTAACATTGACACACCACTAACCCAATTGTAAACGTACTCCAAAACCTAACCCCTACCCTAACACTAACTTTAGCCCCAACCCTAACCCTAACTTTATCCCTAACCCTAATCCTATTAGGAAAATGTAAATAAATACATTTTTTTGTTTTATTATTTTTCCCTATCTAATGGGGTGATAAAGGGCAGGTTTGATTTACTATTTATAGTGGGTTTTTATAGCGGGTTTTTGTTTGGCAGCTGTCACACAGTAAAATACACTTTTGATTGCAAAAAATAGTTTTTGCGTCACCACATTTTGAGAGCAATAATTTTTCCATATTTTGGTCCACGGAGTCATGTGAGGTCTTGTTTTTTGCAGGACGAGTTGACATTTTTATTGGTACCATTTTCGGGCACATGACATTGTTATTGCTTTTTATTCCAATTTGTGTTAGGCAGAATGAACAAAAACCAGGAATTCATGAATTTCTTTTGGGATGGGCGTTTATACCCTTCCACATTTGGTAAAATTGATAAAACAGTTTTATTCTTCAGGTCAGTACGATAACAGCGAAACCTCATATATCTTTTTTTCTGTTTTGGCGCTTCTATACAATAAAAAACATTTTAACCCCTTTCTGCCAATGGACGTACTATTCCGTCCATGTGGGGTGGGCCCTACTTCCCAAGGACGGAATAGTACGTCCAGCGTGATCGGCCATGCTCACGGGGGAGCGCGGCCGATCGCGGCCGGGTGTCAGCTGCCTATCGCAGCTGACATCCGGCACTATGTGCCAGGAGCAGTCACGGACCGCCCCCGGCACATTAACCCCCGGCATACCGCGATCAAACATGATCGCAGTGTGCCAGCGGTGCAGGGAAGCATCACGCAGGGAGAGGGCTCCCTGCGGGCTTCCCTGAGCCCCCCACAGCAACGCGATCACACCTCCCTCCCTGTAGCAGGCCCGGATCCAAAGTGGCCGCGTCATCCGGGTCCTTGTTGTGAATTCTGTGGCTGAGTTCACTTCTGTGGTCACAAGTGGTATTGCAGTCTCTGGGCTTCCTCCCTCAGGTGTTTTGGTGAGCTCGTTGGCTGCCTTGCTATTTAGCTCCACCTGAGTCTGTCTTCCTTGCTCCTTGTCAATGTTCCAGTGTTGGATCTGAGCTACTGCATCTTTCCTTGGGCCTGCTGCTCTGCTAGATAAGTGCTTCTAGTTTGTTTTCTGTTTTTTCTGTCCAGCTTGCTATTAACTTTTGCTGGAAGCTCTGAGAAGCAAAGGGGTGCACCGCCGTGCTGTTAGTTCGGCACGGTGGGTCTTTTTGCCCCTTTGCGTGGTTTTCGTTTTAGGGTTTTTTGTAGACTGCATAGTTCTCTTTGCTATCCTCGCTCTGTCTAGAATATCGGGCCTCACTTTGCTGAATCTATTTCATTCCTACGTTTGTCTTTTCATCTTGCTAACAGTCATTATATGTGGGGGGCTGCCTATTCCTTTGGGGTATTTCTCTGAGGTAAGTCAGGCTTGTATTTCTATCTTCAGGCTAGTCAGCTCCTCAGGCAGTGCCGAGTTGCATAGGTAGTTATAGGCGCAATCCACTGCTGCTTATAGTTGTGTGAGGATAGATCAGGTACTGCAGTCTACAGAGATTCCACGTCTCAGAGCTCGTCCTATTGTTTTTGGTTATTGCCAGATCTCTGTATGTGCGCTGATTACTGCACGCTGTGTTGCCTGATTGCCAGCCATAACAGTACAAGGAGCCACACCAATGATTCCCAATAGAGGGAAAAAAGAAATCCTGACATCATTTTTTTTTCTTAGCTCTGTCTTCAGTCTTTTTTTTCCCCTAGACATTAGAGTGCTTCAGGACACAGCTGTGGACATGGATATTCAGGCTCTGTGCTCCTCAATGGATAATCTCGTTGTAAATGTACAAAAGATTCAAGATACTATTGATCAGAAATCGATGCTAGAACCAAGAATTCCGATTCCTGATTTGTTTTTTGGTGACAGAACTAAGTTCCTGAGCTTCAGAAATAAGTGTAAGCTATTTTTGGCCTTGAAACCTCATTCTTCTGGTAATCCTATTCAACAGGTTTTGATTATTATTTCTTTTTTGCGCGGCGACCCACAGGACTGGGCGTTTTCTCTTGCACCAGGAGATTCTGCATTGAGTAATGTTGATGCATTTTTCCAGGCGCTGGGATTGCTTTACGATGAGCCTAATTCAGTGGATCAGGCTGAGAAAAATCTGCTGGCTTTATGCCAGGGTCAGGATGATGTAGAAGTATATTGTCAGAAATTTAGAAAGTGGTCAGTACTCACTCTGTGGAATGAATCTGCACTAGCGGCTTTGTTCAGAAAGGGTCTCTCTGAAGCTCTTAAGGATGTAATGGTGGGATTTCCTATGCCTGCTGGTTTGAATGAGTCTATGTCCTTGGCCATTCAGATCGGTCGTCGCTTGCGCGAGCGTAAATCTGTGCACCATCTGGCGGTATTGTCTGAGAGTAAACCTGAGCCTATGCAGTGCGACAGGACTATGACTAAAGTAGAACGGCAAGAACACAGACGTCTGAACAGACTGTGTTTCTATTGTGGTGATTCTACTCATGCTATTTCTAATTGTCCTAAACGCACTAGGCGGTTCGATAGCTCTGCCGTTATTGGTACTGTACAGTCCAAATTCCTTTTGTCCATTACCTTAATGTGCTCTTTGTCATCGTATTCTGTCATGGCATTTGTGGATTCAGGCGCTGCCCTGAATCTGATGGATTTGGATTATGCTAAACGTTGTGGATTTTTCTTGGAGCCTTTGCGGTGTCCTATTCCGTTGAGAGGAATTGATGCTACACCTTTGGCCAAGAATAAGCCTCAGTACTGGGCCCAGCTGACCATGTGCATGGCTCCTGCACATCAGGAAGTTATTCGCTTTCTGGTACTGCATAATTTGCATGATGTGGTCGTGTTGGGGTTGCCATGGCTACAAACCCATAATCCAGTATTGGATTGGAACTCTATGTCGGTAACCAGCTGGGGTTGTCAGGGAGTACATGGTGATGTTCCATTTTTGTCTATTTCGTCATCCATTCCTTCTGACATCCCAGAGTTCTTGTCGGACTTTCAGGATGTATTTGAAGAGTCCAAGTCTGATGCCCTACCTCCGCATAGGAATTGTGATTGTGCTATCGATTTGATTCCTGGTAGTAAATTCCCTAAGGGTCGTTTATTTAATTTGTCCGTACCTGAACACACCGCTATGCGCAGTTATGTGAAGGAGTCCCTGGAGAAGGGACATATTCGCCCATCGTCGTCACCATTGGGAGCAGGGTCCTTTTTTGTAGCCAAGAAGGATGGTTCGCTAAGACCGTGTATTGATTACCGCCTTCTTAATAAGATCACTGTTAAGTTTCAGTATCCCTTGCCATTGATTTCTGACTTGTTTGCTCGGATTAAGGGGGCTAGTTGGTTCACCAAGATAGATCTTCGTGGTGCGTATAATCTGGTGAGAATCAGGCAGGGAGATGAATGGAAAACGGCATTTAATCCGCCCGAGGGTCATTTTGAGTATCTGGTGATGCCGTTCGGACTTGCCAATGCTCCATCTGTTTTTCAGTCTTTTATGCATGACATTTTCCGTGAGTATCTGGATAAATTCTTGATTGTTTACTTGGATGACATTTTGATCTTCTCAGATGATTGGGAGTCTCATGTGAAGCAAGTCAGAATGGTTTTCCAGGTACTGCGTGCTAATTCCTTGTTCGTGAAGGGATCAAAGTGTCTCTTCGGTGTGCAGAAAGTTTCATTTTTGGGGTTCATCTTTTCCCCTTCTACTATCGAGATGGATCCGGTTAAGGTTCAGGCCATCCAGGATTGGACTCAGCCGACATCTCTAAAAAGTCTGCAGAAATTCCTGGGCTTTGCTAATTTTTATCGTCGCTTCATCTGTAATTTTTCTAGCATTGCCAGACCATTGACCGATTTGACCAAGAAGGGTGCTGATTTGGTTAATTGGTCTTCTGCTGCCGTGGAAGCTTTTCAGGAGTTGAAGCGTCGTTTTTGCTGTGCCCCTGTGTTGTGTCAACCTGATGTTTCTCTTCCGTTCCAGGTCGAGGTTGATGCTTCTGAGATTGGTGCAGGGGCGGTTTTGTCACAGAGAGGTTCTGGTTGCTCAGTGTTCAAACCATGTGCTTTCTTTTCCAGGAAATTTTCTGCTGCTGAGCGTAATTATGATGTGGGCAACCGAGAGTTGCTGGCCATGAAGTGGGCATTCGAGGAGTGGCGTCATTGGCTTGAGGGTGCTAAGCATCGCGTGGTGGTTTTGACTGATCATAAGAACCTTACTTATCTTGAGTCTGCCAAGCGCTTGAATCCTAGACAGGCCCGTTGGTCGTTATTTTTTGCTCGTTTTGATTTTGTGATTTCATACCTTCCGGGCTCTAAAAATGTGAAGGCGGATGCTCTGTCTAGGAGTTTTGTGCCCGACTCTCCGGGGTTATCTGAGCCGGCGAGTATCCTCAAGGAAGGAGTTATTGTGTCTGCCATCTCCCCTGATTTGCGGAGAGTGTTGCAGAAATTTCAGGCTAATAAACCTGATCGTTGTCCGGCCGAGAAACTGTTCGTCCCTGATAGGTGGACTAGTAAAGTTATCTCTGAACTTCATTGTTCGGTGCTGGCCGGTCATCCAGGAATCTTTGGTACTAGGGAGTTGGTTGCTAGATCCTTCTGGTGGCCATCTCTGTCACGAGATGTGCGTGCTTTTGTGCAGTCTTGTGGAATTTGTGCTAGGGCTAAGCCCTGCTGTTCACGTGCCAGTGGGTTGCTTTTGCCCTTGCCGGTCCCGAAGAGGCCTTGGACACATATTTCGATGGATTTCATTTCTGACCTTCCTGTTTCTCAAAAAATGTCGGTCATTTGGGTGGTCTGTGATCGCTTTTCTAAAATGGTCCATCTGGTGCCCTTGGTTAAATTGCCTTCCTCCTCTGATTTGGTGCCTTTGTTCTTCCAGCATGTGGTTCGTTTACATGGCATTCCTGAGAATATTGTTTCTGACAGAGGTTCCCAGTTTGTCTCGAGGTTCTGGCGAGCCTTTTGTGGTAGGATGGGCATTGACCTATCTTTCTCCTTGGCCTTCCATCCTCAGACTAATGGCCAGACCGAACGAACCAATCAGACCTTGGAAACATATCTGAGATGTTTTGTTTCCGCTGACCAGGATGATTGGGTGTCATTTTTGCCGTTGGCTGAGTTCGCCCTTAATAATCGGGCCAGCTCGGCTACCTTGGTCTCTCCATTTTTCTGCAATTCTGGGTTCCATCCTCGTTTCTCTTCAGGACAGGTTGAGTCTTCGGACTGTCCTGGTGTGGATTCTGTGGTGGACAGGTTGCAGCAGATCTGGACTCAGGTAGTGGACAATTTGACCTTGTCCCAGGAGAAGGCTCAGCTTTTCGCTAATCGCAGACGCCGTGTGGGACCCCGACTTCGTGTTGGGGATCTGGTTTGGTTATCTTCTCGTCATATTCCTATGAAGGTTTCCTCTCCTAAATTTAAACCTCGTTTTATTGGTCCGTATAGGATTTCTGAGATTCTCAATCCGGTGTCTTTTCGTCTGACCCTCCCAGACTCCTTTTCCATACATAATGTATTCCATAGGTCGTTGTTGAGGAGATACGTGGCACCTATGGTTCCATCTGTGGAGCCTCCTGCCCCTGTTTTGGTGGAGGGGGAATTGGAGTATATTGTGGAGAAGATTTTGGATTCTCGTGTCTCTAGACGGAAACTCCAGTATCTGGTCAAATGGAAGGGTTATGCTCAGGAAGATAATTCCTGGGTTTTTGCCTCTGATGTCCATGCCCCAGATCTTGTTCGTGCCTTTCATGTGGCTCATCCTGGTCGGCCTGGGGGTTCTGGTGAGGGTTCGGTGACCCCTCCTCAAGGGGGGGGGTACTGTTGTGAATTCTGTGGCTGAGTTCACTTCTGTGGTCACAAGTGGTATTGCAGTCTCTGGGCTTCCTCCCTCAGGTGTTTTGGTGAGCTCGTTGGCTGCCTTGCTATTTAGCTCCACCTGAGTCTGTCTTCCTTGCTCCTTGTCAATGTTCCAGTGTTGGATCTGAGCTACTGCATCTTTCCTTGGGCCTGCTGCTCTGCTAGATAAGTGCTTCTAGTTTGTTTTCTGTTTTTTCTGTCCAGCTTGCTATTAACTTTTGCTGGAAGCTCTGAGAAGCAAAGGGGTGCACCGCCGTGCTGTTAGTTCGGCACGGTGGGTCTTTTTGCCCCTTTGCGTGGTTTTCGTTTTAGGGTTTTTTGTAGACTGCATAGTTCTCTTTGCTATCCTCGCTCTGTCTAGAATATCGGGCCTCACTTTGCTGAATCTATTTCATTCCTACGTTTGTCTTTTCATCTTGCTAACAGTCATTATATGTGGGGGGCTGCCTATTCCTTTGGGGTATTTCTCTGAGGTAAGTCAGGCTTGTATTTCTATCTTCAGGCTAGTCAGCTCCTCAGGCAGTGCCGAGTTGCATAGGTAGTTATAGGCGCAATCCACTGCTGCTTATAGTTGTGTGAGGATAGATCAGGTACTGCAGTCTACAGAGATTCCACGTCTCAGAGCTCGTCCTATTGTTTTTGGTTATTGCCAGATCTCTGTATGTGCGCTGATTACTGCACGCTGTGTTGCCTGATTGCCAGCCATAACAGGTCCTGCAGGGAGGGAGGTGGTTTCACAGAGCCTGCTCAGAGCAGGCACTGTGAAGCCTGCAGTGCTCTAAGTCAGATCGGTGATCTGACAGAGTGCTGTGCAAACTGTCAGATCACCAATCTCTGATGTATCCCCTGGGACAAAGTAAAAAAGTAAAAAAAAAAATTTCCACACGTGTAAAAAAAAAAAAAAATCCTAAATAATTAAAAAATAATATTATTCCCATAAATTCATTTCTTTATCTAAACAAAAAAAAAAAACAATAAAAGTGCACATATGTAGTATCGCGGCGTCCGTAACGACCCAACCTATAAAACTGTCCCACTAGTTAACCCCTTCAGTAAGCACCGTAAGAAAGAAAAAAACGAGGCAAAAAACAACGCTTTATTATCATACCGCCGAACAAAAAGTGGAATAACACGCGATCAAAAAGATAGATATAAATAACGATGGTACCGCTGAAAGTGTCATCTTGTCCCGCAAAAAACGAGCCGCCATACAGCATCATTAGCAAAAAGTTATAGTCCTCAGAATAAAGCGATGCAAAAATAATTATTTTTTCTATAAAATAGTTTTTATCATATAAAAGCGCCAAAACATAAAAAAATGATATAAATGAGGTATCGCTGTAATCGTACTGACCCGAAGAATAAAACTGCTTTATCAATTTTACCAAACGTGGAACTTTATAAATGCCTCCCCCAAAAGAAATTCATGAATAGCTGTTTTTTGGTCATTCTGCCTCACAAAAATCGGAATAAAAAGAGATAAAAAAATGTCACGTGCCCGAAAATGTTACCAATAAAAACGTCAACTCATCCCGCAAAAAACAAGACCTGACTTGACTCTGTGGACCAAAATATGGAAAATTTATAGCTCTCAAAATGTGGTAATGCAAAAAAATATTTTTTGCAATAAAAAGCGTCTTTTAGTGTGTGACGGCTGCCAATCATAAAAATCCGCTAAACAACCCGCTATAAAAGTAAATCAAACCCCCTTCGTCACCCCCTTAGTTAGGGAAAAATTAAAAAATTTAAAAAATGTATTTATTTCCATTTTCCCATTAGGGTTAGGGCTAGGGTTAGGGTTAGGGTTAGGGTGAGGGCTAGGGTTAGGGTTAGGGCTAGGGTTAGGGTTGGGGCTAGGGTTAGGGCTAGGGTTAGGGTTGGGGCTAGGGTTAGAGCTAGGGTTAGGGTTAGGGCTAGGGTTAGGGCTAGGGTTAGGGTTAGGGCTAGGGTTAGGGTTAGGGCTAGGGTTAGGGCTAGGGTTAGGGCTAGGGTTGGGGCTAGGGTTAAGGCTACAGTTAGGGTTGGGGCTAAAGTTAGGGTTAGGGTTAGGGTTGGGGCTAAAGTTAGGGTTAGGGTTTGGATTACATTTACGGTTGGGAATAGGGTTTGGATTACGGTTAGGGGTGTGTCTGGGTTAGAGGTGTGGTTAGGATTAGGGTTAGGGGTGTGTTTGGATTAGGGTTTCAGTTATAAATGGGGGTTTCCACTGTTTAGGCACATCAGGGGCTCTCCAAACGCGACATGGTGTCCGATCTCAATGCCAGCCAACTCTGGCTGGGCTCTCCTGTGTGCCCAAACAGGGGTTTACCCCAACATATGGGGTATCAGCGTATTCAGGACAAATTGGACAACAACTTTTGGGGTCCAATTTCTCCTCTTACCCTTGGGAAAATACAAAATTTTTGTGGGAAAAAAAGGATTTTTTATTTTCACGGCTCTGCATTATAAACTGTAGTGAAACACTTGGGGGTTCAAAGTTCTCACAACATATCTAGATAAGTTCCTTGGGGGGTCTAGTTTCCAATATGGGGTCACTTGTGGGGGGTTCTACTGTTTAGGTACATTAGGGGCTCTGCAAATGCAATGTGACGCCTGCAGACCATTCCATCTAAGTCTGCATTCCAAATAGCGCTCCTTCCCTTCCGAGCCCTCCCATGCGCCCAAACGGTGGTTCCCCCCACATATGTGGTATCAGCGTACTCAGGACAAATTGGACAACAACTTTCAGGGTCCAATTTCTCCTGTTACCCTTGGAAAAATACAAAATTGGGGACTAAAAAATAATTTTTGTGGAAAAAAAAATATATTTTATTTGCGTGGCTCTGCGTAATAAACTGTAGTGAAACACTTGAGGGTTCAAAGCTCTCACATCACATCTAGATGAGTTCCTTAGGGGGTCTACTTTCCAAAATGGTGTCACTTGTGGGGGGTTTCTACTGTTTAGGTACATTAGGGGCTCTGCAAATGCAATGTGACGCCTGCAGACCATTCCATCTAAGTCTGCATTGCAAATGGCGCTCCTTCCCTTCCGAGCCCTCCCATGTGCCCAAACGGTGGTTCCCCCCACATATGGGGTATCAGCGCACTCAGAACAAATTGGACAACAACTTTTGGGGTCCAATTTCTCCTGTTACCCTCGGGAAAATACAAAACTGGGGGCTAAAAAATAATTTTTGTGGGAAAAAATTTTTGCTTTATTTTTACGGCTCTGCATTATAAACTTCTGTGAAGCCCTTGGTGGGTCAAAGTGCTCACCACATATCTAGATAAGTTCCTTAGTGGGTCTACTTTCCAAAATGGTGTCACTTGTGGGGGGTTTCAATGTTTAGGCACATCAGTGGCTCTCCAAACGCAACATGGCGTCCCATCTCAATTCCTGTCAATTTTGCATTGAAAAGTCAAACGGCGCTCCTTCCCTTCTGAGCTCTCCCATGCGCCCAAACAGTGGTTTACCCCCACATATGGGGTATCAGCATACTCAGGACAAACTGTTCAACAACATTTAGGGTCCAATTTCTTCTCTTACCCTTGGGAAAATAAAAAATTGGGGGCAAAAAATAATTTTTGTGAAAAAAATGATTTTTTATTTTTACGGTTCTGCATTATAAACTTCTGTGAAGCACTTGATGGGTCAAAGTGCTCACCACACCTCTAGATAAGTTCCATAGGGGGTCTACTTTCCAAAATGGTGTCACTTGTGGGGGGTTTCAATGTTTAGGCACATCAGTGGCTCTCCAAACGCAACATGGCGTCCCATCTCATTTCCAGTCAATTTTGCATTGAAAAGTCAAGTGGCGCTCCTTCGCTTCCGAGCTCTGTCATGCGCCCAAACAGTGGTTTACCCCCACTTGTGGAGTATCAGCGTACTCAGGACAAGTTGTACAACAAATTTTGGGGTCCATTTTCTCCTGTTACCCTTGGTAAAATAAAACAAATTGGAGCTGAAGTAAATTTTTTGTGAAAAAAAGTTAAATGTTCATTTTTATTTTAACATTCCAAAAATTCCTGTGAAACACCTGAAGGGTTAATAAACTTCTTGAATGTGGTTTTGAGCACCTTGAGGGGTGCAGTTTTTAGAATGGTGTCACACTTGGGTATTTTCTATCATATAGACCCCTCAAAATGACTTCAAATGAGATGTGGTCCCTAAAAAAAATGGTGTTGTAAAAATTAGAAATTGCTGGTCAACTTTTAACCCTTATAACTCCGTAACAAAAAAAAATTTTGGTTCCAAAATTGTGCTGATGTAAAGTAGACATGTGCGAAATGTTACTTATTAAGTATTTTGTGTGACATATCTCTGTGATTTAATTGCATAAAAATTCAAAGTTGGAAAATTGCAAAATTTTCAAACTTTTCGCCAAATTTCCGTTTTTTTCACAAATAAACGCAGGTAATATCAAAGAAATGTTACCACTACCATGACGTAAAATATGTCATGAGAAAAGAGTGTCAGAATCACCAGGATCCGTTGAAGGGTTCCAGAGTTATAACCTCATAAAGGGACAGTGGTCAGAATTGTAAAAATTGGCCTGGTCCATAACGTGCAAACCACCCTTGGGAGTAAAGGGGTTAAATAAAAAATAATTATTTTTGCATCACTTTATTTTGAGGGTTACAACTCTTTTTATTTTTTTGCTGATGACGGTTTAATAACCTTCAACTGTGTCGGTGGGAGGGATGTGCATCTAAACATATTTTTCTAATGTTTTCTATGTTATGCAACTATGTTTGTGACAGTACTGTTCAAAAAACCACTATGTGTATTCTTTAACACATATCTGTGGGGTTACTGTGCCCCATTTGTCTGGGTGTGAAATTTTGAATCAGCTTTCTAAGGGAAATGTGAAAGCATGCTCTGTGGGTAAAATTTACAGTAATCTTATCGGGGGGTAGTGTTCCCCATGCTATGAAACTTTTAAACTTGCATAATCGTCTAATCCAGACTGGTGCTTAAGGCCCTAATTCAGCTGTGGTTGCCTGCTTTAAACAGTAATTTTTACAAGGTAAGCTCTTCAGGATTCAGGACCTACTATGCTTTCCTCAGATGCATTTTCAGCACACAGTACTGTAGCATAAACCTTTTAACATTTGGGGTATCAAATTGGGGTATTGTGCACGATGCTCTGTGGCTGAAATTTTCAATAATCTTATGTGGGTGTACTGTTCCCCATGCTCTGTTGGTGAAATTTGAATCAGGTTCTGTGAGGGTACTGTGCCCCATGATCTGGGGGTGACGTTTGTAAGCTTTCTCTATGGGGATACTCTCCCCCTGCTGATAGGAGTATTCATCAGCCGGCACCTACTTTCTAGATAAATATATTGAGATAGGATGCCATGTCAGGTTTCGAGAGACCCTGATGTGCCTAAAGAGTGGAAATTCCCTGCATGTGACACCATTTGGAAAGTAGACCCCCTAAGGAACTTATCTCGATGTGTAAGCACTTTTAACCCCCAAGTGGTTAACAGAAGTTTATAATGCAGAGACGTAAAAATAAAAAATCATATTTTTTCACAAAAATGATTTTTCGCCCCCAATTTCTTATTTTCCTAAGGGTAACAGGAGAAATTGGACCGCAAATGTTGTTGTGCAATTTGTCCTGAGTTTGCTGATACCCCATATGTGGGGGTAAACTACTGTTTGGGCGCATGGCAGAGCTCGGAAGGGAAGGAGACCCATTTGAGTTTTTCAATGCAGAATTGGCTGGAATTGAGATCTGACACCATGTTGTGTTTGGAGAGCCCCTGATATGCCTAAACAATAGAAACCCCCCACAAATTACCCTATTTTGGAAACTAGACCACCAAAGGAACTTACCAAGATGTGTGCTGTGCACTTTGAACCCCCAATTGTTTCACTAAACAAATAAACTTTATAATGTAGAGCCATGAAAATTTGAAAACAATTTTTTCCACAAAAATGATATTTTAACCCCAATTTTGTATTTTCCCAAGGGTATCCGGAGAATTTGGACCCCTTGTTGTGAAATTTGTCCTGAGTATGCTTATACCCCATATGTGGGATAAAACTACTGTTGGGCACACGTCGGGGCTCGGAAGGGAAGTGGTGTATTGGAATGCAGACTTTGATGGAATGGTCTGCAGCGTCACGTTGCATTTGCAGAGCCCTTGATGTACCTAAACAGTAGAAACCCCAACCAAGTAACTCCATATTGGAAACTAGACCCCCCAAAGATCTTATCTAGATGTGTTGTGAGAACTTTGAACCCCAAGTGTTTCACTAAAGTTTATAATGCAGAACCCTGAAAATAAAAAATATTTTTTTCCCACAAAAATTTATTTTTAGCCCCCAAAATTTTATTTGTACAGGGATAACAGGAGAAATTGGACCACAAAAGTTGTTGTCCAATTTGTCCTGAGTACGCTGATACCCCATTTGTGGGGGTAAACCACTATTTTTGTGCTTGGCAGAGCTCGGAAGGGAAGGAGCACCATTTTACTTTTTCAACACAGAATTGGATAGAATTGAGATTGGATGTCATGCTGCATTTGCAGGGCCCCAATGTGCCTAAATAGTGGAAACCCCCCAACTATAACTCCAACCCTAACCCCAACACACCACTAACCCTAACCATAACCCTAACCACAATCCTAACCCGAACACTCCCCTAACCCTAATTGCAACCCTAATCATAACCCTAACCACACCTCTAACATTGACACACCACTAACCCAATTGTAAACGTACTCCAAAACCTAACCCCTACCCTAACACTAACTTTAGCCCCAACCCTAACCCTAACTTTATCCCTAACCCTAATCCTATTAGGAAAATGTAAATAAATACATTTTTTTGTTTTATTATTTTTCCCTATCTAATGGGGTGATAAAGGGCAGGTTTGATTTACTATTTATAGTGGGTTTTTATAGCGGGTTTTTGTTTGGCAGCTGTCACACAGTAAAATACACTTTTGATTGCAAAAAATAGTTTTTGCGTCACCACATTTTGAGAGCAATAATTTTTCCATATTTTGGTCCACGGAGTCATGTGAGGTCTTGTTTTTTGCAGGACGAGTTGACATTTTTATTGGTACCATTTTCGGGCACATGACATTGTTATTGCTTTTTATTCCAATTTGTGTTAGGCAGAATGAACAAAAACCAGGAATTCATGAATTTCTTTTGGGATGGGCGTTTATACCCTTCCACATTTGGTAAAATTGATAAAACAGTTTTATTCTTCAGGTCAGTACGATAACAGCGAAACCTCATATATCTTTTTTTCTGTTTTGGCGCTTCTATACAATAAAAAACATTTTAACCCCTTTCTGCCAATGGACGTACTATTCCGTCCATGTGGGGTGGGCCCTACTTCCCAAGGACGGAATAGTACGTCCAGCGTGATCGGCCATGCTCACGGGGGAGCGCGGCCGATCGCGGCCGGGTGTCAGCTGCCTATCGCAGCTGACATCCGGCACTATGTGCCAGGAGCAGTCACGGACCGCCCCCGGCACATTAACCCCCGGCATACCGCGATCAAACATGATCGCAGCGTGCCAGCGGTGCAGGGAAGCATCACGCAGGGAGAGGGCTCCCTGCGGGCTTCCCTGAGCCCCCCACAGCAACGCGATCACACCTCCCTCCCTGTAGCAGGCCCGGATCCAAAGTGGCAGCGTCATCCGGGTCCTGCAGGGAGGGAGGTGGTTTCACAGAGCCTGCTCAGAGCAGGCACTGTGAAGCCTGCAGTGCTCTAAGTCAGATCGGTGATCTGACAGAGTGCTGTGCAAACTGTCAGATCACCAATCTCTGATGTATCCCCTGGGACAAAGTAAAAAAGTAAAAAAAAAAATTTCCACACGTGTAAAAAAAAAAAAAAATCCTAAATAATTAAAAAATAATATTATTCCCATAAATTCATTTCTTTATCTAAACAAAAAAAAAAAACAATAAAAGTGCACATATGTAGTATTGCGGCGTCCGTAATGACCCAACCTATAAAACTGTCCCACTAGTTAACCCCTTCAGTAAGCACCGTAAGAAAAAAAAAAACGAGGCAAAAAACAACGCTTTATTATCATACCGCCGAACAAAAAGTGGAATAACACGCGATCAAAAAGATAGATATAAATAACGATGGTACCGCTGAAAGTGTCATCTTGTCCCGCAAAAAACGAGCCGCCATACAGCATCATTAGCAAAAAGTTATAGTCCTCAGAATAAAGCGATGCAAAAATAATTATTTTTTCTATAAAATAGTTTTTATCATATAAAAGCGCCAAAACATAAAAAAATGATATAAATGAGGTATCGCTGTAATCGTACTGACCCGAAGAATAAAACTGCTTTATCAATTTTACCAAACGTGGAACTTTATAAATGCCTCCCCCAAAAGAAATTCATGAATAGCTGTTTTTTGGTCATTCTGCCTCACAAAAATCGGAATAAAAAGAGATCAAAAAATGTCACGTGCCCGAAAATGTTACCAATAAAAACGTCAACTCATCCCGCAAAAAACAAGACCTGACTTGACTCTGTGGACCAAAATATGGAAAATTTATAGCTCTCAAAATGTGGTAATGCAAAAAAATATTTTTTGCAATAAAAAGCGTCTTTTAGTGTGTGACGGCTGCCAATCATAAAAATCCGCTAAACAACCCGCTATAAAAGTAAATCAAACCCCCTTCGTCACCCCCTTAGTTAGGGAAAAATTAAAAAATTTAAAAAATGTATTTATTTCCATTTTCCCATTAGGGTTAGGGCTAGGGTTAGGGTTAGGGTTAGGGTGAGGGCTAGGGTTAGGGTTAGGGTTAGGGCTAGGGTTAGGGTTGGGGCTAGGGTTAGGGCTAGGGTTAGGGTTGGGGCTAGGGTTAGAGCTAGGGTTAGGGTTAGGGCTAGGGTTAGGGCTAGGGTTAGGGTTAGGGCTAGGGTTAGGGTTAGGGCTAGGGTTAGGGCTAGGGTTAGGGCTAGGGTTGGGGCTAGGGTTAAGGCTACAGTTAGGGTTGGGGCTAAAGTTAGGGTTAGGGTTAGGGTTGGGGCTAAAGTTAGGGTTAGGGTTTGGATTACATTTACGGTTGGGAATAGGGTTTGGATTACGGTTAGGGGTGTGTCTGGGTTAGAGGTGTGGTTAGGATTAGGGTTAGGGGTGTGTTTGGATTAGGGTTTCAGTTATAAATGGGGGTTTCCACTGTTTAGGCACATCAGGGGCTCTCCAAACGCGACATGGTGTCCGATCTCAATGCCAGCCAACTCTGGCTGGGCTCTCCTGTGTGCCCAAACAGGGGTTTACCCCAACATATGGGGTATCAGCGTATTCAGGACAAATTGGACAACAACTTTTGGGGTCCAATTTCTCCTCTTACCCTTGGGAAAATACAAAATTTTTGTGGGAAAAAAAGGATTTTTTATTTTCACGGCTCTGCATTATAAACTGTAGTGAAACACTTGGGGGTTCAAAGTTCTCACAACATATCTAGATAAGTTCCTTGGGGGGTCTAGTTTCCAATATGGGGTCACTTGTGGGGGGTTCTACTGTTTAGGTACATTAGGGGCTCTGCAAATGCAATGTGACGCCTGCAGACCATTCCATCTAAGTCTGCATTCCAAATAGCGCTCCTTCCCTTCCGAGCCCTCCCATGCGTCCAAACGGTGGTTCCCCCCACATATGTGGTATCAGCGTACTCAGGACAAATTGGACAACAACTTTCAGGGTCCAATTTCTCCTGTTACCCTTGGAAAAATACAAAATTGGGGACTAAAAAATAATTTTTGTGGAAAAAAAAATATATTTTATTTGCGTGGCTCTGCGTAATAAACTGTAGTGAAACACTTGAGGGTTCAAAGCTCTCACATCACATCTAGATGAGTTCCTTAGGGGGTCTACTTTCCAAAATGGTGTCACTTGTGGGGGGTTTCTACTGTTTAGGTACATTAGGGGCTCTGCAAATGCAATGTGACGCCTGCAGACCATTCCATCTAAGTCTGCATTGCAAATGGCGCTCCTTCCCTTCCGAGCCCTCCCATGTGCCCAAACGGTGGTTCCCCCCACATATGGGGTATCAGCGCACTCAGAACAAATTGGACAACAACTTTTGGGGTCCAATTTCTCCTGTTACCCTCGGGAAAATACAAAACTGGGGGCTAAAAAATAATTTTTGTGGGAAAAAATTTTTGCTTTATTTTTACGGCTCTGCATTATAAACTTCTGTGAAGCCCTTGGTGGGTCAAAGTGCTCACCACATATCTAGATAAGTTCCTTAGTGGGTCTACTTTCCAAAATGGTGTCACTTGTGGGGGGTTTCAATGTTTAGGCACATCAGTGGCTCTCCAAACGCAACATGGCGTCCCATCTCAATTCCTGTCAATTTTGCATTGAAAAGTCAAACGGCGCTCCTTCCCTTCTGAGCTCTCCCATGCGCCCAAACAGTGGTTTACCCCCACATATGGGGTATCAGCATACTCAGGACAAACTGTTCAACAACATTTAGGGTCCAATTTCTTCTCTTACCCTTGGGAAAATAAAAAATTGGGGGCAAAAAATAATTTTTGTGAAAAAAATGATTTTTTATTTTTACGGTTCTGCATTATAAACTTCTGTGAAGCACTTGATGGGTCAAAGTGCTCACCACACCTCTAGATAAGTTCCATAGGGGGTCTACTTTCCAAAATGGTGTCACTTGTGGGGGGTTTCAATGTTTAGGCACATCAGTGGCTCTCCAAACGCAACATGGCGTCCCATCTCATTTCCAGTCAATTTTGCATTGAAAAGTCAAGTGGCGCTCCTTCGCTTCCGAGCTCTGTCATGCGCCCAAACAGTGGTTTACCCCCACTTGTGGAGTATCAGCGTACTCAGGACAAGTTGTACAACAAATTTTGGGGTCCATTTTCTCCTGTTACCCTTGGTAAAATAAAACAAATTGGAGCTGAAGTAAATTTTTTGTGAAAAAAAGTTAAATGTTCATTTTTATTTAAACATTCCAAAAATTCCTGTGAAACACCTGAAGGGTTAATAAACTTCTTGAATGTGGTTTTGAGCACCTTGAGGGGTGCAGTTTTTAGAATGGTGTCACACTTGGGTATTTTCTATCATATAGACCCCTCAAAATGACTTCAAATGAGATGTGGTCCCTAAAAAAAATGGTGTTGTAAAAATTAGAAATTGCTGGTCAACTTTTAACCCTTATAACTCCGTAACAAAAAAAAATTTTGGTTCCAAAATTGTGCTGATGTAAAGTAGACATGTGCGAAATGTTACTTATTAAGTATTTTGTGTGACATATCTCTGTGATTTAATTGCATAAAAATTCAAAGTTGGAAAATTGCAAAATTTTCAAACTTTTCGCCAAATTTCCGTTTTTTTCACAAATAAACGCAGGTAATATCAAAGAAATGTTACCACTACCATGACGTAAAATATGTCATGAGAAAAGAGTGTCAGAATCACCAGGATCCGTTGAAGGGTTCCAGAGTTATAACCTCATAAAGGGACAGTGGTCAGAATTGTAAAAATTGGCCTGGTCAATAACGTGCAAACCACCCTTGGGAGTAAAGGGGTTAAATAAAAAATAATTATTTTTGCATCACTTTATTTTGAGGGTTACAACTCTTTTTATTTTTTTGCTGATGACGGTTTAATAACCTTCAACTGTGTCGGTGGGAGGGATGTGCATCTAAACATATTTTTCTAATGTTTTCTATGTTATGCAACTATGTTTGTGACAGTACTGTTCAAAAAACCACTATGTGTATTCTTTAACACATATCTGTGGGGTTACTGTGCCCCATTTGTCTGGGTGTGAAATTTTGAATCAGCTTTCTAAGGGAAATGTGAAAGCATGCTCTGTGGGTAAAATTTACAGTAATCTTATCGGGGGGTAGTGTTCCCCATGCTATGAAACTTTTAAACTTGCATAATCGTCTAATCCAGACTGGTGCTTAAGGCCCTAATTCAGCTGTGGTTGCCTGCTTTAAACAGTAATTTTTACAAGGTAAGCTCTTCAGGATTCAGGACCTACTATGCTTTCCTCAGATGCATTTTCAGCACACAGTACTGTAGCATAAACCTTTTAACATTTGGGGTATCAAATTGGGGTATTGTGCACGATGCTCTGTGGCTGAAATTTTCAATAATCTTATGTGGGTGTACTGTTCCCCATGCTCTGTTGGTGAAATTTGAATCAGGTTCTGTGAGGGTACTGTGCCCCATGATCTGGGGGTGACGTTTGTAAGCTTTCTCTATGGGGATACTCTCCCCCTGCTGATAGGAGTATTCATCAGCCGGCACCTACTTTCTAGATAAATATATTGAGATAGGATGCCATGTCAGGTTTCGAGAGACCCTGATGTGCCTAAAGAGTGGAAATTCCCTGCATGTGACACCATTTGGAAAGTAGACCCCCTAAGGAACTTATCTCGATGTGTAAGCACTTTTAACCCCCAAGTGGTTAACAGAAGTTTATAATGCAGAGACGTAAAAATAAAAAATCATATTTTTTCACAAAAATGATTTTTCGCCCCCAATTTCTTATTTTCCTAAGGGTAACAGGAGAAATTGGACCGCAAACGTTGTTGTGCAATTTGTCCTGAGTTTGCTGATACCCCATATGTGGGGGTAAACTACTGTTTGGGCGCATGGCAGAGCTCGGAAGGGAAGGAGACCCATTTGAGTTTTTCAATGCAGAATTGGCTGGAATTGAGATCTGACACCATGTTGTGTTTGGAGAGCCCCTGATATGCCTAAACAATAGAAACCCCCCACAAATTACCCTATTTTGGAAACTAGACCACCAAAGGAACTTACCAAGATGTGTGCTGTGCACTTTGAACCCCCAATTGTTTCACTAAACAAATAAACTTTATAATGTAGAGCCATGAAAATTTGAAAACAATTTTTTCCACAAAAATGATATTTTAACCCCAATTTTGTATTTTCCCAAGGGTATCCGGAGAATTTGGACCCCTTGTTGTGAAATTTGTCCTGAGTATGCTTATACCCCATATGTGGGATAAAACTACTGTTGGGCACACGTCGGGGCTCGGAAGGGAAGTGGTGTATTGGAATGCAGACTTTGATGGAATGGTCTGCAGCGTCACGTTGCATTTGCAGAGCCCTTGATGTACCTAAACAGTAGAAACCCCAACCAAGTAACTCCATATTGGAAACTAGACCCCCCAAAGATCTTATCTAGATGTGTTGTGAGAACTTTGAACCCCAAGTGTTTCACTAAAGTTTATAATGCAGAACCCTGAAAATAAAAAATATTTTTTTCCCACAAAAATTTATTTTTAGCCCCCAAAATTTTATTTGTACAGGGATAACAGGAGAAATTGGACCACAAAAGTTGTTGTCCAATTTGTCCTGAGTACGCTGATACCCCATTTGTGGGGGTAAACCACTATTTTTGTGCATGGCAGAGCTCGGAAGGGAAGGAGCACCATTTTACTTTTTCAACACAGAATTGGATAGAATTGAGATTGGATGTCATGCTGCATTTGCAGGGCCCCAATGTGCCTAAATAGTGGAAACCCCCCAACTATAACTCCAACCCTAACCCCAACACACCACTAACCCTAACCATAACCCTAACCACAATCCTAACCCGAACACTCCCCTAACCCTAATTGCAACCCTAATCATAACCCTAACCACACCTCTAACATTGACACACCACTAACCCAATTGTAAACGTACTCCAAAACCTAACCCCTACCCTAACACTAACTTTAGCCCCAACCCTAACCCTAACTTTATCCCTAACCCTAATCCTATTAGGAAAATGTAAATAAATACATTCTTTTGTTTTATTATTTTTCCCTATCTAATGGGGTGATAAAGGGCAGGTTTGATTTACTATTTATAGTGGGTTTTTATAGCGGGTTTTTGTTTGGCAGCTGTCACACAGTAAAATACACTTTTGATTGCAAAAAATAGTTTTTGCGTCACCACATTTTGAGAGCAATAATTTTTCCATATTTTGGTCCACGGAGTCATGTGAGGTCTTGTTTTTTGCAGGACGAGTTGACATTTTTATTGGTACCATTTTCGGGCACATGACATTGTTATTGCTTTTTATTCCAATTTGTGTTAGGCAGAATGAACAAAAACCAGGAATTCATTAATTTCTTTTGGGATGGGCGTTTATACCCTTCCACATTTGGTAAAATTGATAAAACAGTTTTATTCTTCAGGTCAGTACGATAACAGCGAAACCTCATATATCTTTTTTTCTGTTTTGGCGCTTCTATACAATAAAAAACATTTTAACCCCTTTCTGCCAATGGACGTACTATTCCGTCCATGTGGGGTGGGCCCTACTTCCCAAGGACGGAATAGTACGTCCAGCGTGATCGGCCATGCTCACGGGGGAGCGCGGCCGATCGCGGCCGGGTGTCAGCTGCCTATCGCAGCTGACATCCGGCACTATGTGCCAGGAGCAGTCACGGACCGCCCCCGGCACATTAACCCCCGGCATACCGCGATCAAACATGATCGCAGCGTGCCAGCGGTGCAGGGAAGCATCACGCAGGGAGAGGGCTCCCTGCGGGCTTCCCTGAGCCCCCCACAGCAACGCGATCACACCTCCCTCCCTGTAGCAGGCCCGGATCCAAAGTGGCAGCGTCATCCGGGTCCTGCAGGGAGGGAGGTGGTTTCACAGAGCCTGCTCAGAGCAGGCACTGTGAAGCCTGCAGTGCTCTAAGTCAGATCGGTGATCTGACAGAGTGCTGTGCAAACTGTCAGATCACCAATCTCTGATGTATCCCCTGGGACAAAGTAAAAAAGTAAAAAAAAAAATTTCCACACGTGTAAAAAAAAAAAAAAATCCTAAATAATTAAAAAATAATATTATTCCCATAAATTCATTTCTTTATCTAAACAAAAAAAAAAACAATAAAAGTGCACATATGTAGTATTGCGGCGTCCGTAACGACCCAACCTATAAAACTGTCCCACTAGTTAACCCCTTCAGTAAGCACCGTAAGAAAAAAAAAAACGAGGCAAAAAACAACGCTTTATTATCATACCGCCGAACAAAAAGTGGAATAACACGCGATCAAAAAGATAGATATAAATAACGATGGTACCGCTGAAAGTGTCATCTTGTCCCGCAAAAAACGAGCCGCCATACAGCATCATTAGCAAAAAGTTATAGTCCTCAGAATAAAGCGATGCAAAAATAATTATTTTTTCTATAAAATAGTTTTTATCATATAAAAGCGCCAAAACATAAAAAAATGATATAAATGAGGTATCGCTGTAATCGTACTGACCCGAAGAATAAAACTGCTTTATCAATTTTACCAAACGTGGAACTTTATAAATGCCTCCCCCAAAAGAAATTCATGAATAGCTGTTTTTTGGTCATTCTGCCTCACAAAAATCGGAATAAAAAGAGATCAAAAAATGTCACGTGCCCGAAAATGTTACCAATAAAAACGTCAACTCATCCCGCAAAAAACAAGACCTGACTTGACTCTGTGGACCAAAATATGGAAAATTTATAGCTCTCAAAATGTGGTAATGCAAAAAAATATTTTTTGCAATAAAAAGCGTCTTTTAGTGTGTGACGGCTGCCAATCATAAAAATCCGCTAAACAACCCGCTATAAAAGTAAATCAAACCCCCTTCGTCACCCCCTTAGTTAGGGAAAAATTAAAAAATTTAAAAAATGTATTTATTTCCATTTTCCCATTAGGGTTAGGGCTAGGGTTAGGGTTAGGGTTAGGGTGAGGGCTAGGGTTAGGGTTAGGGTTAGGGCTAGGGTTAGGGTTGGGGCTAGGGTTAGGGCTAGGGTTAGGGTTGGGGCTAGGGTTAGAGCTAGGGTTAGGGTTAGGGCTAGGGTTAGGGCTAGGGTTAGGGTTAGGGCTAGGGTTAGGGTTAGGGCTAGGGTTAGGGCTAGGGTTAGGGCTAGGGTTGGGGCTAGGGTTAAGGCTACAGTTAGGGTTGGGGCTAAAGTTAGGGTTAGGGTTAGGGTTGGGGCTAAAGTTAGGGTTAGGGTTTGGATTACATTTACGGTTGGGAATAGGGTTTGGATTACGGTTAGGGGTGTGTCTGGGTTAGAGGTGTGGTTAGGATTAGGGTTAGGGGTGTGTTTGGATTAGGGTTTCAGTTATAAATGGGGGTTTCCACTGTTTAGGCACATCAGGGGCTCTCCAAACGCGACATGGTGTCCGATCTCAATGCCAGCCAACTCTGGCTGGGCTCTCCTGTGTGCCCAAACAGGGGTTTACCCCAACATATGGGGTATCAGCGTATTCAGGACAAATTGGACAACAACTTTTGGGGTCCAATTTCTCCTCTTACCCTTGGGAAAATACAAAATTTTTGTGGGAAAAAAAGGATTTTTTATTTTCACGGCTCTGCATTATAAACTGTAGTGAAACACTTGGGGGTTCAAAGTTCTCACAACATATCTAGATAAGTTCCTTGGGGGGTCTAGTTTCCAATATGGGGTCACTTGTGGGGGGTTCTACTGTTTAGGTACATTAGGGGCTCTGCAAATGCAATGTGACGCCTGCAGACCATTCCATCTAAGTCTGCATTCCAAATAGCGCTCCTTCCCTTCCGAGCCCTCCCATGCGCCCAAACGGTGGTTCCCCCCACATATGTGGTATCAGCGTACTCAGGACAAATTGGACAACAACTTTCAGGGTCCAATTTCTCCTGTTACCCTTGGAAAAATACAAAATTGGGGACTAAAAAATAATTTTTGTGGAAAAAAAAATATATTTTATTTGCGTGGCTCTGCGTAATAAACTGTAGTGAAACACTTGAGGGTTCAAAGCTCTCACATCACATCTAGATGAGTTCCTTAGGGGGTCTACTTTCCAAAATGGTGTCACTTGTGGGGGGTTTCTACTGTTTAGGTACATTAGGGGCTCTGCAAATGCAATGTGACGCCTGCAGACCATTCCATCTAAGTCTGCATTGCAAATGGCGCTCCTTCCCTTCCGAGCCCTCCCATGTGCCCAAACGGTGGTTCCCCCCACATATGGGGTATCAGCGCACTCAGAACAAATTGGACAACAACTTTTGGGGTCCAATTTCTCCTCTTACCCTTGGGAAAATACAAAATTTTTGTGGGAAAAAAAGGATTTTTTATTTTCACGGCTCTGCATTATAAACTGTAGTGAAACACTTGGGGGTTCAAAGTTCTCACAACATATCTAGATAAGTTCCTTGGGGGGTCTAGTTTCCAATATGGGGTCACTTGTGGGGGGTTCTACTGTTTAGGTACATTAGGGGCTCTGCAAATGCAATGTGACGCCTGCAGACCATTCCATCTAAGTCTGCATTCCAAATAGCGCTCCTTCCCTTCCGAGCCCTCCCATGCGCCCAAACGGTGGTTCCCCCCACATATGTGGTATCAGCGTACTCAGGACAAATTGGACAACAACTTTCAGGGTCCAATTTCTCCTGTTACCCTTGGAAAAATACAAAATTGGGGACTAAAAAATAATTTTTGTGGAAAAAAAAATATATTTTATTTGCGTGGCTCTGCGTAATAAACTGTAGTGAAACACTTGAGGGTTCAAAGCTCTCACATCACATCTAGATGAGTTCCTTAGGGGGTCTACTTTCCAAAATGGTGTCACTTGTGGGGGGTTTCTACTGTTTAGGTACATTAGGGGCTCTGCAAATGCAATGTGACGCCTGCAGACCATTCCATCTAAGTCTGCATTGCAAATGGCGCTCCTTCCCTTCCGAGCCCTCCCATGTGCCCAAACGGTGGTTCCCCCCACATATGGGGTATCAGCGCACTCAGAACAAATTGGACAACAACTTTTGGGGTCCAATTTCTCCTGTTACCCTCGGGAAAATACAAAACTGGGGGCTAAAAAATAATTTTTGTGGGAAAAAATTTTTGCTTTATTTTTACGGCTCTGCATTATAAACTTCTGTGAAGCCCTTGGTGGGTCAAAGTGCTCACCACATATCTAGATAAGTTCCTTAGTGGGTCTACTTTCCAAAATGGTGTCACTTGTGGGGGGTTTCAATGTTTAGGCACATCAGTGGCTCTCCAAACGCAACATGGCGTCCCATCTCAATTCCTGTCAATTTTGCATTGAAAAGTCAAACGGCGCTCCTTCCCTTCTGAGCTCTCCCATGCGCCCAAACAGTGGTTTACCCCCACATATGGGGTATCAGCATACTCAGGACAAACTGTTCAACAACATTTAGGGTCCAATTTCTTCTCTTACCCTTGGGAAAATAAAAAATTGGGGGCAAAAAATAATTTTTGTGAAAAAAATGATTTTTTATTTTTACGGTTCTGCATTATAAACTTCTGTGAAGCACTTGATGGGTCAAAGTGCTCACCACACCTCTAGATAAGTTCCATAGGGGGTCTACTTTCCAAAATGGTGTCACTTGTGGGGGGTTTCAATGTTTAGGCACATCAGTGGCTCTCCAAACGCAACATGGCGTCCCATCTCATTTCCAGTCAATTTTGCATTGAAAAGTCAAGTGGCGCTCCTTCGCTTCCGAGCTCTGTCATGCGCCCAAACAGTGGTTTACCCCCACTTGTGGAGTATCAGCGTACTCAGGACAAGTTGTACAACAAATTTTGGGGTCCATTTTCTCCTGTTACCCTTGGTAAAATAAAACAAATTGGAGCTGAAGTAAATTTTTTGTGAAAAAAAGTTAAATGTTCATTTTTATTTAAACATTCCAAAAATTCCTGTGAAACACCTGAAGGGTTAATAAACTTCTTGAATGTGGTTTTGAGCACCTTGAGGGGTGCAGTTTTTAGAATGGTGTCACACTTGGGTATTTTCTATCATATAGACCCCTCAAAATGACTTCAAATGAGATGTGGTCCCTAAAAAAAATGGTGTTGTAAAAATTAGAAATTGCTGGTCAACTTTTAACCCTTATAACTCCGTAACAAAAAAAAATTTTGGTTCCAAAATTGTGCTGATGTAAAGTAGACATGTGCGAAATGTTACTTATTAAGTATTTTGTGTGACATATCTCTGTGATTTAATTGCATAAAAATTCAAAGTTGGAAAATTGCAAAATTTTCAAACTTTTCGCCAAATTTCCGTTTTTTTCACAAATAAACGCAGGTAATATCAAAGAAATGTTACCACTACCATGACGTAAAATATGTCATGAGAAAAGAGTGTCAGAATCACCAGGATCCGTTGAAGGGTTCCAGAGTTATAACCTCATAAAGGGACAGTGGTCAGAATTGTAAAAATTGGCCTGGTCCATAACGTGCAAACCACCCTTGGGAGTAAAGGGGTTAAATAAAAAATAATTATTTTTGCATCACTTTATTTTGAGGGTTACAACTCTTTTTATTTTTTTGCTGATGACGGTTTAATAACCTTCAACTGTGTCGGTGGGAGGGATGTGCATCTAAACATATTTTTCTAATGTTTTCTATGTTATGCAACTATGTTTGTGACAGTACTGTTCAAAAAACCACTATGTGTATTCTTTAACACATATCTGTGGGGTTACTGTGCCCCATTTGTCTGGGTGTGAAATTTTGAATCAGCTTTCTAAGGGAAATGTGAAAGCATGCTCTGTGGGTAAAATTTACAGTAATCTTATCGGGGGGTAGTGTTCCCCATGCTATGAAACTTTTAAACTTGCATAATCGTCTAATCCAGACTGGTGCTTAAGGCCCTAATTCAGCTGTGGTTGCCTGCTTTAAACAGTAATTTTTACAAGGTAAGCTCTTCAGGATTCAGGACCTACTATGCTTTCCTCAGATGCATTTTCAGCACACAGTACTGTAGCATAAACCTTTTAACATTTGGGGTATCAAATTGGGGTATTGTGCACGATGCTCTGTGGCTGAAATTTTCAATAATCTTATGTGGGTGTACTGTTCCCCATGCTCTGTTGGTGAAATTTGAATCAGGTTCTGTGAGGGTACTGTGCCCCATGATCTGGGTGGTGACGTTTGTAAGCTTTCTCTATGGGGATACTCTCCCCCTGCTGATAGGAGTATTCATCAGCCGGCACCTACTTTCTAGATAAATATTTTTTTTTTAAAAAAACAGCATAAGTTCTCCTGTATTTTTGATAACCAGCCAAGCAAAACTGACAGCTGGGGCCAAAACTCTCAGCTGTCAGCTTCAGCAAGGCTGGTTATGAAGAATAGAGGGGTCCCCACTCAGATTTTTTAAATTACTTAAATAAATAATTTAAAACAAATGGCAATCTAACCAAGGTTACCACAGTTCATAGGCACAGCTGAGAATTCAGCTTCAGTGACCGGTGGTAACCTTGATGACATCAATGCTAATCACTGATGCTACTCATTGCCCAGTGGTTGTCCGCCTGGACGGTCGCATCTTGGCACCGTCTAGATTGAAACCTTTTCATCTCCAGACATGAATTATGTCATGGGACAGAACAATGGACAGGTCAGAGATATGCATGTTTTTATTTTTATTTTATAATAGGAGACGAGGGATTCAATGGAATGGGAATTAGGTGAGTATAAAAAAGTGAAATTAAAAGTGTCGTTTTCAAATAAAATACTATATTTCCTGTGTGTTTGTTTACACAATACAACTATAGGATTATTAATGGAAAGGTGTCTTATAGACATCTCTCCATTACTAAGCCGCGGGCTTGGTGTCACCGGACAATACAAAGGTGACATCAACCCCAAAAATATGAACCCCATTTGCCACAGCTACAGGGCAAGAGGGAAGAGCAAAAAATTCACCAGAATTGGCACATATAAAAGATGTGCCTTTTCTGGGCAGCAACGGGCTGCTATTTTTATCTGCTTTAGCTTGGTTGGTTGTCAAAAATGGGAGGAACCCATGCTATTTTTTTTAATTATTAAAATAATTAAAGAAATTGGAGTGCTGATCCTTCTACTCTTAATAACCAGCCTAGCAGAAGCTGACAGCTGAGGTTTGTAGCCCCCAGCTGTGAGTTTTTGTCTGGCTGGTAATGAAAAATACAGGGGAACCTATGCAGTTTTATTTTTAAATTTATTTATTTACAGCGCAGATGCCGGTTGATGAATTTTCCTATCAGCCACTGCCTGCTCTCACTGCTATAAGTGGCAGCAGGAGTAGACTGGTTGGATGCAAATCAAAAGGACCAATGGAAGTTCTTTTAAAAGACTTTGAACAAACTTTATTCATAACAGTAACATGCTTAAAAACAGGCACATATCAACTACTGACAGTGCAACAAACACCAAAGTGAAAAAAGACTCCAGACTTATAAGTCTACCGCACAATAAATGGTATATGCTTACAAATGCATTGTATTTTGAGATGCAGACATAAATATCCCAACCAAATGCCCAGAAAGTATTAGTCCCATTGGGGATAAACCATAGTTGTCACCATAAACCCCGACCAAACCGTATGGGAAATTCCTATCATCCTATGCACCGATAAGTATGAGGCCAAACCCATAATGAGTGCCCCATATCGTGTGCCTGGAGTTGAGAAGGTTTAGGAGAGCATGCCTCATCTCGTGCAGGTAGACCTCTGCACGCACAACGACTCGCGTTTCGCTGCCGTTAGCCTTGCTTTCTCAAGGGGAAGTGTGGTTTCTACTGCCTACAGGACCTTTAAGTAGCCATAGCAACAAGACACCTGACCGTCATATGATGATACTGAATCCTATGCTGTGAAAGTCCGGTGCATGCGCCCACCCCCGCCCAGACGTATCCAACCTCGGGGACAAGCGGGTACCAGCTGGACCCACCCGTGCCCGCTGCAGGACACTGCCGGAGGAGGGGGGCAGAGCCGTAAAGAAGACGCGCGCACGCGCACCACAGGAGCGGTCGATTGGAGTCTGTGTCCGCCCCACATATTCATACAGCCAATGGATGAGTATGTGAGCTGGCAAATGGGAATCTTTCCACATACATAGTAACAGTTCACAGTATTATAATGAGTCCCATGTTTCTTCCAAACGATTGTATGTTTCGCTCCACTTCCAATAATGGCCAGCTGTTTATATATATCTCCAAGAGGAGGGGGAAAGGCACCAGACTCCGGACAGGCTCATAATCTAAAAACCTAAACGTGACACAAAAAATATATATAAGCATTAAAACCAAACCTATATACAATAAAATACAGGAAAAAAGGGGGGAAGAAGAAAAGGGAAAAAGGGAGCCAAAACTTTAATTAGCATCGTTAGGACTACCATGAATTCATAAATATGGGCCAAAATTAAGGGATTTGTTTAGCCCAGCGTATTTCATAGTCCCAAGTGTCACTATCCACTTCAATTCCCGCTGTGCCAATAATTTTTTCGTATTTCCACCTCTAATACCGACATGTATAACGTCAATGCCTCTCACTTTAAACTCTTTGGGGTCACAATTATGTACCAGACAAAAATGTCTAGGGATGGTTTTAAGGGTTGATATATCTTCCACCAATCTAGCCGCGCCAATATCCCTCACATGTTCTTTAACACGAACCCTCAACTCATGAGACGTGAGTCCCACATATATGAGGGGACAACTACATGTGGCGTAATAAATTACGTTCCTGGTGCTACAAGAAATATATTCTCTGATATCAAATGTTTTTTTGTCCACAGAGCTAAATGTGGATGTTTGGTAGGTATTAGCGCATGCCAGACAGTGGCCACATTTATTGAAACCCTTTCTGGGTTGTGTTCCACCAAAGAAATTAGCTCTGGGTGCTACATAATGGCTTTTAACGAGCAAATCACTCAAGTTTTTAGAGCGATGAGGGGTCATCAGTGGTCTATCAGTGAGAAAGGGTCTCAGGGAGGGCTCGGCACTAAGGACAGGCCAATATTTTGTTAAGATATTCCGCATGTTATCCCATTCATGGTTGAATACTGAGATAAAGCATATATTCTCTTCCTTTTCATCTTTCATTTTCTTGTGGTATAACAGTGAGTCCCGAGACACCGACTTAGCCCTATTGTATCCATTTTTTATGCACCTTTGGCTGTAGCCACGTTATTTAAATCTTCTTTTCAAGTCTGTTGCTTGGACTTCAAATTTTTGATCCGTCGAGCAGATCTGCCTCACCTTTAGAAACTGTCCAACCGGGACGGCCCTAACTGTGGAATGGCTATGAGCAGTTGTTGCATGTATTAACGAGTTAACTGATGTTTCTTTACGAAAGACATCAGTCTGGACAGTGGAAGAGGAATCCACCTCCAGACTGATGTCCAAAAAATCCATTTTAACTGGATCATGTCTATACATAAGCTTGATATTATAATTATTATTATTTAACATAGCCATGAATTCATCCAACTGCCGCACCGTCCCCCACCAAAAAAATGATCGACAAACATTAATTCGGCTCGATTATGGTACATTCATGATCAGAATACAAGCATTTTTCTTAAAATCGGAAAAAAAACAGGTAACATTCGGTACAAGATAGAAATAAACCCGGTGATTCATGTGCCACATTCAGAAAAATCACAGCGTGACAGTTAGAATAGAATACATAGAATAGATATATACACATAGAATACATAGATATATAGATGTCAGCGACACACAAACATATATATATATATATATATATATATATATATATATATATATATATATTACATAGATAGAAGAAAAGCTGGCAATTCAGCAAACCGCTATTCTTGGTGTGGGCAAGATGTGTGATGTCCAAGCCTTTGACTCCAGCAGGTTCACCCAGTGTGCCATCAGGGAAAAGTAGCATCCCTGTCCATAAGAACTTGTGAACATCTCTTTGGTTAACTTGACCTTCCCTGTGACTGTGCTGACCAGAGCACAGCTGATATTGTGTAACATGTGCTTATGTAATGCAGGGACGGCTCACCGGGAAAAATAGTGGGGGCTGGGAATCGAGTGCCATGGGGTTGCCACCACCAAGACATCACGGAAAGACTCAGTTTGCACAAGACAAAACGGCAACATATCCAAGGCTAGCAATCTGGCAATGTGGGTGTTTAACATTTGGGCCTGTGGGTGGGTAGATATTTCTGCTTTCCGTGAAATGTCTGAGGAAGGGAAAACTGAACACTGCTCAGGAACAATGAGCTACACTTGGTTGCTGACTGTTGTGTTGTGTTGGGGGCAGAAGGCATCAGTACCTGCTTCCTGGATAGCAGATTGGGAAGGCCGTAGGACAGGGGAAGGGGCAGTGGTTTCACCCTCAGACACCGATTTTGTACCAGGCATTCCGCACACCTACTGGGGTGCTTGGCTGCCATGTGCTTCTGCATGCTGGTGGTGCTCAGATTGACAGTGTTCTTACCTCTTCTTAGCTTGATAGGGCAGATGCTACAAATTACAGTTGATTGTCTGAACGACTTTCAGAAGAAAATGCCATACAGGGGAACAACGCACCCTTGACCAATTTTCTAACCGAGTGGGGGGGAGCTCTGTCGATCAGATGACCAAGTTCTCCCTCTGGTCAAACCGATACCTCTTCTTGTCCTGCTTTTGTGCTACAGATCCAACGCTTTTTGCACTGCAGTGCTCAGTAGGCATGTCACCTTGCCGTTTGGATCAGTGCCCTCATCATTGACCATGTCATCTTCCAATTCATCAATTTGATCCTCCTGTTGCGATTTTAGGCTGACCTGATGGTAACTGTGCATCACGGTTATCCTCCACCTCTTCAGACATGAATTGACCTTCCCCAATGTAGCTTTTTTCATGGCCGTAGGTACGCAAATGTTTGGGCATCACTGCACTCCACCTCCTCATGATTCTCTTTAATGGTGCATGTTGAGAGGCCTGAATAATTACAAGAGAACATAAACTGTTCCTCGGTGTTGCCAGCATTGGGGTCATATATGTCCTGGATCTCTTGATGGGAAGAGGAAGGAGGACTAGGTTGAGGATTCTGAGGCCCATGCTCTTGGCTACTAAAACTGGGCCATGTGGAAGGCTTTGTGGTGCTGCTTGTCAACACACTGGATCATTTGTCTGCCATCCAACCTACATCATCTTTGCACTTGTCTTGGTTTGACAGTGGTGTAGCAAACTGATAAAATTTGGACAGGAAGCTAGAACTAGATACAGTCACCTTCTGATCTGTCACATGGTCTTGGCAGGCACCACCACGACCACGTTCCTTAACGACACCTTTTCTCATATTGAATGCATAATGAAAATATAAATTCCTGGCTTTATTTTTCACAAGTATCCTCACAGAGGTGTTATGTACAAATTCCCTGTATCTAGCAATGTGTGGAAAATTTTTTTCAGATATCAGCTTTATTACACACGGCAACAGCAGACTCTGGAAAATGACATGTAAATAGTCATGTTTGCATAACTCAGCAGGCTTCACACCAGTCTCACAACTGCTAGATAAAGATATGCTATTTATTTAACCAATACAAATGTTGGGAATTTTTTTATATTGCCTTTATCAGACATGCCAAAAGCAGACCCAGTGAAATAAATGGTAAATAGTGACATTTGTGTAGCTCAGCAGGTTTTGCGCCAGTCACACATCTGCTAGAAAAATATTAGCTATTTCAGCAATAGTTGATGAATATTATATAGCAATTAGCTTTTATAAAGGATATTTTCTATATGCTGGCACTGATGAATATTATTTAGCTGTAAAAAAAAATCATATGCTGGTACGCAGGAATATTGTGTAGCTCTAAAAAAATTTGTTTAGTATATGCTGGCACTAACTAATATTATTTGCCTCTAAAAAGATATTGAGTATTAAGGTAGTGGAGGAAACCCTGCCTATCTCTCCCTAATCCCACAGCCTGTTTCTAATCTATACAAGACAATGCAAACTAGCAGAGATCTCCAGCATGTACTTTCAATGATAATAACACCCAGGTGCCTGCCTTTCACTCTTCCTCGTATTAAATCTCTCCCTACGCCATCTCCACCCTTAAAATAACTTTTTGGAATCACAAACTCTCCCTATATGCTCCCTACGCTCACACTACGCTCTCACTAAGCTGTTTCCAGATGCAATGTGCGCAAGATGAAGCTGGCAGGGTTTAAATATCCCCTATGACGCTGTAAGGCCAGCCAATCACAGTAATATCACACCAAAGATGGCGCCAGCATTACTGTGATTGGCAAGCAAGACCAGCATGTTCAGTAGCTGCAACTAAAACATGCTGCTCGGGTCACTCGAATATACCGAGTTAAATAGCAAATTACTAGCTGAGTAACAAATAGCGTACTATTTGTGCGAGTAACAAATAGTGCTGAATGTGTTCGCTCATCACTAGTGTTGAGCGATACCTTCCGATATCGGAAAGTATCGGTATCGGATTGGATCGGCCGATATTCAAAAAATATCGGATATCGCCGATACCGATATCCGATCCCAATGCAAGTCAATGGGATCAAAATATCGGAATTAAAATAAAGCCTTTCTTTCCTTGTAAGTTTATTCTACATGAAGGTGAACAACTAAGAATAATGCAGGATGTATTTGGGGAGGTGGCGGAGACATTAAAGTCATAGAGGCGTAGCCCAATCAAATAGAATAACATGATTTTTTATTTTTTTAAAGATGTTAGGATTGACAAAGATATTGACTATGTATTTTTATTTTAAATATTGATGTTTCACTATTCCACGCCCTTCCCCTTTTTTTTTTTTTTTAAATTTTCCCACACTTTCATCTTCATCATCATCAGCATCTTTGACATCAACTTCTTCACCTTATTCATCTTCTTCTAAATCTTTTTTTTTAATTACATTCTTCATATTCATTTTATCCAACTAATATTATTCTTCCTATTCTACTTTTACATCATATACACATTTGTGACAGGCATTCCCGTAGTTGTTATCTATAAAAGTTTGAAGATTACACCTTCCGTTCTGCCAGTCACAAAAGTTACATTTGTCCGCGTTCAGTTTGGCCTGCAGCATCAGGCTTTATCCAGGGGCACCACGAGGAGGAACGGACTCACCCCCAAACACTGCTTAGTCTTCTTCTGCATATAATTTACATATCTTTTGCTCTGATATTAAGTGTTATGCTTAATGTTCTTCTGCTCTTTGTTCTGCAGCCTCTTGTTCTTCTGCTTCTCGGTCTTCCATGTCGTCGTCTCCAGGGTCGTCGTCTCCGCCGTCGTCGTCTCCGCCGTCGTCGTCTCCGCCGTCGTCGTCGTCTCCGCCGTCGTCGTCTCCGCCGTCGTCGTCTCCGCCGTCGTCGTCATCGGGGTGGTCTTCAGGGTCGTCATCTCCAGGGTCGTCGTCGTCATCTTAGGGGTGGTCTTCCGTGATGTCGTCTTTAGGGTCTTCAACGTGAAAACGTAGCAGAAGGTACAAGAAGGCTGAGAAAATGCCGAGAACCAGCTGATGGAACTGGAACTCGGCTGGCTACCCGAAGGTCCAAGAGCCAATGGAACTACTGAGGACCAGCTGACGTTACTGGAACCCAGTTACTAAGCAGGAGGTACCCGTGCTAAAAAGCACTACCAAGGACCGCCTGACGTTGGCGGAACTCGGATACCCAGAAGGAGGCACCTAAGCCAAAGGCTCTGCCCGGAACCAGCTGATGTTACTGGAACCAGGATGGGGAGCAGAAGGTACAAGAGCAAAAGACACTGCCGAGAACCAGCTGACGGTACTGGAACCCGGATGGGTAGCCGAAGGTCCAAGAGCCAATGGAACTACCGAGGTCCAGCTGACGATACTGGAACCCGGTTACTAAGCAGGAGGTACCCGTGCCTGAAAGCACTACCAAGGACCACCTGACGTTGGTGGAACTCGGATACCCAGAAGGAGGCACCTAAGCCAAAGGCTCTGCCCGGAACCAGCTGACGGTACTGGAACCAGGATGGGGAGCAGAAGGTACAAGAGCAAAAGACACTGCCAAGAACCAGCTGACGGTGCTGGAACCAGGTGGTGGACCCGAAGGTCCACAGGAGAGAACAGCTAGGCCGCGAGGCAGCCGCAGTTACCGAACCCCAACAGTCCTACAGGGGGAGCTGGGCCTACTGGCACTACAGAACCAGCCTTGACTACCAGTTCACGCAGCCCACATAGGAAGCTCCTAAACTGGAGGCACCCTGGAGTTGGCTAACCCGACCGCACCACGACGGGGCAACGCATAGGCGTCTCAGTGAGCTTGACACAACCCGGAAACAGCTGACGGTGCTGAAACCAGGCTTGGCACGAGGGAGTACCTGTGACAAGAACACTGCCGAGAACCAGCTGGCGGTGCTGGAACCCAGATGCGTTGCCCCAGTGTGCAAGAGCCAATGGCACCGAAGACCAGCTGACGGTGCTGGAACCCGGTTACTAAGCTGTAGGTGCCCGCGCTTAAAAGCACTACCAAGGACCGCCTGGCGATGGCGGAACTCGGATACCCAGGAGGAGGCACCTAAGCCAAAGGCTCGGCCCGGAACCAGCTGACGGTGCTGGAACCAGGTGGTGGACCCCAAGGCCCACAGGAGAGGAGAGAACAGCTAGGCCGCGAGGCAGCCGCAGTTACCGAACCCCAACAGTCCTACAGGGGGAGCTGGGCCTACTGGCACTACAGAACCAGCCTTGACTACCAGTTCACGCAGCCCACATAGGAAGCTCCTAAACTGGAGGCACCCTGGAGTTGGCTAACCCGACCGCACCACGACGGGGCAACGCATAGGCGTCTCAGTGAGCTTGACACAACCCGGAAACAGCTGACGGTGCTGAAACCAGGCTTGGCACGAGGGAGTACCTGTGACAAGAACACTGCCGAGAACCAGCTGGCGGTGCTGGAACCCAGATGCGCTGCCCCAGTGTGCAAGAGCCAATGGCACCGAAGACCAGCTGACGGTGCTGGAACCCGGTTACTAAGCTGTAGGTGCCCGCGCTTAAAAGCACTACCAAGGACCGCCTGGCGATGGCGGAACTCGGATACCCAGGAGGAGGCACCTAAGCCAAAGGCTCGGCCCGGAACCAGCTGACGGTGCTGGAACCAGATGGTGGACCCCATGGCCCACAGGAGAGGAGAGAACAGCTAGGCCGCGAGGCAGCCGCAGTTACCGAACCCCAACAGTCCTACAGGGGGAGCTGGGCCTACTGGCACTACAGAACCAGCCTTGACTACCAGTTCACGCAGCCCACATAGGAAGCTCCTAAACTGGAGGCACCCTGGAGTTGGCTAACCCGACCGCACCACGACGGGGCAACGCATAGACGTCTCAGTGAGCTTGACACAACCTGGAAACAGCTGACGGTGCTGAAACCAGGCTTGGCACGAGGGAGTACCTGTGACAAGAACACTGCCGAGAACCAGCTGGCGGTGCTGGAACCCAGATGCGTTGCCCCAGTGTGCAAGAGCCAATGGCACCGAAGACCAGCTGACGGTGCTGGAACCCGGTTACTAAGCTGTAGGTGCCCGCGCTTAAAAGCACTACCAAGGACCGCCTGGCGATGGCGGAACTCGGATACCCAGGAGGAGGCACCTAAGCCAAAGGCTCGGCCCGGAACCAGCTGATGGTGCTGGAACCAGGTGGTGGACCCCAAGGCCCACAGGAGAGGAGAGAACAGCTAGGCCGCGAGGCAGCCGCAGTTACCAAACCCCAACAGTCCTACAGGGGGAGCTGGGCCTACTGGCACTACAGAACCAGCCTTGACTACCAGTTCAAGCAGCCCACATAGGAAGCTCCTAAACTGGAGGCACCCTGGAGTTGGCTAACCCGACCGCACCACGACGGGGCAACGCATAGGCGTCTCAGTGAGCTTGACACAACCCGGAAACAGCTGACGGTGCTGAAACCAGGCTTGGCACGAGGGAGTACCTGTGACAAGAACACTGCCGAGAACCAGCTGGCGGTGCTGGAACCCAGATGCGCTGCCCCAGTGTGCAAGAGCCAATGGCACCGAAGACCAGCTGACGGTGCTGGAACCCGGTTACTAAGCTGTAGGTGCCCGCGCTTAAAAGCACTACCAAGTACCGCCTGGCGATGGCGGAACTCGGATACCCAGGAGGAGGCACCTAAGCCAAAGGCTCGGCCCGGAACCAGCTGACGGTGCTGGAACCAGGTGGTGGACCCCAAGGCCCACAGGAGAGGAGAGAACAGCTAGGCCGCGAGGCAGCCGCAGTTACCGAACCCCAACAGTCCTACAGGGGGAGCTGGGCCTACTGGCACTACAGAACCAGCCTTGACTACCAGTTCAAGCAGCCCACATAGGAAGCTCCTAAACTGGAGGCACCCTGGAGTTGGCTAACCCGACCGCACCACGACGGGGCAACGCATAGGCGTCTCAGTGACCTTGACACTACCCGGAAACAGCTGACGGTGCTGGAACCAGGCTGGGCAGGAGGGAGTACCCGTGACAAAGACACTGGCGAGAACCAGCAGACGGTGCTGGAACCCGGATGCGTTGCCTATTCAAGATTGTCTTCCTAAAGCCACAACTAGCGGTGCTGGAGCAAAGGGTAAGCAGGGGGAGCAGAGTGTAAGCCGAAGCCTGCACTGGAGGCAGCTTTGTGTCTGCGTTGCGTTTGCAGGACACGTTGCTGGCTACACAGCGGGGGAACAGCTGGCGTAGCTGAACCCCACTGACACATTGGCTGGTGTTTTTCTCTGTGCAGCTAGCACGTCCGGGCCCCAAATGGCGGTGTTAGAGCCCAGGGTCAGCAGGAGGAGGAGAGGAGCAGAGTGTAGGCCGCAGCCTAATTGAACCAATTTCAAAGGTCACCTTTAACCCACCCTCAGGTGTTTAACTTTAGAAGAGCCACATCTTGTGCAACAGTAATGCTCCACAAGTGAAAGGTTGCTCTTTACATTTTGCTCATTGCACACGCAGAATGAAAGACGTACACAATTTAGCCCAGTATACAGTAGAACTGTAGTGGAGGCGTGACTTGTCTTTTTAATGACACGCAGCACAGGTGTCGAAAAATAACGCCTTTGTGCTGGGCGCTGCTTCCTGAGCGTTGTTATTTGCTGTACAGGAGTCTGCGCTCTTGTGTTATCCCTTGGCAATGCCCTGTGAGCGCTGCCCGTCTTCTGACCTCATTTCATGTTGGCCGGTGCGGTTAGCGATGGCCATGAATCCCAGAGCCACAGTGTGATTTCTAAAATTCACACTGCGGGTCTAGAATTCATGGCCTTGTGCAGTAAATATGTTCGCCGCTCACTCATGTCCTCACACCTGCCTCAGACTGTGCGGCCTCAGCTCATCCCTTTGTCGCATGCCGCGGCCATGAGGCCGCACAGTCTGAAGAAGGCGGAAGGAGATGAGTTAAGACAGGCGAACATATGCAGTGCACATGCCCATCAATCACACCCTCGTTGTCAAAATACATGAGACAACGAGGGGCGTTGTGTTGGGCAGGGCGTGCGCACAGGCACACCCAGCCAACCAATGATGTCAGAAGACGGGCAGCGCTACCAAGGGGGGTGCTGCGTGTCATTGAAAAGTAAAGTCACACCTCAGGGACAATGTAATGGTCTCTACTGAGACACATTTTGTACGTGTTGAGTTCCACGTGGGCAAGGAGAATAAGTCAGCCACCTTGTACAAATGCAGCAGTACTGCTGTACAAGGTGGCTGTTATACATAGAAACACCTGGGGGTGGGGGGCAGGCTTCCTTCAATTTCAGTTCAGGTGCCTGCGTGGCGTTTGCAGGTCACGTTGCCGGCTACACAGCAGGGGAACAGCTGGCGGTGCTGAACCCCACTGACACATTGGCGGGTGTCTTTCTCTGTGCAGCTAGCACGTCCGGGCAAAAACTAGCGGTGTTTGAGCCCAGGGTCAGCAGGAGGAGGAGGAGAGGAGCAGAGTGTAGGCCGAAGCCTGCACTGGTGGCAGCTTTCGGTCGGTTGTGCCAGCGTGGCTTGTGCTGGACACGATGCCCGCTGCACAGCAGGGGAACAGCTGGCGGTGCTGAACCCCACTGACACATTGGCGGGTGTCTTTCTCTGTGCAGCTAGCACTTCCGGGCAAAAACTAGCGGTGTTTGAGCCCAGGGTCAGCATGAGGAGGAGGAGGAGAGGAGCAGAGTGTAGGCCGAAGCCTGCACTGGTGGCAGCTTTTGGTCGGTTGTGCCAGCGTGGCTTGTGCTGGACACAATGCCGGCTGAACAGCAGGGGAACAGCTGGCGGTGCTGAACCCCACTAACACATTGGCTGGTGTTTTTCTCTGTGCAGCTAGCACGTCCGGGCCCCAACTGGCGGTGTTAGAGCCCAGGGTCAGCAGGAGGAGGAGAGGAGCAGAGTGTAGGCCGCAGCCTAATTGAACCAATTTCAAAGGTCACCTTTAACCCACCCTCAGGTGTTTAAATGTTGAAGAGCCACATCTTGTGCAACAGTAATGCTCCACAAGTGAAAGGTTGCTCTTTACATTTTGCTCATTGCACACGCAGAATGAAAGACGTACACAATTTAGCCCAGTATACAGTTGAACTGTAGTGGAGGCGTGACTTGTCTTTTTAATGACACGCAGCACAGGTGTCGAAAAATAACGCCTTTGTGCTGGGCGCTGCTTCCTGAGCGTTGTTATTTGCTGTACAGGAGTCTGCGCTCTTGTGTTATCCCTTGGCAATGCCCTGTGAGCGCTGCCCGTCTTCTGACCTCATTTCATGTTGGCCGGTGCGGTTAGCGATGGCCATGAATCCCAGAGCCACAGTGTGATTTCTAAAATTCACACTGCGGGTCTAGAATTCATGGCCTTGTGCAGTAAATATGTTCGCCGCTCACTCATGTCCTTACACCTGCCTCAGACTGTGCGGCCTCAGCTGATCCCTTTGTCGCATGCCGCGGCCATGAGGCCGCACAGTCTGAAGAAGGCGGAAGGAGATGAGTTAAGACAGGCGAACATATGCAGTGCACATGCCCATCAATCACACCCTCGCTGTCAAAATAAATGAGACAACGAGGGGCGTTGTGATGGGCAGGGCGTGCGCACAGGCACAGCCAGCCAACCAATGATGTCAGAAGACGGGCAGCGCTACCAAGGGGGGTGCTGCGTGTCATTGAAAAGTAAAGTCACACCTCAGGGACAATGTAATGGTCTCTACTGAGACACATTTTGTACGTGTTGAGTTCCACGTGGGCAAGGAGAAAAAGTCAGCCACCTTGTACAAATGCAGCAGTACTGCTGTACAAGGTGGCTGTTATACATAGAAACACCTGGGGGTGGGGGGCAGGCTTCCTTCAATTTCAGTTCAGGTGCCTGCGTGGCGTTTGCAGGTCACGTTGCCGGCTACACAGCAGGGGAACAGCTGGCGGTGCTGAACCCCACTGACACATTGGCGGGTGTCTTTCTCTGTGCAGCTAGCACTTCCGGGCAAAAACTAGCGGTGTTTGAGCCCAGGGTCAGCATGAGGAGGAGGAGGAGAGGAGCAGAGTGTAGGCCGAAGCCTGCACTGGTGGCAGCTTTTGGTCGGTTGTGCCAGCGTGGCTTGTGCTGGACACAATGCCGGCTGAACAGCAGGGGAACAGCTGGCGGTGCTGAACCCCACTAACACATTGGCTGGTGTTTTTCTCTGTGCAGCTAGCACGTCCGGGCCCCAACTGGCGGTGTTAGAGCCCAGGGTCAGCAGGAGGAGGAGAGGAGCAGAGTGTAGGCCGCAGCCTAATTGAACCAATTTCAAAGGTCACCTTTAACCCACCCTCAGGTGTTTAAATGTTGAAGAGCCACATCTTGTGCAACAGTAATGCTCCACAAGTGAAAGGTTGCTCTTTACATTTTGCTCATTGCACACGCAGAATGAAAGACGTACACAATTTAGCCCAGTATACAGTTGAACTGTAGTGGAGGCGTGACTTGTCTTTTTAATGACACGCAGCACAGGTGTCGAAAAATAACGCCTTTGTGCTGGGCGCTGCTTCCTGAGCGTTGTTATTTGCTGTACAGGAGTCTGCGCTCTTGTGTTATCCCTTGGCAATGCCCTGTGAGCGCTGCCTGTCTTCTGACCTCATTTCATGTTGGCCGGTGCGGTTAGCGATGGCCATGAATCCCAGAGCCACAGTGTGATTTCTAAAATTCACACTGCGGGTCTAGAATTCATGGCCTTGTGCAGTAAATATGTTCGCCGCTCACTCATGTCCTTACACCTGCCTCAGACTGTGCGGCCTCAGCTGATCCCTTTGTCGCATGCCGCGGCCATGAGGCCGCACAGTCTGAAGAAGGCAGAAGGAGATGAGTTAAGACAGGCGAACATATGCAGTGCACATGCCCATCAATCACACTCTCGCTGTCAAAATAAATGAGACAACGAGGGGCGTTGTGATGGGCAGGGCGTGCGCACAGGCACAGCCAGCCAACCAATGATGTCAGAAGACGGGCAGCGCTACCAAGGGGGGTGCTGCGTGTCATTGAAAAGTAAAGTCACACCTCAGGGACAATGTAATGGTCTCTACTGAGACACATTTTGTACGTGTTGAGTTCCACGTGGGCAAGGAGAAAAAGTCAGCCACCTTGTACAAATGCAGCAGTACTGCTGTACAAGGTGGCTGTTATACATAGAAACACCTGGGGGTGGGGGGCAGGCTTCCTTCAATTTCAGTTCAGGTGCCTGCGTGGCGTTTGCAGGTCACGTTGCCGGCTACACAGCAGGGGAACAGCTGGCGGTGCTGAACCCCACTGACACATTGGCGGTTGTCTTTCTCTGTCAGCTAGCACTTCCAGGCTACAACTGGCGGTGTTATAGCCCAGGGTCAGCAGGAGGAGGAGAGGAGCAGAGTGTAGGCCGAAGCCTGCACTGGTGGCAGCTTTTGGTCTGTTGTGCCAGCGTGGCTTGTGCTGGACACGTTGCCAACTACACAGCAGGGGAACAGCTGGCGGTGCTGAACCCCACTGACACATCAGCTAGTGTTTTTTCTGTGTAGACAACACTTCCAGGTGGCAACTGACAGTGTTGAAACCCAGGGAATCAAAGAGGAGCAGAGTGTAGGCCGAAGCCTGCAGTGGAGCAAGTTGAAAGGGAACCTTTAACCCCCCCCCCCAGGCATTTGTTGCTGAAAGAGCCATCTTGTACAGCAGTAATACTGCACATGGAAAATGGTGGCTCCTAAAATTATGCTCCTTGCAAACGCTGAAGTACACACTCATATAATGTGTCCCCTCATACTGTCAAACCGTCCCGGAAGTGGGACTTTCCTTTGTAATGTGACACAGCACAGCCGTCATTCCAACCCCCTTGGTGCCGTGCGCCACCTCCTCAACGTTGTTTGGTTCTGTCACGGAGCCCGCGCTGTAATGTTATCCCTTGGACATGCACAGTTAGCGGTGCCCGTCTTCGGACATCATTTAGGTGTCAGGCTGGCAGTGCCTGTGCGTCCAAGCTGCCCGAGATCCAACCTTGCAGTGTCATCTAATGTAATCCCACTGCGGGCCAGGGTTCCATGGGCATGCGCAGTGCATATCATCGCCTCTCACTCACCTCCTTCCTGCATCTTCAGACTGTGCGGCGTCACGGCCGTGGCATGCTATAAGGGATCAGCTGACGCCGCCTAGTCTGAAGAAGCGTGAAGAAGGGGAGTGAGAGGCTAGTATATGCACTGCGCATGGCCATGGATACCAGGCCCACTGTGGGATCACATTAGACAACACTGCGAGGTGGGATTTCGGGCAGCGTGGACGCACAGGCGCTGCCAGGACGACAACAAATGATGTCAGAGGACGGGCAGCGCAAACTGTGCATGGCCAAGGGATAACATAACAGCGCAGGGTCCATGACGGAATCAAACAACGCTAAGGAGCCAGCGCACGGTGCCAAGGGGGTAGCAATGACGTCTGTGCTGCGTCACATTACAAAGGAAAGTCCCACCTCCAGGACGGTTGGACGGTGTGAGGGGACACATTACATGAGTGTGTACTTCAGCGTTTGCAAGGAGCATACTTTCAAGAGCGACCTTTTCCTTGTGCAGTATTAGTGCTGCACAAGGTGGCTCTTTCAGTAACAAACGCCTAGGGGGGGGGGGACAGGTCCCCTTACATTTTAGTTGTGCCAGCGTGGCGGTCGCATGACACGTTGCCGGATACACAGCTGGGGAACAGCTGACGTTACTGAACCCCAATAACAGAGGAGGGACTGTTGACTGTGCAGACAGCACTTCCAGGCACCAACTGGCGGTGTTAGAGCCCAGGGACAGCAGGAGGAGCAGATTGGAGATATTGCCGCACACACAGCTGGGGATCAGCTGACGTTACTGAACCCCAATAACAGAGGAGGGACTGTTGACTGTGCAGACAGCACTTCCAGGCACCAACTGGCGGTGTTAGAGCCCAGGGACAGCAGGAGGAGCAGATTGGAGGTATTGCCGCACACACAGCTGGGGATCAGCTGACGTTACTGAACCCCAATAACAGAGGAGGGACTGTTGACTGTGCAGACAGCACTTCCAGGCACCAACTGGCGGTGTTAGAGCCCAGGGACAGCAGGAGGAGCAGATTGGAGGTATTGCCGCACACACAGCTGGGGATCAGCTGACGTTACTGAACCCCAATAACAGAGGAGGGACTGTTGACTGTGCAGACAGCACTTCCAGGCACCAACTGGCGGTGTTAGAGCCCAGGGACAGCAGGAGGAGCAGATTGGAGGTATTGCCGCACACACAGCTGGGGATCAGCTGACGTTACTGAACCCCAATAACAGAGGAGCGACTGTTGACTGTGCACACAGCACTTCCAGGCACCAACTGGCGGTGTTAGAGCCCAGGGACAGCAGGAGGAGCAGAGGAACAGAGTGTAGGCCGAAGCCTGATTGGAGCAAGTTGAAAGGGAACCTTTAACCCCCCCCCAAGACGTTTGTAGCTGAAAGAGCCATCTTGTGCAGCAAGATGCAAAAGGAAAAGGTTGCTCTTTTAATTATGCTCCTTGCAAACACAGAAGTAAACACTAAAAATGTGTCCCCTTATACAGTTAAACCGTCCCGGAGGTGCGAATTTCCTTCGTAATGGGGCGCAGCACAGCTGTCATTCCTATCCCCTTGGTGCCGTGCGCTGCCTCCTCAGCGTTGTTTTAAGCTGTCACGGAGCCTGCGCTGTTCTGTTATCCCTTGGCCATGCCCAATTAGCGCTGCCTGTCTTCTGACATAATTTGGTGTCAGGCTGTCAGTGCCTGTGCGTCCACGCTGCTCCAGATCCCACCTCGCAGTGTCATCTAACGTAATCCCACTGCGGGCCTTGGATCCATGGGCATGCACAGTGCATATCCTCGACTCTCACTCCCCTCTTTCCCTCTTCTTCAGACTGTGCGGTGTCACGGCCGTGGCATGCTATTAGGGATCAGCTGACAGCGCACAGTCTAAAGAAGGCGGAGGGAGATGAGCGAGAGCCCGAGGGGAAGATATGCACTGCGCATGCCCATGGATCCCAGGCCCGCAGTGTGATTCAATCAGAAGACACTGCGAGGCGGGATCTCGGGCAGCGCGGCCGCACAGGCGCAGCCAGCCTGACACCAAATTATGTCAGAAGACAGGCAGCGCAAATGGGGCATGGCCAAGGGATAACAGAACAGCGCAGCCTCCGTGACAGCTTAAAACAACGTTGAGGAGGCAGCGCATGGCAGCAAGGGGGTAGGAATGACGGCTGTGCTGCGTCACATTACGAAGGAAAGTCCCAGCTCCGGGACAGTATAACGGTATCAGTGAACACATTTTATAAGTGTTAAGTTCTGCGTGTGCAAGGAGCTAAACTAAAAGAGCTACCTTTTCCTTGTGCAGCATTACTGCTGCACAAGGTGGCTCTTTCAGTAACAAATGACGGGGGGGGGGACAGGTTCCCTTCCATTTAGGATGTTGTGCCAGCGTGGCGGTCGCAGGACACATTGCCGGCTACACAGCTGGGGATCAGCTGACATTACTGAAATCCAATAACACTGGGTCGTATGTTTTTACTGTGCATCCTGCACTTCTGAGCCGCAACTGGCGGTGTTGGAGCCCAGGAATAGCAGTTCAGGTGGTAGAAAGATGAACACAGCAGGAGACCTGGATGACACCCAATTACTTAATCAGGCAGAGGAGTGGCAAATTCCTGCGAGATCCAGGCCTGGTTCATTTTCAGGAAAGTAAGCCGGTCAACGTTATCGGAGGATAGTCGCATGCGACGGTCTGTTAGTACACCACCTGCGGCACTAAAGACACGTTCCGATAAGACACTAGCCGCAGGGCAAGCCAGCACCTCCAATGCATACTGGCTTAGCTCTGGCCATGTATCCAGCTTAGAGACCCAAAACTTGAACGGGGAAGAGCCGTCTGGGAGTACAGTAAGAGGGCAAGCCATGTAGTCTGTCACCATCTGACGGAACCGTTGCCTCCTGCTGACTGGAGCCGCCGGTGATGGTGTAGACATTTGGGGCGGGCACACAAAATTTTGCCACAGTTGTGCCATACTGGGCTTGCCTTGGGCAGAGGCACTGCTTGTGCTCCCTCTTTGGGCAGAGCCTCCCCCACTGCCTTGACGCACTGAGCTGCTTTGTAAAGCACTAGCAGCACTCCTTTCAGTTGGACTGGAGAAGATGATGGAATTCACCAGTGTGTCGTGGTACTCCCGCATTTTACGCTCCCGGGTCAACGCTGGGATGAGGTTTTGGACGATGTCCCGGTAGCGAGGATCGAGGAGGGTGAACACCCAATAATCAGGCATGTTGAGAATGTGGTCGATGCGGCGGTCGTTTCTCAGGCACTGCAGCATGAAATCCACCATGTGCTGCAGACTGCCAACTGGCCCAGAAACGCTGTCCCCTGCTTGAGACATGATCTCTGTCCGCTCGTCATCACCCCACCCTCGCTGTACACACTGACCACTGGACAATTGTCTCACTCCCTCCTCTGGACGGAGCTCTTCCTCCTCCATTGACTCCTCCTCATCCTCCTCACAAAGTGGCCCCTGCGTACCCCTTTGTGAGGAACCACGTGGCGCTGACTGTCCAGAAGCTGATGGAAAAGGTGACTCCTCATCCTCCACCTCTTCCACAACATCTTCCCTTAACCCTTGCAAAGTTTGCTGAAGCAGGCAGATAAGGGGGACAGTCATGCTGACTAGTGCATCATCTGCACTTGCCATCCGCGTGGAATAATCAAAAGGACGCAAAACCAGGCAGACGTCCTTCATAGTGGCCCACTCTGTGGTTGTGAAGTGTGATCGGCGCTGACTGCGACTTTTTTGCGCCTGATGCAGCTGGTACTCCATAACTGCTTGCTGCTGCTGACACAACCGCTCCAACATATGTAACGTGGAATTCCACCTGGTAGGTAGGTCACATATGATGCGGTGTTCCGGAAGGCAGAATCGGCGCTGCAGAGCAGCAATGCGGGATCTTGCCAAGCTGGAACGCCGCAAGTGAGCACACTCTAGGCGGACCTTGTGCAGCAGTGCATCAAGATCCGGATAGTCCTTCAGAAAACTCTGCACAACCAAATTGAGCACATGTGCCAGACATGGGATGTGAGTGAGGTTGCCAAGGGCCAAAGCTGCCACCAGATTTCGGCCATTGTCACACACTACCATGCCTGGCTGGAGATTCGCTGGCAGTAACCACACATCGCTCTCCTGCTTGATGGCATTCCAGAGCTCCTGCGCTGTGTGGCTTCGATTCCCCAATGAAACTAGTTTCAAGACGGCCTGCTGACGTTTGGCCACGGCTGTGCTCATGTCGGTCATAGGTAAACGTTCACGGGAGGTGGACTGTGACGGCTCCTGCAGAGATGATTCTGAGGAACTTGTGTATGAGGAGGAGTCAATGCGTACAGACTGGATTCCTGCAATCCTTGGAGTGGGCAGGACACGTCCTGCGCCACTCGCACGATCTGTACCTGGCTCAACAACATTAACCCAATGGGCAGTGAGGGAAACGTATCGCCCCTGTCCATGCTGACTGGTCCACGCATCGGTGGTGAGGTGGACCTTGCTACTGATGGCGTTCAGTAGCGCATGTTTTATGTTTCCCTCAACATGCCTGTGCAGGGCAGGGACAGCTTGCCTGCTGAAGTAAAAGCGGCTGGGCACCTTATACTGTGGGACTGCCAATGCCATCAAGTCACGGAAGCTGTCAGTCTCCACCAGCCTGAATGAGAGCATTTCCAGGGACAACAGTTTGGCAATGCCTGCATTCAGAGCCTGTGCTCGGGGGTGGTTGGCCGAGAATGCCCGCCTTTTCTCCCATGCCTGTACTACCGATGGCTGTAGAGTAGACTGGGAGTGTGAGGATGACTGGGAAGGTGGTGCTGTGGGTGGAATTACACGAGGTGTCTGGACAACAGTGGAGGAAGAGGCAACACGAGCTGAAGAGGTGGTAGCTGCCGCTGTTGGTTGGCCTACGTCTTCACTGTGTTTCTGTAACTCCACCGCGTGCCTGGTCCGCACATGTTTCCACATATTTGTGGTATTGAGGTTGCTGACACTTTTACCTCTTTTGACTTTCTGATGACACAGCTTGCATTTGACAAAACAAATGTCATCTGCAACTGTGTCAAAAAAGGACCAGGCACTGCAAGTCTTGGGAGCGCCCTTTTTGGCTTTGGAAAGAGACAGGCTCCTAACGGGCGCAAAAATGGAGGCTACAGGCTCCGCAGTCTTCCCCCTCCCTCTCCCTCTTTGGCCCGTAAGGGGAATCTCTTCCTCTGAGCTGCTCCCACCACCTTCCTGTTCCTCACGCCACGATGGGTCAAGGACCTCATCATCTCCACTACCCTCTGCCACCAACTGCTCCTCCTGGGTAGTCTCGGCAGCACAGTACGCACCAGAAAGCGGCACCTGAGTTTCATCATCAGATGCGTACTGCGCTGTGGTCACCGCAGGCACTGGCCCACCCGCCTCTTCAGAGTCAGAGAGACAAAGCTGTTGGGCATCACTGCACACTGCCTCTTCTTCCATTTCTCCAATGCTGCTTGGCTGGCCCCCTGTTTCCAAGCCAAGAGATTCAGAGAACAGAAGTAGAGACGGCTCCTGTCCTGGGCTCTCTGACTGCCTGGCCAATTTGGCAGGTGGTGAAGAGACAGATGGCTGCTCTCCAGTGCTCTGTGCCTGAGAGGATGTGGCACTAACTGAAGTCGATGCCGAGGCGTTAGCTGCCATCCACCCAACAACGGCTTCAATTTGATCTTCACGCAGCAGCGGTGCACGGCGCTCTCCGACAAAGCTGCGCATGAAGGACTGTTCCCTGCTGAAACTGAGTGACGACGAGTCACCGGTGGCCGCAGCAGGCACAGAATCACCACGTCCTCTCCCTGCTCCGCGCCCACGCCCACGTGCCTTACTCCCTGCCCTCTTCATCTTGGTTGACAGATAAAGATAAGCAGAAAAGTACTAAGGCCTTAGTGTGCTTATTCCTGAAATGCTCCTCCTAACAGGTGTAAGAAACACTAATGTTGTAAAGTGTGGACTAAACTTTATTATTTTTCAAATGTGGCCTACACAAGTGTTAAGTGGTGTTTGGTGAACTTTACTTTTTTTTGTTTTCTGCAAATCGGACTACAGAGCAAGTTTAACTCACACGGGGACCGTGCAGACAGCCGTAAACGGCGCTGCAAGGCCCAAAAACCCTCCTCTAGGTTATCCTATGTAGTGTTTTTCCACAATTTAGCTGGAGACGGGTGGAAAAACACTAATAGGAAATTTTTTTTAAAATTTTAAACAGGCTGCTCTATTTGAAAAAAAGGAAAATTTTTTTCAAAATATGAGGCAGTAACGAACCCTGAGCTGAATCCAACCGGCTATGGCTGCACACAGACTACAGGGCGAGCTGCACTCACACCGAGACCGTGCAGACAGCCGTAAACGGCGCTGCAAGGCCCAAAAACCCTCCTCTAGGTTATCCTATGTAGTGTTTTTCCACAATTTAGCTGGAGACGGGTGGAAAAACACTAATAGGAAATTTTTGTTTAAATTTTAAACAGGCTGCTCTATTTGAAAAAAAAGGAAATTTTTTTTCAAGGTATGAGGCAGTAACGAACCCTGAGCTCAATCCAACCGGCTATGGCTGCACACAGACTACAGGGCGAGCTGCGCTCACACCGAGACCGTGCAGACAGCCGTAGACGGCGCTGCAAGGCCCAAAAAACCCCCTCTAGGTTATCCTATGTAGTGTTTTTCCACAATTTAGCTGGAGACGGGTGGAAAAACACTAATAGGAAATTTGGTTTAAAATTTTAAACAGGCTGCTCTATTTGAAAAAAAGGACAATTTTTATCAAAATATGAGGCAGTAACGAACCCTGAGCTGAATCCAACCGGCTATGGCTGCACACAGACTACAGGGCGAGCTGCGCTCACACCGAGACCGTGCAGACAGCCGTAAACGGCGCTGCAAGGCCCAAAAACCCTCCTCTAGGTTATCCTATGTAGTGTTTTTCCACAATTTAGCTGGAGACGGGTGGAAAAACACTAATAGGAATTTTTTAAAAAATTTTTCAACAGGCTGCACTAGTTGAAAAAAAGGAAAATTTTTCTCAAGGTATGAGGCAGTAACGAACCCTGAGCTGAATCCAACCGGCTATGGCTGCACACAGACTACAGGGCGAGCTGCGCTCACACCGAGACCGTGCAGACAGCCGTAAACGGCGCTGCAAGGCCCGAAAAACCCCCCTCTAGGTTATCCTATGTAGTGTTTTTCCACAATTTAGCTGGAGACGGGTGGAAAAACACTAATAGGAAATTTGAGAAAAAATGTGCAGCAGGCTGCACTAGGAGCAAAAAAGGACAACTGTGTGAGGCAGTGTGAACCCCCCCTGAGCTGAATACAACCGGGTATATGGCTGCACACAGACTACAGAGTGAGCTGCACACACACACACACAGAGAGACCTTGCAGAACGCTGTTAAAACAGCGCTGCAAGGCAAGAGCAAGGTGAACAGTGAAGAACACACAGCGTTTTGCTAAATTAGCCTTTGGAAAGGAAAATAAAGCAATCAGCGATCTCAACTGGCCCTCAGTTAGAACACAGCGTCCTGTCCCTAACTGAAATCACAGCAGAGTGAGCGCAAAACGGCGGCAGCGTTTTTTTATAGTGCTGAGTGACATCATTTCAGCATCCAATCACAGCCTTGCCAGTAGTTACATGCCCACCATGTTAAACAGGATATGCCCACACTTCAATTCATTCCTCATTGGCTGCTGCGTGCTGTTTGAATTTCGGCAACTTCCGATTCCGGTATCCGATACGCGGGAAGTATGGGAATTCGGTATCGGAATTCCGATACCGCAAGTATCGGCCGATACCCGATACTTGCGGTATCGGAATGCTCAACACTACTCATCACTATTTATAATTTAGGCAGGCAAACCTATCTGGGCAAGGAGTCTTGGGAGGCTTTTAATCATTAAAGATATTTCTTACTTTGTGATAGGAGAATTAAGGGACAACATCGCTGCTAAACCCAGGAAAGGAAGTTTGCAACTTTGAAGAGTAGCACTGAAAGGAAATATGGAATTTAGATTGTGAGCCCCATTGCGGACAACAATGGTAATGAATGTAAAGAATTGCAGAATACTATAGTGCTATAAAAGCAATGCAAAATGATAATAGTGGGAGTGTCAGAATGCTACCAAAAGAACAGTCAGTTCTAGAGTGAGCATTTTTGGGGTGGGAGTAAAAGCTGCATGAATGCCATACAGAGAATGGGTATGAATGAGTTTTCTAAATCAAGACGATGTGGAGGCTAGTGCTCATGTGGGTGGTCTGTTGCATAATGATAGTCTAGCAAAAACTTCTGAAAATTTGAGTTTAAAGTCAACCTCCCATAATGAGTCAAATTAATTTTGTGAAAATCGCTCATCTCTAAGTCTACGACAATTAAATTCAAAGTATAGCAATTCTCAGATGCGTTTTATGTATATTTAATGTTAGAAGTATGATTTGCATTTTTTAATGTTCTTCCTGAAAATGTGTCAAAGCAATATGGCAATGGATCAATCCATAAACTTGCCTACAATTTGGCAAGTCAGTATTGTTGGATTGTTTTATTGAGGGAAGGGGTAAACAACAGATGGTGATGCTGGCATGTCAGAGGCAGAGAGTAACATGCTTTTATTTTGCGAATTAAATGAGTACTTAAGTTGTAAACATAGAGTTGTGGAAAACATTGTGTGATAATAAGCTAATCATTTCCTCTACGTCAACACTCACAGGAGGTTAATTCTATGCCATATTTTTTTTAAAGATAATGTAACAACTTATTTGATTTGATATTCATGTCTTATCTGTTCTCTATATCTTTCATGTCCATGTTGTCTTACTTTTTGAGGCAATTAACCCTTTCGCACCAGAGCCTGTTTTTTCCTTCGTGACAGGGCCAATTTTTTTCAATTCTGACCAGTGTCACTTTATGAGGTAACAATTCTGGAATGCTTCAACGTATTGCACTGAGTTTGAGAATGCTTTACGATTAGTGTTGAGCGATACCGTCCGATACTTGAAAGTATCGGTATCGGATAGTATCGGCCGATACCCGAAAAATATCGGATATCGCCGATACCGATATCCGATACCAATACAAGTCAATGGGACATCAAGTATCGGAATGTATCCTCATGGATCCCAGGGTCTGAAGGAGAGGAAACTCTCCTTCAGGCCCTGGGATCCATATTAAAGTGTAAAATAAAGAATTAAAATAAAAAATATTGTTATATTCACCTCTCCGGCGGCCCCTGGACATCAGCGGGAGGATCCGGCGTCCGGCACGGCTTCTTTCTTCAAAATGCGCGCCTTCAGGACCTGTGGAATGACGTCCCGGCTTCTGATTGGTCGCGTGCCGCCCATGTGACCGCCACGCGACCAATCAGAAGCCGCGACGTCATTCCTCAGGTCCTAGAAGGCGCTCATTCTAGGACTTTAGCTGAGGAATGACGTCGCGGCTTCTGATTGGTCGCGTGGCGGTCACATGGGCGGCACGCGACCAATCAGAAGCCGGGACGTCATTCCACAGGTCCTGAAGGCGCGCATTTTGAAGAAAGAAGCCGTGCCGGACGCCGGATCCTCCCGCTGATGTCCAGGGGCCGCCGGAGAGGTGAATATAACAATATTTTTTATTTTAATTCTTTATTTTACACTTCCGATACCGATACCCGATATCACAAAAATATCGGATCTCGGTATCGGAATTCCGATACCGCAAGTATCGGCCGATACCCGATACTTGCGGTATCGGAATGCTCAACACTATTTACGATACATGTTGTACTTCATGATAGTGGTAAAATTTGTTCAATATGACTTGTGTTTATATCTGAAAATAGAAATTTGGCAAAAATTTTGAAAATTCTGCAATGTTAAAACTTTTAATTTTTATGCTTTAAACTAGTGAGTTATGTCACACAAAATAGTTAGTAAATAACATTTCTCACGTCTGCTTTTGATCAGCACAGTCTTTGAAACATATATTTTTTTTGTTAGGAAGTTATAAGGGTTAAAAGTTCATTAACGATTTCTCATTTTTACAATAGAATTTAATAAAAAAAATTTTATGGACCACATCATATTTGAAGTGAATTTGATAGACCTATCTGACAGAAAATATCCAAAAGTGACACCATTCTAAAAACTGCACCACTCAGTGTGCTCAATAACACATGCAAGAAGTTTATTAACACTTGAGGTGATTCAGAGGAATTAATGAAATGTGGAAGGAAAAAAAGAAAGTTTTACTTTTTTCCACCAAAATGTAACTTTAGTGGCAAATTTTTCAGTTTCACAAGTAAAAGGGAGAAAATGCACAATAGAATTTGTTGTGCGATTTCTCCAGAGTACGCCGATACCCCACTTGTGGTGGAGAGCTACTGTATATGTGTGCACATCAGGGCTTGTAAGGGAAGCAGCGTCATTTGACTGTTGGAATGTAAAATTTGCTGGAATCGATAGCAGATGCCATGTCGCGTTTGGAGAGCCCCTGACATGCCTAAACAGTGCTGACACCCAAGAAGTCACTACATTTTGGAAACTAGACCACACAAGGAATTTATATAGATGTCTGATGAGAACCTTGAACCCTCAGGGGCTTCACAAAATTTTACAATATTGAGCCATCAAAATTAAAATATTTTTACTATAAAAATGCTATATCAGCCCCCTACTTTTTAATTTCAAAAGGGGAGCAAGGAAAATGGACCTTAAAGTTTGCTTTGCAATTTCTCCTAAGTATGCCAATAGTATGTGGTGGAAAACTACTGTCTCGGAGCATGGCAGGGCTCTGAAGGGAAAGAGCACCATTTGACTTTTGGAATTCAAAATTACTTGGAATCTGTCATGGTTTGCTTAGGATGCTCAGGTCTGGTGTTCCTGGGGTTAACCTGTGTAGTCTCCCTTTGGTTTCTATGAGGCTTTTTATAGCCTCTTTATGGACCCAAGCCTTGTTGGTTATACTTTTCCCTTGGCTGAGTGTGTCTTGTGCCTGCTTTGCTTGTGTTTGCTGGGTTCTGAACCAGTCCATCCCCCATTCTGAGTTTGTCTTCTATCTTTGTACGTTACTGGTTCTTCTGATTATTGACTCCGGTTTGGCTCTGACTACCCCATCGGTTTAGTCCTTTTGTACTGCATTGATCACTCCAGCTCCTGACTCTGGCTTTTCTCCTACCCTTTCTCGGCATATCTGAGGTTCTACACTACACCCATTCCACTTGGCTCTGCCTCCGCTTACCTGCAGTTCCGCTCTGCATTTGCTCTGCATACTTGCGGCTTTTCTCTACTCCACATTCCACAATCTGTAGCTTTACTCTTGGCTTCTCCCTGTTGGTCACGTGTTCACAGGTCCTGCACATCGGCGTTGCCTTCACTCAGTTTCCTCGTCCTGTCAGGTGCACTGTCTGCCTCCAGGATGGTGTTATAAGCATCACCTGCCTGCTCCTTCCAGGACTACTGAACTTCTGTTGAGTACCTGTTCCATGGTCCCGACAGAATCAAAAGCAAATGCCCTGTTGGAGAGCCCTTGAGGTGCCAAAACAGTGGAAACCCCAAGTGACTTCATTTTGGGAGCTATACCCCTTAAGCATATTATCTAGATGTCTAGTGAGCACCATGAATCCTCAAGGGCTTCATAAAATTTTATAAGGTTGATCAGTCAAAATAAAAAAAAATATTTTACTACAAAAATGCTATTTTAACCAACACATTTTTATTTTCAAAAGGGAAGCATGAAAAAATGGACCCCAAAAGTTGTTGTCCAATTTCTCCTTAGTATGCCTCTACCCAGTATGTGGTGGAAAACCACTGTCTGGGAGCACAACAGGGCTAGGAAAGGATGGGGTACCATTTAACTTTAGGAATGCAAAACTGTCTAGAATCAATAGCGGGTGCCATTTTGCATTTGGAGAGGCCCCAAGGTGCCTAAACAGTGGAAACTCCCAACAAGTGATCCCATTTTGGAAACTAGACTCACTTGAGAAATCCATCTACTGGTGTGATGACCATCTTGATACCACAGGTGCTTCACATAATTTTAAAATATTGGGACTAGGGATGAGCGAGTAGTGAAATAATCGGACTCGCTATACTCGTAACGAGTAGGTCTTAATACTCGGGTATTCGTAACGAGTAGCGAGTCCAATGAAAGTCAATAAGAAATGTGAGTAATTTTATACTGGACCCTACAAAGCGGTCTGGAGGCCTGAGGAAAAGGCTGAAATTGGTGCATGATTGTATAAAAGTAGGCGGTAAAAAGCTGTGTGCTGGATAAAGCAGGAAGAAGCCACCTATCATGATCACAAGGGGTTCACAATTCTAAAGTTTGGACTACTGTCCTTGTTGTTCCACTGCCACTGCACAATGTGCAGACATAGTGCTTTAAAAAAATTTGCACTAGGGGCTGTATCATGGTTGACGTAGGAAGGAGGCCTCAAGAGCCAGGCAATTATGAAACTAGACTACTAGCACAGTAGTTCCAGTGCCTAATGTGCAGGCATAGACATAGTGTTTCCAAAAATGAGCCCAAGGGGCTGTATCATGGTTGAAAAAGGAAGGAGGCCTCAAGAGCCAGACAATTATGAAACTAGACTACTAGCACGGTAGTTCCAGTGCCCAATGTGCAGGCATAGACATAGTGTTTCCAAAAAGGAGGAAAAGGGGTTTGTATGGGAAGGGATGGACGTGGCAGCGGTAGCATAAAAGAACATTTTGGGTGACTTTAGGTTGGGATGATGTCATATGGAGGGCTTAAAAACTGTGGCAAAATCCAGCCCTTGTTAAATTTTATCAGTCAGCCTGTCTGCATTCTCTGTAGTGAGCTGTGTGCGTGTATCTGTGGTGATCGCCCCAGCGGCACTGAAAACATGTTCTGACACACACTAGCAGCAGGGCAGACCAGCACATCCAAGGCATATAAGGAGAGGTCTGGCCAGGGGTGGTTTAAGGGTAGCCAGGGCCCCGGGCTGTTCAGATTCTGTGGGTCCCCCGGTCATGTGACGGGGTCATCATATACCTGAAAAAGATTATTCCAGAAAAATAGTTGCTGAGTGAATTTCCGCTTCTCACCTATCACACATTAACAGTTCCCATCACCAGATCACACATATAACTGTCAGCTTTTGTTTTGGCCAAAAGATTTTTCAAGCCGCCACCATAACACGGTAGACACTTTTGGCTGGGCCCTACTCTATTGTAACCTATTAAATATTTGTTAAAATATGCAATACAGTTTAGGTATATTTTTCTTTATTTTTCAATTTTTAAAATGACCAATAATATCACATACAAGGAACAAATACAACACCATGACCAGACCACATATTACCACCAGTGACCAAATAATATCACATACAAAGAACAAATACCACCGCACCATGACCAGACCACGTATTACCACCACAAAGTGTCCACATATCACATACAAGGAACAAATACCACAACACCATGTCCATACCACATATTACCACCACATAATGACCTAATACTGCAATACTGATCAGTAATAAAAAAAAACACAATACTATCACCATAAGTGCCATTATACACAGGAGATCTGTATTAGTATGCAGTGTCTGTGTAGAGGTTATACAGTGATCACTGGTGACATTATACACAGGAGCACTGTATATAGTATACAGTGCATGGTGTCATTGTATAGGTAACACACTGACTCACCAGTGATGTCTCTAGATGAAGTCCTTCATCTTTCATCCAGCACAGACCACCATCACTTCGCCCAGCCAGGGCTCATCTTTGCAGGAAATAACACAGTTATCTTGAGCTCCGCTTGCAGAACACATTACTTAATTTTTCCCAAATTCTACATTACACCACATGAAGAAAAAGAGGCAACTTAGTGTCACTCTACACAGTAACAGGCCTGCCCCCTCATTTAAAACAGTATACTCAAAAAATAAAATAAATACATCGCTGCAGCAATAATATCCCTAAATTAGTCCCTATGGTAATAATATTCCCCATCCTGGCCCCTGTGTGTCTCATTCCTGGCTTCAGCCATATATTCTCCCATCCTGGCCTCATGAGTATCCATTCTGCCCCATATGATCTCCCCATCTGCCCCATCTGTCTCCATCGTATCCATCCTGCCCCATGATCCAATCCTGCCCCACAATCCTGCACGATCTGTCTACAATCCTTCCCCCAGTGTCTGCAATCCTGCCCCGTATCTCCATTCTGCCCCCTATATCTCCATAGGAGTACACAAGGAGCATATAGGTAGTTAAATAGTAATAATATTTTATTGAATAATCATTAAATTTAAAAGTGCAATCAATATACATAATATATACTAAAAAACAGTACTCAAAGATGAAAATAGTGAGTGGGTATCCCCCGGTGTGCACCATCTAAGGAGCCGACATGCAACCCAAAGGGTGAAAGAGATTTGCTGCACAAAGATCCATGTCACATTTATCCATATGAAATGCCAGCCGGCGTGAAGTGACAGGTAAATAACAAGCGGCTCTTACCAATACGGCACCAAGACGGGGCACACTGGACGGGATCCACAGGTCAAGACCCCCGACGCGCGTTTCGCCCACAGGTGAAGTAGCTTTATCAAGGGGAGATGCCCGAAGCTGTAACTGGCACCCTTAAATGCTACCGGCCCAAAGACATGTGACGGGTCACATGCTGCGAGTCGGTGAACGAATGCGGGGTAAGTTGGCGCATGCGTGCACCGCCCGCCGAGTCCAACGTCACGGAAGGCGTCATACCCCGCACGGGCGCCTGGGAAAGAAGGACCCATAGTGCTCGCGCGAGGCAGAAAAGACGCCACTGCAACGGAGGACAGGGAAGGAGACACAGCGCATGCGCACTCCCACAAGCCGCCGGCCCCAGGTAAAAGGTCAGGAACTCCTATGCAAGGAGTCCTGCCCCAAATCGGGGAACAGAGGCAACCCAAATAGCAGTGGAATAGCATTGAAATAAATAGTAACACATGAATGAAAAGACAGCTGGTATACAGAAATAGAACAGATCTCCAGCCGCAATAATATCATAATACAAGCGGCATAACACATGATAGGTAGGAGACTTGATGGTCACATTCATGTTGGTTACAGAGAATAATAGCTGCAGCATGATGGGAAGTTTCTGCCAAGGTTGGTAGCAGTGTAGAAACACAGTATGTAGGTATATACTCACCCTCGGACGTGCCCTGCTTCTTTCCGGCAGCCTTCCTTCCTAAGAATCAGCGCTTGCAGGACCTTGCGGTGACGTCGCGGCTTGTGATTGGTCATGCAAGCAGTCACATGAGCGGTCGCGCGACCAATCACAAGCCGCGACGTCACCGCAAGGTCCTGCAAGCGCTGATTCGAAGGAAGAAAGGCTGCCGGTTAGTATCAGGGCGCGTCAGAGGGTAAGTATAGCGATATTTTTTATTTTAATTCTTTATTTTACACTTAAATATGGATTCCGATACCGATTTCCGATATTGCAAACATATCGGAACTCGGGATCGGAATTCCGATACCAGATTCAGAAGATCGCCGACTTCATGGCCGACCCCACACAGGGGTCGGGTCGGGTTTCATGAAACCCGACTTTGCCGAAAGTCGGCGACTTCTGAAAATGACCGACCCATTTCGCTCAACCCTACTGACTACTATCAAATTATTGGTGAAACATTTGAGAACAAGACTAACTTTAAGCCTAACCCTAACTTTAGTCTAACCCTAACTCTAATTTTAGCCTAACTTTAGCTCAACCCTATCCCCAATTTTAGCCCAACCCTAACCCTAATTTTTCCTAACCCTAACTTTTGCCTAACACTAACCCTAAAATGATTTAGCTGTTTTTTTTTACTTTATAACAAGATCACTGACTGACAAAGGTGTTGCCAGCAGCACTTCTCACACTGTTTCTCCTTTAATCTCTCACTGACAGGAGATCAGAGGAAAAACAGTGTTTTTATTAGGCAGCTCTCCGGGAAAGTTTGTTGCTGCAACAAACTTTCCCAGTGATTTTACCAATTGGTTGGCATGACAATGACATCATCAGGACCTGAACCTGCAGGTCTTGATGTGGTCGGGGGTCACGGTGAGCATTGTGCACCAGAAGAATCCGCTTCTAATAAGGTATGTGGGGGTCCCAATCAGAGCAAAACTGCTGACCGTAGATAAACGTTGGCGCTGCGCAAAGCCCTGCTAGCGCCGACGTTTAACTACCGTCAGCAGTCACGAAGTGGTTAAGCAAACAGTATAAAAATAGTTTTGATTTGATTTTGATTTTTACGACCGTTTTAGCTTTGCACTAGTGATGAGCGACATCTTACCTGAGAACCTGGGCGTGCTCATATATTATGTTAGAGTCCCTGAGGCTGCATGATTTGCAGCTGTTAGATAGCCTTAACATATGCTGGGGATAGCCTGTTTGTTAGGTAATGCAAACAAGTGTTGAAGCAGTCTAACAGCTGCAAATCATGCAGCTGCAAGAACTCGAACATAATATGCGATGCTCTGATAACGCCCAAGCATGTTCGGATAAGAAATTTTCTGAGCACGTTCGCTCATCACTACTTGGCACACATTTTTTTTATTGTTCTTTTGACATCTAGATACTACCTTAAAGGGACTCTCTCAGCACAGAATGACTGCTCAATTCAAGTACAGGCGTTTGGTGTTTCAGTGCGGGGCCAGTAAATACGCCTTAATTACTTGTTCATTGTAGATGATTTTCATTTAATCATGTATTTTGCACAGGACTTTAGTAGAGCTGGTTTTCTCCTTTGACATGTATGTAACATACCTCTGCAGTTTTAATGAATGCAATTTAATTGCACATGCAAGTCACTCCCAGTGGCTAACACAGAAAGAAAAGGGAACCCTGTGCAATAACAATATATAGACACTTTGCATTTCAATAGCATGTGACAGTGCAGAAATCCATCTGTCTTGGAGGAGGAAATGTACACCCATAGCTTTTGGGCCCCTGTACAACACAGTTCTCCAGGTTGTACTATTGATATAGTGGGGAAGATAGTATTTGATACACTGCCAATTTTCCAACTTTTCCCACCTACAGAGGACTGAGAGGTCTGTAATTTTTATCGTTGGTATAGTTCAACTCTGAGAGACAGAATCTAAAAGTGAAAAACAGAAACTCACATTGATTTTTAAATAATTAAATTTCATTTTTATTGCATGAAATAAGAATTTGATCACCTACCAACCAACAAGAATTCTGGCTATCACAGACCTGTTAGTTTTTCTTTTAGAAACCCTCCTACTCTGCACATGTATTAATTGCACCAGTTTGAACTTGTTACCAGTATAAAAGACCCCTGTCTACACACACAATTAATAACACTCCAACCTCTCCACCACGGCCAAGACCAAAGAGCAGTCTAAGGACATCAGGAACAAAATTGTGGACCTTCACAATGCTGGGAGGGCTACAGGACAACAGGCAAGCAGCTTGGTGAGAAGGCAACAATTGTTGCCACAATTATAACAAATTGAAAGAAACACAAGTTGGCTGTCAATCTTTCTCAGTTTAGCCCCCGTGCAAGATCTCACCTCGTGGGGTAAGGATGATTCTGGGAAAGGTCTGCATTTTGCCCAGAACTACACAGGAGGACCTGGTCAATGACCTGAAGAGATCCTGGAACACAGTCTCAAACATTACCATCTGTAACACACTACACCATCATCGATTAAAATTCTGCAGGGCACACAAGGTCTACCTGGTCTTGCCAGCACATGTCCAGACCCTTTTGAAGTTTGTCAATTACCATCTGGATGATCCAGAGGAGGCATGGTAGAAGGTAATGTGGTCAGATGTCTTTACTCGCCCAAGCACACCATCCTAACAGTGAAGCATGGTGGGGGAAATCACTCTTTGTGAGTGCTATTCTGCAAAGGAAACAGGAAAACTACATGATTTTGAAAGGAGGATGGATGGGTTCATGCATCCCAAGATTTTGGTCAACAACCTCATTCCCTCAGTAAGAGCATTGAAGGTGGGATGTGGCTGGGTCTTCCAGCATGACAATGACACCACAGAAGAAATGCTAGTACAGGCTTCCAGTATCCGTTGTTTCAGTTGCTGCACATCTCGTATCTCCACTACATAGACAATTGCCTTCAGATGACCGCAGAATCTGAAACAATGCATACTAGAAGCCTGTGCTAGCATTTCTTCTGCAGTGTTGCTATCAGTGTGTCAAGAGTGGGAGAAGAGGGTTGCCTTGACAATCCACTACAATGGGCAGCACTTTGAACACATTTTATAAGTGGTCATAAACTTGTAAATAACTCATGAAGGAATAAAGTTACGTTGAAACCAAACACGCCATTATTTTTCTTGTGAAATTTTCAATAAGTTTGATGTGTCACATGATCCTCCTCCATTTGGAAAAAATAAAGTTGGATCCAAAATGGCCAACTTCAAAATGGCTGCCATGGTCACCACACATCTTGAAAAGTTTTCCTCCTCCCTTATACTAATGTGCCACAAACAGGAAGTTGATATCACCAACCATTCCCATTTTATTTAGTTGTATCCATATAAATGGCCCACCCTGTACAATAAAAATTACAGATCTCTTCAGTCTTTGTAGGTAGGAAAACTTGCTAAATCGTTAGTGTATCAAATACTCATTATTCCAACAGTATGTCCGCCCCTGGTAACACCATTCTAAGTAATACTAGTAATAATTTTATTTATATAGCGCCAACATATTCTGCAGCACTTTACATTACAGAGGGGATTTGTAAAGACAATAGACATTACAGCACAACAATAATCACAGTTCGAAACAAATATCAAGAGGAATGAGGACCCTGCTCGCAAGCTTACAATCTATGAGGAAAAATGGGAGACATGAGAATGTGGATGGTAACAATTGCTTTCGTTGTTCGGACCAGCCATAGTGTAAGGATCGGGTGTTCATGTAAAGCTGCATGAACCAGTTAACAGCCTAAATATGTAACAGTACAGACTCAGAGGGCTAATTAACTGCATAAAGTGTATGAGAACATGATTCGAGGAACCTGATTGTTGTATAAGGTTTTTGAATGGGCCACACAGGGATAGTTAGATTAATGCGTTGAGGCGGTAGGCCAGTTTGAACAAATGCATTTTCAGGGCACGCTTAAAACTGTGGGGGTTGGGGATTAATAGTATTAACCTGGGTAGTGCATTCCAATAATTGGCGCAGCACGTGAAAAGTCTTGGAGATGGGAGAGGGAGGTTCTGATTACTGAGGTTGTTAACCTCAGGTCAAAAGCAGAATGGAGAGCACGGGTAGGGTGGTTGACTGAGACTAGGGAGGAGATGTAGGGTGGTACTGATCCGTGGAGTGCTTTGTGAATGTGGGTAATAGTTTTGTACTAGATCTGGAGTGTATGGGTAACCAGTGTAATGACTGGCACAAAGTAGAGGCATCGGAATAAGGGTTGGTGAGGAATATGATCCTGGCTGCAGCATTCAGGACAGGTTGGAGAGGGGAGAGTTTGGAGGCCGATTAGTAGAGAGTCACAATAGTCCAGACAAGAATGAATGAGTGAAACAGTAAGAGTAAGAGTCGAAAGTAAGAAAAGGGCGAATTCTAGAAATGTTTTTGAGATGCAGATCAGAAGAGCGAGCCAGTGATCGGATGTGGGGGTTGAATGAAAGCTCGGAATCAAGTATGACCCCAAGGCAGCGGGCATGTTGCTTGGGAATAATGGTGGAACCACACACGGAGATGGCAACATCAGGCAATGGTAGGTTAGTAGAGGGAGAGAACACGAGGAGTTCAGTGTTTGACAGGTTCAGTTTCAGATAGAGGGAGGACATGATGTAAAACAATCCCTGGTGTTATCTAAAAAGGCAGGCGTGATATCAGGAGTAGAAGGGTATAATTGGGTGTCATCAGCATAGAGATGGTACTGGAAACCAAATCTACTGATTGTTTGTCCTATAGGGGCAGTATACAAAGAGAAGAGGAGGGGGCCTATGACTGTATAATTTCTTCATGAGCTATTTAAGTCCTCATGCACTTTGGGAATAATTCTTTTAGCACATGTACGCTTTTGAGATCTTTTGAACCAACTTATGTATTTTAATTTGCTTTTGTACCTATATTGTATGGAGATTTAAGTACAACTGTTCTATTTTGAATATTATTTTGAATATAATTACCGTATTTTTCGGACTATAAGACGCACCGGACCATAATGCGCACCCCAAATTTGGGGTGAAAATTGAAGAAAAAAAGATTTTTTATAAGATGGGGGTCCGTCTTATTGTCCGAATTTACAGTATCTTACGGTAAGATTCTTACCTGAGGGCTGGCGGTGGCAGAGCAGGGTCACAGGAGGCATGGTGTCGGCAAAGGTGGGGTGATGCGGTGTGGCGTGCACCTGAGCAGGATCCCTTCCTGCTTAGGGGGGCGACGCCATGGCCTGGTGTCCATGGGGGGTTGCAGCAGTGGTGTGGCAACGGCAGAGGTGCGGTATGGCGTGCGCAGGGTCCCTTCCACTGGTGAGGTGACGCAGCGGCCCGGAATGCAATGTGAGCAGCAGAGCAGGGTTGAATATCGGTGGCGACGGCCTTCTTCCCGAGGCCGCACGTGCGGCCTCCCGTGGCCATTTTCCTGAAGCCCCGTGAAGCAGAACACTCCATCTCCGCACGCGTGGCCTCGGGAAGATGGCCGCCGCAACCGATAAACAGCTAATCAACCTGGCCTTCACTCCAGCCGCCAGCAGTACTCCTCAGAAGCGGCTGGCAGCTGGCCGAGCGGTGCCGGGGCGGCTGTCAGAAGTGACAGCTAGCTGGCGGGCCGCTTAAAATCATCAGGCGGGCCGGATGTGGCCCGCGGGCCGCATCTTGCCCAGGTCTGCTCTAGAATATAGTAATGCTGGGTGCAAGTGCCCTAGAAAACAATGCCCACATTTTGTCCTGAGTCTCTCCCCCCGTACAGTTACCCTATACGCAGCATGATGGTCTCTTATCATAACAGGATGTCTTCTCACTGTAATGTACCCCCACTCAGTATACTGACCTCTTAGTAGCCCCCAAACTGCTTGATGGCCCCAACACTGTGTGATGGCCCCTTCAATGTAATCCCCACACTGTTTGATGGCCCACTAGATAGCCTACATATAGTATAATGTGCCAGATAGTCCCCAATATAGTATAATACATTCCCCATAGGTCTGTATAGTATAATGCATTCCCTATAGGCCTGTATAGTATAATGCATTTTCCATAGGCCTGTATAGTATAATGCATTCCCATAGGCCTGAATAGTATAATGAGCTCCCCATAGGCCTGTATAGTATAATGCACTGTCCATAGGCCTGTATAGTATAATACATTCCCCATAGGCCTGTATAGTATCATGCATTCCCCATAGATCTGTATAGTATAATGCACTCCCCGTAGGCCTGAATAGTATAATGCACTACCTAAAGGCCTGTATAGTATAATGCTCTCTCCATAGGCCTGTATAGTATAATGCACTCCCCAGATGCGTGTATAGTATAATGCACCCCCATTAGGCAACCAGTACAATATAATGCACCCCATTAGGCACCCAGTACAGTATAATGCACCTCATTGGGTAGCCAGTACAGTATAATGCAGCACATTAGGCAGCCAGTACAATATAATGCACCCCCATAGGCAGCCTGCATAATATAATGCACCCCCATACGCAGCCAGTACAGTATAATGCACCCCCATAGGCAACCCGTACAGTATAATGCACTCCCATTAGGCAGCCTGCATAGTGTAATGCACCTCCATTGGCAGCCAGTACAGTGTAATACCCCTCCATTAAGCAGCTTATATAGTATAATGCACCCCCATAGGCAGCCAGTACAGTGTAATGCACCTCCATTAGGTAGCCTGTATAGTATACTACACCCATAGACAGCCAGTACAGTATAATGGACCCCCATTAGGCAGTCTGTATAGTATAATGCACCCCCATTAGGCAATCTGTATAGTATAATGCACTCCCCATAGTGCTGCATAGTATCATGCACTCCCTATAGGCCTGTATAGTATAATGCTCTCCCCATAGGCCTGTAGAAGTATAATGCACTCCCCATAGGCCTGTAAGTATAATGCACTCCCTATAGGCCTGTATAATATAATGCACTCCCCATGGGTCTGTATGGTATAATGCACCCACAATAGGCAGCCAGTACAGTATAGTGAACCCCCATAGGCAGCCAGTACAGTATAATGCACCCCTATAGGCAGCCAGTACAGTATAATGCACTCCTATTAGGCAGCCTGTATAGACTAATGCACCCCCATCGGCAGCCACTACAGTGTAATACCCCCCATTAGGCAGCGTATATAGTACAATGCACCCCCAAAGGCAGCCAGTGCAGTGTAATGCACCCCCATTAGGTAGCCTGTATAGTATAATACACCCCCATAGGCAGCCAGTACAGTATAATGGACCCCCATTAGGCAGTCTGTATAGTATAATGCACCCCCATTAGGCAGTCTGTATAGTATAATGCACTCCCCATAGTCCTGCATAGTATAATGCACTCCCTATAGGCCTGTGTAGTATAATGCTATCCATATAGGTCTGTAGAATTATAATGCACTCCCATAGGCCTGTATAGTATAATACACTCCCTATAGGCCTGTATAGTATAATACACTCCCCATGGGCCTGTATAGTATAGTGCACTCCCCATAGGCCTGTATAGTATAATGCACCCCCATTAGGCAGCCAGTACAGTATAGTGCACCCCCATAGGCAGCCAGAACAATATCATGCACCCCCATAGGCAGCCTTCATATTATAATGCACCACCATAGGCAGCCAGTACAGTATAATGCACCCCCATAGGCAGCCAGTACAGTATAATGCACTCCCATTAGGCAGCCTGTATAGTACAATGCACCCCATAGGCAGCCAGTACAGTATAATGGGCCCCTATTAGGCAGTCTGTATAGTATAATGCACCCCAATTAGGCAGTCTGTATAGTATAATTCACCCCCATTAGGCAGTCTGTATAGTATAATGCACCCCCTAGGCAGCCAGTACAATATAATGCACCCCCATTAGGCAGTCTGTATAGTATAATGCACCCCCATTAGGCAGCCAGTACAATATAATGCACCCCCAATAGACAGCCAGTAGAGTATAATGCACCCGATAAAAAAAAAATCCAGCTCACTTATCTCCAGACAGTGAGCGCCGAGTACTGACATCATCGCAACCCCCTGTCAGTGTCAGCATTGGTGATGTCAGACGCTGATGGGGTGATGATGGAAGAGGGAGCGTAGCGCTCCTTCTCTCATCAATGCGGTCAGCTGTATTGGCTACATGCCGATTCAGCTGACCCTGCGATGACAGGCGGGGGGGCCCACTGCGGGCACAGGGACCCCCACCACCTCTACAGGGGCCGCACAGCTGCTGGGTGGCAGAGCAGGGAGATCTTGTCTCCCTGCTCTGCTGAACAATGTAACTGTATCGGCATGCTGTGCACGCCAATACAGTTACATAGCGTCACTCTAGGTGGGACCCTTCAGAGCGCAGGGACCGGGATCATCGCCCTCTCTGCCCACCCAGTAGCTATGCTACTGGTAGGACCCCTTTCTCTTTCAGTATCATTTACTCCTTCAAAATATTTGGAATAGTCTCCCTTCACTATAGGTTTAAATGATTTTTTTTGGAGTTAATATTCACTCCTACGGAAATGTTCCCATTATTTTTTGGTTGATCATTAGTGATAAGGCAGACCGTTTTGTGCAGAACATTCAATGAACTGAAGGTTTCACTGTGAATGAAATGAATGAAGTGTCATAAATTCCATAATTACCCCATTTTGCTCCCAATTATTTGCCTATAAGCTGTGGCCACTGCCATCAGGGGCTTATCTGCAGCATTCTGTAATGATGTAGATAAGCCCCCGATGTAACCTGAAAGATAAGAAAAACAAGTTAGAATATATTCACCCAGGGGCGGTCCCGGTGCGATTCGATGGGCGTTGCAGGTCCAGGTCCGGCACCTCCCATCTTCATGTACTTATCAGGGGAGAGATGGGGTCTAGTATAACAGCCGTGTTGGCTGAGGTTTGTATTTTTCACACAGACATGTTGGGACTGAATAGGATGAGATGAATAAGGGTTAATAGACTGGAAACATTGAGTTGGGTAGCATACTTATCATACAATCTTTACACAGAGTTATAGTGTAATTTAATGTTTGAACAAACTAAATAAAGAAAAATGTCTAAGTGTATTTCGCATAAATACACTACATTATGCAGATTTCCTTCCTGTGCTGCTTGTGTTTCTTGCTGATATTTATCTTGAATTGGAGCTTTGATGCTTCCTGTTTTACTATTTATTTTCTTTGATGTTCACTTTGACATCATTTTACATTTTTTCTTTTTCAGTTTTACAATTTGAAATTCAACATTTAAAATACATCTACAAATGGAGATGTAAAAGTCTGAAATAGATGTTTCAACAATCAGCATATCCATTAGCTATTAGTAGCAGCAGATGCTTTTACCAGAAGTAATTTAAGACAAAATTTTGTGTTTTCTCCTTCTCTATACAAATGAGCTATTTTAAAAAGAACATGACACCTGATACATGCTGCTCAATCTGTAGCAGCAGGTATCAGGCACAAGGCTGTGTGCACACGATGCGGAATTGGTGTGGATCCGCAGCGGATTTTTCCACGCAGAAACGCTGCAGTTCCGCACTGTGATTTAAGTACAATGTAAATCAATTTGAAAAAAAAAAGGCTGTGCTAATGGTGCGGAAAAATGGTGCTGAAAACAGCTGCGGAATAAAAGAAGTAGCCTGCTACATCTTTTGTGCGGAACTGCAGCGCTTCTGACCCATTCCATAAGGCCGGGATCACACATGCGAGAAACACGTCCGTGTCTCGCATGTGAAATCCAAGCTCTGGCGCCGGCACTCCAGAGCGGAGCGTGCGGCCGCATAGCAACACATGGAGCCGCACGCTCTGCTCTGGAGTGCCGGCGCCAGAGCTTGGATTTCACATGCGAGACACGGACATGTTTCTCGCATGTGTGATCCCGGCCTAATAGAAATGCGCAGGGGTAAAAACTGCAGAAAATCCACACAAAATCCGCATCAATTCCGCATCAAAACCGCACAAAATCCACATAAAATCCGCGGCAAATCCGCACCTGCTGTTTCTGCCAGGAGATGCGGATTTTGTATGGAAAATTCTGCACCCCAATCCGCAACGTGTGCACATAGCCTAATACTCTGTGTCAATTCAGAGAAAAACATACTTTAACCCATGAAGCCCCGAGGGTGGTTTGCACATTAATGACCGGGCCAATTTTCACAATTCTGACCACTCCCTTTATGAGGTTATAACTCTGGAACGCATCAACGGATCCTGATGATTCTGACACTGTTTTCTAAAGACATATTGTACTTCATGATAGTTGTAAAATTTCGTCGATAAGACTTGCTTTTATTTGTGAATAAAAGGAAATTTGGTGAAAGTTTAGAAAATTTCGCAATTTTCCAAATTTTAAATTTTATGCCCTTAAATCACAGAGATATGTCACACAAAATACTTAATACGTAACATTTCCCACATGTCTACTTTACATCAGCACAATCTTGGAAGCAAAGTTTTTTTTTGTTAGGGAGTTATAAAAGGGTTAAAAATTGACCAGCAATTTCTCATTTTTACAACACCATTTTTTTTAGGGACCACGTCACATTTGAAGTCATTTTGAGAAGTCTATATGATAGAAAATACCCAAGTGTGACACCATTCTAAAAACTTCACCCCTCAAGGTTTTCAGGTGTTTCACAGGAATTTTTGGAATGTTTAAAAAAATTAACATTTAATTTTTTTGACAAAAAATTTACTTCAGCTCCAATTTGTTTTATTTTACCAAGGGTAACAGGAGAAAATGCATCCCAAATGTTGTTGTACAATTTGTCCTGAGTACCCGGATACACCATATTTGGGGGTAAACCACTGTTTGGGCGCATGGCAGAGCTCGGAAGGGAAGGAGCGCCATTTGACTTTTCAATGCAAAATTGGCTGGAATTGAGATGGGACGCCATGTTGCGTTTGGACAGCCACTAATGTGCCTAACATTGAAACCCACACAAGTGACACCATTTTGGAAAATAGACCCCTAAGGAACTTATGTAGATGTGTGGTGAGCACTTTGACCCACCAAGTGCTTCACAGAAGTTTATAATGCAGAGCAGTAAAAATATAAAATAATATTTTTTCAAAAATTGATCTTTTCTCCCCCAATTTTTTATTTTCCCAAGGGTAACAGAAGAAATTGTACCACAAAAGTTGTTGTGCAATTTGTTCTGAGTACGCTGATACCCTATATGTGGGGGTAAACCACTGTTTGGGTGCATGGCAGAGCTCAGAAGGAAAGGAGCGCCGTTTGACTTTTCAATGCAAAATTGGCTGGAATTGAGATGGGACGCCATGTTGCGCTGGGGAGCCCCTGATGTGCCTAAACATTGAAACCCCCCACAAGTGACACCATTTTGGAGAGTAGACCCCCTAAGGAACTTATCTAGATGTGTGGTGAGCACTTTGACCCACCAAGTGCTTCACAGAAGTTTATAATGTAGAGCCGTAAAAATAAAAAAAAATATTTTTCACAAAAATGAACTTTTCGCACCAATTTTAAATTTTTCCAAGGGTACCAGAAGAAATTGCACCCAAAAGTTGTTGTGCAATTTGCCCTAAGTATGCTGATACCCCATATGTGGGGGTAAACCACTGTTTGGGTGCATGGCAGTGCTCGGAAGGGAAGGAGCGTCGTTTGACTTTTCAATGCAAAATTGACTGAAATTGAGATGGGACATCATGTTGCGTTTGGAGAGCCCCTGATGTGCCTAAACATTGAAACCCCCCACAAGTGACACCATTTTGGAAAGTAGACCCCCCACAGAACCTATCTAGATGTGTTGTGAGAGCTTTGAACCCCCAAGTGTTTCACTACAGTTTATAACGCAGAGCCGTGAAAATAAAAATCATTTTTTTTTCACAAAAATTATTTTTAGCCCCCAGTTTTGGGGTAACAGGAGACAATGGACCCCAAAAGTTATTGTGCAATTTGTCCTGAGTACGCTGATACCCCATATGTGGGGGTAAACAACATTTGAGCGCATGGCAGAGCTCGGAAGGGAAGGATCACAATTTGGAATGCAGACTTAGATGGAATGGTCTGCAGGCGTCATATTGTGTTTGCAGAGCCCCTAATGTACCTAAACAGTGGAAACCCCCCACAAATGACCCCATATTGGAAACGACACCCCCCCCCAAGGAACTTATCTAAATGTGTTGTGAGAACTTGGAACCCCCAAGTGTTTCACTACAGTTAACGCAGAGCCGTGAAAATAAAAAATCATTTTTTTCTGCAAAAATTATCTTTAACACCCAGTTTTGTAATTTCCCAAGGGAAACAGGAGAAATTGGTGCTTGAAAGTTGTTGTCCAATTTGTCCTGAGTACGCTGATATATTCCACATGTGGGGGAAATCACCGTTTGGGTGCATGGCAGAGCTCGGAAGGGAAGGAGCGCCATTTGGAATGTAGACTTAGATGGATTGTTCTGCAGGCGTCACGTTGCACTTGCAGAGCCCTGGATGTACCTAAACAGTAGAAACCCCACACAAGCGACCCCATTTTGGAACCAAGACCCCCCAAGGAACTTATTTAGATGTGTTGTGAGAACTTTGAACCCCAAAGTATTTCACTACAGTTTATAACGCAGAGTCGTGAAAATAAAAAATCATTTTTGTCCCACAAAAATGTGTTTTTTGCTCCCCAAATTTTTATTTTCCCAAGAGTAACAAGAGAAATTGGACCCCAGAAGTTGTTGTCCAATTTCTCCTGAGTACGCTGATACCAGATGCCATGTCGCGTTTGGAGAGCTCTGATGTGCCTAAACAATGGAAACCCCCAACTCTAACTGAAACCCTAACCCAAACACACCTCTAATCCCAACCACACCCTTAACCCCAACCCTAACCACACCCCTAACTCCAACACAACCCTAACCCTAATCACAACCATAAATGTAATCAAAACCCTAGCCCCAACCCTAACCCTAACTCTAGCCCTAACCCTAACCCCAGCCCCAACCATAGCCTCAAACCTCACCCTAACCCTAGCCCTAGCCCTAACCCTAACACTAGCCCTAACCCTAGCCCTAATCCTAATGGGAAAATGGAAATAAATACATTTTTTTATTTTTCCCTAACTAAGAGGGTGATGAAGAGGGGTTTGATTTACTTTTATAGCGGATTTTTTAGCGGATTTTTATGATTGGCAGCTGTCACACACCAAAAGACGCTTTTTATTGCAAAAAATAATTTTTTGCATTACCACATTTTGAGAGCTATAATTTTTCCATATTTTGGTCCACAGAGTCATGTGAGGTCTTGTTTTTTGCGGGACGAGTTGACGTTTTTATTGACAACATTTTCGGGCATGTGACTTTTTTTATCACTTTTTATTCCGATTTTTGTGGGGCAGTATGACCTAAAACCAGCTATTCATGAATTTCTTTTGGAGGGCGTTTATACCGTTCCGCATTTGGTAAAATAGATAAAGCAGTTTTATTATTCAGGTCAGTACAATTACAGCGATACCTCATTTATATTTTTTTTTATGTTTTGGCGCTTTTATACGATAAAAACTATTTTATAGAAAAAATAATTATTTTTGCATTGCTTTATTCTGAGAACTATAACTTTTTTATTTTTTCACTGATGACGCTGATTGGTGGCTCGTTTTTTGCGGGACAAGATGATATTTTCAGTGGTACCATGGTTATTTATATCTGTCTTTTTGATCGAGTGCTATTCCACTTTTTGCTTGGTGGTATGATAATAAAGGGTTGTTTTTTGCCTTGTTTTTTAATTTTTTTTATGGTGTTCACTGAAGGGGTTAACTAGTTTTATAGGTTGGGTCGTTACGGACGCGGCGATACTAAATATGTGTACTTTTATTGTTTTTGTTTTATTTAGATAAAGGAATGTATTTATTGGAACCATATATATATTTTCAATTTATTTAGGAATTTTTTACTTTTTTTTACACATCTGAATTTTTTTTTTAACTTTTTTACTTTGCCCCAGGGGGGTACATCACAGTAAAGTGGCAGATCACTGATCTGACACTTTGCTGTGCACAGCAGGGAGGCTTCCCAGCGCCTGCTCTGAGCAGGCGCTTGTAAGCCACCTCCCTGCATTACCCGGATGCAGCCCCACGGCCATTTTGGATCCGGGGCCTGCAGGGAGAAGAAGGTAGGGGACCCTCGGAGCAACGCGATCACATCGCGTTGCTCCAAGGGTCTCAGGGAAGCACGCAGGAAGTCCCTTCCCTGCGCGATGCTTCCCTATGCCCCCAGAACACTGCGGTCATGTTTGATCGCAGGGTGCCGGGGGTTAATGTGCTGGGGGAAGTCCTGGCACATAGTGCCGGATGTCAGCTGCGATAGTCAGCAGACACCCGGCCGCGATCGGCCGCGCTCCCCCCGTGAGCGCGGCCGATCGCTATGACGTACTATCCCATCCCTGGGAATTAAGTCCCAGGTCACCTTGACGATATAGTACGTCAAATGGGATTAAGGGGTTAATAGCCTCTGTCCCTGGCAGCTATCAGATAAAGACTATAAGACTGTCAGCTAACAGATTGTCTTTAATAGCTTTTTTGCTCTTATATTATAGCCATCATATACCTGTACGGTATATTATGAAAGATAACCCTCAAGGTTTGTTATTCCACTTCAGAATTTAGTGAACCATTAATTTTTTTTTGTCTATTTGTTATTATTGTTATCTTTTTTTATTTACCTATTTTTTTAAATATAATTTTTCTTGTCTGCTGAGGTTACGGTTTAAGATCTTTGAGATATGTAAAAAAAAAAGCAACAAAGATCAGCTCACCTTCTCTCAGTCCCACCACGTTGTGACTAAGGCAGCACGACCATTGAAACGCGGATGATTTTAAATGCACTTTAAGCCTGTGACTGTCACTGGTATGAATCACCCGTTTTTGTGTCTCTGGAAATAAAGATGGATTTTGGACTTATGTGCTTTTACTGAAAATGAAACAAAAGTTATTTATTATCGATATCACCTACGCTGGACATCAGCTTCACTTTGAGAAATTTGGTGTCTATCACAGCCATCCGGCACTGACAACCATAGAGGTTTCCAAGAGTCCTCGAGTTTTTATACCGACATACCGATGACCTACGATCACGTGACGCAGGTCATTGATATATGAATTTCCGACACGATTGCCGAAAGCGCCATTTAAATTCCGCTGTCTGCGTTTGACAACGGCATTTAACTAGTTAATAGCCACAGGTGGATTGCGACTCAACCCACGGCTATTGCAGGCACATGTCAGCTGTTCAAAACAGCTTACTTGTCCCTGGAAAGATGAAGAATACCAACATCGGCGTACTATTAAGCCCAATGTCGGTTCGGGTTTAGTTTACACTCTGCACCCCATCTTGACTGAAAAAAAACACAAATGTAGAATTTTTTTCAAATTTATTAAAAAAGAAAAACTAAAATATCACATGGTCATAAGTACGGTTGAGCGAAACGGATCGGTCATTTTCATAAGTCGCCGACTTTTGGCAAAGTCGGGTTTCATGAAACCCGACCCAATCCCTGTGTGGGGTCGGCCACGCAGTCGGCGACCTTTGTGCCAAAGTCACGTTTCCTATGATGCATTCAGCGCCATTTCTCAGCCAATAAAGGTGGACGCAGAGTGTGGGCAGCGTGATGACATAGGTCTCAGTCCCCACCATCTTAGAGAAGGGCATGGCAGTGATTGGCTTGCTTTCTGCGGCGTCACAGGGGCTATAAAGGGGCGTGCACACCGACCGCCATCTTACTGCTGCCGATCTGAGTATAGCGAGAGGTTGCTGCCGCTTCGTCAGAAGCAGGGATAGTGTTAGGCAGGGTATATTAACCCCCAAACCGCTTGTTCTATAGCAATTTCCACTGTCCAACACCAACTTTTCTTTGCAGGGACAGTAGAGGCTAGATTTTTGTTCCTCAGCTCTGTAGCTTATTGGGCTGCCCTAGAAGGCTCCCTGATAGCTGCATTGCTGTTTGTACACCGCTGTGCAAACCAACTGCTTTTTTCAAAGCACAAATCCTGTTGCTCTTTCCTTTCTGCACAGCTATCTTGTTTGTTTGTCCACACTTTTGACTTTTGTGTGCAGCAGTCCTGCCTGCCATACTTTTCTGAGACTACTGTAGGGAGATAGTAATTGTAGTACAGTCCCTTTTTTTTGTTATATATCTTCAAGCCACTTTCTGCCACAGAAAATATACTCTAATACAGTGGGCCTGATTTATTCACTATTCTCCCAGAAAAAATAAAAAAGTGGGAGATTAAGATTGGCAAATCTGCATCAGTGCCAGTCCTGTCTGTGGCATCTGTCTGTCATTTTCTGCCACAGAAAATATACTATATTACAGTGGCCTGATTTATTCACTATTCTCCCAGAAAAAATAAAAAAGTGGGAGATTAAGATTGGCAAATCTGCATCTGTGCCATTCCTGTCTGTGGTATTTGTCACTCATTTTCTGCCACAGAAAATATACTGTATTACAGTGTGCCTGATTTATTCACTATTCTCCCAGAAAAAAATAAAAAAGTGGGAGATTAAGATTGGCAAATCTGCATCTGTGCCAGTCCTGTCTGTGGCATCTGTCTGTCATTTTCTGCCACAGAAAATATACTGTATTGCAGTGGGCCTGATTTATTCACTATTCTCCCAGAAAAAATAAAAAGGGGGAGATTTTTATTGGCAGTGTGTTCATCTGCATCAGTCCTGTTAGTGGCATATCTGTCTGCCACTTAAGCTGTGTACTGTTATACAGTGGGCCTGATTTTCCCTGCAATCTCACCCACCTATAAAAGGAGATTTAAATTCACCACAAGTTTGTGTACACCTTGTAATTGTTTTTACAGTACCAAATACCGTTTGTTTGTTTGTTTGGTTACGTTTTTCAAACAATGAGGAAGTCTGGTGGAAGAGGTTGTGGCCGTGGGCGGTCATTGCCAGCTGGGAATGATGGTAGTGGTGGTGGAGCATCAGGTGGTCGTGGGAAAAGCAATATAGCACCTAAGTCTCGAGTTGTGAGCCAGCGTCATCGTCTGGCTACACAAGGCCTCGAACGCTCCCTTTTCTGGGAGTAGGAAAACCGCTTTTAAAGCCGGAGCAGCAGGAACAAGTCTTGGCTTTCCTTGCTGACTCTGCCTCTAGCTCTTTCGCCTCCTCTTCGGAAAGTGCAAAATGTAAAAGCAGCATGTCGTCAGTAGATGTTCCCGGTCAGGGACAAGTCGCTTCCTTGTCTACTTCACCCAGAACAACAGAGAAGGATGCATCAGGTGACACAACGGGTTACTCCATGGAGCTCTTTACACATATCATTCCTGGGTTAGAAAGGGAAATTGTTAACAGGCCATGCCCATTACAAGATGAATCGGACATGGTGTGCACAGATGCACAGCCACAGCCAGATTATTATGCTGCTCCTTTGACTCAGATCAGAACATTGCCCTCGCAGTGTACTGATCCAGAATCTGACCCTGATAAGACTATGGAGCCCCGTCACGAACGCTATAGCACCGGCTTACACGGTGACACAGAGGAAGGTGCACAGGACATAGAGGAGGAGGTCATAGATGACCCAGTTGTTGACCCCGATTGGCAGCCATTGGGGGAACAAGGTGCAGGCAGCAGTAGCTCTGAAGCGGAGGAGGAGGAGCCGCAGCAGGCATCAACATCACAACAAGTTCCATCTGGCAGGCCCGTATCTGGCCAAAAACATATGGCAAAACCAAAACCAGTTGTAGGACAGCGTGGCCATCTGGTTAAAGTAGCTCAGTGTGCAATGCCTGAAAAGGTATCCGATAGTAGGAAGAGTGCAGCCTGGCATTTTTTTAAACAAGATCCAAATGATCAGTGCAAAGTCATCTGTAAAAAATGCTCAAGGACCTTCAGGAGAGGCCAGAATGTTAAAAATCTAAATACAAGTGGCATGTGTAGACATTTAACCACCATTCACTTGCAAGCCTGGACTTACTACCTAACATCCCTTAACATTGTAGCACCCTCTCACAATGCTACATCCCTTCCCTCACTGTAAGCCCACCGTTTACCACACTACCTGCAGTAAATGTGGAGGTTTCGTCGCAAGGCCAAAGCAGTCAGGGAATCACCAGGTTCGTGGTAGGAAAGACTGTATGTAGGGCAACAGCAAGAATACCATCACCAACCCTCTCTCAGTCTGCCATGTCCACCGGCACCCCTGCTAGTTCCACCATATGCAGCTCTCCAGTCCAGCTCACCCTACATGAGACTCTCATTAGGAAAAGGAAGTACTCATCCTCGCATCCGCGTACACAGGGTTTGAACGCCCACATTGCTAGACTAATCTCGTTAGAGATGATGCCCTACCGGTTAGTTGAAAGCAAAGCTTTCAAAACCTTGATGGACTACGCTGTACCACGTGTGGTGCAGTGACCAGTGTTACAGCCAGGGGGCGCTGTGTGTGTGCTTCAAGATGCGCTTGGAGGCATAAATGTGATGAAACCGTGACTGGCAGAATTGTAGATGGCCGGTATGTGTGTCGAGGAGGAGCACTCTCTGCGCTGTCAATCTAAAGTTATGTTGTGGTCTGGGACCTGTAGTCCCACATGTTAATGTGTAATTTCTAATGGGAGATTGGCAGGGCTAGTCATGAGAGATGGGAGGGTCAGACTAGCCACACACACCCACACTCCCACCCTGGGAGTGGTTACAGGTATGTAATGTGACCAGGGTGTGGATCACAGGTGCCTGTGAGGTTCCTGTGCAAGGTCCTGGACGGTCAGTGTTTGAGGCTCCTGGGAGTGGAGTTGTCCTGGAAGCACCTGGAGACCGTAGACCTGGATGGTCGGTGTTCGAGGCTCCTGGGAGTGGAGTTGTCCTGGAAGCACCAGGAGACCGTAGACCTGGACAGTCGGTGTTGAGGACCTGGGACTGACGTGAAGTCAGTGTGAGGAGTGGAACTCCTGAGATGTAACCCCGGACAAGGGGATTGTAATATACAGCAGAGAAGCCTATCTGCTACATGAACTGTCTGATGTCCTTTAATGTTTCATGGCTGTATTGAAACGGACTGTACCCTATCTGGTTTATGCTGAGTGAATAATAAACCACATGGACTATTTATGTGAAAAAAACGTGCCTGTCTGTGTTTATCCTGCTGCCAAGCGAGTGTCCCCCAAGACACGTAGTGGGTAAAATGCTACACACGCTATGAGCTACCCAGTTGACACTTCTTTTCGAGAAAAGCCATCCCAGCCCTCCACCAGCATGTAAAAGACCGCATTGTCCATGCACTCAGGCAATCTGTGAGTAGAAAGGTGCACCTGACAACAGATGCATGGACCAGTAGGCATGGCCAGGGGCGTTACGTCTCCATCACGGCACACTGGGTTAATGTGGTGGATGCAGGGTCTACAGGGGACAGCAATATTGGGACAGTTCTGCTTAGCCCACGGTCTAGGAAACAGTTGGCTGTAGGCGTTCGCCCCCCTCCTCCTCCTCCTCCTCCTCGTCCTCCAGCAGAAGTGAGAGCTCATCCACAGACCACAGTCGCACGACCACTCCATCCACAGCTGCCACTGTTGCACATGAGGTGTCCCATTATGGAACAGCTAGTGGCAAGCGTCAGCAGGCTGTGGCAATGAAGTGTTTGGGCGACAACAGACACACCGCGGAAGTTCTGTCCGAGTTCTTGCAGCAAGAAACTCAGTCATGGCTGGGCACTGTACATCTTGAGGCAGGCAAGGTAGTGAGTGATAACGGAAGGAATTTCATGGCTGCCATAGCCCTTTCACAACTGAAACACATTCCTTGCCTGGCTCACACCTTAAACCTGGTGGTGCAGTGCTTCCTGAAAAGTTATCCGGGGTTACCCGACCTGCTCCTCAAAGTGCGCAGACTTTGCTTGCACATCCGCAGTTCGCCCGTACACTCCAGCCGTATGCAGAACCATCAGCGGTCTTTGAACCTTCCCCAGCATCGCCTAATCATCGACGTTGCAACAAGATGGAACTCCACACTGCACATGCTTCAGAGACTGTGCGAACAGAGGCGTGCTGTTATGTATTTGTGGGAGGATACACATACACGGGTAGGCAGTTGGATGGCAGACATGGAGTTGTCAGGTGTGCAGTGGTCGAAGCTACAAGACCTGTGTCAAGTCCTTCAGTGTTTTGAGGAATGCACATGGCTGGTTAGTGCAGATAACACCATAATAAGCATGAGCATCCCCCTAATGCATCTGCTGATGCAAAGTTTGACGCACATAAAGGAGCAGGCGTCTGCAGTCAAGGACTAGGGAAGCCTTGATGACAGTCAGCCATTGTCTGGTCAGGGAAGTCTACAGGACGAGGTGGTGGTTGAAGAGGAAGAGGACGAGGAGGATGATGGGGATGAGTATTTTTTGGATGAGGAAGCTTCTCAGGGGGCAATAGAAACTGGCGGCGTTGCAAGGCCGGGTTCAGGGTTTTTGAGGGAGACAAGTGACGTTGAGTTGCCCGAAAGTGCTCCTCAACCCAGCACAAGCACTGATTTGACAACTGGAACATTGGCCCACATGGCGGATTATGCCTTGCGTATCCTCAAAAGGGACCTACGCATTATAAAAATGATGACCGATGACGATTACTGGTTGGCCTGCCTCCTTGATCCTCGCTATAAAGGCAAATTGCAAAATATCATGCCACATGAGAACCTTGAACAAATATTGGCAACCAAACAAGCAACTCTTGTAGACCGTTTGATTCAGGCATTCCCAGCACTCAGCGCCGGTGATGGTTCTCACACAAGCTACAGGGGGCAACAGGGCAGAGGTGTTAGAGGTGTACAAATCAGAAGTGGCGTTGGACAGAGGGGTTTTCTGACCAGGTTGTGGAGTGATTTCGCAATGACCGCAGACAGGACTGGTACTGCAGCATCAATTCAAAGTGACAGGAGACAACATTTGTCCAGTATGGTTACTAACTATTTTTCCTCCCTTATCGATGTTCTCCCTCAACCGTCATTCCCATTTGATTACTGGGCATCCAAAATAGACACCTGGCCTGAATTGGCCGAATATGCATTGCAGGAGCTTGCTTGCCCAGCAGCTAGTGTGCTATCAGAAAAAGTATTCAGTGCTGCTGGTTCAATACTGACCGAAAAAAGGACTCATCTTGGTACCCAAAATGTTGATGATCTAACCTTCATTAATATGAACCACTAATGGATTTCTAATTATATTGCCCCACCTTTCCCGGCTGACACCTAGCTTCCCTATAAAAAGGTCTTGCTTTTGGACTGGTCTTACTGACTGTTCCAATCTCTTAATTTGCAGCTTCTGTTGGTCGAGCATACGACATGTTTACACCTCCCTAAATGGGCTAACTCCCCCCACGGGGCTGTGGTCTCGCCACTTGGCGCAAGCACCCGTGAGAGTGCCGTTTGTCTGAAGAGGTGCGTGTGCCCACTTTTAGTCGATGGCACTGCCACTGGGTCCCTCATAGTACAATGAAGTGTCTCTGGCGGTGGTGGCGCGCACCCAATGTCAGACACACCATTGTAACATGAGGGGCTCTGGACCTGTACCGCCAGCCACGAGAGAGTGTCCCCCAGCTCAAACAGTGCTCCACCACTTGCAAAATTATCTCTCACAGCTCCACCACTGTTTAGTCTATGCGCTGAAATCCTTCAATGCCTGGCACTGACAATACCAATTTGTTGACATGTATGATGCTAGTTAAAATATTCAGGGGTCCTGTCCTACATTTACACTAGTAAATACTTTGCACCAAATTACAATGTCTGAAAGTCAGCAGAGGAGCCCACCCCTGTACCTAAGTATGCCACCCTTTTTTTTTGTTTTGTTGTTTTGCGAGACATTAATATCTATTCATTTTTTGGGAGTACTAACTGTGTCAGACACTCCTTCCAATTGTCCCCCGCTGACCACACCAATGCTGCTTGTGTACCCCTGCAACATAATCGAAGCTGCATTGAGCCTATTTTGTTATTTTAGGCCTACTAAGTCTGTCTGCAGTCCCTCCTTCCAATTGTCCTCCGCTGACCAAACCAATGCTGCCCGTGTACCCATGTAACCTTTTTTAAACCTGCAGCGAGCCAACTTTGTGGTGTAAGGCCTACTAGCAGTGTCTGTCTGCGCCACTCAATGCAGCTGTCCTCCTCTTAAAAAAAAAATAAGCTGCAATTGTCTGGTTTTCAGCCTGTTAAAACTGCATTGGGGCCACAAGTTTCGTTGGGGTCTACAAACTGTGTCTTCCGCTCCAAGGTGTTCTCCAGGTTGCCTTTCCCTAGCTTCTATCTTCAGGCTCTCATTAAGTAGTTGTTAAATGGAACAAATGCATTGCTGCTACTAGTTTGGTTGGGGCCTACTAACAGTGTCTGCCGCTCCAAGGTGTTCTCCTGGTTGCCTTTCTTGATCTTCGATCTTCAGGCTCTCGTTAAATAGTTGTTAAATGGAACAACTGCAGTAGGGCTACTAGTTTGGTTGGGGGCCTACTAACAGTGTCTGCCGCTCCAAGTTGTTCTCCAGGTTGCCTTTCCTGAGCTTTGATCTTCAGGCTCTCGTTAAATAGTTTTAAAATGGAACAACTGCAGTGGGGCTACTAGTTTGGTTGGGGCCTACAAACAGTGTCTGCCACTCCAAGGTGTTCTGCTGGTTGCCTTTCCTGAGCTTCTATCTTCAGGCTCTCGTTAAATTGTTTTTAATATAACACTGCATTTGGCCTACTAGTTTTGTTGGCCCTACTAACGGTGTCTGCCGCTCCTTGCTGTCCTTGCTCCAAGGTGTTCTCCGGGTTGCCTTTCCTAAGCTTTGATCTTCAGGCTCTCGTTAAATAGTTGTTATATGGAACAAATGCATTGCTGCTACTAGTTTGGTTGGGGCCTACTAACAGTGTCTGCCGCTCCAAGGTGTTCTCCAGGTTGCCTTTCCTGAGCTTCGATCTTCAGGCTCTCGTTAAATAGTTGTTAAATGGAACAAATGCATTGCTGCTACTAGTTTGGTTGGGGCCTACTAACAGTGTCTGCCACTCCAAGGTGTTCTCCTGGTTGCCTTTCCTGATGTTCAATCTTCAGGCTCTCGTTAAATAGTTGTTAAATGGAACAACTGCATTGGGGCTACTAGTTTGGTTGGGGCCTACTAACAGTGTCTGCCACTCTAAGACGTTCTCCAGGTTGCCTTTCCTGAGCTTCGATCTTCAGGCTCTCGTTAAATAGTTTTTAAATGGAACAACTGCAGTGGGGCTACTAGTTTGGTTGGGGCCTACTAACAGTGTCTGCCGCTCCAAGGTGTTCTCCTGGTTGCCTTTCCTGATCTTCGATCTTCAGGCTCTCGTTAAATAGTTTTTAAATGGAACAACTGCAGTGGGGCTACTAGTTTGGTTGGGGCCTACTAACAGTGTCTGCCACTCCAAGGTGTTCTCCTGGTTGCCTTTCCTGATGTTCGATCTTCAGGCTCTCGTTAAATAGTTGTTAAATGGAACAAATGCATTGCTGCTACTAGTTTGGTTGGGGCCTACTAACAGTGTCTGCCACTCCAAGGTGTTCTCCTGGTTGCCTTTCCTGATGTTCAATCTTCAGGCTCTCGTTAAATAGTTGTTAAATGGAACAACTGCATTGGGGCTACTAGTTTGGTTGGGGCCTACTAACAGTGTCTGCCACTCTAAGACGTTCTCCAGGTTGCCTTTCCTGAGCTTCGATCTTCAGGCTCTCGTTAAATAGTTTTTAAATGGAACAACTGCAGTGGGGCTACTAGTTTGGTTGGGGCCTACTAACAGTGTCTGCCGCTCCAAGGTGTTCTCCTGGTTGCCTTTCCTGATCTTCGATCTTCAGGCTCTCGTTAAATAGTTTTTAAATGGAACAACTGCAGTGGGGCTACTAGTTTGGTTGGGGCCTACTAACAGTGTCTGCCACTCCAAGGTGTTCTCCTGGTTGCCTTTCCTGATGTTCGATCTTCAGGCTCTCGTTAAATAGTTGTTAAATGGAACAACTGCATTGGGGCTACTAGTTTGGTTGGGGCCTACTAACAGTGTCTGCCACTCCAAGGTGTTCTCCTGGTTGCCTTTCCTGAGCTTCGATCTTCAGGCTTTCGTTAAATAGGTGTTAAATGGAACAACTGCAGTGGTGCTACTAGTTTGGTTGGGGCCTACTAACAGTGTCTACCACTCCAAGGTGTTCTCTTGGTTGCCTTTCCTGAGCTTCTATCTTCAGGCTCTCGTTAAATAGTTGTTAAATGGAACAAATGCATTGCTGCTACTAGTTTGGTTGGGGCCTACTAGCAGTGTCTGCCGCTCCAAGGTGTTCTCCAGGTTGCCTTTCCTGAGCTTCGATCTTCAGGCTCTCGCTAAATAGTACAAATGCATTGCTGCTACTAGTTTGGTTGGGGCCTACTTACAGTGTCTGCCGCTCCAAGGTGTTCTCCTGGTTGCCTTTCCTGAGCTTCGATCTTCAGGCTCTCGTTAAATAGTTGTTAAATGGAACAAATGCATTGCTGCTATTAGTTTGGTTGGGGCCTACTCACAGTGTCTGCCGCTCCAAGGTGTTCTCCTGGTTGCCTTTCCTGATGTTCGATTTTCAGGCTCTCGTTAAATAGTTGTTAAATGGAACAACTGCAGTGGGGCTACTAGTTTGGTTGGGGGCCTACTAACAGTGTCTGCCGCTCCAAGGTGTTCTCCTGGTTGCCTTTCCTGAGCGTCTATCTTCAGTCTCTCGTAAAATAGTTGTTAAATGGAACAAATGCATTGCTGCTACTAGTTTGGTTGAGGCCTACTAACAGTGTCTGCCGCTCCAAGGTGTTCTCCTGGTTGCCTTTCCTGAGCTTCTATCTTCAGGCTCTCGTTAAATAGTTGTTAAATGGAACAAATGCATTGCTGCTACTAGTTTGGTTGGGGCCTACTAACAGTGTCTGCGGCTTCAAGGTGTTCTCCAGGTTGCCTTTCCTGAGCTTTGATGTTCAGGCTCTCATTAAATAGTTGTTAAATGGAACAAATGCATTGCTGCTACTAGTTTGGTTGGGGCCTACTAACAGTGTCTGCCACTCCAAGGTGTTCTCCTGGTTGCCTTTCCTGATCTTCGATCTTCAGGCTCTCATTAAATAGTTGTTAAATGGAACAATTGCAGTGGGGCTACTAGTTTGGTTGGGGCCTACTAACAGTGTCTGTCGCTCCAAGGTGTTCTCCAGGTTGCCTCTCCTGAGCTTCGATCTTCAGGCTCTCGTTAAATAGTTTTAAAATGGAACAACTGCAGTGGGGCTACTAGTTTGGTTGGGGCCTACAAACAGTGTCTGCCGCTCCAAGGTGTTCTCCTGGTTGCCTTTCATGAGCTTCTATCTTCAGGCTCTCGTTAAATTGTTTTTAATATAACACTGCATTTGGCCTACTAGTTTTGTTGGCCCTACTAACGGTGTCTGCCGCTCCTTGCTGTCCTCCACTGAACAAAGCAGTGCCACCTGTTTACTACTGTTACCAATTTTGAACTGCATTTAGCCTACTTACTGATTTGGGCCTACTCACTGTGTCAGCCTGTCATTACAGTTGTCCTCCACTGAACAAAGCAATGCCACCTGGTTAGTCCTGTTACCAATTTTGAACTGCATTTAGCCCACTTTATTATTTGGGCCTATATCTGTGTTTCCTCCTCATCCTGCCCACTGCCCAGCCAGTGGTAGATGAGTCTGCTGATACACTGACCCAGACCGCTACATTCCCCTTGCACGCTACACAGCCAGAATGTGACCCTGCTGAAAGTCAGGTTCCCCTTCCCGCATACTATACCATCTTACACGGGGACAAAGAGTAAGGTGCAGATGAAAGTGCAGGTTCCTTCATCAGGTGGGGGGGAATACTCGTTGGCAACAAAAGTGTTGCTGCCGGTGGGAGGCACCCCCGCCGTGCAAACACACCGCCGTACTTTGAGGGGCCTTGTGCCAGTGCCAATGTGAACGAGTGGGCCCCCCTGCTTGCTCAGGGTCACAGCACTTGCAAAGTTGAAATACTTACCTCTCCCTGCTCCACTGCCGTGACGTGGTCCACGTGTCCTGGGCCCACTAAATACTTGAACCAGCCCTACCCCCCAAAACTTTAGCCAAATGACCCCCAATTTCCAATGCCTAACTATTATTATAAGGTAAATTAAGATTGACAAGCTTCAGTAACAAGAATGGATGTTTTTGCCATTAAAATGGGCACTGTAGATGTTTTCCTGGCCACCACTCACTGCCGACTATGATTCCCCATTGACTTGCATTGGGTTTCGTGTTTCGGTCGATCCCCAACTTTTCGCGATAATCAGCCGATTTCACTCGACTCGACTTTTGAGATAGTCGGGTTTCGCGAAACCCGACTCGACCCTAAAAAATTAAAAGTCGCTCAACCCTAGTCATAAGTATTCAGACCCTTTGTTCACACACTCATATTTAAGTCACATGCTGTCCAATTCCTTGTGATCCTCCTTGAGATGGTTCTACTCCTAGTCCAGCTGTGTTTAATTAAGCTGATAGGACTTGATTTGTAAAGGCACACACCTGTCTATATAAGATCTCACAGCTCACAGTGCATGTCAAACCAAATGATAATCATGAGGTCAAAGGAACTGGCCAAGGAGCTCAGAGACAGAATTGTGGCAAGGCACAGATCTGACCAAGGTTAGAAAAGAATTTCTGCAGTACTCAAGGTTCCTAAGAGCACAGTAGCCTCCATAATCCTTAAATGGAAGAAGTTTTGTACCATCAGAAGTCTTCCTCGACTTGGCCGTCCAGCCAAACTGAGCAATCGTGGGAGAAGAGCCTTGGTGAGAGAGGTAAAGAAGAACCCCAAGATGAATGTGGCAGAGCTCCACAGATGCAGTAGGGAGATTGGGGAAAGTTCCACATAGTAAACTATCACTGCAGCCCTCCACCAGTTGGGTCTTTATGGCAGAGTGGCCCAACGGACGCCTCTACTCAGTTCAAGACATATGAAAGCCAACATAGAGTTTGCCTTGCGCAGGCGTGTACTACGGAGGACAGAGAATGAACTTAAATCCAATATTGCGGCCAGCATGCAGCCAGCAGGTAAGGAAAGGGTGAATCAAACACCCGAAAACTCCGCCCATATGACCGAAAACCGGTCCCGCCAAATTCAGCTGACAGGTTCCCTTTAATAAATTTGCAAAAATTACTACATTTCTTTTTTTTTTCAGTCAAGATGGGGTGCAGAGTGTACATTAATGAGAAAAAAAAATGAACTTTTTTGAATTTACCAAATGGCTACAATGAAACAAAGAGTGAAAAATTGAAAGGGGTCTGAATACTTTCCGTATCCTCTGTAACAATCACATATATGTGATTTACGAATGTCTGAATGAGGCTTATGAAAGCTATGCTTACATATGCAGATAATATATTTTTTATCTGATTATTTACAATACAACTTTTGCACAGATTGGCTCCTATTCTTGTTAAATAATGAAGGATGTTTGTCTCATTTGTCTCAATTTATGCAAATTGTGGACACAACTAGAAAAACTGAGCTGTTAAATGCTTTGGAGGTGATTGGTGCTCATTAGAGCAGTGATATCCGAGTTTATGTCTCCACAGGATGTATTGTACTGTTTTTGATGAGCTGTACAGTAGTGTGAAAATGAACATTTTCTGAGAATTAACGTTAAATTAGCAATTCATCTTAATTTCCGCTTCTAAAAAATTTGAATTTATATTAATAAATTAGTATGATGTATGCAGAACAGTTTTGAAATTTCAGGACAAACATTTAATCTAGCTCAACATTTTTCAAAATTAAAACTTTCATTAAAATCAGTCGGCAATTAGTGATCTTTGCTGATATCCACACTTCACTGTCCATTGCAAGAGAAATGTCATGTTACGTGGTGGATAGTGGTGAGTGAATCTGCTGAAATTAGATTCAACAGGTGCATTTGAATTTGGCTAGGAAATTAGGTTTACATAAAAAAAATCTGCAAATTTAAAGTGCCTCATCCTGCCCTGGGGCATCTATAGGCACAATTGTTTAATAGACAGAGGTAGAATAAAATTACACTTACTGTGCCTGGCTTTCATTTATCAAGCTGTGCTGCCCCTTTCTGCTCCAGTCTAGACATCTTTTTCAGGATGGTCTGATACATCTAGGCATCTTTGGCCACTAAGCACTTGACTAGGCCTTAAAACATCATGACATGTGCCACTTTAATGTCATGATGCTGTGTGAGGCTCAGACATATGACATCATGTTGCTAGGACAATGCAAGTCAAGGGGCACTTTCATGGTATTTTGAGTTCTAGTCGGCACTAAGAGCCTGAATATTCTATGATACGGCTGATAATAATAATAATAATAATAATAATCTTTATTTACAGTATATAGTGCCAACATATTCAGCAGCGCTTTGCAGTTTAACAGTTTCAAACACAACAGTCATAAGTAACAACGTTAACAATACAATAATTAAAGTGAAATAAGATGACCCTGCTCGTGAGAGCTTACAATCTACAATGAGGTTGGGGAGATACAAAGTACAGGTGTGTATTTACAATGATGTATTTACAATGATGGTCCAGCCATCTTCAGGGGGTGGGGGATAGATGGAGATAGTGAATGGGCTACACACACACAAACATAACATGACTTTGCAAATTGTGGATGGTCCTAATATCTTGGGGTAGAGCATTCCAGAGGATTGGCGCAGCGCCGGAGAAGTCTTGGAGTCGGGAGTGGAAGGTACGGATTAGTGCAAAGGTTAGTCGAAAGTCATTTGCAGAGCGCAGCGGTCGGCTAGGCGGATAGACCGAAATGAGGGAGGAGATGTATGGGGTGCCACTGTGGAGAGCTTTGAGGGTGAGAACAAGTACTTTGAATTGTATCCTGTAATGAATGGGCAGCCAGTGTAACGACTGGCGAAGAGCGTATGCATCTGAGTAATGACTAGCCAGATGGACGACCCTGGCTGCTGCATTAAGGATAGTCTGGAGAGGGGAAAGTCGAGTAAGGGGGAGGCCAATTAGTAGAGCATTACAGTAGTCCAGGAGGGAGTGGATCAGGGCGACAGTGAGGGTTTTTGTTGTTTCCATGGTGAGAAAAGGGCGGATTCTAGAGATGTTCTTTAGGTGTAAGCGGCACAAGCGGGCAAGAGATTGTATATGGGAGGTGAAGGAGAAATCGGAGTCAAACATAACACCCAGACAGCGTGCCTGCTGCCGGGGTGTTATTATGGTGCCACCCACGGAGAGGGAAATGTCAGATTTAGGGAGGTTAGTAGATGGCTGGAGCAGAAGAAGTTCAGTTTTGGAGAGGTTGAGTTTCAGATAGAGAGCAGACATGATGATGGAGACTGCAGACAGACAGTCAGTGGCATTGTGTAGTACAGCGGGGGTAAGGTCAGGGGAGGATGGGTATAGTTGTGTGTCATCGGCATAAAGATGGTACTGAAAGCCAAATCTGCTGATGGTCTGTCCAATTGGGGCTATGTAGAGAGAGAAGAGAAGGGGGCCAAAGACTGAGCCCTGGGGTACCCCGACAGCGGTCAGAAAGATAGGAGGAGAACCAGGAGAGAGCACTGTCCTTAATGCCAAGTGACTGGAGCCTAGAGAGTAGGAGAGGGTGGTCAACAGAGTCGAAGGCTGCAAAAAAGTCGAGAAGAATGAGCAGAGAGTGGTCACAGTTACGTTTTGCTGTTAAAAGGTCATTGGTCACTTTGATGAGTGCAGTTTCTGTCGAATGTAGGGGGCGGAAACCGGACTGTGAAGGGTCTAGGAGGAAGTGAGTGGAGAGGTAACGGGTAAGGCGGGAGTATATCAGGCGCTCCAAGAGTTTAGAGATGAAGGGGAGATTGGAGATTGGTCTGTAGTTGTTTGTGCAGGATGGGTCGAGGGTGGGTTTCTTTAGTAATGGAGTAATGATAGAGTGTTTGAAGGAGGAGGGGAAAATGCCAGAGGAGAGGGAGAGATTAAAGATTGTAGTTAGGTGAGTTGTGACGACTGGAGAGAGAGACTGGAGGAGATTTGAGGGAATGGGGTCGGTGGTGCATGTAGTCGGACGAGAAGAGGAGAGGAGCCTGGAGACTTCTTCTTCTGTGATGGGATCGAATGTGGAAAGTGAGCCAGGGGAAATGCAGGGAGCCATGGGAGTCACTGAACTTGGTGATTGGGAGCGGATTTCCTGACAGATATTGTTTATTTTGTCTATAAAGTGGGAGGCCAGTTCATCAGCACAAATGTCTATAATAGGGGCTTGTGCTTTTGGCCTGAGGAGGGAGTGAAAGGTGTCAAAAGTTTCTTGGGGTTGTTGGATAGTGAGGAGATCAGGGTGGTGAAGTAGGTCTGTTTGGCGAGGTGAAGGGCAGAATTATAGGTCCTTAACATAAATTTGAAGTGTTCTGGTGTGCGTTTTCCTCCATAAGCATTCAGCACACCTAGAGCATCGCTGAAGAAATCGGGTTTGCGATGTGAGCCAGGGCTGTTTCACTCTGTGTTTGGAGGTTCTGAGGGCGATGGGAGCTACTTGGTCAAGGGTGCTTCTAAGAATGTCATTGAAGTGATGCACAGCCAGATCAGGACAGGAAAAATAAGAGTTTGGGGACAATGATGAGTGTAGGGAGTCTGAAAGTGTATGAGGGTAAATGGCATGTAGATTTCTGACTGAATGGTAGGTAGGAGGGTGCTGGGGTGGGCGAGGATTTGTCAGTGTGAAGGAAAGAATGTTGTGGTCAGAGAGGGGAAGCGGTGAGTTATCTAGGTAGGAGATTGAGCAGAGCCGGGCGAAAACCAGGTCCAGGGTGTTACCGTCTTTATGTGTTTCAGAGGTTGAGAGCTGTGAGAGGCCTAGAGAAGTGGTTAGTGATAGAAGCTTGGATGCAGATGTGGAAGTGGGGCTGTTAATGGGGATGTTGAAGTCTCCCAGGATAAGGGTTGGTAGTTCTGAGGACATGAAGTGTGGCAGCCAGGCAGAGAAATGGTCCATGAAGTAGGTGGGTGAGCCTGGGGGTCGGTATATGACCGCTGCTCTGAGGGAGAGGGGACGGAAGAGCCTGATGGTGTGGACTTCAAAAGAAGGGGATGAGAGCGATGGAACTGGGAGGATGACCTGGAAAGTGCATTATGGGGATAGGAGTATGCCGACTCCACCACCAGGTCTGTTTGTGGGTCTCGGGGAATGGGAGAATTGTAAGCCACCATGGGAAATGGCAGCAGGAGAGTCAGAATCCTGAATCCAGGTTTCAGTGAGGGCCAACAGATTCAGAGAGTTTTTCAGGAAGTAGTTGTGAAGGAAAGGAAGCTTGTTGCAAACAGACCGTGGATTCCAAAGGGCACTGATCTGACAAGGGTGGATACCTGAAGATTGACTGGAGTTGAGTGGAACTGCATGGCTTGAAAGGTGTGGGCTGGGATGTGAATATACAATTTTTTACATTTTTCAACTAAGTTCAGTCTACTTAAAACCTTGCAAAATGGTAATCAAGAGCCATTTTCAGGAGTTTGCACGCTACTTAAATCCTCAAATTTTGTGAAATGTAAATGATTTTGATTAGTTTAGAACTGATTAACTAATCTCTAATGCTTGTCTCTTAAATAAATGAAAGACCTTATAATTAGAGATGGACAAACCCCTGGATGTTCGGGTCCGACTGGCTTGGCCAAAAAGTAAAAAAAAAAGTATGGGTTTGGGTACCAGAACAGTACCCGAACCTGAACCTGGACCTCATTCACTTGAATGGAGGGTGGCAAACACTACTTCTGATCGGCAGTAAACTCACTACCACTGGTCAGACAGCCACGGATCCCACGCTGTCAAATGACAGCTGATGGGACTACTGCTCTCAACACCTGCTGCGGCTAATAATAGTGAGAGCAGGGAATATTCATTATTCCGCGCCTGCACTCCAATTAAATAATTAAAAAAAAAACTGAATGGGTTCCATTGCATTTTTGATAACCAGCCAAGAAAAACTGACATCTGGGGGCTGTCAGCTTCAGCAAAGTTGGTAATCAAGAATAGAGGGGTCCCCATGCGTTTTTTTAATTATTTAAGCAAGTAATTATAAAAAAAATTGTTTGGGGTTTCCCCATTTTTGACAAGCAGCCTTGCTAAAGCAGACAGCTGGGGGCTGGTATTCTCGGACTGGTAATGGGCCATGGATATTGCCTCCCCAGCTTAAAAATAGCATCCCGCAGCTGCCCAGAAAAGGCACATCTATTACATGAGCCAATTCTGGCGTTTTGCCTGGCTTTTCCCACTTGCCCTGCAGCAGTGGCAAGTGGAGTTCATATTTGTGGGGTTGATGTCACCTTTAAATATTAAAAAAAATTGTGTGGGGACCCCTCTATTCTTGATAACCAACATTGCTGAAATTGACAGCTGACGCTTGCAGTCCCCAGCTGTCAGATTTGCCTTGCTTAGTATCAAAAATACAGGGAACTCCGCCTGGCTTTTTTAAAATTATTTATTTAGAGTGCAGGCGCCATCTGATGATTGCTCCCATCAGCCACCGCATGCTCACACTATTTTTAGCAATAGCAGGCATTGGCTGATGGGAGCAGCAGTCCCATCAGCCGATGCCCATGAGAGCAGGTTAGCTTTTTACCTCCACTCACGCTGTAACTTGACAGCGTGGGAACTGCGGATGTCTGACTGGCAGTAATGATTTTACCGCCACAGGGCAATAAATAACCAGTGTTTTGGGGGCTGAACCCAAACAGTAACATGGACTTCCTGGTGTCCCTGTTCAGTGTCAGTGCCCGAACAGTATGTGTTCGGTACGGATGCCAAACTTTACTGTTTGGGTTTGACCCATCTCTACTTGTGACATAACAATGCTATGGAATGGCCAGAACAAGAAAAATTCTTGTTAATTTGATACACTACATCATCTGGAGAATAACCTGTCCATACACCACTTACAAAGCTCCTTTGTTTTCCACTCCATTCTCCAGGTCTTCTGGCTTACTCTTCCATCGCCGAGTTCTGCATTTGGCTTTTTGCGATAATATGGAGTGCGATACACATCGTTGAGGTCATGAGGCCAGTCACTGACTTCAGGGTTATAAAGGAATGCTAGAAGAGCCCATGACCGACATGAGGGAGTGAGGAGCTGCAATGGAGGTGGAAGCAGCTTAAGAACAGATGTGGATGATAGGACAGGTGAGTATAAAATGTTTTATCCATTTATTCCCAAAAGAAGAAAGTAAAAGAGCAACCTGGCTGCCATTATGCTGGATTAATGCAATTCAAATCACAAAAAAAGTTCAAATTCACCAGAATCTGATATTTTTGAGAAATTCATAAAATAAATTAACAATTAATTTGCACTCCTACTGCATCCTGCTACAGGTTGGATGATTGGCACAGTTTTTCTGTCTCCTCTTTTGTCACCTGAATCATCTCCTTCTAGCAAATTAACTGTCAGCATTTTGAGAAAACGACAACATTTCGTGAAAAATAGACAGGTGTGTGTTCTTGAATGGTTATGCTGTTTTTACATTTTGTAGCTAGTGATGAGCAAGCACTAAAATGCTCGGGTACTCATTACTCGAGTCAATGAAATTTTAAGAGGTCTGAAGGGTGTCTAAAACTTGCTGAAAAGGATGGAAACAGCACTGAAATGGCATGGAAACAGCATGAGGAAACTCCCTGGAAGCATCTCTGAATCCCAGATTGCTTGTCATGACTATGTTGTGGGGGGCCCCAGGACATGGGGTTCATTTCCTTTCCTTAATACTGGGGGGTGCCCTAGCTTGGCCTGTTCTACAGTTTATTTGTGAAGGTGAAGATGCTGGAGCCATGGACCTTGCCTTATCTCCTGAATCCACCCTCCATCTTTACCCTTCCCCCACCCAGGGAAGAGGGGAGTAGTTGTGCACCATAGTAGACCAACCAGACCAATAAGGTAACATGAACAGGGAAAATGGAAAATACCAGGCATACAAATATTCACTCACATGTAACAGAGGAATGCACTGGGGAGTTGAGGATAGGGTAATACCAAAATAGGAGACGGAAAGGGAATTATGACAATTACTAAACCAAGAAATCATCTCAGATAAACCCACCAAACCCCTTCTCATATAATCACAAACAACTATCCTCCCAGCCATGCAGCAAAAGCTGGCTCTAACTATGTGTGTCAGTCAGGACCCAGATCATATAGGGGATAGGAGTGGCTAACTGTGCTCAGCTGAGAACCCAGCTCCCACAGCTATCAACATGGCCGATTAACCCCCGTACTACCAAAATAAATTTACACCCTTTAAAAAGAAGGTGAAGTGCTTTTTTTCAGTGTAGGAGTACGAGTAATCAGACATTGTGGTTTTCTTCCTCCTCTCTGCCATAGTAACCCCATGATATCACTGCTGGGAACATTGTTGTCAGAGTATTAAGCCACTTTTATGGGCTGACAAAACATACAAAACCACACTTAAAATGGATTTGACTATAAAAAATGTTAAGAAACATGCTTTCCAAGATAATGACTTGTATGTAAGGCAAAATGAATACGAGAAAAAAAAATGCTCTTCCACATCTTGGGCTATGTTCATGTGGCACTCCAGGAGTCCAGTTGCCAAAATGGCACTGCCTTCATCACGGGGGAAGTGATGTCATGGCCTGGATGCAAGGAGGGATCCACTTGGCAGGTAATACAAGCATACAGCACCTTCCTAACTCCAGACCAGAAGGGGGAGCTCTAAGCCTGGTTTCAGGGTAACTTCCCTATAAGTTCTGGTCTGGAGGCAGGGTTAGTGAGTTTAGTGTGAGAAACTGAAGGGAAAGGAAGCAAGAGAGGAGCCTGGGGTCTGGAGCTGCGATTGGGCTCACCCCAAGATAAAGCGCTTAGAGACTGGACAGCGGAGTCTGTAGTGTTGAGAGGATTTCATATTAAGCCACCAAATCTAAAGTGCAAAAGATTCCAAGTCTCCTGGCCCCAACTTACATCCGGAGGCAACACAGCAGGTCAGGAGCCTCAGGCTGCCAATGAGAAGGCAGTGCCCAAGACTAGCTCAGGCTGTCAGCCATACGGATTGGAACTCCAGACACTGAGAGGACTTGTGCAGAGCTTCAGGCAGCAAAGGTCAGAGAACAAAGCACAGAAGGAAGGCCTCCGAACACACCTTGTTAGGTGGATCCCAAACTGTTTCCAGGCTGCCCGGACCCCATAACCACTTGCTACCTGTACCCTGGATTGTACCTGCATTTCATCAGTAAAAGGTAAAGGAAATTGCTATCTCTGTGTCCTTCAATTATTTCCTGCCCCCACCATCAATCATTTCTCTTACCAACTGTACCAGAAGCCCTGGGGACTAAGCTTTACCTGTGGGGATCTAAACCAACTCTGCTGCAACTCCGTCAGCCCCAGTGGACCCCTTTAAGCAGCGTCGGCCTTCCCTGGCCGAATACCACAGGCGGCATCATGAATTATCCTTCATAGACTTTATGCTCCACTTCCATTTATCCTCTTTAACTGGACGCCCAGGGCCACGGACTGTGTCACTGCCACTGTCCTTTAAGTACTGCCAGACCTGGTCCGAGTACCCCACGGCCCTAGTGGGCGCGCCATTCACATTGAGTGTTTTTGCTTCATTTTTGCACATTTGTATTGCTTTCAAAGGTTAAAAAAATTCACAGAAAATGTAATTTTGTAATTTAAATACCTTATCTGGCCATGTGGTGCATGAGACATGATCAGACACATCCTGTTTAATTTATAAAGGTGGGTCTCTGAAAGTCCCAATTTTCTTTTTAATTAGGCTGTCATCACATATTGTTAGAGGGCCAACAGATAGGCCTTACTATTGTCAAAGGGCCATCAGGTAGTCCTCACTCTAATTTTATAAGGCCAGCATCCAGCCCTCACTAAGCAAATTTAGAGGGCCAGCACACAGCTATGCTTTGCATAGCCGGACATTAGTAATGCAATATGATTTATCCATTTAAGGTAGGCAAATATTCTTTTTCCATTAATATTGCAAAGTTTGAAACATGGAGGACCAACAGGCGGCCCTCGCAATTTATAGAGTAGCTTTAGGTGGCCCCCTCAATTTTTAGAGGACCAGCAAGCGTCTTGTGGACAGATGAAACCAAGATAGAGTTTTTTGGTAACGCACATCATTCTGCTGTTTACTGTAAATGGAATGTGGCCTAAAAAGAAAAGAACACATCAGTTACAGTCAAATATAGTAGAAGTTAAAAGAAATGTAGGTTTTGTTTTGTTGAGTCTTGCCCTGGCTACCTTAACTGTTTTCAAGACATCATGAAATGATTTTAGGTCACAATGTAGTGCTCGGGGTCTGAATGATGGGTTTGCATCCAAGGTCATGGGTCCAGCAGGACAATGACCACCAAACATACTTAAAGAAGCACCCAGAAATAGATGGGAACAAAGCACTCGAGAGTTCCGAAGTGGCAATTCCAGCTTCAGTAGCCTAAAGTGTCCCACCACTAGCTCTTACATACAGATGCTAGAGAGAAACTGTGCATGCTAAATCAGTTATTTTTTTCTGCTTTGATGATTTTCTGAGTACAGAACACCATAATAAGCATGAATCAGTCAATATGTCAAATTAAAAAGCAACAGTAAGGCTTAGAATTTTGCTGTATTTGGTGTGTGTCTCCCTACTCTCCACTTCTTTGTTGCCAGCATCATCAGATGCAAATTTTTTTAACAATTTTTCAACTAAGGCCTTCTGTTATTGTAACATTTTATTATACCTCTTCTCCACAGGAACGAGAGATATAAGATTCTCCTTGTAGCGTGGATCTAGAAGAGTGATTAACCAGTAGTCAAAAATGCATACAACGTGAGGGTCATGGGAAAAGCAGCGGAACATAAACTCAGCCATGTGTGCCAAACTGACAAAAGCCAAGACTTCCCTGTCCCAACTAAGAGGACAACTGTCCTCCTCATCCTGCCTCTCCTTCTCATCTTCAGGCCATTCATGCTGAACAGATGGAATGAAGGTGGTGTGGGTACTACCGTCTGTAGTGCAGGCAACCAGCTCTTGATCCTCCTCCTCCTGCTTCTCATTATCACCATGTTGAGAAGATGAGATGAGGCTGGACTGTGTAGCATCATTCAGTATAGTTTCTTGCTCCATCTTAACTTACTGCACATGCAAAGCTTCCTCTTTAATTCTGAAAAGTCAACATTTCAGCAGACAGAAAAGCAGGATGGTGATGCTGATTATGGCATCATGGCGGCTTACAATCTTGATGAAGTCCTCAAAGTTTTGGAGAACCGCACAGATGTCAGATATCCATACCCACTCATCAGCTCTTATGTGTGGAGGCTGATTGGAATACCAATGTGCATTTTGAATCTGGTTTTCAACGCCCTCTGATGCTCACAAAGCCTTGCAAATATATGTAATACTGAGCACCGACGCGTGATGACATCACACACCTGTCAGTGAGCTGGAAGTTGCAGCTGTAGCTAATTTGCTGATATGGACACACAAGTAGCTCAGGCAAATCTAGGTAGGTTTTGAGAAATAACTGAAACACTCAGTTGAGCACGTGGGCCTGACATGATACATGTGCGAGGTTGGCAAGCTTCAGAGCTGCCATCAGGTTACGGCCATTCTCACACATGACCGTGCCTAGTTGCAGATTCAGATGCGAGAGCCACAGAGCAGTCTGCTTTGTTAGAGCAGTTTGTCACCTAAGTAGATTACCTTCAGCAGAGCTTGTTGCCTCAGGGCCAAGGCAGTGCTGCAGTGCGTCCAACTTGCAACTGATGTTGATGTTTCTGAGATGGAATGTGAGGAGGAGGAGCATGAGGAGGTGGTGGCAACCCTGATTGAACCATTGCCCGCAATCCACGGTATCAGTATCAGTAGTTCCGTCCCAGAGTCCAACTGGGTTCCAGTTTTCACAATGTGGAATTACGTTGCTAGTGGAAATCTCACCAAGGTCACCACAGTTCAGCCCAGTTGGGAATGCAGCCTCAGTGATCAGTAGTAACTTCAATGATGTCACCAGTAGTCACTGATGCTGTGCTTGCAGCCGCTCCTTCCCCAGTGGTTCTCAGCCTGGATGGTTGCATCTTGGCACCACCCAGGTTAAAAACTGTTTATCCCCGGGGCGTGGATTGGACAGGAAAGGAGCCAGACGTGGTATATGTGAGCTCCAGGAAGAAAACTCTATAATCCACAGCAATCTATCAGGAAGATTTATTTATCCTCGATTTTGGGCAAAGGATATCAATCCTACATAACACCGCAATCCATAGAGACCAAGATTGCCTGTATTACGCCAGATATCGAAGCTATAGCCCAGGATTCTGTGGACCGCATGGCGGAGGCCCTGCACTAGGCCTCATCCTGCGGCCTTCCTATCTCTGACACACAGGCATCATAAGATCACAACATCTACATTGGAAAACGCCACATTAAATCTGACATCTCTGGCGTGGCGAGAGAACTCCCTGCTCGGCTCGGCGGGTGAGGTGCGGAGCTCCCTGCTTGCTGCTTGACCGACAGGGGAGACTGAGAACTGCAGCCCTCTTCTGCTACGGAGCACAACACTGCTCACTCCGGCACCGGAACGCGGCACTCGGACAGAAGAGCCTTCGACACCTACAGCCACTTCGCTGAGGACAGCGCGGATAGAGACGGAGGAAGGAAGAGAGGCTCTCCCTGCAGCGACAAACAGTGAGTCCCCCCTCGTCGCTGATTGCGGTGCCTCCCTGCACGCTGACCCGGCGCCTGTCTGGGGTTCAGCCGAGAGACTCTGCCTGCTCGCCGTGGGGGGCGGCTGCCCAGGGGCCGGGAGTTTTTGCGGTACCACTACACCGCCGTTCTGGCCTGCGGCTCCAGAGCTTACTGAGCCGCATCTGAAGACATTGCTCCGAGCCGCGGTGGAAGCCCAGCGGCTGGAGGCCGCCTGTCGCAATCCCGGGGTGACGTCGCTGCTTCCTGGCCTGTTGGCATCGGACGGGGAGGGAGCGGACCGGCCATCAGGGGAGACGGCGGTGGTCCCGGGGTCGCCTGTGCCGCCGCTCGTAAGGGCGGTACTGAAGGGGCTCATCCTCAATAGCAGCGCTCCGCTCCCCCTTTTGTTTTTGCCCAGATACATCTCTGACTACGGAGAGAGGGAGCTGGGAACTTCCCGCCGGCCCAGGCGCCATTGTGAAATCACCGCATGACGTGGAGAACCCCTGTTGGCTGGAGAGGAGGTTTGTGCCTTATGGGGATCGCTCCCCATCTGTAGCATAAGATTACACACTGTATCCTGCTGCCCCATACCCACTTGCTTGCTACCGAGGAACTTGCTTTAACTGTTTGTGGGCAGCGTACACGGTGCTACAGGTGTGCTCCAGTGCAGGGGGCTACACCTTCTGTTGGGACCACCTCACAGCTGCAACCCATAAGCACACTACACATCCTATAAAAACTGTGTAGGTCGTGTGCATTAACACCTGTGTACACCTAAGCAAAAAGCTGAAATAGTTTTTGATGCTCTACTAAACCTCTAGCCCAGGGATATTGGAGAACAGTATAGTTCAACAAGACATTATATTTCTTTTCTGATCTTAGAGCGACACCTAGTGGTCATTCTGAACATATGCTTTAAATCCATTGCAATGAGTAAATAAGTTTTCTCCTCTTTTGTCCAAGTTGTGATCGCAGCACTTCACGTTATCAGACGCTATCAAGATGGTTAAATCACAAAAAGAACGTGAAAAACTAACAAACAAAGCTATGGCAGACGAACAGAAAAAGGGTGCTCATGGTGCTCTTGACTCATACTTAAAAAAAAAAAGTGATGTTTCTCAGACTCCTACTAGACGGTCTCTCAAAAAAGCGATCTCCTCTGAAAACATAGATGAATCGGACCTCAGTGATGCTGACTCTGACAGTGATTCCGCCACAGGAGACATAGCCCCTATTTCCAGAGCCTTCATGAAAAAGTTGATGGCCCAAAACATGAAGCCACTTTTAGAGGAAGTCTCGGGTATGCGAGCTGACCTTCAATACCTAGGCCACAGGGTCGAGTCACTAGAAACTGCAAACGTCGACATAGTGGAAGCTGTCACCTGCCTAAATGATCAAGCCCTCAAACAGCAACAACACCTGAATGTAGCGCTGTTAGCTGTTGAGGATCAAGAGAACAGGAGTAGAAGGAAAAATATTCGGATAAGAGGGGTTCCAGAGTCCTTCGCTCGAGAAGCACTAGACAAGGTGGCGAAATAAATCTTCGTTAATCTTCTAGACACAGAGAGAGCCTCAAAAATTATTATTGAAAGAATTCATCGCGCTCTAAGGCCCAAACCAAAAGCTGAAGAACCACCCAGAGACATTATTTGTGGCCTTCTTAGCTACGTTAACACAGCCGCCATCCTAGCAAGCGCTAGGGAACAAGACAAAATTATATATGACAACTCACAAATTCAACTTTTTCAAGATTTGGCCCCATCCACATTGGCAAAAAGACGGATACTCAGACCCCTTCTTGCCGCTCTGAAGGCCAAGAATCTGACATACAAGTGGCTATTCCCATTTGGCCTTGCAGTGAACACCGCTAGCCGTCAACTTACAATTCGTACCCCAGAGGATCTTCATAAGGCTTGGGAGACTCTAAACATCACACCAATTGATATACCCTCCTGGATGCCAGTTGACTCCAATTGGAGCTTACCCTCAATGAAGAAACCCTCGGAGTGGTCGCAAAAGAAGAAAAATACTTCTCCCAAAGTCAAGAAACAAGACCCCAAGAAACATCCACCATGAAATTCCTTTTTCTCCCTTCCTGTTTTTATAAGTAAAAACAGAGCAACTACTCTACTTGTTTTGCTGTTCAAGCAACCATGTTGCCGCTCTAAGTTTTTTCTAAAAATGTTATATTTTGCTCTTCTCATTGCATTAAGATAAGTCACAACTTGGACTACCCTCGCCTATGTCTGGGTGTTACTACCCCCCCCCCCCCCTGCGATGTGTGAGTGCTTAAATGTACAAAGTTCGTTATTCATGTTTTGTTTCCCTTTGTCTTTCCTTACGTACCGGGGTGGGACAAACTCCTCTCTAACACATGATGAATATGAATGATAAGGTGAGCTCTGGTTCCATCACAGTTGCCTCTTTTAATGTTTAAGGCCTTAATGCACCCGCAAAAAGAAACCAAATTTTTACACTTCTAAAAAAGCAAAAAACTCAGGTAGTCTTCCTTCAGGAAACACACTTTAAAAATGGTAGAACCCCTAATACCTCCTTCTCCCCATACCCAACTTGGTTCAATAGTTGTAACTCTTCTGCATCCAAAGGTGTTAGTATTGCGCTAAAAAAGGCCTACCATTCTCACCCAGGGATACATTGAGTGATCATGAAGGGAGATATATTTTTGTCAAAGGTCACCTAGCCAACACTCTAGTTACTTTTGCCAACCTTTATGCACCCAATAAACATCAAACCCAGTGGATTACAAAAACACTGGAGGTGTTGCAGCTCTTCACTGAAGGGTGTTAGGGGTCGAGTTCCCGCTTCTGCACAGGGGGAATCTCGAGCCACCTTCGCTGCGGTCTCCCATTCTTGTCCAGCCGCAGTGGAGTCTGCTCAGCAAAGACGTCGGTCCCAGCATCTTGTTCATTCTCACTCTGTTCTGAGAGTTACTGCTGCTTCTCCAGTCTCTGCCATTAAAGTCAGTGCTGGTCAGCAGCGAGCGGACTTCTCTGGGACTAAGTCCTTGTCTGCACGTACTGAGCATGCCCAGGGTAAGATCTCCCGTTGGAGATCGAGGGTCATGTGCTCAGGCTCTGCAGCACATTCCATTGGTCCTCTTGGCAGGTCTTGGAAGGGCAAAGGTGCTGTGGCCACTTCCTGTGCTGCAGCTATATAAACTGCGCATGACCGCACGGCCATGCGCTAGTATTGTCTTACAATTGCTAATGTGTGTATGTTGTGAGTGCAAGTCGTCCTTGGATACCCCTACCCTATTGAATGACTGTTCGCGGAAGGTGTATGGCTGCTACCTAGCGCCCGACTTATCCTACAGCACTAGTCACACATTATAGCGTCCAGTTGCTGTGACCGCCAGTACGGCGCCGTGCGCTTGCCTTGCGCTTTCCATACCCAAGCCTGGGTGGTTAGTGGCGTCCGTCAATGCGGCATTGCACGCACTCTTGTGCTCTTATATTGCAGATAAGGTTCTTTGCACACCCAGTTGCGGTGTTGTGCCAGCAAGGGTCTAATCGGACTACAATCCCTTTTGGGGTTAAGTTCGCTGACTGCTTGCTCGCGCTCTATGTGCGGTAGCGCGGTCCTGTGACTTAACAGGATCGCTTTCTTCACGCTGGGTGAGGTTAACCCACGCGTGTATACTTTAGTGTACCGCCATATAGTCTGCTAATTGCTAGCAGCAGGTTTTCACCTGCATGGTGGACCCCGGACTGCGAAAGCATCTATACCATCTGTTTTGGTGCGTTCCGCCAGTCCTAACAAAGGGTTACTGATTGTGGGAGGTGACTTTAATATCACTTTGGACCCTGAGATTGACTCCTCAAGCGGTCTTTCCTTCATATCACAGAAAGCGAGAGACAACCTACTGAACAAGTTATCTACCCTCCATCTTATCGACCCATGGCGTGTTATGCACCCACCACTAAAGATTTTACTTTCTTTTCCCATCCCCATTCATCCTATCACTGCATTGATCTCATCTTGATCCAGTCGCGATCTCTCAGTCTAGTCAAATCCGCCAGTATATGGTAAAGTATAGCGTGGCACAACTGTGTCGGTGCAATATTATTATGTATACTAATATGTTGGTATGCAGTAAAAGAGAAGAAACTAATGCGGCACTCACCCCGAATTTGCTGTGAAGATTGTGATCTTTAATGGAGAAAGATGAAAATTACATCCATCAGGACATCAGGTACATATGAGGGTGCGGTATAGGAGCACGGACGACGGCCGTTTCGCACACACAGGTGCTTCTACGGGTCCAGGTAGTAGATTACAATACGTCATTTCCTTTTAAAGAATATCTGACGTATAGATACAAATTTTTACTGCATACCGATTACTCTCTGGACATTCATGCAGAGCACCATTACCCTTTACGATTGTGACGCCTGAATACACAGCTGTCCATTAACAGTCCTGCATGCTTGGAAACATTCTGCTCTAGTGCCGTTCTGCTCCCTATACTAATACTAATATGTTGGTTTCTCTTTACAGAGCCGCCTTTATTGACGTTCAACATGCAAACCACTGCCTGCTCCCTCCCCCTCGGATTTCCCCCTCCTTGTTCCCTACCCGGCTGCTATTTTGTTATTTTGATTTCAGTGAGTTACTTGCTTCTCTTAGGCACACTGATCCACATTTCCGCCTCCTGCTACGTTTCCGGTCATGATCACACATTTTATATGCTCATCAGTTATCTCACCCTTCTCACTACAATATGTCCCATCTCACCCTACTGCTTTATTTTGCCACTACATGCTCTTATTGGTATGCTATTTTCAGCAGTGTCACTCGGAACTACATGTTCCATAGTGCTTTGCGCCCACTTCCGGTCGGACTTTCGGTGTTTTGAGGAGGTGCCCACCCACTACTTTTACTTCAGCGTCTCTTGGTGTAACGCTGTAGTTATAGCGGCCACCCCGAGGCTATATGTTCCTCAGTATTTTCCTATTCTGCCCCCTAGATGTCACCCTAGCGGTGACGCGTCTCCCCCTCTTTACCGCCTCCGTGACTACAAGTCCCATGGTTCTTCACGCCAGTTGCGGCCGGCCGAACTTCCGGTGTTTAGTCCCGCCCCTTTGCTATGTAGCTCGGCGCTTTTAGTTGCGGATCATTCAACCAGCGGTGGAAACCGCGTTGATGTTCCCATTGAGTCCACGTTCCTCCGGTGAGTCTATAATATTACTCTAGTCCCATGCTTGTAGGTGTTCGGGCCCGCTACTTACCATTTATATGCTCTAGGAGCTGTCTGCTATTTGCCACTTGAATTGGATTCTCCTGGATATTTTATACAATAGGTGAGCCATGTTGCCTCTCTTGCTCTAGTTACGCTCCTCTATAGAGTCTTATATATTTCTTTTTCACAGATAATTCAGCTCCCACTTGATATTGTGCGTCTCAATTGAGACCTCCTCACTTCTGGTGAGCATCATTTTATTCTTTATTTAGTCTCTTATCCTATGGGCCCAACTATAGTATTTCCTTTTACCCTTAGTTATCTGGACGCTATCTGGTCCCACATATGTGACATTTCTTCTGGAGCCATAGTTATTCCAAGTAGGTCCTATTTCTCCCCCCCCCCCCCCCCCCCTCTTTCTGTATATTTCAGATTTTCTATTTATTATTTATTTCCCTACTCCTACAGCTCCTTCTCCGCAGTTATCCATTTCCTGTGGGCTATAACAGATATTTCTTTGCTCGGTTAGTACTACTCTTCACATAATTTAGGTACTGTTACGGTACGTATCCTCATACGATGCTTTGTTGTCCTAGGCAATCTGCCATTATTATTAAGGTTCACGGGGTTCTTCGTAGGACCGCCCAGTCACATATATATTAAGTGCCGGTTATACTCATAACTACAGCAGTCGGGTATGTAAAATTATGACTTCCCTACCTCTCTCTCCTTCCCTCCCATCACACACTTTTTGTTTTTGAGATTTACTTTGTTATTTTGTTCATGTATTTTCGATATTGTTATTTACTACTTTGTAATTGTCACATTGTGTTATATACTTGTGCAGTCTACTGAAGAAGGTCTTAATATCTGACCGAAACGTCTAACATATTGCTGGACTGCTACTCGAAGTAATAAATTTTGATTTTCTTGATTACCACTATTCACCAAGTTGAGTGCCAAGTTATTTATTTATTAAATCCGCCAGTATAGGCCAAATCACAATATCTGACCATGCCCCGATCTCTATAGATATTGCCATTGACACCTTACCCCGCCCTGCAACATCCTGGAGACTAAATGAATCCCTAATGGATAATCCACAAAATTTGGAAAAAATAAAATATACGTTGTCTCGTTATTTTATAGAAAATGTCGCAGACGGTCCACTTACACCCAATATATGGGAAGCACACAAAGCTGTTCTTCGAGGGGAGCTTCGAGGGGAGCTCATATCAATCAGTGCCCACGCAAAAAAACAAAGGGAGAAAGAAATGATGTCTCTTTTACATCAAATAGCAACCACAGAACGCCTCCACAAAAAAACTAACACTCAGAATTTACAACGGGACCTGGTGGCCATTCGTAACAAATTAAAAGATTTGCTTAACATTAAATCTGCAAAGATCTTCATGCATTGTAAACACCGATTCTATGTACACGGAAATAAGAATAGCAGGTTGACTTCTCATCTACTTAAAAAGCAGAAGGAAAACAAATTTATACAGCATATTTATAAAGACCCAAACACGAGGGTCGACAGGTCCGAAGATATTGCAGAGGCATTCAGATGCTACTACCAATCCCTCTATAATTTAGAAGCCCCTGACCCCATGAAAGACTGTATAACAGCGGCAGATAGGATCCAGGAATTCCTAGCCCCACTTTCCCTCCCGAAAGTCCAAATCAAAGACCATTCGGCTCTCTTAGCTCAAGTCACCTGCCAAGAAATTAGCACTTTACAAAACATGGCAATTAATAAGACTCCAGGCCCGGACAGCTTCCCAATGTCCTATTATAGAAAATTCTCAGACATACTCCTCCCACGCTTGGCCTCTCTTTTTAACTCCTTCCTCGCAGGAAACCCCCCAACTAAACAAACTTTAGAAGCACACATATCTGTTATCCCAAAGGAGGGGAGAGACGACAGCCAATGTGGTAACTATCGCCCAATATCTTTGATGAATTCAGATTTGAAACCTTGGGCAAAAATCCTTGCATCAAGGATTAATATCGTCCTCGAGTCCCTGATTCACCCTGATCAAGTGGGCTTTGTCAGGGGACGAGAGGGTAAAGACAATGCCTTAAAAATCCTTCTAGCCATTTCACATGCCAATTGCTCTGGAACCCCGTTGGCTCTGTTATCTACTGATGCTGAGAAAGCCTTTGACAGAGTCAGTTGGCACTACATGGTATGCACTTTACGGAAGTTTGACTTCCCCCAACCTTTTATTGATGCCATCATGAATCTGTACTCTGTTCCAACCGCGAGGGTAAGAGTCAATGGGTTACTTTCAGATTCCTTCGGGATTAGGAATGGGACCAGACAAGGCTGCCCTCTCTCCCCCTCCCTCTTTGTGCTAGTTATGGAGACTTTAATACAGAGAATAAGACAGGAGGAGTCGATCAGAGGTCTAATTGTGGAACAAACAGAATTTAAAACAGCTGCTTTCGCGGACGACCTTATGATTGTGATCTCAAATCCTAATACTGCTTTTCCCTCTATTTTGAAACTTCTTGACGAGTTTGGGGTCATCTCCAACTTCAAAGTTAATATGCACAAATCGGAAGTCATGAATGTTTCATTATCGGTCGAAGCAGTCTTGGATCTCAAAAAGTCTACCCCCTTCAAATGGCTCGCAGACAAACTGAAATATCTAGGAGTCTTTTTCACTGCTGATCCCTCATCTCTGTATAAACACAATTTTGAACCCCTTCTGGATAATCTCCAAACACTTCTTAAATCCTATGACTTGCAATTTCTCTCATGGATCGGGAGGATAAATATAATTAAATCGTACATCTTACCAAAAATATTCTACCATATGAATATGATTCCCATACCTCTCCCCAAGTCTTTCTTCACTTCAGCCAATAAAATAGTCAACAGGTATGTGTGGAGAGGCAGGAGGGCTAGACTACCCTTTAAAATACTCTCGCTCCTGAAAAAGAAAGGTGGTCTTGGACTCCCTGACTTTAAGACCTACTACCAGGCAATCCATCTAGCTAGGTGGATGTGCATGGTTAAATCAAGACATGATCCAAAAACCCCTAATCTTGAACGCTTGTTAATGGGAGGTGAAGCGGAGAAATATTTCTGGACCTCTGCTGCCCCCCCACAAAATTCTCTGGAGGAAATAACCAGCAACACCCTGACTATAAGGAAGAAGCTAGTCCAGAACAATTGGCCACGTTGCCTTTTTTTGGACAGTATGCCTTTGGGAGTCATACCCTGGCTCATTGAGCCAAAATATATTGACAAATTTGACCTCTGGAAATCCCTGCCGACCCTCCCAATTTCACACCTACTCTCCAACCAAATTAGTTGCACAAATAGTTGGCCTCGGGACGCCAAGAAGCAACCCAAAGATTTCATTCAAATACATCATGTACAATATATTATTTCTAAACTTAAGTCAGACATCCAGACCAATTCAGATTGGCTTTGGCTGGAACTTCTACTTAAACTCAATCCTACACACCCTAAATTAATTTCTAAACTATACCATAACTTAATCTCCCCTAAATCTCACTTTAAACCCCTATATATCTCCTCATGGGAGTCTGAGCTGAACATATCTCCCTCCAATAGAGAAATAGCGCAAGTTTTAGAGCACTCACATGGGTTCTCAAGATGTGTCCTGCTCCAGGAGAATGCCTTTAAAATCCTCTCCAGATGGTACAGAACCCCTGAGTCGCTCTACCACTTTGGCCTCTCAGACTCTCCTCTTTGTTGGAGATGTATGAAATCTAGAGGCTCTTTGGCACATATTTTTTCGTCATGCCCAATTATTGCTAAATTTTGGGAGGAGATTTTTAACCGACTCCACCAGATGAAACTAATAACGCAGAGTCTAACTCCTCAAGAGGTCCTACTGTCACTTCCCACGAAGTCCTACAAACCTAAGAGGCATGATCTACTCCCACTTCTAATATCAGCAGCCAAACACTTGATCGCCTTACATTGGAGACAAACGACCCCCGCTCAAATCGATGAATGGCTTAAAAAAGCCCAGGACATCTATAGGATGGAAGAGTTGACCAGTTGGGATTCACACACGCATGATAAATTCTTTCGTATATGGTTGCCCTGGCAGCTAGCATCTCAGGCTACCCCTTAGTTTCTCATTAACTATTCTCCTTACACAACACATGGTTGTGCTAAATTGATTTCCTTAGGTTCTTTTACTGCACTGTGATGGATCCAGATACAGCTCAATTACCTAGTTGATTTAGTCATGCTCAATATTTTCCCTGTCTTTGCTTCCTAATTGGTCAAAATTATCTGTTCTGTTCCCCGTGTGTTTATGGTTTCATTCTGACCGTCTTTTCTCTGACGAGGGATCTTTGTATAGGGAGCTATGTTTGACCACTTCTCCAAAAGGTACACCCCCCTTTCCCCTTCTTTTTTATTTTTTATTTTCTTTGATTGTCTTAATTTCTGAACGAAATCTTCTTGAGATTCATGTTACGGATTGTGTAGCCTATTTACTTTGATCGCATATCTATACTACCATAACCAGAACTGTGGACACTTCCGGCTATTAATCCGTAATGAGGGTACTCCCGAAATGCTACAATATATTTCATTTTAAATATGTATCCATCTTCATCAGATTCATGTAACCTGTATGATTGTTATTTGTTTATATGTTTTGAAAAGTTGAAAATAAAAAATTAAAAAAAACTAAATTAAAAAAAAACTGTTTATCCCCAAGACATGGATTACAGTGAGGGACAGAACGATGGACAGGTGAGGGATATTATTGTTTATTGTTTTTGTTTTATTACAGAAGACGATGGATTCTGTGGAATTAGGCATTAGATAAGTATAACTGTGTTTGCTATTTAAAAAAAAATAAAACTGTTTTGTTTTATTTCAAATAAAGGACTTTATTTTGACTGTGTCTTTATTTACAATATAACTATAGGATTTGTTTTGGATAGGTGTCTTATAGATGCCTCTCCATTACTAAGCTGTAAGCATGATGTCACCACACAATACGAAGGTGACATCAACCCCAAAAATATGAACCCCACTTGCTATAGGGCAAGTGGGAAGAGCCAGGCAAAACAGCAGAATTGGCGGCTCTAATAGAGACGCCTTTTCTGGGCGGCTGCGGGCTGTTATTTTTATGCTGGGGAGAAATATCTTTAGTCCCCTATCAGCCTAAGAATACCAGCCCCCAGCTGTCTGCTTAAGCAAGGGTGGTTGTCAAAAATGGGAAGGCAACCCCAAGCCGTTTTTAAAAATCATTTCTTTAAATAATTAAAAACTATGGCATGGGGACCCCTCTATTCTTGATAAACGGACATAGTGAAGCTGACAGCTAAGGGTTGCAGCCCCTAGCTGTGAGTTTTACCTGGCTGGTTATCAAAAAGATGGGGTAACCCACACCATTTAAAAAAAAATGACTTATTTTCAGCTCGGATGCTGGCTGGTGAATACTACCATCAGCTGCTCCTGCTCTTACTGTTATTAGCGGCAGCAGATGGCAGCTGACGGGAGCAGTAGTCCCATCAGTTGACACCAGTGACTGGAGGAAAACGTTATACCTCGAATCACAGGTGCACACTCATGCTGTCTTTTGGCAGCTTGGAACCATGGCTGTCTGACATGGCAGTGATGATTTTACCATCCATCAGAAGCAGTGTTTGACACATTGTCATGTGGATGTCCGGGTCCCCCATTCAGGTGAATGGGGTCTGAGTTTGGGTCCGGGAACTGTTCTGCTACCTGAACCTGAACTTATTCTTACTGTTTGTCCGAACCCACTTGACCCGAACATCCAGGTGTCCATCCATCTCTATTAAAGAAATCTCATTCACAGCAAAATACTAAATTGAAGAAAAAAATTAATAAATTTACCTGCCAGCAGAGCTAAATTCACTCATTCTCTGCTCTTTTTTTACATTTAATATCTTATTCTCATTTCTCTTATTGAAAAAGCTAAAGGACTTTGGATCCTTTTGCCATCTCAATAAATCAGGCCTCTTTGAAAATTTAATATACAGTACAATTATCAAAGTATTTACTTACTCTCTTATTACACAGGTTTCTTTATCTGATGATAAAATCTGTTGTCTGTGGTCATTGTAAGAAAAACAACAAAAGTCACATAAAGAAACATCGACTATATTGTACTTTACAAGTGTATGATTTACGGAAATTCCATCAATTGTGAAAACAAATTGAATTTGAATATTTGTCTGGCCAAGGTCTTGGAATACTATTGAATTAACTGCAGAAAAAACTGATCAATTTTATTAATCAAGACAACCTTGACCTTCTAAACATTCCTAGTATGCTACCGTAAAATCTATAGTGTAACCTTGTGAATGCATTTATAGTTGTGTGCCCTGAGATCAGAGATTTATTGTGATAGTGCACTTCACTTTGCATAAATTGCTTATTTCTAGTCCTCAACATTGACTTTCATTACTGACTGTGATTCCTTGTGCTATTGCTTCTATTTACTTTTTTATATTGCTCTAAATTTAATTTTCCTATTATATGTCTGTTAAAATGCTAAAACAATATATGAATCTTCAGTATTGAAGCTCTGCTGGGAACAGTGGGTCTCTTCAGGCGTCATGGCACTGTGCGGGTAATAAAGGTGCTTCTCACAAAATTAGAATATCATCAAAAAGTTAATTTATTTCAATTCTTCAATACAAAAAGTGAAACTCATTTATTATATTGTGTCATTACATACACAGTGATCTATTTCAAGTGTTTATTTCTGTTAATGTTGATGATTATGGCTTACAGACAATGAAAGCCCAAAAGTCATTATCTCAGTAAATTAGAATAATTAACAAAAACACATTCAAAGACTTCCTGAGTGTTTAAAAAGGTGTTTTAGTCTGTTTCAGTAGGCTTTACTATCATGGGGAAGACTGCTGACTTGACAGATGTCCAGAAGGCAGTCATTGACACACTCCACAAGGAGGGTAAGCCACAAAAGGTCATTGAGAACAGCCAGCTTCTTTAGCAGATTCAAACATTTTATTGGAAAGTTGAGTGGAAGGAAAAGGTGTACTAGAAAAGGTGCACAAGCAACCAGTATAACTGTAGCCTTGAAAGGATTGTTAAGAGAAGGCAATTCAAAAATTTGGGGGATATTCACATGGAGTGGACTGCTGCTGGAGTAATTGTATCAAGATCCACCACACACAGTTGTATCCAGGACATGGGCAACAAGTGTCGCATTCCTTGTGTCAAGCCAATCATGAACAATAGACATCGTCAGAAGCGTCTTACAGTATCACTGGCCTTGATTAGCCTGCAAACTCTCCTGACTTTAACTCCATAGAGAATCTAAGAGGTATTGTCAAGAAGAAGATGAGAGACAGCAGACCCAACAATGCAGATGAGCTGAAGGCAGCTCTCAAAGCAACCTGGGCTTCTATAACACCTCAGCAGTGTCACAGGCTGATCTTCTCCATGCCACACCATATTGATGCAGTAATTGACGCAAAAGGAACCCAAACCAAGTATTGAGCACATTAACTGAACATACATTTCTGTAGGCCAACATTTTGGATTTTAAAATCATTTTTCAAGCTGGTGTAATAAAGTATTTTAAATTACTGAGATAATGACTTTTAAGTTTTCATTGTCTGTAAGCCATAATTATCAACATTAACAGAAATAAACAAGATCACCCTGTTTGTAATGACTCTATATAATATGAGTTACACTTTTTGTGTTGAAGAACTGAAATAAATTAACTTTTAGATTATATTCTAATTTTGTGAGAAGCACCTATATATGCCGATATGTTTGTTGGGAGTAACAGTGCAGGTTTCAGCAGAGCCTAAAAGACATGAAAATAACTCTCAACTGTTATGGAAAGTGCAAGATGTTGATTAGTAATTGCTTGGATAAAATGTCAGTTTTAAAGGGTTATCTTCATAAATGATTAGAGGTGAACAAACCTTTTGAAATTTGAATTTGCAGGTTTGCGCAAATTTTTCACCCAAAAATGTCCACTAAAATGGTAGCTGAGTTAGTAGAACATTTCGCCGTGCATTAATAATTGATCAAATCCGTTTCATTATTAGGAGACATAGTCTAACTTTTGTACTGCAAGGAAGATGTGAAATATGTATGCTCTGAGTGCATTACATTAATCAGTTGCACTGACAATGCTGCTGCCACCAGCCATATCTCTCTTCTTATTGATGCAGCTAAATGTTCATCAACAATAGTGTCTTTTTCTGTCCCTATGTTGAATGAGCTGTGCGCTCTGATGCTTATGCTGATTTGGCTGGCACTGTGAGGGTTCCCCCTGATTGGATGAGCTAGACCATGTCATGTCATAGCTACACAGCATTATGAGGAAGCCCATCGGCCATGACTGAGTGGTTAGCCTGAGTAAACAGGTTATGAAATGTCATCACATATAGTATTTTTTTTTTACAGAAAAAAAAAAAAAAAAAACAAACCAAAAAAATGACCCGGAGCATAAATTGGTATATGTGCAATGTTTTAATACTGTGACTATTTCACAGACAAAATCCAAGGAAAAAAAATATTTTGGCTATTTTTTTATGCCTGACTTGTGTGAACGGAATCGCAAACTGGTTCAAATTCAGGAAATTCATCTCAAATTCAATATGCCATGGATCGATCCGATTATGTTTGTAAAAACAAGCAGTTTTGTAATTTACATTTCTTTTTAAATTTACAGCCATTAACTTTTTTTCCCAGCTCGTTGACTAGGAAACCGATCACCACTTCAATCTAGCTGGCAATCACTGCACTGAGGCTGGCTAGGATTAAAAGGTAGCAGTGTGCTCACGCAGTCCTGGTCAGCTTCAAATCAGCACTTATAAGCTCAATAGAAAAGAGCATGCAAACACTTTGACTATTTGACCACCACTGTTAGATAGTAGCAGAGGTCGGTCTCTTAAAAATGAGCTGTAAGCAAGAAAACCAAAAAGTTTTAAAATCTTAAGAATGTCGCTTTTTACGAACACTATCTGACTCATCTGACTCATCTGACTTCATCTATGAAGAAGAGAATTAACCTTTACGGTCAAACCAGAATCAATACCTAGACATTTATTTGAACAGTTCTGGTTTCAACTGATCTTCAAACTCATGGATCTGTAAAATTTTTCTAACTGCACCAAGAGATCATAATACCTAACTGCATGTTCAGTTCAAAGAATGTGATTTTTTTTTATATTCTGCCAGAGGAACTAGATGTTCCTGAAAAAAAAGTTACAAAAATTCCCGATCTTCCAAAAGCCACAATGGCAACAAGATTTAGGTTCCAAGAAATTTATCAGGGAAAAGAGATGTTTTAGAAATGGGTCATTGTTAGCATTTAAGTTCTTCATTGTGTACATGTGAGTAGAGCCGGTTTTAGATGAAGTGGGGACCTGGGAGAAAACTGAAAGGGGAGTCCCAACAGCTAACATAATGCACCATCACACAGAAACATTTAAGATGCACTTACGGGAGCTTTAAATGGATAGATTATATTAAGCCTTTTATAACATGTGCCTTACATGTACGATGTAAGTAAAATTGAGTGTTTCGAGAAGGCTCAAGGAGGGAGTTCGTCCGATACTTGGCAGGTCATGGCTGTGTGTAACACCTAAGATTTGCCTCTAACAATCACACGTAGCCCGAAGCTCCAACTGCAATTTTAACCTTTTAAATGGTGCTGTCAATCTCGGCAGCAGTACTTAACACATGTAGGCATGGTTGCGCATCACTTCATGTACCCATCGGCGTGCATGTGACATGATCGTGGGTTGCTGATGGGTTGCTACACTACAAGACTTCCATGCTTGTGATTACAATGCTTCTTTGACATTACACATGCGGATGGGCTTTACTTGAGACCGTGATTTCTGCTATTTAAAGGGATGCTGTAGCCTTGCTGTGTAAAGCATAAGTGATCAGATGATCGCAACTTCAAGTGCCCTAAGGGTACTAAAAAACTAAAAAGGAAAAAAAAAGTTTTAAAAAGTATGAAAGTTCAAATCACCTTCCTTTTCCTTTTCTGTTAAAAATAAAGGTAATAAAAAATATCTCCACTTTCAGAAAAGTTTTATCTATCAAAATATAAAAATAGTTAAACCGATCGGTAAATTCTGTAAATTAAAAAATCAAGAACATTGGGGGGGGGGGGGGGGGTTCTCTGTTTATTTTTGTGTTTCAATTCACACACACAAAAAAATCAACATGTATAATTGCAATAATTTGCTGGTAGAAATATTTCACGTTCTGGAACAATATTAAGGGTGTCAACATGGTTGGCCATGACTATGCTTACACATGAATATACACACAGCACATACAAATACATGTACAGTGGGGGAAATAAGCATTTGATCCCTTGCTGATTTTGTACATTTGCCCATCGACAAAGACATTGAGATTCTATAGTTTTAAGGGCAGGTTAATTTTAACATTGAGAGATAGAGTAGCAAAAATAAAATCCAGATAATCACATTGTATAAATTATATAAATTTATTTGCATTTTGCAGTGAGAAATAAGTATTTGATCCCCTACCAACCATTAAGAGTTTTGGCTCCTACAGACCAATTAGACGCTCCACATTAACTCATTACCTGCATTAATGACAGCTGTCTTACAAAGTCACCTTTATAAAAGACTCCTGTCCACAGACTCAATTAATCAGTCAGAATCTAACCTCTACAACATGGGCAAGACCAAAGTACTATTATAAGGATGTCAGGGACAAGATCATGTATAGTTATAAAATGAAACTTGGCACTCAACGGATGAAATAGATAATTTTTAATGCAGTCTGAAATATAGTACATACAATGTACATGTTTCGGTCATACAGCGACCTTCATCAGTGTACTATAATGAGATATAAACATAAAGTATTAATACGCATAGAAAATTATACACGGAATAATTGTGCATCCAATATTGTAATACGTCATGAAATGATAATTTCTTTAGGGAGGTGTCGCCAACATTGAATTTCCATAGCAGGACCCTCCCATATAAGAAGGGAGAGCCCATATAGGAAGAATCAATGCCCAAAAAAAAACCCACTTAAGACAGGGCAAAATAAATGGTATTGTAGTTTCTCAATGGTTTCCATCTACCTTATATTTAACACATGTGAGTGAGAAGGAAGGTATAAGAATAAGGGAAAGGAATCTACCTGGCTGAAAACAGAAGAGACGTGCTCGTAGTGCTCGTGAAATTCAATCACACAGATTGCTGTCCAGTTTAGTGAGTGGAATAGGGTAGATAAGTTATAATCTAACCGATAGGGTTTATGTTGTAAAGGAATGAAAGTTAGTGCTGTCTTGGAATGTTACATATAACGTATTTAGTTTTAGTAAATGCAAGGAAATATTTATAAATTAATGGATCCACCTAAAGCATGTAAGAAAGAGTCCTAGAAGGAATAATGACTCATGGTAATAGTCCCGGTATACACCATTGAATTATAGTTAATCTACACTATGAGAGGATACTTATGTAACCCTCCAACATATTGATAATATAGAGTGCTCATTCCTAGGGGCAAAAAGTAGTGCTTACCTGTGCACTATGTACTCAGTGATTGCTGCTCTGATTTGGTGTCAACCACTGGTCAAGAGTTCCAGTAAGTATGGCCCCAGGTGTTTAAAGGTGGGGGCAGGACCATTCATGACGTGTGGTCCAATCAGGAGAGACCGGTGGACTGGAAGTAATGTGGTCGGTTATATCGTCATATTCTGCGGCAAAGACCAGAAGTGTACGGCATGTGCGTTCCACTAATGCGTTAAACTGACGGAAGTAGGTGCGTTTAGAATCAGGGAGAGATAGAAACAGCAGCGAGTAGACATGTGTTCCATGGTAGATGGTATATATTAACCCTTCAGTGGTCGGTTCTGTGGATTAGTGCAGGACAAAGTATCTAGCTAGCAGTCGAGCAGGAAGGTAAGGGAGGGAGAGTCTGAGAATATGGATCATGTGGCAGAGATTTGCATGATGTCATGCAATACAGACAGATCTATAACAACGATAATTCAAATTACTATCATTACATTAAATGTTATAAAAATTAAATACAACCTATAATCATATAAGCATGTCAGACATCGTGTATTTAAATCACAATATTTCACTCTTATAGGTATAAATCGTGCATACTCTTAAAATGTTATATGAAAGATAAAAGGTCATAGTCTCTATTCAAACCCTTGGGTGTCAAGGTTTGTAACTGTTTCCAGTAGGCCTCTTTTTGTTTAAGGGCCCTTATACGGTCACCCCCATGTCTCGGGGGGTATATGATCAATGACCTGGAACCGAAGGGCTCTCCCTTCTTACTTATATGGGAGGGTCCATCTATGGAGATTCAATGTTAGGGATACCTCCCTAAAGAAATTATCATTTCATGATGTATTACAATATTGGATGCACAATTATTCAGTCTATAATCTTCTATGTATATTAATTCTTTATGTTTATATCTTAGTATAGTACACTGGTGAAGGTCGCTTTATGACCAAAATGTCTAGACTGTATGAACTATATTTCAGACTGCATTAAAAATTGCTTATTTCATCCGTTGAGTTTCAAGTTTCATTTTTCTACATAATCAGGTCTGGGACCCTACTTGAGCACCAAAACGGTTGTGCCACATCATTTATCTATACTAGAGACAAGACCTGCACAAAGCTGGAATGGGCTACAAAACCATAAGTAAGATGCTGGGTGAGAAGGAGTCAACTGTTGGTGAAATGGTAAGAAAATAGAAGAAATACAAAATGATTGTCAATCGACATCAATCTAGGGCACCATGCAAAATCTCACTTCATGGGGTATCTTTGATCATGAGGAAGTTGAGAAATCAGCCTAAAACTACAGGGGGACTTGTTAATGATCTCAAGGCACCTGGGACCACAGTCACCAAGAAAACGATTGGTAACTAGTGTTGAGCGATACCTTCCGATATCGGAAAGTATCGGTATCGGATTGGATCGGCCGATATTCAAAAAATATCGGATATCGCCGATACCGATACCCGATCCCAATGCAAGTCAATGGGACCAAAATATCGGAATTAAAATAAACCCTTTCTTTCCTTGTAGGTTCATTCTACATGAAGGAAAACAACTTAGAATAATGCAGGATGTATTTGGGGAGGTGGCGGAGACATTAAAGTCATAGAGGTTTAGCCCAATCAAATAGAATAGCATGATTTTTTTTTTAAAGACGTTCGGAGTGACAAAGATATTGACTATGTAAATATTTTTTTTATTTTGTCAGATATTGATGTTTCACTATTCCACGCCCTTCCCATTCTTTTTTTTTTACTTTTCCCACACTTTCATCTTCATCATCATCAGCATCAGCATCTTTGACATCAACTTCTTCACCTTATTCATCTTCTTCTTCATCTTCTACCTATTTTTTTTTATTACATTCTTCATATTCATTTTATTCAACTATTATTATTCTTCCTATTCTACATATTCATTTTATTCAACTGTTGTTATTCTTCCTATTCTACTTCTTCATCATATTCTCATTTGTGACAGGCATTCCCGTAGTTGTTATCTATAAAAGTTTGAAGATTACACCTTCCGTTCTGCCTGTCACAAAAGTTACATTTGTCCGCGTTCAGTTTGGCCTGCAGCATCAGGCTTTATCCAGGGGCACCACGAGGAGGAACGGACTCACCCCCATACACTGCTTAGTCTTCTTCTGCATATAATTGAGATAATATCTTTTGCTCTGATATTAAGTGTTATGCTTAATGTTCTTCTGCTCTTTGTTCTGCAGCCTCTTGTTCTTCTGCTTCTCGGTCCATGTCGTCGTCTCCAGGGTCGTCGTCTCCAGGGTCGTCGTCGTCATCGGGGTGGTCTTCAGGGTCGTCATCTCCAGGGTCGTCATCATCTCACTGGTTGTCGTCTCTGGTGTCGTCGTCATCTTAGGGGTGGTCTTCCGGGTCGTCGACTTTAGGGTCTTCAACTTGGAAATGTAGCAGAAGGTACAAGAAGGCTGAGAAAATGCTGAGAACCAGCTGATGGAACTGGAACTCGGATGGCTACCCGAAGGTTCAAGAGCCTATGGAACTACCGAGGACCAGCTGACGTTACTGGAACCCGGTTACTAAGCAGGAGGTACCCGTGCTAAAAAGCACTACCAAGGACCGCCTGACGTTGGCGGAAGTCGGATACCCAGAAGGAGGCACCTAAGCCAAAGGCTCTGCCCGGAACCAGCTGACGGTACTGGAACCAGGATGGGGAGCAGAAGGTACAAGAGCAAAAGACACTGCCGAGAACCAGCTGACGGTACTGGAACCCGGATGGGTAGCCGAAGGTCCAAGAGCCAATGGAACTACCGAGGACCAGCTGACGTTACTGGAACCCGGTTACTAAGCAGGAGGTACCCGTGCCTGAAAGCACTACCAAGGACCACCTGACGTTGGTGGAACTTGGATACCCAGAAGGAGGCACCTAAGCCAAAGGCTCTGCCCGGAAACAGCTGACGGTACTGGAACCAGGATGTGGAGCAGAAGGTACAAGAGCAAAAGACACTGCCGAGAACCAGCTGACGGTGCTGGAACCTGGTGGTGGACCCGAAGGTCCACAGGAGAGGAGAGAACAGCTAGGCCGCGAGGCAGCCGCAGTTACCGAACCCCAACAGTCCTACAGGGGGAGCTTGGCCTACTGGCACTACAGAACCAGCCTTGACTACCAATTCACGCAGCCCACATAGGAAGCTCCTAAACTGGAGGCACCCTGGAGTTGGCTAACCCGACCGCAACACGACGGGGCAACGCATAGGCATCTCAGTGAGTTTGACAGTACCCGGAAACAGCTGACGGTGCTGGAACCAGGCTGGGCACGAGGGAGTACCCGTGACAAAAACACTGCCGGGAACCAGCTGGCGGTGCTGGAACCCGGATGCGTTGCCCCAGTGTGCAAGAGCCAATGGCACCGAGGACCAGCTGACGGTGCTGGAACCCGGTTACTAAGCTGTAGGTGCCCGCGCTTAAAAGCACTACCAAGGACCGCCTGGCGTTGGCGGAACTCGGATACCCAGGAGGAGGCACCTAAGCCAAAGGCTCTGCCCGGAACCAGCTGACGGTGCTGGAACCAGGTGGTGGACCCGAAGGCCCACAGGAGAGGAGAGAACAGCTAGGCCGCGAGGCAGCCGCAGTTACCGAACCCCAACAGTCCTACAGGGGGAGCTTGGCCTACTGGCACTACAGAACCAGCCTTGACTACCAATTCACGCAGCCCACATAGGAAGCTCCTAAACTGGAGGCACCCTGGAGTTGGCTAACCCGACCGCAACACGACGGGGCAACGCATAGGCGTCTCAGTGAGTTTGACAGTACCCGGAAACAGCTGACGGTGCTGGAACCAGGCTGGGCACGAGGGAGTACCCGTGACAAAAACACTGCCGAGAACCAGCTGGCGTTGCTGGAACCCGGATGCGTTGCCCCAGTGTGCAAGAGCCAATGGCACCGAGGACCAGCTGACGGTGCTGGAACCCGGTTACTAAGCTGTAGGTGCCCATGCTTAAAAGCACTACCAAGAACCGCCTGGCGTTGGCGGAACTCGGATACCCAGGAGGAGGCACCTAAGCCAAAGGCTCTGCCCGGAACCAGCTGACGATGCTGGAACTAGGTGGTGGACCCGAAGGCCCACAGGAGAGGAGAGAACAGCTAGGCCGCGAGGCAGCCGCAGTTACCGAACCCCAACAGTCCTACAGGGGGAGCTTGGCCTACTGGCACTACAGAACCAGCCTTGACTACCAATTCACGCAGCCCACATAGGAAGCTCCTAAACTGGAGGCACCCTGGAGTTGGCTAACCCGACCGCAACACGACGGGACAACGTATAGGTGTGTCAGTGACCTTGACACTACCCGGAACCAGCTGACGGTGCTGGAACCAGGATGCGTTGCCTATTAAAGATTGTCTTCCTACAGCCCCAACTAGCGGTGTTGGAGCAAAGGGTAAGCAGGGGGAGCAGAGTGTAGGCCGAAGCCTGCACTGGAGGCAGCTTTGTGTCTGCGTTGTGTTTGCAGGACACTTTGCCGGCTACACAGTGGGGGAACAGCTGGCGTGGAGGCGTGACTTGTCTTTTTAAGGAGACGCAGCACAGGTGTCCCAAATAACGCCTTGGTGCTGGGCGCAGCTTCCTGAGCGTTGTTATTTGCTGTACAGGAGTCTGCGCTCTTGTGTTATCCCTTGGCAATGCCCTGTTAGCGCTGCCTGTATTCTGACCTCATTTCATGTCAGCCGGTGCGGTTAGCGATGGCCATGAATCCCAGACCCACATTGCCTTTTCATAAAGTCACACTGCGGTGCTGGGATTCATGGCCTTGAGCAGTAAATATTTTCGCCGCTCACACACGTCCTTACACCTGCTTCAGACTGGGCGGCCTCTGCTGATCCCTTCTTGCTTGCCGTGGCCATGAGGCCGCACAGTCTGAAGAAGGCGGAAGGAGATGAGTGACGACAGGCGAACATATGCACTGCTCGTGCCCATAAACCACACCCTCGCTGTCAAAATAAATAAGACACCGAGGGGCGTTGTTTCGAGCTGGGCAGACGCACAGGCGCAGCCAGCTAACCAATGATGTCAAAAGACGGGCAGCGCTACCAAGGGTGGTGCTGCGTACCATTAGAAAGGAAAGTCACACCTCAGGGACAGTGGAATGGTCTCAATGAGACACATTTTGTACGTGTTGAGTTCCACGTGGGCAAGTAGAAAAAGTAAGCCACCTTGTACAAATGCAGCATTACTGCTGTACAAGGTGGCTGTTATACATAGAAACACCTGGGGGTGGGGGGCAGGCTCCCTTCAATTTCAGTTCATGTTCCTGCGTGGCGTTTGCAGGTCACGTTGCCGGCTACACAGCAGGGGAACAGCTGGCGGTGCTGAACCCCACTGACACAATGGCGGGTGTTTTTCTCTGTGCAGCCAGCACTGCCGGGCACCAACTGGCGGTGTTAGAGCCCAAGGTCAGCAGGAGGAGGAGAGGAGCAGAGTGTAGGCTGAAGCCTGCACTGGTGGCAGCTTTTGTTCGGTTGTGCCAGCGTGGCTTGTGCTGGACACGTTGCCTACTACACAGCAGGGGAACAGCTGGCGGTGCTGAACCCCACTGACACAATGGCGGGTGTTTTTCTCTGTGCAGCCAGCACTTCCGGGCCCCAACAGGCGGTGTTAGAGCCCAGGGTCAGCAGGAGGAGGAGAGGAGCAGAGTGTCGGCCGAAGCCTAGTAGAACCAATTTCAAAGGTAACCTTTAACCCCCCCTCAGGTGTTGCAAGGTACAAGAGCCACACCTTGTGCAGCATTAATGCTGCACAAATAAAAGGTTGCTCTATTCATTTTGCTCCTTGCACATGCTGAATAAAACACGTACACTATTTAGCCCATTATACTGTCAAACAGTAGTGGAGGCGTGACTTGTCTTTTTAAGGAGACGCAGCACAGGTGTCAAAATTTACACCTAGGTGCTGGGCGCAGATTCCTGAGTGTTGTTATTTGCTGTGTCAGGAGTCTGCGCTCTTGTTATCCCTTGGCCATGCGCTGTGAGCGCTGCCTGTCTTCTGACCTCATTTCATGTTGGCCGGTGCGGTTAGCGATGGCCATGAAACCCAGACCCGTCTTCTGACATAATTTAGGTGTCAGGCTGGCAGTGCCTGTGCGTCAAAGCTGCCCGAGATCCAACCTCGCAGTGTCATCTAATGTAATCCCACTGCGGGCCAGGGATCCATGGGCATGCGCAGTGCATATCATCGCCTCTCACTCACCTCCTTCCTGCTTCTTCAGACTGTGCGGCGTCACGGCCGTGGCATGCTATTAGGGATCAGCTGACGTCGCCTAGTCTGAAGAAGCGTGAAGAAGTGGAGTGAGAGGCTAGTATATGCACTGCGCATGGCCATGGATACCAGGCCCACTGTGGGATCACATTAGACGACACTGTGAGGTGGGATTTCGGGCAGCGTGGACGCACAGGCGCAGCCAGGTCGACAACAAATGATGTCAGAGGACGGGCAGCGCAAACTGTGCATGGCCAAGGGATAACATAACAGCGCAGGGTCCTTGACGGAATTAAACAACGCTAAGGAGGCAGCGCACGGAGCCAAGGGGGTAGGAATGACGGCTGTGCTGCGTCACATTACAAAGGAAAGTCCCACCTCCGGGACGGTTGGACGGTGAGAGGGGACACATTACATGAGTGTGTAGTTCAGCGTTTCCAAGGAGCATAATTTCAAGAGCGACCTTTTCCTTGTGCAGTATTAGTGCTGCACAAGGTGGCTCTTTCAGTAACAAACGCCTAGGGGGGGGACAGGTTCCTTACATTTTTGTTGTGCCAGTGTGGCGGTCGCATGACATGTTGCCGGATACACAGCTGGGGATCAGCTGACGTTACTGAACCCCAATAACAGAGGAGCGACTGTTGACTGTGCAGACAGCACTTCCAGGCACCAACTGGCGGTGTTAGAGCCCAGGGACAGCAGGAGGAGCAGATTGGAGGTATTGCCACACACACAGCTGGGGATCAGCTGACGTTACTGAACCCCAATAACAGAGGAGCGACTGTTGACTGTGCAGACAGCACTTCCAGGCACCAACTGACGGTGTTAGAGCCCAGGGACAGCAGGAGGAGCAGATTGGAGGTATTGCCGCACACACAGCTGGGGATCAGCTGACGTTACTGAACCCCAATAACAGAGGAGCGACTGTTGACTGTGCAGACAGCACTTCCAGGCACCAACTGGCGGTGTTAGAGCCCAGGGACAGCAGGAGGAGCAGATTGGAGGTATTGCCGCACACACAGCTGGGGATCAGCTGACGTTACTGAACCCCAATAACAGAGGAGCGACTGTTGACTGTGCAGACAGCACTTCCAGGCACCTACTGGCGGTGTTAGAGCCCAGGGACAGCAGGAGGAGCAGAGGAAAAGAGTGTAGGCCGAAGCCTGATTGGAGCAAGTTGAAAGGGAACCTTTAACCCCCCCCCCCCCCAAGACGTTTGTAGCTGAAAAACCGTCCCGGAGGTGGGAATTTCCTTCGTAATGGGACGCAGCACAGCTGTCATTCCTATCCCCTTGGTGCCGTGCGCTGCCTCCTCAGCGTTGTTTTAAGCTGTCACAGAGCCTGCGCTGGTCTGTTATCCCTTGGCCATGCCCAATTTGCGCTGCCTGTCTTCTGACATAATTTGGTGTCAGGCTGTCAGTGCCTGTTCGTCCACGCTGCTCCAGATCTCACCTCGCAGTGTCGTCTAATGTAATCCCACTGCGGCCCTTGGATCCATGGGCATGCACAGTGCATATCCTCGCCTTTCACTCCCCTCCTTCCCTCTTCTTCAGACTGTGCGGCGTCACAGCCGTGGCATGCTATTAGGGATCAGCTGACGGCGCACAGTCTAAAGAAGGCGGAGGGAGAGGAGCGAGAGCCCGAGGTGAAGATATGCACTGCGCTTGCCCATGGATCCCAGGCTCGCAGTGTGATTCAATCAGAAGACACTGCGAGGCGGGTTCTCGGGCAGCGCGGGCGCACAGGCGCAGCCAGCCTGACACCAAATTATGTCAGAAGACAGGCAGCGCAAATTGGCCATGGCCAAGGGATAACAGAACAGCGCAGGCTCCGTGACAGCTTAAAACAACGCTGAGGAGGCAGCGCATGGCACCAAGGAGGTAGGAATGACGGCTGTGCTGCGTCACATTATGAAGGAAAGTCCCAGCTCCGGGACGGTATAACGGTATCAGTGAACACATTTTATAAGTGTTAAGTTCTGCGTGTGCAAGGAGCTAAACTAAAAGAGCTACCTTTTCCTTGTGCAACATTACTGCTGCACAAGATGGCTCTTTCAGTAACAAACGCAGGGGGGGGGACAGGTTCCCTTACATTTCGGTTGTTGTGCCAGCGTGGCGGTCGCAGGACATATTGCCGGCTACACAGCTGAGGATCAGCTGACGTTACTGAAACCCAATAACACTGGGTCGTATGTTTTGACTGTGCAGCCTGCACTTCTGAGCCGCAACTGGCGGTGTTGGAGCCCAGGAATAGCCGTTCAGGTAGTAGAAAGATGAACACATCAGGAGACCTGGATGACACCCAATTACTTAATCAGGCAGAGGAGTGGCAAATTCCTGCGAGATCCAGGCCTGGTTCATTTTCAGGAAAGTAAGCCGGTCAACGTTATCGGAGGATAGTCGCATGCGACGGTCTGTTAGTACACCACCTGCGGCACTAAAGACACGTTCCGATAAGACACTAGCCGCAGGGCAAGCCAGCACCTCCAATGCATACTGGCTTAGCTCTGGCCATGTATCCAGCTTAGAGACCCAAAACTTGAATGGGGAAGAGCCGTCTGGGAGTACAGTAAGAGGGTAAGCCATGTAGTCTGTCACCATCTGACGGAACCGTTGCCTCCTGCTAACTGGAGCCGCCGGTGATGGTGTAGACATTTGGGGCGGGCACACAAAAGTTTGCCACATTTGTGCCATACTGGGCTTGCCTTGGGCAGAGGCACTGCTTCTGCTCCCTCTTTGTGCAGAGCCTCCCCCACTGCCTCAAAGCACTGAGCTGCTTTGTAAAGCACTAGCAGCACTCCTTTCAGTTGGACTGGAGAAGATGATGGAATTCACCAGTGTGTCGTGGTACTCCCGCATTTTACGCTCCCGGGTCAACGCTGGGATGAGGTTTTGGACGTTGTCCCGGTAGCGAGGATCGAGGAGGGTGAACACCCAATAATCAGGCATGTTGAGAATGTGGTCGATGCAGCGGTCGTTTCTCAGGCACTGCAGCATGAAATCACCATGTGCTGCAGACTGCCAACTGGCCCAGAAACGCTGTCCCCTGCTTGAGACATGATCTCTGTCCGCTCGTCATCACCCCACCCTCGCTGTACACACTGACCACTGGACAATTGTCTCACTCCCTCCTCTGGACGGAGCTCTTCCTCCTCCATTGACTCCTCCTCATCCTCCTCACAAAGTGGCCCCTGCGTACCCCTTTGTGAGGAACCATGTGGCGCTGACTCTCCAGAAGCTGATGGAAAAGGTGACTCCTCATCCTCCACCTCTTCCACAACATCATCCCTTAACGCTTGCAAAGTTTGCTGAAGCAGGCAGATAAGGGGGACAGTCATGCTGACTAGTGCATCATCTGCACTTGCCATCCGCGTGGAATAATCGAAAGGACACAAAACCTGGCAGACGTCCTTCATAGTGGCCCACTCTGTGGTTGTGAAGTCTGATCGGCGCTGACTGCGACTTTTTAGCGCCTGATGCAGCTGGTACTCCATTACTGCTTGCTGCTGCTCACACAACCGCTCCAACATATGTAACGTGGAATTCCACCTGGTAGGGAGGTCACATATGATGCCGTTTTCCGGAAGGCGGAATTGGCGCTGCAGAGCAGCAATGCGGGATCTTGCCAAGCTGGAATGCCGCAAGTGAGCACACTCTAGGCGGACCTTGTGCAGCAGTGCAGCAAGATCCGGATAGTCCCTCAGAAAACTCTGCACAACCAAATTGAGCACATGTGCCAGACATGGGATGTGAGTGAGGTTGCCAAGGGCCAAAGCTGCCACCAGATTTCGGCCATTGTCACACACTACCATGCCTGGCTGGAGATTCGCTGGCACAAACCACACATCGCTCTCCTGCTTGATGGCATTCCAGAGCTCCTGCGCTGTGTGGCTTCGATTCCCCAATGAAACTAGTTTCAAGACGGCCTGCTGACGTTTGGCCACGGCTGTGCTCATGTCGGTCATAGGTAAACATTCACGGGTCCATGTGGAGGTGGACTGTGACGGCTCCTGCAGCGATGATTCTGAGGAACTTGTGTATGAGGAGGAATCAATGCGTACAGACTGGATTCCTGCAATCCTTGGAGTGGGCAGGACACGTCCTGCGCCACTCGCACGATCTGTACCGGGCTCAACAACATTAACCCAATGGGCAGTGAGGGAAATGTATCGCCCCTGTCCATGTTGACTGGTCCACGCATCGGTGGTGAGGTGGACCTTGCTACTGACGGCGTTCAGTAGCGCATGTTTTATTTGTCCCTCCACATGCTTATGCAGGGCAGGGACAGCTTGCCTGCTGAAGTAAAAGCGGCTGGGCACCTTGTACTGTGGGACTGCCAATGCCATCAAGTCACGGAAGCTGTCAGTCTCCACCAGCCTGAATGAGAGCATTTCCAGGGACAGAAGTTTGGCAATGCCTGCATTCAGAGCCTGTGCTCGGGGGTGGTTGGCCAAGAATGCCCGCCTTTTCTCCCATGCCTGTACTACCGATGGCTATAGAGTAGACTTGGAGTGTGAGGATGACTGGGAATGTGGTGCTGTGGGTGGAATTACACTAGGTCTCTGGACAACAGTGCCAGAGGTTCTTCCATGGCGATCCAGGGAGGACGCCAAACCAGCTGTGCGTGAGCTGGAGGAAGAGGCAACACGAGCTGAAGAGGTGGTAGCTGCCGCTGTTGGTTGGCCTAGGTCTTCAGTGTGTTTTTGGAACTCCACCGCGTGCCTGGTCCGCACATGTTTCCACATATTTGTGGTATTGAGGTTGCTGACACTTTTACCTCTTTTGACTTTCTGATGACACAGCTTGCATTTGACAAAACAAATGTCATCTGCAACTGTGTCAAAAAAGGACCAGGCACTGCAAGTCTTGGGAGCGCCCTTTTTGGCTTTTGAAAGAGACAGGCTCCTAACGGGTGCCAAAGTGGAGGCTACAGGCTCCGCAGTCTTCCCCCTCCCTCTCCCTCTTTGGCCCGTTAGGGGAATCTCTTCCTCTGAGCTGCTCCCACCACCTTCCTGTTCCTCTGCCACCAACTGCTCCTCCTGGGTAGTCTCGGCAGCACAGTACGCACCAGAAAGCGGCACCTGAGTTTCATCATCAGATGCATACTGCGCTGTGGTCACCGCAGGCACTGACCCACCCGCCTCTTCAGAGTCAGAGAGACAAAGCTGTTGGGCATCACTGCACACTGCCTCTTCTTCCATTTCTCCAATACTGCTTGGCTGGCCCCCTGTTTCCAAGCCAAGAGATTCAGAAAACAGAAGTAGAGACGGCTCCTGTCCTGGGCTCTCTGACTGCCTGGCCAATTTGGCAGGTGGTGAAGAGACAGATGGCTGCTCTCCAGTGGTCTGTGCCTGAGAGGATGTGGCACTAATTGAAGTCGATGCCGATGCGTTAGCTGCCATCCATCCGACAACGGCTTCAATTTGATCTTCACGCAGCAGCGGTGCACGGCGCTCTCCGACAAAGCTGCGCATGAAGGACTGTTCCCTGCTGAAACTGAGTGATGACGAGTCACCGGTGCCCGCAGCAGGCACAGAATCATCACGTCCTCTCCCTGCTTCTCTCCCTGCTCCGCGCCCACGCGCCTTACTCCCTGCCCTCTTCATCTTGGTTGACAGATAAAGATAAGCAGAAAAGTACTAAGGCCTTAGTGTGCTTATTCCTGAAATGCTCCTCCTAACAGGTGTAAGAAACACTAATGTTGTAAAGTGTGGACTAGACTTTATTATTTATAAAATGTGGCCTACACAAGTGTTAAGTGGTGTTTGGTGAACTTTACTTTTTTTTTCTGCAGATCGGGCTACAGAGCGACTTTAACTCACACAGGCTGCACTGTTTGAAAAAAAGGACAAGTTATTCAACTGTATGAGGCAGTGACGAACCCTGAGCTGAATACAACGGGCTGTGGCTGCACACAGACTACAGGGCGAGCTGCGCTCACACGGAGACCATACAGACAGCCGTAAACGGCACTGCAAGGCCCAAAAACCCTCCTCTAGGTTATCCTATGTAGTGTTTTTCCACTATTTAGCTGGAGACGGTTGGAAAGACACTAATAGGAATTTTTAAAAAAAAATTTTCAACAGGCTGCACTATTTGAAAAAAAGGACAAGTTATTCAACGGTATGAGGCAGTGACGAACCCTGAGCTGAATACAACGGGCTGTGGCTGCACACAGACTACAGGGCGAGCTGCGCTCACACGGAGACTGTGCAGACAGCCGTAAACGGCGCTGCAAGGCCCAAAAACCCCCTCTAGGTTATCCTATGTAGTGTTTTTCCACTATTTAGCTGGAGACAGGTGGAAAAACACTAATAGGAAATTTGAGAAAAAATGTGCAGCAGGCTGCACTATGAGCAAAAAAGGACAATGGATAGAACTGTGTGAGGCAGTGTGAACCCCCCTGAGCTGAATACAACCGGGTATATGGCTGCACACAGACTACAGAGTAAGCTGCACACACACACACACACACACACACACACAGAGACCTTACAGAACGCTGTTAAAACAGCGCTGCAAGGCAAGAGCAAGGTGAACAGTGAACAATACACAGCGTTTTGCTAAATTAGCCTTGGGAAAGCAAAATAAAGCAACTAGCTATCTCAACTGGCCCTCAGTTAGAACACAGCGTCATGTCCCTAACTGAAATCACAGCAGAGTGAGCGCAAAATGGCGGCAGCGTTTTTTATAGTGCAGAGTGACATCATTTCAGCAGCCAATCACAGCCTTGCCAATACTTACATGCCCACCATGCTAAACAGGATGTGCCCACACTTCCATTCATTCCTCATTGGCTGCTGCGTGCAGTTTGAATTCTGGGAACTTCCGATTCCGGTATCCGATACGCGGGAAGTATCGGCCGATACCCGATACTTGCGGTATCGGAATGCTCAACACTATTGGTAACACATTATGTCTTAAAGGTTTAAAATCCTGCAGTGCCTGCAAAGTCCCCCTGGTCAAGAAAGCACATGAGCAGGCCCGTCTGAAGTTTGCCAATGCACACCTGAATGATTTTGGGAGTGATTTGTGGTCAGATGAGGCAATAATTGAGGTCGCCATGTTTGGAGGAAGAGAAATGCTGCCTATGACCCAAAGAATACTGTCTCCACTGTCAAGGGTAGAGGTGGACATTATGTTTTGGGGTTGTTTCTCTGCTAAGGGCACAGGACTGCTTCAACGCATCAATGGGAGAATGGATGGAGCCATGTACCATAAAATCCTGAGTGACAATCAGCTTCCCTCCGCCAGGATATTAAACATGGGTAGTGGCTGGGTGTTCCAGCAAGACAATGACACAAAACATACAGCCAAGGCAACATACGAGTGGCTCAAGAGAAGCATATTAAAGTCATGGAGTGGCCTAGCCAGTCTCCAGACCTTAATGCCATAGAAAACTTATGGAGGAAGTTGAAGCTCTGAGTTGCCAAAAGACAGCCTCAAAATCTTAATGATTTAGAGATGATCTGCATAGAGGAGTGGACCAAAATTCCTCCTGACATGTGCGCAAACCTCATTATCAACTACAAAAAAAGTCTGACTGCTGTGTTTGCCAACAAGGCTTTTGCCACCAAGTATTAAGTCTTGTTTGCCAGTAGGATCAAATACTTATTTCTCCCTTCAAAATGCAAATAAATCTATATGATTTATACAATGTGATTTTCTGGATTTTATCTTTGATATTCTATCTCTCAATGTTAAAGTTAACCTATCCTTAAACTTATATACTGTTCATGTTTTTGTCAGTGGGCAATCTTACAAACTTATCAAGTGATCAAATGCTTATTTCACCCACTATATATACACACAGCAAATAATGTGACCAATTCATAGTTAAAGTACTGGAGGGAAGCAATGTTACACTATGGGTGTTATCTTCAGTGATAACAATCTAGTACATTCCTCCAGGACACAAAAGAGAATGGTAAAACCAAAAACACTCAGTTTGAAAAAATGTTTGCAGTAATCCGCAAGTGCTAGTAAAAGATGTAAATAACAGGGTATTTGGTTGATACGTTTTTTGCAAAAAATGTATACTAAGCTGCTCTACCAATCTTCACGGTATACCCATATCAGAGCAGTCCTAACTAATCTATGCAATCCCTATCTGATGTATTTAAAAACCTGATCATCTGTATATTACCTGTGTGAACAGGGTTCAGAGAGGAAAAATCCATGTGTGCATACAGGGCAGAACAGCTTTTGTGCAGCTAGCCCAAGAGGAGTGGTGGAACTCCCCAGTCTTGTAGACACAAGAGAACAATCATGGAAACAGGAACACATGGGCTACTTGCACAGTGAACAAGTCTGTAAGAACATGTTCACACACCACCAAGAAACCTGAAGACACAAAAGAGAATGGTAAAACCAAAAACACTCAGTTTGAAAAAATGTTTGCAGTAATCCGCAAGTGCTAGTAAAAGATGTAAATAACAGGGTATTTGGTTGATACGTTTTTTGCAAAAAATGTATACTAAGCTGCTCTACCAATCTTCACGGTATACCCATATCAGAGCAGTCCTAACTAATGTATGCAATCCCTATCTGATGTATTTAAAAACCTGATCATCTGTATATTACCTGTGTGAACAGGGTTCAGAGAGGAAAAATCCATGTGTGCATACAGGGCAGAACAGCTTTTGTGCAGCTAGCCCAAGAGGAGTGGTGGAACTCCCCAGTCTTGTAGACACAAGAGAACAATCATGGAAACAGGAACACATGGGCTACTTGCACAGTGAACAAGTCTGTAAGAACATGTTCACACACCACCAAGAAACCTGAAGACACAAAAGAGAATGGTAAAACCAAAAACACTCAGTTTGAAAAAATGTTTGCAGTAATCCGCAAGTGCTAGTAAAAGATGTAAATAACAGGGTATTTGGTTGATACGTTTTTTGCAAAAAATGTATACTAAGCTGCTCTACCAATCTTCACGGTATACCCATATCAGAGCAGTCCTAACTAATGTATGCAATCCCTATCTGATGTATTTAAAAACCTGATCATCTGTATATTACCTGTGTGAACAGGGTTCAGAGAGGAAAAATCCATGTGTGCATACAGGGCAGAACAGCTTTTGTGCAGCTAGCCCAAGAGGAGTGGTGGAACTCCCCAGTCTTGTAGACACAAGAGAACAAACATGGAAACAGGAACACATGGGCTACTTGCACAGTGAACAAGTCTGTAAGAACATGTTCACACACCACCAAGAAACCTGAAGACACAAAAGAGAATGGTAAAACCAAAAACACTCAGTTTGAAAAAATGTTTGCAGTAATCCGCAAGTGCTAGTAAAAGATGTAAATAACAGGGTATTTGGTTGATACGTTTTTTGCAAAAAATGTATACTAAGCTGCTCTACCAATCTTCACGGTATACCCATATCAGAGCAGTCCTAACTAATGTATGCAATCCCTATCTGATGTATTTAAAAACCTGATCATCTGTATATTACCTGTGTGAACAGGGTTCAGAGAGGAAAAATCCATGTGTGCATACAGGGCAGAACAGCTTTTGTGCAGCTAGCCCAAGAGGAGTGGTGGAACTCCCCAGTCTTGTAGACACAAGAGAACAATCATGGAAACAGGAACACATGGGCTACTTGCACAGTGAACAAGTCTGTAAGAACATGTTCACACACCACCAAGAAACCTGAAGACACAAAAGAGAATGGTAAAACCAAAAACACTCAGTTTGAAAAAATGTTTGCAGTAATCCGCAAGTGCTAGTAAAAGATGTAAATAACAGGGTATTTGGTTGATACGTTTTTTGCAAAAAATGTATACTAAGCTGCTCTACCAATCTTCACGGTATACCCATATCAGAGCAGTCCTAACTAATGTATGCAATCCCTATCTGATGTATTTAAAAACCTGATCATCTGTATATTACCTGTGTGAACAGGGTTCAGAGAGGAAAAATCCATGTGTGCATACAGGGCAGAACAGCTTTTGTGCAGCTAGCCCAAGAGGAGTGGTGGAACTCCCCAGTCTTGTAGACACAAGAGAACAATCATGGAAACAGGAACACATGGGCTACTTGCACAGTGAACAAGTCTGTAAGAACATGTTCACACACCACCAAGAAACCTGAAGACACAAAAGAGAATGGTAAAACCAAAAACACTCAGTTTGAAAAAATGTTTGCAGTAATCTGCAGACTGCTCTGATATGGGTATACCGTGAAGATTGGTAGAGCAGCTTAGTATACATTTTTTGCAAAAAACGTATCAACCAAATACCCTGTTATTTACATCTTTTACTAGCACTTGCGGATTACTGCAAACATTTTTTCAAACTGAGTGTTTTTGGTTTTACCATTCTCTTTTGTGTCTTCAGGTTTCTTGGTGGTGTGTGAACATGTTCTTACAGACTTGTTCACTGTGCAAGTAGCCCATGTGTTCCTGTTTCCATGATTGTTCTCTTGTGTCTACAAGACTGGGGAGTTCCACCACTCCTCTTGGGCTAGCTGCACAAAAGCTGTTCTGCCCTGTATGCACACATGGATTTTTCCTCTCTGAACCCTGTTCACACAGGTAATATACAGATGATCAGGTTTTTAAATACATCAGATAGGGATTGCATACATTAGTTAGGACTGCTCTGATATGGGTATACCGTGAAGATTGGTAGAGCAGCTTAGTATACATTTTTTGCAAAAAACGTATCAACCAAATACCCTGTTATTTACATCTTTTACTAGCACTTGCGGATTGCTGCAAACATTTTTTCAAACTGAGTGTTTTTGGTTTTACCATTCTCTTTTGTGTCTTCAGGTTTCTTGGTGGTGTGTGAACATGTTCTTACAGACTTGTTCACTGTGCAAGTAGCCCATGTGTTCCTGTTTACATTCCTCCAGGACACTAGTGCCGAAAGGGGTTAATCAACCATGTTTAGTGCTAGTTCAATTAACCAACTGTAGAGTGGGAGGAGTCCAGAGGATAAATATCCAGTCTTCTAGAGCATTCAGAAGAGGTGGGCCCAAAGGTATAAAGCTCTGGAGTTGTATTTTTCATGTTAAAAAAGCTGAACATTTTGTTGTGTGTTCCTGAGGCAGTGGATTTCCGTAACAACAAGGACTGTGTCGGGTTTATTTTTTGCTAATGTTTCACTGGTTTGTAGACTACTTTTAATAAACAAGTGGAAGATTTAAAGATACAGTGTTCCTGTCTCTACCTCTTTGTGAAGCCAAGTGAGGCGATCTACCACTTTTGGTGGTAGTAGTGAAGTTTTTGAAAGGGTCACCGATAGGGAGAAATTTCCCCAATAGCAGTGGATGGAAGTCCTGGTAACATACTTAACAGGGGAGCCATAAAAGAACTACTATGATTTGGCTTTACAGGACGCCAAATAATATGCAAAATTGAAAACAGAAATTTTGGCGCTCTTGATATTGACAATATCAGGGCACAACGGGTCTGCCGCTGGGCATTTTACTGTGACAAAATTCCCTACTCCCAAAAGTTTGATCTGCTGCACCTCATCCAAAAGTGGTTGCAGCCTGAGTCCTCTACACCAGAGCAGATGGTGGAGCAAGTTGTGATGAACCTGTTTGTGCACTCCCTTCCAAGCCCAATACAGACTTGGGTACCCAGGGAAATCTTCAAAACACTGATTACTTGGTTGGCCTGATTGAATGGTATCAGGAGGTCAATGGGTCCTTGTGGAGGCAACCCACTCCATACTGGGGGTGGAAGATGTCCAAAGTCCAACGGGGTGGTGGAAGTTATATCAAGGGCCTCATTGCGGGATGTCATTTGCAGAAGATGTCACAGTCCAGGTCATATAGCTGCTCATTATCCCCTGACCACTGAGCAAATGGACAGTAGCATGGGACACCGGTGTTCATTCTACTCATATCCAGTTATCTGTGTGGACTGTCAACCCGGCGAGGGTCCCTGAGCTTGTCCTGTAAAAGTGACTGGTCTGGAACTGACTGGACTACTAGACTAAGGAAGTTTGGTGACCCTCATGAGGACCACACTCCCTCTAAAATTGATCCCTAGGAAGAAGGTGGGCATTGAATTCACGAGGATGCTAAATTCAATCTAATTTGCTGATTTGCTATACACAGTAATGCAGATGCCATCTTCCAAATTCCCTGTTTGGTATCCGAAGGTGCCAAACTCCCCAGATTTGGGCGGGGGGAATATGTGACAGGGTCACTGACATCCTATGTGAGGGGAGATGTGTGTCGCGAAGGTTGTTATCCTGCTTGATGTGAAACCCGTTAGCTTCCCTCCAGCATTATATGAGCCAAGAGTTAATCAGCAGTTACCAGGGTCTGGGACTTATTGTGTGTTGGTGTAAGAGATGGGTGGGATGCCTACTCACTATATCTCCACCCCAAGAGTGTGGTTGGAGGGAGTAAAATGTCCAGCTACTCTTTTTTTGTGTATGATGTGTTTGGAGAAAGGAAGTCTCCAGGTTCTACCTCTGGTGGGGCCATACTGGAAAAGACTTTTGTCATGAACTGGGGTTGTTTGGTTGCCCTCAGTTCTTTTCTGAAAGGGAATTTATTTATATACCACTTCCCAGTTCCAGGTTGGAACTCGCAGCTCTCTGGCGCCCCCTTACTCTCAGGTCAGTCAGGGAACTGCACCTAGGATAATTAGTCACCAGAAAGGATGCCTGCTATGTACTCGCTATTGGGCACACACTGCAGTGAGGGTGATATAATTTTTTCCAGTCGCAGCCGAGCAATACACTATAAAAACCCTGTTATGTCATTGCCAGCATTAGGCTAGTTTCACATTTGCGTTAAAAAACGCAGCATTTTTAACGCAAACACATGTGGTGCAAAAAACGCATGTAAATGCGTTCAAAGGCTGCGTTTTTTTAGACCCTAACCCTAGGGATCCTAACCCTAACTCTAACCCTAACCCTAGGGATCCTAACCCTAACCCTAACCCTAATCCTAACCCTAGGTTTCCTAACCCTAACCCTAACCCTAGGGATCCTAACCCTAACCCTAACCCTAACACTAGGGATCCTAACCCTAACCTTAACCCTAATCCTAACCCTAGGTTTCCTAACCCTAACCCTAGGGATCCTAACCCTAACCCTAACCCTTAGGTTTAGGGTTAGGGTTAGGATCCCTAGGGTTAGGGTTAGAAAACGCGGCAAAACGCATGCAAAAAAACGCATGCGTTTTTAATGTTAAGTATAAAAAAAACTGCATGCTTTTTGTGCGCTAAAACGTAGCGGCAAAAAACGCAAATGTGAAACCAGCCTTACCCACTAGCGCAGGACACTTCACTCGCCACCAGCTCCTATTTCTTAATTAATAACAGGTCTGGAGCCAACCCAATTAGTAACGTAATTTACTTCAGACAATGTTAAAGTACGTTATAGAGCAAGGAGAAACAAAGCTAGTAATTTTACATATTTTACTCCAAAATGTAGGCAGTGTTTATAAAAGTATAAAAAGATATTATAAAATGAGACAAGTATCGTATGTACAGACATTTGGAAAAATAAAAGGGATTAAAGATGAAAATAAACTTACAGTTCTCTCATATCATAGCCACCATGCGGCTGGAGGGAGGGGAGCATTTGTCCAAATGCATCACAGAGTGTCTGTCAGCTAGTTCCCTGGACAAAGACTAGTGCAAAATGAGGTCTCCCTGTCTTATACCTGTGCCCAAAACCAAGGCACTTCCCCTGTGGTGACCTCATTGGTTGGCTGAATACTCCCCTTTTTCAAAGTTATGGAAAACCATCTCAAGACATATCTCGCTGTATGAACCGACACAATTATCATTATGCTAATTGTGACATGGGGATTCATTTAAGTGTAAACACAAAGTGAATACATGACCTGCTTACAGAGAAATCCATTCCTTGAGTTTCACTGGGTTTGAATCCTAAAGATTTCAGTGAGTTATAGATCTCTCAATGGACATCCGGAATATGTAACTTTTATATCTCTACACTAATCGGTACCATTATATGTAACTTTTCAAGAACAAAAAGTCCCCATGTGGTTTTAAAGCTGCCCTACCAGTTGTAGCTGATATCAGGCGGGAGGGGGGATGAGGTGTTTAGAATTACACAGAGCTGACAGGCAGAGTGAAGAGAGGGGGCAGAAAGCCCACAGCCCCATGTCACTTACAAAGGCAGCTGCCCTGAATGTGTGTGTATATTCATGACAACTTTTGTATGAACTTTTTTTATTTTCATTTGTGCCAGAAAGGCTGTTTTGTGTTACTATTTTGTCTTGATGGGTTATGAAGCAGTAATCAACCCAGAGACTTTAACATTAAGAGCTCCTGTGCCTACCTCGGGGAGCAGCTGAGTGAGCCAACCTACCACAGCAGGTAAACCAAAAGCCATATAGAATCACCAAAGCCCAGGTGATTTCAAAGGAGGTGGCTAAATTTGATGTGTATCCGATGCCCCACGTCAATGAACTCAGGTAGGATCAGCCAGATATATCACAACCCTGGACCTAACAAAAATTTACTGGAAAATCCTCTTTTCTCAAAGTGCAAAGGATAAGATGGCCCCTTCTACACTTTACGGTTGCTTCCAGCATACTTGAAGGCCGTTTGGGCTTCAATGAGCTGCAGCAACCTTCGAGACGACCATGGACAAGATCTCAGGCTCTCACCAAAAGTACACTGCTGCTTACCTTGATGATATTGTGATATTAAGCCCAGATTAGGGAATCATCTGCAGAAGGCCCAGGCTGTGCTGAATGTGCTGAGGAAGGAGGGGTTACCATAAACCCAAAAATGTTTACCATGGGGAAAAAGAAGGGAAAATACTTGAGAAACATCACGGAAGAGTACAATTGGAAGAAGAGGATAGTACTTCAGAAATTATGTGCACATTTCACTATATACACAAAAATCATACAAAATGTTTATTTTAATCAATAAAAGACATACATATAAAAATAATTAAAACCATAAAATGGTCCAACTAACATTGCTCATGACAATGTAATATGCATATAATGCGCACTAATATGCCAACCGAGGCAGGTCTGTACATAACTCAGAGGTTAGGGACAAAACTGTATAATATATCGCTCCCTGATTACAAAAACTCTAAACCATGTGTGAATGATCACCAGTAGGGTTGAGCGAAACGGGTCGTTCATTTTCAAAAGTCGCCGACTTATGGCAAAGTCGGGTTTCATGAAACCCGATCCGACCCCTGTGCGGGGTCGGCCATGCGGTACGCGACTTTCGCGCCAAAGTTGCGTTTCAATGACGCGAAAAGCGCCATTTCTCAGCCAATGAAGGTAAACGCAGAGTGTGGGCAGCGTGATGACATAGGTCCTGGTCCCCACCATCTTAGAGAAGGGCATTGCAGTGATTGGCTTGCTTTCTGCTGTGCCACAGGGGCTATAAAGGGGCGTTCCCGCCGACCGCCATCTTACTGCTGCTGATCTGAGCTTAGGGAGAGGTTGCTGCTGCTTCGTCAGAAGCAGGGATAGCGTTAGGCAGGGTCCATTAACCACCAAACCGCTTGTGCTGTAGCGATTTCCACTGCCCAACACCACCTTCGGTGTGCAGGGACAGTGGAAGCTACATTTTTTTTTTTCCCCTCAGCGCTGTAGCTCATTGATCTGCCCTAGAAGGCTCCCTGATAGCTGCATTGCTGTGTGTACGCCGCTGTGCAAACCAACTGCTTTTTTCAAAACACAAATCCTCTTGTTCCTTCCTTTCTGCACAGCTATCTTTTTTGTTTGTCCACACTTTTTATTTAATTTGTGCATCAGTCCACTCCTTATTGCTGCCTGCCATACCTGGCTGAGATTACTGCAGGGAGATAGTAATTGTTGGACACTCCCTGTTTTTTTTTTTTGTGGGAGATTAAGATTGGCATTTCTGCTAGAGTGCCATCCCTGTGTGTGCCATCTCTCACTCAGTGGGCCATAGAAAGCCTATTTATTTTTTTGCTTGATTTGGGTTATAAAATCTACCTGAAAAAATCACTACATCAATCAGTGGGAGAAAAATATTGGCCTCAGGGCTTGTGTGCCACTCTTGACTCCTGTGTGTGCCATCTCTCATTCAGTGGGCCATAGAAAGCCTATTGATTTTTTTGCTTGATTTGGGTTCTAAAATCTACCTGAAAAAATCACTACATCAATCAGTGGGAGAAAAATATTGGCCTCAGGGCTTGTGTGCCACTCCTGACTCCTGTGTGCATCATCACTCACTCAGTGGGCCATAGAAAGCCTATTTTTTTTTTTTTGCTTTATTTGGGTTCTAAATTCTATCTGAAAAAATCAATAAATCAATCAGTGGGAGATTAATATTGGCCTTTGGGCTTGTGTGCCAGTCCTGAGCCTGCCATCTCTCTCACAAATAGTGGGCCATAGAAAGCCTATTTATTTTTTTGGTTGATTTGGGTTCTAAATTCTACCTGAAAAAATCAATAAATCAATCAGTGGGAGATAAATATTGGCCTCTGGTCTTGTGTGCCACTCCTGACTCCTGTGTGCGTCATCTCTCACTCAGTGGGCCATAGAAAGCCTATTTTTTGTTTTATTTGTTTTATAAATTCTAACTGAAAAAAAAAAGGGAGATTAATATTGGCCTTTGGGCTTGTGTGCCAGTCCTAAGCGTGCCATCTCTCTCTCTCTCAGATAGTGGGCCATAGAAAGCCTATTTATTATTTTTTTTATTGGGTTTATAAATTTTCCCTGAGAAAAAAAAAAAGTGGGAGATTAATATTGGCCTCTGGGCTTGTGTGCCAGTCCTGAGCATGCCATCTCTCTCACAAATAGTGGGCCATAGAAAGCCTATTTATTTTTTTGGTTGATTTGGGTTCTAAATTTTACCTGAAAAAATCAATAAATCAATCAGTGGGAGATAAATATTGGCCTCTGGGCTTGTGTGCCACTCCTGACTCCTGTGTGCGTCATCTCTCACTCAGTGGGCCATAGAAAGCTTATTTTTTCTTTTATTTGTTTTCTAAATTCTCCCTGAAAAAATCATTTTATTTTATTTGGTTTCTAAATTCTTCCTGAAAAAATCATTTTTTTTTATTATTTTTTTTTCTAAAGTCTCCCTGGAAAAAAAAAAAAATCAAATCAGTGGGAGATTAATATTGCCCTTTCTGCTTGTGTGCAAGTCTTGACTCCTGGGTGTGCCATCTCTCTCTCTCTCCAATTGTGGGCCATAGAAAGCCTATTATTTTTTTAGCTTGATTTGGGTTCCAAAATCTACCTGAAAAAATCACTACATCAATCAGTGGGAGATAAATATTGGCCTCTGGGCTTGTGTGCCACTCCTGACTCCTGTGTGCGTCATCTCTCACTCAGTGGGCCATAGAAAGCCTTTTTTTGTTTTATTTGTTTTCTAAATTCTCCCTGAAAAAATCATTTTATTTTATTTGGTTTCTAAATTCTTCCTGAAAAAATCATTTTATTCTATTATTTTTTTTTCCTAAAGTCTCCCTGAAAAAAAAAAAAAAATCAAATCAGTGGGAGATTAATATTTACATTTGTGTTGTGAATTCTGTGGCTGAGTTCACTTCTGTGGTCACAAGTGGTATTGCAGTCTCTGGGCTTCCTCCCTCAGGTGTTTTGGTGAGCTCGTTGGCTGCCTTGCTATTTAGCTCCACCTGAGTCTGTCTTCCTTGCTCCTTGTCTATGTTCCAGTGTTGGATCTGAGCTACTGCATCTTTCCTTGGGCCTGCTGCTCTGCTAGATAAGTGCTTCTAGTTTGTTTTCTGTTTTTTCTGTCCAGCTTGCTATTAACTTTTGCTGGAAGCTCTGAGAAGCAAAGGGGTGCACCGCCGTGCTGTTAGTTCGGCACGGTGGGTCTTTTTGCCCCTTTGCGTGGTTTTTGTTTTAGGGTTTTTTGTAGACTGCATAGTTCTCTTTGCTATCCTCGCTCTGTCTAGAATATCGGGCCTCACTTTGCTGAATATATTTCATTCCTACGTTTGTCTTTTCATCTTGCTAACAGTCATTATATGTGGGGGGCTGCCTATTCCTTTGGGGTATTTCTCTGAGGTAAGTCAGGCTTGTATTTCTATCTTCAGGCTAGTCAGCTCCTCAGGCAGTGCCGAGTTGCATAGGTAGTGATAGGCGCAATCCACTGCTGCTTATAGTTGTGTGAGGATAGATCAGGTACTGCAGTCTACAGAGATTCCACGTCTCAGAGCTCGTCCTATTGTTTTTGGTTATTGCCAGATCTCTGTATGTGCGCTGATTACTGCACGCTGTGTTGCCTGATTGCCAGCCATAACAGTACAAGGAGCCCCCCAATGATTCCCAATAGAGGGAAAAAAGAAATCCTGACATCATTTTTTTTTCTTAGCTCTGTCTTCAGTCTTTTTTTTCCCCTAGACATTAGAGTGCTTCAGGACACAGCTGTGGACATGGATATTCAGGCTCTGTGCTCCTCAATGGATAATCTCGTTGTAAATGTACAAAAGATTCAAGATACTATTGATCAGAAATCGATGCTAGAACCAAGAATTCCGATTCCTGATTTGTTTTTTGGTGACAGAACTAAGTTCCTGAGCTTCAGAAATAATTGTAAGCTATTTTTGGCCTTGAAACCTCATTCTTCTGGTAATCCTATTCAACAGGTTTTGATTATTATTTCTTTTTTGCGCGGCGACCCACAGGACTGGGCGTTTTCTCTTGCACCAGGAGATTCTGCATTGAGTAATGTTGATGCATTTTTCCAGGCGCTGGGATTGCTTTACGATGAGCCTAATTCAGTGGATCAGGCTGAGAAAAATCTGCTGGCTTTATGCCAGGGTCAGGATGATGTAGAAGTATATTGTCAGAAATTTAGGAAGTGGTCAGTACTCACTCTGTGGAATGAATCTGCACTAGCGGCTTTGTTCAGAAAGGGTCTCTCTGAAGCTCTTAAGGATGTAATGGTGGGATTTCCTATGCCTGCTGGTTTGAATGAGTCTATGTCCTTGGCCATTCAGATCGGTCGTCGCTTGCGCGAGCGTAAATCTGTGCACCATCTGGCGGTATTGTCTGAGAGTAAACCTGAGCCTATGCAGTGCGACAGGACTATGACTAAAGTAGAATGGCAAGAACACAGACGTCTGAACAGACTGTGTTTCTATTGTGGTGATTCTACTCATGCTATTTCTAATTGTCCTAAACGCACTAGGCGGTTCGATAGCTCTGCCGTTATTGGTACTGTACAGTCCAAATTCCTTTTGTCCATTACCTTAATGTGCTCTTTGTCATCGTATTCTGTCATGGCGTTTGTGGATTCAGGCGCTGCCCTGAATCTGATGGATTTGGATTATGCTAAACGTTGTGGATTTTTCTTGGAGCCTTTGCGGTGTCCTATTCCGTTGAGAGGAATTGATGCTACACCTTTGGCCAAGAATAAGCCTCAGTACTGGGCCCAGCTGACCATGTGCATGGCTCCTGCACATCAGGAAGTTATTCGCTTTCTGGTACTGCATAATTTGCATGATGTGGTCGTGTTGGGGTTGCCATGGCTACAAACCCATAATCCAGTATTGGATTGGAACTCTATGTCGGTAACCAGCTGGGGTTGTCAGGGAGTACATGGTGATGTTCCATTTTTGTCTATTTCGTCATCCATTCCTTCTGACATCCCAGAGTTCTTGTCGGACTTTCAGGATGTATTTGAAGAGTCCAAGTCTGATGCCCTACCTCCGCATAGGAATTGTGATTGTGCTATCGATTTGATTCCTGGTAGTAAATTCCCTAAGGGTCGTTTATTTAATTTGTCCGTACCTGAACACACCGCTATGCGCAGTTATGTGAAGGAGTCCCTGGAGAAGGGACATATTCGCCCATCGTCGTCACCATTGGGAGCAGGGTTCTTTTTTGTAGCCAAGAAGGATGGTTCGCTAAGACCGTGTATTGATTACCGCCTTCTTAATAAGATCACTGTTAAGTTTCAGTATCCCTTGCCATTGATTTCTGACTTGTTTGCTCGGATTAAGGGGGCTAGTTGGTTTACTAAGATTGATCTTCGTGGTGCGTATAATCTGGTGAGAATCAGGCAGGGAGATGAATGGAAAACGGCATTTAATACGCCCGAGGGTCATTTTGAGTATCTGGTGATGCCGTTCGGACTTGCCAATGCTCCATCTGTTTTTCAGTCTTTTATGCATGACATTTTCCGTGAGTATCTGGATAAATTCTTGATTGTTTACTTGGATGACATTTTGATCTTCTCAGATGATTGGGAGTCTCATGTGAAGCAAGTCGGAATGGTTTTCCAGGTACTGCGTGCTAATTCCTTGTTCGTGAAGGGATCAAAGTGTCTCTTCGGTGTGCAGAAAGTTTCATTTTTGGGGTTCATCTTTTCCCCTTCTACTATCGAGATGGATCCGGTTAAGGTTCAGGCCATCCAGGATTGGACTCAGCCGACATCTCTAAAAAGTCTGCAGAAATTCCTGGGCTTTGCTAATTTTTATCGTCGCTTCATCTGTAATTTTTCTAGCATTGCCAGACCATTGACCGATTTGACCAAGAAGGGTGCTGATTTGGTTAATTGGTCTTCTGCTGCCGTGGAAGCTTTTCAGGAGTTGAAGCGTCGTTTTTGCTGTGCCCCTGTGTTGTGTCAACCTGATGTTTCTCTTCCGTTCCAGGTCGAGGTTGATGCTTCTGAGATTGGTGCAGGGGCGGTTTTGTCACAGAGAGGTTCTGGTTGCTCAGTGTTCAAACCATGTGCTTTCTTTTCCAGGAAATTTTCTGCTGCTGAGCGTAATTATGATGTGGGCAACCGAGAGTTGCTGGCCATGAAGTGGGCATTCGAGGAGTGGCGTCATTGGCTTGAGGGTGCTAAGCATCGCGTGGTGGTTTTGACTGATCATAAGAACCTTACTTATCTTGAGTCTGCCAAGCGTTTGAATCCTAGACAGGCCCGTTGGTCGTTATTTTTTGCTCGTTTTGATTTTGTGATTTCATACCTTCCGGGCTCTAAAAATGTGAAGGCGGATGCTCTGTCTAGGAGTTTTGTGCCCGACTCTCCGGGGTTATCTGAGCCGGCGAGTATCCTCAAGGAAGGAGTCATTGTGTCTGCCATCTCCCCTGATTTGCGGAGAGTGTTGCAGAAATTTCAGGCTAATAAACCTGATCGTTGTCCGGCCGAGAAACTGTTCGTCCCTGATAGGTGGACTAGTAAAGTTATCTCTGAACTTCATTGTTCGGTGCTGGCCAGTCATCCAGGAATCTTTGGTACCAGGGAGTTGGTTGCTAGATCCTTCTGGTGGCCATCTCTGTCACGGGATGTGCGTGCTTTTGTGCAGTCCTGTGGAATTTGTGCTAGGGCTAAACCCTGCTGTTCACGTGCCAGTGGGTTGCTTTTGCCCTTGCCGGTCCCGAAGAGGCCTTGGACACATATTTCGATGGATTTCATTTCTGACCTTCCCGTTTCTCAAAAAATGTCGGTCATTTGGGTGGTCTGTGATCGCTTTTCTAAAATGGTCCATCTGGTGCCCTTGGTTAAATTGCCTTCCTCCTCTGATTTGGTGCCTTTGTTCTTCCAGCATGTGGTTCGTTTACATGGCATTCCTGAGAATATTGTTTCTGACAGAGGTTCCCAGTTTGTCTCGAGGTTCTGGCGAGCCTTTTGTGGTAGGATGGGCATTGACCTATCTTTCTCCTCGGCCTTCCATCCTCAGACTAATGGCCAGACCGAACGAACCAATCAGACCTTGGAAACATATCTGAGATGTTTTGTTTCCGCTGACCAGGATGATTGGGTGTCATTTTTGCCGTTGGCTGAGTTCGCCCTTAATAATCGGGCCAGCTCGGCTACCTTGGTCTCTCCATTTTTCTGCAATTCTGGGTTCCATCCTCGTTTCTCTTCAGGACAGGTTGAGTCTTCGGACTGTCCTGGTGTGGATTCTGTGGTGGACAGGTTGCAGCAGATCTGGACTCAGGTAGTGGACAATTTGACCTTGTCCCAGGAGAAGGCTCAGCTTTTCGCTAATCGCAGACGCCGTGTGGGACCCCGACTTCGTGTTGGGGATCTGGTTTGGTTATCTTCTCGTCATATTCCTATGAAGGTTTCCTCTCCTAAATTTAAACCTCGTTTTATTGGTCCGTATAGGATTTCTGAGATTCTCAATCCGGTGTCTTTTCGTCTGACCCTCCCAGACTCCTTTTCCATACATAATGTATTCCATAGGTCGTTGTTGAGGAGATACATGGCACCCATGGTTCCATCTGTGGAGCCTCCTGCCCCTGTTTTGGTGGAGGGGGAATTGGAGTATATTGTGGAGAAGATTTTGGATTCTCGTGTCTCTAGACGGAAACTCCAGTATCTGGTCAAATGGAAGGGTTATGCTCAGGAAGATAATTCCTGGGTTTTTGCCTCTGATGTCCATGCCCCAGATCTTGTTCGTGCCTTTCATGTGGCTCATCCTGGTCGGCCTGGGGGTTCTGGTGAGGGTTCGGTGACCCCTCCTCAAGGGGGGGGTAGTGTTGTGAATTCTGTGGCTGAGTTCACTTCTGTGGTCACAAGTGGTATTGCAGTCTCTGGGCTTCCTCCCTCAGGTGTTTTGGTGAGCTCGTTGGCTGCCTTGCTATTTAGCTCCACCTGAGTCTGTCTTCCTTGCTCCTTGTCTATGTTCCAGTGTTGGATCTGAGCTACTGCATCTTTCCTTGGGCCTGCTGCTCTGCTAGATAAGTGCTTCTAGTTTGTTTTCTGTTTTTTCTGTCCAGCTTGCTATTAACTTTTGCTGGAAGCTCTGAGAAGCAAAGGGGTGCACCGCCGTGCTGTTAGTTCGGCACGGTGGGTCTTTTTGCCCCTTTGCGTGGTTTTCGTTTTAGGGTTTTTTGTAGACTGCATAGTTCTCTTTGCTATCCTCGCTCTGTCTAGAATATCGGGCCTCACTTTGCTGAATCTATTTCATTCCTACGTTTGTCTTTTCATCTTGCTAACAGTCATTATATGTGGGGGGCTGCCTATTCCTTTGGGGTATTTCTCTGAGGTAAGTCAGGCTTGTATTTCTATCTTCAGGCTAGTCAGCTCCTCAGGCAGTGCCGAGTTGCATAGGTAGTGATAGGCGCAATCCACTGCTGCTTATAGTTGTGTGAGGATAGATCAGGTACTGCAGTCTACAGAGATTCCACGTCTCAGAGCTCGTCCTATTGTTTTTTGTTATTGCCAGATCTCTGTATGTGCGCTGATTACTGCACGCTGTGTTGCCTGATTGCCAGCCATAACACATTTGTTCTTCAGTGACAGTCCTGCGTGTGTGGCATCTCTCTCATTTGTTGCCACCAACAACAAAGTGTGTAACATTGTGCCTGATTTTCGTTGTGGTCTAGTAAACCAAGAAGAAAAAGTATTACTGCACAGGAGCTGCACACCATCAAATAAGTAAATAACAAAAGATAAACATAGACTGATTTTATTCACGGATCAGGACATACAACATAAATAATAAAAACATAATTAAAAACATGAAAACAACATCATGAACACACAGGAAATGCATATAGTGACTCAGTATAATCAGCTAACCCAACAAGGACCGTTGGCTCATGGGGTGTTGCGCAAAAATCTATAGTGCCAGAAGGACAGTGCTGGAATAAAGCTCGTATGGCCGAAACCACAGACCAAAACGAGCAAAAAATAATAAATAATAAATAACAAACGCACAAAAACGTCCAGAACAAAAGGCAGCAACCAGCCAAAAAAGGACATATACAGGGCAGCCTATACAAAATGGTACAACTGAGACACAACGTGTAAGCAGGAGAAACCTCCCAAATGTATACCACCTGGTGACGTGATGCCCCACGCGTATCGCCCGGCGAACCGGGCTTCGTCAGGGGATGCATGTTGGCCCGTGCACCAGCCTTAAATAGTGTCTGCTAGATAGCAGATAAAGTTCCGGTGTGCACCGGCCAGCGCCGTAAAACCGGAAATGAGCGCTAACCATAATTAGGTGCTGACACCTGAGAGCCCAGCGCTAACATGCGCAGAAGGCTCGGGGGGGCGGGAGACACCAGCGGACACAAACCAAAGTGGGAGGTCCACGAAGTCCCGAGAATACAGCACGATCATGCCGAGGGCCCAGCGCTGACATGCGCAGAAGGACCGGGGATTTTCGTTGTGGTCTCACTCACCTGTAAAGGGGTAGCTAAATCATACTGAAGTTATAGCTCACCGTGTAAGTTGTGTGACAGCAACAAGTACCGTTAGTTTGGTTACGTTTTTAAAACAATGAGGAAGTCTGGTGGAAGAGGTCGTGGCCGGGGGCGTTCATTGTCAGCTGGTAATGAGGGTAGTGGTAGTGGTGGAGCATCAGCTGGTCGTGGGAAAAAAAATATTGCACCTAAGTCTGGAGCTGTGGAGCCAGGTTTGTCGTCTGGCTACACAAGGCCTCGAACGCTCCCTTTTCTGGGAGTAGGAAAACCGCTTTTAAAGCCGGAGCAGCAAGAGCAAGTTTTGGCTTATCTTGCTGACTCAGCCTCTAGCTCTTTTGCCTCCTCTCGTGAAACTGGTAAATGTCAAAGCAGCGCGTCGTTAGTGGATGTTCACGGTCAGGGACAAGTCGCTTCCTTGTCCTCTTCAGCAAAAACAACAACAGAGAAGAATGCAGCAGGCGACACAACAGGTTACTCCATGGAGCTCTTTACACATACCGTCCCTGGCTTAGAAAGTGAAGCAGTTAACAGTCCATGCCCATTACAAGTTGAATCTGACATGGAGTGCACTGATGCACAGCCACAGCCAGACTACTATGCTGGTCCTTTGACTCAGACCACAACATTGCCCTCGCAGGGTGCTGATCAAGAATCAGACCCTGATGAGACTATGTTGCCCCATCACGAACGCTATACCACCGACCGACACGGTGACACAGACGAAGTTGCACACGAGCTACAAGAAGAGGTAATAGATGACCCAGTTCTTGACCCCGATTGGCAGCCATTGGGGGAACAGGGTGCAGGCGGCAGCAGTTCTGAAGCGGAGGAGGAGGGGCCGCAGCAGGCATCAACATCGCAACAGGTTCCATCTGCCGGGCCCGTATCTTGCCCAAAACGCGTGGCAAAGCCAAAACCTGTTGGAGGACAGCGTGGCCATCCGGTTAAAGCTCAGTCTGCAATGCCTGAAAAGGTATCCGATGCTAGAAAGAGTGCAGTCTGGCATTTTTTTAAACAACATCCAATTGATCAGCACAAAGTCTTCTGTCAAAAATGTTCAACTACCTTAAGCAGAGGACAGAATCTGAAAAGTCTCAATACAAGTTGCATGCATAGACATTTAACCACCATGCATTTGCAAGCCTGGACTAACTACCAAACGTCCCTTAAGGTTGTAGCACCCTCGGCCAATGAAGCTAGTCAGCAACGCAACATCCCTTCCGGCAGTGTAGGGCCACCATTTTCCGCACCACCTGCAGTATCTGTGCAGGTTTCTTTGCCAGGCCAAAGCAGTCAGGGTCAGGGAATCACCAGTTTCGTAGTAGGAAACACTGCATCTAGGGCACCGGCGGCAACAATACCATCTCCCACCGTCTCTCAGTCTGCCATGTCCACCGGCACCCCCGCTAGTTCCACGATCTCCAGCTCTCCAGTCCAGCTCACCCTACATGAGACTATGGTTAGAAAAAGGAAGTACTTAGCCTCGCATCCGTGTACACAGGGTTTGAACGCCCACATAGCTAGACTAATCTCGTTAGAGATGATGCCCTACCGGTTAGTTGAAAGCGAAGCTTTCAAAGCCCTGATCGACTACGCTGTACCACGCTACGAGCTACCCAGTCGACACTTTTTTTCCAGAAAAGCCATCCCAGCCCTCCACCAGCATGTTAAAGAGCGCATCGTCCATGCACTCAGGCAATCTGTGAGCACAAAGGTGCACCTGACAACAGATGCATGGACCAGTAGGCATGGCCAGGGACGTTACGTGTCCATCACGGCACACTGGGTGAATGTTGTGGAAGCAGGGTCCACAGGGGACAGCAAGTTTGGGACAGTTCTGCCTAGCCCACGGTCTAGGAAACAGTTGGCTGTAGCCATTCGCACCCCCTCCTCCTCCTCTTCGTCCTCCTGCAGAAGCGAGAGCTCGTCCACAGACCGCAGTCGCACAACCACTCCATCCGCAGCTGCCACTGTTGCACACCAGGTCTCCCATTATGGGGCAGCTACTGGCAAACGTCAGCAGGCTGTATTGGCTATGAAGTGTTTGGGCGACAACAGACACACCGCGGAAGTTCTGTCCGAGTTCTTGCAGAAAGAAACGCAGTCGTGGCTGGGCACTGTAGATCTTGAGGCAGGCAAGGTAGTGAGTGATAACGGAAGGAATTTCATGGCTGCCATCTCCCTTTCCCAACTGAAACACATTCCTTGCCTGGCTCACACCTTAAACCTGGTGGTGCAGTGCTTCCTGAAAAGTTATCCGGGGTTATCCGACCTGCTCCTCAAAGTGCGTGGACTTTGCTCACATATCCGCCGTTCGCCCGTACACTCCAGCCGTATGCAGACCTATCAGCGTTCTTTGAACCTTCCCCAGCATCGCCTAATCATAGACGTTGCAACAAGGTGGAACTCAACACTGCACATGCTTCAGAGACTGTGCGAACAGAGGCGGGCTGTTATGTTTTTGTGGGAGGATACACATACACGGGCAGGCAGTAGGATGGCAGACATGGAGTTGTCAGGTGTGCAGTGGTCGAAGATTCAAGACATGTGTCAAGTCCTTCAGTGTTTTGAGGAATGCACACGGCTGGTTAGTGCAGACAACGCCATAATAAGCACGAGCATCCCCCTAATGCGTCTGCTGATGCAAAGTTTGACGCACATAAAGGATCAGGCGTCTGCAGCTGAGGAAGAGGAAAGCCTTGATGACAGTCAGCCATTGTCTGGCCAGGGCAGTGTACAGGACGAGTTAGCGGGCGAAGAGGAGGAGGAGTACGAGGAGGATGATGGGGATGATTATATTTTTAATGAGGAAGCTTTTCCGGGGCCACTGGAATTTGGTGGCGCGGCAAGGCCGGGTTCTGGTTTTTGGAGGGACACAAGTGACGTGGATTTGCCTGAAACTGCCCCTCAACCAAGCACAACCGCAGATTTGAGAACTGGAACTTTGGCCCACATGGCGGATTATGCCTTACGTATCCTCAAAAGGGACACACGCATAACTAAAATGATGAACGATGACGATTACTGGTTGGCCTGCCTCCTTGATCCTCGCTATAAAGGCAAATTGCAAAATATAATGCCACATGAGAACTTGGAACTAATATTAGCAACCAAACAATCAACTCTTGTTGACCGTTTGCTTCTGGCATTCCCTGCACACAGCGCCCGTGATCGTTCTCACACGAGTTGCAGGGGCCAGCAGACCAGAGGAGTTAGAGGGGCAGAAATCAGAAGTGGCGTTGGCCAGAGGGGTTTTCTGACCAGGTTGTGGAGTGATTTTGCTATGACCGCAGACAGGACAGGTACTGCAGCATCAATTCAAAGTGACAGGAGACAACATTTGTCCAGTATGGTTACAAACTATTTTTCATCCCTTATCGATGTTCTCCCTCAACCGTCATTCCCATTTGATTACTGGGCATCAAAATTAGACACCTGGCCAGAATTGGCAGAATATGCATTGCAGGAGCTTGCTTGCCCGGCAGCTGGTGTCCTATCAGAAAGAGTATTCAGTGCTGCAGGTTCAATACTAACAGAAAAAAGGACTCGTCTGGCTACCCAAAATGTAGATGATCTAACCTTCATTAAAATGAACCACAACTGGATTTCGAAATCTTTTGCCCCACCTTGCCCGGCTGACACCTAGCTTTCCTATGAAAAGGTCTTGCCTGTGGACTATTCTGAATGCCTTTTCCAATCTCGTAATTTTCTGCACCTGATTGTCCAGCATACGACATGTTTACACCTCACTAAATGGCCAAACTCCCCACACGGGGCCGTGGTATCGACACTTGGCGCCAGCACCCGTGAGAGTGCTGTTTGTCTGAAGAGGTGGGTGTGCCAGCTTTTGGTCGACGGCACTGCCACTGGGTCCCTCCTAGTACAATAAAGTGTCTCTAGCGGTGGTGGTGCGCACCCAACGTCAGACACACCGTTGTAATATGAGGGGCCCTGGGCCTGTACCGCCGGCCACAAGACAGTTCCCCCCCCCAGCTCAAACAGTGCTCTACCACTTGCAAAATTATCTCACAGCTCCACCAATGTTTAGTCTATGCGCTGACATCCTTCAATGCCTGCCACTGACAATACCATTGTATTGACATTTTTGTTATGTTAGGCCTTCGAAGCCTGTCTGCGGTCACTCCTTCCACTATGCCTCCACTGACCACACCACTGCTGCCCGTGTACCCCTGGAACCAATTTAAAATTGCCTACAGCCAGCCCAATTTTTTTATTTTAGGCCTTCGATGCCTGTCTGCGGTCCGTTCTTTCTACTACTACTACACTGACCAGGCCACTGCTGCCCGTGTTCCCCTGGAACCAATTTAAAATTGCCTACAGCCATGTGTTATTATTTTAGGCCTTCGATGCCTGTCTGCGGTCACTCCTTACAATATGCCTCCACTGACCACACCACTGCTGCCCGTGTACCCCTGGAACCAATTTAAAATTGCCTACAGCCAGCCCAATTTTTTTATTTTAGGCCTTCGATGCCTGTCTGCGGTCCGTTCTTTCTACTACTACTACACTGACCAGGCCACTGCTGCCCGTGTTCCCCTGGAACCAATTTAAAATTGCCTACAGCCATGTGTTATTATTTTAGGCCTTCGATGCCTGTCTGCGGTCACTCCTTCCACTAGGCCTCCACTGACCACACCACTGCTGCCCGTGTACCCCTGGAACCAATTTAAAATTGCCTACAGCCAGCCCAATTTTTTTATTTTAGGCCTTCGATGCCTGTCTGCGGTCCGTTCTTTCTACTACTACTACACTGACCAGGCCACTGCTGCCCGTGTTCCCCTGGAACCAATTTAAAATTGCCTACAGCCATGTGTTATTATTTTAGGCCTTCGATGCCTGTCTGCGGTCACTCCTTCCACTAGGCCTCCACTGACCACACCACTGCTGCCCGTGTACCCCTGGAACCAATTTAAAATTGCCTACAGCCAGCCCAATTTTTTTATTTTTGGCCTTCGATGCCTGTCTGCGGTCCGTTCTTTCTACTACTACTACACTGACCAGGCCACTGCTGCCCGTGTTCCCCTGGAACCAATTTAAAATTGCCTACAGCCATGTGTTATTATTTTAGGCCTTCGATGCCTGTCTGCGGTCACTCCTTCCACTAGGCCTCCACTGACCACACCACTGCTGCCCGTGTACCCCTGGAACCTATTTATAATTGCATAGAGCATCCTTTTTTTAATAGTAGGCGTACAAAGTCTGTCTGCGGTTCACTATTGAAATTGTCCTCCACTGCCCAGAGCACTGCAGCTTGTGTACCCCTGTAACTTTTTTCTGCTGCAGTGAGCCACATTTTTGTTTTGAGTCCTACTACCTGTGTCTGTCTGCGCCACTCAATTCAGCTGTGTTCCTTTGAAAAAAGCTGAGCGTCAATAGTCTTGTTTTCAGCCTCCAGGAATTTTAAAACTGCATTGGGTGTACAACTTTGGTAGGGCCTACTAACGGTGTCTGCCTCCCCAAGGTGTTCCCCAGGTTTCCTCTCCATTGCTTCAATCTTCATGCTCTCGTTTAGTAGTTGTTGGAAACTACGCTGCATTAGGCCTACAAATTGGGTATGGGGTGTAGAGAGATGGTGTGTTACACTCCAAGGTGTTCCCCAGGTTTCCTCTCCATTGCTTCAATCTTCATGCTCTCGTTTAGTAGTTGTTGGAAACTACGCTGCATTAGGCCTACAAATTGGGTATGGCGTGTAGAGAGATGGTGTGTTACACTCCAAGGTGTTCCCCAGGTTTCCTCTCCATTGCTTCAATCTTCATGCTCTCGTTTAGTAGTTGTTGGAAACTACGCTGCATTAGGCCTACAAATTGGGTATGGGGTGTAGAGAGATGGTGTGTTACACTCCAAGGTGTTCCCCAGGTTTCCTCTCCATTGCTTCAATCTTCATGCTCTCGTTTAGTAGTTGTTGGAAACTACGCTGCATTAGGCCTACAAATTGGGTATGGGGTGTAGAGAGATGGTGTGTTCCACTCCAAGGTGTTCTCCAGGTTGCCTTTCCTGAGCTTCAATCTTCATGCTCTCGTTTAGTAGTTGTTGGAAACTACGCTGCATTAGGCCTACAAATTGGGTATGGGGTGTAGAGAGATGGTGTGTTCCACTCCAAGGTGTTCTCCAGGTTGCCTTTCCTGAGCTTCAATCTTCATGCTCTCGTTTAGTAGTTGTTGGAAACTACGCTGCATTAGGCCTACAAATTGGGTATGGAGTGTAGAGAGATGGTGTGTTCCACTCCAAGGTGTTCCCCAGGTTTCATCGCCATTGCTTCGATCTTCATGCTCTCGTTTAGTAGTTGTTGGAAACTACGCTGCATTAGGCCTACAAATTGGGTATGGGGTGTAGAGAGATGGTGTGTTCCACTCCAAGGTGTTCCCCAGGTTTCCTCTCCATTGCTTCGATCTTCATGCTCTCGTTTAGTAGTTGTTGGAAACTACGCTGCATTAGGCCTACAAATTGGGTATGGGGTGTAGAGAGATGGTGTGTTCCACTCCAAGGTATTCTCCAGGTTGCCTTTCCTGAGCTTCCATCTTCATGCTCTCGTTTAGTAGTTGTTGGAAACTACGCTGCATTAGGCCTACAAATTGGGTATGGGGTGTAGAGAGATGGTGTGTTCCACTCCAAGGTGTTCCCCAGGTTTCCTCGCCATTGCTTCGATCTTCATGCTCTCGTTTAGTAGTTGTTGGAAACTACGCTGCATTAGGCCTACAAATTGGGTATGGGGTGTAGAGAGATGGTGTGTTCCACTCCAAGGTGTTCCCCAGGTTTCCTCTCCATTGCTTCGATCTTCATGCTCTCGTTTAGTAGTTGTAGAAAACTACACTGCATTAGGCCTACAAATTGGGTATGGGGTGTAGAGAGATGGTGTGTTCCACTCCAAGGTGTTCCCCAGGTTTCGTCCACATTGCTTCGATCTTCCGACTCTCGTTTAGTAGTTCCCCAGGTTTCCTCTCCATTGCTTCAATCTTCATGCTCTCGTTTAGTAGTTGTTGGAAACTACGCTGCATTAGGCCTACAAATTGGGTATGGGGTGTAGAGAGATGGTGTGTTACACTCCAAGGTGTTCCCCAGGTTTCCTCTCCATTGCTTCAATCTTCATGCTCTCGTTTAGTAGTTGTTGGAAACTACGCTGCATTAGGCCTACAAATTGGGTATGGGGTGTAGAGAGATGGTGTGTTCCACTCCAAGGTGTTCTCCAGGTTGCCTTTCCTGAGCTTCAATCTTCATGCTCTCGTTTAGTAGTTGTTGGAAACTACGCTGCATTAGGCCTACAAATTGGGTATGGGGTGTAGAGAGATGGTGTGTTCCACTCCAAGGTGTTCCCCAGGTTTCCTCTCCATTGCTTCAATCTTCATGCTCTCGTTTAGTAGTTGTTGGAAACTACGCTGCATTAGGCCTACAAATTGGGTATGGGGTGTAGAGAGATGGTGTGTTACACTCCAAGGTGTTCCCCAGGTTTCCTCTCCATTGCTTCAATCTTCATGCTCTCGTTTAGTAGTTGTTGGAAACTACGCTGCATTAGGCCTACAAATTGGGTATGGCGTGTAGAGAGATGGTGTGTTACACTCCAAGGTGTTCCCCAGGTTTCCTCTCCATTGCTTCAATCTTCATGCTCTCGTTTAGTAGTTGTTGGAAACTACGCTGCATTAGGCCTACAAATTGGGTATGGGGTGTAGAGAGATGGTGTGTTACACTCCAAGGTGTTCCCCAGGTTTCCTCTCCATTGCTTCAATCTTCATGCTCTCGTTTAGTAGTTGTTGGAAACTACGCTGCATTAGGCCTACAAATTGGGTATGGGGTGTAGACAGATGGTGTGTTCCACTCCAAGGTGTTCTCCAGGTTGCCTTTCCTGAGCTTCAATCTTCATGCTCTCGTTTAGTAGTTGTTGGAAACTACGCTGCATTAGGCCTACAAATTGGGTATGGGGTGTAGAGAGATGGTGTGTTCCACTCCAAGGTGTTCCCCAGGTTTCCTCTCCATTGCTTCAATCTTCATGCTCTCGTTTAGTAGTTGTTGGAAACTACGCTGCATTAGGCCTACAAATTGGGTATGGGGTGTAGAGAGATGGTGTGTTACACTCCAAGGTGTTCCCCAGGTTTCCTCTCCATTGCTTCAATCTTCATGCTCTCGTTTAGTAGTTGTTGGAAACTACGCTGCATTAGGCCTACAAATTGGGTATGGCGTGTAGAGAGATGGTGTGTTACACTCCAAGGTGTTCCCCAGGTTTCCTCTCCATTGCTTCAATCTTCATGCTCTCGTTTAGTAGTTGTTGGAAACTACGCTGCATTAGGCCTACAAATTGGGTATGGGGTGTAGAGAGATGGTGTGTTACACTCCAAGGTGTTCCCCAGGTTTCCTCTCCATTGCTTCAATCTTCATGCTCTCGTTTAGTAGTTGTTGGAAACTACGCTGCATTAGGCCTACAAATTGGGTATGGGGTGTAGAGAGATGGTGTGTTCCACTCCAAGGAGTTCTCCAGGTTGCCTTTCCTGAGCTTCAATCTTCATGCTCTCGTTTAGTAGTTGTTGGAAACTACGCTGCATTAGGCCTACAAATTGGGTATGGGGTGTAGAGAGATGGTGTGTTCCACTCCAAGGTATTCTCCAGGTTGCCTTTCCTGAGCTTCCATCTTCATGCTCTCGTTTAGTAGTTGTTGGAAACTACGCTGCATTAGGCCTACAAATTGGGTATGGGGTGTAGAGAGATGGTGTGTTCCACTCCAAGGTGTTCCCCAGGTTTCCTCGCCATTGCTTCGATCTTCATGCTCTCATTTAGTAGTTGTTGGAAACTACGCTGCATTAGGCCTACAAATTGGGTATGGGGTATAGAGAGATGGTGTGTTCCACTCCAAGGTGTTCCCCAGGTTTCCTCTCCATTGCTTCGATCTTCATGCTCTCGTTTAGTAGTTGTAGAAAACTACACTGCATTAGGCCTACAAATTGGGTATGGGGTGTAGAGAGATGGTGTGTTCCACTCCAAGGTGTTCCCCAGGTTTCGTCCACATTGCTTCGATCTTCCGACTCTCGTTTAGTAGTTCCCCAGGTTTCCTCTCCATTGCTTCAATCTTCATGCTCTCGTTTAGTAGTTGTTGGAAACTACGCTGCATTAGGCCTACAAATTGGGTATGGGGTGTAGAGAGATGGTGTGTTACACTCCAAGGTGTTCCCCAGGTTTCCTCTCCATTGCTTCAATCTTCATGCTCTCGTTTAGTAGTTGTTGGAAACTACGCTGCATTAGGCCTACAAATTGGGTATGGGGTGTAGAGAGATGGTGTGTTCCACTCCAAGGTGTTCTCCAGGTTGCCTTTCCTGAGCTTCAATCTTCATGCTCTCGTTTAGTAGTTGTTGGAAACTACGCTGCATTAGGCCTACAAATTGGGTATGGGGTGTAGAGAGATGGTGTGTTCCACTCCAAGGTGTTCTCCAGGTTGCCTTTCCTGAGCTTCAATCTTCATGCTCTCGTTTAGTAGTTGTTGGAAACTACGCTGCATTAGGCCTACAAATTGGGTATGGAGTGTAGAGAGATGGTGTGTTCCACTCCAAGGTGTTCCCCAGGTTTCATCGCCATTGCTTTAATCTTCATGCTCTCGTTTAGTAGTTGTTGGAAACTACGCTGCATTAGGCCTACAAATTGGGTATGGGGTGTAGAGAGATGGTGTGTTCCACTCCAAGGTGTTCCCCAGGTTTCCTCTCCATTGCTTCGATCTTCATGCTCTCGTTTAGTAGTTGTTGGAAACTACGCTGTATTAGGCCTACAAATTGGGTATGGGGTGTAGAGAGATGGTGTGTTCCACTCCAAGGTATTCTCCAGGTTGCCTTTCCTGAGCTTCGATCTTCATGCTCTCGTTTAGTAGTTGTTGGAAACTACGCTGCATTAGGCCTACAAATTGGGTATGGGGTGTAGAGAGATGGTGTGTTCCACTCCAAGGTGTTCCCCAGGTTTCCTCGCCATTGCTTCGATCTTCATGCTCTCGTTTAGTAGTTGTTGGAAACTACGCTGCATTAGGCCTACAAATTGGGTATGGGGTGTAGAGAGATGGTGTGTTCAACTCCAAGGTGTTCCCCAGGTTTCCTCTCCATTGCTTCGATCTTCATGCTCTCGTTTAGTAGTTGTAGAAAACTACACTGCATTAGGCCTACAAATTGGGTATGGGGTGTAGAGAGATGGTGTGTTCCACTCCAAGGTGTTCCCCAGGTTTCGTCCACATTGCTTCGATCTTCCGACTCTCGTTTAGTAGTTCCCCAGGTTTCCTCTCCATTGCTTCGATCTTCATGCTCTCGTTTAGTAGTTGTTGGAAACTACGCTGCATTAGGCCTACAAATTGGGTATGGGGTGTAGAGAGATGGTGTGTTACACTCCAAGGTGTTCTCCAGGTTGCCTTTCCTGAACTTCTATCTTCAGGCTCTCATTAAATTGTAGTTAAATGGAACAACTGCATTTGGCGTACTAGTTGGTTTGGGGCCTACTATCGGTGTCTGCCACTCCTTGCTGTCAGCAGAGCTACATTTATTAGCAAAGCACATTGGTTGTATGTTATATATTTGATGGTGGTCCGATCTGGGATCTGTTGTATTTATGTACTCACGGATTTATCACTTGTTATTACATATGTGGTACAAAGTTTAATATATTTTGTATAATTTTCAATTAAATATTATTCTAATTGGTCATATTTTTCTCGGCAGTGTATTTGACTCTTGGTTCTCCTTGGATATTTGATTATGATTTGAGTCGCCATCATTTATTTGGATAGATAATTTTTACTGATGTTCTGTTTATATATATGCATTTGGCGTACTAGTTGGTTTGGGGCCTACTATCGGTGTCTGCCACTCCTTGCTGTTCTCCTGGTTTCCTGTCCTGAAATTCCATTTTCAGGCTCTTGTTAAGTAGTTGTTAATGTTAGACTGCATTTGGCCTACTAGTTGGGTTGGGGCCTACTATCGGTGTCTGCCACTCCTTGCTGTTCTCCTCAACTGAACAAAGCTGGGCCGCCTGTTTACTACGGTTGCCAATTTTGAACTGCATGTCGACTACTTACTGATTTGGGCCTACTCTCTGTGTCAGCCTCTCATTCCAGTTGTCCTCCACTGCAATGCCCCCTGGTTAGTCCTGTGTTACCAATTTTGAACTGCATTTAGCCCACTTTATTCTTTGGGCCTATATCTGTGTTTCCTCCTCATCCTGCCCATTGCCCAGCCAGTGATAGATGAGTCTGCTGGTACATTGACCCATAACGCAAAATTCCCCGTGCACGCTACACAGCAAGATTGTGACCCTGCTGAAAGTCAGGTTCCTCTTCCCGCATACCATACCACCTTACACGGGGACAAAGAGGAAGGTGCAGATGAAAGTGCAGGTTCCTTCATCAGGTGGGGGGAGGAATAATAATAATAATAATCTTTATTTATATAGCGCCAACATATTCCGCAGCGCTTTACAGTTTAACAGTTTCAAACACAAAAGTCATAAGTAACAACGTTAACAATAAAATAATTAAAGCAAAATAAGACGACCCTGCTCGTGAGAGCTTACAATCTACAATGAGGTGGGGGAGATACAAAGTACAGGTGTGTATTTACAATGATGTATTTACAATCATGGTCCAGCCATCTTCAGGGGTTGGGGAATAGATGGGGATAGTGAATGGGCTACACACAAACATAACATAGCTTTGATTAGTGAACGTGATAGGCCGCTCTGAACAAATGTGTTTTGAGCGAGCGCCTAAAACTATGCAAATTATGGATGGTCCTAATATCTTGGGGTAGAGCATTCCAGAGGATTGGTGCAGTGCGGGAGAAGTCTTGGAGTCGGGAGTGGGAGGTACGGATTAGTGCAGAGGTTAGCCGAAAGTCATTTGCAGAGCGCAGTGGTCTGTTAGGCTGATAGACAGAAATGAGGGAGGAGATGTAAGGGGGTGCCGCACTGTGGAGAGCTTTGTGGGTGAGAACAAGTACTTTGAATTGTATCCTGTAATGAATGGGCAGCCAGTGTAACGACTGGCGAAGAGCGGACGCGTCCGAGTAACGATTAGCCAGATGGACGACCCTGGCTGCTGCATTAAGGATGGACTGGAGAGGGGAAAGTCGAGTGAGGGGGAGGCCAATTAATAGAGCGTTACAGTAGTCCAGGCGGGAGTGGATCAATACTAGTTGGCGACGTCACTGGCACAGGGCCTCTCATAGTACGCAAAAGTGTTGCTGCCGGTGGGAGGCGCCCCCGCCGTGCAAACACACCGCTGTACTTTGAGGGGCCCTGTGCCAGTGCCAATGCCAACGAGTGGGCCCCCCCTGCTTGCTCAGGATCACAACACTTGCAAAGTTGAAATACTTACCTCTCCCTGCTCCACTGCCGTGACGTGGTCCAGATTTACTGGGCCCACTAATTACTTGAACCAGCCCTACCCCCCACAACTTTAGCCAAATGACCCCCAATTTCAAATGCCTTCCAATTATTATAAGGTAAATTACGATTGACAAGCTTCTTTAACAAGAATGGATATTTTTGCCATTAAAATGGGCAGTGTAGGTGTTTTCCTGGCCACCACTCACTTCCGACTATGCTCCCCCATTGACTTGCATTGGGTTTCGTGTTTCGGGCGATACCCGACTTTTCGCGATAATCGGCCGATTCCACTTGACTCGACTTCTAAGATAGTCGGGTTTCGCGAAACACGGCTCGACTCTAAAAAGGTCAAGGTCGCTCAACCCTAATCACCAGTATACAGGCAATATGAAAATGTGTATCCAGTGCATCATTACTAGCCCTCACTGGGGCTAGTAGTCATACTGTCACTATCTCTATACACAGAATATCTCTATAAACAGAATAGTAGACCACGACTACTCCCAAAATATGGCATACTGAATGGTGGACATGTTATGCCATTCGATTTGCGAGGATTGACAAAATATATATATATGCCTGACTACATTTCACATGATGCTGAAGACACACGATTTTTCACATCCAAAACATTAGACCTGTTTTTCCTACAGAAAAAAAGGAGATAACTTTTGGATATCTTCAAGCCTTTGTGTTTGCTTAGTCATTTTATGATTAGCGAACCAGTTGCCAATCCCAAAAAGGTGGATAATATTTTCATTCTAGTTGAGAAACAATCTTTATTTACACTCAAAACAATAACCCTGTTTGCCCCCAAATTAGAAGGATAATTTTTTGGACAACTTTTGAAAGTTATCATTTCTTGCTTTAGCAAAGTGCTAAGCTCTTGAAACTATCCCAGGAATAATTTATACACCCAACTGTGTGAAAATGCCATGTTTTTTTCTTTTTGCACTGAAACAACAACATTGCATTTATCTGCAAAAAAATTAAATATATTTTTGACCATTTGCACAATTTAAGTTTTCTTTAAAGCAGGAAACTGCTGTGTGTGTTGTTAAATAGGCTATTGATTACTATTGCTTACCATCTAGTTTCCCCTGGCCAGATAGGTTGAGATCAATTGGACATTAAAAGTGCTGTGCTTGTATTCCAAAGCTCAATATGAGTTTAATCAATTAATTAAGTTAAAAAAGAATTCAGGTTTTTCACACATATTTTCCAGGAAATTGAGGCTTTTTAGTGATTTGCTGCATATTTTGTTCATATAGTTATGGTGGTTATGGTGATTATTCATAAACTAATGATACTTCTAGTTGTGTATTCATTAACCAATGGTGATTCTGAAGATGTACATAAGTACTGATGGTTCTTCTGGTAGTATATACATATGCACTGATGATTATTGTGGAGCTATATTCATGTACTAATGGTGGATCTGGTCATGCTTTATGTAATTTGCACTTGTGATTTATTATGTACTGATTGTGGTGATATATTCATGCACCAATATTGGTTCTGGTGATATGTTCATGTACTCGTAGTGGTTCTAGTTTTGTATTCTTGTAATCATAGTGGTTCTATTGCTGTATTAATGTACTTTTATTGGCATTAATCCTATCCACATGTTAGATGCTGGAACATGATACATTTGTTAAAAATGTAATGTGCTGTCTGACAATATAAGGATTACTACATTTGTATTTATATTATGAGCATTGATTTCTAATTTATGCCAAGTAGAATACCGAAACCAAACATTATGTAATTAACTCCATTTCAGGATTCGTCTCTGCTTGTCTGTTCCAACAATTATCATGTGACCACTAATATGCAATTTTCATAATTATGGTCACATGTAGCCACTCTTAATGCATCTCTCTATGAAGAAGGGATTGTAATTTATTCAGTGAGCATTCAGATATTCAGAAATTGAAGCTATGCATAGAGTGAATTTATGTATGCAAATCGCATATCAGAGGTTACATGAAGACCACTCCAACAACTTAATGTATAAAAGGGTGCACCAATCTGAATTTTTTGTCCCGGGTGATGGAAAACCTAGATTCACCTCTGCTAGCAAATTAGATCATCTCCAATGATACAACATGTATTAGACAGAGATGATTGAATAGACTTTAAGTATATCAAAATTGCTACAAAACAAAACAAAACAAAACTTAGAATTTGCAGAATCTCTTTTTTTTTAAATTAAAATATAACAATGTGGTGACCACTGACCACTCACCATCTCGCCTGATTTTTATAGGGCCTGGATGAGGTAAAAAAAAAATAATGCAGCACTCCAACCACCATCTTAGGCCGGTTTCACATGTCAGTGGCTCCGGTATGTGTGGTGACAGTTTCCTCACGTACCGGAGACACTGACTCATGTAGACACATTTAAATAAATGAGTCTCTGCACATGTCAGCGTGTTTTCACGGACCATGTGTCAGTTTGCAAAAAAAGGAGACATGTCAGTGTTCGTGGGAGCGCACGGATCACACGGACCCATTAAAGTCAATGGGTCCGTGTAAACACTTACCTCACATGGATGCTGTCCGTGTGCCATCCGTGTGCCACCTGAGGACCACACGGAACAGCGCTACAGTAAGTGCTGTCCCCTGTGTGTGGTGCTGAAGCCGCCATTCATCCCCTCTGTCCTGCTCGGCTGAAAGCAGCGCTTGCAGGAGAGAAGGGATGAAAAATCAAGTTTTTTTGTTAAAAATAAAGTTTGGGGGTCATCTAATGCCTCCCACCCCTCCCCACCCCCGCGCGCATGCCCCCTAGCAGAGAAATACTCACCCAGCTCCCGTGATGCCTCCTCCCAGCGCAGCAGCTTGTCCTGTGTGAGTGTCACATGGTACCGCTCATTACAGTGATGAATATGTGGCTCCACCTCCCATAGGGGTGGAGCCGCATATTCATCACTGTAATGAGTGGTACCACGTGACCGCTCACACAGGACAGGCTGCCGGCGCTGAGAGGAGGCATCGTGGGAGCTTGTTGAGTATTTCTCTGCAAGCGGGCTGGCGCATGGGGGTGGGAGGCGGGAGGTGACCCCAAACTTTAGTTTTTACAAAAAAAAGAAAAAACCTTGATTTTTCATTCTTTCTCTCCAGTGAATGCTGCTGGGGAGAAGGAATGAATGCTGGCTTCAGCACCAAAAGCAGGGGACAGAGCTTAACTGTAGTGCCGTCTCCTGCACGGTCCGTGTGGTCCTCAGTCGGCACACGGGCAGCACATGGCTGACGCACGTGTGTCACACTGATGTGCCATGTGAGCACACGGACACGGACACGGATAACTCAGGTACCGATTTCTCCAGTACCGGAATTATCTGGACGTGTGAGACTGGCCTTAGGCTTTGTTTTTCTTTTCAATTCTCACTATTTGGCACCTCTGGTGATACAGCAGTGTTAGGAAATGGGAGAGTTGAGCATAGTTTTTCCATTTTAATTATTTTCTGGGCTAAAGTGCTACATTTGAGGTTCATTGAATACATGTGATTAAAATCAAATTTCAAAGCTGAATTTAAACACATCTGCATCTGCAGAATTCAAACTTTCTCAAATTCACTCATCTCTAGTGTTAGGTGAATATTTTGAGAGGTAAGAAAAAGAACAAAAAGAACACCAGAGGGCTTCAGAACTAATACTGCATGTAGAAGCTCATCTTTAAAAAATGTCTTTAATGCTTGCATTTTCGGGACAATTTTACAAATACAAAAGGTTTTGCAAAGCACCAATCATCATAAGAAACATTAAAAAGAACCTGAAGACCCACCTTCAAAAGAACCTGAAGACCCACCTCTTCAGACAAGCCTACAACCTGCAGTAACCACCGATCGACCAAACCGCTGCATGACCAGCTCTACCCTCGCCTACTGTATTCTCACCCATCCTTTGTAGATTGTGAGCCTTCGCGGGCAGGGTCCTCATTCCTCCTGTACCAGTTATGACTTGTATTGTTTAAGATTATTGTACTTGTTTTCATTATGTATACCCCTCCTCACATGTAAAGCGCCATGGAACAAATGGCGCTATAACAATAAATAATAATAATAATAATAAAAAAGATACTTCTTAAATATAAATTTTTGAGTGTTGTATATCTACAGATGCATGTTGTTCCAACAGACTATACGCAGATGAATATTGCACCCAATCAATATAACTCTCAGAACAAAGAAAAAAAATAACTCTTTTTATTTCAGGTTTTACTTAGCATTGTTATTCAACTCTACATGTTCATTGTTGGAATCCATTCTTATCTGATATTCCAGTGACCTTCACGTGTTCTACATGAAATATTTGTTTTCCATTTTTCTTTTCTACTAAATCTGCTAAACCCGTGTATACATATAAATATTTATTATTTGCTCTTTTTAAAGCTGATTATTCTAAACAAATTATTTCTAAATTAAAATAAGATCTTATTTATAATTAAAGTGTAAGGAAAAACTCAAAGATAAAATATATCTCTCCAAAGATCTTTTCCTTCATCCTTTGCTCTTCTTACTGTCTTCCCCATTTCATTACTTCTTAGAATTAATATATATTTCTTCTTACATTTAATAAATAGTAATTATGGTAAGATCACACAAACAAGCTCCAACAGCTATAGTGAAAACAGTATCAAGTTGGCTTTTTCATTTCTAAATTCTAATAGTTAATCAATATTGCCCTCTTGTGGGCATTCATGTAAACTATGTACACCAATGCTCACTAAGTTTATTGTAAATGTTTTAACAACTTGTTGTGTCCAACAGATTACTTCAAGCACTCCCAAATCAGATGTTAAAATAGCATCCAGCTCTGGGATTCAGAGAAAAGAGGAACTCAGCCTGGTCCCCCCTGGATTCAATTGTATCTGCATTCTAAGGACATAGATGACATTATTATTTAAGGTGGCACATTAATAATTTTATTTATTTCAAGAGGGGGCCCACAGAGACAGTGCGAGCATTATTGCTTTAAGGAGGTACTCAGGAGGCACTTTTTCTTTGAGAAGACATTTAATATGCATTGTTACTTTATCCCCTTACTGCCTTTGCACAGAATAGTACGTCCGAGGTCAGATCCCCTGCTTTGATGTGGGCTCCGGCGATGAGCCCGCATGAAAGTCGGGACATGTCAGCTGTTTTGAACAGCTGACATGTGCCAGCAATAGGCGCGGGTGGAATCACGATCCACCTGTGCCTATTAACTAGTTAAATACCACTGTCAAACTCTGACAGCGGTATTTAACAAGTGCTTTTGGCCATTCGGCAGGAAATACGTGCACCGGTGACCCCCGTCATATGATCGGGGGTCATCGATGCATCGGCATGACAACCAGAGGTCTCCTTGAGACCTCTTTGGCTGTTGATGCCAGATTGCTATTAGCACCACCCTGTTGTCGGCGCTTATAGCAAGTCTTTAAATCTGCTACATAGAGGCGATCTGAGTATCAACTCTATGTAGCAGATCCGATCAAGTTGTGGCAGTTGTGTATATAAAAATATGAAAAAAAATAAATATATGAAAGTTCAGATCACCCCATTCAAAATAGAACAATAAAAAAAAATCAAACCTACATATAATTGGTATCGCCGCGTTCTATCAATAAAAAAAGGATTAACCTGATCGCTAAACGGCATAGTGATAAAAAATGTCAAAATGCCAGAATTACGTTTTTTTGGTCTCCGCAACATTACGTTAAAATGCAATAATGAGCGATCAAAAGATTGTATCTGCACCAAAAAGGTATCATTAAAAACGTCAGCTTGGTGCGCAAAAAATAAGCCCTCACTCGACCCCAGATCACAAAAACTGTAGACGCTGCGGGTATCGGAAAATTGAGCCTGGAAAACAATAATGGCAGGTCAGTTTTAGCATTTACCTAGCAAAAAGGCCAAACAAAAAGCAAGTCTAGGATTGCACTTTTTTTGCAATTTCACCGCACTTGGAATTTTTTTACCATTTTCTTGTACACGACATGGTAAAACCAATGGAGTCATTCAAAAGTACAACTCGTTCCGCAAAAAATAAGCCCTCACATGGCCATATGGATGGAAAAATAAAAAAGTTATGCCTCTAAGAAGTGAAAAGCAAAAACGCAAAACCAAAAAAAGCTCCGGAGGTTAAGCGGTGAAAGACAAATTAGTTTGTGCTGACATAGGTACATTCAGGATGTCCATTCAAATGTCATTAAGAGGTGAAAAAATAACGGGCTGTTACCCATGTTTAAGTTGCATAAACTCTCCTAACATGCTCTAAAGAGATACATTTCAACATCCAACCACGCAAAAGGTATTCTCAATCCATCATTATCTTTCTTGCAACTCTGACTACATAATCTATCTGCTAGAGTGCCGGTGTAAGCTTTTGTACGTAGGAGAGACTACATGGGACTTCAAAACAAGAATAAACCAACATAGATACACTATTAGAAACAAAAAGATTAGACTTACCAGTACCTCAGCACTTTACTGAATTTAAACATTCTGAGAGAGATGTAAAATTTATGATTATTGATCAGATCCCCCACTGAGAAGGGGTGGTAATGGGATCAAAATGCTTAAAATTAAAGATTTGGAGTGAATTAGGAGACAACACATTAAAATCTAATGGTTTAAATTTAGATTTTTAACTTGGTGTGACATTATAAGAAATTGTGGTTTGCCCTCTGTAAACAAAAATGTGATTTTTGATGCATTTTAGTGGTGTAATTTTTGTTAACCAGCTATATGTTTCTTTTTTCATCTTCTTTATAGATGATATTACATTAGAGGTTTTTGTGTGGATCTGACTCATCCCATTAGCAAGGATATTATTATTATTATTATTGTTCTTTATAACCAATTTTTCTACCATTATTTCCTTATATTTTTTTGAATGTTAGCCTTGGTACAAAAATTCTAAGATACTCATACTCTTTTACCTTAGCGGTTAATTATTTGTGTAAATACTGGTAATGAACACAGTTACTAAATACATGCATTTTGATTGATATGTGGAGAAGATGCTCTGTAAGCGGTTCTCTCTTTCTCCTGTCTCTTTTGCTAGAATAGGTTACCAACCCCAGTGTATGGGGGGTTTCCTATACCAATGAAGTGTTAGTGACATTACTGTTTCAGTTATATTTGCCAGTATATAATTTTCCTTTTTTCTCCTCTTGTTTTGGCATATGAATGAATCTGTGCCTGGTCCATTATGGGTCTGGTTGATTATTATGTAAATTGTCCTACCTTGTACCTTTTAAAAGTTGAGTATATATCCAGCCGTGACTTTCCCTATACTAAGAAGGCGCTGATGACATCATTTTTGTCACTGAGCATGCTCGATTGACGCATGACTTCATAGTTACCAGCGGTCTTTGACGCATGCACACTGGATTCATTTTTCTGCACCAAGATGGCGCTCAACAAACTTCCAGGCGCGATTGCACATTACCGGAATTAATCATCTTTTTGGATTCCTTTCCTGACATGCGCATTGCAAACAGCGGGACACCGTTTTTGCGGCGTGGTGTGTTATGTATTGATGGGTTGAGTCATGTACTATAATTAACTATAAACAGCAGGTCTTAATGATCAATTATGTTTTTTGCACATTTATTTGATTGTATTGAATATCACAACACTATCTTGCACTGTATCACTTTATGTAATCATGTTTTGACATATTGTTATGTTAATCCCTTAATGACCGCCGATAAGCCTTTTAACGGCGGCATTTAAGGGTACTTAAACCACAGAGCCGTTAATTAACGGCGCTGTGGCAAAAGTGAATAGCGCCCCCAGAGTCGGATTTTCTCTGGGGTCTCGGTTGCCAGGGGTAGCCGAGACCCCAGAGAACATGATTCGGGGTTTTTTTTAACCGACCCCCGGGTTGCGATCGCCGGTAATTAACTGTTTACCGGCGATCGCAAAAAAAAAATTCCCATTTAATTTCTCTGTCCTCCGATGTGATCACACATCAGAGGACAGAGAAATGGGGTCCCCGATAGCCCCCCGATACTCACCTGTCTCCCCCAGTGCTCCTCATGGCTCCCGATGGGCGCCGCCATCTTGCTCTGGCCAAAAAATGGCGGGAGCATGCACAGTGCGCCCGCCACCCGGAAGATCTTTGGGGTCTCAACTGCCGAGACCCCAAAGAACATGATCGGGGTCGGTTTTTACTGACCCCTATTTTGCGATCCCTGGTAATTAACTGTTTACCGGCGACTGCAAAAAAAAGCGATGTATTTCTCTGTCCTCTGATGTGATCGCACATCAGAGGACAGAGAAATAGGGGGATTCGGGGACGCTATCATACTTACCTGTGTCCCTGGGTCCTCCTGCATCCTCCCCTGTCCGCCGGCTTCTTCATCTGGTAAGAAAATGGTGGGCGCATGCGCAGTGTGGTAACTGATTGAGAAAGCTGTGCCTGCGCTACACCAGCATGTCGCACACAACATCACTGCTTCCTTGAGAAAGTGTGTGTGACAGGGTGCATTTCACCACAGACACTTGGACCAGTAGACATGGACAGGGGAGTTACATGTCGGTGACTGGGCACTGGGTAACTATGGTGACAGCAGGAGAATGGGCTGCTGTCCAAGTCTTGCTGTCCCAACGAATTGTGCGTTGATCCTCTGTATCTATAAGTTCTTCCACTGCTTCTGCCTCCTCAACCTCCTTTCAGTCCTCCACCTCACCCAAAGCCTGTCTGGTAATGCCACCCACGTTCTAACTGTGCAGAAGGTATCCTGCACACCTCCTTACTATGCTGTCACCAGGGCTAACGGCATCAGGAGGTGTTTACCTTGAAATGTCTGGGAAATGTGAGCAACACAGCTGAGGAGTTGTGGTCAGCTCTGGATCCATCAATGGTTGTCTCCACTGAAACTGCAGCCAGGGAAGGCCGTGTGCGACAATGCTGCAAACCTGGGTGCAGCCCTTCGCAGGGGCAATATCACACACGTGCCTTGTATGGCTCACGTTTTGAACCTGGTTGTCCAGCAATTTTTATCCCACTATCCCAGACTAGATGGGCTTCTGCAGAGGGCACGGTTGCTGTGTATTCACTTCCGCCGTTTGCATCCCGCAGCTCAACGACTTACATCTCTACAGAAGTCATTTTGTCTGCCAGTTCACTGACTGAAATGCGATGTGCCCACACGGTGGAATTCAACTCTGCACATTTTGCAGCGACTGTGGCAGCACTGACGAGCCCTGGTGCAATACGTTATTACTAGGGTTGAGCAAAACGGATCGGACATTTTTAAAAGTCGCCGACTTTCGGCAAAGTTGGGTTTCGGGAAACCCGACCCGATCCTAGTGTGGGATCGGCCTTGAGGTCAGCGATCTTCGCGCCAAAGTCGCTTTTCGTATGACACTTTTAGCGCCATTTCTCATCCAATGAAGGAGGACGCAGAGTGTGAGCAGCATGATGACATAGTTCTCGGTCCCCACCATCTTAGAGAAGGGCACTACAGTGATTGGTTTGCTTTCTGCAGTGTCAAAGGGGCTATAAAGTGGCGTCCACGCTGACCGCCATTTTACTTCTGCCGATCATAGCATAGGGAGAGGTTGCTGCAGCTTCATCAGAAGAAGGGATATAGTTAGGGAGGGAAGATTAACTCCGAAACTGCTTGTGCTGTAGTGATTTCCACTGTCCAACACCACCTTTTCTTTGCAGGGACAGTGGAGTTTTTTTTTGTGCATCAGCTCTGTAGCTCTTTAGGCTGCCCTATAAGGCTCCCGGATAGCTGCATTGCTGTTTGTACGCCGCTGTGCAAGCCAACTGCTTTTTTAAAAGCAAAAATCCTGTTGCTCCTTTCTGCACAGTTCTCTTGTTTCTTTGTCCACACTTTTGTGTGCAGCAGTCCTCTTTACTGCTGCCATACTTGTCCTGAGATCAATGTAGGGAGATTGAAATTGTACTACAGCCCTTGTATTTTTTGATATATCTTCCAGCCACGTTCTGCCACTTACATTGTGTACTGTATTACACTGGGCCTGAGTTTTGGTGCATTCTCCCCCCAAAAATGGTGATTGAAATTGGCACTAAGTGGATCTACATCACAGTTCTGTTAGTTTGTCATACATCTTCCAGCCACACTCTGCCACTTACATTGTGTAGTGTAATACACTGGGCCTGAGTTTTATTGCAGTCTCCCCCCCAAAAAAGGGAGATTGAAATTGGTACTAAGTGGATCTACGTCACAGTTCTGTTAGTTTGTCGTACATCTTCCAGCCACGTTCTGCCACTTACATTGTGTAGTGTAATACACTGGGCCTGTTTTTTTGCTGCAGTCTCCCACCAAAAAAAAGGAGATTTAAATTGCCAACAAGTTAATATATGTCAGTTCTGTTTGTCATATATCTGTCAGCCACGTTCTGCCACTGACATTGTGTAGTGTAATACACAGGGCCTGTTTTTTGCTGCAGTCTCTCCCCCCAAAAATGGAAATTTAAATTGCCAACAAGTTTATATACGTCAGTTCTGTTTGTCGTATATCTGCCAGCCACATTCTGCCACTTACATTGTGTAGTGTAATACACTGTTAGGGGTCGAGTTCCCGCTTCTGCACAGGGGGAATCTCGGGCCATTTCTGCTGCGGTCTCCCATTCTTCTCCTGCCACAGTGGAACGTGCTCAGCGGAGACGTCGGTCCTTGCGTCTGGCCCAGTCTGACTCTGTGCTTAGGCTTGCTGTTGCTTTTCCAGCTTTTGACATTAAAGCCAGTGCTGGGCAGCAGCGAGCGGACACTTTTGGGACTAAGTCCTGCTTTTTCCCTTCTGAGCATGCCCAGGGTGAGATCTCCTGTTGGAAATCGAGGGTCACATGCTCAGATGCTGCAGTGGTTCCCATTGGTCCTCCTGGAGGGTCCTGAAAGGGCTAACTGCAGTGGCAGCTGCCCATTGGTCCTTTATTCGAAGGTCCTGAACGTACTGCAGCTATGTAAGCTTCACATGACCGCACGGCCATGCGCTAGTGTACATTTGTATACGTGTGTTTGTTGTGAGTGCAAGTCGTTCACTAAATACCCCTACCTGTTATGACCTGGTGGTCAGGACAATAATGGACCTGGTGGTTAAGAGCACACGGAATGACCTGATAGTTACTGATAATAAGGACGAGCTCTGGGACTTGGGAACTCTGCTGACCGCAATCCCTAAACCTATCAAACACACTAGAAATAGCCGTGGATTGCGCCTAACGCTCCCTATGCAACTCGGCACAGCCTAAGAAACTAGCTAGCCCTGAAGATAGAAAAATAAAGCCTACCTTGCCTCAGAGAAATTCCCCAAAGGAAAAGGCAGCTTCCCACATATAATGACTGTGAGTAAAGATGAAAATACAAACACAGAGATGAAATAGATTTAGCAAAGTGAGGCCCAACTTACTGAACAGACCGAGGATAGGAAAGGTTACTTTGCGGTCAGCACAAAAACCTACAAAAAGACCACGCAGAGGGCGCAAAAAGACCCTCCGCACCGACTCACGGTGAAGAGGCGCTCCCTCTGCGTCCCAGAGCTTCCAGCAAGCAAGACAACAAATTAAATAGCAAGCTGGACAGAAAAATAGCAAACCAAAGAAATACAAGCTGGAACTTAGCTTCTGATGGGAAGACAGGTCACAAGAACGATCCAGGAGTGAACAGACCAATACTGGAACATTGACAGGTGGCATGGAGCAAAGATCTAAGTGGAGTTAAATAGAGCAGCAGCTAACGAAAAACCTCGTCACCTGTGAAACTCAGAAACACCCACCAGAGGAAGTCCATGGACAGAACCAGCCGAAGTACCATTCATGACCACAGGAGGAAGCCCGACAACAGAATTCACAACAGTACCCCCCCCCTTGAGGAGGGGTCACCGAACCCTCACCAGAGCCCCCAGGCCGACCAGGATGAGCCAAATGAAAGGCACGAACCAGATCGGCAGCATGAACATCAGAGGCAAAAACCCAGGAATTATCTTCCTGACCATAACCCTTCCACTTGACCAGATACTGGAGTTTCCGTCTCGAAACACGAGAATCCAAAATCTTCTCCACCACATACTCCAACTCCCCCTCAACTAACACCGGGGCAGGAGGATCAACGGATGGAACCACAGGCGCCACGTATCTCCGCAATAATGACCTATGGAACACATTATGGATGGCAAAAGAAACAGGAAGGGCCAAACGAAATGACACAGGATTGATAACCTCAGAAATCTTATACGGACCAATGAAACGAGGCTTAAACTTAGGAGAGGAAACCTTCATAGGAACATAACGAGACGACAACCAAACCAAATCCCCAACACGAAGTCGGGGACCCACACAGCGCCGGCGGTTAGCGAAACGTTGAGCCTTCTCCTGGGACAATGTCAAATTGTCCACCACATGAGTCCAAATCTGCTGCAACCTATCCACCACAGTATCTACACCAGGACAGTCCGAAGACTCAACCTGCCCTGAAGAGAAACGAGGATGGAAACCAGAATTGCAGAAAAACGGCGAAACCAAAGTAGCCGAGCTGGCCCGATTATTAAGGGCGAACTCAGCCAACGGCAAAAAGGACACCCAATCATCCTGATCAGCAGAAACAAAGCATCTCAGATATGTTTCCAAAGTTTGATTAGTTCGTTCGGTTTGGCCATTTGTCTGAGGATGGAAAGCCGAGGAAAAAGACAAATCAATGCCCATCCTAGCACAAAAGGATCGCCAAAACCTCGAAACAAACTGGGAACCTCTGTCAGAAACGATGTTCTCCGGGATACCATGTAAACGAACCACATGCTGGAAAATAATGGCACCAAATCAGAGGAGGAAGGCAATTTAGACAAAGGTACCAAATGGACCATCTTAGAAAAGCGATCACAAACCACCCAAATGACCGGCATCTTTTGAGAGACGGGGAGATCCGAAATAAAATCCATAGAAATATGCGTCCAGGGCCTCTTCAGGACCGGCAAGGGCAAAAGCAACCCACTGGCACGAGAACAGCAGGGCTTAGCCCGAGCACAAGTCCCACAGGACTGCACAAAAGAACGCACATCCCGCGACAAAGACGGCCACCAGAAGGATCTAGCCACCAAATCTCTGGTACCAAAGATTCCAGGATGCCCAGCCAACACTGAACAATGAATCTCAGAGATAACTCTATTAGTCCATCTATCAGGGACAAACAGTTTCTCTGCTGGGCAACGGTCAGGTCTATCACCTTAAAATTTTTGCAGCACCCGCCGCAAATCAGGGGAGATAGCAGACAAAATTACCCCCTCTTTGAGAATACCCGCCGGCTCAGGAACACCCGGAGAGTCAGGCACAAAACTCCTTGACAGGGCATCAGCCTTCACATTCTTAGAGCCCGGAAGGTACGAAACCACAAAATCAAAATGGGAGAAAAATAATGACCATCGAGCCTGTCTCGGATTCAACCATTTGGCAGACTCAAGATAAGTCAATTTCTTGTGATCTGTCAAGACCACCACGCGATGCTTGGCTCCTTCCATCCAATGACGCCACTCCTCGAATGCCCACTTCATGGCCAACAATTCACGATTACCAACATCATAGTTACGCTCAGCAGGCGAAAACTTTCTAGAAAAGAAAGCACATGGCTTCATCACCGAGCCCTCAGAACTTCTTTGCGACAAAACAGCCCCTGCTCCAATCTCTGAAGCATCAACCTCAACCTGAAACGGAAGCGAAACATCTGGCTGGCACAACACAGGGGCAGAAGAAAAACGACGCTTCAACTCCTGAAAAGCCTCTACAGCAGCAGAAGACCAATTGACCACATCAGCACCCTTCTTGGTCAAATCAGTCAACAGTTTAGCAACAGTAGAAAAATTAGCGATGAAGCGCCGATAAAAATTAGCAAAGCCAGGAACTTTTGCAGGCTCTTCACAGATGTCGGCTGAGTCCAATCGTAAATGGCCTGGACTTTAACAGGGTCCATCTCGATAGTAGAAGGGGAAAAAATGAACCCCAAAAATGAAACCTTCTGAACTCCAAAGAGACACTTTGACCCCTTCACAAACAAGGAATTCGCACGAAGGACCTGGAACACCATTCTGACCTGCTTCACATGAGACTCCCAATCATCCGAAAAGACCAAAATATCATCCAAATACACAATCAGGAATTTATGCAGGTACTCTCGGAAGATGTCATGCATAAAGGACTGAAATACCGATGGAGCATTGGAAAGCCCGAATGGCATAACCAGGTACTCAAAATGGCCCTCGGGCGTATTAAATGCTGTTTTCCATTCATCGCCTTGTTTAATACGCACAAGATTATACGCCCCTCGAAGATCTATCTTGGTGAACCAACTAGCCCCTTTAATACGAGCAAACAAATCAGACAGCAACGGCAAAGGATACTGAAATTTGACTGTAATTTTATTAAGAAGGCGGTAATCAATACAAGGTCTCAAAGAACCATCCTTCTTGGCCACAAAAAAAGAACCCTGCTCCTAACGGTGATGACGACGGGCGAATATGTCCTTTCTCCAAGGATTCCTTAGGAAACTTACTACCAGGAATCAAATTAATTGCACAATCGCAATCCCTATGAGGAGGTAGGGCACTGGCTTTGGGCTCATCAAATACATCCCGATAATCCGACAAAAACTCTGGAACTTCAGAAGGAGTGGAAAACAAAATAGACAAAAATGGAACATCACCATGTACCCCCTGGCAACCCCAGCTGGACACAGACAGAGATTTCCAGTCCAATACTGGATTATGAACCTGTAGCCATGGCAACCCCAAAACGACCACATCATGCAGATTATGCAACACCAGAAAGCGGATATCCTCCTGATGTGCAGGAGCCATGCACATGGTCAATTGGGTCCAGTACTGAGGCTTATTCTTGGCCAAAGGCGTAGCATCAATTCCTCTCAATGGAATAGGATACTGCAAGGGCTCCAAGAAAAAACCACAGCGCCTAGCATACTCCAAGTCCATCAAATTCAGGGCAGCGCCTGAATCCACAAATGCCATAACAGAATAGGATGACAAAGAGCAAATCAGAGTAACAGACAATAGAAATTTAGACTGTACCGTACCAATGGTGGCAGACCTAGCGAACCGCTTAGTGCGCTTAGGACAATCGGAGATAGCATGAGTGGAATCACCACAGTAAAAATATAGCCCATTCCGACGTCTGTGTTCTTGCCGTTCAGCTCTGGTCAAAGACCTATCACATTGCATATGCTCAGACCCATGCTCAGATAGTACCGCCAAATGGTGCACAGCTTTACGCTCACGCAAGCGTCGATCGATCTGAATGGCCAAGGACATAGACTCATTCAGACCAGCAGGCATGGGAAACCCCACCATGAAATCCTTAAGGGCTTCAGAGAAACCCTTTCTGAAGATTGCTGCCAGGGCACATTCATTCCACTGAGTGAGCACAGACCACTTTCTAAACTTCTGACAATATATCTCCGCTTCATCCTGACCCTGACACAGAGCCAGCAAGATTTTCTCTGCCTGATCCACTGAATTAGGTTCGTCATAAAGCAATCCAAGCGCCAGGAAAAACGCATCAACATCACGCAATGCCGGATCTCCTGGCGCAAAGGAAAATGCCCAGTCTTGAGGGTCACCACGTAACAAAGAAATAATGATCTTTACTTGTTGAACAGGGTCACCTGAGGAGCGAGGTTTCAAGGCAAGAAACAATTTACAATTATTTTTGAAATTCAAGAACTTAGATCTATCACCAAAAAACAAATCAGGAATTGGAATCCTAGGCTCTGACATCGGATTCTGAACCACAAAATCTTGAATGTTTTGTATCCTTGTAGTGAGATTATCCATCCAAGAGGACAGACCTTGAATGTCCATGTTTACACCAGTGTCCTGAACCACCCAGAGGTAAAGGGTAAAATAGAGACAAAACACAGTGCAAAGAAAAAAAAATGGTCTCAGAATTACATGGAATGACCTGGTAGTTACTGATAATAAGGACGAGCTCTGGGACGTGGGAACTCTGCTGACCGCAATCCCTAAACCTATCAAACACACTAGAAATAGCCGTAGATTGCGCCTAACGCTCCCTATGCAACTCAGCACAGCCTAAGAAACTAGCTAGCCCTGAAGATAGAAAAATAAAGCCTACCTTGCCTCAGAGAAATTCCCCAAAGGAAAAGGCAGCCCCCCACATATAATGACTGTGAGTAAAGATGAAAATACAAACACAGAGATGAAATAGATTTAGCAAAGTGAGGCCCGACTTACTGAACAGACCGAGGATAGGAAAGGTTACTTTGCGGTCAGCACAAAAACCTACAGAAAGACCACGCAGAGGGCGCAAAAAGACCCTCCGCACCGACTCATGGTGCGGAGGCGCTCCCTCTGCGTCCCAGAGCTTCCAGCAAGCAAGACAACAAATTAAATAGCAAGCTGGACAGAAAAATAGCAAAATAAGAAATACAAGCTGGAACTTAGCTTCTGATGGGAAGACAGGTCACAAGAACGATCCAGGAGTGAACAGACCAATACTGGAACATTGACAGGTGGCATGGAGCAAAGATCTAAGTGGAGTTAAATAGAGCAGCAGCTAACGAAAAACCTCGTCACCTGTGAAACTCAGAAACACCCACCAGAGGAAGTCCATGGACAGAGCCAGCCGAAGTACCATTCATGACCACAGGAGGGAGCCCGACAACAGAATTCACAACACCTACCCTATTGTATGACTGTTCGCGTAAGGAGTATGGCTGCTACTTAGCGCCCGACTAATCACTCAACGTGTTACACACGAATCAGTGTCTATTGCTGTGACCGCCAGTGTGGCGCCACGCACCAGTAGTGCACTTCCTAACCCACGTCCGGGTACTTATTGGTGTCTGCCAGAATGGCACAGTTCGCACTTCAGTGCTCTTACTATACCTAACACACCCAGTTGCGGTGTGGTGCGCAAGTAGTCTGTACAGACTTCAACCCTGAGTCTTGGGATCGAGTTCACTGACTCCTTGCTTGCACTCATTAGTGCGGTATTGCGGACCTGTGGCTTTACAGGGTTCGCTTCCACCGCCATATAGCACTGCCATTTACTAGCAGCAGGTTTTTAACCTGCATGGTGGACCCCGGACTGCGAATGCACCAATATTATTTCATCTTATACTTGGTGCGTTCCGCCAGTCCTAACATACACAGGGCCTGTTTTTTGCTGCAGTCTCCCCCCCAAAAAAGGGAGATTTAATTTGACAAGTTTATATACGTCAGTTCTGTTTGTCGTATATCTCCCAGCCACGTTCTGCCACTTACATTGTGTAGTGTAATACACAGGGCCTGTTTTTTGCTGCAGTTTCCCCCCCCCCAAAAAAAAAAGGGAGATTTAAATTGCCAACAAGTTTATATACGTCAGTTCTATTTGTCGTATATCTGCCAGCCATGTTCTGCCACTCACATTGTGTAGTGTAATACGCAGGGCCTGTTTTTTGCTGCAATCTCCCCCCCCAAAAAAGGGAGATTTAAATTGCCAACAAGTTTATATACGTCAGTTCTGTTTGTCGTATATCTGACAGCCACGTTCTGCCACTTACATTGTGTAGTGTAATACACAGGGCCTGTTTTTTGTTGCAGTCTCCCCCCCAAAAAAGGGAGATTTAAATTGCCAACAAGTTTATATACACCTTCTACCTTGTTTCACAGTACCAAATTACGGTTGTTATTTTGGTTAGATTTTCCCAAAAAATGAGGAAGTCTGGTGGAAGAGGCCGTGGGCGGTCGCCGCCAGCTGGTATTGATGGTTGTGGTGGTGGTGGAGCATCTGGTAGAAGTGGGAAAAGCAAAATAGCACCTAAGGCTGGAGGTGTTGAGCCAGCATCATCGTCTGGCTACACAAGGCCTCGATGGCTCCCTTATCTGGGAGTAGGAAAACCGCTTTTAAAGCCGGAGCAGCAGGAAAAAGTTTTGGCTTTCCTTGCTGACTCAGCCTCTAGCTCTCTCGCCTCCTCTTCAGAAAGTTCGAAATATAAAAGCAGCGAGTCATCAGTGGATGCTCCCATTCAGGAACAAGTCGCTTCCTTGTGTCCTTCACTCAAAGCAAAAGTGAAGGATGCAGCAGGCGACACTAGAGTTTACTCCATGGAGCTCTTTACACATACCGTGCCAGGGTTAGAAAGGGAAATAGTTAACAGCCCATTACAAGATGAATCGGACATGGAGTGCAAAGATGCACAGCCACAGCTAGATTATTATGCTGTTCCATTGACTCAGATCACTACATTGCCCTCACAGTGTACTGAGCAAAAATCTGACCAAGATGAGACTATGTTACCCCATCCCGAACGCTATAGCACCTTACACGGTGACACAGAGAAAGGTGCACATGACATTGAAGAGGAGGTGATAGATGACCCAGTTGTTGACCCAGATTGGCAGCCATTGGGGAACAGGGTACCGCTGGCAGTAGCTCTGAAGCGGAGAAGGATGATCAGCAGCAAGCATCTACATCCCAACAGCTTTCATCTGGCAGGCCCGTATCTGGCCAAAAACGTTTGACAAAACCAAAAACACTTTTAGGACAGCGTGGCCATCTGGTGAATGGAGAACAGCGTGCAATGCCTGAAAAGGTATTCGATAGTAGGAAGAGTGCAGAGTGGGATTTTTTAACCAAGATCTGAATGATCAGTGCAAAGTTAACTGTAAGAAATGCTGAAAGACCTTTAGCACAGGGAAGAATCTCCAAAGTTTAAATACAACGTGCATGCGTAGACATTTAACCAGCATGCACTTGCAAGCCTGGACTAACTACCAAACGTCCAGCACCGTTGGTGCACCTGCTCAGAATGAAGGTAGTCAGCAATGCTACATTGCTTCCCTCACTGTAAGCCCACCAGTTAGTTCACCACCAGCAGCAAATGTGGAGGTATCGTCGCAAGGCCAAAGCAGTCAGGGAATCACAAGGTTCTTGGTAGGAAAAACTGTAGGTAGGCCAACATCAAGAATACCATCACCAACCATCTCTCAATCTGCCCTGTCCACCACCCCCAGCGTTAGTTCCACCATATGCAGCTCTCCAGTCCAGCTCACCCTACAAGAGACTCTTACTAGGAAAAGAAAATACTCATCCTGTCATCTGCGTACACAGGGTTTGAATGCCCACATTTCTAGACTAATCTTGTTAGAGATGATGCCCTACCGTTTGGTTGAAAGCAAAGCTTCCAAAGCCCTGATGGCCTATGCAGTACCACGCTATGACCTACCAAGTCGACACTTCTTTGCGAGAAAAGCCATCCCAGTCCTCCACCAGCATGTCAAAGACCGCATTGTCCATGCACTGAGGCAATCAGTCAGTAGAAAGGTGCACCTCACAACAGATGCATGGACCAGTAGGCATGGCCAGGGACGTTACGTGTCCATCACAGCACACTGGGTTAATGTGGTGGATGCCGGGTCCACAGGGGACAGCCATAGTGGGACAGTTCTGTCTAGCCCATGGTCTAGGAAACAGTTGGCTGTAGGCATTCGCCACCCCTCCTTCTCCTCCTCCAGAAGTGAAAGCTCGTCCACAGAGCACAGTCACACGACCACTCAATCCGCAGCTGCCAGTGTTGCACACGAGGTGTCCCAATATGGAAGAGCTAGTGGTAAGCGTCAGCAGGCTGTGCTACAAATGAAGTGCTTGGGCAACAACAGACACACCGCGGAAGTACTGGCGGAGTACTTGCAGCAAGAAACTCAGTCATGGCTGGGCAGTGTACATCTTGAGGCAGGCAAGGTAGTCAGTGATAACGGAAGAAATTTTATGGCTGCCATAGCCCCTTCAGAACTGAAACACATTCCTTGCCTGGCTCACACCTTGAACCTGGTGGTGCAATGCTTCCTGAAAAATTATCAGGAGTTACCAGCCCTGCTCCTAAAGGTGTGAAGACTTTGCTCGCACATCCGCTGGTCGCCCGTACACTCCAGCCATATGCAGAACCATCAGCGATCGCTGAATCTTCCCCAGCACCACCTAATAATCGCCGTTGCAACAAAGTGGAACTCCACACAGCACATGCTTCAGAAGCTGTGCGAACAGAGGTGTGCTGTAATTTATTTGTGGGAGGATACACATACACGGGCAGGCAGTTGGATGGCAGACTGTCATGATCCCAATGGCAGGGGATCACAAAAGGACAAGCATAAAAAACAAAACAAGCTCTAGGGTGATGGAAACTGAGCTGACCGCGATCCTGAACCTAACACACAACTAGCTGTAGCCGGGGAACGTGCCTACGATGATTCCTAGACGTCTCGCGCCAGCCGAAGGACTAACTTCCCCTATTAGAAGAAACACAGACCTCTCTTGCCTCCAGAGAAACACCCCACAGAAATAGCAGCCCCCCACATGTAATGACGGTGAAATGAGAGGAAAGCACATACGTAGTTATGAAAACAGATTCAGCAAAATGAGGCCCGCTAAAGCTAGATAGCAGAGGATACAAAAGTGAACTGCGCGGTCAGCGAAAAACCCTAAAAAAACCATCCTGAAATTACTTGAACTCATGTGCCAACTCATGGAACATGAGGAGTAATATCAGCCCACTAGAGCAACCAGCAAAAAGGAATCACATATCTGTAAGCTGGACTAAGACAAAAATCAAGCAAAACGTGGAAAAGGAAAATCAAAAACTTAGCTTGTCCTGAAGATTACAGAAGCAGGAAGCAGAGGTAACAAGACACACTGATTACATTGATAGCCGGCGAGGAAATGACAAGAAAGCCAGGTTAAATAGGAAACTCCCATATCCTGATAGAACAGGTGGACACCAGAGACTGCAGAAAACACAAGTCACCCAGTACCATCTGTAACCACCAGAGGGAGCCCAAAAACAGAATCCACAACAGTACCCCCCCCTTGAGGAGGGGTCACCGAACCCTCACGAGAACCACCAGGGCGACCAGGATGAGCCCTATGAAATGCACGGACCAAATCAGCAGCATGAACATCAGAGGCAACCACCCAAGAATTATCCTCCTGACCATAACCCTTCCACTTGACCAAATATTGGAGTTTCCGTCTGGAAACAAGAGAATCCAAGATCTTCTCCACAACATACTCCAATTCTCCCTCCACCAGCACCGGAGCAGGAGGTTCAAGCGAAGGAACAACAGGTACCTCATACCTCCGCAACAACGACCGATGGAACACATTATGAATAGCAAACGATGCCGGGAGATCCAAACGAAACGACACAGGGTTAAGAATTTCCAAGATCCTATAGGGACCGATGAACCGAGGCTTGAACTTAGGAGAAGAGATCTTCATAGGAACAAAACGAGAAGACAACCACACCAAGTCCCCAACATGAAGTCGAGGACCCACGCGGCGACGGCGATTAGCAAACTGCTGAGCCCTCTCCTGGGACAACTTCAAATTGTCCACCACATGACTCCAAATCTGATGCAACCTATCCACCACCATGTCCACTCCAGGACAATCAGAAGGCTCCACCTGACCAGAGGAAAAACGAGGATGAAACCCCGAATTACAAAAGAAAGGAGAAACCAAGGTAGCAGAACTAGCCCGATTATTAAGGGCAAATTCGGCAAGCGGCAAAAAGGTAACCCAGTCATCTTGATCAGCAGAAACAAAACACCTTAAATAAGTTTCCAAGGTCTGATTAGTTCGTTCCGTCTGGCCATTTCTGAATCTTGCAGCCAGGGCGCACTCATTCCACTGAGTAAGCACCGACCATTTCCGAAATTTCTGACAATATATTTCTGCTTCATCTTGCCCCTGAGAGAGAGCAAATAAAGCTTTTTCAGCCTGAATCTCTAGGTTAGGTTCCTCATAGAGCAAACCCAATGCCAGAAAAAACGCATCCACATTGAGCAACGCAGGATCCCCTGGTGCCAATGCAAATGCCCAATTCTGAGGGTCACCCCGCAGGAAAGATATAACAATTTTGACTTGCTGAGCAGGGTCTCCAGAGGAGCGAGATTTTAAAGAAAGAAACAACTTGCAATTGTTCCTAAAATTCAGAAAACTAGATCTATCTCCAGAAATAAACTCTGGGATAGGAATTCTAGGTTCAGACATAGGAGCATGTACAACAAAATCTTGTATATTTTGAACCTTAGCAGCAAGATTATTCAGGCTGGAAGCCAAACTCTGGACATCCATGATAAACAGCTGAGGTCAGAGCCATTCAGGGATTAAGAGGAGGTAAGACGCAGCCAGGCTGCAATTAAGGCTAGGCAGCAAACTCAGAGGGAAAAAAAAAAAAAAAAAACTTCCTCAGACTACTTTTCCTCCTACTTCAGCCAATACGATTACCACTTTTTGGCCGGCTATACTGTCATGATCCCAATGGCAGGGGATCACAAAAGGACAAGCACAAAAAACAAAACAAGCTCTAGGGTGATGGAAACTGAGCTGACCGCGATCCTGAACCTAACACACAACTAGCTGTAGCCGGGGAACGTGCCTACGATGATTCCTAGACGTCTCGCGCCAGCCGAAGGACTAACTTCCCCTATTAGAAGAAACACAGACCTCTCTTGCCTCCAGAGAAACACCCCACAGAAATAGCAGCCCCCCACATGTAATGACGGTGAAATGAGAGGAAAGCACATACGTAGTTATGAAAACAGATTCAGCAAAATGAGGCCCGCTAAAGCTAGATAGCAGAGGATACAAAAGTGAACTGCGCGGTCAGCGAAAAACCATACAAAAAACCATCCTGAAATTACTTGAACTCATGTGCCAACTCATGGAACATGAGGAGTAATATCAGCCCACTAGAGCAACCAGCAAAAAGGAATCACATATCTGCAAGCTGGACTAAGACAAAAATCAAGCAAAACGTGGAAAAGGAAAATCAAAAACTTAGCTTGTCCTGAAGATTACAGAAGCGGGAAGCAGAGGTAACAAGACACATTGATTACATTGATAGCCGGCGAGGAAATGACAAGAAAGCCAGGTTAAATAGGAAACTCCCATATCCTGATAGAACAGGTGGACACCAGAGACCGCAGAAAACACAAGTCACCCAGTACCATCTGTAACCACCAGAGGGAGCCCAAAAACAGAATCCACAACAGCAGACATGGAGTTGTCTGGTGTGCAGTGGTCAAAGCTCCAAGACCTCTGTCAAGTCCTTCAGTGTTTTGAGGAATGCACATGGCTGGTAAGTGCAGATGACGCCATCATAAGCATGAGCATCCCACTAATGCGTCTGCTGATGCAAAGTTTGATGCACATCAAGGAGCAGGCATCTGTGGCCGAGGATGAGGAAAGCCTTGATGACAGTCAGCCGTTGTCTGGTCAGGGAACTCTCGTGGACAAGGTGGCGGACGAAGAGGAGGAGGAGGAGGAAGAGCATGATGGGAATGAATATTTATGGGAGGAGGATGCTTCTCAGGGGGCAATAGAAACTGGTGGCGTAGCAATGTCAGGTACAGGGTTTTTGCGGGCCAGAAGTGCAGTTGATTTGCAAGAAAGTGTTCCTCAACCCAGCACAAGCAGTGAATTGACACCTGGAAAATTGGCCCACATGGCAGAGTATGCCTTGCGTATCCTAAAAAGGAACCCCCGCATTATCAAAATGATGACCGATGACGATTACTGGTTGGCCTGCCTCCTGGATCCACGATACAAAGGAAAATTACAAAATATCATGCAACATGAGAACCAGGAGCAAATATTGGCTACCAAACAAGCGACTCTTGTAGACCGTTTGGTTCAAGCATTCTCAGCACACAGAGGCGGTGATGGTTCTCACACGAGCCATAGGGGGCAACATGGCAGAGGTGTTAGAGGTGCACAAATCTGAAGTGGCGTTGGACAGATGGGTTTTATGACCAGGTTGTAGAGTGATTTCGCAATGACCGCAGACACGACTACGAGGTACGAGGTACTGCTGCATCAATTCAAAGTGACAGGAGACAGCATTTGTCCAGTATGGTTACCAACTATTTTTCCTCCCTTATCGATGTTCTCCCTCACAGGTCATTCCCCTTTGATTACTGGGCATCTAAAATAGACACCTGGCCTGAATTGGCAGAATATGCATTACAGGAGCTCGCTTGCCCAGCTGCTAGTGTGCTATCAGAAAGAGTCTTCAGTGCTGCTGGTTCAATACTGACCGAAAAAAGGACACGTCTGGCTACCCGAAATGTTGATGATCTAACCTTCATTAAAATGAACCAATCATGGATTTCAAATTATTTCGCCCCACCTTCACCTGCTAACACGTAGCTTGCCTGAAAAATGTCTTGCTTTTGGCCTCCTCTTACTGACTTCTCCAATTCCTCCATTTGCAGCTGCTGAATGTCCACCATAGGCCATTTTTATACCTCCCTAAATGGGCTGACTCCCCCCACAGGGCCGTGGTCACCACTTGGCGCAAGCACCCGTGCGAGTGCCGTTTGCCTGGACAGGTGGGTGTGCCCACTCTTGGGCAACGGCACTGGCACAGTGCCCCTCATAGTACAATAAAGTGTCTCTGATGGTGGTGGTGCACAACCAACGTCAGACACACCGTCATATTATGAGGGGCCCTGTGCCAGTACCGCCGCCCATGAGAGAGTGTTCACCCCCAGCTCGAACAGTGCTCTACCACTTGCAAAACTTACCTCTCCCTGCTCCACCACTGTGTAATCTGTGCTGTTAAATCCTTCAATGGTACTGCCAATTCAAATTTGTTGAAATGATAGATGATAGTAAAAATATACAGGAACCCTGGCCTCCATTTAGACGAATTAATACTTTGCGCCAACTACCACTGTCTGCTACTCAGCAGAGGAGCCCACCCCTGTACCTAGCTATGCCACCAGTTTATTTATGAACTTTTTTTGGCTGAAATTTAGCCCACTTTATTATTTTGGCCTACTAACTGTGTCAGCCACTTATTACAGTTGTCCTCCACTGAACAAAGCAATGCTGCCTGTGCACTCCTCTTACCAATTTTGAACTGCATTTAGCCTACTTACTTAATTGGGCCTAGTAACTGTGTGAGCCTCTCATAACAGTTGTCCTCCTCCGCTGAAAAAAGCTATGCCGCCTGTGTACTCCTATTACCAATTTTGAACTGCATTTAGCCTACTTACTTACTTGGGCCTATTAACTGTGTGAACCTCTCATAACAGTTGTCCTCCTCCGATGAAAAAAGCTATGTCGCCGGTGTACTCCTGTTACCAATTGTGAACTGCATTTAGCCTACTTTTTTATTTTAGGCCTACTAAGTCTGTCTGAGCCACTTATTACAGTTGTCCTCCACTGAACAAAGCAATGCCGCCTGTGTACTCCTGTTACCAATTGTGAACTGCATTTAGCCAACTTTTTTATTTTAGGTCTACAAGGTCTGTCTGAGCCACTTATTACAGTTGTCCTCCACTGAACAAAGCAATGCCGCCTGTTACCAATTTTGAACTGTATTTAGCCTACTTACTTACTTGGGCCTAGTAACTGTGTGAGCCTCTCATAACAGTTGTCCTCCTCCACTGAACAAAGCTATGCCGCCTGTGTACTGTTAGCAATTTTGAACTGCATTCAACCTACTTTCTTATTTGGGCCTACTAACTGTGTCAGCCACTCCTTACAGTTGTCCTCCGTTGAACAAAGCTATGCCGCCTGTGTACTCCTGTTACCAATTTTGAACTGCATTTAGCCTATTTACTTATTTGGGCCTACTAACTGTGTCTGCCCCTCATTACAGTTGTCCTCTTGTCCTCCACTGAACACAGCTATGCCGTCTATTTAGTTCTGTTACCAATTTTGAACTGCATTTAGCCTACTTTCTTATTTGGGCCTACTAACTGTGTCTGCCCCTCATTACAGTTGTCCTCCGCTGAACAAACCAGTGCCGCCAGTTTAGTCCTGTTAGCAATTTTGAACTGCATTTAGCATACTTACTTTTGGGGCCTACTAACTGTGTCAGCCTCTCATTACAGTTGTCCTCCGCTGAACAAAGCAATGCCGCCTGTTTAGTCCTGTTACCAATTTTGAACTGGATTTAGCCTACTTTCTTATTTGGGCCTTTATCTGTGTTTCCTCCTCATCCTGCCCATTGCCCAGCCACTGCTAGATGAGTCTGCTGGTACATTGACCAAGACCACTACATTCCCCTTACACTTTACACAGCCAAAATCTGACCCTGCTGAAAGTCAGGTTCCCTTTCCAGCATACTATACCACCTTACACGGGGACAAAGAGAAAGGTGCAGATGAAAGTGCAGGTTCCTTCATCAGGTGGGGGAGGAATACTCGTTGGCACTGGCAAAGGGCCCCTCATAGTACGCAAAAGTGTCTCTGGCAGTGGGAGGCGCCGCCCGCCGTCAAACACACCGCCGTACTATGAGGGGCCCTGTGCCAGTGGCAACTAGTGGGCCCCCCTGCTTGCTCAGGATCGCAGCACTTGCAAAGTTGAAATACGTACCTCTCCCTGCTCCACCGCTGCGTATTCCGCATTTCCTGGGCCCAAAAAAATCTTGAACCAGCTCTACCCCCCACAACTTTAGCCAAATGAGCCCCTGTTTTCAATGCCTAACTATTATTATAATGTAAATTAAGATTGACAAGCTTAAGAAATACGAATTGATGTTTCTGGCATTAAAATGGGCACTGTAGGTGTTTTCCTGTCCTCAACTCACTGCCGACTTTGATTACCTATTGACTTGTATTGGGTTTCGTGTTTTGGCCGACCCCCGACTTTTCGCAATAATCGGACGATTTCACCCGACCCGACTTTTGAGAAAGTCGGGTTTCGCAAAACCCGACTCGATCCTAAAAAAGTAAAAGTCGCTCAACTCTAGTGGCAATACGTCGCAATGCGTCGCTAATGCAAGTCTATGGAGAAAAAAAGCATCCTGCGGGCAACTTTGCAGGATGCGTTTTTTCTCCAAAACGACGCATTGCGACGTCCGTCACACGACGCTAGTGTGAAAGTAGCCTAAGAAACTAGTGCTCAGAAACCACTTATTTGTGCAGGTGTGGTGTTTCTTGGCCAGAGTCTGATCTCAGATTCAAATCAGCTATAGATCAACATTGGCATGTGTGAGCAGCAGAACAAGTGAGTGCTGAGATGAATATTTAATTTTTTTCCCATGCTATATTTATTATGCACTGGTCTTTAGAGACCCAAGAGCATATTAAGGAATGTTCAAGTCACAAAGAATTACTTAGGTGCCAATCAAATTTTCCTGAAAAATCGGTGTGATTTGGCAAATTACAATCCTACCAGATTCACTCATCTCTAGTTAGCATGATGCGAAATACCCTAGCATAATGGAACCTAGTTAGATTTTCAGGAATTTATCTGTTTAAAGTAGAATGTTTCTCATAATAATGTATGAACAAGACAAGAAGACATTTTGATTGATTTGAAAAGAGCAACAACTCTAGGAGCGCATCTACAAGTATTTACATAGCTGTGTATGGGACTTTCATGTTTTCTGCATGTCTAGAGATCATTGCAAATCTTGATGTATACTTTTTTAGAAGGAAGCATAAGATCTATTACAGGATGTTGAAATAAAAGCATGGCTTTCTAATGAGATTTTCTGAACATGTGAACTCATTCCACTAGATGGCAGCATTACACTGATATTTGTTCACACAGACAGCATTTGTCATTAAAATCATATTTGAAAAAATAAAACTAGAAGATACCACCATCAATTAGAAATTATAAATGCCTAGAGCGTAATCCTATGTTCACTTATTAATTCAGGTTAGTAACAGTATAGTATAACATAATGCATTATAAAAAGCCCCTGATTTTTTACTTATTTATACTGAATAAACATTTTTGCCCAACAAAATTATTTCTTTAACCACTTCCTAACATGGCTAATTCCTGATTTTTTTTTTCTTTTCTCCCTTTGCTGCAAGAGCCATACTTTTTTTTTATTTCTCCATTCAAATAGACATGAGATTGCTTGTGTACTGCAGAATAACTTGTACTTTTGAAAGGACCCATTCATTGTACCACATAATGTACTGAAAAAACAGACAAAACTTCCAAATGCAGTGAAATAGCAAAACCTATACATTGTTTTTGGGGGAATTTTGTCTAATGTATATATTGTGCGATAAATATGACCTGGAATTATGACATTATAATTGTCCAGGACAGTACGATTACAATGATATGAAAAATGTCCATTTCTTTCTATTATTTTAATGGTGAAAACAAAATCAGAAATTTGTCCCCAAAAAACTTTTTTGGGTGGATCTCTGCATTTTCTGAGATGTGTAATATTTTTATGTTTTCATTTTTGATAAATGGAGTTTTGTAAGGGCTTATTTTTTTGCAGGGCGAGATGTTTTTATTGATACCATTTTGGGATAGCTATGACATCTTTATTACTTCTTACTGCTTTTTTATGAGCAGCACCCCCCACTCCACACACACACACACACACAATTTAGAAATTTGGAATCTTTTTCTGTATATGCTGGCATCCACTGTGATTACATGTATGGGAGGTGAGTAGAGCAGAGATGTGTGTCACCACAAAATGTTGATGCAGCTCTCTTCAGTATATTGGGATTAGAGGAGAGTTGACAGTGCTGTGAGAGGAGAGCTGCAAGGAGTATTTGTAATAATACACAGCTCTACTTTATTTCCCTTCCCTTAGTAATAACAGTAGATGCAGGCCATGAAATCAGTGAGTAGAGCTGGACTGCGTCATTACATGTCTTACATAGAGAAAGCCAAATCACACATTCTCTGAAGACTTGTCTTTTTCTTTCCTTTGCAATATGCCATCTAATTATGATTTCTCAATGGAATGCATGGGTATAAGTAAATACCTCAGAAATGAATATCCCTGCAAGTGCCCCATTGGTCTTTGCAAAAATGCAAATATAAACTTTAAAAACACTAGACTGCCGCGCTACAGATCTATAGAGTTACATAAGCGGTGTACAGAGATGGCAAGCTGGTTGCTAATCAAGTATGTACAAGTAGATGTTAGTTACTCAGTAGTCGGTGAGCATGATACACATCCCAAGGGTTCGGTATTACGGCATACACTGTGCGATGAGAACCTAGGTAGTGTCCTCCCATTGCTATGGCTCCCCTCGTGTATGCAGAAATGCGGGCTGGCGGCAATCTCTGTCCAAAAGCACAGGCCATAGCAGTTGCGAAGTCGGCGGGGGTGTGGTAAGGGTGATGTCACCTAGTACTCAACGATGGGTGCGTGGTAGGGCCAAGAAACCAATGCGTTTTCGAGGCATCCAGTCCTTCTTCATCAGAATTACGGTCTACTCACCTAACCCATCTATATGTACCTGCACACACCTCCTCTGCTAGCTCAATTGGTTCACTGGTCCCACGTGGACAGGGTTGATTATATGTGTTCCCTCAATGCATTGGGTAAGGGACATTATGGTGGCTAACTGTATAAAGAAGAGTCATGTTACGGCTATGTTGATTATAATTAAACAAGGTGCTGCATGCAAGGGTCACAAGTTCAGAATAGTTATGGAGGAGCAGACATATATCTTAGTGGCTCTGCAGCCTTTCATGTATAGCATTGTGACATTAATATTGGGAGACAGACAGCCATTAAGTCCTCAACGCTATATCCTCCTGGTATGTCCACTCTGTGTGATCAACATCCAAACAAGAGTTGATAAAAGAAAAAAGAAAAAATATACCGTATTTTGCAGATTATAAGACACACCGGATTATAAGACGCACCCCAAATTTTGAAGAGAAAAATAAGAAAAAAACTTTGTTTAATAAAATGGTTGTGCTTAGAGTTGAGCGACTTTTACTTTTTTTGCATCGAGTCGGGTTTCGCGAAACCCGAGTTTGTCAAAAGTCGGGTCGGGTGAAAGCGGCCGATTATTGCGAAAAGTCGGGGGCCGACTGAAACACAAACCCAATGCAAGTCAATGGGGAATCAAAGTCGGCAGTGAGTGGAGGCCAGTGGACCTACAGTGCCCATTTTAATGCCAAAAACATCAATTCTTATTACTTAAGCTTGTCAATCTTAACTTACTTTATAATAATAGTTAGGCATTGAAATCTGGGGGTCATTTGGCTAAAGTTGTGGGGGGTAGGCCTGGATCAAGATTTTCGTGGGCCCAGGAAACGCGGAATACATCATGGCGGTGGAGCAGGGAGAGGTAAGTATTTCAACTTTGCAAGTGCTGTGATCCTGAGCAAGCAGGGGGGCCCACTAGTTGGCACTGGCACAGGGCCCCTCATAGTACGGCGGTGTGTTTGACGGTGGGTGGCGCCTCCCACTGGCAGAGACACTTTTTCGTACTATGAGGGGCCCTGTGCCAGTGACGTCGCCAACGAGTATGCCCCCCCACCTGATGAAGGAACCTGCACTTTCATCTGCACCTTCCTCTTTGTCCCCGTGTAAGGTGGTATAGTATGCGGGAAGGGGAACCTGACTTTCAGCAGGGTCAGATTCTGGCTGTGTAGAGTGCAAGGGGAATGTAGTGGTCTGGGTCAATGTACCAGCAGACTCGTCTAGCATGCTCCTCCCCCCTACTTCCTCCCATTGTACACCGAGCACACCTCGCTGCGTGACGAGACACTTAAAACATAACTTAAAAACAATTTTAAAACGCACCATTGTCCAACAACAGATTACAAATCTAAATGGAAGAATGACACCGTCTGACTCATGTAACTGGCAACATGTTATAAGATAACAGCGATTTATATTTTATCAAATATCCTGGTACATGTACTAAAGCTATCACACCTTACTAAGGGACCAATGTAGGGACGACTTATAAGAAAATGGACATGTCGACCCTGTCATTAAAACCTAACGGGCCCATAGCATTCGTCTGCATAATCCATCTTGCAATCTAAGCAGATTTTCTTACAAATGAAAGTGTGCTTCTCAGGCACATTGTTCCCTAATGCATATTCTCTCTCTTGCTTCAGATTATCTTCTGAAATGGAGAAGAAAATGTATGATCTTTCAAAACCCCATCATGTTGAGGAAGTGAGAAACATGCTGTTAGATGATGATGATGATGCAGACCCCACAATGAATGAGGATTTTGAAGAAAGTGAGATTGATTCTCATGATGAGGTGGAAGTCTGTGAACTAAATTCTGAAACAGAGCAAGATGGTGACAGTGATGAGGAGGAAGAAGATATAGAATCTTATTATATGGGAAAAGATAAAAAACCAAATGGAACAAGAATCCACCCATAAAAAAATGTATGGAACCTCATAACATTATCACTCACCTTCCTGCAGTTATAGGAACAGCACGTAATGCAAAAACTGCAGCTGAATGCTGGAATACTTTTTTCACAGATGACATTCTGGACTCTATTGTCATATACACTAATCAATATATAGACAATATAAAGCACAAGTTCATCTGTGACAGAATCCTGAAGCCCATGGATGAAATCGAACTGCGTGCATTTTTTGGATTATTATACCTTGCAGGAGCTTATAGGGCAAATCGGCAAAGTTTGGAGAAACTTTGGGGTATAGAAAGTGATGGAATTGAAAAACTTAGCCTTGTTATGTCTCTAAAAAGATTCAAGATTCTAATTCTTTGCCTTCGGTTTGATGACAGAACTACCCGAACCGAACGTCAAACATATGACCGGCTTGCTCCAATTCGCGATGTATTCCAAAAATTTGTGGAAAACTGTAAGATAAACTATCGGCCTGGGGCAAATGTCTCAATTGACGAAATGCTCCCTGGTTTTCGTGGCAGATGCACATTTCGTCAATACATACCATCAAAACCTAGCAAATACGGAATAAAAATGTATGCCCTTGTTGATGCCAGTAAGACCTACACATACAACATTAAAATTTATGCTGGAAAACAGCCAGATGGTCCTTACTGTGTCAACAACAAACCCACTGATGTTGTGAAAGGAATGCCTGAGCTCTTATTTGGACCAGGTCGCAATATACAGTAACTGCTGATAATTGGTTTATAAATTGTGGTTGTATTGAAACGCAGAAGCTTTCATATGTCGGAACTGTAAGAAAAAATAAAAAAGAATTGCCACCACAGTTTTTTACTGTGACAGGGAGAAAACAGTACAGCAGTATGTTTGCATTCCATGATGGAAAGGTTTTGGTTTCCTATGTACCAAGCGAAAAAAAAAATGTACTTCTTCTCTCAACGCTTCATAATGATGATGCCATCGATCCTAAATCTGAAGCACAACAAAAACCAGAGATTATTACATTTTATAAAGAAATCAAAGGGGGTGTTGATACAGCTGATCAGATGTGTTCAACTTTCAGCGTCAGCAGAAACACCAAGCGCTGGCCAATGGTCATATTTTTCGCTATGCTAAATTTGGGTGGTATAAATTCACAAATCATTTACCTTGAAAACCAGCCTGAACCACTCCGTAGACGATTGTACCTGAAAAAATTGGCCCATGAACTAATGCTTGGAGAGGTACGCAGGAGAAGTATGAAAACCATCGGTATCCCCTCTGGCCTTCAAGTTCAGCTCAAAAGATTCCGCCCAGATATTGATACTGAAAATCCAACACCTGTACCACCTCTTAAAAGAAGGAGATGCACCACCTGCACCATGGAAAGCGGGAACAGAAGGCTTTCTAATTATGAATGTCTCAAATGTCATCATGCAATCTGCCTGACACATGCAAAAATGTATTGCAATTCTTGCTCTTTGCTTTGCAAATGTGTTTTTTCTGGGGAACCTTCAGGATCTAATTCAGATTAATTCTGTGTGTAATATTATTCTAGGTGCCTAGAAAATGTTTTTGTGCCAAAATTTTCTCTTTTTAATAACCGTTATTTGATATCATTGGGGGCTATTTGGTGGGAGTTTTGAAATTTGTGTATATCAAAGTCATTACTTTTATGTTAAGTAAATGGGTTTGTTTTGCACCTGATAATGTGTAGTCTCTTTTATTACATCCCTATGAAGGTCTATGATCACTTTTAGATCACTGAAATTGAAAAAATTAGATATTCTAGGCATTTTTCTAGCCTGCGCTTGACAGGCACATTGTTCCATTACGGGTTCGAATATTGTTCCTGACGGAGAGTAGGCTAAATGCAGTTCAAAATTGGTAACAGGCCTAAACGTGCGGCATTGCATTGTTCAGTGGAGGACAACTGTAATGAGTGGCAGACTCAGTTAGTAGGCCCAAATCTTAAAGTAGGTTAAATGCAATTCAAAATTGGTAACAGGACTGAACAGGCGGCATAGCTAGGTACTGGGGTGGGCTCCTCTGCTGAGTAGCAGACAGTGGTAGTTGGCGCAAAGTATTAACTGGTCTAAATGGAGGCCAGGGCCCCTGTATATTTTTACTATCATCTATCATTTCAACAAATTTGCATTGGCAGTGCCATTGAAGGATTTAACAGCACAGACTACACAGTGGTGGAGCAGGGAGAGGTAAGTATTGCAAGTGGTACAGCACTGTTCGAGCTTGGGGAACACTCTCTCGTGGACGGCGGTACTGTCACAGGGCCCCACATATTACGATGGTGTGTCTGACGTTGGTTGTGCACCACCACCATCACAGACACTTCATTGTACTATGAGAGACCCTGTGCCAGTGCCGTCGCCCAAGAGTGGGCACACCCACCTGTCCAGGCAAACGGCACTGCATGCGCCAGGTGGTGACCACGGCCCTGTGGGGGGAGTCAGCCCATTTAGGGAAGTATAAAAATGGCCTATGGTAAACATTCAGCAACTGCAAATGGAGGAATTGGTTTGGGTGAAGGACACAAGGAAACGTCTTGTTCCTAACCGGGAGCATCCACTGACGACTCGCTGCTTTTATATTTGGAACTTTCTGGAAGAGAGGCGAAAGAGCTAGGGGCTGAGTCAGCAAGGAAAGCCAAAACTTTTTCCTGCTTCTCCAGCTTTAAAAGCTGTTTTCATACTCCCAGATAAGGGAGCCTTCGAGGCCTTGTGTAGCCAGATGATGACGCTGGCTCAACACCTCCAGCCTTAGTGCTTTTGCCACTACCACCAGATGCACCACCACCACCATCAGTACCAGCTGGCAACCCCCGCCCATGGGCTCTTCCACCAGACTTCCTCATTTTTTTGGAAAATCTAACCAAAATAACAACCGTTATATGGTACTGTAAAACAAGGTAGAAGGTGTATATAAACTTGTTGAGAATTTAAAACTCCCTTTTTTTTGCGGAGACTGAACCAAACTTCAGGCCCTGTGCATAAAACAACACACTCACTGAAATATATCCACTTTGTGAGAATTTGAATCTCACTTATTTTTTGGGGAGACAGCACCAAACCTCAGGCCCTGTGCATAAAACAACACAATGTAAGTGGCAGAATGTGGCTGGCTGTTATACTACAAACTAACAGGATCAAAGTATATCCACTTTGTGAGAATTCGAATCTCACTTATTTTTTGGGGAGACTAAACCAAACCTCAGGCCCTGTACATAAAACAACACAATGTAAGTGGCAGAAAGTGGCTGGCAGATATACTACAAACTAACAGGACTGAAATATATATTCGTCAGGTCAGAAGTGGTGCACTCTCCAAGTTATATGGTGCTCAAAGGAAAAAAATCGTATATAGAAAGAATATCCTTTGGCACTCAACAAGTCCACAAGTAATTGTTCTTAATGGAAAACGATTTATTGGTAGACAGCCAGCAAAAAAAAAACCAAAAAAAAACCAGACATCAAAACTCCAACGTTTCGGCATGCAATGCCTTTGTCAAGGAAGTCTGTATATGATCCACAATATTAATGGTATGCCGTATTGCCACAAATGCCTAACTGAAGAAAAATAATGGCTGTGATCGTATGAACAAATCGTGCTATGCCATTTGCCAAATAATTTATGGCTACAGAAGATGAATAGTAACGGAAGCCGGGTATTAAATCAGGAAGGTCCACAAGTATGTGGCCGCGTACCTAGAAAGAATAAGTAACTGGCGTGTGTCCCGTGGCTTCAGGGCAGGAAGACCCATCTTCTGTAGCCATAAATTATTTGGCAAATGGCATAGCACGATTTGTTCATACGATCACAGCCATTATTTTTCTTCAGTTAGCCATTTGCGGCAATACGGCATACCATTAATATTGTGGATCATATACAGACTTCCTTGACAAAGGCATTGCATGCCGAAACGTTGGAGTTTTGATGTCTGTTTTTTTTTTTTTGCTGGCTGTCTACCAATAAATCGTTTTCCATTAAGAACAATTACTTGTGGACTTGTTGAGTGCCGAAGGATATTCTTCCTATATAGGACTGAAATATATCCACTATGTGATAATTTCAATCTCACTTATTTTTTTCGGAGACTGAACCAAACCTCAGGCCCTGTGCATAAAACAACACAATGTAAGTGGCAGAAAGTGGCTGGATGATACACTACAAACTACCAGGACTGAAATATATCCACTTTGTGATAACTTGAATCTCACTTTTTTGGGAGAGACTGAACCAAAACTCAGGCCCAGTGTATATAACAATGCAATCTAAGTGGCAGAAAGTGGCTGGCTGACATACCACAAACTAACAGGACTGCAGTATATCCACTTTGTGAGAATTTGAATCTCACTTTTTTTGGGGGAAACTGAACCAAAACTCAGGCCCAGTGCATAAAACAACACAATGTAAGTGGCAGAAAGTGGCTGGGAGATATATGAAAATATACAAGGACTGTAGTACAATTTCAATCTCCCTACAATGATCTCAGGAAAAGTATGGCAGCAATAAAAAGGACTGCTGCACACAAAATTGTGGACAAATAAACAAGATAACTGTGCAGAAAGGAGCAACAGGATTTTTGCTTTTAAAAAAGCAGTTGGTTTGCACAGCAGTGTGCAAACAGCAATGCAGCTATCAGGGGGCCTTATAAGGCAGCCTAATAAGCTACAGAGCTGATGCACAAAAATATAGCCTACACTGTCCCTGCAAAGAAATGGTGGTATTGGACAGTGGAAATCGCTACAGCACAAGTGGTTTGGGGGTTAATCTTCCATCCCTACCCATATGCCTTCTTCTGATGAAGCTGCAGCAACCTCTCCCTATGCTAAGATCAGCAGAAGTAAGATGGCGGCCGTGTGCACGCCCCTTTATAGCCTCTGTGATGCCGCAGAAAGCAAGCTAATCACTGTCGTGCCCTTCTCTGTCGTGCGATTTTTGAATTTGTCTGATCCGTTTCGCTCAACCTTAGTTGTGCTTCTTATAATCCATGTGTCTTATTGCTTACTGGTGGTGGTGGCTGCGGTGGAGCGGTGTCCCAGGGTCACTGCTGGAGGAGGCAAGAGTGGAGCGTTGCTGCAGGCCGCAGGCTGGGATGAGGGGGTGTTTGGATGTGCGGCGTGCTGCTGCGGGTGTTCTGTGCAGACGGGCACTGCCAACATTTTGGGAAAGCCCAGAGCCCCGACACTTACAAGTTTTACTGTGTGGTGGACTCTGGGAAAATGGCTGCCAGGATCGGCGCATGTGTAGATGGAGATCTCGGCACCAAGATCTCAGGAGATGAGATCTCAGCGCTGACTGGCATTATCAATTCCTTGGATATCTTTTTGTATCCCTTTCCTGTTTTATTCAGTTCAACTACCTTTTCCCATAGATCTGTTGATAATTATTTTGCATTCCCCATGACTCACAATCCAGAAACATCAGTGGCTGGATGAAAGATGCAAGAGTCTGTCTGGATCCCAGAAACGCACTCAGCTTAAATTCACACACGCCGATTACAAGCAAACAGGTCACAGGTAAGGATGTTACCTTTAGTAGCCATTCAAACCCATTTTTGTAAACTTCTTTGCATGTTATCAGGCCAAAATCACCAGGGTATGTGAACATTATGTGCCATTATGATTTAAAAAGAAAAACACAGTAGTTGGACAATCAAGGGCTTCACCCAACCACTAACCATGAGTGGAGAAAAAATGTTGGTTTTATCATTCATATTCTCTGAAAAAAGTTCAGGTAAGCAAAAATTCTGCCAGGGTAGGTAAACATTTGAGCACAACTGTACTTTCCAGCCAATGTTTTCAGTTGTTCACAGCGTCGCTCTGGTCCCATGCCACCATTTTGTGACTGTAGCTTCTGACTGACCAGATGTCAGAGGTAACGCTCACAAACTCTCAATGTAAGTCAAATCTATGTTGACCCTTGTATTGAGAAGTGACATCTGGCTTGCCAAGCAAACAATGGAGCGATCATACATGTCACAACCTACAGAAGACCAAAGGGAGCCCCGCCGAGAACAGAATTAGATGTTGGCAGATGAATATACTAGGGTTAGAAATATTACATTAGTGTTACCACTCCTGCGGTGACATAAAAAAACTGGAATGGTGCTTTAAAGAGGTTCTGCCACCATAAAGAATGCATTTAACTAAAAAGAAAATGTGGAAATAAATGGTCTTGCTATTTAAAGTTATTAAAAATTATGCTCGATTCAAAAAATAACAAGCTTTCGTCTTCTGATGTATGCATACAGATGCTACCCGTGCTCACACAGCTGTGACCACGCACATTTGAAACAGAATGATCTCACCCAGATTTCAGAGCTGTGTGAGCACTGGGGGAAGGATCACTGCACATGCTTCTGTGATTCTCAATGATCTACATCATGCGCATGGTGTGCTGTCAGAGTTGTGTGAGAGCGTCTCACATACGTTGTACACACTAGGTGTGGGGAGGTGGGAAAACTCTTAAGATGACAGGAACTGTGCATTCTTGGCCAGCTGATCGACCACTGGAAGGACCTAAGTGATTAACACTAGGGGGCATACTTCAGAAGATAAATGCTTGTTACTTTTTAACAGAGCATAATTTACAAAACCATTTATTTCTATGTGTTCTGCTTAGTTAAGTGTATTCTTCATGTTTTTACAAGTTTAATTAAAAATTAAAACTTCAGCTCATTCTCTGATGCTGGGATTTGTAGTAGAGATGATGAAATAATGCTTTTTGGTCTCACAAACTACTGAAAAGAAACAAATATTAACACTCCCACGATTCTATTCCTTCACCAATGTGCTATGTCTAGTAATTTATTATAAACCAATTTGCTTCCACTGTTTAGATCTTCTGTGTATCAACAATATTAAAGACTAAAAGACTAAAAGAGATAGCTCTGTTTGTTCATTATTAGTGATGAGTGAGCAATTAAATGCTTTGATGTTCGTTATTCGAATAGAGCAGTTCCAAATGTTTGGATGCTTTCTTCAAGTTAAAGTATAATGGAGGTCAAAAGGAAATCTGATCATTTTCAGGCAGACCCGAAAAGAAGTTCTAGGGGATAGTGAAAATGTTGAAATGGAGGGAAAAACTGCAGTCCTTTTCCAGGCAGAGATGCCATCGCTCTCACCACCATGGTCCTGCACCCCCCTCTCCTTCTCCTGCTGTTCCTGCTATGGTGCTGGCATCACTGCACTCTGCCTCCCTCCCCAGCCAACACACTCACCACCACAGTCCCGTGCCTTGTCTTCATCCTCTTGCGGCTGCCAGGGGTCTGCGCACTGCTCGTAGATCCCCGGACACTGTACTTTTGTCAAATGCAAGTAGTGTATCATCCATATGTTTCGTCAAACTCAATCTGACAGGTGCCCCGCCCCTATCAAAGTGTATCAAAGTGTGTAACCCCTCCCCTCCCCTTGTCTGACGGCTGGTAGCCAGCTGTCCCTCCTTGTTTGATTTCCCCTTTTGATATAGTTTGATATAGTTTGATATAGTTTTTATGCTTATAATGCATATTTATTTACATGGTTTACTGATAGTACTATACTGCTAGTTTGATATACTTTAATTTGCTGCAGTTTGATATTATCAGAGTATTTGATACAGCGATTCTCACATCTATCATATCAATTAGATTCTCATTTTATATGACGTTGTTATGAGTTTACTGCAGTTATCATAGCAATGTATTTTATTTGACAGCCACAACAGTCACACAGGCCATAATGATAGTGTATCTGCACCATGTTATTTGGAAATAAAGAACACATTTCAATGTGTGGCTGTAGATGTTATCTGAGGGTCATTTGCCCAGAGGTGTTATGGGTGTTTTTTTGCTTATAATGCATATTTATTTACATGGTTTACTGATAGTACTATCCCCTTTTTTGTATTCGCTTTCTCTTTGTGCCTGTAGATGTTATCTGAGGGTCATTTGCCCGGAGGTGTTATGGGTGTTTTTTGCTTATAATGCATATTTATTTACATGGTTTACTGATAGTACTATACTTCTACGGGCTTAATTTTGTACAAATCCAGGCTGTTTATTATATCCTAGGGTCTGTACGATGTTTATATTAGCTTTTTGATAATCCCGGGAGTGCCATCTATCTAGCCCTAGTATTTTTGATATCTCAAAAGGGTGTGACACATTCACATATATTATTCCAGTTTTCTTTAATTCTACATTATTTTAGCACATATTAATTTCACAACTTTTATATGATATTTATAACACTCATTTTATATGAGTTTTCTAACACATTCTCACAGGGATATTATATATATATATATATATATTTTGTGTTTTGCATCATTATCTGACACTGTAATTCGCATTTTATATAAAATCTGCATAAAAAATCTTCTTGGCTACACCAAAACACGTAAGAAACAAATTTGTCTGGCAGCTGGTAGCCAGCTGTCCCTCCTTGTTTGATTTCCCCTTTTGATATAGTTTGATATACTTTAATTTGCTGCAGTTTGATATTATCAGAGTATTTGATACAGCGATTCTCGCTTTCTATCATATCAATTAGATTCTCATTTTATATGAAGTTGTTATGAGTTTACTGCAGTTATCAGAGCAATGTATTTTATTTGACAGCCACAACAGTCACACAGGCCGTAATGATAGTGTATCTGCAGCATGTTATTTGGAAATAAAGAACACATTTCAAGTTAGCAATGTCTCAGAGATCTAAACCACTAACCAGCTGTCTCTGAGTCTGGCTGGCTTCCCCTTTTGATATAGTTTGATATAGTTTGATATAGTTTTTATGCTTATAATGCATATTTATTTACATGGTTTACTGATATTACTATACTGCTACGGGCTTATTTTTGTACAAATCCAGGCTGTTTATTATATCCTAGGGTCTGTACGATGTTTATATTAGCTTTTTGATAATCCCGGGAGTGCCATCTATCTAGCCCTAGTATTTTTGATATCTCAAAAGGGTGTGACACATTCACATATATTATTCCAGTTTTCTTTAATTCTACATTATTTTAGCACATATTAATTTCACAACTTTTATATGATATTTATAACACTCATTTTATATGAGTTTTCTAACACATTCTCACAGGGATATTATATATATATATATATATATTTTGTGTTTTGCATCATTATCTGACACTGTAATTCGCATTTTATATAAAATCTGCATAAAAAATCTTCTTGGCTACACCAAAACACGTAAGAAACAAATTTGTCTGGCAGCTGGTAGCCAGCTGTCCCTCCTTGTTTGATTTCCCCTTTTGATATAGTTTGATATACTTTAATTTGCTGCAGTTTGATATTATCAGAGTATTTGATACAGCGATTCTCGCTTTCTATCATATCAATTAGATTCTCATTTTATATGAAGTTGTTATGAGTTTACTGCAGTTATCAGAGCAATGTATTTTATTTGACAGCCACAACAGTCACACAGGCCGTAATGATAGTGTATCTGCAGCATGTTATTTGGAAATAAAGAACACATTTCAAGTTAGCAATGTCTCAGAGATCTAAACCACTAACCAGCTGTCTCTGAGTCTGGCTGGCTTCCCCTTTTGATATAGTTTGATATAGTTTGATATAGTTTTTATGCTTATAATGCATATTTATTTACATGGTTTACTGATATTACTATACTGCTACGGGCTTATTTTTGTACAAATCCAGGCTGTTTATTATATCCTAGGGTCTGTACGATGTTTATATTAGCTTTTTGATAATCCCGGGAGTGCCATCTATCTAGCACTAGTATTTTTGATATCTCAAAAGGGTGTGACACATTCACATATATTATTCCAGCTTTCTTTATTTCTACATTATTTTAGCACATATTAATTTCACAACTTTTATATGATATTTATAACACTCATTTTATATGAGTTTTCTAACACATTCTCACAGGGATATTATATATATATATTTTGTGTTTTGCATCATTATCTGACACTGTAATTCGCATTTTATATAAAATCTGCATAAAAAAATCTTCTTGGCTACACCAAAACATGTAAGAAACAAATTTGTCTGGCAGCTGGTAGCCAGCTGTCCCTCCTTGTTTGATTTCCCCTTTTGATATAGTTTGATATACTTTAATTTGCTGCAGTTTGATATTATCAGAGTATTTGATACAGCGATTCTCGCTTTCTATCATATCAATTAGATTCTCATTTTATATGAAGTTGTTATGAGTTTACTGCAGTTATCAGAGCAATGTATTTTATTTGACAGCCACAACAGTCACACAGGCCGTAATGATAGTGTATCTGCAGCATGTTATTTGGAAATAAAGAACACATTTCAAGTTAGCAATGTCTCAGAGATCTAAACCACTAACCAGCTGTCTCTGAGTCTGGCTGGCTTCCCCTTTTGATATAGTTTGATATAGTTTGATATAGTTTTTATGCTTATAATGCATATTTATTTACATGGTTTACTGATATTACTATACTGCTACGGGCTTATTTTTGTACAAATCCAGGCTGTTTATTATATCCTAGGGTCTGTACGATGTTTATATTAGCTTTTTGATAATCCCGGGAGTGCCATCTATCTAGCACTAGTATTTTTGATATCTCAAAAGGGTGTGACACATTCACATATATTATTCCAGCTTTCTTTATTTCTACATTATTTTAGCACATATTAATTTCACAACTTTTATATGATATTTATAACACTCATTTTATATGAGTTTTCTAACACATTCTCACAGGGATATTATATATATATATTTTGTGTTTTGCATCATTATCTGACACTGTAATTCGCATTTTATATAAAATCTGCATAAAAAAATCTTCTTGGCTACACCAAAACATGTAAGAAACAAATTTGTCTGGCAGCTGGTAGCCAGCTGTCCCTCCTTGTTTGATTTCTCCTTTTGATATAGTTTGATACACTTTAATTTGCTGCAGTTTGATATTATCAGAGTATTTGATACAGCGATTCTCACTTTCTATCATATCAATTAGATTCCCATTTTATATGAAGTTGTTATGAGTTTACTGCAGTTATCAGAGCAATGTATTTTATTTGACAGCCACAACAGTCACACAGGCCGTAATGATAGTGTATCTGCAGCATGTTATTTGGAAATAAAGAACACATTTCAAGTTAGCAATGTCTCAGAGATCTAAACCACTAACCAGCTGTCTCTGAGTCTACTGCTACTGGCTTATTTTTGTACAAATCCAGGCTGTTTGGTGACCCCCTTTTTGTATGTCCTCTGCTTTTCTTGTTTTTGTGTAAAATTTATTAGTCATTTAGGACTTATTTATGTTATCATGTTTTTGCACTTTATTAATATGCGGCCCATATAGGTCAGTGAGATATATATCTGTATGTGTGACTGTTTTCCCCTTTTCACCTTGTGTGCAGGCATTGGCCATATTATAGGTATTGTGGGTATTCGCCTGTTTTTGCACTTTATTAATATGCTGGCCATATAGGTCAGTGAGATATATATCTGTATGTGTGCCTGTTTTCCCCTTTGCACCATGTGTACAGGCAATGGCCATATTATAGGCATTGTGGGTATTCGCTTTCTCTTTGTGCCTGTAGGTGTTATCTGAGGGTCATTTGCCCGGAGGTGTTATGGGGGTTTTTGCTTATAATGCATATTTATTTACATGGGTTACTGATAGTACTATACTGCTACTGGCTTATTTTTAGGTGGGCATTACTGGCAGATTCAATCGCCTGTTTGAATTTAGGTACGGTTACCAGTGTGTGCGTACTGCATTATATGCCATATCTATAGGACATCACCACTAAGTTCAGGATCCCATGGCGGCACTCTGTATGCCTTCAGCGCATTTTGTATATCTTAGCAGTTTATAAACTCAGTTAGTGCTGCTTATTTATGTGTACTGCGTTACGTGCCATCTATCTATGGGGGCCTAGTTTAGTACTGGCATATGCTGCATAATTTTAGCACATTTCCTGTACCACAGTATATTTTTTCATGTGCAGCTTTATTAGTCATTTAGGACTAGTGTTGAGCGATACCGTCCGATACTTGAAAGTATCGGTATCGGATAGTATCGGCCGATACCCGAAAAATATCGGATATCGCCGATACCGATATCCGATACCAATACAAGTCAATGGGACATCAAGTATCGGAATGTATCCTCATGGATCCCAGGGTCTGAAGGAGAGGAAACTCTCCTTCAGGCCCTGGGATCCATATTAAAGTGTAAAATAAAGAATTAAAATAAAAAATATTGTTATATTCACCTCTCCGGCGGCCCCTGGACATCAGCGGGAGGATCCGGCGTCCGGCACGGCTTCTTTCTTCAAAATGCGCGCCTTCAGGACCTGTGGAATGACGTCCCGGCTTCTGATTGGTCGCGTGCCGCCCATGTGACCGCCACGCGACCAATCAGAAGCCGCGACGTCATTCCTCAGGTCCTAGAAGGCGCTCATTCTAGGACTTTAGCTGAGGAATGACGTCGCGGCTTCTGATTGGTCGCGTGGCGGTCACATGGGCGGCACGCGACCAATCAGAAGCCGGGACGTCATTCCACAGGTCCTGAAGGCGCGCATTTTGAAGAAAGAAGCCGTGCCGGACGCCGGATCCTCCCGCTGATGTCCAGGGGCCGCCGGAGAGGTGAATATAACAATATTTTTTATTTTAATTCTTTATTTTACACTTCCGATACCGATACCCGATATCACAAAAATATCGGATCTCGGTATCGGAATTCCGATACCGCAAGTATCGGCCGATACCCGATACTTGCGGTATCGGAATGCTCAACACTATTTAGGACTTATTTATGTTATCATGTTTTTGCACTTTATTAATATGTTGTCCATATAGGTCAGTGAGATATATATCTGCATGTGTGCCTGTGTTCCCCTTTTCACCTTGTGTACAGGCACTGGCCATATTATAGGCATTGTGGGTATTCGCTTTCTCTTTGTGCCTGTAGGTGTTTTCTGAGGGTCATTTACCCGGAGGTGTTATGGGGGTTTTTTTGCTTATAATGCATATTTATTTACATGGTTTACTGATAGTACTATACTGCTACTGGCTTATTTTTGTACAAATCCATGCTGTTTGGTGATCCCCTTTTTGTATGGCCTCTGCTTTTTCTTGTTTTTTGTGTAAAAATTGACTAATGATTTCTATAGGCATACTTTACTATGAAATTATGCATAAAAATCTTCTTGGTTAGCCCAAAACCCGTAAGAAACAAACGTATAACTTTTAGCTCGACCACATCAGCATATATTATTCCAGTTTTTTTGTTGAATTAAAAATTATACAGTTATTTCATATTTTTGGGGCTTACTTCCAGGAGAAATTATTGATAGAAACTGAAAGTTTTGATACGTGTATGAAAATACACCAATATTAACTATTTGGACTATTTTTGGCTCAAATTTGGTCTATATGTATAACAGACCGGAGTGGGGCGAAGAAATATGTGGTACGTGCGTAGTGAATTGCAAGCATATTCTGCAGTGGTGTCATTGTGAGAAATGTATAGCATAACCAATTACCTATCACGGCCACTAGATGGCAGAATAGCATATTAACTATACATTGGGGTTTACTTTTGGAAACTTACAAATTCATTGGAAATTTTTAAGCCATTATTGCTTAGGCAAATTCATTGGAAATTATAAATTTACTAGATTGTGGCCCGATTCTAACGCATCGGGTATTCTAGAATATGCATGTCCCCGTAGTATATGGACAATGATGATTCCAGAATTCGTGGCAGACTGTGCCCGTCGCTGATTGGTCGAGGCAACCTTTATGACATCATCGTCGCCATGGCAACCATTATGACATCATCGTCGCCAGGCCTCGACCAATCAGAGACGCGGGATGTCTACGTCCTTTATGACATCATCGTCGCTGTGCCCGTCGCTGATTGGTCGAGGCCTGGCGGCCTCGACCAATCAGAGGCGCGGGATTTCTACGTCGATACTGTGCCCGTCGCTGATTGGTCGACGCCTGGCGGCCTCGACCAATCAGAGAAGCGGGATTTCCTGGACAGAGACAGACAGACAGAAAGACAGACAGACAGACAGACAGAAAGACAGACAGACAGACAGACGGAAAAACCCTTAGGCAATTATATATATAGATTATACTAACTACAGGCACGCATATTGATAAAACTTTACCTCAGCCTCAATGATCCATGTAATTTATTTTGTTGAATTAAAAATTATACAGTTATTTCATATTTTTTGGGGGCGTACTTCCAGGAGAAATTATTGATAGAAACCCAAAGTTTTGATAAGTGTATGAAAATACACCAATATTAACTATTTGTGCTATTTTAGGCTCAAATTTGGTCTATATGCATAACAGTCAGGAGTTGGGGCGAAGAAATATGTGTTACATGCGTGATGAATTGCAAATATATTCTGAAGTGTATGGCATTTTGAGAAATGTGTAGCATAACCAATTACCTATCACGGCCACTAGATGGCAGAATATCATATTAATTATACATTGGGGTTTACTTTTGGAAACTTACAAAGGCGGTGTGTATGTGCACAGGATGACTTATTTTGTTTTTTTTATAATCACTAGTATTCATATTAAATGCCTCTTTAGCTTTATGAGTAAGAGGCATCCTACAAATAGAATCCTTTTCCCTAGTAGTTTTATATTCTATGTCTGAAATATTTCTACACAAAGCTACAAAACTATTTTGTAGAAACAGGAACACATGCACACATGGATTTTTCCTCTCTGAACCCTGTTCACACAGGTTATATACAGATGATCAGGTTTTTAAATACATCAGATAGGGATTGCATACATTAGTTAGGACTGCTCTGATAAGGGTATACCGTGAAGATTGGTAGAGCAGCTTAGTATACATTTTTTGCAAAAAACGTATCAACCAAATACCCTGTTTTTTACATCTTTTACTAGCACTTGCGGATTACTGCAACATTTTTTCAAACTGAGTGTTTTTGGTTTTACTATTCTCTTTTGTGTCTTCAAAACTATTTTGTAGTTTATAATGTAGCACAGTAGTTTCATGTGAAGTTACATCTTAGGCTCTGTTCAGACTATTGTAATATCTGTAGCTTAAAATAGAGCCAAATGGCTACTTTCAAACCCGGACATACACCATTGATTTTCTTCACAAATGGATCCAATATACACTATATCTCCTTCCTATATATATATATATATATGTAGTTTGTAACATTCTGGTTCAAATACAGACGGCAGGCATCCTATTTACACTGCACTTTATAAAATCTTTCGTTTGAAAGGTTATTCTGTATTTCTAAAGCGCAACTGTGTCGATAAGCGAGTAATTCTAAAATCACAGTCAAACATATGTGTCACAGTTTATTTTTCTGCGTTATGGTTTAAAGTTATAATCATTTAAATAATAATTTTCTCATTAGATATGTGACTTGCACTATTTATTTGCTTAGGCTAAATCATTTACAGTTTAACAATACATTTTATCACAAAAAATGACCTTATCTGGGTACCTAGAAATAACCTAGCAGCCTTAGTAATCCCCTTTCTTTTTGCATTATCAAGAATCCTTGGGTTAAGATAACGTAAGTTTATACGCATAAATCATTTAATATAGTGCACCAAACATGATATGGTTTTTGATTTCTCTGAACTGTCGCAAACAAAACATATAAGGTTAAAAATATGAATATTATTGAATATAATGTTTTACTTTTGTTTACAGTATTTTATTTTCCGGGTGTTACTTTTGTTCATGTACTACTGGCTTATTCTTCAGTTGTGATTTTTACCTTTTCTATATAAATATGGGTAAATGAATTGTCCATTATAGAACCATTTTGAATCCGTGCTTTGGCGGCCTTAAACATTTTGTATAACAGATGTGTTTCTCCTGATTTTTCTTGGTTAAGGGATCACTGATGTTTTAATAAACTTTGAATAAATAACTGGGCATACATAAGAAACCTTGCAATATATCTTTATAGAAATAATACTTCTGCACTCATGGCCGCTTCTCCGCCACCTTTGTCTCCTGAACTCATCATTCACTGTGAAATAATGCAAAAATTCATCTTTGTATTTCTTGTGTGTGTGTGTGTTCTGTGTGTTTGTTGTGTGTGTTGTGTGTGCTGCATGTGTTGTATGTGTTCTGTATGTTGTGTGTGTGTGTGTATGTTTGTCGTGTGTGTTGTATGTGTTGTGTGTGTTTTGTATGTTATGTGTGTTTGTTGTGTGTGTGGGTTCTGTGTTGTGTGTGTGGGTGTTCTGTGTGTTTGTTGTGTGTGTTCTGTATGTTGTGTGTGTATGTTTGTTGTATGTGTTGTGTGTGTTCTGTATATTATGTGTGTTTGTTGTGTGTGTGGGTTCTGTGTTGTGTGTGTGGGTGTTCTGTGTGTTTGTTGTGTGTGTTCTGTATGTTGTGTGTGTATGTTTGTTGTATGTGTTGTGTGTGTTCTGTATGTTATGTGTGTTTGTTGTGTGTGTGTGTGTCTGCAGCCATCTCCTTTCTGTAATTCTCCTCTCTCTTTACAGAACCATAAACTTATAATGGCAAAATGTTGCTGCCTCCGTCAATACAAAGATGAATTTTTGCATTATTTCACAGTGAATGATGAGTTCAGGAGACAAAGGTGGTGGAGAAGCGGCCATGAGTGCAGAAGTATTATTTCTATAAAGATATATTGCAAGGTTTCTTATGTATGCCCAGTTATTTATTCAAAGTTTATTAAAACATCAGTGATCCCTTAACCAAGAAAAATCAGGAGAAACACAGCTGTTATACAAAATGCTTAAGGCCGCCAAAGCACGGATTCAAAATGGTTCTATAATGGACAATTCATTTACCCATATTTATATAGAAAAGGTAAAAATCACAACTGAAGAAGAAGCCAGTAGTACATGAACAAAAGTAACACCCGGAAAATAAAATACTGTAAACAAAAACATTATATTCAATAATATTCATATTTTTAACCTTATGTTTTGTTTGCGACAGTTCAGAGAAATCAAAAAACCATATCATGTTTGGTGCACTATATTAAATGCTTTATGCATATAAACTTACGTTATCTTAACCCAAGGATTCTTGATAATGCAAAAAGAAAGGGGATTACTAATGCTGCTAGGTTATTTCTAGGTACCCAGATAAGGTCATTTTTGTGATAAAATGTATTGTTAAACTGTAAATGATCTAGCCTAAGCAAATAAATAGTGCAAGTCACATATCTAATGAGAAAATTATTATTTAAATGATTATAACTTTAAACCATAACGCAGAAAAATAAACTGTGACACATATGTTTGACTGTGATTTTAGAATTACTCGCTTATCGACACAGAGTTGCGCTTTAGAAATACAGAATAACCTTTCAAACCAAAGATTTTATAAAGTGCAGTGTAAATAGGATGCCTGCCGTCTGTATTTGAACCAGAATGTTACAAACTACATATATATATATATATATATATATATATATATATATATACAGTGCCTACAAGTAGTATTCAACCCCCTGCAGATTTAGCAGGTTTACACATTTGGAATTAACTTGGCATTGTGACATTTGGACTGTAGATCAGCCTGGAAGTGTGAAATGCACTGCAGCAAAAAAGAATGTTATTTCTTTGTTTATTATTTTTTTAAATTGTGAAAAGTCTTTTCAGAGGGTCATTTATTATTCAACCCCTCAACCCACCAGAATTCTGTTTGGTTCCCCTAAAGTTTTAAGAAGTAGTTCAGGCACAAAGAACAATGAGCTTCACATGTTTGGATTAATTATCTCTTTTTCCAGCCTTTTCTGACTATTTAAGACCCTCCCCAAACTTGTGAACAGCACTCATACATGGTCAACATGGGAAAGACAAAGGAGCATTCCAAGGCCATCAGAGACAAGATCGTGGAGGGTCACAAGGCTGGCAAGGGGTACAAAACCCTTTCCAAGGAGTTGGGCCTACCTGTCTCCACTGTTGGGAGCATCATCCGGAAGTGGAAGGCTTATGGAACTACTGTTAGCCTTCCACGGCCTGGACAGCCTTTGAAAGTTTCCTCCCGTGTCGAGGCCAGGCTTGTCCGAAGAGTCAAGGCTAACCCAAGGACAACAAGGAAGGAGCTCCGAGAAGATCTCATGGCAGTGGGGACATTGGTTTCTGTCAATACCATAAGTAACGTACTCCACCGCAATGGTCTCCGTTCCAGACGAGCCCGTAAGGTACCTTTACTTTCAAAGCGTCATGTCAAGGCTCGTCTACAGTTTGCTCATGATCACTTGGAGGACTCTGAGATTGACTGGTCCAAGGTTCTCTGGTCTGATGAGACCAAGATCGAGATCTTTGGTGCCAACCACACACGTGACGTTTGGAGACTGGATGGCACTGCATACAACCACAAGAATACCATCCATACAGTCAAGCATGGTGGTGGCAGCATCATGCTGTGGGGCTGTTTCTCAGCCAAGAGGCCTGGCCATCTGGTCCGCATCCATGGGAAGATGGATAGCACGGCCTACCTGGAGATTTTGGCCAAGAACCTCCGCTCCTCCATCAAGGATCTTAAGATGGGTCGTCATTTCATCTTCCAACAAGACAACGACCCAAAGCACACAGCCAAGAAAACCAAGGCCTGGTTGAAGAGGCAAAAAATCAAGGTGTTGCAGTGGCCTAGTCAGTCTCCTGACCTTAACCCAATTGAAAACTTGTGGAAAGAGCTCAAGATTAAAGTTCACATGAGACACCCAAAGAACCTAGATAACTTGGAGAAGATCTGCATGGAGGAGTCGGCCAAGATAACTCCAGCGACCTGTGCCTGCCTGATCAGGTCTTATAAAAGACGATTATTAGCTGTAATTGCAAACAAAGGTTATTCCACAAAATATTAAACCTAGGGGTTGAATAATAATTGACCCACACTTTTATGTATAAAATTTATAAAAATTTAACTGAGCAACAAAACTTTTTGGTTTGTAAGATTTATGCATCTGTTAATAAATCCTGCTCTTGTTTGAAGTTTGAAGGCTCTAACTTATTTGCATCTTATTAAACCTGCTAAATCTGCAGGGGGTTGAATACTACTTGTAGGCACTGTATATAGAGGAAGGAGATATAGTGTATATTGGATCCATTTGTGAAGAAAATCAATGGTGTATGTCCGGGTTTGAAAGTATCTATTTGGCTCTATTTTAAGCTACAGATATTACAATAGTCTGAACAGAGCCTAAGATGTAACTTCACATGAAACTACTGTGCTACATTATAAACTACAAAATAGTTTTGTAGCTTTGTGTAGAAATATATCAGACATAGAATATAAAACTACTAGGGAAAAGGATTCTATTTGTAGGATGCCTCTTACTCATAAAGCTAAAGAGGCATTTAATATGAATATTAGTGATTATAAAAAAAACAAAATAAGTCATCCTGTGCACATACACACCGCCTTTGTAAGTTTCCAAAAGTAAACCCCAATATATAATTAATATGATATTCTGCCATCTAGTGGCCGTGATAGGTAATTGGTTATGCTACACATTTCTCAAAATGCCATACACTTCAGAATATATTTGCAATTCATCACGCATGTAACACATATTTCTTCGCCCCAACTCCTGACTGTTATGCATATAGACCAAATTTGAGCCTAAAATAGCACAAATAGTTAATATTGGTGTATTTTCATACACTTATCAAAACTTTGGGTTTCTATCAATAATTTCTCCTGGAAGTACGCCCCCCAAAAAATATGAAATAACTGTATGATTTTTAATTCAACAAAAAAAATTACATGGATCATTGAGGCTGAGGTAAAGTTTTATCAATATGCGTGCCTGTAGTTAGTATAATAAATGTATAATTTCCAATGATTTTGCCTAAGCAATAATGGCTTAAAAATTTCCAATGAATTTGTAAGTTTCCAAAAGTAAACCCCAATGTATAGTTAATATGCTATTCTGCCATCTAGTGGCTGTGATAGGTAATTGGTTATGCTATTCATTTCTCAAAATGACACCACTGCAGAATATGCTTGCAATTCACTACGCATGTACCACATATTTCTTCGCCCCACTCCGGTCTGTTATACATATAGACCAAATTTGAGCCAAAAATAGTCCAAATAGTTAATATTGGTGTATTTTCATACACGTATCAAAACTTTGAGTTTCTATCAATAATTTCTCCTGGAAGTAAGCCCCAAAAATATGAAACAATTGTATAATTTTTAATTCAACAAAAAAACTGGAATAATATATGCTGATGTGGTCGAGCTAAAAGTTATACGTTTGTTTCTTACGGGTTTTGGGCTAAACAAGAAGATTTTTATGCATATTTTCATAGTAAAGTATGCCTATAGAAATCATTAGTCAATTTTTACACAAAAAACAAGAAAAAGCTGAGGCCATACAAAAAGGGGATCACCAAACAGCATGGATTTGTACAAAAATAAGCCAGTAGCAGTATAGTACTATCAGTAAACCATGTAAATAAATATGCATTATAAGCAAAAAAAAACCCCATAACACCTCCGGGTAAATGACCCTCAGAAAACACTTACAGGCACAAAGAGAAAGCGAATACCCACAATGCCTATAATATGGCCAGTGCCTGTACACAAGGTGAAAAGGGGAACACAGGCACACATACAGATATATATCTCACGGACCTATATGGACAACATATTAATAAAGTGCAAAAACATGATAACATAAATAAGTCCTAAATGACTAATAAAGCTGCACATGAAAAAATATACTGTGGTACAGGAAATGTGCTAAAATTATGCAGCATATGCCAGTACTAAACTAGGCCCCCATAGATAGATGGCACGTAACGCAGTACACATAAATAAGCAGCACTAACTGAGTATATAAACTGCTAAGATATACAAAATGCGCTGAAGGCATACAGAGTGCCGCCATGGGATCCTGAACTTAGTGGTGATGTCCTATAGATATATGGCATATAATGCAGTACGCACACACTGGTAACAGTACCTAAATTCAAACAGGCGATTGAATCCGCCAGTAATGCCCACCTAAAAATAAGCCAGTAGCAGTATAGTACTATCAGTAACCCATGTAAATAAATATGCATTATAAGCAAAAACCCCCATAACACCTCCGGGCAAATGACCCTCAGATAACACCTACAGGCACAAAGAGAAAGCGAATACCCACAATGCCTATAATATGGCCATTGCCTGTACACATGGTGCAAAGGGGAAAACAGGCACACATACAGATATATATCTCACTGACCTATATGGCCAGCATATTAATAAAGTGCAAAAACAGGCGAATACCCACAATACCTATAATATGGCCAATGCCTGCACACAAGGTGAAAAGGGGAAAACAGGCACACATACAGATATATATCTCACTGACCTATATGGGCCGCATATTAATAAAGTGCAAAAACATGATAACATAAATAAGTCCTAAATGACTAATAAATTTTACACAAAAACAAGAAAAGCAGAGGACATACAAAAAGGGGGTCACCAAACAGCCTGGATTTGTACAAAAATAAGCCAGTAGCAGTATAGTACTATCAGTAAACCATGCAAATAAATATGCATTATAAGCAAAAAACCCCATAACACCTCCGGGCAAATGACCCTCAGATAACACCTACAGGCACAAAGAGAAAGCGAATACACACAATGCCTATAATGTGGACAATGCCTGTACACAAGGTAAAAGGGGAAAACAGGCACACATACAGATATATATCTCACTGACCTATATGGACAGCATATTAATAAAGTGTAAAAACATGATAACATAAATAAGTCCTAAATGACTAATAATGCTGCACATGAAAAAATATACTGTGGTACAGGAAATGTGCTGAAATTATGCAACATATGCCAGTACTAAACATGGGATCCTGAGATCCCTAGTAAGGCCGTGAACCAATAAATGATTTTACAATATTGTGTTATAAATCCCATATAAATGAGAATGTGTTATAAATATCATATAAAAGTTGTGAAATTAATATCTGTGGATGCGGCAGAGCTAAAAGTTATACATTTGTTTCTTACGTGTTTTGGTGTAGCCAAGAAGATTTTTTTATGCAGATTTTATATAAAATGCGAATTACAGTGTCAAATAATGATGCAAAACACAAAATATATATATATAATATCCCCGTGAGAATGTGTTAGAAAACTCATATAAAATGAGTGTTATAAATATCATATAAAAGTTGCGAAATTAATATGTGCTAAAATAATGTAGAATTAAAGAAAGCTGGAATAATATATGTGAATGTGTCACACCCTTTTGAGATATCAAAAATACTAGGGCTAGATAGATGGCACTCCCGGGATTATCAAAAAGCTAATATAAACATCGTACAGACCCTAGGATATAATAAACAGCCTGGATTTGTACAAAAATAAGCCCGTAGCAGTATAGTACTATCAGTAAACCATGTAAATAAATATGCATTATAAGCATAAAAACTATATCAAACAATATCAAACTATATCAAAAGGGGAAGCCAGCCAGACTCAGAGACAGCTGGTTAGTGGTTTAGATCTCTGAGACATTGCTAACTTGAAATGTGTTCTTTATTTCCAAATAACATGCTGCAGATACACTATCATTACGGCCTGTGTGACTGTTGTGGCTGTCAAATAAAATACATTGCTCTGATAACTGCAGTAAACTCATAACAACGTCATATAAAATGAGAATCTAATTGATATGATAGAAAGCGAGAATCGCTGTATCAAATACTCTGATAATATCAAACTGCAGCAAATTAAAGTATATCAAACTATATCAAAAGGGGAAATCAAACAAGGAGGGACAGCTGGCTACCAGCTGCCAGACAAATTTGTTTCTTACGTGTTTTGGTGTAGCCAAGAAGATTTTTTTATGCAGATTTTATATAAAATGCGAATTACAGTGTCAGATAATGATGCAAAACACAAAATATATATATATATAATATCCCCGTGAGAATGTGTTAGAAAACTCATATAAAATGAGTGTTATAAATATCATATAAAAGTTGTGAAATTAATATGTGCTAAAATAATGTAGAATTAAAGAAAGCTGGAATAATATATGTGAATGTGTCACACCCTTTTGAGATATCAAAAATACTAGGGCTAGATAGATGGCACTCCCGGGATTATCAAAAAGCTAATATAAACATCGTACAGACCCTAGGATATTATAAACAGCCTGGATTTGTACAAAAATAAGCCCGTAGCAGTATAGTACTATCAGTAAACCATGTAAATAAATATGCATTATAAGCAAAAAACACCCATAACACCTCCGGGCAAATGACCCTCAGATAACATCTACAGGCACAAAGAGAAAGCGAATACAAAAAAGGGGATAGTACTATCAGTAAACCATGTAAATAAATATGCATTATAAGCAAAAAAACACCCATAACACCTCCGGGCAAATGACCCTCAGATAACCCCTACAGCCACACATTGAAATATGTTCTTTATTTCCAAATAACATGCTGCAGATACACTATCATTATGGCCTGTGTGACTGTTGTGGCTGTCAAATAAAATACATTGCTCTGATAACTGCAGTAAACTCATAACAACGTCATATAAAATGAGAATCTAATTGATATGATAGATGTGAGAATCGCTGTATCAAATACTCTGATAATATCAAACTGCAGCAAATTAAAGTATATCAAACTAGCAGTATAGTACTATCAGTAAACCATGTAAATAAATATGCATTATAAGCATAAAAACTATATCAAACTATATCAAAAGGGGAAATCAAACAAGGAGGGACAGCTGGCTACCAGCCGTCAGACAAGGGGAGGGGAGGGGTTACACACTTTGATACACTTTGATAGGGGCGGGGCACCTGTCAGATTGAGTTTGACGAAACATATGGATGATACACTACTAATGCAGTCTCATATTCTTAATATCCAATCCAGGACAACACAGCTGGGCGCGGGATGCGCTGCTGACCTCCGGACACAGGACAGAGCAGGACAGCTCCACATGCTGCGGCCCACCCTAAGCAGGATCCCTCTATTTATGCCACAGGAGCATTCACTGGATCCATTATAAGGACTTCTTTATATGCTGCGGCTCACCCTAAACAGGACCCCTCTACCTATACCACAGGAGCAATTATTGGACCCACTATAAGGTTATGCCTTAAAAGGACCATTGTCTTGTCTTCTATCACTGCCACTCCTATGTCTGTGTATCAAAAGAGTTAAGTAACCCCATGAATAAGACCTGGGAGGGTCGAAACGTCTGGTTTATATCTACGAATTATCACAGTGACAATTGTTGACTTGTTTTCGTGAATACAAGTTTAGAAAGGATCGTAAAAATCGGAGAGGAGGAGGGGTTTGTCTCTATGTAAAGTCTTGTCTAAAGTCCACTTTAAGGGAGGATATTAGCGAAGGAAATGAGGATGTCGAGTCCATATGGGTCGAAATTCATGGAGGGAAAAATGGTAACAAAATTCTCATTGGGGTCTGTTACAAACCCCCAAATATAACAGAAACCATGGAAAGTCTACTTCTAAAGCAGATAGATGAAGCTGCAACCCATAATGAGGTCCTGGTTATGGGGGACTTTAACTACCCGGATATTAACTGGGAAACAGAAACCTGTGAAACCCATAAAGGCAACAGGTTTCTGCTAATAACCAAGAAAAATTATCTTTCACAATTCATGCAGAATCCAACCAGAGGAGCAGCACTTTTAGACCTAATACTATCTAATAGACCTGACAGAATAACAAATCTGCAGGTCGTCGGGCATCTAGGAAATAGCGACCACAATATTGTACAGTTTCACCTGTCTTTCACTAGGGGGACTTGTCAGGGAGTCACAAAAACACTGAACTTTAGGAAGGCAAAGTTTGACCAGCTTAGAGATGCCCTTAATCTGGTAGACTGGGACAATATCCTCAGAAATAAGAATACAGATAATAAATGGGAAATGTTTAAGAACATCCTAAATAGGCAGTGTAAGCGGTTTATACCTTGTGGGAATAAAAGGACTAGAAATAGGAAAAACCCAATGTGGCTAAACAAAGAAGTAAGACAGGCAATTAACAGTAAAAAGAAAGCATTTGCACTACTAAAGCAGGATGGCACCATTGAAGCTCTAAAAAACTATAGGGAGAAAAATACTTTATCTAAAAAAATAATTAAAGCTGCCAAAAAGGAAACAGAGAAGCACATTGCTAAGGAGAGTAAAACTAATCCCAAACTGTTCTTCAACTATATCAATAGTAAAAGAATAAAAACTGAAAATGTAGGCCCCTTAAAAAATAGTGAGGAAAGAATGGTTGTAGATGACGAGGAAAAAGCTAACATATTAAACACCTTCTTCTCCACGGTATTCACGGTGGAAAATGAAATGCTAGGTGAAATCCCAAGAAACAATGAAAACCCTATATTAAGGGTCACCAATCTAACCCAAGAAGAGGTGCGAAACCGGCTAAATAAGATCAAAATAGATAAATCTCCGGGTCCGGATGGCATACACCCACGAGTACTAATCGAACTAAGTAATGTAATAGATAAACCATTATTTCTTATTTTTAGGGACTCTATAGCGACGGGGTCTGTTCCGCAGGACTGGCGCATAGCAAATGTGGTGCCAATATTCAAAAAGGGCTCTAAATGTGAACCTGGAAATTATAGGCCAGTAAGTCTAACCTCTATTGTTGGTAAAATATTTGAAGGGTTTCTGAGGGATGTTATTCTGGATTATCTCAATGAGAATAACTGTTTAACTCCATATCAGCATGGGTTTATGAGAAATCGCTCCTGTCAAACCAATCTAATCAGTTTTTATGAAGAGGTAAGCTATAGGCTGGACCACGGTGAGTCATTGGACGTGGTATATCTCGATTTTTCCAAAGCGTTTGATACCGTGCCGCACAAGAGGTTGGTACTCAAAATGAGAATGCTTGGTCTGGGGGAAAATGTGTGTAAATGGGTTAGTAACTGGCTTAGTGATAGAAAGCAGAGGGTGGTTATAAGTGGTATAGTCTCTAACTGGGTCGCTGTGACCAGTGGGGTACCGCAGGGGTCAGTATTGGGACCTGTTCTCTTCAACATATTCATTAATGATCTGGTAGAAGGTTTACACAGTAAAATATCGATATTTGCAGATGATACAAAACTATGTAAAGCAGTTAATACAAGAGAAGATAGTATTCTGCTACAGATGGATCTGGATAAGTTGGAAACTTGGGCTGAAAGGTGGCAGATGAGGTTTAACAATGATAAATGTAAGGTTATACACATGGGAAGAAGGAATCAATATCACCATTACACACTGAATGGGAAACCACTGGGTAAATCTGACAGGGAGAAGGACTTGGGAATCCTAGTTAATGATAAACTTACCTGGAGCAGCCAGTGCCAGGCAGCAGCTGCCAAGGCAAACAGGATCATGGGGTGCATTAAAAGAGGTCTGGATACACATGATGAGAGCATTATACTGCCTCTGTACAAATCCCTAGTTAGACCGCACATGGAGTACTGTGTCCAGTTTTGGGCACCGGTGCTCAGGAAGGATATAATGGAACTAGAGAGAGTACAAAGGAGGGCAACAAAATTAATAAAGGGGATGGGAGAACTACAATACCCAGATAGATTAGCGAAATTAGGATTATTTAGTCTAGAAAAAAGACGACTGAGGGGCGATCTAATAACCATGTATAAGTATATAAGGGGACAATACAAATATCTCGCTGAGGATCTGTTTATACCAAGGAAGGTGACGGGCACAAGGGGGCATTCTTTGCGTCTGGAGGAGAGAAGGTTTTTCCACCAACATAGAAGAGGATTCTTTACTGTTAGGGCAGTGAGAATCTGGAATTTCTTGCCTGAGGAGGTGGTGATGGCGAACTCAGTCGAGGGGTTCAAGAGAGGCCTGGATGTCTTCCTGGAGCAGAACAATATTGTATCATACAATTATTAGGTTCTGTAGAAGGACGTAGATCTGGGGATTCATTATGATGGAATATAGGCTGAACTGGATGGACAAATGTCTTTTTTCGGCCTTACTAACTATGTTACTATGTTACTATGTAATTAATCTGGCATATACCTTTTGCATCATACCAGTTTCGAGTGTGCGGTATTTTTTCTTCTACTATTGACTTGACCACACGGTCTGTTTTACCAGCACCTCCGTGTCCTTGACCAGAGTGCACACCATTATCCTTGTTCATATTCTTAATAGGACAGCTCAAGCCATCCCAAAGTGTTCCCCAGCCAATGGGAGCACTTATTATTTAAGGCAGCTCCACCAGGTGTGAGGTGCCTGTGCAACGTTGTAAGTTTGTTTGTAACACTTTTGTTAGTTCTCAAATCCTAGGGCTCGTATTGTTGTCTACCTCTTGTATACATCAGCTGTTCCTGACTGCCTGTCTATCAACTGTGCCCACCTTATTCCTGTATATCAGTTGTGCCATCCTGCCGTTCTATCAGCTGTACCAGCCAGCCTATGATCCATGCCTGCCTGCCTGTCTATCAGCTGTGCCCACCGGCCGGTCTATCAGCCATGTCCGCATGTGCTTGACAAGTCTACCATCCCTGGCCAGGCCTGCCTCCTTTTCCTTTGGGGTTAGCTGCCATCTACCCGAGGTCATTCCTGGTGTTTCTGCTTCCCTCGTTTCTCCTCAAATCATGTATCGTCAAGCTCTGTACATCCGAGTTCAGTCTTGGTGAAGAACCCAATCACGCCCCTCCATGCTTTACTCGGATTACAGCATGGTAGTTCCACCACCCATTCCATTACAGGAAGAAGTATTCCTGACTCCTTGATTGATGCTAAGAACAATGGTGTCACACTTTTACTCCACTAAAATGACTGAAATAAAACATTCAAAATCAATGAGATGTTGGTGTTTGAAAGGAAAAAAATGTTAAGAAACATTCTTTCCTGTATAATGACTTGTATATAAAGCAACATTTAAAAAGGATTTAAAAAATAATAATTTAAGTAGCCAAAATTTCAAAGTATTTTATAAAGGAAGCAAACATTGCCAGAAAACGTGATAGACTAAGTGCAAAGCTTCCCAAATATTACAAGCACGGTCATCCATGCACCCTTGAAGGTACCAAATGTATGTAGCACCTCATTCAAATAATGTGAGCAAAGTATAGTTCTGGTACTGATACACTCGTGAACATTCTGCACAGTGCAAAGTCTGCCAAAAATTACAGGCAAGGTCATCCATACATGCTTTAAGGCACCAACTGTGGTACCCCATTCAAAATATTGTACCTTATTCAAATATTTTGCAAAAGGGGTGGTTGTGGCACTCCTACACTCATAAAGGCTCTGCACACACTGCAAAGCCAGTAAAAAATTATAAGCATGCATATTCATAGACCTTTGCAAGCAACAACTGGAGGACTTCATTAAAAAATTAAGAACGTTTAATTGATTTGCTCTCACACTCATAAGGGTATGTGTCCACGTTCAGGATTGCATCAGGATTTGGTCAGGATTTTATGTCAGTATTTTTAAGCCAAAACCAGGAGTGGAACAATTAGAGGAAAAGTATAATAGAAACATATGCACCACGTCTGCATTTATCACTCACTCCTGGTTTTGGCTTACAAATACTGACATAAAATCCTGACCAAATCCTGATGCAATCCTGAACGTGGACCAGGGGCGGACACAGACAGCTTGGGGCCCCTGTGCAGGAAATGTGGTTTGGGCCCCCCCTTCTTTAAAGGCGACAAAGCTAATTATATATATATATATATATACTGTAGAATATGCCCATGTATAATAAACACCTGTGTCTACTGCATATGTGACATAGTATACATTAATGTATAAGGGTATGGTTCCACGGTCAGGAATCAGCAGCGCTTTGGATGCAGCACATGTCCGCTCGGTCCAAAGCGCTGCCGGCTTTTGTACGAGTGATGCTTCCGCATGTGTTCATTGAACACATGCGGAATCACCGCATCCTATACATTGGACTGTGATATTTATCTTGTGGAGACTGAGCGTCTCCGCAAGATAAATAGACATGCTACAGTCTAGAAAGATGTGCCGCATGTCCGTCTCTGCAGGGAAGCTGCGGGTGCCGCTGCATACATAGTGGACATTGGATTACTTGAAATCTCATGCACTATGCTGTAACATCAGGAGCTGCGGACTGGATGCTGCGGATGTACACAGCGTCCAATCCGCAGAGTTTACTGACAGTGGAAACATACCCTTATATGTGTGTTTAATGCAACAGATACAGTATATGTGAAAAAGTCTTCACTGGGGGATGGGCTCAGGGGTCAGTCCCAGCCTGGATCTGATACTGCAGTGATGACTGGAGTCCCGTCAAAGAATAGACCCAGTGATTTAGTGACTGTGTTCCTGAGCTCTGAACTCTCTGGTCCCTGCTGTGTGTGGATGAAAATCCTGCACTGACCAGAGAACACAAAGCTCCGGGGGTCACAGTCAGTAAATCACTGCTTCTAGTCTCTGACTGCTGCCCCTGTCTCCCCTCTTTACTCTGCAAACAATCCGTCACATTCAGACCGTTCTTTACCTCCTGTTCAGTGGGTGATTGAGGTCCTGCACAGCTGCAGCTTCCTTCCAGGCATGAGTGTGCAGAAGCCAGTGTGCGGCAGCTTCCTGTCTCGCACAGCCGCAGCGCGGAATGATGATGTCATTCAGCTGAGCCTCTGCTGTCTGTGTGAGAAAGGAAGCAGGAAGCATCCATTCCCTGCAGATCCGTTGCCATTTTCTCTTGCAGGCAGCGGAGCTGCAGGGATTGCTCCATGCCTGCTGCACATGAGGGCAATCTGGCCAGGGGGCCCCCGGAGCCTCGGGGCTGGATAGGCTGGCCAGATTGCCCTCTATATTAGCCGCCCTCAGGGGTGAACCTAGCCTCTCTGCTGCCTGAGGCGAACGGAAAAATGGCTCCTACCATAAATAAAAACATGAGAATTAGTTAGTATCACAAATAACATTTACATCCAGGTACCTTATAGATAACGTCGTCTCTGGAGCTGTTCTTCTTTTCTTCATCTTGTCCAGATCCCATGATGAGTTTTCTCAGCCACAGCCGTCTCTGCAGACTTCCATCTTTTCCGCTCTTTTGCAGAAAGTCTCCACAAGATGCCCTTAAAGATACAAGTGTCATTATAATGCTCCGGAATAAAAAATTGCCCCTCACTATATTGTCTGCACAAAATATGACCCCCACACTGTCCCTCTTATGGTACATGCTCTTCACACTGACCTCTCCTTTCTATACCGGCCCCCTCTTCACACTGTCCACTCACACTGTGTGTGGGGGGCTATAGGGCCTAGTATTTATACTCCATATTTATACTCCATCCTCCCACCCTGTGTGCATGGCTCCCCCATCCTTCTCCCCTGCGTTCACGGCTCCCGTAATTCCTTCTCCCCTGCGTTCACGGCTCCGCCATCCTTCTTCCCTGCGTTCACGGCTCCCCCATCCTTCTCCCCTGCGTTCACGGCTCCCCCATCCTTCTCCCCTGCGTGCTGGGCTCCCCCATCCTTCTCCCCTGCGTTCACGGCTCCCCTATCCTTCTCCCCTGCGTGCTGGGCTCCCCCATCCTTCTCCCCTGTGTTCACAGCTCCCCCATCCTTCTCCCCTGCGTGCTGGGCTCCCCCATCCTTCTCCCCTGCATTCACGGCTCCCCCATCCTTCTCCCCTGCGTTCACAGCTCCCCCATTCTTCTCCCCTGCGTTCACTGCTCCCCCATTCATTCTCCCCTGCGTGCATGCCTCCCCTATCCTCCCACCGTGCGTGCATGGCTCCCCCATTCTTCTCCCCTGTGTGCATGGCTCCCCCATCCTTCTCCCCTGCGTGCTGGGCTCCCCCATCCTTCTCCCCTGCGTTCACGGCTCCCCCATCCTTCTCCCCTGCGTGCTGGGCTCCCCCATCCTTCTCCCCTGCGTTCACGGCTCCCCCATTCTTCTCCCCTGCGTTCATGGCTCCCCCATCCTTCTCCCCTGCGTGCATGCCTCCCCTATCCTCCCACCCTGCGTGCATGGCTCCCCCATTCTTCTCCCCTGTGTGCATGGCTCCACATCCTTTTTCCCTGTGTGCATGGCTCCCCATCCTTTTTCCCTGCGTGCATGGCTCCACATCCTTTTTCCCTGCGTGCATGGCTCCACATCCTTTTTCCCTGCGTGCATGGCTCCGCATCCTTTTTCCCTGCGTGCATGGCTCCACATCCTTTTTCCCTGCGTGCATGGCTCCCCATCCTTTTTCCCTGTCATACTTACCTCTCACCGCGCAGCACAGAACAGAACTTCCTTCCTGGCATCTCTTCTGCAGCGTCTTCCTTCCTGTCTTCAGCGGTCACATGATAGCGCTAATTAAGGTCATGAATATGCGCATATTCATGACCTTAAATTAGTGGTACCATGTGACCGCTAAAGACAGGATGCGCTGCCGGCGCTGGGACGCAGTTGCAGCCACCGCTGGAGGAAGGTGAGTATTACGTCTTCAGGGAGGGGGGCGGGAAGGAGGGAGGGAGGAGGGGGGGGGCGGGAAGGAGGGAGGGAGGAGGGGGGGGCGGGCACTTGACCCCGGAGTTTTAGAAAAAAAAAAAAAAAAAACTAGCAGCGCAAATTCACTTACTATAGAGTCTGCCGCCCTCTCTTCTGCCGCCTGATAGTCAAATCGCCTAATGGTAGCAGCGTCCCTGGCCGCCCTGCAGGGGCCCCCCAGAGCCTCCGGGCCCCGGTGCAGCTGCACCGGTTGAACCGGCGGTATGTCCGCCCATGGGTGTACAGTTTTCTGGCTGTTCCTTTTTTGTTCTCCCTGGTATTGGGTAATTCATTAGGGTCACCCTTCACCAGGGGCGGACACAGACAGCTTGGGGCCCCTGTGCAGGAAATGTGTTTGGGCCCCCCCTTCTTTAAAGGCGACAAAGCTAATTATATATATATATATATATATATATATATATATATATATATATATATATACTGTAGAATATGCCCATGTATAATAAACACCTGTGTCTACTGCATATGTGACATAGTATACATTAATGTATAAGGGTATGGTTCCACGGTCAGGAATCGGCAGCGCTTTGGATGCAGCACATGTCCGCTCGGTCCAAAGCGCTGCCGGCTTTTGTACGAGTGATGCTTCCGCATGTGTTCATTGAACACATGCGGAATCACCACATCCTATACATTGGACTGTGATATTTATCTTGTGGAGACTGAGCGTCTCCGCAAGATAAATAGACATGCTACAGTCTAGAAAGATGTGCCGCATGTCCGTCTCTGCAGGGAAGCTGCGGGTGCCGCTGCATACATAGTGGACATTGGATTCCTTGAAATCACATGCACTATGCTGTAACATCAGGAGCTGCGGACTGGATGCTGCGGATGTACACAGCGTCCAATCCGCAGAGTTTACTGACAGTGGAAACATACCCTTATATGTGTGTTTAATGCAACAGATACAGTATATGTGAAAAAGTCTTCACTGGGGGATGGGCTCAGGGGTCAGTCCCAGCCTGGATCTGATACTGCAGTGATGACTGGAGTCCCGTCAAAGAATAGACCCAGTTCAGCCGACGAAGCGATGCTGAGCCGCTCAGACTGAATCTGAGAGAGCTGCCGCACGGAGGTACCATTGTTGAGCGCTGCTCCCTCCCCCCACTTGCACCGGCCCGGCGACTATACTTACCTGCCTCCCGCCGCTCCGGCTTACGATCACCGGTCTAGGGGGTCCCTGCCTGTGCCTTAGCGTTACTCTCACCTCCGGTCATTGGACGCAGGGAAGCAGGAGAGGGGAGCGCGGTGTGGTCGGCGGTTCATGGTCCCTCTACCCCGGCGGGGATAGGCGACATTGGAGCTCTTGGAGAGGCGCGGGGATTTTTCGCGCCAGCGCCATTTTGGAAGTGGCTCCGACACAGTGAAGAAGCCCTGCACTTGCCGAAGGTAGGGAAGTAGCGATTCGCTCTGATACGTCCCCCTCCCCATGGGGGCTCATCTCCTGCTGCCCCATACCCGGAGAAGCCAACTATATACAACAGGGCAGTGTGTTATGCATTAACTGTACACCGGCCATACACCACAGAGATCCTCAATACGCCGGAGAATACAACTGAAAGTGGTATTAACCCCTGTGTTGAACAGTGCTGGAGCGATTTGTGTAGCCGCTGTTTTTTGTGCTGGGGATCCCTCCTGCCTCTCCTCCCCCATCCACTGTGGGGCCGAATACTTGGAGCTCTTACCCCCCCAAATAGTCTGAGAGATACCTTGCTTTTTATATATAAAACATAAAATCTTCCACTATCCTCTTGCAACTTATTCATACCAACAGACAGAGGACTAGCAAGATAAAGATATAGTACTATACTGACATCTACTGGCGATAAATAGGAACTACTGCTCCAACCAAACTTTTACTTTACTTTTCTTGAGTTTTTATTTTTTCTTTACATAGTTATATTTAGTTTTTTTTTTTTTTTTTTTTTTTCCTATCTCTGCTCTCTATTTTTTAGTTACAAAAGCATAAACTCATGCTCAGACAGCAGAAAACTGCTCTCTAACAATGTTCTAACACCCTTCATTTGAATGTTCAATTGGTGACCATTGCACATCACGCCTTCAGAAGCTTTATTATGGGTAAAACAAACAAAGAGCGTGATAAAAATCCAGCTAAATCTCTTACTGATACTCAGACTCGTAAAGCACATGGAAATCTAGAAAAATATCTTAAAAAAGGAACAGAGATGCCTCAGACCCCCTCAAAAAAAACATCTAAGAGACACATCTCTCCAGACATCTTGGATGACTCAGATTCAAGTGGTGAGGGCTCTGACTGCGAATCCACCTTAGAGGACTCAGCCCCAATCTCAAGAGCCTTTATGAAAAAATTACTTGCACAAAGCATTCAGCCACTCCTAGAAGAAATATCTGGTTTGCGTGCAGACTTACAACATATGGGTCAGAGAGTAGAAACCCTAGAATCAGCCAACATGGAAGCGACCGACGCTATCCTTTCATTGCGCGACCAACTCCTTCAACAACAACATCATCTTAACACTGCTCTCCTTGCCGCGGAAGACCAGGAAAACCGCAGCAGAAGAAAAAATATCAGGCTGAGAGGTGTTCCTGAATCTTTTGCTCGAGAGTCACTGGACAAAGTCGCCAGAGAAATTTTCTCTGACCTCCTGGGAAAAGAGAGAGCGGACTCTATTACCATCGAGAGAGTCCATCATGCCTTAAAACCCAAACCTAAACAGGGGGAGCCGCCGAGAGACATCATTTGCGGCCTCCTGAGTTTCGTTGACACCGCAGTGGTCCTAACTGGTGCAAGGGAAAAGGATAATCTCTTATATGAGGGTGCTAAATTACAACTTTTTCAGGATCTTGCCCCATCCACTCTGGCTAAACGGAGAGTTCTCAAGCCACTCCTAACCGAATTGAGGTCCCGCGGTCTGCTGTACAGGTGGCTCTACCCCTTTGGTCTGGCCATCACGGTAGGCAATCGCCAAATCACAATACGATCCCCGGCAGACCTTGAGGAGGCCTGGTCAACCCTAGACATCTCTCCGATAGACATTCCCTCCTGGATGCCAGTTGACACAGGATGGAACTTTCCCAAACTGACCAAGCCGCAGGAATGGTTAGTTAAAAAAAAGAACGCTTCCCCTAGGCCGAAGACCGCTTCTAAAATGCTCCCTACTTGAGTTGGGACAAAAGTGTTGATCTGATTCTGATTCTTTTTTCTTGTGCAGGGCACTACTGTGGTTTACCCTTAAGTACCATTTCACTTGGTTTTTTTTTTTCCATCCTGTTGTCAATGTTCTCATTTTCTGGGGAAATGACTGGAGAGGATGGAGTTTTTTGGTTCTTTCTCACCGGTCTTAAAGAATTCCTCAACACTGTTAAATGTTTTACGTTCCCTTATCTCAACATTAAGGTTTTCTCAAACTCCTTTAAATTAGCTTCATAGCTAGGTTCACTCATTCTTGTTTTTTAAATTAATCTACAGATAAGAGGTCACCAATTGGACTTGCCTCGCTTATGTCTGGGCTTGTGTACCCCCCCCCCCTGCGATAAGCGAGCTCTATTTTGTATATAGTTTGATAATCACCCTGTTTTGTTATTCTTTCAGGCTCTATGGTGTGACGGGAGACTTTGATGAAGGAGTGGATGGCAGTTAATCGTGTTGATGCGGGTACGGTCACGATAGCGTCCTTCAATGTAAAAGGTTTGAACTCTCCAGCAAAGCGCGGCCAGATCCTCACACTTCTTAAAAAACAAGCAACACACATAGCTTTCTTTCAAGAAACTCACTTTAAATTAGGTAGAACTCCAAATATGTCTTTCTCCTCTTACCCCACATGGTTCAACAGCTGCTCTTCCTCCGCTTCTAAGAGGGCAAGTATTGCGCTCAAAAAAGGACTCCCATTCACAGTCGAAGATAGTCTAACTGACTCAGAAGGCAGATTTATATTCATAAAAGGGCTACTAGCAAATACGAGAATAACTTTAGCCAACCTATATGCCCCAAACATAAATCAGACACAATGGATCCTCAAAACGTTAGACACTTTACAGCTTTTTAGAGAGGGTTTATTGATTGTGGGTGGAGACCTAAATCTGTCACTGCAACCCACTCTAGACACATCCAGTGGCGTCTCTCCCATATCGCAAAAATCGAGACAAAAAATCTTAAATAAACTAAACTCCTTGCAACTAATAGACCCATGGCGCAGTTTCAACCCCACCATAAAAGACTATACCTTCTTTTCGGCCCCACACAACTCTTATCATCGCATTGATTACTTTCTAATACAATCTCGAGCCTTACAATTAATAAAATCTTCTAAAATTGGCGCAATCACCTTGTCAGATCATGCTCCTGTCTTCATTGAAATTCTTATAACAACATTACCCAGACCCACTATGACATGGAGACTTAACGAATCGTTGCTTGATAGTCCAAAACATGTAAATAAACTTAAATCTATCATCTCTCAATTCTTTCTGGAAAATATAAATAAGGGACACCTTACTCCCACTATTTGGGAAACGCACAAAGCCGTCCTCAGAGGAGAGTTCATTTCACTCAGCTCATACATCAAAAAACAGAGAGAAAAGGAGATCCAATCCCTCCTCCATCAAATATCTATCGCAGAACGCGCACATAAAAGCTCTAAATTACCTGAGTCATACTAAGAACTTAGTCTCCTTCGTAGTAAACTTAAAGACTTACTAAACGTGAATTCGGCCAAATTATTTATGTATTGCAAACACCGTTTTTACTTGCATGGCAACAAAAGTGGAAAACTTACCACACAACTGTTAAAGAAACAAAAAGAGAAAAAATTTATAAAAAGTATTCTCACGAAGGAAAACAAGAGGGTAATAGACTCAAAAGAAATAGCCGAGTCTTTTCGGCAATACTATGAGTCTCTCTACAATTTGCCCCTTTCTGAAGACATGAGTAACTGCTCGACGGCTGAGGCTAAAATTCAAACCTTCTTGTCACCTCTTTCCCTCCCGACAATTTCTCCGGAAGATTGTAAAGCTCTCACGGCCAAAGTCACACTTAAAGAAATAAACGATATTTTAAAAACCATCCCGAATGGGAAAGCACCTGGTCTTGACGGTTTCCCGGTGGGCTATTACAAAAAATTCTCCGATATCCTTCTTCCCCACCTAGTAAATCTTTTTAATTCCTTTTTAGAAGGGAAGCTTCCACCCCGCCAAGCATTAGAGGCTTACATTACCATCATACCAAAGGAGGGAAAGGATGAGAGCCTGTGCAGTAATTACCGCCCTATCTCATTGCTCAACTCGGACCTGAAATTGTGGGCTAAAGTGTTGGCTTCAAGGATGAGTAGTGTTTTGAGCAGGGTCATTTGCCCCGATCAGGTGGGTTTCGTGAGGGGCCGGGAGGGCAAAGACAATTCCACTAAAATTCTTCACGCTATTTCATATGCAAAGAAAACAAAGACTCCACTGACAATTCTGTCAACTGATGCTGAAAAAGCATTTGACAGAATAAGTTGGAGATACATGGTCTGCACGTTAAAAAAATTTGCCTTCCCGGTAGCCTTTATAGACGCGATTATGTCCCTCTATGTAGACCCATCTGCTAAAGTCGGGGTAAATGGTCTTTTTTCTAAACCCTTTAATATAACTAATGGAACCAGGCAGGGCTGTCCTCTCTCACCCTCCTTGTTTATTATGGTCATGGAAACTTTGATGGAAAGGATTAGACAGGATAAGGAGATTAGGGGCCTAGAGATGGGCAAATTAGAGGTCAAAGTAGCTGCTTTTGCAGACGACCTTTTAATTTTGACCTCCAACCCTAAAACATCCTTTCCGAAATTATTGTCCTTGTTTGCTGAATTTGGTGAGATCTCTAATTTCAAAATAAACGCAAATAAATCAGAAGCTCTAAATATCTCAGCAAGGTCCTCAGACATTCTTGAATTAAAAGAAAGCACCCCCTTTAATTGGTCTTCAGAAAAACTGAAATATCTTGGAATTTATTTAACAGCTAACCCTTCTTCCCTCTACAAATACAATTACACCCCCCTTCTGACACGGCTTCAAGCAGATCTAAAAACTTATGACCTACCATATTTATCTTGGATGGGAAGAATAAATGTCATTAAATCCTACATATTTCCCAAAATTTTCTATACCATGAACATGGTTCCCATACCCCTTCCCTATTCATTTTTCCACTCAGCTAACCAACTGATCTCACAATTTATCTGGAAATATAAAAAAGCCAGACTTCCTTTTAAAATTCTCTCCCTCCCCAAAGGTAAGGGAGGTCTCGGCCTCCCAGATGTCAAAACTTACTATAAAGCTATACACCTCGCTAGATGGTTAAACTTACTAAAACCTAACCCAGAAAACTATAACACAAAATTAGAACTTGCCCTGCTGGGCGAGGAAGTTGATCTTTATCTCTGGTCATCCTTCAATTGCCCACGTAAAAAACTTGATGAGATTCTACATAACACCTTATCTATTAGACGCTCCCTTATACCAAATCAGCTCCCATTCTGTTACTTTCTTGATAATATTCCGATTGGGATCATTCCATGGTTGGTAGACCCCACATACGAAGACATCTATGGACTCTGGGCATCACTCCCAGACACCCCAATTTCTCATTTCTTGTCAAATCAAATACCTTGCAAAGATAACTGGCCGATTAATGCTACTAAACAACCCACAAATTTCCTCCAAAAATACCACATACATCGAATATTGACAAATTTCAGAACTAAGATTAGTCACTCTTCAGACTGGCTCTGGCTCGATTTGCTGGTGAGGCTAAAATCCCCAATCACCAAAATAGTCTCTAAACTTTATGCGAATCTCCTCAATAACTCAACTCAATTCAAACCTTTATATCTCTCTTCTTGGGAAACGGAATTAGGAATGACATTGTCCCCCCGGGAGGCCCAACAGATACTCTCCAACTCTCACGGGTTCTCCAGATGCATCCTATTACAAGAAAACTCTTTTAAAATCCTTTCTAGGTGGTATCGAACCCCAGAAAGATTGTTTCATTGGGGATTAACGGATTCCCCGATGTGTTGGAGATGCTCTCGATCCGTGGGTTCCTTAGCTCATATATTCTGGTTTTGTCCGGACTTAAAACAATTCTGGACGGACATAAACAAATCTCTACACAGCATGGAGCTAATGGATCGAGACCTAACACCCCAAGATGTCTTACTCTCCCTTCCATCTTTCTCATTTGCACCAAAGAAGCACGATTTACTACCTATTCTATTAGCAGCTGCAAAACATTTGATATCAATACACTGGAAGAAAACAACCCCTCCATCGTTTAAAGAGTGGAGCCTGAAGGTCCAAGACTTATACCGTTTAGAGGAACTGTCCAGTTGGGAAACGCGATCCCACGAGAAATTTTGTGCCACTTGGCACCCTTGGATTTCCTTTTCTTCTCCCACTTCTAGGTCTTGTTAAATAGGATGCGATGACCGACCCGCCTCCGCGTTCACATCAACTTTTTAGCACACTCCAGCCGCTTTTTCTGCCTTCCACTCCTCCTCTTTATCATTTAATAATAACTCATTTAAGATGTTAGAGTCACCTCTGTTACACCACCTAGCCTTACAATTTTCATTTACAGCTCATTGTGATATCTAAGGCTGATTTTCATGGACCTGAAATTTGTTCTACGTTTTACATACTCAACTGTTATTATCTAACGAGTGTATATAGACTATAAAATCTCTCTTGACTATCTTACGACTTGTTATAATGCAACAAAACATATGTACTTATGACACGAGAGTTTGTTTGTTTCATTTTGTTATTTCTTATGTTTATTGAAATTATAAATAAAGAATTTCAAAAAAAAAGAATAGACCCAGTGATTTAGTGACTGTGTTCCTGAGCTCTGAACTCTCTGGTCCCTGCTGTGTGTGGATGAAAATCCTGCACTGACCAGAGAACACAAAGCTCCGGGGGTCACAGTCAGTAAATCACTGCTTCTAGTCTCTGACTGCTGCCCCTGTCTCCCCTCTTTACTCTGCAAACAATCCGTCACATTCAGACCGTTCTTTACCTCCTGTTCAGTGGGTGATTGAGGTCCTGCACAGCTGCAGCTTCCTTCCAGGCATGAGTGTGCAGAAGCCAGTGTGCGGCAGCTTCCTGTCTCGCACAGCCGCAGCGCGGAATGATGATGTCATTCAGCTGAGCCTCTGCTGTCTGTGTGAGAAAGGAAGCAGGAAGCATCCATTCCCTGCAGATCCGTTGCCATTTTCTCTTGCAGGCAGCGGAGCTGCAGGGATTGCTCCATGCCTGCCGCACATGAGGGCAATCTGGCCAGGGGGCCCCCGGAGCCTCGGGGCCGGATAGGCTGGCCAGATTGCCCTCTATATTAGCCGCCCTCAGGGGTGAACCTAGCCTCTCTGCTGCCTGAGGCGAACGGAAAAATGGCTCCTAACATAAATAAAAACATGAGAATTAGTTAGTATCACAAATAACATTTACATCCAGGTACCTTATAGATAACGTTGTCTCTGGAGCTGTTCTTCTTTTCTTCATCTTCTCCAGATCCCATGATGAGTTTTCTCAGCCACAGCCGTCTCTGCAGACTTCCATCTTTTCCGCTCTTTTGCAGAAAGTCTCCACAAGATGCCCTTAAAGATACAAGTGTCATTATAATGCTCCGGAATAAAAAATTGCCCCTCACTATATTGTCTGCACAAAATATGACCCCCACACTGTCCCTCTTATGGTACATGCTCTTCACACTGACCTCTCCTTTCTATACCGGCCCCCTCTTCACACTGTCCACTCACACTGTGTGTGGGGGGCTATAGGGCCTAGTATTTATACTCCATATTTATACTCCATCCTCCCACCCTGAGTGCATGGCTCCCCCATCCTTCTCCCCTGCGTTCACGGCTCCCGTAATTCCTTCTCCCCTGCGTTCACGGCTCCGCCATCCTTCTTCCCTGCGTTCACGGCTCCCCCATCCTTCTCCCCTGCGTTCACGGCTCCCCCATCCTTCTCCCCTGCGTGCTGGGCTCCCCCATCCTTCTCCCCTGCGTTCATGGCTCCCCTATCCTTCTCCCCTGCGTGCTGGGCTCCCCCATCCTTCTCCCCTGTGTTCACAGCTCCCCCATCCTTCTCCCCTGCGTGCTGGGCTCCCCCATCCTTCTTCCCTGCGTGATGGGCTCCCCCATCCTTCTCCCCTGCATTCACGGCTCCCCCATCCTTCTCCCCTGCGTTCACGGCTCCCCCATTCTTCTCCCCTGCGTTCACGGCTCCCCCATTCATTCTCCCCTGCGTGCATGCCTCCCCTATCCTCCCACCCTGCGTGCATGGCTCCCCCATTATTCTCCCCTGTGTGCATGGCTCCCCCATCCTTCTCCCCTGCGTGCTGGGCTCCCCCATCCTTCTCCCCTGCGTTCACGGCTCCCCCATCCTTCTCCCCTGCGTGCTGGGCTCCCCCATCCTTCTCCCCTGCGTTCACAGCTCCCCCATTCTTCTCCCCTGCGTTCATGGCTCCCCCATCCTTCTCCCCTGCGTGCATGCCTCCCCTATCCTCCCACCCTGCGTGCATGGCTCCCCCATTCTTCTCCCCTGTGTGCATGGCTCCACATCCTTTTTCCCTGTGTGCATGGCTCCCCATCCTTTTTTCCTGTTTCATGACTCCACATCCTTTTTCCCTGCGTGCATGGCTCCACATCCTTTTTCCCTGCGTGCATGGCTCCACATCCTTTTTCCCTGCGTGCATGGCTCCACATCCTTTTTCCCTGCGTGCATGGCTCCCCATCCTTTTTCCCTGTCATACTTACCTCTCACCGCGCAGCACAGAACAGAACTTCCTTCCTGGCATCTCTTCTGCAGCGTCTTCCTTCCTGTCTTCAGCGGTCACATGATAGCGCTAATTAAGGTCATGAATATGCGCATATTCATGACCTTAAATTAGCGGTACCATGTGACCGCTGAAGACAGGACGCGCTGCCGGCGCTGGGACGCAGTTGCAGCCACCGCTGGAGGAAGGTGAGTATTACGTCTCCAGGGAGGGGGGCGGGAAGGAGGGAGGGAGGAGGGGGGGGGGGCGGGAAGGAGGGAGGGAGGAGGGGGGGGCGGGCACTTGACCCCGGAGTTTTAGAAAAAAAAAAAAAACTAGCAGCGCAAATTCACTTACTATAGAGTCTGCCGCCCTCTCTTCTGCCGCCTGATAGTCAAATCGCCTAATGGTAGCAGCGTCCCTGGCCGCCCTGCAGGGGCCCCCCAGAGCCTCCGGGCCCCGGTGCAGCTGCACCGGTTGAACCGGCGGTATGTCCGCCCATGACGTGGACACATACCCTAAAGGCTCTGAACAAAGTCCTAAGCTATGAAAAATGATAGGAGGGTAATATACTCATCCACAGACCCTTGAAGGCAACAACTGGAGGGCCTCATTAAAATATTTTGAAAGTATAGTTGATGCACTTAGTGTTGAGCATTCCGATACCGCAAGTATCGGGTATCGGCCGATATTTGCGGTATCGGAATTCCGATACCGAGTTCCGATAATTTTGCGATATCTGGAATCGGTATCGGGATCCATATTCATGTGTAAAATAAAGATTAAAAATAAAAAATATTGATATACTCACCCTCGGACGCGCCCTGGTTGAAACCGCTGTAACCGGCAGTCTCCCCTCCTAAGAATGAGCGAGTGAAGGACCTGCGATGACGTCGCGGCTTGTGATTAGTCGCATGAGCGGTTACATGAGCGGTCACGCGACCAATCACAAGCCGCGACGTCATCGAAGGCCCTTCACCCTGCATTCTTAGGAGGGGAGACTGCCGGTTACACCGCTTATAGCCAGGGGCCGCCGGAGGGGTGAGTATATCTATATTTTTTTATTTTTATTCTTTATTTTTAACAAGAATATGGATCCCAGGGCCTGAAGGAGAGTTTTCTCTCCTTCAGACCCTGGGAACCATTACAGGATACCTTCCGATATTTGTGTCCCATTGACTTGTATTGGTATCGGATATCGGTATCGGCGATATCCGATATTTTTTGGATATCAGCCGATACAATCCGATACCGATACTTTCAAATATCGGAAGGTATCGCTTAACACTAGATGTACTCCTACACTCAAAAAGGTTTTGCACAAAGTGCAAAGCCAGTAAGGATATATGTAGGGAAATCCAGTCATTCATAGACCCTGTAAGAAAACAAAGCTTGTGCCTCATTCAAATATTAAAGATTAAAAACACTTATATTTTACTTTCATCTGGTGGTGTAGAGAAGCTGGGGCTAATCCAAGCTGTGTTCATTTTTTATCAGAGTGAGCCTGTCAGTATCTTCTGTTGACAGGCGAAAGCGTATATCTGTTTGACCCCCCGATGGCAATAAAAACCTTTTTAGACAAGATGCTAGCTGCAGGGCAGCATAACACCAAAACACCTAAAAGGCATAGAGGGAAAGATTGTGGCAGGTGTTCAGTTTTGATACAAAATAGCTGAAGGTCAGACAGAAAGTAAGGAGTACGCTGGTTGTGTTGGCCAGGTATTGCTTGACCATCATTAAAAACTCTTCCCTCCTTGTCAAAAATACCTGGTTATCAGGGCCTGGATGCTGGGATGGTGTCATGAAATTGGCCCAGGTCTTTGACAGTGTACCTCTACCTCTACGGTGTGTCTCCCCAACCTCTCCTCCTTGGTTGGGCAAGGAAGCTTGTCCCTTGCCGCTAGTGTGACGCCCAGGAGACCGGGATACCCAGCACCGGACCAATGGAGTCTGTCTCTTGAGGGGGATGTCACGGGTGGCTTGACCCGGTGCTGTGGCCTCAGGCAATGCACAGTGTAAGGGGTATCATGAGGGGACAGGCACTTACTTGATCAGCAGCAGGTTCTCCTAGCGGTGACGATCCCGATCCTGGATAGATGGCTATTGTCCAAATGAAAGACTGAGGCACTGAAACGTTTAACCAGTTTACTTTAACATAAAAGGATTTACAACCAGTCCTGTCACCGGAGTCTGTATGGGAACTCTGAGTTACTTTGACCCTGCCGGGGTCTTCGCCTCTTATTGTGCGCAATTTCTGTGTGGCCCTGCTGCTGTATGTGAACTGGCTGCCGGCCCAATCTGTCCCCTCCGGGTCCTGGTTCGACGGGCAACCCGAGTCCTTTTATCGGTTTACCCCCTCTGGGAGTACCGCTGAACTCTGTGTCTGTTGCTGCGTCCGGCCCTAGTGAAGCTGATATCACCTCACGTTTTTCCGGTTGCTGTATTATATATAATGAATACAACCACGGATCCGGTATCCGTCTTTGCGCCTGTTCTGGGTAGTGATTAATGCTACCCGGTTCTCACAATGTCCTTTTTCTCTATCCCTCTTCTCCTCAGGCCGGTGATTTAGGCCTGGTAACAGTCACAGGGCTGTTAGAGATTCAATTGTATGACCTCTCACTTTCAGCTCCTTAGCCCAACTGCCATTTCTTCTCTCAGACCAGAATGGATCAAGGGGAGTCTCTGGAGCTCCCTCTTCTGGCCGGAGGTGGTAGTGCAGTCTTGCTATTTTAGTATTTGTACTTACTGTCAGTAACTATTTTTGTGGCAAATACCCCTAGGGGTGCCACATTCCCCCTTAGTTAAGAACAGTACTCCGGGACTGTGGGACAATAACATTTTGAAATAACAATTAATATGTACAGAGTCTTAAAAATGAAAAGTTACAAAAACCACTCAAGGAAACAAAAATAGAGTTCTGTAAAAAGTCACTTCAAATAGCGTCCATTAATACAGTTCTATCCTTGAAGGTATTAGGAAAGGCACTGTACTTAGTGTCCAGGAATTTAGTTCCATTTTTCCAACGGAGTTATCAATATAAAGTCTAAAGAAAGTTCAAAAAGAGCAAAAAGCAAAGTTCAAAAAGCAGTCTTTCCGGAGCTTTGATTTAGTGCCTCCGGGCTGATAAAAAGTTCAAGAATATGCAATAAGTTCATACAGACAAGTCTCTGTAGGCACTGGGCTTAAACGTTGCAGACTGATAACAATGACTATACTACATTTTCTGTTTAACTATATACGGCATAACATATATACAATTCACATTATGAGCTTTATAGTTGGTAATCTGCATACCTGGCCGGTAATTGACCCTGGGTACTACGCTGTGATCTACGTAATAGCGGTGTCTCTTCATGTGGTGTACTACTGTCTACTGCGGATGTAGTATCTGCCCGCTCTGCTAAAGATAATTCCACGACTATGGAGTTGGCAAGTCCACCGTGAATGGGATTACTCTGACCAGGAATCTGTTCTTCCTGGCCTGAAACCTCCTGTAGTACGGGGTCAGCCTCTTCCTGTCTTGGGACTTCTGGTATTGGGTTCGGTGTTGGGTAAAAGGCCACCATGGGAACCACTACTGCACCATGGTATGTTAGTAGAGTTTTGGGAAAGTCTCCTATACAGGTGTGATACACTTCCTCTTCTTTTTCCTTTACTGGTTGAACCTGTATGGGTTGAATAACTTCTGGTTCTGGCTGGACAACGTCTGGCTCTTTCAATGCTTCCGGACATAATTTAAGATTGTCTCTTGACACTAGTACAGATGTTAAGCCTCCGTTTTTGCTAATGAGACACATTTTAGGATTATCCACTCTTGTTGGTAAAACTGTGTAGGGTACGGCTTCCCACTGATTGTCCAGTTTATTGGTTCGACGATTTCTCTTGAGCACTTGGTCACCCGGTCTTAATGGGGTCGCTAGAGCATTCTGGTTGAAAGTTCGCTCTTGTCTTTCTCTAGTTTGCTGAAGGCTTCTTTCCACACTCTCTTGCACTTGGCGATACTGCTTTTGCCGTATGATATCCCAATTGGAGTCTTGAACTTCTGCGTCTGGTTTCAGAATTCCCATTTCTAGATCGATTGGTAATTGGCCGGGTCTTGCACGCATAAGGTAAGCTGGGGTGCAGTTGGTGGAGCTCACCGGGACATGATTATACAGATCCACCAAGTCAGGCAATTTCTCTGGCCATTGATTCCTTTCTGTCTCAGGTAAAGTCTTTAGTAGGTCTATTACAATATGGTTCATCTTCTCGCATAAGCCGTTTGTTTGTGGATGATAGGCCGTCGTCCGGATCTTTTTGCAACCATACATATTACAGAATTCTCTGAAGATCTCTGATTCAAAGGCTGTACCTTGGTCGGTGAGAACCTGTTCCGGATATCCATGGGGTCTACAAAAGTACGTTTGGAACGCTTTGGCTGCTGTTTTTGCTGTCAGATCTTTTACGGGTACTACTACCAAGAAGCGTGAATAATGGTCCACGATGGTCAAGGCATAGACATAGCCGGACCGGCTTGGTGTCAACTTCACATGGTCCATGGCTACAAGTTCAAGTGGTTGTTTGGTGATTATGGGCTGCAGTGGTGCTCTTTGGTTCTTTTGATCGTTTCTTCTGAGGTTGCACGGGCCACAATTTCTGCACCACTGTTCGATTGATTTTCTCATCCCGACCCAATAAAATCTTTCTCTTAGAAGTACTTCTAACTTTTTCCAACCGAAGTGACCAGCACCATTATGGTAAGCTTCGAGGACCATCTTCACATCTTGTTTAGGCACAATAATCTGCCAAACCAATTCATGTGTTTTCGGATTGGTGTATCTTCTACAGAGCTTCCCTTGATACAGGAACATTTTGCCTCTCTCTTTCCAGAGTTGATGCGTCTCTTCTGGGGCATCCTCATCGGGATATGCACTTTGCTCAGTCAACAGTCCTTTCACCAACTTCACAGCCGGATTGCTGTCTTGGGTGTCAGCCCATCTATGGTGTGCTAACGGATTAAAATTCACCTCTTGTTGTTTCTGATAGGTACTTGACTGATGATGTTTTGCCTTGGGACGATGGAAGGCTGGTAGTTCAATTTCTTCAAGCTCCCCCGTTTCCTCTTCTACATCTCTCAAGTGTGGCATCCGGGATAGGGCATCGGCATTTCCATTCTTGCGACCTGCTCGATACTTGATTATGAAGTTGTAATTAGATAACCGGGCTATCCATCGCTGTTCTAACGCACCTAATTTGGCTGTGTCCAGGTGGGTCAACGGATTGTTGTCAGTATAGACAATAAATTCTGCAGCGGCCAGATAGTGTTTGAAACGCTCCATCACAGCCCAAACTACTGCCAGTAGTTCCAATTTGAAGGAGCTGTAATTTTCTGAATTTCTTTCAGTAGGCCGGAGCTTTCTACTTGCAAAGGCGATGACTTTCTCCCGACCTTCTTGCTTTTGTGACAGCACCGCTCCTAGTCCCACATTACTGGCATCGGTGTAGAGGATGAAAGGTTTATGGTAATCTGGGTATGCCAGAACCTCTTCTCCGGTTAGTGCCTTCTTTAGTTGTTCAAAGGAGTCTTCCCTTTCGTCGTTCCACTGAAAAGGAGGGTTTCGGTTTGAAGGTTTCTTCGTCTGCCCTACCAAGGTGTCTTGCAAGGGTGCTGCCAACTTGGTAAATCCTTTTATAAATCTGCGATAGTAACCCACCAATCCCAGGAATTGTCTCACTTCTTTTGCGCTGGTAGGTCTTGGCCAATCCCTTATGGCGCTTATTTTCTCGGGATCTGGTGCTACTCCCTCCGAACTCACGATGTGTCCCAGGTACTGTACCTTTGGCTTGAGAAGGTGACATTTGGATGGCTTGACTTTCATGCCATACCTGGATAAGGCTTCGAACACTTCTGCCAGGTCTATTAAGTGTTGTTCGTAAGTCTTTGAGTAGACGATCACATCATCTAGGTACAGGAGGACGGTCTCGAAGTTCTTGTGTCCGAGGCAGCATTCCATCAGCCGCTGGAAGGTACCGGATGCGTTGCAGAGTCCGAACGACATGCGATTAAATTCACATAGACCCATTGGTGTGGTGAATGCCGTCTTTTCCTTATCTCTCTCAGCCACAGGGACTTGCCAATACCCGCTTGTTAAGTCTAAGGTGGAAAAATAATTAGCAGATTTCAAAGCAGTTAAGGACTCTTCTATCCTAGGCAAGGGGTAGGTGTCTTTATGGGTGATGTTATTAATCTTCCGGTAGTCTACGCACATTCTCATGGTTCCGTCCTTTTTTTTGACAATCACTAGAGGGGCCGCCCAGGGGCTACAGCTGTCTCTTATTACCCCGGCCTGTTTCATTTCCCTCAGCATATCTTTTGCACATTGATAGTGAGCTGGCGGTATGGGTCTATATCTTTCTTTTATTGGGGGATGGTCACCTGTGGGGATTGTGTGTTCTACCCCTTCTATCCGTCCGAAGTCCAATGGGTGTTTACTGAAGACTTGTTCATATTCCGTCACTAGCCTATATACCCCTTGTTTTTGATGGGTAGGTGTTGAATTTATGCCCACGTGTAGCTGTTGGCACCAATCCTCCATTTCTCCATCTGAGCCATTGCCTTCCACCTGACAGGTTGGTTCTAAGGGCTCAATGGTTGTGATGGCATTGTTGTCAACAGTATATAGCTTTGCCATTGTAGCATACCTTGGCAAAGTGACCTCTTCCTCTCCACAGTTCAAAAGTCGTACCGGCACTCGTCCCCGGTGTACCTCGACTATCCCTCGTGCTGTGAGTATAGTGGGCCTGCTGTCGGTGTACACTGGTTCTATTAAGGCTTGATAATCTCGTCCCTTAGTACCAATGGCTGCTCTACACCATACCAGCATTTCTGTTTTTGGTGGGATTACAATAGACGTTGGATCACTTACCCTCACACTGCCGATTTCTCCACCTGCAACTTCTACCTGTTGCCTTAACATCAATACTTTTATTTCCCTCCGGAGAACTCTCTGCTGGCAGGATTGGGCAGTTTCAGCAATTTGCTGTAAGACAGAAATGACTTCGGAAAAGCAGTTCTCTAACACATTCATTCCTATCAATACAGTTGGTTCACAGTTCCGCCGGTCAACATCAACAACAATTATACCCTGTTTCTTCAGTTCTACTTTACCAATCTTTATGGTCATCTCCCTGAATCCTAGTTTCGGTACCAACTTACCATTACTGGCCCATATATCTAGTTCAACATCAGAGGGCCCTTTATCAATATCTGCATCAGCCCAGTACCTATTATAAAGGATATACGGTATAGATGAAATCTGGGAACCTGTGTCCAGCAAAGCGTTGAGGGGAATTCCGTCCAGCACGATCGGGATAATGGGTCGTCCTCCGATGTACCTGTCGTGCCAGGGTGTTGGGCCTTGAAAGTTCATTCCTGCGAAGCGGCCCGCATTCCCAGGGGATTCCCGTTTAAATCACAATCTCGTGCAAAGTGGCCTGGCTGCTGGCAACGGCGGCAAATGGGCTGTCAATCCGGTTGGTAGCGGTCACGGGGTCGTCCTCTCCATGTCGTGTATCTCGGGGGTCTCATCCATGGAACATCCTCTCTACAGTTTGCCAACTCCATCTTGTGTCCTCTCATCTCCTGCATGGTTTTAGCCATTGAAGCAACAACATCAGCTAAAGAGTCAAGCTTTTGTTGAAGAGCCTCATTAGTACTGGGCCCCAAGGGCTTAGCAATGGCCCCAGACATAGCTGATGTCACTGGCACTCCCTGTTGTTGAGGTGCCTCTGCCATGGGTTGCGCAGGATCCTTATCCCGAGGTGCCTCTGCCAGCTGGAGACGTATAGCGCTCTCCTTTAATTGGGCAAATGTCAATTCAGGGTTCTTAAAAACAAGCATGCTCACATGCCCCCGGTGAGAATGGGTGTAGAGTCCCTCAATAAATTGATCTCTTAGTAGTTTATCCGCTCCGGTGTTAAAAATGGGTTCAGCCAGTGTAAGTGATTTAAGGGCTTCCTGCAGGTTTAAGGCAAAGTCTCTCACGCCCTCATTAGCTTTTTGTTTGCAATTAAAGAATCGTATTTTAGCTTTGCTGCTGGCCGTGGTTTCAAATGTAGCTTTTAATCCAGCAAATATGCGTTCAACAGTGCCTTTTAGATCAGCTGCCCATGCTGTGACTTCTCGCTTAGCATGGCCACTTAACTGCATCATCAGGAGACTAACACGCTGAACTTCACCCACAGGGAACATGTCAAAATGGGCCAGCATCTTTTCTCTGAAATCGTCAAGGGTATTAGGCTCACCTTCATACATTGGAAGCCATGGGCCACCCGGGGTATATGGCATCAGCACCGGCATGATGGGTGCCACTCCTTGCACCGCTGCGCTGCCGGACTCTCTATTGACACTCTGTCTTTCAGCTGCATTAGCGTTGCCGGGTGCTGCGGCGTCTCCGTGCTGCGACATACTGTGCCCCCTTAGTTAATCCGGACCCTTCCGGTCCTCCGCTTCCGTCGGGATAGTGTAGATTCGTTCCGCTGTGCAGCAGGATCGATTTTCCCCTTGCTCTGATGTCAGAGCGCTCAGCTTGGTGCCGCCCACAATGACACGCCCCCTGCTGCTCCCACCCACCGCGCTCTGTAATGGCGGATTCTGAAGTTTTTCAGTTAGACTGGGGCTCAGGTGATGGCGTAGCTCAATTAACAGTCTCGTGCCTAACGGTTATGAAGTGATTACCTCAGGGGATGGCGGCCATCTTTACTCCATTATAACCAATGGGGAAAAGTCACTTTCAATAGTTTTCAATGGGGAATGGATTTTTCTTTAATAAAGTCAATTTTCAAGATTTTTTATCCCAGTTTTCACAGTTTTGGGCTCCAATCACGGCACACAATACCCGGTATACGGGCTGGCTAGATCCTGTTCGTGACGCCAATTGTGACGCCCAGGAGACCGGGATACCCAGCACCGGACCAATGGAGTCTGTCTCTTGAGGGGGATGTCACGGGTGGCTTGACCCGGTGCTGTGGCCTCAGGCAATGCCCAGTGTAAGGGGTATCATGAGGGGACAGGCACTTACTTGATCAGCAGCAGGTTCTCCCAGCGGTGACGATCCCGATCCTGGATAGATGGCTATTGTCCAAATGAAAGACTGAGGCACTGAAACGTTTAACCAGTTTACTTTAACATAAAAGGATTTACAACCAGTCCTGTCACCAGAGTCTGTATGGGAACTCTGAGTTACTTTGACCCTGCCGGGGTCTTCGCCTCTTATTGTGCGCAATTTCTGTGTGGCCCTGCTGCTGTATGTGAACTGGCTGCCGGCCCAATCTGTCCCCTCCGGGTCCTGGTTCGACGGGCAACCCGAGTCCTTTTATCGGTTTACCCCCTCTGGGAGTACCGCTGAACTCTGTGTCTGTTGCTGCGTCCGGCCCTAGTGAAGCTGATATCACCTCACGTTTTTCCGGTTGCTGTATTATATATAATGAATACAGCCACGGATCCGGTATCCGTCTTTGCGCCTGTTCTGGGTAGTGATTAATGCTACCCGGTTCTCACAATGTCCTTTTTCTCTATCCCTCTTTTCCTCAGGCCGGTGATTTAGGCCTGGTAACAGTCACAGGGCTGTTAGAGATTCAATTGTATGACCTCTCACTTTCAGCTCCTTAGCCCAACTGCCATTTCTTCTCTCAGACCAGAATGGATCAAGGGGAGTCTCTGGAGCTCCCCCTTCTGGCCGGAGGTGGTAGTGCAGTCTTGCTATTTTAGTATTTGTACTTACTGTCAGTAACTATTTTTGTGGCAAATACCCCTAGGGGTGTCACATTAGCATTGTCTGATGGGAATTTTTCCAACATATTTCCACAATGACCTTCTGCTAAAGCACATTTTAGCAGACCTCTCCATCTCAGGATGGAGAGATCAAAGGATCTCCTTGCTGTGTGTGTCTAGCAGAAAGCACAACTATTCCTATTTTTTGGCCAAAATGAATGTAACACGAATGTCACAGGAAAGGCAGTGGTACATAAAATCTGCTGTATGTGCCAAGGTCCCTGTCTCCACTATGATGACTACTCTCCATCTTCTCCTCAATCTCTTCCTCCTTATCCCTCTCCTCCATCTATCCACGTAGGAGTGATGGGACAAAGCTTGCCCTCAGCTATCAGCTTACTCAATCCACACTGAGTGAGATGAGACTGAGCTGAGTAGTTTCTCCGTGTCTCAGGTCTTCCTCCATCTCCACCTGATCTGCATTCAAAGCTTCATGTTTAATTGTCAGCAGCGATTGTTTAAGTAGGCATAAAAGTGGGATTGTTGTGCAGATGATGACATCATCACCGCTCACCATGTTTGTGGAGTTCTCAAAGTCTTGGCGAACAGCACAAATGTCAAACATCCTTGTCCACTCTTCAGTTGTTATGTGTAGAGGCTGACCAGAATACTAATGGGCATGTTCACTCATCTCTATTAGGAACGGCTTACTGTGAGCCGAGTTTGTTCTTGGACGGGAGATAATGTTGGATAATGAGAATACCCCTTTAAACATAATACTTGAAGTCATATCATATGTTAACTTAATTTTATCTCCTCAATCTCCTAAAGCAAAATTTAGAAAAATAATGTGAAATACCAAATAGAATGATAAAATAAGAACTGCATAACATAACTTCAAATATTTGATCTTCTTTGATGCTATAAAGCAGTTTTATCTACAGACACAGAGCCGTTTTCAGTTTAAATGACTGTCAAATATTTTCAAATTATCCATATATACATAATTAAAAGTTTAGGAAAGAATATACAGCTATTAAATTGTAGAAATTGTAGTGAATGAAAATAGATAGCCTATTATTACAGTTGTCATGTATTATTTTAAATGTGATTAAATAAGAAATGTAAATCTCTGACATTTGTTATGATATTCCGTACATTATATGCAGTATTGCATGCAAAAAAAATATGCAGTGCAGTATAAGTGGGTGATTACATGTAAAGAACAATGGGCTGTGCTTTACAATAAACAGATGTAGTATTTCTTAACTTAACACACATACCAAATTGCAGTAAGATATTTTAATACTGAAATCTGTAACTTAAGACAATATCATTTTCTACTGGAAATGAACTGATCTGCCAAAATTCCAATTCAGCAAATCATACGAATTTAACAGGGAAATTTGATTTCCAGCAATGTTACCTATGAATCAAATTGAATGTCCCTTATCATGCTCTGGGAATTCTCAATAAACAATAGGATGTAAAATAAAAAAAATTAATATATACTGTATCTCAATGTTCACCTGATCATGCTTTCCCCACAGCCCACTGCGCCATCCTTAGTGTATTTTAATTTCTCCTTTGCACATATTTTCTTTGGTCTTCTTTGTCACGACTTTCTTAGTGAAGGAACAACGCACATTAACATATGAAGCCTACGATTAAGGAAGGAGGCCAAAGAGAATGTGCATGACCGGAGAAGGAGAAAGAAGAGCAGACAGAAACTGTACAGAGGGCTATGGTACATGTGAGCGGTAATATGTGCTTTATTTTTTTTATTTTGTAACTGTTTGCCTGGCCTTTAATGGTTCAGCAAAATGACAGCCACATCTGTCGGCAATTTTGCAGAATTTGTACAAAGTCAATTTGAAAAAATCTGGATATGGATTTTTGTAAAGCTCTAGAAAAGTTCAATTTCACTTGAATAAATTTGCTCATTTCTACCAGACTGCAATGCATTTTAAGAGAGCAAGGTAGAAACGTATATGGAAGCTTGTTTTGCCTTTTGTCTATACTGTGAAAACAAAAATAACAAAGAAATGGTAAAAGACTCATATAAGAGGCAAAGTCATGCTCACAGACCTTTTATGGTGTTGTGTTGAATCCCTTCAAATTCATACTATAGTTCTATATAGGGACTTTATTCTCTGTGTTAGGCCGGGTTCACATTAGCATTCCGGGTCTTTGCGAAGGGCTGCGTATGTCCTCTGCTAAGCCCCTTCTTACAAACTAATATATGCGCAGGGGTGAAAATATAACAGCTTACCAAAAGAGATGCCACTCTTATAAATAATAACCTTTATTATTAAATCTGTGATAATTAATAAAATAAAGAAAATCCCCCTCAGTGAAAAATGCCTAAATATACTGGGCTGAGAGATAACAGGGAAGGAAAATCAGTGAAATACCCTATATTCTCAAACTGACTAGTAAATAATAATAATAAAAAAATACCTTCATCAAAGATACCTATATATATGAAAGTGCTGCAAGCACAGGTAGAGGTAGATACCTCACATGCATTCACTTGTAATAGAAAAGACCATTGGAGGACATATTATTGGAGACATATCCCACTCAAAAGTGTAGCACTAGCTCTAGTGGTTGGGTATCTGTGTCACATGACCCGGGTCTAAACCACGCCCACCAAGTGCATTGCGCAAATGCTTCAAAGATGGCAGACACCAAGTAGATATCACAGTGCACAAATCACTTATAAGGCACTAAAAACCAGGACAAACGGCTGGATTTAGGCCATACCCACGGGACGCATTGCGCCAGTACAAAATGAATAAAAGGTGCGATATGGCTGTAGCGCATTGCGTGGCACATTTCTTTTATCATATAGATGCAGTGCACAAATCGATATTTCGATTATTCCTTCTTCTGCATACTTCTGCATGCGTCATGCGTACCTATCTTTAACATTGGGTACGCAGGACATGCAGATGTATGCGAATGTATGAGGATTCCTCATACATTCACATACATCCGCATGTCCTGCATGCCCAATGTTAAAGATAGATGCGCAGGACTCATGCAAAAGTATGCGGAAGTAGGCAGGTGTTAGCAGAAGATGTATGCGGCCCTCTGCAAAGCCCCGGAATGCTTATGTGAACTTAGCCTTAGAGAGGACCTGTCACCAGGTCAAAAATGAGCATCTTATGCTCTATTTTTTTCCACCAGTCCCTGTGTGACCCATTTCTTATTTTGTAAAATTCTTCCATACTGTTCCAGTGATATGGGTCATTTTACTTAGTTCGAATTGTCATGGTCTTTATCAAGGGGTCATTGCATACAGGGTACTACCATGGAGCAGTCTATAAGAAATCTCGTCAGCAATGCCTCTTTGGTAAAGACCATAAAAATTAGAACTAAATAAAAAAGCCCATATTTGACAGGTCCTCTTTAAACGGTTATTCTAAATGTGTATCTTTTGCAGCTCACAACTCTCTCAGTCTTCTCACTTCCTAGCTTATGGCATCCTTGGGCAATCCTATAAGATTTATAACAGCAGCTTGTCAGGAGCTGGGAGAGAGGTGAGAAATTAACTATCTACTGTATAGAAAACAATGTGCTGAGTGAGCTTGCTGGAGTTTAATTGTCTTCTGGAATGTGACTACTTTCTACACTTGGCCGTGGTTTGGGCAGGCACAAGTGGCTGACCTCAATGGAGAGCTGTATGCTATAAAATATAAAACCATTAACACCAAGCAATTGAAAGCAGTTATAAAAAGAGTCAGCTGCAAACTTGCTTATTTTCATATCTTGCTAACTGAAGCAATTTACTAACATGAGACTCCACTTTTAAGAACCTGTACAATATGGATCCATTATACTGCAGGATGTATAACCCCTTACAGTGATGTTTTAAATGTAGCTGGAAAAAACCCCACACATAACTAATCTTTCCCCAAACCGTATTTATTTCAAAGTAGCAATTTGTTTATTACATGAAACAAAAGCCAAGACAAAAGTGTGAGGAGAACTTTAGTTGCAGGTTCCAACAGAAAACGTTATATAAATATACATCCATAGCACAACAATGGTGAGTTCACTTTCTGCCTAGGTGTCTGCTTAGTGCTATTTTTCCAATTTAGTCTGTGTTGATAAAAGTTTAAAATGCTGCATTTTTCTGCTTGTTGTTTGCAGGTGTTTGCACCAAACAAAACAATAACAATATTCAATGGTTACTGCACTTTTGCTGCATTTATTTTGTTCCCCTTTTATTTCATGCATTTTTTTCTGATTCCCTATAGAAGAAAATACACCAAAAAAATGCTCCATTCAACAATGTCCTTTAAAGCACCTCGGGCTTAAATTTTCATAATATCACATCTGCTTCATGTGGATAATTAAAGCAGCAGACTCTTTGCATACAAAAAATGCAGTGTAAAAATTCAGTATTTATTCTATTTGTGAACATGGCTTAAGCATGATATAATCTACGATGGATGGACTAATAAAAACCATATTTTTGCCATACTAGTTTGTATTGCCTGGTTATTACAGCTTCATTGGTTACAAAGTTCACACAACTAATGAGCTCTACTGTAGAAGATGGAATGACTATGACAATGTATATTTTTCTTAAAGGGAACCTGTCACCCCGAAATTCGCGGGTGAGGTAAGCCCACCGGCATCAGGGGCTTATCTACAGCATTCTGTAATGCTGTAGATAAGCCCCCGATGTTACCTGAAAAAGGAGAAAAAGACGTTAGATTATACTCACCCAGGGGCGGTCCCGCTGCTGGTCAGGTCAAACGGGCGTCTCTGGTCCGCTGCGGCGCCTCCCATCTTCATTACAAGACGTCCTCTTCTGATCTTCAGCCACGGCTCCGGCGCAGGCGTACTTTGCTCTGCCCTGTTGAGGGCAGACAAAGTACTGCAGTGCGCAGGCGCCGGGCCTCTGACCTTTCCGGCGCCTGCGCACTGCAGTACTATCCTCTGCCCTCAACAGGGCAGAGCAAAGTACGCATGCGCCGGAGCCGTGGCTGAAGATCAGAAGAGGACGTCTTGTAATGAAGATGGGAGGCGCCGCAGCGGATCGGAGACGCCCATGCGACCTGACCAGCAGCGGGACCGCCCCTGGGTGAGTATAATATAACGTCTTTTTCTCCTATTTCAGGTAACATCGGGGGCTTATCTACAGCATAACAGAATGCTGTAGATAAGCCCCTGATGCCGGTGGGCTTACCTCACCCGCGATTTTCGGGGTGACAGGTTCCCTTTAATTTAAATTTCAAAACATATTTGTGACTTACCCTGAATGATAGACTAATAGGAAAAGATAAAATATTTACATAGACTGCTAGGAAAGTATACAAGGCAAGAAAATAAATTAGCAATGACCACATATAGTTGTTGTTACAGCAATTAGGTAAAAAGTAATATAAAATAAAAGGCACGCTGGGGGGACACAATATCATCTGTTGTACAGGCATAAATATATCAAGAGAACAAACAAGGCTATAAAATATGTTTTCCCTCCCATTTAAAATATAATTATCTTTTATTTATTATTTTATGTATTTTCATTTCACGAGCCATACATTTTTGATGCAGTCACAATTAAATGTACAAAAATATTGGCAACAAGTTAGTAATGCCAAACAATATGTATAGTAGAATATTATACCAAATAATAGAGTGGAATGAATATTATACACATTATGGTTGTAAGCAACTGGTACAGCTAGATGGCAACAAAGATCTGTGCAAGTTTCCAAAGTGTTAGCAAAAAGTAATTTAAAGAGCAACCCTATTCCCAATTGATGTTACCGAATGCAAAGTTAACATTAATATGTTAAGAAGGGGGAAAGGAATAATAAGATATTATATATACATATACACGCAACATAATGCTTTTTATATAATTTGATATTATATATATATATATATATATATATATATATATATATATATATATGTTGTTACTATTATTATTATTCTTGCTTACAGTGGGGGAAATAAAGACATGACAAAGACATGAACAGTAAATAATTTTAACAGTAAATTAATTTTAAGGGTAGGTTAATTTTAAATAAAATCCAGAAAATCACATTGTATAAATTATATACATTTATTTGTATTTTGCAGTGAGAAAAAAGTATTTAACCCCTCTGGCAAACTAGACTTAATACTTGGTGGCAAAATCCTTGTTGGCAAGCCCAGTAGTCAGATGTTTTTTTTGTAGTTAATGATGATGTGTTTTGCGCACAAGTCAGGAGGAATTTTGGCCCACTCTTCTTTGCATATCATCTCTATATCATTAAGATTTTGAGGCTGTCACTTGGCAACTCGGAGCTTCAATTCCGTCCATAAGTTTTCTATGGGATTAAGGTCTGGAGACTGGCTGGAGTCTCACTGATTAATTGAGTTTGTGGACAGGAGTCTTTTATAAAGGTGACTATGTAAGACTGTTGTCTTTAATGCAGGTAACAAGTTGATTAGGAGCGTCTAGCTAGTCTGTAGGAGCCAGAACTCTTAATGGTTGGTAGGGGATCAAATACTTATTTCTCACTGCAAAATGCAAACAAATTTATATAATTTTTACAATGTGATTTTCTGGATTTTATTTTTGAAATTCTATCTATCAATGTTAAAATTAACCTACCTTTAAAATGATTGACTGTTCATGTCTTTGTCAGTGGGCAAACTTAAAAATCAGCAAGGGATCAAATACTTATTTCCTCCACTGTATATACCGCTATCATATTCCACAGCGTATTCCACACATTATCATTGCTGTCCACAATGGGGCTTATAATCTACCTTCCCTATCAATTTTTCTTTGGAGTGTGGAAGGAAACCCACACAAGCACAGGGAGTACCTACAAACTCCTAGCAGATGTTGGCCTTGGTGGGATTTAAAGCGTGAATGCTAGCCACTGAGCCACCATACTGCTTCCAGAATATTAGTTTGCATTTTTCAAGCCCATTTAACCATCAAACCCAATAGATCATAACTATCAAAACTATTATGGAGTGTTACAATTCATCATATTTTTAGACGAAATTATTTTTAAAAGCAAAACAGGGATTCAGCATGACCCGGTGGTGATAAGATGTGCCGAGTATTGGATGGGTTAATCAATATGGGAAGCATTCCATGCAGAAGCAAATTTAAAAAAAAATCTGCAGTTTGGCAAATGCAAATTTTTGTAATAGCTGAGAAAATTTTAATTCCACTTAAATTTATTTGCTCCTCTGTACTTTGGAAACAATTTTTTGAGCATAGATGAAACCAAAATAAAGATTTAGGGTTATGGAGAAAGAAAAGCACTGCATAACAGCATACGACCTCACACCATCTAGAATCATGATTTGGGACCGTTTTACCATTAATTTTGTGTAGTACGCAAGTCAAAGTCCTGACTAAAACCCAATAGAAATTTTGTGGACATGCCTGAAGGGAACAGTTCATGGTAGAAAACAACATAGCAAAGTTAAAGCTGTTTTATAAGGAAGAATAGGCTGAAAATCCTCCAAGCCAATCTGCTACACTAAGCAACAATTAACCAAAATGTTTAGATAGCAAAGGTGCGCATACTTTTGCCTATCACATATTTAGATCATTTGCATTATTTAAAAAAAAAAAATTAAAGTCTAATATTTTTTGATTCATTTGTTTCATTTTGTTGTCTTCAGTTACTTTTAGGACTTGTGTGCATAAATCTGATAGAATTTTGGATCAAACATATGCAGAAAAATAGAACATTCTTGGGGGTTCACAAAATTTCAAGCACCACTTCTAAACAGTGTTTGGTGTTGGAACACTACACTGTACACTATGTGACCAGTCCTAAATTCAGCTCCTACTTAAGTATGTAGGAGCTAAGATCCAGTACCTGGTAGCAGCAACTTAACTATGCACAGAACTGTTTTTTTCTGGCTCCGTATACTTTTAAGATTTGCCTACCAATGTAGCTGATGACATCTGAACTTATATTAATTGCCTATACTAAACATCACTCATTGTTATCGAAGTACTGGTCAATGCCTTTAACCCCTTCCCGACCTTTGACGCATACGCTGCGTCATGAAAGTCGGTGCCATTCCGACCCATGACGCAGCATATGCGTCATGGAAAGATCGCGTCCCTGCAGGCCGGGTGAAAGGGTTAACTCCCATTTCACCCGGCCTGCAGGGACAGGGGGAGTGGTAGTTTAGCCCAGGGGGGGTGGCTTCACCCCCTCGTGGCTACGATCGCTCTGATTGGCTGTTGAAAGTGAAACTGCCAATCAGAGCGATTTGTAATATTTCACCTAAAAAAATGGTGAAATATTACAATCCAGCCATGGCCGATGCTGCAATATCATCGGCCATGGCTGGACACACTAATGTGCACCCACTCCACTCCTCCGATCGCCCCCCCAGCCCCCCGATCTGCGGTCTGCTCCCCTCGGTCCTGTGCTCCGCTCCCCCGTCCTCCTGCCCGCTCCCCCCGTGCTCCAATCACACCCCCCGTGCTCCAATCAAACCCCCCCGCACTCCGATCCCCCCCCCCGTACAGCGATCCCCCCCCGCACAGCGATTCCCCCCCGTGCTCCGATCCACCCGCCCGCACAGCGATCCCCCACTCCGTGCTCCAATCCACCCCCCCGTGTTCCGGTCCACCCCTCCCGTGCTCCGACGCCCCCCCGTGCCCTGATCTCCCCCCCCTTATACTTACCTGGCCTCCCGGGGACCGTCCGTCTTCTTTCCTGGGCGCCGCCATCTTCCAAAATGGCGGGCGCATGTGCAGTGCGCCCGCCGAATCTGCCGGCCGGCAGATTCGTTCCAGAGTGAATTTTGATCACTGAGATAGGTTATATCTCAGTGATCAAAATAAAAAAGAAAAAGTAAATGACCCCCCCCCCTTTGTCACCCCATAGGTAGGGACAATAAAAAAAAAATATATATATTTTTTTCCACTAAGGTTGGGGTAAGAACTAGGGTTAGGGTTAGGGGTAGGGTTAGGGGTAGGGTTAGGGTTAGGGGTAGGGTTAGGGGTAGGGTTAGGGGTAGGGTTAGGGGTAGGGTTAGGGTTAGGGGTAGGGGTAGGGTTAGGGTTAGGGCTAGGGTTAGGGTTTCGGTATGTGCACACGTATTCTGTTCCTCTGCGGATATTTCCGCTGCGGATTTGATAAATCCGCAGTGCTAAACCGCTGCGGATTTATTGCGGATTTACCATGTTTTTTCTGCGCATTTCAATGCGGTTTTACAACAGCGATTTTCTATTTGAGCAGTTGTAAAACCGCTGCGGAATCCGCAGAAAGAAGTGACATGCTGCGGAATGTAAACCGCTGCGTTTCCGTGCAGTTTTTCCGCAGCATGTGTACAGCGATTTTTGTTTCCCATAGGTTTACATTGAACTGTAAACTCATGGGAAACTGCTGCGGATCCGCAGCGTTTTCCGCAGCGTGTGCACATACCTTTAGAATTAGGCTATGTGCACACGGTGCGGATTTGGCTGCGGATTGGCCGCTGCGGATCCGCAGCAGAGTTCCATCAGGTTTACAGTACCATGTAAACATATGGAAAGCCAAATCCGCTGTGCCCATGGTGCGGAAAATACCGCGCGGGAACGCTGCGTTGTATTTTCCGCAGCATGTCAATTCTTTGTGCAGATTCCGCAGCGTTTTACACCTGTTCCTCAATAGGAATCCACAGGTGAAATCCGAACAAAAAACACTGGAAATCCGCTGTAAATCCGCAGGTAAAACGCAGTGCCTTTTACCCGCGGATTTTTCAAAAATGGTGCTGAAAAATCTCATACGAATCCGCAACGTTGGCACATAGCCTTAGGGCTAGGGTTGGGTTGGAATTAGGGTTGTGGTTAGGGTTAGGGGTGTGTTGGGGTTACGGGTGTGTTGGGGTTAGGGTTGTGATTAGGGTTACGGCTACAGTTGGGATAAGGGTTAGGGGTGTGTTGGGGTTAGTGTTGGAGTTAGAATTGAGGGGTTTCCACTGTTTAGGCACATAAGGGGGTCTCCAAACGCAACATGGCGCCACCATTAATTCCAGCCAATCTTGTATTCAAAAAGTCAAATGGTGCTCCCTCACTTCCGAGCCCCGACGTGTGCCCAAACAGTGGTTTACCCCCACATATGGGGTACCAGCATACTCAGGACAAACTGCGCAACAATTACTGGGGTCCAATTTCTCCTGTTACCCTTGTGAAAATAAAGAAATGCTTGCTAAAACATCATTTTTGAGGAAAGAAAAATGATTTTTTATTTTCACAGCTCTGCGTTGTAAACGTCTGTGAAGCACTTGGGGGTTCAAAGTGCTCACCACATATCTAGATAAGTTCCTTGGGGGGTCTAGTTTCTAAAATGGGGTCACTTGTGGGGGGTTTCTACTGTTTAGGCACACCAGGGGCTCTGCAAACGCAATGTGACGCCCGCAGACCATTCCATCAAAGTCTGCATTTCAAAAGTCACTACTTCCCTTCTGAGCCCCGACGTGTGCCCAAACAGTGGTTTACCCCCACACATGGGGTATCAGCGTACTCAGGAGAAACTGGACAACAACTTTTGGGGTCCAATTTCTCCTGTAACCCTTGGGAAAATAAAAAATTCTGGGCTAAATAATTATTTTTGAGGAAAGAAAACGTATTTATTATTTTCACGGCTCTGCATTATAAACTTCTATGAAGCACTTGGGTGTTCAAAGTGCTCACCACACATCTAGATAAGTTCCTTTCGGGGTCTAGTTTCCAAAATGGGGTCACTTGTGGGGGGTTTCTACTGTTTAGGCACATCAGGGGCTCTGCAAACGCAACGTGACGCTCGCAGAGCATTCCATCAAAGTCTGCATTTCAAAACGTCACTACTTCAATTCCGAGCCCCGGCATGTGCCCAAACAGAAGTTTACCCCCACATATGGGGTATCACCGTACTCAGGAGAAACTGGACAACAAATATTGGGGTCAAATTTCTCCTGTTACCCTTGGGAAAATAAAAAATTCTGGGCTAAATAATTATTTTTGAGGAAAGAAAACGTATTTATCATTTTCACGGCTCTGCATTATAAACTTCTATGAAGCACTTGGGGGTTCAAAGTGCTCACCACACATCTAGATAAGTTCCTTTCGGGGTCTAGTTTCCAAAATGGGGTCACTTGTTGGGGGTTTCTACTGTTAAGCCACATCAGGGGCTCTGCAAACGCAACGTGACGCCCACAGAGCATTCCATCAAAGTCTGCATTTCAAAATGTCACTACTTCACTTCCGAGCTCCGGCATGTGCCCAAACAGTGGTTTACCCCCACATATGGGGTATCAGCGTACTCAGGAGAAACTGGACAACAACTTTTGGGGTCAAATTTCTCCTGTTACCCTTTGTAAAACAAAAAATTGCAGGCTAAAAGATCATTTTTGAGAAAATATATATATATTTTTTTTTCATGGCTCTGCGTTATAAACTTCTGTGAAGCACTTGGGGGTTCAAAGTCCTCAACACACATCTAGATTAGTTCCTTTGGGGGTCTAGTTTCCAAAATGGGGTCATTTCTGGGGGATCTCCAATGTTTAGGCACACAGGGGCTCTCCAAACGTGACATGGTGTCCGCTAATGATTGGAGCTAATTTTCCATTTAAAAAGCCAAATGGCGTGCCATCCCTTCCGAGCCCTGCCGTGCGCCCAAACAGTGGTTTACCCCCACATATGGGGTATCAGCATACTCAGGACAAACTGGACAACAATATTTGGGGTCCAATTTCTCCTATTATCCTTGGCAAAATAGGAAATTCCAGGCTAAAAAATCATTTTTGAGGAAAGAAAAATTATTTTTTATTTTCATGGCTCTGCGTTATAAACTTCTGTGAAGCACCTGGGGGTTTAAAGTGCTCAATATGCATCTAGATAAGTTCCTTGGGGGTCTAGTTTCCAAAATGGGGTCACTTGTGGGGGAGCTCCAATGCATAGGCACACAGGGGCTCTCCAAACGCGACATGGTGTCCGCTAACAATTGGAGCTAATTTTCCATTCAAAAAGTCAAATGGCGCGCCTTCCCTTCCGAGCCCTGCCGTGTGCCCAAACAGTGGTTTACCCCCACATATGAGGTATCGGCGTACTCGGGAGAAATTGCCCAACAAAATTTATGATCCATTTTATCCTACTGCCCATGTGAAAATGAAAAAATTGAGGCGAAAAGAATTTTTTTGTGAAAAAAAAGTACTTTTTCATTTTTACAGATCAATTTGTGAAGCACCTGAGGGTTTAAAGTGCTCACTAGGCATCTAAATAAGTTCCTTGGGGGGTCTAGTTTCCAAAATGGGGTCACTTGTGGGGGAGCGCCAATGTTTAGGCACACAGGAGCTCTCCAAACGCGACATGGTGTCCGCTAACGATGGAAATAATTTTTCATTCAAAAAGTCAAATGGCGCTCCTTCCCTTCCGAGCCTTACCATGTGCCCAAACAGTGGTTTACCCCCACATATGAGGTATCGGCGTACTCAGGAGAAATTGCCCAACACAATTTAGGATCCATTTTATCCTGTTGCCCATGTGAAAATGAAAAAATTGAGGCTAAAAGAATTTTTTTGTGGAAAAAAAAGTACTTTTTCATTTTTACGGATCAATTTGTGAAGCACCTGGGGGTTCAAAGTGCTCACTATGCATCTAGATAAGTTCCTTGGGGCGTCTAGTTTCCAAAATGGGGTCACTTGTGGGGGAGCTCCAATTTTTAGGCACACGGGGGCTCTCCAAACGTGACATGGTGTCCGCTAAAGAGTGGAGCCAATTTTTGATTCAAAAAGTCAAATGGCGCTCCTTCCCTTCCGAGCCCTGCCGTGCGCCCAAACAGTGGTTTACCCCCACATATGAGGTATCAGCGTACTCAGGACAAATTGCACAACAACTTTCGTGGTTCAGTTTCTCCTTTTACCATTGGGAAAATAAAAAAATTGTTGCTAAAAGATAATTTTTGTGACTAAAAAGTTAAATGTTCATTTTTTCCTTCCATGTTGCTTCTGCTGCTGTGAAGCACCTGAAGGGTTACTAAACTTCTTGAATGTGGTTTTGAGTACCTTGAGGGGTGCAGTTTTTAGAATGGTGTCACTTTTGTGTATTTTCAGCCATATAGACCCCTCAAACTGACTTCAAATGTGAGGTGGTCCCTAAAAAAAATGGTTTTCTAAATTTCGTTGTAAAAATGACAAATCGCTGGTCAAATTTTAACCCTTATAACTTCCTAACAAAAAAAAATTTTGTTTCCAAAATTGTGCTGATGTAAAGTAAACATGTGGGAAATGTTATTTATTAACTATTTTGTGTCACATATCTCTCTGGTTTAACAGAATAAAAATTCAAAATGTGAAAATTGCGAAATTTTCAAAATTTTCGCCAAATTTCCGTTTTTATCACAAATAAACGCAGAATTTATTGCCCTAAATTTACCACTATCATGAAGCCCAATATGTCACAAAAAAACAATCTCAGAACCGCTAGGATCCGTTGAAGCGTTCCTGAGTTATTACCTCATAAAGGGACACTGGTCAGAATTGCAAAAAACGGCAAGGTCTTTAAGGTCAAAATAGGCTGGGTCATGAAGGGGTTAACCCCTTACCGGCATCGGACGTACTATACCGTCCGATGCCGGCTCCCCTGCTTTGATGCAGGGCTCCGCGGTGAGCCCGCACCAAAGCCGGGACATGTCAGCTGTTTTGAACAGCTGACATGTGCCCGTAATAGGCGCGGGCAGAATCGCGATCTGCCCGCACCTATTAACTAGTTAAATGCCGCTGTCAAACGCAGACAGCGGCATTTAACTACCGCTTCCGGCCGGGCGGCCGGAAATGACGTCATCGCCGACCCCCGTCACATGATCGGGGGTCGGCGATGCTTGTGAATGGTAACCATAGAGGTCCTTGAGACCTCTATGGTTACTGATTGCCCGTCGCTGTGAGCGCCACCCTGTGGTCGGCGCTCACAGCACACGTGCAATTCTGCTACATAGCAGCGATCAGCAGATCGCTGCTATGTAGCAGAGCCGATCGAGTTGTGCCTGCTTCTAGCCTCCCATGGAGGCTATTGAAGCATGGCAAAAGTTAAAAAAAAAAGTTTAAAAAAATGTGAAAAAAATAAAAAAAACATAAAAGTTTAAATCACCCCCCTTTCGCCCCAATCAAAATAAATCAATAAAAAAATATCAAATCTACGCATATTTGGTATCGCCGCGCTCAGAATTGCCCGATCTATCAAATAAAAAAAAGTATTAACCTGATCGCTAAACAGCGTAGCGGGAAAAAAACTCGAAACGCCAGATTTACGTTTTTTTGGTCGCCGCGACATTGCATTAAAATGCAATAACGGGCGATCAAAAGAACGTATCTGCACCGAAATGCTATCATTAAAAACGTCATCTCGGCACGCAAAAATAAGCCCTCAACCGACCCCAGATGATGAAAAATGGAGACGCTATGAGTATCGGAAAATGGCGCAATTTTTTTTTTTTTTTTTTAGCAAAGTTTGGAATTTTTTTTCACCACTTAGATAAAAAATAACCTAGTCATGTTTGGTGTCTATGAACTCGTAATCACCTGGAGAATCATAATGGCAGGTCATTTTTAGCATTTAGTGAACCTAGCAAAAAAGCCAAACAAAAAACCAATGTGGGATTGCACTTTTTTTGCAATTTCACCGCACTTGGAATTTTTTTCCCGTTTTCTAGTACATGACATGCTAAAACCAATGATGTCGTTCAAAAGTACTACTCGTCCCGCAAAAAATAAGCCCTCACATGGCCAAATTGACGGAAAAATAAAAAAGTTATGGCTCTGGGAAGGAGGGGAGCGGAAAACGAACACGGAAAAACGAAAAATCCCCCGGTCATGAAGGGGTTAAAAAAATTCTTCTTCTTGACCATTGGCTGTGATGTTTCTTACTGCAAAACATGTGAAGTTGGCAATCTATAGGTTTTTAAATTTAAGTTTGTCAAATATAAAACAAACTAGTCCGTGTCCATTACAGACTGCGGCTGAACAAGCCATATAGATTTATTATGTGGAAGCAACAAATGTGAATAGAAAAGATGATCAAATCTGCCAAGATTCAAATTTGCCAAATTGCACGGATTTAACAAGGAAATTATTGAATGTGGATTGAATCTTCCTTATTATGCTCTGGTATCTCTCTAAACTACAGAGCACAATAAAAGTAAGATTAAGATTTAAAAAAAATAAAATAATAAAAATTATAATGATACTCTTCTTACTGTTCACCTCTACCATCGTTCCTGTAGCCCACTGACCAGTTTGCTTAGCCCTTTACCGTTCAGAAAGATAGCTTCCGCCACTGATTGCCATTTTCCTGAATTTACGCAGAACAAGGTAGGAAATCTGTTTTCTGGAGAACACACATTTTTGGAAAATTTGAGGTGAATTATATTCAAATACATGTGCTTATTTCTATTGAATAGGATAAAATGCTATGTAACTGTGTTCAATATACATTACAACAATGGATTGTTCTATTCAAATTGTTTTAGTTTTAAAGCAGAATATATCCTGATAAAATAACTAATAAATTGGCACTGTAGGATATACTGTGACCACAATGTTTTAAATATTTCTAGAATATAAACTCACTTTGATGTATGTTGGAGATAGTGAATTTATTATGCACTATTCAAAGGTATGCTTCAGGATGGTCTAGATAATTAAGATATTTTGTTGCCAGCAGGTCAATTGACAATAATCACATAGATGCAAAGTTAATACAGTAGAAAAAAGACAAATGCCCTTCAGGTTCCAATGGGTAAAAGGGGAGCACAAAAGGAATGGGCATGTGGACAAGCTGAATGCTTGATTCTCGCTGCCATAAAAGAGCTAATTTTCCCTCTTAATTTAAATTTTAGATCTTCTGGTCAAAAATTGAGAAAATAACTTTTCTATAACTTTACATATTTATTATAAAATAATTTATACTACTTTCTTCTAAAAAAGCATTCCCACTTTGATCAGCACATTAGGTAGACTATAACACAGTTTATTAGTTCTTATGGAGGAGGGCAGCAAAATTAATAAAAGTGATAGGGGAACTACAATACCAAGGGAGATTATCAAAATTAGGATTATTTAGTCTAGAAAAAAGACGACTGAGGGGCGATCTAATAACCATGTATAACTATATAAGGGACAATACAAATATCTCTCCGAGGATCTGTTTATACCAAGGAAGGTGACGGGCACAAGGGGGCATTCTTTGCGTCTGGAGGAAAGAAGGTTTTTCCACCAACATAGAAGAGGATTCTTTACTGTCAGGGCAGTGAGAATCTGGAATTCCTTGCCTGAAGAGGTGGTGATGGTGAACACAGTTGAGGGGTTCAAGAGAGGCCTGGATGTCTTCCTGGAGCGTAACAACATTGTATCTTACAGTTATTAGGTTCTGTAGAAGGATGTAGATCTGGGGATTTATTCTAATGGAATAATATAGGCTGAACTGGATGGACAAATGTCTTTTTTCGGCCTTGCTAACCAAGTTACTATGTTAAAAAAAACAAAAACCTTCCTCATCTGGAAATTGAGCCTTTCTTTCTACCGGAGGATGGCATGACCCCTTGTCTTCTGAGAGGTTTTGCGTAAACTGGCTTTTGACTGTCCTTTTTGTATAACAGCATATGTACTTGTGCAAGTTAATCATGTCCTCCATTAGACATTTCTTCTCTGGATAAAAGATAAAATAATTGTCAATATTTTAATATTTTCTGATAACCAAAATCCTCCATATCAGTGTTTCCCAAACTCCAGTCTTCACAGCCCCAATACATCATGTTTTTAGGATTTCTGTTTTTTTTTTTTTACAAGTCTTACATTATAGTATACATGGAAAATAAAAAATCAAGACAAGATTGTGGAATTGCACATTTCTTGCAATTTCAATGCACTTGGAATATTTTCCCCGCATTACATCATTTAAAAGAATACATGAAATTATTTATTAAATTCATATCTACTATACAATTGTCTAAGGGTCACTTCCATTTTTCTGTCTGTCCTTCTGTCTGTCTTTCTGTCACAGATATTTATTGGTCGCAGCCTCTGTCTGTCATGGAAATCCAAGTCGTTGATTGGCCGTGGCAAAACAGCCACGACCAATCAGCGACAGGCACAGTCCAGAAGAAAATGGCCGCTCCTTCCTCCCCGCACTCAGTGCCCGGGGCCCGCATACTCCCCTCTAGTCAGCACTCACACAGGGTTAATGGCAGCATTGACCGCGGTGTAACGCACTCAGTTCATGCTGCTATTAACCCTGTGTGACCAACTTTTTACTATTCATGCTGCCTATGCAGCATGAATAGTAAAAAGATCTAATGTTAAAAAAAAAAAAATCGTTATATACTCACCGTCCGTCAGTCCCCCCGGATCAGGAACCGGCCTTTTCTGCTTCTCGCGACGCCCGGGTGACCGCTCCATGCATTGCGGTCTCGCGAGATGATGACGTAGCGGTCTCGCGTGACTGCTATGTCATCATGTCGTGAGACTGCAATGCACTCTTCAGACCGGAGCGCGTGAGTAGTGTTGGTAACTGCTTCGATACGGGGGCCAATGGAGGGTGAGTATATCACTAGTTTTTATTTTAATTCTTTTTTTTAACAGGGATATGGTGCCCACATTGCTATATACTGTGTGGGCTGTGCAATATATTACGTGGGCTGGGCAATATACTACGTGGGCTGGGCAATATACTACGTGGGCTGTGCTATATACTATGTGGGCTGTGCTATATACTACATGGGCTGTGCAATATACGCTGTGCAATGTACTGCACGGGCTGTGCTATGTACTTCGTGGGCTGTGCAATATAGTACGTGGGTTGTGCCATATACTACGCGGGCTGTGCAATATAGTATGCGGGCTGTGCAATGTACTACACGGGCTGTGCAATATACTACACGGGCTGTGCAATGTACTGCATGGGCTGGGCTATACACTACGTGGCCTGTGTTATAAACTACATGGCCTGTGTTATACACTACGTGGTCTGTGTTATATACTGCGTGCATGGTACATCCCAAGGAGCACTGCCCAAGCGATCATATTAAAATGGAAGGAGTATCATACCACTGCAAATCTACCAAGACCCGGCCATCCCTCTAAACTTTGATTTCAAACAAGGAGAAGACTGATCAGTTGTACACTGCACAGTCGTACACTGCACAAATCAGGCCTTTATGGAAGATTGGCAGGAAGAAGTCAATTTCTTAAAGATATCCATAAAAAGTGACATTTAAAGTTTGCAACAAGCCACCTGTGAGACACACCAAAAATGTGGAAGAAGGTGCTCTGGTCAGATGAAATAAAATCAAACTTTTTGGCAACAATGCCAAATGATATGTTTGGCGTAGAGGCAACACTGCTCATCACCCTGAACACACCATCCCCACTGTCAAACATGGTGGTGGCAGCATCATGGTTTGGGCCTGTTTATCTTCAGCAGGGACAGGGTGTTAGGAGTCGAGTTTCCTCTGCTGCACAGGGGGAATCTCGATCCCTGTCTGCTGCGGTCTCCCATTCTGTACCGGCCGCAGTGGGGCCTGATTCTGTGCAAAGGGTTACTGTTGCCTTTTCTGGCTCTCCTGTTGTACCCTGCACTGATCTGCGGCGAGCGGGCTTCTCTGGGACTAAGTCCTTATTTGCACACACTGAGCATGCCCAGGGCAAGATCTCCCGTTGGAGATCGAGGGTCACATGCTCAGGTACTGCAGCACATTCCATTGGTCCTCCAGGAAGGTCCTGAAAGGGCAAAACTTCAGTAGCAGCTTCCTGTGCTGCAACTATATAAACTGTGCATGACCGCATGGCCATGCGCTAGTATTGTCTTGATAATATGTGTGTGTGTTGTGTGTGAAAGTCGCTCTTTAAAATACCCTCCCTATTGGATGACTGTTCGCGGAAGGTGCATGTTTGCTATCTAGCGCCTGACTTATTCAACAGCACGTTACACACATAACAGCGTCTAGTTGCTGTGACCGCCTGTACGGCACCGTGCGCTTCCTCTGCGCTTTCCTTACCCAAGCCTGGGTGGTTAGTGGCGTTCGTCAGTGCGGCACTGCATGCACTCTCGTGCCTTTATTTACTATTTTAATAGTTTCCTTACACACCCAGTTGCGGTGTTGTGCCAGCAAGTGGTCTAATCGGACTTCAATCCTGTGTTGGGGTTGTGTTTGCTGACTTCTTGTACGCGCTCTATGTGCGGTACCGCGGTCCTGTGACTCAATAGGATCGCTTCCTTCACGCAGGGTGAAGTTAACCCGTGCGTGTATACTTTTAGTACCGCCATATAGTCCGTCTTACTAGCGGCAGGTTCTTCCTGCACGGTGGACCCCGGGCAGCGAACGCCCCATTTATAATAAATATCTATTTCTACTCGGTGCGTTCCGCTAGCCCTAACACAGGAAAGATGGTTAAAATTGATGGGAAGATGGATGGAGCCAAATACAGGACCATTCTTGAAGAAACCCTGTTGGAGTTTGCAAAATACCTGAGACAGGGACGGAGATTTGTCTTCCAACAAGACAATGATTTCAAACATAAAGCAAAATTTACAATGGAATGGTTCACAAATAAACGTATCCAGGTGTTAGAATGGCCAAGTCAAAGTCCAGGCCTCAATCCAATCGAGAATCTGCGGAAATAGCTGAAAACTGCTGTTCACAAACGATCTCCATCAAACCTCACTGAGCTCGAGCTGTTTGCCAAGGAAGAATGGGCAAGAATTTCAGTCTCTCGATGTACATAACTGATAGAGACATACCCCAAGCGACTTGCAGCTGTAATCGCAGCACAAGGTGGCGCAACAAAGTATTAAGTTAAAGGCGCCGAATAATATTGCACGCCGCAATTTCCAGTTTTTGAATTTCCACAAAAATTTTAAATAACCAATAAATTTTGTTCAACTTCACAATTGTGTTCCACTTTTTGTTGATTCTTCACGAAAAATTTACATTTGGTATCTTTATGTTTGAAGCATGATATGTGGGAAAAGGTTGAAAAGTTCCAGGGGGCCGAATACTTTTGCAAGGCACTGTAATTCTAATTTACAGAGATAATGACTTTTGGGTTTTATTGGCTGTAAGACATAATCATCAACATTAACCCCTTTACCCCCAAAGATGGTTTGCACGCTATGGACCGGGCCAATTTTTACAATTCTGACAACTGTCCCTTTATGAGGGTATAACTCTGGAACGCTTCAATGGATCCCGGTGATTCTGACATTGTTTTCTCGTGACATATTGTACTTCATGATATTTGTAAAATTTCTTTGATATTACCTGCGTTTATTTGTGAAAAAAATGGAAATTTGGCGAAAAGTTTGAAACTTTCGCAATTTTCCAAATATGAATTTTTATGCAATTAAATCACAGAGATATGTCACACAAAATACTTAATAAGTAACATTTCCCACATGTCTACTTTACAACAGCACAATTTTGGAAAAAAAAATTTTTTTTGTTAGGGAGTTATAAGGGTTAAAAGTTGACCAGCAATTTCTCATTTTTGCAACACCATTTTTTTTAGGGACCACATCTCATTTGAAGTCATTTTGAGGGGTCTATATGATAGAAAATACCCAAGTGTGACACGATTCTAAAAACCGCACCCCTCAAGGTGCTCAAAACCACATTCAAGAAGTTTATTAACCCTTCAGGTGTTTCACAGGAATTTTTGGAATGTTTAAATAAAAATGAACATTTAACTTTTTTTCACAAAAAATTTACTTTAGCTCCAATTTGTTTTATTTTACCAAGGGTAACAGGAGAAAATGGACCCCAAATGTTGTTGTACAATATGTCCTCAGTACGATGATAACCCACATGTGGGGGTAAACCACTCTTTGGGCGCATGGCACAGCTCGGAAGCTAAGGAGCGCCATTTGACTTTTCACTGCAAAATTGACTGGAAATGAGATGGGACGCCATGTTGCGTTTGGAGAGCCCCTGATGTGCCTAAACATTGAAACCCCCCACAAGTGACACCATTTTGGAAAGTAGACCCCCTAAGGAAATTATCTAGAGGTATGGTGAGAACTTTGACCCACCAAGTGCTTCACAGAAGTTTATAATGCAGAACCGTAAAAATAAAAAATCTTTTTTTTCACAAAAATTATCTTTTTGCCGCCAATTTTTTATTTTCCCAAGAGTAAGAGAAGAAATTGGACCCCAAAAGATTTTGTACAATTGTCCTGAGTACGCTGATACCACATATGTGGGGGTAAACCACTGTGTGGGCGCATGGGAGAGCTCGGAAGGGAAGGAGCGCCATTGGACTTTTCAATGCAAAATTGACAGGAATTGAGATGGGACGCTATGATGCGTTTGGAGAGCCACTGATTTGCCTAAACATTGACACCCCCCACAAGTGACACCATTTTGGAAAGTAGACCCCCTAAGGAACTTATCTAGATGAGTGGTGAGCACTTTGACCCACCAAGGGCTTCACTACAGTTTATAATGCAGAGCCGTAAAAATAAAACAAAATTTTTTTCCCACAAAAATTATTTTTAGACCCCAGTTTTGTATTTTCTTGAGGGTAACAGGAGAAATTGGACCCCAAAAGTTGTTCTCCAATTTGTCCTGAGTGCGCTGATACCCCATATGTGGGGGGAACCACCGTTTGGGCGCATGAGAGGGCTCAGAAGGGAAGGAGCGCCATTTGGAATGCAGACTTAGATGGAATGGTCTGCAGGCGTCACATTGCATTTGCAGAGCTCCTAATGTACCTAATCAGTGGAAACCCCCCACAAGTGACACCATTTTGCAAAGTAGACCCCCTAAGGGACTCATCTAGATGTAATGTGAGGGCTTTGAACCACCAAGTGTTTCACTACAGTTTATAACGCAGAGCCATGCAAATAAAAAATATTTTTTTTCCACAAAAAATATATTTTAGCCCCCAGTTTTGTATTTTTCCAAGGGTAAAAGGAGAAATTGGACACTAAATATTGTTGTCCAATTTGTCAAGAGTATGCTGATACCCGATATGTGGGGGATAACTACTGTTTGAGCGCATGGCAGAGCTCAGAAGGGAAGGAGCATCATTTGGAATGCAGACTTAGATGGATTGGTCTGCAGGCGTCACATTGCGTTTGCAGAGCCCCATATGTACATAAACAGTAGAAACCCCCCACAAGTGATCCCATATTGAAAACTAGACCCCACAAGGAACTTATCTAGATGTGTTGTGAGAACTTTGAACCCCCAAGTGTTTCACTACAGTTTATAACGCAGAGCCGTGAAAATATAAAAAAAAAATTTTACCCCCAAAATTATTTTTTAGCCCCTAGTTTTGTATTTTCCCGAGTGTAACAGGAGAAATTGGACCCCGAAAGTTGTTGTACAATTTGTCCTGAGTACACAGATACCACATATGTGAGGGGGAACCACCGTTTGGGTGCATGGGAGAGCTCGGAAGGGAAGGAGCGCCATTTGGAATGCAGACTTAGATGGAATGGTCTGCAGGCATCACATTGCGTTTGCAGAGCCTCTAATGTACCTAAACAGTAGAAACCCCCCACAAGTGACCGCATATTGGAAACTAAATATGTTGTGAGAACTTTGAACCCCCAAGTGTTTCATTACAGTTTATAACGCAGAGCCGTGAAAATAAAAAATCCTTTTTTCCCACAAAAATAATTTTTTAGCCCCCAGTTTGGTGTTTTCCCAAGGGTATCAGGAGAAATTGGACCCCAAACGTTGTTGTCCAATTTGTCCTGAGTATGCTTATACCCCATATGTTGGGGTAAACCCCTGTTTGGTCACACGGGAGAGCTCGGAATTGGCTGGAATTGAGATCGGACGCCATGTCGCATTTGGAGAGCCTCTGATGTGCCTAAACAGTGGAAACCCCAATTATAACTGAAACCCTAATCCAAACACACCCCTAACCCTAATCCCAACGGTAACCCTAACCACACCTCTAACCCAGACACACCCCTAACCCTAATCCCAACCCTATTCCCAACCGTAAATGTAATCCAAACCCTAACCCTAACTTTAGCCCTAACCCTAACCCTAACTTTAGCCCCAACCCTAACTGTAGCCTTAACCCTAACCCTAACCCTAGCCCCAACCCTAACCCTAGCCCCAACCCTAACCCTAGCCCTAACCCTAGCCCTAGCCCTAACCCTAACCCTAACCCTAACCCTAGCCCTAACCCTAACTTTAAGCCTAGCCGCAACCCTAGCCCTAACCCTAGCCCTAACCCTAACCCTAACCCTAGCCCTAACCCTAACCCTAGCCCTAACCCTAACCCTAATGGGAAAATGGAAATAAATACATTTTTTTAATTTTTTAATTTTTCCCTAACTAAGGGGGTGTGAAGGGGGGTTTGATTTACTTTTATAGCTGGTTGTTTAGCAGATTTTTATGATTGCCATCAGTCACACACTAAAAGATGCTTTTAATTGCAAAAAATATTTTTTGCGTTACCATATTTTGAGAGCTATAATTTTTCCATATTTTGGTCCACAGAGTCATGTGAGGTCGTGTTTTTTGTGGGATGAGTTGACGTTTTTATTATTAACAATTTCGGGCACGTGACATTTTTTGATCGCTTTTTATTCCGATTTTTGTGAGGCAGAATGACCAAAAACTAGCTATTCATAAATTTCTTTTGGGGGAGGCGTTTATACCATTCTGCGTTTGGTAAAATTGATAAAGCAATTTTATTCTTTGGGTCAGTACGATTACAGCGATACCTCATTTTATACCATTTTTTTATGTTTTGGCGCTTTTATACGATAAAAACTATTTTAAAGAAAAAATAATTATTTTTGCATCGCTTTATTCTGAGGACTATAACTTTTTTAGTTTTTTGCTGATGATGCTGTATAGTGGCTCGTTTTTTGCAGGACAAGATGACGTTTTCAGCGGTACCATGGTTATTTATATCTGTCTTTTTGATCGCGTGTTATTCCACTTTTTGTTCAGCGGTATGATAATAAAGCGTTGTTTTTTGCCTCATTTTTTTTTTCTTACGGTGTTTACTGAAGGGGTTAACTAGTGGGCCAGTTTTATAGGTCAGGTCGTTACGGACGCGCCGATACTAAGTATGTGTACTTTTATTGTTTCATTTTTTTATTTAGATAAAGAAATGTATTTATGGGAATAATATATACATATTTTTTCATTATTTAGGAATTTTTTTTATTTTTTTTTTACTCGTGTGGAAATTTTTTTTTTTTAATTTTTTACTTTGTCCCAGGGGGGGACATCACAGATCGGTGATCTGACAGTTTGCACAGCACTCTGTCAGATCACCGATCTGCCTGAGAGCTATGCAGGCTTACCAAGCCCTGCTCTGAGCAGGCACTTGGTAAGGCACCTCCCTCCCTGCAGGACCCGGATGCCGCGGCCATCTTGGATCCGGGCCTGGAGCAGGGAGGGAGGTAGGGAGACCCTTGCAGCAATGCGATCACATCGAGTTGCTGCTGGGGTCTCAGGGAAGTCTGCAGGGAGCCCCCTCCCTGCGTGATGCTTCCCTGTACCTCCGGCACATCGCGATCATGTTTTTCTATTTTGCATGAAAGGCAGCTTTTCTCTACTATATCATGATACACTGATATTTGTCTTATTTTGCAGGGTATGCATTTCAATTCCATCAATTTCTGGTTGCCAGTGATTACAGTTTACAATGTGCATATGGTATATCCTATTTGATTCTAAATATGAGCCTTTATTACACTTATATTTTGTATCCATCCATCCATAGCTTATAATGATTTTACTGTCCATTTGGATGTACTTTTATAACTTTGATCATTTATTCAATCGTCTGTCTTTTTAGGTAAAATGTCCCATATTTTTCATTTCCACCGATAATGTTGCCATTTTCTTATTCCCAGTTTTAAATCCTTACCTGTGAAAATGTAATAAGCTATACATTTTTTATATTTTCTGGTTCCTTTTTTTGCATTTTCCTTGCCTTCTGTCGTGGAAGCCTGCCGAGTCCTGTTGGGCATTGGTATTGTAGCCAACTATTGAATGAATATGGCTGTTTTTTTATGCAATGTTTTCTGTGTTTGATGCGAATTGCTGTTTCCTTTTGAAGATTAATAAAAGTCCAAAATAAACGGCTTCCACCAATATAACTTAAATCCTTAACACTAATCTTAAAAACACTCGTAAAATAAGGAGTGCATGCAACAACAGAATAATTATATGGGCACGTCTACAGAGAAAATCTGAGGTGAGTTTCAGTACTACCATTGTGGAAATGTTTTTATAAAATTTCATAATCTGCAGTGAAATTTGAGTGGAGCTGTAGCTTTGGCATGCCCAGCCTGTCGTATTAAAGTATAGATTTTTATCACATGTTTCTTCCTTTCCAAGGCAGGGAAATGCAGAATTTCCTCTGCAAACCCCACAGTATTTGGTGCAGCTTTTGCCATTATGGTTTGCAGTAACTTCCCCTATATCTTTTCATTATGTTTTTTTATTTCTCGTCCATTCCTGGCTTTAGTTATAAAACTGGGAGGCAAAATGCAAACCAACAATAAATTGTGAATGAGTATACACAGAAGCCACTATATACTTCAGTTTTACTCTAAAATAGTATTTCTATATAAATCAAGATCTTTTCATAATTATTAATTATCTCTTCCAATATTCTGCAATATATTTTACTCCAACCTTTCCTTCATGGAGCAAAGTTATGTCTTCCAAGCAAGAAGAAAGAATATATTCCTTTTTATTATGAAAGTGACACGAGTGACATGACTATATGTGAAATATCCTGAAAGATATATTTTTATATTCAGGGAGTAATGCTGTAATTACTTATAAAAAAAATTTCAAGAGCAGTGAAGTCATATCCATAAAATATAATCTACATCTATAAATTGGGAATGTCAATCTTGTAAAATAAAACTTAAATCAGGAAAATTGTAATTTTGTATGTATCACATGACTCATTTTCAAAGTGTTCACTGTCAGTGAAGTTCTCCTTGATGAGAATCTGGCTATGCTTTATGCTAAAATGTTTGTCATACTATTTCTAAAGACCATTAAAATTAACTGTATCCCCATCGATTGAGCTACATACAAGTACAAAAGTAAAAAATAAAAATGTGTTTAGCCAATTATGACTTTATAATGTCAGAAGAACAATACATGTTATGGGAATTTGTCACCAGGTTTTTGCTACGTAGTCTGAGAGCACCATAATGTAGGTATAAAGACCCTGACTCCAACAATGTGTCACTTACTAATGGGTTATGCTTTGCTGTTTTAATACAAATATTGTTTTATCAGCAGGGGATTATCACTACAGGGCAACTGTCCTAGTCCAACCATATCCTCCACTGATTAGCAGCTTTCTGTCACTATACGCTATACATATAAGGCTGTGATGTGGGGAGTGTTATATACAGCTCAATAACTGAGCTTGGCTAGAACTGCCTCAGAGAAAGCTGTGATTCTATCATAAATGCTTTATCCAGTAACCTAAGTGATACATCATAGGAATCAGAGTCTCTATGCCTATCTAATGCTACTATCAGATTAGATAGGAAAAATCTGCTGACAGATTGCTTATAGTTCCATAGAATTACAAATGAAACCTAAATAGTCACTGTTGTTTATAAAGCTAGAGACTAGGCTGAAGCCAGTGTGACAGGCAAAAGCAGAGAGCATGCACCAGCAGGGTGCTGACCGCTGTCATACAGAGCTCCGAACGATGCCAGTCAAAACCCAGAGCCCAGACTGCATCGGTCAAGATCCAAATGTTATAATGCACTGTTACATACTAATTCTGAAAATTACCTTTATCCACTGGCTAGCTGACCAAGATTTATTTATTATATTTTAAAACTGGTTTGAATCACTGACTGGTAACCAACTTACGATTTTACATAAAAAATGCTTTGTCCCAATTAATTTGCAAAGCACTGTAGATACGGGTGAGACGGCTGTGACTTCCTTCACGGTTGAACGGTACAGCAATGTATTCCTGTGGGATTGAGTAGAGAAAGTGAAGAGCATGCTGCGTATGTACCCTCCGACCCTTCACATACAGGCAGAGTTAGCCCTTTTGACCCTTGATGGAGAGGTCCAACAGACGATGGAACTCAAACCTAGAGACCTTGACACTGTGGACAAAGTGATTAAATTTCTAGAGGACATGCATGGCGAAACTACTGGCTTAGGTCACATATCCATACAGATCTAAGTGGAGCGTGAAGCTGTAGCCCAGTATGTAAATGCGCTACAGGAAATGACGGTCCATATCACTAAGAAGACCCAAGATGGGTACCGAAGACTAGTGCCTTTAGATAAAATACTGCAGGGCAAACTAATTGCTGCACTTAGAGACCACAACTTGAGACAGGCCTATGCTTGAACCAGGACATGAGCATCCTAGAAGTCAGAGCGGAGGCCCGGGTCTTAGAAAAAGAAGGCCCTATCCTGACGGTTGTGGTGCGGAGCCATGAAGACACTACCCCTAGCCTAACAGATACAGATCTTGACTGGGCCAGAGATCTATGCCAAGAAATATGGGATATCTAAGGTATGCTGCGTAGAATTAAGGTAACCCCCGCTAGCAATGGCACACTTGCCCCCCCGGCCCAATGTGAAAGGAGCTCAAAGCAAGAAAGTGATTTCCCTTGTGTTTATGTATCATTGGAAGTAGTGGATGTTAAAATTGAACTCATAGAGGGGGAAGAAGTGATCTCCTGGCTATTGATTGCTTTCACCTTTGCCACTGTTTGACAGGTATGCATACCCTTGCATTATATAAATTTGGGTGGAGCAAGCCTTCCTTTGACATCCTGGCATATACTAGTCTATGTTTGTGTGATGCCAGAAAATCTCACCAGGGTCAATGCTACAGAATTAATGACTATAGGAGGAGACCCATGAACTTTTGTGGTGTCACTCAATGGTCAAAGCGATAAAAGCGGCTTACTGTCTGGACATCATCTCTAAGGACATATTGAGCCTAATCCCATTCTCCCTGAAATAAGTTGGACAAGTTGAATATACCCAGGCTATACAGCTAGAGATCTCCATCTGGACCACTGCTCCCATTCGAGAGAGGTATTGGCAAATCCCATCTCAGTTGTACTAGGAGGTGAAAGAATTGCTGTCACACATGGTACACAGTGGAGTGGTCTGCAAAAAGCCAACCCCCTTCGGTGAACCCTATAGTGTTGCTTCAGAAGAAGGAAGGTATGCTGAGGTAATACAAAAACTACCATCAGCTGAATGTTTGCACAGTGCGGGATTCCTACCCCTTTTCTAGGATCAAAGATTCCTTGTCCACTAGATCAAGACCAAGTTCTTCTCCTCTCTTGATCCATCCAGTGGCTCCTGGCAATTTCCGGTGGCTGATGAGGATCGCCCAAAGACAGCTTTCATCCTTCCTGTGGGCCTATTCAAATTTAACAGTATGTCTTTCCAGCTGACAAATGCACTGCAAATATTTCAACACCTGATGGAGAGATGTTTATGGGACCTAAATTTGGAAGGGACCCTGTTGTACCCTGAGAGTTTTTGAAGATATCCTTATCCAGCTAGAACAAGTGTTAGAAAGTCTTCTAAGACATGGGTTAAAAGTCAATCCCTGGAAGTGTCACTTATTTAAGAGGGAGATTGAGTATCTGGGACAAACCCTTTCCATTGCAGATGTGTACCCCACCATAGAGAAAGTGGTTGCAGTACAAAGTATCCCACTCCTACGAACTTGAGGGAGCTGAGAGCATTCCTGAGACTGACTGGATACTACCAGAGATTCATAAAGAGATTTGCCAAAATTGTGACACCACTCAAAAAGATGCTACGAGGGACTGTGCAAGGAGCCAAGCAGCAGCCAAGCCAATGGAGACCTAGGCAAGTTGAAGCTTTTTAGGCAATGAAGATGGCACTGACAAATGCTCTCATCTTAGCTACGCTGACTTCTCTCTGTCCATCGTTCTGTACACCGATGGCAGCCTTTGCAGACTAGGAGCATTATTATTATTATTATTTATTATTATAGCGCCATTTATTCCATGGCGCTTTACATCTGAGGAGGGGTATACATAATAAAAACAAGTACAATAATCTTAAACAATACAAGTCATAACTGGTACAGGAGGAGAGAGGACCCTGCCCGTGAGGGCTCACAATCTACAAGGGATGGGTGAGGATACAGTAGGTGAGGGTAGAGCTGGTTGTGCAGCGATTAGGTCAATCGGTGGTTACTGCAGGTTGTAGGCTTGTCGGAAGAGGTGGGTCTTCAGGTTGGCCTAGTTGAAGGAAGGAAAAAGAAAGGGTGATCACCTATGCCAGCTGGTCACTGAGAGAGACTGAAAAGACTACTATAGTTTGTTTAAGCTAGAGTTAGTGGCACTGATGTGAACTATTATCAAAAGATTTGCAAAATACTTTTTTGGAGCAGAAATCCATGTGTGGATGGATAATAATTCCTTGGCTCACCTGGAGAATGCAAAACTGGGCTCACCGTGGCAGAGATGGGTCACGAGAATGTCCAAATATCATTGCAAGACTAAGAAACAGAGGGCACTGCTAATTTATAATTAAGCTTGAAGGGTTCTTCTAAAGCATGCTGCATAGCAATGGAGAACCTAGAAGAGAAGAAAATGCATGCTAAAAAATAGGGAACTCTCAGGAAATATATAAAAGTTGAACTTTATTAATGTAAATAACAACAAATCAAATGCAACAAGACAGACAATGTCCAAATATCAGATCTCATACAGGTCCAAACCTTGGAACACAAATGTGGATTCTCCATCCCGAGTCACTCAAGCAGGCCCAAAGAGAGATGTGGAAAAAGAACTCAAAAGTAGCAAGATTCCAGACATCAGTCTGCTGAAACTGTAATAACTGCCAAAGGTTCTATAGAAAAGCCCAGACCCACCCGGATCCTCGGTCGGCCCCAAGATGAATGGGTAAATTTACACCAGTCCGATCCCAAACTAGCAGAGCTAAGGAAATGGGTCACCCTAGGACAGAGGCCCAATCAGGAGGATAGGACTACTTATGCGCAAACACCCTGCAGATCTTGGGCCAGTTGGAGATGCTCTTCATTAAGAATTGCTTGTTGTGTTGAAGGATTCAGCTCCTTCGAGAATTTGACATCATATGGCAAGTGGTGGCTCCAGAGGGATTGGTAATGCAGTTAGGTACGGAGGATCAGGAGCTCACTTTGGTGTTTGCAGCTGCTGGTGTATTGGCCCCAAATGTGACAGCTGGGTGAAGTGGCCTGTTGAAAATGTTGCCAGTGTGAACTGAACAAACCTCCGGAACACAGGACCCCTAATCAAGGCATCCGAACTTCTGCATTTTTGAAGTGTTGATGATCGACTACTTGATGATCAGGACATCTCACATTTTCAATGGATATTGCTTGGTGATGACTGAACACTTCTCCAAGTTTCCAGTGTTGTCCCAACCTGGGACCAGAGAGCAGAATCAGCTTGTTCTTCTGAAGCCCAAGTTCTTTTGGAGCCCATCGAGACAAGGTTCGCAATGAGACTTGTCGAGACCATCCATAGAAAGATCCTAGGAAATGAGGAAGGCTGGATCACGGTGATATTGGGATCACTGGGGTTGCAGATGCCACTTTTGAATGGTGCAGAGAATGAGTCAAAAGGTGACCTATGGTCTCCAGTGACTGGGTTTCCAAGTGATCAAGTAATGCCCTCAAAGGGAGAACCCAGCAGGAACAAACATGACATCGCTGGTATTCCACCCAACTGGTACATACAAGATGATTTTTTGTTTGGTGCAAGATACAGCAGAAAACCCAAGAATGTGACCAACTTTTGGCTAATATTGAGTTAACCTTGGGAAACTTCAGATACTCAAGGAACCCATTCACCCAAAGACGGGCGAGCTGAAAGAGGAGAGGAATGTTAGAGGAGACAATGGTACCCATGAAAAGACCCTACATACTGTGGCATTAGTGAAGGAAGGCTACCATCTACTGGCTAGAAGGAATCGTGCAGAACCAACAGGCAACAGAAAAGTTGCAGGGGGACTAGCTCACGTGCGGGACCTGGTCAGGTGCCTTGGATGACAAAGTTCCCAGATATAAAAGTCCTAGTGATTTGGCACTAATAAGGGTACCGTCAAACAGTGGCATTTTGATCGCTACGACGGCATGATTCGTGACGTTCCAGCAATATAGTTACGATCTCGCAGTGTCTGACACGCTCCTGCGATCAGGGGCCCGCTGAGAATCGTACGTCGTAGCAGATCGTTTGAAACTTTCTTTCGTCGTCTAGTGTCCCGCTGTGGCGGCATGATCGCATGGTGTAACAAAGGTGTGCACGATATTGTATACGATGTGCGCATAGTAACCAACGGCTTCTACATCGCACATACGTCATGAAATTATCGCTCCAGCGTCGTACATTGCAAAGTGTGACAGCAGTCTACGACGCTGGAGCGATATCGTTACGATGCTGGAGCGTCACGGATCGTGCCATCGTAGCGATCAAAATGTCACTGTGTGACGGTACCCTAAGGAAAGGAGTGGTGTGTGCTTGGGCCAAAGACAACACTAAAGCCAGTGTGACAGGCCTCAGTGGAGAGTGTGAACCAGCAGGGTGCTGATTGCTGTCAGACACAGCCTCGAAATTCTAGTAAAGATCTAGACTGTGCCGGTCAAGATATGAATACCCAATCTGCGCCAGTCAAAGTCCAGAGGCCAGACAACATCCAGGAGCCAGAGCCGATCCCTCTTTTCCCTAGGCTCAGGGGACAACTGTCCCAAGTCAAGCACCTAAGACCCAAGAGGAGACTTCGACTGTGGGAGGACATCTGTAGTCATTGGAGGGAGAAGCAGGTGAGTGTAGCTCTCACCAACATACAGTACAGGGGTTAGCTTGGGTTAGGACAATGTATCTTGGCTGCCTTTGTTAGGAGGACTTGCGGTTAAGTGGGAAAACCCGGCGACCCCTGCTTGGGTCATTGTGCCAACTCTTTAGAGACGGTTAGCTCAACCCCTGCCGAAGAGACAATGTTATAATTTTTTAAGAGACTTCTCCAATTATTCTAATTGAACCATAAACCTTTGTGTTTAGCATTGCATAAATCAATTGTGTTTGTGCTGTTTCCTGTTGTTAAGCTGCCAGTTCCACAAATTTCGACCGTACTAGAAGTAATAAACAGTTTTGTTGCATGTTGTGTCTCGTGCTAGTCTATGTGTTGCATCCGGTCACCTGCCTTACTCTTTCGTGCCCTATATATTTCTGATTTGCCATTAGAAGATACATTATTTCAGTTTTATTAACCCTTTCATGGCATCTGCCATAAACAGTTGAAACCTGAAGTTTACATACACTATATAAAAAGACACATATGCATGTTTTTCTTAAAAGGGAATCTGATACTATGTTTTTGCTACCTAATCTGAGAGCGGCATAATGTTTGTGTGGAGACCCTGATTCCAGCAATGCATCTTTAAATGGGTTGCTTAGTGTAGTTTTCTTTTTAAAATCACTGTCTTATCAGTAGGAGATTATCATTATCAGACTAGTAAACCTGCTTTCATGCATTTCAACCATAAATCTATGAACATACAGAGCTAACATATAAATGCCCTTTTGTGGTTTTTATGCCTCTGTATGTTTTTTTTATTTAGTTTTACTTACAATCTCTCTTCCTGATCCATCCATCCCTCCCATTCCACTTATTGAGAGTACACTTTGTTCATTCTTTTCAAAATCTGGAAATTAATGTAACTTTTCTTTCTGTATCATAAATGATTCAAATGATTTTTATATAAACAATACAAAGGGTCCTAACCCCAAATCTATCTTTTCCAGAAAAAAAGGTACTTGATAGTGTTCACTCAGGAGATCTATTTTAATTATTTTTTTATTCTAAACTGTAAAATAAATATCACCTTAATGGGATTCACAGATCCAACCTCATGGCAAAACATTTGGAGTTTTTCGAGGCATTCCATTCATCTTTCTCTTCTCTATCCTGAGTAATAAAACAAATAGAGTGAAGATACATTTCTGCCATTGTTATCTCTAATCTTAATTTCATGAATTAAGGCCAGAATGAATGTGGTCAGGGCATGCTAAAGAAACTTGCTTCTTTCTCCAAAAATACCTATTTGATAATAGGTGGTTACTTGAACCTGATCTTGGACTGGCTTCTTGACACATCAAAAACTTTCACAAATGAAATGTGGAGACACCTGCATCCAGGGGAAAAAAAATTTAGGTTTAGAACTTAACCTCATAATAGCTGTTCCAGAATTGATAATATTTTCATCTCCCACCAGTTATAGGCCCTTACCGTTAGATGTTCCATAAGTTTATTAATAGGTCGGCGCACACCTCAGTTATGGGAACCCTCTCACCATCATCAACCTGGATAGGTTGTCAATAATGGTGGGCGAGTACTAAAATGCTCAGATGCTCGCTGCTCAGGTTGAGGAGATTGGAATGCTCGGGTACTTGACCCGAGCACCAAGCCCAATGTAAGTCTATGGGAAACCTGAGCATTTTTACCGTGATCCCTTCTTGGGGTCCTTTTAAGGTCTAAAAACATCTGAAAATGATGGAAACACTGCTGAAATGACAGGGGAACATCACGGGGAATGCCCCTGGAAGCATTTCTGACCCCTAGGTCACAGCTGTAAGCAATATTGTCAAAGTTTCACGACATGTTTACAGGTGCACCAAAAAACATACAAAAACGAAAAAAAAAATGGATTTTGCTGTGAAATATGTTAAGGTACATCCTTTCCAGGGTAATGACTTGTATGTAAGGTAAAATAATTACACCAGACCAAAATGTTCCTCCACCACTTGGGCTATGTTCACACGCAGCGTTTATGATGCATTTTTCAACTTTAACATTGCTTTCAACCAATACAAATGCATTCACTGGGAAATGTCATTGTAACATTTAACAATCCTAGCTGGCCATGTGGTGTGTGGCATAAATAATAATAAATAATCTTTATTCTTATATAGCGCTAACATACTCTGCAGCGCTTTACAGTTTGTACACATTATCATCGCTGTCACCAATGGGGCTCATAATCTAAATTCCCTATAATTATGTCTTTAGAATGTGGGAGGAAACCGGAGTACCCGGAGGAAACCCACGCAAACATGGGGAGAACATACAAACTCCTTGCAGATGTTGTCCTTGGTGGGATTTGAACCCTGGACTCCAGCACTGCAAGGCTGCAGTGCTAACCACTGAGTCACCATGCTGCCCACATAAGGAGACACATCTTGCTTTATTTATGAAGGAGGGACTCTGAAAGTCACAAAGCCTATTTTTAGAGGGGCATTAGGCGGCATTAATATTTTTAAAGGGCCATTATTAAACAGTGGGTCTCCTGTGCTGTTATTGCCTATGCAGTGAGTGGCTTGGCTGCCAAAAATCACGACGCACCCCAATACCCCTTTCACGAGAGGTACAGAAGGGCTTCCTGAAAAAAATTTACATTGAATGCAAGGCCTTCCCTGCTATCAAGTTATATGCACCCCAATAAGCCTTTACATGTACTGGATGGCCATAGGAAAGCCCACTTCACATTCTTCAGTTGGTTCTGCCATACTGTTTCCTTATGCATTGAATGCAAGGGCCTCCTTGACCCAAATTTGTACGCACCCCAATCCCCCCTTGGAAGAAACATGGAGGAGGGCCTCATTAAAAAAACCTGTCCCATTCCAAAAAGACGGTTTCCTAGACTTGTATTGCCCATACACTAAGCACATGGGCTGACCAACATTTCCCCATGGGGGGTACATTTTTTGAAATTGTTTTCTGGAAATCATAGACACTCTTGCCAAAAAATTAACTGGCTGTAGCAGCATAGAACACGTTCACCCTGGTGTTCTAGTTGAGGTGGATGATGAGACGTGGAGGAAGGCCTCAATAAAACATCGGTGAGCCGGAAGCTGCAAACACTGCTGAAGCACGGCAAGGGTGGCTGAAGCTGTAGCGGACTTTCTTAAAATGGGCAGGCAGGCGGCGTACTTTCACTAGCAGATCCAACAGCTCCTGGTAGCTTTTGGGAAAATGTTGAGCGATGAGGTTAAGCACATGGGTCAGGCAAGGTAAATGTGTGAGCTCACCTTGCCTAGCTAGTTTGCCCTTGGTGCAAATCAATTAACATAGCAAATAGAGAAATGGTTGCAATCAATTGTACTAAAGAATTTCTCTATTTGCTATGTTTATTGTTTTTTGGCATGCCCCAAGTTCAGACTAGTTCTCTGTTCAGTCAGTTTACCATTATTTGTTATGTACCATCTTTTCTGACTTGACTTTTTAACCACAATATAATGTATAGACCACGGGTAGCAGACAGACAAAAAAGTGGAACATATGCCTGAAAAGCAAGTATTTGTACAGTACAGATAGACCAGGCATTGGATGGAGATAACAGTCTTGGCCTGGAGTTTTTTAAATTTTTAACCACAAAACACTGTATAGACCAAGGGTAGCAGACAGACAAAAAGTGAAATGTATGCCTGAAAAGCAAGTATTTGGAGACCACAGATAGACCAGGTGTCTGACTGAGATAACAGACTGTTTCAATATGTGGCCTGGAGTTTTTTTTAAACATTTTACCACAAATGCTGCATAGACCAAGGGTAGCATACAGACAAAAAAGTGGAATGTATGCCTGAAAAGCAAGTATTTGGATACCACAGATAGACAGGGTGTCTGACGGAGAAAACAGACTGGATAGCAGCTAGAAGAGTATAGCCCAATAGAGTTAAAACATAACCTTTACTAATAATATTAAAAAATGGACAAACAATACACAACACATATCAAAATAAAGTGCTCACGCCGAAAACTGTGCTCTAATAAAAAACTGGTTTGATCTCACCCTTTGGGGCACAACAGGGGTTTAGGAAAAAGGTCCCCCATCCCCTCTTCCTTACCCTACAACTATTGGACCCTCCCTGGGACCCCCTATTACCGGCATGGGTACCCTTCGTCCATAATTGGTGAGATCAAACCAGTTTTTTATTAGAGCACAGTTTTCGGCGTGAGCACTTTATTTTGATATGTGTTGTGTATTGTTTGTCCATTTTTTAATATTATTACTAAAGGTTATGTTTTAACTCTATTGGGCTATACTCTTCTAGCTGCTATCCACTATTTACCCCAAGAGTTGTGCAACAGCTTGGTATATCTAAGCTGCAGCTGTCTGTTTGAAAAAGCAGACTGATCAAAATGTGGCCTTGATTTTTTTAGGCCCACCAAAATTGTGTCAATAAGTAGGCTATGTGTTGTGAATTCTGTGGTCAAGCTCCCTCCTGTGGTCATGAGTGGTACTTCGGCTGGTTCTGTCTATGAGCTTCCTCTGGTGGATGTGAGTGGGGCTGCGGCTTCTGAGTTTCCTTCCTCAGGTGATGAGGTTAAGTCGTTAGGTGCTGCTCTATTTAACTCCACCTAGTTCTTTGTTCCTTGCCTCCAGTCAATGTTCCAGTATTGGTCTTGCTCTCTCCTGGATCGTTCTTGTGGCCTGTCTGCCCTGCATAAGCTAAGTTTTGCTTGTGTTACTTCTGTTTGCTATATTTTCTGTCCAGCTTGCTATATTGGTTTTTCTTGCTTGCTGGAAGCTCTGAGACGCAGAGGGAGCACCTCCGTAACGTTAGTCGGTGTGGAGGGTCTTTTTGCGCCCTCTGCGTGGTTGTTTGTAGGTTTTTGTGCTGACCGCAAAGCTATCTTTCCTATCCTCGGTCTATTCAGTAAGTCGGGCCTCACTTTGCTAAAATCTATTTCATCTCTGTGTTTGTATTTTCATCTTTACTCACAGTCATTATATGTGGGGGGCTGCCTTTTCCTTTGGGGAATTTCTCTGAGGCAAGGTAGGCTTATTTTTCTATCTTCAGGCTAGCTAGTTTCTCAGGCTGTGCCCGAGGCGCCTAGGTCTGGTCAGGAGCGCTCCACGGCTACCTCTAGTGTGGCATGATAGGATTAGGGATTGCGGTCAGCAGAGTTCCCACGTCTCAGAGCTCGTCCTATGTTATTAGTAACTATCAGGTCACTTTGTGTGCTCTTAACCACTAGGTCCATTGTGGTTCTGAATCACCGGCTCATAACAGTACTGGAGGCCCAAAGTACTAATGCTTCTCAATAGAGGGAAAAGAGAAGTTCTGAGACCATTTTTTTTTCTCTGCACTGTGTTTTGTCTTTCTTTTCCCCTAGACATTTGGGTGGTTCAGGACACAGGTGTAGTGATGGACATTAGGGTTGAGCGAAACGGGTCGAAATTTTTCAAAAGTCGCCGACTTTTGGCAAGGTCGGGTTTCATGAAACCCGACCCGACCCCAGTGTGGGGTCGGCCATGAAGTCGGCGATCTTTTGAATATAGAATCGGAATTCTGATACCGATTCCCGATATGTTTAAAAATATCGAAATACTTACCCTCTGACGCGCCCTGGTACTAACCGGGAACCTTCCTTCCTTAAGAATCAGCCTTCCAGGACCCTGCGGTGACGTCGCGGTGACGTCGCGGCTTGTGATTGGCCGCGCGAGCGGTCACATGGGCGGCCGCGCGGCCAATCACAAGCCGCGACGTCACCGCGACGTCACCGCAGGGTCCTGGAAGGCTGATTCTAAGGAAGGAAGGTTCCCGGTTAGTACCAGGGCGCGTCAGAGGGTAAGTATTGCGATATTTTTTATTTTAATTCTTTATTTTACACTAAAATATGGATCGCAGGGCCTGAAGGAGAGTTTCCGCTCCTTCAGACCCTGGGAACCATGGAAACCCAATGCACTGCATTGGGTTTCGAGTTTCGTCCGACCCCGACCCCGACTTTTTTATAGGATCGGCCGATTTCACTCGACCCGACTTTTTCAAAAGTCGGGTTTCGTGAAACCCGACCCGATCCTATAAAAGTAAAGGTCGCTCAACTCTAATGGACATTAAAGGTCTGTCTTCTTGTGTGGATCATCTCACTGCAAGAGTACAAAATATTCAAGACTTTGTGGTTCAGAATTCTATGTTAGAACCAAGTATTCCTATTCATGATTTGTTTTCTGGAGATAGAACTAAGTTTCTGAGTTTTAAAAATAATTGTAAACTGTTTCTGGCTTTGAAACCCCGCTTCTCTGGTGACCCAGTTCAACAAGATAAGATTATTATTTCTTTATTACGTGGCGACCCTCAAGACTGGGCATTTTCCCTTGCGCCAGGAGATCCTGCATTATGTAATATTGATGCGTTTTTTCTGGCGCTCAGATTGCTTTATGATGAACCTAATTCAGTGGGTCAGGCAGAGAAAAATTTGCTGGCTCTGTGTCAGGGTCAGGATGAGGTAGAGATATATTGTCAGAAGTTTAGGAAGTGGTCTGTGCTCACTCAATGGAATGAATGTGCGCTGGCAGCAATTTTCAGAAAGGGCCTCTCTGAAGCCCTTAAGGATGTCATGGTGGGATTTCCTATGCCTGCTGGTCTGAATGAGTCTATGTCTTTGGCCATTCAGATCGGTCGACGCTTGCGTGAGCGTAAAACTGTGCACCATTTGGCGGTATTATCTGAGCATAAACCTGAGCCTATGCAGTGCGATAGGACGTTGACCAGAGCTGAACGGCAAGAACACAGACGTCAGAATGGGCTGTGTTTCTACTGTCGTGACTCCACTCATGCTATCTCCGATGGTCCTAAGCGCACTAAGCGGTTCGCTAGGTCTGCCACCATTGGTACGGTACAGTCGAAATTTCTTTTGTCCGTTACTTTGATCTGCTCTTTGTCATCCTATTCTGTCATGGCATTTGTGGATTCAGGCGCTGCCCTGAATTTGATGGACTTGGAGTATGCTAGGCGCTGTGGGTTTTTCTTGGAGCCCTTGCAGTATCCTATTCCATTGAGAGGAATTGATGCTACGCCTTTGGCCAAGAATAAGCCTCAGTACTGGACCCAGCTGTCCATGTGCATGGCTCCTGCGCATCAGGAGGATATTCGCTTTTTGGTGTTGCATAATCTGCATGATGTGGTCGTGTTGGGGTTGCCATGGCTACAAGTCCATAACCCAGTATTGGATTGGAAATCAATGTCTGTGTCCAGCTGGGGTTGTCAGGGGGTACATGGTGATGTTCCATTTCTGTCTATTTCATCATCCACCCCTTCTGAGGTCCCAGAGTTCTTGTCGGATTACCGGGATGTATTTGATGAGCCCAAGTCCAGAGCCCTACCTCCGCATAGGGATTGCGATTGTGCTATCGATTTGATTCCTGGTAGTAAGTTTCCTAAAGGTCGACTGTTTAATTTGTCTGTGCCTGAGCACGCCGCTATGCGGAGTTACGTAAAGGAATCCTTTGAGAAGGGTCATATTCGGCCGTCGTCGTCGCCATTGGGAGCAGGGTTCTTTTTTGTGGCCAAGAAGGATGGTTCGCTGAGACCTTGTATTGACTACCACCTTCTAAATAAAATCACAGTCAAATTTCAGTACCCCTTGCCGCTGCTGTCTGATTTGTTTGCTCGGATTAAGGGGGCTAGTTGGTTCATCAAGATAGATCTTCGTGATGCATATAATCTTGTGCGTATTAAACAGGACGATGAATGGAAAACAGCATTTAATACGCCCGAGGGCCATTTTGAGTACCTGGTTATGCCATTCGGGCTTTCTAATGCTCCATCAGTGTTTCAGTCCTTTATGCATGACATCTTCTGAGAGTACCTGGATAAATTCCTGATTGTATACTTGGATGATATTTTGGTCTTCTCGGATGATTGGGAGTCTCACGTGAAGCAGGTCAGAATGGTGTTCCAGGTCCTGCGTGCGAATTCTTTGTTTGTGAAGGGGTCAAAGTGTCTCTTTGGTGTTCAGAAGGTTTCATTTTTGGGTTTCATTTTTTCCCCTTCTACTATCGAGATGGACCCTGTTAAAGTTCAGGCCATTTATGATTGGACTCAGCCGACATCTCTGAAGAGTCTGCAAAAGTTCCTGGGCTTTGCTAATTTTTATCGTCGCTTCATCAATAATTTTTCTAGTATTGCTAAACCGTTGACTGATTTAACCAAGAAGGGTGCTGATGTGGTCAATTGGTCTTCTGCTGCTGTGGAAGCTTTTCAAGAGTTGAAGTGTCGTTTTTCTTCTGCCCCTGTGTTGTGCCAACCAGATGTTTCGCTCCCGTTCCAGGTCGAGGTTGATGCTTCTGAGATTGGAGCAGGGGCTGTTTTGTCGCAAAGAAGTTCTGATGGCTCGGTGATGAAACCATGCGCCTTCTTTTCCAGGAAGTTTTCGCCTGCTGAGCGTAATTATGATGTTGGCAATCGAGAGTTGCTGGCCATGAAGTGGGCATTCGAGGAGTGGCGTCATTGGCTTGAAGGAGCTAAGCATCGCATGGTGGTCTTGACTGATCACAAGAACTTGACTTATCTCGAGTCTGCCAAACAGTTGAATCCTAGACAGGCTCGCTGGTCGCTGTTTTTCTCCCGTTTTGACTTTGTGGTTTCGTACCTTCCGGGCTCTAAAAATGTGAAGGCGGATGCCCTGTCTAGGAGTTTTGTGCCCGACTCTCCGGGTTTGCCTGAGCCGGCGGGTATTCTCAAAGAGGGGGTAATTTTGTCTGCCATCTCCCCTGATTTGCGGCGGGTGCTGCAAAAATTTCAGGCTAATAGACCTGACCGTTGCCCAGCGGAGAAACTGTTTGTCCCTGATAGGTGGACGAATAAAGTTATCTCTGAGGTTCATTGTTCGGTGTTGGCTGGTCATCCTGGAATCTTTGGTACCAGAGAGTTAGTGGCTAAATCCTTTTGGTGGCCATCTCTGTCGTGGGATGTGCGTTCTTTTGTGCAGTCCTGTGGGATTTGTGCTCGGGCTAAGCCCTGCTGTTCTCGTGCCAGTGGGTTGCTTTTGCCCTTGCCAGTCCCTAAGAGGCCCTGGACACATATCTCTATGGATTTTATTTCGGATCTCCCCATCTCTCAAAAAATGTCGGTCATTTGGGTGGTTTGTGATCGCTTCTCTAAGATGGTCCATTTGGTACCCTTGTCTAAATTGCCTTCCTCCTCTGATTTGGTGCCATTGTTCTTCCAGCATGTGGTTCGTTTACATGGCATTCCGGAGAACATTGTTTCTGACAGAGGTTCCCAGTTTGTTTCGAGGTTTTGGCGAGCCTTTTGTTCTAGGATGGGCATTGATTTGTCTTTTTCCTCGGCTTTCCATCCTCAGACAAATGGCCAGACTGAACGAACCAATCAGACCTTGGAAACATATCTGAGATGTTTTGTTTCTGCTGATCAGAATGATTGCGTGTCCTTTTTGCCTTTGGCTGAGTTCGCCCTTAATAATCGGGCCAGCTCGGCTACTTTGGTTTCGCCGTTTTTCTGCAATTCTGGTTTCCATCCTCGTTTCTCTTCAGGGCAGGTTGAGTCTTCAGACTGTCCTGGTGTGGATACTGTGGTGGATAGGTTGCAGCAGATTTGGACTCATGTAGTGGACAATTTGACATTGTCCCAGGAGAAGGCTCAACGTTTCGCTAACCGCAGGCGCTGTGTGGGTCCCCGACTTCGTGTTGGGGATTTGGTTTGGTTGTCATCTCGTTATATTCCTATGAAAGTTTCCTCTCCTAAGTTTAAGCCTCGTTTCATTGGTCCGTATAGGATTTCTGAGGTTCTTAATCCTGTGTCTTTTCGTTTGACCCTTCCAGCTTCTTTTTCCATCCATAACGTATTCCATAGGTCATTGTTGTGGAGATACGTGGCACCTGTGGTTCCATCCATTGATCCTCCTGCCCCGGTTTTGGTTGAGGGGGAGTTGGAGTATATAGTGGAGAAGATTTTGGATTCTCGTATTTCGAGACGGAAACTCCAGTATCTGGTTAAGTGGAAGGGTTATGGTCAGGAAGATAATTCCTGGGTCTTTGCCTCTGATGTTCATGCTGCCGATCTGGTTCGTGCCTTTCATTTGGCTCATCCTGGTCGGCCTGGGGGCTCTGGTGAGGGTTCGGTGACCCCTCCTCAAGGGGGGGGTACTGTTGTGAATTCTGTGGTCAAGCTCCCTCCTGTGGTCATGAGTGGTACTTCGGCTGGTTCTGTCTATGAGCTTCCTCTGGTGGATGTGAGTGGGGCTGCGGCTTCTGAGTTTTCTTCCTCAGGTGACGAGGTTAAGTCGTTAGGTGCTGCTCTATTTAACTCCACCTAGTTCCTTGCCTCCAGTCAATGTTCCAGTATTGGTCTTGCTCTCTCCTGGATCGTTCTTGTGGCCTGTCTGCCCTGCATAAGCTAAGTTTTGCTTGTGTTACTTTTGTTTGCTATATTTTCTGTCCAGCTTGCTATATTGGTTTTTCTTGCTTGCTGGAAGCTCTGAGACGCAGAGGGAGCACCTCCGTACCGTTAGTCGGTGCAGAGGGTCTTTTTGCGCCCTCTGCGTGGTTGTTTGTAGGTTTTTGTGGTGACCGCAAAGCTATCTTTCTCATCCTCGGTCTATTCAGTAAGTCGGGCCTCACTTTGCTAAAATCTATTTCATCTCTGTGTTTGTATTTTCATCTTTACTCACAGTCATTATATGTGGGGGGCTGCCTTTTCCTTTGGGGAATTTCTCTGAGGCAAGGTAGGCTTATTTTTCTATCTTCAGGCTAGCTAGTTTCTCAGGCTGTGCCCGAGGTGCCTAGGTCTGGTCAGGAGCGCTCCACGGCTACCTCTAGTGTGGTATGATAGGATTAGGGATTGCGGTCAGCAGAGTTCCCACGTCTCAGAGCTCGTCCTATGTTATTAGTAACTATCAGGTCACTTTGTGTGCTCTTAACCACTAGGTCCATTGTGGTTCTGAATCACCAGCTCATAACAGCTATGACACTGAAAAAAAAATTGGAGTACTAAAATTGTAAAATATTTAGCGCAATTAGGGTTTAGCGAAACGGATCGGACAAATTCAAAAATCACCAACTTTCGGCAAAGTCGGGTTTCAAGAAACCCGACCCGATCCTAGTGTGGGATCGGCCTTGAGGTTGGCGATCTTCGCGCAAAAGTCGCGTTTTGTATGACGCTTTCAGCGCCATTTTTCAGCCAATGAAGGAGGATGCAGAGTGTGGGCAGCGTGATGACATAGGTCTCGGTCCCCACCATCTTAGAGAAGGGCATGACAGTGATTGGTTTGCTTTCTGCGGCGTAACAGGGGCTATAAAGGGGCGTGCATGCCGACCGCCATCTTACTTCTGCCGATCTTAGCATAGGGAAAGGTTGCTGCAGCTTTATCAGAAGAAGGGATATAGTTAGGGAGGGAAGATTAACCCCGAAACTGTTTGTGCTGTAGCGATTTCCACTGTCCAACACCACCTTTTCTTTGCAGGGACAGTGAAGTTTTTTTTTTGGGTGCATCAGCGCTGTAGCTTATTAGGCTGCATTCTAAGTCTCCCTGATAGCTGCATTGCTGTTTGTACGCCGCTGTGCAAACCAACTGCTTTTTTAAAAGCAAAAATCCTGTTGCTCTTTTCTGCACAGTTATCTTGTTTATTTGTCCACAATTTTGTGTGCAGCAGTCCATTTTATTGCTGCCATACTTTTCCTGAGATCATTGTAGGGAGATTGAAATTGTACTACAGTCCTTGTATTTTTTCATATATCTTCCAGCCACTTTCTGCCACTTACATTGTGTTGTTATATGCACTGGGCCTGAGCTTTGGTTCAGTCTCCCCAAAAAATAAGTGAGATTCAAATTCTCACAAAGTGGATATACTTCGATCCTGTTAGTCTGTAGTATATTAGCCAGCCACTTTCTGCCACTTACATTGTGTTGTTTTATGCACAGGGCCTGAAGTTTGGTTCAGTCTCCCAAAAAAATAAATAAGTGATATTCAAATTCTCACAAAGTGGATATACTTCAGTCCTGTTAGTTTGTAGTATATCAGCCAGCCACTTTCTGCCACTTACATTGTGTTGTTTTATGCACAGGGCCTGAGGTTTGGTTCAGTCTCCCAAAAAAATAAGTGAGATTCAAATTCTCACAAAGTGGATATATTTCAGTTCTGTTAGTTTGTAGTATATCTTCCAGCCACTTTCTGCCACTTACATTGTGTTGTTTTATGCACAGGGCCTGAGTTTTGGTTCAGTCTCCCAAAAAAAAGGGAGATTTAAATTCTCAACAAGTTTATATACACCTTCTACCTTGTTTAACAGTACCATATAATGGTTGTTATTTTGGTTAGATTTTCCAAAAAATGAGGAAGTCTGGTGGAAGAGCCTGCAGGCGGGGGTTGCCAGCGGGTACTGATGGTGGTGGTGGTGCATCTGGTGGTAGTGGCAAAAGCACTAAGGCTGGAGTTGTTGAGCCAGCGTCATCGTCTGGCTACACAAGGCCTCGAAGGCTCCCTTATGTGCAGTGGAAAACAGCTTTTAAAGCCGGAGAAGCAGGAAAATGTTTTGGTTTTCCTTGCTGACTCCTCTTCAGAAAGTGCCAAATATAAAAGCAGCGAGTCGTCAGTGGATGTTCCCGGGCAGGAACAAGACGTTTCCTTGTGTCCGTCACCCAAACCAATTCCTCCATTTGCAGTTGCTGAATGTCCAACATAGGCCATATTTATACCTCCCTAAATGAGCTGACTCCCCCCACAGGGCCGTGGTCACCACCTGGTGCAAGCAGTGCCATTTGCCTGGACAGGTGGGTGTGCCCACTCTTGGGCGACGGCACTGGCACAGGGTCCTTTATAGTACAATGAAGTGTCTCTGATGGTGGTGGTGCACAACCAATGTCAGACACACCGTCGTAATATGTGGGGCCCTGTGCCAGTACCGCCATCCACGCGAGAGTGTTCACCCCCAGCTCGAACAGTGTTCTACCACTTGCAATACTTACCTCTCCCTGCTCCACCACTGTGTAGTCTGTGCTGTTAAATCCTTCAATGGCGCTGCCAATACAAATTTGTTGAAATGATAGATGATAGTTAAAATATACAGGGGTCCTGGCCTCCATTTAGACCAGTTAATACTTTGCGCCTGCTACCACTGCCTGCTACTAAGCAGAGGAGCCCACCCCAGTACCTAGCTATGCCGCCTGTTTAGTCCTGTTACCAATTTTGAACTGCATTTAGCCTACTTTATTATTTGGGCCTACTAACTGTGTCTGCCACTCATTACAGTTGTCCTCCACTGAACAAAGCAATGCCGCCTGTTTAGTCCTGTTACCAATTTTGAACTGCATTTAGCCTACTTTAAGATTTGGGCCTACTAACTGTGTCTGCCACTCATTACAGTTGTCCTCCACTGAACAAAGCAATGCCGCTTGCTTAGTCCTGTTACCAATTTTGAACTGCATTTAGCCTACTTTAAGATTTGGGCCTACTAACTGTGTCTGCCACTCATTACAGTTGTCCTCAACTGAACAAAGCAATGCCGCCTGTTTAGTCCTGTTACCAATTTTGAACTGCATTTAGCCTACTTTAAGATTTGGGCCTACTAACTGTGTCTGCCACTCATTACAGTTGTCCTCAACTGAACAAAGCAATGCCGCCTGTTTAGTCATGTTAACAATTTTGAACTGCATTTAGCCTACTTTAAGATTTGGGCCTACTAACTGTGTCTGCCACTCATTACAGTTGTCCTCCACTGAACAAAGCAATGCCGCTTGTTTAGTCCTGTTACCAATTTTGAACTGCATTTAGCCTACTTTAAGATTTGGGCCTACTAACTGTGTCTGCCACTCATTACAGTTGTCCTCAACTGAACAAAGCAATGCCGCCTGTTTAGTCATGTTAACAATTTTGAACTCCATTTAGCCTACTTTAGTATTTGGGCCTGCTACTAACTGTGTCTGCCACTCTATGCAGTTGTCCTCCACTGAACAAAGCAATGCCGCCTGTTTAGTCCTGTTACCAATTTTGAACTGCCTTTAGCCTACTTAATTTTTGGGGCCTATATCTGTGTTTCCTCCTCATCCTGCCCATTGCCCAGCCACCGCTAGATGAGTCTGCTGGTACATTGACCCAGACCACTACATTCCCCTTGCACTCTAGTCTACACAGCCTGAATCTGACCCTGCTGAAAGTCAGGTTAAAACAAAATCCAGCTCACCATACCGACATTCCCAAGAGCTCGGAGCACGGAACCGCTGTGTCAGGGCGTAGACGAACAGGAAAGAGAAGGAGATCCAGCTCAACGAAATAGTGAAAAATCCATAGTTTATTTCACTTAAAATATAGTGAAAGGACAAAACATCAGCATACAAAAAAATATTTTTTTGTATGCTGATGTTTTGTCCTTTCACTATATTTTAAGTGAAATAAACTATGGATTTTTCACTATTTCGTTGAGCTGGATCTCCTTCTCTTTCCTGAAAGTCAGGTTCCCCTTCCCGCATACTATACCACCTTACACGGGGACAAAGAGGAAGGTGCAGATGAAAGTGCAGGTTCCTTCATTAGGTGGGGGGGCATACTCGTTGGCGACGTCACTGGCACAGGGCCCCTCATAGTACGCAAAAGTGTCTCTGTCAGTGGGAGGCGCCACCCGCCATCAAGCACACCGTCGTACTATGAGGGGCCCTGTGCCTGTGCCAGGTGCCAACGAGTGCCCCCCCTGCTTGCTCAGGATCACAGCACTTGCAAGGTTGAAATACTTACCTCTCCCTGCTCCACCGCCGTGACGTATTCCGCGTTTCCTGGGTCCACGAAAATCTTGAGCCGGCCCTACCCCCCCACAACTTTAGCCAAATGACCCCCTGTTTTCAATGCCTAACTATTATTATAAAGTAATTTAAGATTGACAAGCTTAAGAAATAAGAATTGATGTTTTTGGCATAAAATGGGCACTGTAGGTGTTTTCCTGTCCACCACTCACTGCCGACTTTGATTCCCCATTGACTTGCATTGGGTTTCGTGTTTCGGTCGGCCCCCGACTTTTCGAAATAAACGGCCGATTTCACCCGACCCGGCTTTTGACAAAGTCGGGTTTTGCGAAACCCGACTCGATCCTAAGAAAGTAAAAGTCGCTCAACTCTAAGCGCAACTATATCGGATGTGTGTGGCGTACAAATCACAGTGATAAATATAAGAACTGTAGCTAAATATTTTTGGGCCAGCTAAAGATTTTTTGGTCAGCAAAATGGTGTCCAAAAATATTATAAAACACTCCAAAAAATAGTACGAAAAAAGACTAGAATTTTTTGCAAACTCACATCTGATGCCTGGGACAAAAAAAGCCTTTTAAATTGTTAGATTTTCACGCTCTTGTATTGAAATGACGTGGCTGTAGTCTGCAGTGTGACCAAGCAAATAATTGTAGAAAAAAGGGTCTATGGATTGCTTTGTAATAAAATTAGCAGGTATAAGGTGCAAAAAAAAAAAATCCTAACCACGGATACCTGCAGCAACGTGTATATAAAATTCGGAGCAGCAGACAGTAGTGAAGCCTTTTGATGTATGCACTGAGATCTATTTACTCACATACAGTGCTGGCATGACTGGTACTGATGTGGATATGCGCCCATAGACTCCCCTGCCTACCTAGCACTGCAATCTGTGTACCCCGAATAAAAAGGACTGTTGGTTTAACTGGATTTGTGGATTGAACACTAGTAGACCCACACTAACTAATAAAAGAATGAATCTGACCCTATCTCAGCAGCAGCTCTCCCTACACTAGCAGAGTCCGGAGCAGAATTCAGCGAGCAGGGCGGCGCCAGGTCTCCACAACAAAGATGGCTGCGGTATTACAGTGCATGGCAGACAATCCTTACATGTTCATTGGCGCTCTGAAAAGTGCAAAAATTTAAAGGAGGAGACCTGAGCTCTCGCCCTATAATCCCGAAAATGCTCGGTGCTCTCTGAGTACACCGAGAACTGTGATACTCGGGCGAGTACCGAGTATTGGCGAGCATACTCGCTCATCACTATTTATCATTCTTGACTTCTTAATGAAAATCTATTATACGATCCTGCTATTTGGTGAAAATCATAAGAATCCTTCAAGTCTCGTAATCAAGTGGGAAGCTTTGAAATTAATTTTATACTGAAATTTTTTTTCATCTCTCACAGTGCATGTAAAAGGAATCTACCAGGCTTTTCTATTCCATCTTGGAGTAGCATGATGTAGAGAGTCCCTAATTTCAGCTGGGCTCGTTTGTGCAGTATTGAAAAAAACAATGTTTATCTGATCTATTAGTTCTCTGTATGAGCCCACACACACCAGTGATTGCCAGATTTCTGTGTACATTGTACATAGGCAAAAAGCTGCCAATCAGTGATGGGGATGGGGTTATATAGAGCTCATTAATATGAAGGACTACATGGCAGCAGATTTACTAGTCCTCTAATGATAATTTCCTGCTGGACACACTGCTTGGTTCTGGATCTCTGCCCTTACATCATGCTGCTTACATACTAGGTGGCAAAATCATGGTAAGGCTGGGTTCACATTGCGTTAGTGGGTGTCCGCTGATGGAATCCGTTACATGGCGCAATTAACACTATGTAACGGATCCGTTAGCACACCCATTGACCCAATGTAACTAACGCATCGCTAACCTATGCCATTTTTGGCATGCGTTAGCGATGTCCCGTTATTTTCTGATGGACCTTGAACGCTGCTTGCAGCATTCAAGGTCCGTTTCTCGCTAGCACAGATCGGGCATCTGCGCTAGCGAGATCGCTAAATGCGATCCTTTTAAGACATTGCGTTAGTGCATTCCGTTAGTGTATGCGCTAAACGGATTGCACTAACGCAATGTGAACCTAGCCTAACAAGAGAGATGTGTGAGGCTTACATCGCTCTGGTGTAAATTAGCTATAAAGGAAATTCTAAATAAATCTTCCTTCTCCTCTGCAACCTTCTAAGATATTTCCTCTTCACATCAACAATGTTTTCACATACTGGATCAATGATCATTAAATTGTCAGACAGGTTAAATATTTTTTATAAGTTGGTAACAAATGTGGGAAATTGCTCACTTTCACCTTATAGCCCAGACTTACCTAGTCTCACATTTTTACAATCAATTCCTCCTCTGGGAGTAAAACGCATTCCACTCAGCATATATTTGAAAAGTTCTGACTCTTTAATTAGATTGTATATAATATATCAGGTAGATTCCTTGATCTGCACAGCTCTGAACAAAGGACAAACATATTTTACTATCTTAACAGACATCTCCTCATGCTAGATCTCTGAAACAGTCTCTGAAGGAGGACGTCTCAACTATGTAAATACTCCCATCAAAATTTTTATCCTCTTAATATATTGCAATCATCATATTATATTGTGCTGTGCACCTATAATTTTTCCATTCTACTTAGTTAATTCTTTTGTTTTTCCATTAGGTCTTTGACCTGGTATGATTTTAAACTGACTAGTTGAATCATTCTAAGCTTTATGTAGAAACAGGAGGTCAATTTACCCTGTATGACTCATAAGTCACTGCAAAAGTCCCTGGCAGGGAGGTAGAGCGAAGCAGCTGGGTAAGGAGTCAAAGAAGGAAATTATTTCTGCAGGGATAAGAATCTTAGAAACTTCTGTTTTTACATAGAGCAGATAAAAGAGAAGATTTAGTTGGGTAGAAAAGCAGAATGAGCAATTGTAAGTATACAGTGCTTTATACAGCTCTGGCAAAAATTAAGAGACTACTGCAAAATGTTCAGCTTGTCTGATTTTTTTCTTTATAGGTATATTTTTGAGTAAAATGTAAATAGATTTTTTAGTCTACAAATTTCTGACATGTCTCCGAATTTCCAAGCAATAAATCTTGTATTTGTTTTCTGACAAAGAAAATGGTCAAAATAAAAAAAACTGTGCTTTCAGACCTCAAATAGTGCAAAGAAAACAAGTTCATAATAATTTAGAAACAACAATACTTATGTTTTAACTCAGGAAGAGTTCAGAAATCAATATTTTGTGGAGTAACCATGATTTTTAATCACAGCTTTCATGTGTCTTGGCATGCTTTCCACCAGTCTTTCACACTGCTTCTGGAGCAAAAATGTAAGCAGTTCTTCTTTGATTGCTTGTGACCAGTGTTGAGCATTCCGATACTGCAAATATCGGGTATCGGCCGATATTTGCTGTATCGGAATTCTGATACCGAGTTCCGATACTTTTGTGATATCGGAAATCGGAATCGGAAGTGTTCCCAGTCATCTTCGGCGTGTGCGGTGCGTATGGTTCCCAGGGTCTGGAGGAGAGGAGACTCTCCTTCAAGCCCTGGGATCCATATTCATGTAAAAAATAAAGAATAAAAATAAAAAACATGGATATACTCACCCTCTGACGAACCCTGGCTGTCACCGCTGCAAGCGTCTGTCTCCGTTCCTAAGAATGCAGAGAGTGAAGGACCATCGATGACGTCGCGGTCATGTGAGCGGTCAGGTGACCGGTCACCTGACCGCGACATCATCGAAGGTCCTTCACTCTCTGCATTCTTAGGAACTGAAGCAGACGCTTACAGCGGTGACAGCCAGGGTTCATCAGAGGGTGAGTATATCCATGTTTTTTATTTTTCTTCTTTATTTTTTACATGAATATGGATCCCAGGGTCTGAAGGAGAGTTTTCTCTCCTTCAGACCCTGGGAACCATCCAGGATACATTCCGATATTTGTGTCCCATTGACTTGCATTGGTATCGGGTATCGGTATCGGCGATATCCGATATTTTGGGGATATCGGCCGATCCCATCCGATACCGATACTTTCAAATATCGGAAGGTATCGCTCAACACTACTTTTGACTATGCATCATACTCTTGATTACATTCCAGCGGTTTTCAATGGGGTTCAGGTCTGGAGATTGGGCTGCCCATGGCAGGGTTTTGATGTGATGGTCTCTTAATTTTTGGCAAAGCTGTAATATGATGACTTCAGTATATTGAGGATAAAAACTTTGTTAGGGGTGCTAATATAAGGAGGTAGAGACAATCATAAAGAAACTGAAACTGGGAAAGAGTCTGTGATCTAATGGTTATATGCTCAAGTTCTAGAAGTTGCTGAGGCCTGTATTTCTTAGAACTTTACAAGCTATCACAAATTGATAATCTTTGCTGGTTGTTGTCTCTGTGGTACCTAAACTTGAGAAAGATATATCCCTCATTAACGGCTTCACAACCAATGATGTATATTTCTGTAATCGGTCGTGTCCCAGTTTTTGATGCGGGCTGCGGCTCTCAGCCCACATCTTTCCCCACACTTGATTGCTGATTTAATTTAACACATGCTGGCCAGAAGCGCATTACAAGTCACGCCCAATGGCGCACTTCACATGATTGATAGATTTTTCATGAGAGCCAGGGGCTGCAGAAGACCACCGTGTCTGCCATTACGCTACTTCAACGAATGTTCACAGGTGGCCAGCATTCATAAGAGATCGTGATTTCTGCTATAAACAGCATAGCTGAAGCCATGCTATGTATAGCACAAGTGATTACACCATTGCTGCTTCAAGTCTTCAGTCTTCAAGCAATCAGCAAAGTCAATGCCTCTATTGCAACTAGCAATCATATACTGTAAATCAGAGCTTGGCTGCACCCATGCAGCATGACATATTTTTCTAAATATACTTTAAACATTTTGCCAGAGAGCACAGTTAGAGGTAACAGGTGATAGGTTCCCTTTAAGAATTGGAAAAAATACCAAAAAATTTACGTAGCCCCTGAAAAATGTATTACTTAATATAGAATACATTTTGACATACATAAAAATAATTATATCTATACACATTAGATATGCTACGCATGCAGCCATAAAAGCCTTCAAATGATAAATTAATTAGTGTGTTTACTCGTATATAAGCCGAGTTTTTCAGGACATTTTTTTGTGCTGAAAACTCCCCCCTCGGCTTATTCACGAGTAATTGTCCCAGAAGACGGCAGGGGAGAGAGAGAGGCAGAGCAGAGGGTCAAAAGAGGCAGGAGCTGGTGGCTGCAGCTAAAGCCTGTGCCCGCTGCTAAAGATAAATGAATATTCACTGCACTGGCAATGAATATTCATTTTTCTTATAGCGGGCACAGTAACAGTCGCAGCCGCTGGCTTCCAGCAGCTGCCAGGCTATCATCGGTGCCCACTCATTAAGGTAATTAATATTCACCTCTATCCACTCCCTTTGACTTGGAGAGAGGAGAATATTCATTCCCTTAATGAGTTGCAACACGTGATTGTTCACCGACAGGAGCTATTGGCACCAGAACGAGACGCTTTGAGGGCATGCAGGGAAGATAAGTAGGATTTGTCTCTTTTTTATACTTTTCTCATGGGGGCCACACATGCAAGTATAGACTAGGGATGAGGAACCATGTATGCAAGGATGGGGATAAGGAGCCACGCATGCAAGGATAGGTATAAGGAGCCGTGTATACAAGGATGAGAATAAGGAGCCATTCATACAAGGATGGGGATAAGGAGCCATTCATGCAAGGATGGGGTATAAGGAGCCATGCATACAAGGATGGGAATAAGGAGCCACGCATGTAAGGTTAGGGATAAGGAGCCACACATACAAGGATAGGTATAAGGAGCCATGTATGCAAGGATGAGAATAAGGAGCCATTCATAAAAGGATGGGGATAAGGAGCCATATAGACAAGGATGGGGGATAAGGAGCCATGCATACAAGGATGGGACTAAGGAGCCATGCATACAGGGATGGGAATAAGGAGCCATACAGACAAGGATGGGGATGAGGAACCATGCAGACAAGCATGGGGATAAGGAGCCATTCATACAAGGATGGGGATAAGGAGCCATTCATACAAGGATGGGACTAAGGAGCCATGCAGACAAGGATGGGAATAAGGAGCCATGCAGACAAGGATGGGACTAAGGAGCCATGCATACAAGGATGGGAATAAGGAGCCATGCAGACAAGGATCGGACTAAGGAGCCATGCAGACAAGGATGGGGATAAGGAGCCATACAGACAAGGATGGGGATGAGGTGACAATGCATACCTGGCTTATATTCAAGTCAATAAGTTTTACCAGTTTTTTGTGGCATAATTAGGTGCCTCAGCTTATACTCGAGTCGTCTTATACACGAGTATATATAGTAAATGGGTTATTTGCCATGAAATTTGAACAGTATAAAGAAAATATAAGATTATTAAAAATTACTTCTTACAAGATTTTCTTTGCTAAAAATATACAATAATTTATATGTGCCCTCAGATAAAAAAAAAATCTCCAGCACAAACACGCTCATGCAGTTACATTAGTGAGAACAAAATGAAATAGTTACGGCTGCTTGACATTCATCAGGGCCTTTTCAGGTCTGGTCATTAAGGTGCTAAAGATACCAATAAATACATTGCTTGAATAATGTTAGCATAAAACTAGAGACACGGTGAATTCATCAGACTGGAAGCTATTCTTTTACTTTCGTTAGCAGTCACTTTGTTAATTCAATTACTTCATGTCACTAACTGTTGATCTCGTCTCAAATTAACTTTAAAAATACTACATACCATAATTAAGGCACAAAATTATTCCTGACACTGTGCAAATGTAATTAACAGCCTTCATTTGTACGTTACATTGTTTTTATTATTCTCTGGTTGATGATATTGCCTTTGTACTGTTTATATTACTATCAGCAATGTGGTAGTTGATCTTAAAGCAATACCGGCACTAATGACTCAAATATTGCATTACTGTATGTTACAGGGATAAATTGAGTTAATATTGACCATATATTCCTGAATCACTAACAGGGATTGTTATGATGGTTCTCACCTCTGTAACCTTTCTTTCTCACGCATAAATCACTCCATTAATTCTATAGCATTTCTTACACATCGCTCAGTCTCTTGCTTGTATGTTCATTATATTTGCTCTCTCTTTTTTTTCTGTGATGGTTATCTTTTATTTTCTGCATCTTATGAATTCTTTGTGAATCTAAACAACTTAATTTTAAGAAGAGATAAAGCTTTAAAGTGTTTATAAGCGTCCTGTTTGAATTTTTGAATTTTTGAGATATTTTCCTTTATTAAGTTAATTGCTAAATCAATTTATATTTACTTGAATTTTCCAAACCTTTAAGGAATTAAAAGAAGGCAAGCACATTTCTTTCCTATATTAAAAAGAAAGTAATCAAGAAAGTACAAAAGGCAAAAAGGGGGAAAAAAGTATAAATCAAATAGAATATGTTACCTTTTAAAAGGCTGCAATATGTGTGACTATAGTAAACATAGGATGTGGGAATGTTTGGGCGTCAAAGGTGAAATAACTGTTATATACATTTTTCAACCCGTAAAGTAAACAAAATAGAAAAAAATTATTTAAAATTTAATCATGTTTAATTTGTGCAGTTGGATCATGATAGTATTTAGTGCCCTAAATAGTTACAGCAAGGTACAGTTATTTTTGCCTTTATCTTTTTCTGAATTTGATTAAAGACTGAACACATTCAATAAATTACATGACATTCTTGATAAAACCCTTGACAGGCTGCAATTCACATTAGACCCACTGGGTGTCCATATATTGACATATAGTGACAGTGTAAAGCATAATCATGTTGTTTTTAGAAGCTGATAGTCTTTTTGAACATGTAAAAAAATTCCTGAAAGGAGTCAAGTGCGGCTACAAAGTAAATTTACAGCAAGAGTGATACTTGAATATGGCAGTATCGTTTCAGCAAATAAAGCTTATTCATTGTCTAATCTATATTTATATAATCGTCTAAGGGGCACTTCCGTCTGTTTGTCTGTCACGGAAATCCCAAGTCGCTGATTGGTCGCTGACGGGCACAGTCCGGCCACAAAATGGCCACTCCCTACTCCCCTGCAGTCAGTGCCCCCTCCATACTCCCCCCCCAGTCATCGCCAGCAGCCCACATGGCGTTTTAGCAGTCCGTTAAACCGACTGCGTTACACCGCGGCATAACGTGGTGTAACGCAGTATGTTAATGCTGCTATTAACACTGTGTGACAAACTTTTTGCTATTGATGCTGCCTATGCAGCATCAATAGTAAAAAGATATAATGTTAAAAATAATTTAAAAAATGGTGCTATTCTCACCTTCCGCCATCCACCGACGCACGCGAGCTGCGAGGCTGCTGCCAGCTTCCGTTCCCAGAGATGCATTGCAAAATTACCCAGATGACTAAGTCATCTGGGTAATATTGCAATGCATCTCTGGGAACGGAAGCTTGCGGCAGCCTCGCACGCATCGGGACAACTTCAGTGGATGCCGGAGGGTAAGTTTATAACTATTTTTTATTTTAATTCTTTTTTTAACAGAGATATGGTGCCCACACTGCTGTATACTACGTGGGCTGTGTTATATACTGCATGACTGATATATACTACATGGGTTGTGTTATTTACTGTGTGGGCTGTGTTATTTATTATGTGGCTGCTATATACTACGTGGCTGCTATATACCACATGACTGTGCTATATACTATGTGGCTGCTATAAACTATGTGGCTGCTACATACTATGTGGCTGCTATATACTACGTGGCTGTGCTATATACTACGTGGCTGTGCTATATTTTACACGGCTCTGCTATATACTATGTGGCTGTCTGTGTTATATAGTACATGGGCTGTGTTATACAGTCATGGCCAAAAGTATTGACACCCCTGCAATTCTGTCAGATAATGCTCATTTTCTTCCTCAAAATGATTGCAAACACAAATTCTTTGGTATTATTATCTTCATTTAATTTGTCTTAAATGAAAAAACACAAAAAGAATTGTCCTAAAGCCAAATTTTATATAATTCCACACCAAACATAAAAAAGGGGGTGGACAAAAGTATTGGCACTGTTCGAAAAATCATGTGATGCTTCTCTAATTTGTGTAATTAACAGCACCTGTAACTTACCTGTGGCACCTAACAGGTGTTGGCAATAACTTAATCACACTTGCAGCCAGTTGACATGGATTAAAGTTGACTCAACCTCTGTCCTGTGTCCTTGTGTGTACCACATTGAGCATGGAGAAAAGAAAGAAGACCAAAGAAGTTTCTGAGGACTTGAGAAACCAAATTGTGAGGAAGCATGAGCAATCTCAAGGCTACAAGTCCATCTCCAAAGACCTGAATGTTCCTTTCTCTACCGTGCGCAGTGTCATCAAGAATTGTAAAGCCCATGGCACTGTGGCTAACCTCCCTAGATGTGGGCGGAAAAGAAAAACTGACAAGAGATTTCAACGCAAGATTGTGCAGATGTTGGATAAAGAACCTCGACTAACATCGAAACAAGTTCAAGCTGCCTTGCAGTCCGAGGGTACAGCAGTGTCAACCCGTACTATCCGTCGGCGTCTGAATGAAAAGTGACTGTATGGTAGGAGACCCAGGAAGACCCCACTTCTTACCACGAGACATAAAAAAGTCAGGCTGGAGTTTGCCAAAACTTACCTGAAAAAGCCTAAAACGTTTTGGAAGAATGTTCTCCGGTCTGATGAGACAAAAGTAGAGCTTTTTGGGCAAAGGCATCAACATAGAGTTTACAGGAGAAATAAAGAGGCATTCAAAGAAAAGGACACGGTCCCTACAGTCAAACATGGTGGAGGTTCCCTGATGTTTTGGGGTTGCTTTGCTGCCTCTGGCACTGGACTGCTTGACCGTGTGCATGGCATTATGAAGTCTGAAGACTACCAACAAATTTTGCAGCGTAATGTAGGGCCCAGTGTGAGAAAGCTGGGTCTCCCTCAGAGGTCATGGGTCTTCCAGCAGGACAATGACCCAAAACACACTTCAAAAAGCACTAGAAAATGGTTTGAGAGAAAGCACTGGAGACTTCTAAGGTGGCCAGCAATGAGTCCAGACCTGAATCCCATAGAACACCTGTGGAGAGATCTAAAAATGGCAGTTTGGAGATGGCATCCTTCAAATATCAGGGACCTGGAGCAGTTTGCCATAGAGGAATGGTCTAAAATTCCAGCAGAGCATTGTAAGAAACTCATTGATGGTTACTGGAAGCGGTTGGTCGCAGTTATTTTGGCTAAAGGTTGTGCAACCAAGTATTAGGCTGAGGGTGCCAATACTTTTGTCTGGCCCATTTTTGGAGTTTTGTGTGAAATGATCAATGTTTTGCTTTTTGCTTCATTCTCTTTTGTGTTTTTTGATTTAAGACAAATTAATTGAAGATAATAATACCAAATAATTTGTGTTTGCAATCATTTTCAGGAAGAAACTGAATATTATCTGACAGAATTGCAGGGGTGTCAATACTTTTGGCCACGACTGTATACTACATGGCTGTGCTATATACTATGTGGCTGTGCTATATACTACGTGGCTGTGCTATATGCTACATGGCTGTGATATATACTACGGGCTGTGCTATATACTTTGTGGCTGGTATATACTACGTGGCTGTGCTATATAGTACGTGATTGTGCTATATACTATGTGGCTGTGCTATATACTACATACTACATGGCTATGCTATATACTTCATGGCTGTGTTATGTACTACGTGGGTGTACTATATCCTGCACACGGAACCCCCGACATGCAGCGCCCCGAACCCCCAACATTCTGCAACCAATCAGCTACAGACGCAGTCCAGCCGCGAATTGACGCGGGATATAAACCACGCTTCACTGATTGGTCGCGCCCAGCCGGCCGCGACCAATCAGCGATATTGGCACGAGATTTAAGTGATTGGTCGTGCCCGGCCGTGACCAATCAGCGACAGGCGCAGTCCAGCTGCGAATTGGCACCAGATTTGAACCACGCTTCACTGATCGGCCAGCCGGGTGCAACCAATCAGCGATATTGGCGCAGAATTTAACCCCCACTCACAGCGTACATACATACATATTCTAGAATACCAGAAGCGTTAGAATCGGGCCACCATCTAGTGTAAATATATTTTTCAAAATTAACTCTGCAATTTCTCATTATTGTCTAGATCTCCGATTAATATCATTTCATAAAACTTGATTTCTTCTTGTGGGAAGAAATCTATCCTGCCTATTATAAAGTCTGTCAGAAGCCATTAACCCAAAAAGAGTACTCCAAACACACTTGATACTAACCACTACATCTATCAGGTTCCAAAGGAATCCTAACCTGCACCCTTTAACCTCTACGCGAGGATCTGGAATTTATAATGTCCTCTAGGGTGTGTATATGAAGCTCCTGGTGTCCGTAGGAGCGAGGCTGAGGGAGTAATAGCAAATGAAGCTAGGTCAGAATCAGAAAGGCCGAAACCAGGGACAGAATCAATAGACAGACCAAAGGCAAGGAAATATCCTGGATCAGTTACCAGGTTTTTAGTTAAAGAGAAGTAAGACCACCAAAGAAAGTCTCATGAGGGATAGAAGAAAAAATGTAGTTATGGTCATAAGTCATGTCAGGGTCAGTAATAGAACAACAAATGTGCCACAAGGACAAAACTAAACAATATTTGGCAACTCCCAGCAGAATCCTGGGTATTTACGTAAAGTGTGGTTCTGCCCCATAGGCCACCGAAATGAGTTTATTACTCACTAAGCAGATGGACACCACACAAACATTTTTCCTGGCTGGGTAGTACAACAAGTCCCAGCCATACAAAAAGCTACTGACTGAATAGAGCTTGTGCCACCCACTACCAGCAATGATAATTCCTCTATCAACAGCAGCACCCACAGAGTGAACATGTTGGCACTTGGTGAGAGAGGCAGATGTCACTAGAGCAGGTCCAAGTATTTAATTGACAGTAATAGAAAGTTTGAGCTTTGACAAATATACTGCAAAGAGCTACAGTATATAGTACCAATCCCATCTCATTATTCTTTAACCCGTTCAGGCCATGGCCATTTTCCATTGTCTTAATTTTGTTTTTTGCTCCACTTCTTCCAAAATGATATAATAATAATAATCTTAATTCCGCAGCGCATTACAGTTTTGCACACATTATCATCACTGTCCCCGATGGGGATCACAATCTAAATTCCCTATTAGTATGTCTTTGGAATGCGGGAGGAAACCGGAGAACCCAGAGGACACCCACGCAAACACGGGGAGAACATACAAACTCCATGCAGATGTTGTCCTGGGTGGGATTAGAACCCAGCACTCAAGCGCTGCAAGGTTGCAATGCTATGCACTGAGCCACCATGCTGCCCTAAAAAGCCACAACATTTTCATTTTTTATCAATACAGCTGTTAGGACTTGTTTTTTTGGATGAGTTGTACTCTTAAAAGACACCATTGATCTTACCATATACAATGGGTACAGAAAGTATTCATACCCTTTTACATTTTTCCCTCTTTGTTTCATTGCCGCCATTTGGTAAACTCAAAAAAGTTCATTTTTCACAATAAAGTACACTTCACCTCATGTTGACTAAAAACAAACAGAAATGTGTTTTTTTTTTTCAAATTTATTAAAAAAGAAAAACTGAAATATCACATCAGTATGTCATGAATAGGTGTTAAGTTCCCGCCTCTGCACAGGGGGAATCTCGAACCATCTCTGCTGCGGTCTCCCATTCTTCTCCAGCCACAGTGGAGTCTGCTTAGCAGAGATGTTGGTTCCGGCGTCTTGCTCAGTCTCACTCTGAGCATAAGGTTACTGCTGCTTTTCCAGCTTCTGCCATTGAAGCCAGTGCAGGGCAGCGGCGAGCTGGGACTAAGTCCTACTTTGCACACACTGAGCATGCCCAGGGCAAGATCTCTCAGTGGAGATCTAGGGTCACATGCTCAGGTACTGCAGCAATTACATTGGTCCTTCTTTGAAAGGTCCTATACGTGCTGCATCTATTTAAGGCTTACATGGCCGCACGGCCATGCGCTAGTGTACATTTGTAAACGTGTGTGTGTTGTGAGTGAAAGTCGCTCTTTAAAAAACCCTCCCTATTGGATGACTGATCGCGGAAGGTGTATGATTGCTGTCTAGCGCCCGACTTACCCAACAGCACGTTACACACCAATACAGCTTCTAGTTGCTGTGTCCGCCAGTGCGGCGCCGTGCGCTTTCACAGCGCTTTCCTGACCCAAGTCTGGGTGGTTAGTGGCGTCCACCAGTGCAGCACCGCACGCACTCTTGTGCATTCTTTTGTTATTATTTTGGTTACGCTGACACCCCAGTAGCAGTGTCGACCGCAAGTAGTCTACACAGACTCAGATCCCAAGTCTTAGGACTGAGCTCGGAGACTCCTTGCTTGTGCTCTTGTGTGCGGAACTGTGGCCCTGTGACTTAACAGGGTTCGCTTCCTTCACACAGGGTGAAGTTATCCCGTGTGTGTATTCACATTGTACTGCCATATAGTCCGTCATTACTTGGCAGCAGGTTCCATTTCTGCACGGTGGACCCGGGGCTGCGAACGCACCTTATTGTATCTATTTTATTATTTGGTGCGTTCCGCTAGCCCTGACATTATACTAGCGCCAGGGTCTACCTAGTAATGACAGACAAACAGCAATCCTTGCAGTACATCCAGCAGCTGGAGGGTAGGTTGGCGGCTCTCGAGCGCACAACCTCAGCTGTGGATGTAACCGCAGTTGCTGTTCAAGCTGTTAGCGTGGCAGCAGCAACCTTTTCTACTGCCACCCCTGTACCGACTCTATCTTGCCTTCCGCTGCCAGAAAAATTTTCTGGTGATAGTAAGTCTTGTAGGGGTTTCGTGAGTCAGTGCTGTATACATCTTGAGCTTCTGGCCTCTCGTTTCCCTACAGAGCGGGCAAAGGTGGGGTTTATTGTGTCTCTCCTGTCGGACAGGGCGTTAGAGTGGGCTATGCCGCTGTGGGAGCGTGGCGATCATGTGGTGCAGAGTGCTTAGTTTTTCCTGAGCACTCTGCAACAGGTCTTTTTAGGACCTCGTGTCACCCATGATACTGTGCTCCAACTGTTGGCATTGACTCAGGGCTCGTCCTTGGTCAGCCATTTTGCCATCCACTTTCGCACACTAGCATCTGAGCTGGAGTGGTCGGATAAAGCCCTTATTCCGATATTTTGGAGGGGGCTGGCTGACCACGTGAAGTATGCTCTGGCCACTAGGGAGATTCCCGCCACACTGGAGGAGTTAATAGCAGTGTCTACTCATATTGACCTCCGTTTTCACGAGCGGAGGTTAGAGCGAGCCCAGTGTAGGCAGAGGTTTCGGCTGGCTCTCACCTTCGCCAAACCTTTGGAATCTCCAGTCCAGGCTCCTGAGTCACATGAGGCCATGGAAGTGTCACGAGCGGGATCTAAGACCCGGACCGCTCGCGCACTCCAGGTTTGTCATGTTTGCCAGCAATCAGGACATCTTGCCACCAGATGTCCCCAGTGGTCGAGGAAACGTTAGAGTCTAGTGGTAGAAGGTGGAGGTAAACTAGACACGGCGACGTTTGCCTCCAAATTGTCCTTTAACGGGACAATAACAATAGGCTCATTCACTCACTCGGTAGAGCTCTGCGTGGATTCTGGGGCGGAAGGCAATTTTATGTCATCTGTAGTGTTGAGCATTCCGATACCGCAAGTATCGGGTATCGGCCGATACTTGCGGTATCGGAATTCCGATACCGAGATCCGATATTTTTATTATATCGGGTATCGGTATCGGAAGTGTAAAATAAAGAATTAAAATAAAAAATATTGTTATATTCACCTCTCCGGCGGCCCCTGGACATCAGCGCGAGGAACCGGCGTCCGGCACGGCTTCTTTCTTCAAAATGCGCGCCTTTAGGACCTGTGGTATGACGTCCCGGCTTCTGATTGGTCGCGCGCCGCCCATGTGACCGCCACGCGACCAATCAGAAGCCGCGACGTCATTCCTCAGCTAAAGTCCTAGAATGAGCGCCTTTTAGGACCTGAGGAATGACGTCGCGGCTTCTGATTGGTCGCGTGGCGGTCACATGGGCGGCACGCGACCAATCAGAAGCCGGGACGTCATTCCACAGGTCCTAAAGGCGCGCATTTTGAAGAAAGAAGCCGTGCCGGACGCCGGTTCCTCCCGCTGATGTCCAGGGGCCGCCGGAGAGGTGAATATAACAATATTTTTTATTTTAATTCTTTATTTTACACTTTAATATGGATCCCAGGGCCTGAAGGAGAGTTTCCTCTCCTTCAGACCCTGGGATCCATGAGGATACATTCCGATACTTGATGTCCCATTGACTTGTATTGGTATCGGATATTGGTATCGGCGATATCCGATATTTTTCGGGTATCGGCCGATACTATCCGATACCGATACTTTCAAGTATCGGACGGTATCGCTCAACACTAGTCATCTGCCTTCGCCCAACATCACGCAATTCCCCTGGTAATGTTAGCTCAACCACTGACCGTATGAGTGGTAAATAGGTTGACACTGCCCTCACAGATAACACACCAGACCATCCCTTTCACTCTGTCCATGTCGCCATCTCATCAGGAGATTATATCTCTGCTTGTCATTCCTGAGGGAATTGATGAGGTCCTGTTGGGGATGCCTTGGCTACGGTACCACTCTCCTCATATTGAGTGGTCCACAGGCAGAATTTTGGGATGGGGTGAATCTTGTGGGGGTAGATGTCAGAGGGAATGTGTTCAGGTTGCTACTACTGATGTACCCGCAGATCTATCCTCTCTCCCCAAGCAATATTGGCCCTATGCAGTCGTGTTCTCCAAAAGAGCTGTGGAGACCCTTCACCGCCCCTATGACTGTCCTATTGACCTCTTGCCTGGTGCTGAGCCTCCCCGGGGTCGAGTCTATCCGTTATCTCTCCCGGAGACGGAGGCAATGTCACAGTACATCAAGGAAAATTTGGCAAGAGGATTCATTAGGAAGTCAGTGTCACCTGCAGGGGCTGGGTTCTTCTTTGTGCAGAAGAAAAATGGGGAACTACGTCCATGCATAGATTACAGGGGTCTTAACGCCATCACCATTAAGAATAAGTATCTTTTGCCCCTGATATCTGAGCTCTTTGATAGGCTTCAGGGAGCAAGGGTATTTGCAAAATTAGATCTGCAGGGTGCTTACAACCTGATTCACATCCGTGAGGGGGACGAATGGAAGATTGCTTTTAACACCAGGGATGGGCACTATGAATATCTGGTGATGCCCTTCGGGCTCTGTAATGCCCCAGCCGTTTTCCAAGACTTTGTGAATGACATCTTCTGGGATATGCTCTCCACCTCGGTCGTAGTCTATCTGGATGATATTCTCATCTACTCTCCAGATATTGACTCCCACCGGAGAGATGTTTGCAAAGTCTTCGACCTTCTACGGGCAAACTCCCTCTATGCCAAGTTGGAGAAGTGTGTGTTAGAGCAGGAGTCCCTACCTTTCCTAGGCTATATCATCTCTGCCCAGGGATTGGCTATGGATCCTGCCAAACTACAGGCTGTGATGGACTGGCAGGAACCCCATTCTCTTAAAGCGGTGCAGCGCTTTATGGGGTTCATTAATTACTATCGCCAGTTCATTCCACACTTCTCAACTTTGGTAGCTCCCTTGGTTGCCCTCACCAAGAAGGAAGCAAATCCCAAATTGTGGTCTGAGGAGGTCTCCAAGGCCTTTCTCTCCATTAAGTTTCATCGGCAATGGCCAGCTGGGTTGCTTTACCACCTGCCGGTGGCGGACAGGCCCTGGGAGATGGTCGGGATGGACTTTATGGTGGGCTTACCCAAGTCTCGTAGCTGCACCATTATCTGGGTGGTCACCGACCATTTTTCCAAAATGGTTCATTTGGTGCCTCTTCCACCGCTACCTTCTGCACGGGTTCTGGCAGCGTTGTTCATCAGGCATGTCTTTTGCCTACACGGTATGCCGGACAAAATTGTCAGTGACCGGGGTCCCCAGTTTGCGTCTTGATTCTGGAGAGAGCTTTGTCGTCTACTCAGTATTGAGTTGAATCTCTCTTCAGCATACCATCCCAAGACGAATGGGCTGGTTAAGAGGGCCAACCAGACCCTGGTCACATATTTACGACATTTTGTTTCTGCCAGGCAGGATGACTGGGCATCCTTGCTACCGTGGGCAGAGTTTGCGCTTAACAATGCCGTAGCCGACTCCAACGGTCAGACTCCATTCCTCCTAAATTACGGCCAGCATCCGTGTGTCCCTGTGCCCATGCCTGTGTCTTCTGCTGACTCCAGGGTGGCAGACTGGGCTGTGGATGCACGGGACGTTTGGGACCGCACTCAGGATGCCATTCGGGCCTCTAATGTGAGAATGAGGACCTCCACTGATGCACATCAGCGCCCCACTCCGATTTTTGCTCCTGGCGACTTGGTGTGGTGTAACATCAGGCTGCGCGTTGAGTCCACTAAGTTTGCACCTCGCTACTTGGGCCCCTTCAAGGTCCTCGAACACGTTAATCCTGTGGTCTACCGTCTGGCCCTACCTCCACGCCTGGGTATCACTGACACCTTTCATGTGTCCCTCTTGAAGCCCGTATACATGTGCCGGTTTTCCAAGTCATCTGCCGTGACATCGGGTTCGTCTACGGACGATTACGAGGTGAACGCTATTTTGGGGTGCAAGGTGGTACGTGGCAAAAAATTCTATTTGGAGGACTGGGTTATGGCCCAGAGGACAGGTCCTGGGAGCCTGCTGCACACATTCGAGCTCCACAGCTCATTGCGGCCTTTGAGCGTAGCGAGGTCCAAGGAGGGGGGGGCCTAGGAGGGGGGCTAATGTTAGGTGTCGAGTTCCCACTTCTGCACAGGGGGAATCTCGAACCATCTCCGTTGCGGTCTCCCATTCTTCTCCAGCTGCAGTGGAGTCTGCTCAGCCAGGGCCGCCATCAGGGCATTACAGCCATTACTGCTGTATGGGGCCCGGTCAGCAGCAGTACACAGAGGGGCCCGCAGATCCGGGGCCCCACTGTTGTGCTTCTACTGATCGGGCCCCATCATGTAGTAAAATACTGTGCACTGCGGCGCTGGGGCCCGGGAGCCTTCTTGGAGCTGTGCACGGCCGTCTCACCTAGTCGGCTGCGCAGCTCCTGCTCGGCTGTAGCTAGAATGTATGGGCTCCCTGCAGGTCCTGACTACAGCCCATACATTCTAGCCGTCTCAGTAGTGAATGTGCTAGAATGTAGGGGCTCCTGTCAGGTCCTCTCAGCAGCACATACATTCTAGCTGCTGCTTCACTGCTGGAAACACTAGACGCCCCGGGAACGACTGAGGTAAGTATAAAAAACATTTTTGTTTTTTTAATAGGTGAGGTGAGGTGGGGGGGGAGTGAGACTGCAGATGATGGGGTGTGTTTTAGGGAGTACTGTACATGATGAAATAATAGGGGGCTGCAAATGATAAAGTGTATTTGAGGGGGTACTACACATGAAATGATTGGGGCTGCAAATGAAGTAAGGGGGACTGCAGATGAAGTGAAGGGGGGATAGGGGACTGCAAATGGTGATGTGGGGGTGATGGGGACTGCAAATGATGTGGGGGGACTGCAAATGATGTGGGGGGACTGCAAATGATGATGTGGGGGTGATGGGAACTGCAAATGATGTGGGGATGATGGGGACTGCAAATGATGATGTGGGGGTGATGGGGACTGCAAATGATGATGTGGGGGTGATGGGGACTGCAAATGATGTGGGGGTGATGGGGACTGCAAATGATGTTGGGGGACTGCAAATGATGTGGGGGTGATGGGGACTGCAAATGATGTGGGGGTTATGGGGACTGCAAATGATGATGTGTGGGGGATGGGGCCTGCAAATGATGTTGGGGGACTGCAAATGATGATGTGGGGTGATGGGGACTGCAAATGATGTGGGGGTGATGGGAACTGCAAATGATGTGGGGGTGATGGGAACTGCAAATGATGTGGGGGTGATGGAGACTGCAAATGATGTGGGGGTGATGGAGACTGCAAATGATGATGTGGGGGTGATGGGGACTGCAAATGATGTTGGGGGACTGCAAATGATGATGTGGGGGTGATGGGGACTGCAAATGATGTTGGGGGACTGCAAATGATGATGTGGGGGTGATGGGGACTGCAAATGATGTGGGGGTGATGGGGACTGCAAATGATGTGGGGGTGATGGAGACTGCAAATGATGATGTGGGGGTGATGGGGACTGCAAATGATGTTGGGGGACTGCAAATGATGATGTGGGGGTGAGGGGGACTGCAAATGATGTGGGGGTGATGGGGACTGCAAATGATGTGGGGGTGATGGGAACTGCAAATGATGTGGGGGTGATGGAGACTGCAAATGATGTGGGGTGATGGAGACTGCAAATGATGATGTGGGGGTGATGGGGACTGCAAATGATGTTGGGGGACTGCAAATGATGATGTGGGGGTGATGGGGACTGCAAATGATGTTGGGGGACTGCAAATGATGATGTGGGGGTGATGGGGACTGCAAATGATGTGGGGGTGATGGGGACTGCAAATGATGTGGGGGTGATGGAGACTGCAAATGATGATGTGGGGGTGATGGGGACTGCAAATGATGTTGGGGGACTGCAAATGATGATGTGGGGGTGATGGGGACTGCAAATGATGTTGGGGGACTGCAAATGATGATGTGGGGGTGATGGGGACTGCAAATGATGATGTGGGGGTGATGGCAACTGCAAATGATGTGGGGGGACTGCAAATGATGATGTGGGGGTGATGGGGACTGCAAATGATGTGGGGGTGATGGGAACTGCAAATGATGTGGGGGTGATGGAGACTGCAAATGATGTGGGGGTGATGGAGACTGCAAATGATGATGTGGGGGTGATGGGGACTGCAAATGATGTTGGGGGACTGCAAATGATGATGTGGGGGTGATGGGGACTGCAAATGATGTGGGGGTGATGGGGACTGCAAATGATGTGGGGGTGATGGGGACTGCAAATGATGTGGGGGTGATGGGAACTGCAAATGATGTGGGGGTGATGGAGACTGCAAATGATGATGTGGGGGTGATGGGGACTGCAAATGATGTTGGGGGACTGCAAACGATGTGGGGGTGATGGGGACTGCAGATGATGATGGGGGTGATGGGGACTGCAAATGATGTGGGGGGACTGCAAATGATGATGTGGGGGTGATGGGGACTGCAAATGATGTGGGGGTGATGGGGACTGCAAATGATGATGTGGGAGATGGGGACTGCAAATGATGTGGGGGTGATGGGAATTGCAAATGATGTGGGGGGGATGGGGATAGGTAATGATGTGGGAGTGATAGGGACTGCAGATGATGAAGTGTGTTTGAGGGGGTTCTGCACATGATGAAATGATAGGGGGCTGCAAATGATGAAGTAAGGGGGACTGCAGATGAAGTGACGGGGGGGATAGGGGACTAAATGATGATAGGGGACTAAATGATGAAGTGGGGGTGATGGGGACTGCACATGAAGTGAGTGTGAGGGACGTGGACAGCAATTGAATTGAACTTGGGGGTGGGAAGAGCAAATGATGTATTGAAGGTGGGGAGAGCAAATAATGAATTTTGAGGGTGGGGAAGATCAATTGATAATGAATAGAGGGTGGGAGAGAGAGAAGACGTGGCAATGAATTGAGGCAGAAGGGGCATGTAACTATAATGAATTGGGGTAAGGGTTAGAGCGGGAGGTACATAGTGGGTTCGTTGAGGATAAAGTAACTTGTAATAAATTGGAAGAATACAGGTGCTAATTAATTTATATATTAAATGAGGAAAGTGGCTATATACAGATAGTGGGGGCACAGTGGCGGATTATAATTTATATTTGGAATGGTGGGTTGCATAATAACCAATTATATATTAATGGTGGGTGAACGTCTGTAGTCAGATGTGTAGTGTAGAAGAAAGGGAAAAAATGGGGAATGTGCTCTGGAAGCGGTGCTCTAGATAACTGTGTTATTTTATGCAGATGAGACGAGTCCTGGCAGAAAGAAGTGATAGCGGTCTGCGCTGGATTAAAAAGAAACGCAAAGATGAAGGACTTTAGCTAGAGACGTCACTGGTGAGTATGTTACCTGTACACTGACACCATACACTGTATACTGTATACAGTGCTCCTGTGTATAATGTCACTGGTGATCACTATACTATCTGTACACTATACACTATATACAGAGCTCCTTTGTATAATGTCACTAGTGATTGCTGTATTACATGTACACTGTACCCTATATACAGAGCTCCTGTGTATAATGTCACTAGTGATCACTATATTATCTGTACACTATACACTATATACAGAGCTCCTGTGTATAATGTCACTAGTGATCGCTGTATTACATGTACACTATACACTATATACAGAGCTCCTGTGTATAATGTCACTAGTGATCGCTGTATTACATGTACACTGACACTATATGAAGAGCTCCTGTGTATAATGGCATCGGCGACCACTGTATTACCTGTACACACACTGCATACTAAGTACAGATCTCCTGTGTATAATGGCACTTATGGTGATAGTATTTTTTTTTTTATTAATGATCAGTATTGTACTATTCAGTCACAATGTGGTGGTAATATGTTGTCCGGCCATGGTGTAGCGGTATTTGTTCCTTGTATGTGCTATTATTCGGTCACTGTGTGGTGGTAATATGTGGTCTGTTCATGTTGTGTTGGTATTTGTTCCTTGTATGTAGTTGGTCACCATGTGATGGTAATATGTGGTCTGGACATGCTGCGGTGGTATTTGTCCCTTGTATGTGATATTGTTCAGTCACTGTGGTGGTAATATGTGGTCTGCACATGGTGTGGCGGTATTTGTTCCTTGTAGATAGTATTATAGGTCACTATGTGGTGATAATATGGTGTCTGGTCATGGTGTTGTGGTATTTGTCCCTTGTATGTGGTATTATTGGTCAATTGAAAAATAAATAAAAATACACCTAAATTGTATTGCATATTTTAACAAATGTTTAATAGATTAGAGTAGAGTAGGGCTCGGCCAAAAGAGTCTACCTTGTTGTCGTCTCAAATTTAAAAAAACCTTTTGGCCAAAACAAAAGCTGCTGGCTATGTGTTTGATCTGGTAATGGGAACTGTTAATGTGTGATTTGTGAGAAGTGGAGTTTTGGCAAGAGACAGCGGTGGGGCTGTTGACAGTTCGAGGGGTGGAGGCGGGGCTGGGGTGGAGCCTGGGCGGAGTCTTAAGGGGCCCTGAAAATTTTGCCAGTATGGGGCCCTGAAATTCCTAGTGGCAGCCCTGTGCTCAGCAGAGACGTCAGTCCCAGCGTCTAGCTCAGGCTAATACTGGACGACTGGTTACTACTGCCCTTCCAGGCTCTGTTCTTGTAGCCAGAAATGTTCACTAGCGAGCAGGTCTTTCTGGGACTAAGTCCAGATTTTCCCTTTCTGAGCATGCCCACGGGATCACCTCCCATTGGAGGTCGGGGGTCACATGCTCAGATACTGCAGCAGATCCCATTGGTCCTTTATTGGAAGGTCCTGAACGTGCTGCAGCTATATAAGCTTCGCATGACCACACGGCCATGCGCTAGTATACAATTGTTATCATGTGTGTGTTGATGAGTGCAAGTCGTTCCTTAAAAAACCATCCCTTGTGTATGACTGTTCACGTAAGGTGTATGGCTGCAATCTAGCGCCCGGCTGAACTCACAGCTTTAACGCACGAAACAGTGTCTAACTGCTGTGACCACCAGTGCAGCGCCGTGTGCTATTAGAGTGCTTACCTTACCCAAGTCTGGGTGGTTTGTGGTGTCCGCTAGTGTGGCACAGCATGCACTTCTGTGCATATTAGTTACTCTGATATCCCAATTGTGGTGTCGATCGCAAGAGGTCTACACTAACTATAATCCTGTGTCCTGGGATAGAGTTCTGTGGTTCCTTGCTTGCGCTCTCTGTGCTGTACCGCGACCCTGTGACTTAACAGGGATCACTTTCTTCATACAGGGTGAAGTTAACCCATGTGTGTATCCTCATTGTACCGCCATATAGTCCGTCATTACTTAGCAGCAGGTTCCATCTCTGTACGGTGGACCCCGGGCTGCAAACACACTTTATTGTATCTATTTTATTATTTGGTGCATTCCGCTTGCCCTGACACCTCGCAATTACATCTTCCTTCCTCCTACCAAGTTGAGTCACAGGAGACTAGTGATCCCACTCTAGGACACTCCGATGTAGTCTTTACTACAACATTTCTTGATTGTAGTTTAACAACCTGCATGCTCCAAGAGGGACAGGATGACATGCTGATTAGTGATGCACATGAACATGATGGTGGGGAATGGCAAATTTAGAAAAAGGAGGATGAAGATGATGATGAAACTCAGTTGCCGCTAAGTCTTATTGTTAAGTCACAAAGTCAGATGGACCAGGGTGTGGTGGTAGAAGACGAGGTGGTGGATGACAAAGTCACTGACCCAACGTACGAAGCTGGCATGCAGAGTGAGGCCAGCACCACCAAGGGGGAGAGATCAGCAGCATCTAAACAGACAGAAAGAAGCAGTGGGGTGACCATAGGGAGAAGGCGGGAAACTCCACAGAGCCCCAACAGTCCTAAACTTCTCCATGAAAGAGATAGCTGTTCCCCAGCCTGAAACTTTTTTAAAAAGAGATCTAAGACAAACAAAATTACTATTTGCAACCTGTGTCATGCAAAGATCAGCAGGGGCTTGATCAGTAAGAATAGCCAACTTTATGTACTGCTACCTTTCCTGTGACCCTGACGTTATATATATCTTGGCCTAAGAAGAGTAATGGTTGTTCATCCTGCTAGACCCATGCTACAAGGAGAACTTTGCATCTCTCCTTCCTGAGGTGGCGAGGTCTTCTAAAATGATGCTATACCAAAAGGTCATTGTGGACAATATGTGGAAAAAATTCCAGACAATGTAGTCGACAGGGGGCTAGCTTCCTTGCACAACCAAGGAGGAGATGCTAGAGAGACACACAGCAGAAGCATGGGTATACTGTCAAAAGCGTGTTCCAATATCATGTGACCACCCAGGGCCTGATGACCAGGTAGTTTTGACATGGAGGGAAGAGTTTTTAAAAGTGGTAAACCAATACCTTCCCAAAAAAGTCAGTGATCTTCCTAAATCTGGTGCAACTTTCAGCTATTGGGTCTCAAAACTGGACACCTGGAATGAGTTGTCCCTTGGAGGTGTTGTGGTGCCCTACCACTAGGTCTTGTCTGAGTAGTTTTTGAGTGCCGCCGGGGGATGTCATAACAGAAAGGTGCTTTTGCTTGTCAACAGAGAATGCAGACAGGCTGATGAAGCCTGGATTAGCCCAGATTTTTCCACACCACCAGATGACAAAAGTACAGAAAGTGTTTGTAATATTCAATATTTTAATGAGGCCTGACAGCTGTCCTATGGATGAAGCTCATCAAATTTTCTGTCTGGCGTTGCACTTTCTGCAAAGTCTTCATGACTGTATAAGTACATCAACAACACTATCAAAATATTTTAATGAAACATTTTGTTATGTATTCAATGACTCATCCATACAGTTTAAGGCTGGTTTCACACTTGCGTTTTTGTCTGCTGCGGTTTTTTTCAAAAAAACGCATGCGTTTTTTTCCCCTATATTTAACATTGAAAACGCATGCGTTTTTTTGTGTATGCGTTTGGTCGCGTTTTGCAACGCATGCGTTTTTTTACTGCATGCGTTTTTTTTCTAAAATGCTACTTGTAGTATTTTTAGAAGCGTTTTTTGGACCAAAAAAAACGCATGCGTTTTCATGCGGTTGTTTTGTGTCAAAAAATGCATTGGAGTCAATGGGGACGCATGCGTTTTTGGTGCATGCGGTTTTTGCGTTAAAAAACGCATGCGTTTTTTTATTAAAAACCCTGAAAACACACTAATATGCCACCACCCAACGTAAAGGTGATAAAGGGATCCTAACCCTACCCCTAACCCTAACCCTAACCCTACCCCTAACCCTAACCCTACCCCTAACCCTAACCCTACCCCTACTCCTAACCCTAAGGGATCCTAACCCTACCCCTAACCCTACCCCTAACCCTAACCCTAACCCCTTTATGGTTAGGGGTAGGGTTAGGGTTAGGGGTAGGGTTAGGATCCCTTAGGGTTAGGGGTAGGGGTAGGGTTAGGGTTAGGGGTAGGGTTAGGGTTAGGGGTAGGGTTAGGATCCCTTAGGGTTAGGGTTAGGGGTAGGGTTAGGGTTAGGGGTAGGGTTAGGGTTAGGATCCCTTAGGGTTAGGGGTAGGGTTAGGGTTAGGATCCCTTAGGGTTAGGGGTAGGGTTAGGGTTAGGGTTAGGGGTAGGGTTAGGGTTAGGATCCCTTTAGGGTTAGGGTTATGATCCCTACCCCTAACCCTACCCCTACCCCTAACCCTAACTATTTCTGTTTATAGTGGGTTTTTTACTTTTTTTTAATGATTGGCAGCTGTCACACATTTCTCAGCATGCGTTTAAAAAACGCAAACGCATGAAAAAACGCATGTAAACGCGGTAAAACGCCGCGTTTTTTACACCACATGCAAAAACGCATGTGTCAAAAAAACGCAGCGTTTGCATGCGTTTACATGCGTTTTTTCACCATGCGTTTTTTTGCGTTTTTTTACCGCAAAAACGCACCCAAAAAAACGCAAATGTGAAACCAGCCTAACACATTTATTGTTGCATTACAGTGGTATGTAAAACTTACAAAACCTGTTGGAAACTAGTTCAGGATTAGATTAATCATCCATAAAGCATCCTTGCATGCTTTTTGTCACATTTTGGTGGTATATAACAGGAGAAAAAAAATGTGAAAAGTTTGCTTGTTTCTTCACATTTCTTACCCGTACACTGCTCCATTTTCTGGGGTACATTTTTGTGATATATAACACTAAAACAAATGTTTTACATTTTTGCTTGGTTACATTTCTCAGCCATACAGTATTATGTGTTTCATGTTCTTGGGTACATTTCCTTGTTATATAACCCTCCAAAAACGTTTTCAAAATGTTATTGCTATTATATTGATTACCTATAGACTATTTTGTGGTCTGGAGTATATTTCTTGGGTATATAATCCTCAAAATGTGTAATTATTATATTGCTCATCCATAGGGTATGACATCTTCTTGGGTACATTTATTTGCTATGTAAGCCTTAAAAAAAGTCTTCCAAATGTATCAATATCATATTGCTGATTTATAGGGTATTAAATCTTTTTGGACTCATGTATTTGCTATATAAGCCTCCAAAAAACTTGTCCAAAATGTATCATTATTATATTGGTCATGCATAGGGTTTTACATCTTCTTGGGTACATTTAGTTGCTATATAAGCCTCAAAAAATTGTCCCAAATGAATTGGTATCATATTGCTCACTCATAGGGTATTACATTTTCTTGGGTACATTTAATTACTATCTAAGCCTCAAAAAACTTGTTCCAAATTTATTGGTATCATATTGCTCACCCATAGGGAATTACATTTTCTTGCATACATTCAGTTGCTATAAAAGCCTCAAAAAAACATATTCAAAATTTATCGAAATTATACTGCTCACCCATAGGGTTTTCATCTTCTTGGATACATTTAGTGGCTATATAAATGATTTAGATAAGGGAACTGAAAGTAATCTAATCAAATTTGCAGATTATGTAAATCAATGAGGGATAGCTAACACTAGAAAAGACAGAGAAAGTTTTCAGAAGATAAGCTTGAACAATGGGCAGAGACTAACTGGTATTTAAGAGGGAGAAATGAACGATTCTACATCTATCTACAGGGTGGGCCATTTATATAGATACACCTAAATGAAATGGGAATGGTTGGTCATATCAACTTCCTGTTTGTGGTACATTAGTATATGGGAGGGGAAAAGCTTTTCAAGAAGGTTGGTGTCCATGGTGGCCATTTTGAAGTCAGCCATTTTGGATCCAACTTTATTTTTTTTCAATGGGAAGAGGGTCATGTGACACATCAAACTTATTGAGAATTTCACACATAACTTTATTTTTCCGTGAGCTATTTTCAATTTTATGTCCACTTATAAAATGTGTTCATAGTGCTGCCCATTGTATTGGATTGCCAATGCAACCCTCTTCTCCCACTCTTGACACACTGATAGCAACAGCACAGAAGAAATGCTAGCACAGGCTTCCAGTATCTGTTATTTCTGATGCTGCACATCTCGTATCTTCACAGCATAGACAATTGCCCTCAGATGGCCCCAAAGATAAAAGTCTAAGGGGCTCAGATCGGGAGACCTTGGTGGCCATTAAACTGGCCCACGATGACCAATCCACTTTCTAGGAAACTGTTCATGTAGGAATGCTCGCACCTGACACCCAAGATGGTGCACTACTAAATTATGGGTGTCATGTCCTCCCATTCAGTAGATCTAATTTTCATTTTTCTTGCCCAGATGTAGAATCTTGTATTTCTCCCTCTTAAAAACTATTCTATTAGTCACTCTCCTTTGTTCATGCTTATCTAGATCCTTCTAAATCCTTTGTATTCTCTAGTGTTTAGATATCCTTTCTAGCTTTGCATCATCTGCAAATTTTATTAGTTTACCTTTAGTTTACTTATCTACGTCATTTATAAAAATGTTGATCAGCACTGGGCCAGGACAGAGCCTTGTGGTACCTCACTTGAAACACTTTTCCAATTGAATGTGCAATCACTTATTAATACTCTTTGAGTATAATCACTGAGCCAGTCATAAATCCACCTAACCGTAGCCTTGTCAATCTCATACTTAGTCATTTTTTCAATAAGGATAGTATAAGATACTTTATCAAATGTTTTGCTGATGTAAAGCTATATTTATATCTATTGCATTTCCCTGATCCACCCATTCAGTGATTCCATCATAGAAGGAAATTATATTAGTCTGGCATGACTTGATTGCTACAAACCCATGCTGGCTCTGGTTAGTTACTGCATTCTTATCCAGGTACCTACATACATGCTGTTTAATAATTTGTTCAAAGACCTTTCCTGGTATAAAAGTAAGGCTCACTAGTGTCTGCCCCTAATTTTTGAAAATATTTGGGCTTCAAGTTGGGTCTTCTTTGTGTGTGTTGCCTGTAGCAGTATGGCCCCCAGCCCGGTAGGCCTGCACTTACTTTATGTCATCTACCTTTGTTACTATCCTTAAATGTTTCTAACAATAGTAGTCTATGAAGCTGATATTTGTGCTGCCTAAGTGTGGCTGAGCAGAAAAGCAATTTGAGTTGTTGCATGAGGTATCAGGACTCCCAGAACGGCAGGCCTACACCAATCCCTCACCCACCTCTTAATTTTAACTTAAATTTAAAGCTGTAAATGATGTCCCAGACACTGTTTATGCATGGCCCATGCCTGACTGCTGCACCATTATAAAATTTCTACTGTGGATCAATTGATTTCACTTTTCCTGGTGTCTTCCATTTTTAGAAATGTTTGGAAATATGGAGACTGCAAGTTGAGTCTCCATCTGGTGGTTTGCCTGCACTGGAGTCTGCAAAATTTCTAATGTGAGTCAATTAGTGCCAATTTTCCTGGTGTCTGGCCCTAATTTTTTTAAATGTTTGGACTTCAAGTTTGGTCTCCTTCATGTTTTGCTTGTATCAGTATGGCTCCCAGCTCGTTAGTCCTGCACTTACTTTCCGTCATCTACCTTTGGTAGTAATGTAGGGATTTGCTCTGCTAGTCAGTGGCAGGGCAGCAATATTGAAGCAACACACAGGCTTTCAGTCCAAACTTCAGTGGTTTATTAGCACTTTAAACAGTCAGTGGCAGAAAGTAAGAGAAAAAACACAAACATACTCCAGCTTCGAGAACTACTGATCTCAGACTCACCCTTGCATGGGACGGGCTTAACTAAGTGGCTGCCAGGTTAGCGGCGTCTACCAGGTGCCATTCCCTGGGTTGCTATCATTCTTGTTGTGAACCACTGCAGTATGAGTAATCTGACCAAACAAATTCAGGCTAACTCCAGGCTAGCTCCTCGCACATAGAACATGTGTCAAACAAAGAAACTGCATTACATAGCCCATAACCCCACCCACAGGTAAGGTTTCTATCACATGGGCTGGTCACCTGATCGTGACATCACTGCAGGTCCTCAACCTTAGGGAAAATCCAGCCCAAATCTTATCTTGTTGGGAGAAATATATCTTCCATCCAGCACTTCACCCTTGACTGCACCACATACTTCCCCTCTTTGTTCAACTCTATGGGGGTGGACACATGACATACAGTAGACTCTGGACAGGACATCTGCATTCCCCTGTTGTCTGCCTGCACACCCGATGTTCTACTGAAAATTTGAAATTTTGCAGGGACAGGTACCACCTGTTGATTCGCGCATTCCTCTCTTTAGCTTGACTTATCCACGTAAGAGGGGAATTATCTGTCACAAAGCGAAATATTCTTCCCATCAAATAATAGCGAAGAGACTCAAGTGCCCACTTAATAGCCAGGCACTCTCTCTCCACAATACTGTACCTGGTTTCGGATGGGGTAAGCTTCCGGCTCAGGAAGCTAATGGGATGGTCTTCCCCGTTAATCTCCTGAGACAACACGGCACCAAGACCTATCTCAGAGGCATCGGTCTGCAATTGGGTGTAATCAGAACTGGTGTACCACACAGTACAGATTTTAACTTTATAAAGGCCTCCTCTATCTGATCAGTCCAGTGGACCATCACAGACTTCCTCCCTTTCAAGCAGTTTGTTAAAGGCGTGGGCAAAGTTAGGAATAAAGCACCTGTAATATGCCACTAAACCCCAAAAAGCTTTTACCTGATTTTTTGTGAGGGGACAGGGCCAGTTCTGAACTGCCTCCACTTTATTTACTTGGGGTTTGAGGCCTCCTCTCCCAATGACGTAACCCAAGTACCGAGCTTCCTCCAACCCTATGAAACTTTTTTTTGGCTTAGCGGTCAGCCCTGCTTGTCACAGAGAATCTATCTCCGACTGTACCTTCGGTATGTGACTTTCCCAGTCTTCACTGTACACAACAATATCATCCAGAAAGGCTGAGGCATAATGGCGATGGGATGGAGAACAATATCCATTAACCGCTGGAACGTCGAAGGCACGCCATGCAAGCCAAAGGGTAATCCTTCCTACTGGAATAGCCCCTCGGGGTTACAACGGCCATTTTTTCCTTAGCCGCCTCTGTTAGGGGCTTTTGTCAGTGTCCTTTTTTCAGGTCAAGGGTTGAAAAATAACGTGCCTGCCCAAACCGCTCTATCAATTCATCCACCCAGGGCATGGGGTAAGCATCAAATTTTGAAACTTCATTAAGCTTTCTGAAGTCATTTCAGAACCTTAGTATTCCATCAGGTTTAGGTATTATGACTATTAGGCTGGCCTACTCACTTTGGGACTCTTCAATGACCCCCATCTGTAGCACAGTTTTCACCTCCTTCAAGATGGCTTGTCGCCGGGCCTTAGGCACCTGATATGGCTTTAGTTGGCTTTTGACTTGCGGCTCCTTGACAATGTCATGTTGGATTAGTGAGGTACGTCCAGGGAGCTCAGAGAAAACATCTGTATTTTGGCTAACAAACTCTCGGACCTCCTGAACCTGCTTAGGAGACACCATTGTAAAATTTCTACTGTGGGTCAATTGATTTAACTTTTCCTGGTGTCTTCCATTTTTAGAAATGTTTGGAAATATGGAGTTTGCAAGTTGAGTCTCCATCTGGTGGGTTGCCTGTACTGGAATGAGTCTCAGAGCCTGCAAAATTTCTACTGTGAGTCAATTAATACCACTTTTCCTGGTGTCTGACCCAAATTTTTCTTAAATGCTTGGACTTCAAGTTGGGTCTCCTTTATTTGTATTACCTGTATCAGCTGAGTTCCCTGACCGGTAGATCTGCACTTGATTTGAGTCAACTACCTGTGTTACTATACTTAAATATTTTTAATAATATTAGTTTACAAAGCTGATTTTTGTGCCACCTGATTGTGGCTGAGGAGAAAAGCAGTCTTGAGCTGTTGCATGAGGTATCAGGGCTCCCAGCACAGTAGGCCTACACTGGTCCCTCACCCACTTCTTAATTTTAAATTAAAATCAAGCTGACCCAGACTCTGTCTCATGCATGGCCCATGCTTAATTGCTGTGCCATTATAAGTTTTCTACTGTGGGTCAATTGATGCAACTTTTCCTGGTGTCTGCCCCTAACTTTTGGAAATGTTTGGACTCTGAGTTTAGTCTACTTCATGTGTGTTGCCTGAATTTATCAGAGCTTTCAGAGCACCAGGCCTACACCTGTCACTCATCCACCTGTTACTGATCAATGTTTAAGCTAGAAATGCTGGTCTAAGCCCTTTCCCAGACCCTGTCCCATGCATCCATGCTGTGCAATTATACTATTTGTACTCTGGATCAATTGATGCCACTTTTCCTGGTGTCTGCCCCTATTTTGAGCTGTGTTGGAAGCTTTTGGGCCCCATTTAGGTGTTGTATATGCGCTTGGTTTTGCCTCCCAATGAATTCAATGGAATTCAGATAAGTTTGGTGAACATCGGGAACTTTGCCAAGCAGAGCTAAACTGAACCTTGAAAGGTTCACTCATCTCTAGCCTGGAGTACATTTCCTTGCTACTGTATATAAGCCTCAAAAAAATTGATCAAAATTTTATCGGTATTATATTGCTCACTGTTACGCTCGTGCCGAGGTTGGTTAGCGCGACCGTGGAACATGGCCCCACTGTGCCATGAACCAGACTTACCCTGGAGGGATGTGACCAATCAGTTTCCTTAGTGTTCACTAGAGCCTCTAGTGGTGAGATCAGGCTTGTGCAGCAGGTAGCTAATAAGTAATACTCCAGGGCAGTGTCTGGCAGTAGCAGCTGACCCCTAAGGGAACGGGACACTGTAACCACAGGTGCAGACAGGTACTGTAGGTACCAGCTGATATACAAATGAGTACTTTTAGGTGGGGGCTGGACCAGCTGATGTGCAGATGAGCTCTGGCAGTTACGAGATGGACCAGCTGATGTACTGATAATCACTGGCAGGTGTGGGCTGGACCAGCTGATGTACTGATGAGCGCTGTCAGGTGCAGGCTGGACTGGCTGATGTGCTGATGAGCACAGGCTGGTGCGGGCTGGACTGGCTGATGTACAGATGAGGGCTGACAGGTGCGAACTGGACCGACTGATGTGCAGATGAGCACTGACTGGTGCTATATGGATCGGCTGATATGCAGATGGGCACTGGAAGGTGTGGGCTGGATCGGCTGATGTCTGGATGAGCACTGGAAGGTGCAGTCTGGACCAGCTGATAAATGGATAAGCACTGGCAGAAGCGGGCTGGACCGGCTGATGTGGAGATGAGCTCTGGCAGGTGCAGGCTGGATCAGCTATTGTGCGGTTGGGCACTGGCATGTGCGGGCTGGACCAGCTGATGTGCGGATGAGCACTGGCAGGTGGTGCAGGAATTCAAGAATGAGTAGGCCCAAATACAGACTGAACGGACAGTAACAGTTTCAGGAAGGACTGTGTCACTGGTTGGTATTACTGGAATACAGGAATGGGTAGGACTTAGTTCAGACAAAGAACCACAGATGCAGACAGGTACAAAGCCACAGATGCAGACAGGTACAGAGCCATAGGCACAGTCAGGTGGGAAACTGCAGATGCAATAAAGCGGGAAACCACAGGTGAGGTCAGACGGGAAACCGCAGGCACAGTCAGATAGAAAACTGCAAGCCTATTTTACACACATCCCTTGCTTCACACATGTCCTGGATTTGGTGGTGCAGAGATTCCTCAAAAAGTACACAGATATGTCGGATTTGCTGATGAAAGTGCGGGCAGTATATGTGCACTTTCCGCATGATCACCCTGCTGCTGCTTGCCTATCTGCACTGCAGCATCACTTCTGTCTTCCTCCTCACTGGCTCACGTGCGACAAACCAACAACGTGGAACACAACCTTCTATAAGCTAAAGAAGTTGTTTGAGAAGCAGCTTGCAATAGTGACTTTTCAGCTGCTGCACGCACACGGGGGAGTTGCTCTGCGGAACAACCCCACTTCACCACCAATGAATGGGCCTCTATGTGGGAAATGTGTGTCTTGTTGTGCTGCTTTCAACACTCCAGCAGCATGGCCAGCACTTATGATGCCATTATCAGCATTACTATACCATTTATATGCCTGTTGGAAAAAACAATTCAGGCCCTGATGGATGAGGTAGTAGCACAGTAGGAAGAGGAGCAGAAGAAGGAGCAGAGACAATTTACACCGTTATCAGGCCTGTAGTCCACATATGTCTTGGAGGGTGGGTTACTGTCCCAACAGCGGACAGGTACCCAACTGTATTGCCAGGGAACAGTTTGGGAGGATAATGATAAAGAGGAGGAGGAAGTGGGGGAGGAAAAACAACTGTGTTCACAGCATGGTGGCACTCAGATCAGCTCACAGGCATCACTGGAGTGTTGATGGGGGATACAGAGTACCCAGATGATATACCTCTCACTGAGGACAGCTTATCCTTGTCTCTGGCAGTCTTGCACACATGAGCCAAAACATGCTGCAGTTCTTGCGGAATGACTGCCAAGTTGCCAATATTGGTTACCTTGCTGGATCCCTTCTATAAAGACAATGTACTATCATTTCATCAATAGCTGGAAAGGGATCGCAAAATACAAACGCATTCTGGTGGCTTTCCCACCTGATAGTCAGTTTAACAGCAAGGCAGAGGCTGAGGAGGAGGTCGCCACACACAACACAGCTTGGCCACCACCAGCACTGAAGGCAGTGTTAGTATACAGTCCGTATTAGCAGAATACAGTGTTACAACAACATGGTGAAAGAGTATGTGTCCACACTTCTTCATGTACTAATTGATGGGTATGCCTCTTTTAAGTTCTGGATCTCCAAATTGGACACATGGCCTGAACTTGCCCTTTATACCTTGGAGGTGCTGGCCTGCCCTATGACAAGTGTTCTGTTGGAACGTGTGTTTGGCATAACTGTGTTGGCTACCTCCTCCATCTCATCCACCTACGCGGCCACATCCACCATATCTTCCAGTTTGACCCCCTCCCTTTGGTTGTTGCTTCTTATTTTATTTTGGGTTAATGCTATGTTGTTTGAAGTAATTTTCCTAAAAATAGTGTTGGATTACTTCTCCCTTGCACACTCTACTCATATCGACACATCAACCAATTTCTCCACTTCGATCTCGTGATTCTAGATAACTAGTATTAGTCTTGTAAAATGTAGGTAGTTTTAAGTCAGTTACATTTAAAAACTAAAAAACAAGCAAAAAAAAAGGGTTAGATTAGTCTCCCTTGCATCTTCAACCCATACCGACATGTCCACCTCCTTCACATACGCCTCATGGCTCTACATATCTAATTTTAGTTTTTATACTGTAGGATGTTTTAAGTTAGCTACATTTAGAAAAAAATAAAAAAAATGTTCACCCATCTAATTTTTTGTCATCCCGATTATAACAGCTTTCATTTCTCATTGCATATGTCAATTGACCAGCACATAGCAGGAGGCAAACACTACACAATTTCGAATCCGCTTTTAATGTTATAATTATTCTTTTAATTATCTAAATATATTGTTATTTACAGATTTTTTTTATAGAATTTTAAAAGTTAAATAACAATAAATGCAAAATATTTTGTTTTCTTGATAGCAACATAACTTCATAAAAAAAAACATATTTGTGTAATGTTTTTCTTTGAAATGCGAGTTTTTCTCTTGGATCTCTCTGCAGCATTCAATACTGTGGATCATCAGCTCCTCCTCACTATGCTCCGCTCCATCGGCCTCAAGGACACCGCTCTCTCTTGGTTCTCCTCCTATCTCTCTGACCGATCCTTCACTGTATGTTTTGCTGGTTCCTCCTCCTCTCACCTTCCCCTTACTGTTGGGGTTCCTCAAGGATCAGTCCTAGGCCCCCTCCTCTTCTCGTTGTATACCACCCCTATTGGACAAACAATCAGTAGATTTGGTTTCCAGTACCATCTCTATGCTGACGAAACCCAATTATACACCTCTTCTCCTGTTATCACGCCGACCTTTTTAGAAAACACCAGTGATTGTCTTACCGCTGTCTCTAACATCATGTCCTCCCTCTATCTGAAACTGAACCTGTCAAAAACTGAACTCCTCGTGTTCTCTCCCTCTACTAACCTACCTTTGCCTGACATTGCCCTCTCCATGTGCGGTTCCACCATTACTCCAAAGCAACATGCCCGCTGCCTTGGGGTCATCCTTGATTCCCAGCTTTCATTCACCCCCCACATCCGATCACTGGCTCACTCTTCTTATCTGCATCTCAAAACATTTCTAGAATTCGCCCTTTTCTTACTTTCGACTCTGCAAAAACTCTTACTGTCTCACTTATTCACACGTTACACCGATGCCTCTACCTTGTGCCAGTCATTACACTGGTTACCCATCCACTCCAGAATCCAGTACAAAACTACTGCCCTCATCCACAAAGCACTCCATGGCTCAGCACCACCCTACATATCCTCTCTGGTCTCAGTCTACCACCCTACCCGTGCCCTCTGCTCCACTAATGACCTCAGGTTAGCATCCTAAATAATCAGAACCTCCCACTCCCGTCTCCAAGACTTTACACGTGCTGCGCCGATTCTTTGGAATGCACTACCTAGGTTAATACGATTAATCCCCAATCCCCACAGTTTTAAGCGTGCCCTAAAAACTCATTTGTTCAGACTGGCCTACCGCCTCAATGCATTAACCTAACTATCCCTGTGTGGCCTATTAAAAAAAAAAAAAACAACATACTCAGGTTCCTCGCATCATGCTCTCATACACATTATGCAGTTAATAGCCCTCTGTGTTTGTACTGCTTCATACTTAGGCAGTTAACTGGTTCATGCAGCTTTACATGAACACCCGAGCCTTACACTATGGCTGGTCCGAATAACTAAAGCAATTGTTACCATCCACCTCTCGTGTCTCCCCTTTTCCACATAGTTTGTAAGCTTGCGAGCAGGGCCCTCATTCCTCTTGGTATCTGTTTTGAACTGTGATCTCTGTTATGCTGTAATGTCTATTGTCTGTACAAGTCCCCTCTATAAGTTGTAAAGCGCTGTGGAATATGTTGGCGCTATGTAAATAAAAATTATTATTATATTATTATAGCAAATTATAGCAAATGCATTGTGTCTAACAATTAATATAGATACATTTTATCTGTAAACATGAAATTGTTAACTCTAGGTTGCATACTTTCTTATCTCAATGATGTAGTACACTAATTATCATTGCCATCTGTATGTGATTAATTTATTAGTACTAATTAATGTACTCTTTGTAATGTGATTAATTAATTAGTGCTCATTAGTGTTTTTATGTTTAATGATTTTAGTCTTTGATTAAGTTCTAATGTTTGAAATGCATTTTGTCAGCTTGATATGGAGCTTTATTGAATTTTTCAGAGCATGAATCAATGATAACACGTTTTTAAAATGCATTTAAAAAAATTATGTCTGCATTTTTAATACACTATATACTGAGGAGTAAAGATTAGTGATATGTAGAGATAGTTGAATCAATTTGTGTAGAATAGACTTGGAGTTAAATTTTGTGAAATTTGAAAGTCCAGGCAAATTGAAACAGTTTAGATTTGATTCAAACAGATCTGTTCCAAATATAAAAAATTGCCCAGTGCCATTTTACATACTGTTGAAGAGTTACGGAGTGGGCTAATCACATGAAACACAGTCAGTCTCTTTCTAATGCCCAACAGCTATCACCTTACACAGGAGCAGGCTGGGCTGGGTGGAGAGAGGCAAATGCCACCCTGGGCTGCTCCCCCAGCTGTTCAGGGCCGGCCGCCTGATGGCTACAGCCACACAGCAAATTGTGCATGGCAGTGTCTGCTGTACTGTGACGCGGCTGGAGGCAGACACAGCCACGTCACAGCCTATCAGTGCACACAGCTGCGCCGGGGCCAGGAACTGTGCATGGCCGTCTAACCTTGATGGCTGCGCAGCTCCCTTAATGTTCTCTGTACTTCCAGGTCAGGTGTCGGGCATGCGCAATGACATTATCACGCACGCTCCGACAAGTCCCGGACTCTGGAAGCAGAGAGGCACTGCAGGGGAGCAGCTGGTGAGGTAAGTATGAAAACCTTTTTTGTTTTCTTTATAAAATGAATTCAATGGTGGGTAACGGCAATTGATGAAGTGGGAGAGTTTAAGGAGGACTGCACATGATGGAGTTTGGGGGTTAAAGGAGACTGCACATGATGGAGTTTGGGGGTTAAAGGAGACTGCACATGATGTTGTGGGGGGTAATTTCAGCTGCACATGACGAAGGGGTAGTGGGGCTGAACATGATGGAGTGGGGGTTAAGTGGGGCTGCACATGATGGAGTTCGGGGGTTAAAGGAGACTGCACATGATGGAGTGAGGGGAGTGGGGCTGCACATGATGAAGGGGGAGTAATGCTGCACATGATGGAGTTTGGGGGTAATAGGAGACTGCACATGATGGAGTGGAGGTAAGTGGGGCTGCACATGATGAAGGGGGAGTGGGGCTGCACATGATTGAGTTTGGGTGGTTAAAGGAGACTGCACATGATGGAGTTGGGGTAAGTGGACCTGCATATGATGAAGGGGGAGTGGGGCTGCACATGATGGAATTTGGTGGTTAAAGGAAACTGCACATTATGGAGTGGGGAGTAAGTGGGGCTCTACATGATGAAGAGGGAGTGGGGCTGCACATGATGGAGTTTGGGGGTTAAAGGAGACTGCACATGATGGAGTAAGGGGAGTGGGGCAGTGCATGATGAAGGGGGAGTGGGGCTTCACATGATTGAGTTTGGGAGTTAAAGGAGACTGCACATGATGGAGTGGGGGTAAGTGGAACTGCACATGATGAAGGGGGAGTGGGACTCCACATGATGGAGTTTGGGGTTAAAGAAGACTGAACATTTTGGAGTGGGGGGAGTGGGACTGTACATGATGAAGGGGGAGTAATGCTACACATGATGAAGTTTGGGGGTTAAAGGAGACTGCACATGATGGAGTGAGGGGAATGTGGCTGTACTTGATGAAGAGGGACTGGGGCTGCTTATGATGGAATTTTGAGGTTAAAAGAGGCTGCACATGATGAAGTGGGGGGAGTGGGGCTGTACATGATGGAGTGGTGCAGAATATGATCACGTGGGGGGTAAGGGGGATTGCACATGATGAAGAGGGAGTGGGGCTGCACATGATGAAATGGGAGAAGTGGGGCTGTATATGATGAAGTGGGGGGTAAGAAGAACTGCACATGATGTGGAGGGTAAGGGGGACTGCACATGATAAACTGGGGTTAAGGGTACTGTACATGATGAATTGGGGGTTAAGGGGACTGGACATGATGAATTGGGGGTTAAGGGAGACTGCACATGATGAAGTGGGGGGTAAGGTGAACTGCACATGAAGTGGGGTAATGGGGACTGCACATGATGAAGCGGGGGTAAGGGGGGCTGCACATGATGAAGTGGGGGTAAGGAGGACTTCACATGATGAAGTGGGGGGTAAGGGGGACTGCACATGATGAAGTGGGTGGTAAAGTGGTCTGCACATGAAGTAGGGGGTAAGGGTGACTGCACATGATAAAGTGAGGCATAAGGGTGACTGCACATGATGAAGTGGGGGTAAGGGATACAGCACATGATGAAGTGGGGTAAGGAGGACTGCACATGATGGATTGTAGGTAAGGTGGACTGCACATGAAGTGGGTGGTAAGGGGGACTGCACATGATGAACTGGGGTAAGGGGGGGGCAGTAAATGATGAATAGGGGGTAAGGGGAACTGCACATGATGAAGTTAGGGGTAAGGTGGACATCATTTTGTATATGCAGAGCTGTGTGGGTGCTCAGAGGACATTATTTGTTATGAATGGGGACATTATTAGTTTTGATAGGGGCACTCAGGTTCCTTTTTTGGGGGGACATTGTTACTTTAAGTGAGCACTCAAGGGTATTTGTTGCTGGAAGGGGGCACTTGGGATATTATATCCTTCAAAGGACCATACAGGCCTTTGCACAGTAGTGGCATTAATACTTTCTGTGGGACACTTTCATTTTTTGAGGGTGGGAGTAATCCTAGTAATGACACAATTGATTAAATATTTGGGTCAGTGGTCGACACTGCAGGTGCACACAGAGTGGGGAGTTTTTGTAGGTTGGGAATAGATGGAGACGGCACTGGAAATGTGAGAAGTAGGGTTGAGCGACTTTTCTTTTTTTAGGATCAGGTCGGGTTTCACGAAACCCGACTTTCTCAAAAGTCGGGACAAGTGAAATCGGCTGATCCTATAGAAAAGTCAGGGTCGGGGTCGGCCGAAACACGAAACCCAATGCAGTGCAATGGGATACTAATGGTTCCCAGGGTCTGAAGGAGAGGAAACTCTCCTTCAGGCCCTAGGATCCATATTAATGTGTAAAATAAAGAATAAAAATAAAAAATAGGGATATACTCACCCTCGGACGCACCCTGGTCCTAACCGGCAGCCTTCCTTCCTAAAAATGAGCGCGTGAAGGACCTTAGATGATGTCGCGGCTTGTGATTGGTCGCGTGACCGTCCATGTGACCGCTCACGCGACCAATCACAAGCCGCGTTGTCATCCAAGGTCCTTCACTTGCTCATTTTTAGGAACGCAGGCTGGCGGTTAGAACCAGGGCGTGTCCGAGGGTGAGTATATCAATATTTTTTATTTTTATTCTTTATTTTACACTTAAATATGGATTCCGATACCGATTCCCGATATCGCAAACATATCGGAACTCGGTATCGGAATTCCGATACCAGATCAGAAGATCGCCGACCTCATGGCCGACCCCACACAGGGGTCGGGTCGGGTTTCATGAAACCCGACTTTGCCAAAAGTCGGCGACTTCTGAAAATGGCCGACGCGTTTCGCTCAACCCTAGTGAGAAGTCAAATGTACCTTTGTTGTAATCTGTGCAGATGAGTCATAGGAGGGAGAAGTTGTCATGTCGGTCAGGGCCTGATAGAAAAGTGAACAACCCGAATCAGAAAGAATGTCATGTGTAAGTTACTATATATATATATATATATATATATATATATATCTGTACTGTAATCACTTGTTCTGCGTAACTGGTATCTACCAATATACGGTTACTGTAAGGTTGTAATATTGCCTTTTTTAGGTAACATTTTTTTTTTATTTAACCCCTTACCGGCATCGGACGTACTATACCGTCCGATGCCGGCTCCCCTGCTTTGATGCAGGGCTCCGCGGTGAGCCCGCATCAAAGCCGGGACATGTCAGCTGTTTTGAACAGCTGGCATGTGCCCGTAATAGGCGCGGGCAGAATCGCAATCTGCCCGCACCTATTAACTAGTTAAATGCCGCTGTCAAACGCAGACAGCGGCATTTAACTACCGCTTCCGGCCGGGCGGCCGGAAATGAGGTCATCGCCGACCCCGTCACATGATCGGGGGTCGGCGATGCTTGTATATTGTAACCATAGAGGTCCTAGAGACCTCTATGGTTACTGATGACCGGTGGCTGTGAGCGCCACCCTGTGGTCGGCGCTCACAGCACACCTCCATTTCTGCTACATAGCAGCGATCAACAGATCACTGCTATGTAGCAGAGCCGATCGTGCTGTGCCTGCTTCTAGCCTCCCATGGAGGCTATTGAAGCATGGCAAAAGTAAAAAAAAAAAAGTTAAAAAAAATGTGAAAAAAATAAAAAAAACATAAAAGTTTAAATCACCCCCCTTTCGCCCCAATCAAAATAAATCAATAAAAAAAATATCAAATCTACGCATATTTGGTATCGCCGCGCTCCGAATCGCCCGATCTATCAATTAAAAAAAAGTATTAACCTGATCGCTAAACAGCGTAGCGGGAAAAAAATTCGAAACGCCAGAATTACGTTTTTTTGGTCGCCGCGACATTGCATTAAAATGCAATAACGGGCGATCAAAAGAACGTATCTGCACCGAAATGCTATCATTAAAAACGTCATCTCGGCACGCAAAAAATAAGCCCTCAACCGACCCCAGATCACGAAAAATGGAGACGCTACGAGTATCGGAAAATGGCGCAATTTTTTTTTTTTTTTTTTTTTAGCAAAGTTTGGAATTTTTTTTCACCACTTAGATAAAAAATAACCTAGTCATGTTTGGTGTCTATGAACTCGAAATGACCTGGAGAATCATAATGGCAGGTCAGTTTTAGCATTTAGTGAACCTAGCAAAAAAGCCAAACAAAAAACCAGTGTGGGATTGCACTTTTTTTGCAATTTCACCGCACTTGGAATTTTTTTCCCGTTTTCTAGTACACGACATGCTAAAACCAATGATGTCGTTCAAAAGTACAACTCGTCCCGCAAAAAATAAGCCCTCACATGGCCAAATTGACGAAAAAATAAAAAAGTTATGGCTCTGGGAAGGAGGGGAGCGAAAAACGAACACGGAAAAACGAAAAATCCCCTGGTCATGAAGGGGTTAATAGCAGTGTAATGTAATTCAGTCGCTATAGTAAAAGGTGCATGGTGGTATCATTGGTCTTTGTATAGAGTGTAGTTTCATGTAGAGGTAGTGGTAATATTATAATATGTATTCGCTGTGTAGTGGTGATAGTAGTAGGCACTGTGTAGCCTTATTGTTGTATGTATGCTTGTAAGTAAGCTCTGGTATGGCACCATATCTAAGCAGTAAGCTTGGTTCTGGCACTGTATCAATGTAGTAATCTAGATTATGGTACCGTATGTATGCCTTAATCTCGATTCTGCTCCAGTTTCACTGTAGCAGGCTTGGTTCCATGTAGTAAATAATTAAATAAATAGGGCAGCACACTGCAGCGCCAAAACATGCAAACTTGAAAAAACGAAATTTGAACTGCATTACTGCACTAGAAATATGAAAAATGAGAGCTTTTAGCGCACAAAAATGGCCAATTTTATGTGTACCTCGTAGCCACGTTAAGGCATCTCTCTTATACGAGGTCCTACGTTTGACCTACCTCACTGAGAATAAACGTCTCCATCTGAATGGGTACATGTAAAAACCTCTTCTTGGACTCAAATTCTCTCTCTATGTGGAGGGGTATTGGACCTACTATAATTAAAACACCTGAAGCTAGGAGGCGGGGAGTGCACGATCAGAAGGCTAGAGAATACATTTCAAAAACCTGACCTGCACATCCAAACATAGACTGAGTGTGAACAGGTGCTGAACCCAGAGTCGCCAACTCGTATATAGTTAAATAAATAGGGCAGCACACTGCAGCGCCAAAACATGCAAACTTGAAAAAACGAAATTTGAACTGCATTACTGCACTAGAAATATGAAAAATGAGAGCTTTTAGCGCACAAAAATGGCCAATTTTATGTGTACCTCGTAGCCACGTTAAGGCATCTCTCTTATACGAGGTCCTACGTTTGACCTACCTCACTGAGAATAAACGTCTCCATCTGAATGGGTACATGTAAAAACCTCTTCTTGGACTCAAATTCTCTCTCTATGTGGAGGGGTATTGGACCTACTATAATTAAAACACCTGAAGCTAGGAGGCGGGGAGTGCACGATCAGAAGGCTAGAGAATACATTTCAAAAACCTGACCTGCACATCCAAACATAGACTGAGTGTGAACAGGTGCTGAACCCAGAGTCGCCAACTCGTATATAGTTAAATAAATAGGGCAGCACACTGCAGCGCCAAAACATGCAAACTTGAAAAAACGAAATTTGAACTGCATTACTGCACTAGAAATATGAAAAATGAGAGCTTTTAGCGCACAAAAATGGCCAATTTTATGTGTACCTCGTAGCCACGTTAAGGCATCTCTCTTATACGAGGTCCTACGTTTGACCTACCTCACTGAGAATAAACGTCTCCATCTGAATGGGTACATGTAAAAACCTCTTCTTGGACTCAAATTCTCTCTCTATGTGGAGGGGTATTGGACCTACTATAATTAAAACACCTGAAGCTAGGAGGCGGGGAGTGCACGATCAGAAGGCTAGAGAATACATTTCAAAAACCTGACCTGCACATCCAAACATAGTGTTTTAATTATAGTAGGTCCAATACCCCTCCACATAGAGAGAGAATTTGAGTCCAAGAAGAGGTTTTTACATGTACCCATTCAGATGGAGACGTTTATTCTCAGTGAGGTAGGTCAAACGTAGGACCTCGTATAAGAGAGATGCCTTAACGTGGCTACGAGGTACACATAAAATTGGCCATTTTTGTGCGCTAAAAGCTCTCATTTTTCATATTTCTAGTGCAGTAATGCAGTTCAAATTTCGTTTTTTCAAGTTTGCATGTTTTGGCGCTGCAGTGTGCTGCCCTATTTATTTAACTATATACGAGTTGGCGACTCTGGGTTCAGCACCTGTTCACACTCAGTCTATGTTTGGATGTGCAGGTCAGGTTTTTGAAATGGTTCCATGTAGTAGACATATTAAAGGGAACCTATCACCCCAAAATGGAAGGTGAGCTAAGCCCTCCGGCATCAGGGGCTTATCTACAGCATTCTGGAATGCTGTAGATAAGCCCCCGATGTATCCTAAAAGATGGGAAAAAGAGGTTAGATTATACTCACCCAGGGGTGGTCCCGGTCCTCTCCAATGGGTGTCGCGGTCCGGTCTGGCGCCTCCTATCTTCATCAGATGACGTCCTCTTCTTCTCCTCACTCTGCGGATCTGGTGCAGGCGTACTTTTGTGTGGCCTGTTGAGGGCAGAGCAAAGTACTGCAGTGCGCAGGTGCAGGGAAAGGTCAGCGAGGCCTGGTGCCCGGGACCGCCCCTGGGTGAGTATTATTATTATTATTTATTTATATAGCACCATTGATTCCATGGTGCTTTACATGTGAAGGGGTTACATACAAGTTACAGATATCACTTACAGTAAACAAACTAACAATGACAGACTGATACAGAGGGGTGAGGACCCTGCCCTTGCGGGCTTACATTTTACAGGATTATTGGGAAGGAGACAGTAGGTTGAGGGTTGCAGGAGCTCCGGTGTTGGTGAGGCGGTAGCTTCGGTAGTGATGAGGCGGCAGCGGGGTCAGTGCAGGCTGTAGGCTTTCCTGAAGAGATGGGTTTTCAGGTTCTGTCTGAAGGATCCGAATGTGGTTGATAGTCGGACGTGTTGGGGCAAAGAATTCCAGAGGATGGGGGATAATCGTGAGAAGTCTTGTAGGTGGTTGGATGAGGAGCGAATAAATGTGGAGGAGAGAAGGAGGTCTTGGGAGGACCGGAGATCACGTGAGGGAAGATATCAGGAGATTAGTTCAGAGATATATGGAGGAGACAGGTTATGGATGGCTTTGTAGGTCAGTATTAGTAATTTGCACTGGATACGCTGAGGGAATGGGAGCCAGTGAAGAGATTTGCAGACGGGGGAAGCAGAGGAGTAGCGAGGAGAGAGATGAATTAGTCAGGCAGCAGAGTTAAGAATGGACTGGAGAGGTGCAAGGGTGTTAGCAGGGAGGCCGCAGAAAAGGATGTTGCAGTAGTCAAGGCGGGAGATGATGAGGGCGTGCACAAGCATTTTAGTAGATTGACGGTTGAGGAAAGGATGGATTCTGGAGATAGTTTTGAGCTGGAGGCAACAGGAGGTGGAAAGAGCTTGGATGTGCGGTTTGAAGGACAGGGCAGAGTCGAAGGTTTCTCCGAGGCAGCGGACTTCCGGTATGGGGAAAGCATGATGTCATTGATTGCGATAGATAGGTCAGGTAAGGAAGATCTATGGGATGGAGGAAAGGTGATGAGTTCAGATTTGTCTGCATTGAGTTTGAGGAAATGAGAGGAGAAGAAGGAGGATATGGCTGAAAGGCACTCTGGGATTCTGGACAGCAGAGCGGTGGCATCTGTGCCAGAGAGGTAGATCTGAGTGTCATCAGCATAGTGGTGGTACTGAAATCCATGGGACTTTATGAGTTGTCCCAAGCCAAGTGTATAGATGGAGAAGAGTAGGGGTCCTAGAACAGAGCCTTGGGGGACTCCAACACAGAGAGAGGGTGGGATGAGGTGGTAGTGTGGGAGTGGGAGATGCTGAATGTGCGGTTGTAAAGGTATGAGGAGATCCAGGATAGGGCGAAGTGTTTGATGCCAAAGGAGGAGAGGATCTGTAGTAAGAGGCAGTGGTCAACCGTGTCGAAAGCAGAGGACAGGTCTAGAAGGAGGAGTACAGAGTATTGTCCATTAGCTTTCGCAGTAAGTAGGTCGATAGTGATTTTGGTCAGGGCTGTCTCAGTTGAGTGATGGGGCGGAACCAGATTGTAGATTGTCAAAGACCAAGTTAGATGAGAGGAGTTTGGAAGCAAATGGGAGCAGTGATATTGGGCGATAGCTGGACATAGCAGTTGGATCGAGGGTTGGCTTTTTAAGGATAGGTGTGATTGTGGCATGTTTGAAAGCAGAAGGGAAGGTGCCAGAAGATATTGATAGGTTGAAGAGGTAGGTTAGGGATGGGATAAGTGTGGTGGTGAGGTTGGGGAGGAGGTGGGATGGAATGGGTCAAGCGCACAGGTGGTGAGGTGCGATTTGGAGAGGAGACAATTAAGCACCCCTTCAGTGATGTTGGATAGGGAGGTTATGGGGTTTGGGCATTGGTCTGGTATACAAAGGGGTTGTGGTGGTTTAACAATGAAGACTTGCCTTGTCTGGTCGATCTTATTTTTAAAGTGTGTGGCAAAGTCCTCAGCAGAGATGAGGGAGGTTGGAGGGGGCAGTGGGGGGCGGAGGAGGGAGTTAAAGGTTTTGAATAACTTTTGGGGGTTGTAGGATAGGGAAGATATGAGGGTTGTGAAGTAGACCTGTTTAGCAGAGGTGAGAACAGATTTAAAAGCGAGTGTTGCCTGTTTGAATGCAGTGAAGTCGTCTTGCAGGTGTGTTTTCTTCCATCGCCGCTCTGTAATCTTGGACACTTGCTGGAGTTTTTTAGTGGTGTTATTGTGCCAAGGTTGTCTATTGATACATCGCACTCTGCCATGGACGAGAGGGGCAACTGTGTCAATAGCTGATGCCAGAGTGGCATTGTAGAAAGCAGTGGCACTGCCTATGTCGTGGAGTGAGGATATGGATGCTAGTGGTAGGATAGAGTCAGAGAGTGTGTGGGTGTCTAGGTGTGCAAGGTTTCTGCCCATTTTGCTGGACATGGATGACCGGTGGTGAGGACAGGGATTAGAACGTGAGCAGATGGTGGTCGGCTAAAGGGAGAGGGGAGGTGGTGAAGTTAGATAGAGAGCAGAGACGGGTGAATACCAGGTCTAATATATGTCCGTCTATGTGAGTGGCTGCGGAGGACTACTGAGTAAGTCCAAAGGATGAGGTAAGGGACAGAAGTTTGGAGGCTGTTGACTGAAGAGTATCGATGGGGATGTTGAAGTCACTCATGATGATGGTGGGAATGTTAGCAGAGAGAAAGTGAAGAAGCCAGGGGGAGAATTGGTCAATAAAGGCAGTGGCCGGGCCTGGAGGTCGGTATATGATGGCCACTTGGAGATTGGAGGGAGAGTAGATGCGGACAGAATGAACTTCAAAAGAGGGGAGGATAAGGGAGGGTAGAGGTGGGAGTATAATCTAACCTCTTTTTCTCATCTTTTAGGATATATGGGGGGCTTATCTACAGCATTACAGAATGCTGTAGATAAGCCCCTGATGCTGGTGGACTTAGCTCACCTTCCATTTTGGGGGTGACAGGTTCCCTTTAAGCTCGGTTCTGCTCCCTTATCACTGTAGTAAGCTGTGTTCTGCTCCCTTATCTCTGGAGAACGCTTGGTCCTGCTCCCTTATCTCTGTAGCTCTGTAGTAAGCTTGGTTCTGCTCCCTTATCTCTGTAGTAAGCTCGGTTCTGCTCCCTTATCACTATAGTAAGCTCGGTTCTGTTCCCTTATCTCTGTAGTAGGCTTGGTCCTGCTCCCTTATCTCTGTCGTAAGCTCGGTTGTGCTGCCATATTTCTGCTGTAATCTTAGTCTGCTCCCATATCTCTGTAGTAAGCTCGGTTCTACTCCTATATCTCTGTAATAAGTTTGGTTCTGCTCCCATATCTCTGTAATAAGCTCAGTTCTGCTCCCATATCTGTGTAGTAAGCTTGGTTCTGCGCCCATATCTGTGCATCAAGCTCCGTTATGTTCATCTATGTACAAGCCTGTTTTTAAAGCCTGTTATCTCTGCTACTTTAATGCAGTGGCCAGAGAGAAGCAGGGAATGGGAGGGCCACATCAACTCCAGGACCTCTCCCTTGTGATTGTCCCCTGGCTGAAAAGTGCCAGCCAGCCCCTGACCTTACATGATCTAGTGCATCCAATCAAGAGGGACTATTAAAGCCTGTATCAAAGATGGGGACGAGTATAGCATCGCCATTTTATGGTATTACAGTGCAGGCACAGGAGGTCGGAGTGTAGAATTCACACCACAAAGTGACAGAAAGAAGCCAAATTAGATTGTGTTGTGCTATTTCACTAGTGAAGCACATTTAAAATGGGAGTGGTAGTTAATACGTGAATAATGATACAAAGTGTGGAAGAACACTATATAGGATTACATAGAGGAGATTGTTTTGGCCTTGCAGCGCCGTTCACGCAGCCGCAGCTGAATGATTTACATCTCTTAGCCAGCTTGATTACATGTGGGGATTCCCTAGCAACCAGGCAGCCCCCACAGATGTAAATCAATCAGCTGCGGCGATGAAAACTAAATCTCCGAGCACTAAAAAATACTCGGAGGACACCCGAGCATGCTTGGGAAATCTTGAGTAACGAGTATATTCACTCATCACTAATAATGATCCTAAACACATGTCAAAATACATAATAGACAACCTCAAAAGGCAAAGACTAAAGGTTTTACAATGGACATCACAGTCCCCTCATCCGAATATCATTGAAAATCTGTGGCTAGACCTCAAAATAGCGACCCATCACTATTGAAGTTAACCAATGCATGCATCAGAAAAATACTGATGGCTGTTGTGCCAAATTCTCTGTGCATGTACAAACCTAGTAACATGGTATTTTAGGGTTACATACAGTTAGGTCCATATATATTTGGACAGAGACAGAGGGTATCCACGTTAAAATTGGATGAAGGGTTTAGGAGTTTCAGCTCCTTAATATGTGCCACCCTGTTTTTAAAGGGACCAAAAGTAATTGGACAATTGACTCCAAGGCTATTTCATGGACAGGTGTGGGCAATCCCTTCATTATGTCATTCTCAATTAAGCAGATAAAAGGCCTGGAGTTGATTTGAGGTGTGGTGCTTGCATTTGGAAGGTTTTGCTGTGAAGTAAACATGCGGTCAAAGGAGCTCTCCATGCAGGTGAAACAAGCCATCCTTAAGCTGCGAAAACAGAAAAAACTCATCCGAGAAATTGCTACAATATTAGGAGTGGCAAAATCTACAGTTTTGTACATCCTGAGAAAGAAAGAAAGCACTGGTGTACTGATAAATGCAAAAAGACCTGGGCGCCCACGGAAGACAACAGTGGGGGATGCTCGCAGAATAATCTCCATGGTGAACAGAAACCCCTTCACAACAGCCAACCAGGTGAACAACACTCTCCAGGAGGTCGGCGTATCAATATCCAAATCTACCATAAAGACAAGACTGCATGAAAGTAAATACAGAGGGTTCACTGCACGGTGCAAGCCACTCATAAGCATCAAGAAGAAAAAGGCTAGACTGGACTTTGCTAAAAAACATCTAAAAAATCCAGCACAGTTCTGGAAGAACATTCTTTGGACAGATGAAACCAAGATCAACCTCTACCAGAATGATGGAAAGAGAAAAGTATGGCGAAGGCGTGGTACAGCTCATGATCCAAAGCATACCACATCATCTGTAAAACACGGCGGAGGCACTGTGATGACTTGGGCATGCATGGCTGCCAGTGGCACTGGGTCACTAGTGTTTATTGATGATGTGACACAGGACAGAAGCAGCCGAATGAATTCTGAGGTATTCAGAGACATACTGTGTGCTCAGATCCAGCCAAATGCAGACAAACTAATTGTCCATCTCTAGTATTAAACGACGACCAATGACCCAAAACATAAAGCCAAAGCAACCTAGGAGTTTTTTAAAGCAAAGAAGTGGAATATTCTTGAATGGCCAAGTCAGTCACCTGATCTCAACCCAATTGAGCATGCATTTTACTTGTTAAAGACTAAACTCCAGACAGAAAGGCCCACAAACAAACAGCAACTGAAAACCACTGCAGTGAAGGCCTGGCAGAGCATCAAAAAGGAGGAAACAGCGTCTGGTGATGTCCATGAGTTCAAGACTTCAGGCAGTCATTGCCAACAAAGGGTTTTCAACCAAGTACTAAAAATGAACATTTTATTTACAATTGTTGAATCTGTCCAATTACTTTTGGTCCCTTTAAAAACAGGGTGGCACATGTTAAGGAGCTGAAACTCCTAAAACCCTCATCCAATTTTAATGTGGACACCCTCAAATGAAAGCTGAAAGTCTGAACTTCAACTGCATCTGAATTGTTTTGTTTAAAATTCATTGTGGTAATGTCTATAACCAAAATTAGAAAAATGTTGTCTTTGTCCAAATATATATGGACCTAACTGTATGTTGTATTTTTTTCCATGGTGGGAAATAATAAAAAAAAAAGAGGTTGAGATTTTACAACTGTTTTAGTAGTTGAATTAAACAACCATAGGTGACCAACAAATAACACTACTGAAAGGTGTATATATAATATAATGCTGGGAGCGTCACTCTGTCCCACCACTTTATATACTGCGCAAGCGCAAGTGCCTGCGCAGATGCTCCCGGCATTACATTATAGCCACAGTGTTCATCTTAAAGAAAAACTGGCGCTGGAAAGCGCCGACTGCGTTGGTACCAATGTCATCATCACGATCTCACCTACTGATGAATTCCACCGCCACAGTGTCCCCACGCCCCCTGATTCTGCCGAATTTCCCACTGCTCCCGGAATCGGCGCTTTCCAGCGCCATTTTCTTGCAGAGACACTATGGCAGTGTGTCTTCAAGAAAATAGCGCTGGAAAGCGCAGACTGCACAAGCGCCGAGAGCCGCGTCACAATCCCTCCCCCTCATGACGTCGCGGCAGTCGGCACCTGCGCAGTCCACGCTTTCCAGCACCATTTTCTTGAAGAGACACTGCGGCACTCGGCGCCCAGCGATGATAGGTAAGTATGTCTTTTTTTTTGTTTATCGCAGCAGCATACGGCGCATATAACACTATGGAGCATCTTATGGGGGCCATCAACTTTTATGGAGCAGCATACGGGGCATATACTATGCAGCATCGTATGGGGGCCATCAACCTTTATGGAGCAGCACACAGGGCATATACTATGGAGCAGCTTATGGGGTCCATCAACCATTATAGAACAGCGTAGAGGGCATATGGATGAAAGCAGCACATTACAGAATAGGGGCGCAGGATGGGAGCTCATGACAGAATGGGGGCGCAGAATGGGAGGAGTACATGACAGAGCAGGGTGCAGGATGGGAGCACATGACAGAACGAAGGTGTAGGATGGCAGGAGCACATGACAGAACGGGGGCGCAGGATGGGAACACATGACAGAATGGGGGGAGCAGGATGGGAGGAGCACGTGACAGAACAGTGGCGCAGGATGGGAGTATAAATTCTGTCACACCAGGGTGCGACCCATCTTAATTGTCTGCTGCCAAATCGGATGTGAGGTTTTACGGCTGGAGAAATCAGGACACAAATGCAAGCAATTGTCTCTAGAAAGATTTCTGATCTTTATTGGTCGGACCGCTCTTTTTATAAGAGAAATCAGGCTGTCTCAGCACATTACATCATAGGTCTTTCCAACTTAATAATTATCACAAGTCACTTTGATCTTACATGTTCTATATTATTCTCTTTATTACTATAGGACCATTATTCTAATGATTATTGCTTTTAGTCTATTTCTGTACCATCATCGCCCTAATGGCCTTTTAGGTTGGCCTGACATCTGTCTATGCACGTATTTTACTTATCTTTGGTTTATGGGGGATCAATTCACCTACGTGCAGGTACATTTGCTCTTCATAAGAACAGGGGAATTACACAGCCTTTTCAAAGTCCATCTGGACATTAGGAGTATCTTGGTACATCCTGGTACAGAGTAATAAACAGAATTTTAGTCTTATAACAGTGAATCAGAAAACCTTAAAGCTACATGAATCTAATATTGAGCAAAGCATCCATATAAGTTTGATTTCAGTATATCTTCATATGCCATACATTCTCCCCTTAACAGGAGCAGCACATGACACAACGGGGGCACAGGATGGCAGCTAACATGACAGGATGGGGGCGCAGGATGGGAGCGGCACATGACAGGATGGGGGCGCAGGATGGGAGCAGCACATTACAGAACGGGGTGCAGGATGAGAGCAGCACATGACAGGATGTGGCACAGGATGGGAGCAGCACATGACAGAATAGGGGCTCAAGATGGAAGCAGCACATGACAGGATGGGGGCGCAGGATGGGAGCAGCACATGACAGAATGGGGCACAGGATGGGAGCAGCACATGACAGAATAGGGGCTCAAGATGGAAGCAGCACATGACAGGATGGGGACGCAGGATGGGAGCAGCATATGACAAGATGGGGGCGCAGGATAGAAGCAGCACATGACAGGATGGGAGCAGCACATGACAAAATGGGGACGCAGGATGGGAGCAGCACATGGCAGGATAGGGGTGCAGGATCAAAGCAGCACATGACAGAATGACAACATACAGATGCAAAAAACAGGATAAGACTACAGCATAGGGACTGCGCATGACAGGAAATGAGCACAGAATAATAACAGCATATGACAGGATGGAGGTGCAAGATGGTAGCAGCACATAAAGTTAGGACACAGGAGGGAAGCAGCAGATACCAGGATGCAGAACCTTTTACCAATATAAATGCTCGCCACCTGGGCATAGAACGGGTTCAATAGCTAGTAAATATATAACAGTATTCACCCCGCTGAGTAAAAAAGAATATATAATGTGATGTAAATATCAAAAAGTAAGGTATACTTACTTTTGTCATGGAGATAGTTGGAAAATATTCATAGAGCCATAAGAGGATGAAATATCCGATGGTAGAAGCTAGTGAGATGATATGGTAATTAGTACCTGGTATCAGTATAAATAGGGTATGTGTACACATTGCGGATTGTGTTGCGGATCCACAGCGGATTGGCCGCTGCGGATTCGCAGCAGTTTTCCATGAGTTTACAGTACCATGTAAACCTATGGAAAACAAACTCTGCAGTGCACAGGCTGTGGAAAAAAACGCGCGGAAACGTTGCATTGTTTATTCTGCAGAATGTCAATTCTTTGTGTGGATTCCGCAGCGGTTTACACCTGCTCCATAATAGGAATCCGCAGGTGTAAAACTTTAGGTGGAATCTGCACAAAATCCGAAAAAAAATCACGGTAATTCCGCAGGAAATCCGCAGTGCGGTTTACCTGCGGATTTACCAAAATCAGTCCGGAAAAATCCGCAGAGTATACCACAGCCTGTTCACATACCCTCATAGTGACATGCAGACTAGTTCTGAATAGCAGATAATTACTTACTCCAATAAACAGATGAAAAAGTACCAAAACTAATCCAAAAAAGGATAAGTTCTGGTAGGCGTGAGTATTTTGTAAGACGACTGGGATTTTAGAGACACGTGCCTATGGGTCGCAAGGTAAAAAAAATACTGCAAATAAAAATAAAAATTATAATAATAGGATCACAGTGTATTGAAATGATGGATAGGAGTATCAATTGGGTGAGGATACCATCATGGGAACAATGGATGTGGAATCATTGTATACTAGCATTCGCCATGCGGATGGCCTGGCAGCCACAGAATTCTTTTTATCCACATCCAATTGTTCCCATGACTTTCGGGGTTTCCTTTTGAAAATGTTGAGGTTCACACTGACGCACAATTTCTTTATGTTTATGGGGTCCTTCTTCCTGCAGCTCCAGGGAACAGCCATGGGAGCGGCCTTTGCGCCCTCCTATGCTAATCTGTTCCTGGGGCTGTGGGAGAGGGACCTCCTATGGTCAGAGAGTCTGCTGTCTATGGAGCGCGTCCTTCTTTGGACGCACTACATAGATGACATTCTCGTTATCTGGCAGGGGGATTAGGGGACTTTCTCTGACTTTGTGACTGCCCTGAATGTCAATGACAGGAACATTAAACTAACAGCTACATCTAACGGTTCAAGTGTTGATTTCCTGGATGTGAGGCTGACTAGGGAAGGGTCTGATACTATTCAGACTACTATTTATAGAAAGCCCACTGCCACCAACATGCTCCTTCATGCTTCCTCCTCCCACCCAGCTCACATGGTCCGCTCTGTCCAGTAGGACAATTTTTACGGATACGCTGCATCTGCTCCACCAATGTTGAATTTGAGGCACAGGCCGAGGTCCTCAAGTCTCGCTTTCGAGAACGCGGGTACAGTAATCTCTCTATAAAAAGAGCATACCTCCATGCTAAACACAGCGATAGGGACATGCTACTCTATGCGAGCCAAGAAAGGGGTGACAGGTCTGATGTCACTAGATTTGTGACCAACTTTATTTCACAGGCGGGAGCTATCCGTACTGCCCTAGAGCGTGCTTGGCCCATCTTGAGAACTGATTCAACGTTAGCCAAAATTATACCCGATTGGCCAATGATTATATTTGGCAGGGCAAGGAATATACGTGACCACTTGGTACACAGCCACTACATTGGTAAACCACCCAGGACATTTCTCAATGATCCAAGTAATAGACCAAGAAGTGGCTGTCGTACTTGTGGTAAATGTATAGCCTGTAAAAACATCGTGAGGGATGATACATTCATAGACTCTACTGGACAAAAAAGTTTTAAAATCAAGAAATGCATTACATGCACGTCCAGGAATGTTATATATAATGCCTCCTGCCCGTGCCCATTGATTTACATAGGGCTGACGACACGGCAATTAAAAACGAGGGTGAGGGAGCATGTCCGGGGCATTGAGGCAGCTGTACAGGAAACGGAGAACCATTTACTCAAAACGATACCCCGACATTTCAAGACACATCACAATTGCGACAGTAGCGTTCTGCGTGTCAAGGGCATCGATATGATTTAAATGACTATAAGGGGGGGTAATATCTTGCAACGGTTGGCACAGCTCGAGACTCGGTGGATATGGACGCTTAATAGCGTCCATCCTCATGGACTGAATGAGACCATAAGCTTTGCGTTGTTTCTGTGATTCTGACCACGGCACAGGAGGTGGTTGGGCACATGTTCGGATACATCCGTGTTTGTTTTTATGCTGTTTTTAATTATGTTTTATTATTTTCCTTTAGATTTATATACTGTTTGGATTTGTCGGATGACATTCTGCCTGGACCCATGTTCCTTCCTGTCCACCATATGAAGTTATGCACAAGATGGCCTTTGGAGTAGAACTACTCATACTTCCATATTCTTGGCGGTCATATCCAATTGTTTTCACTTATTTTTTCCTTTTTTTCTGTTTTTGTCTTTACTTTCTTAGGGCTATCTGTATTGTATGGCGTTTATATATTTTTGTCTAAGTTTTGAGTATGTTGGTAACATGACATCGTGCGAACTACGGGTCTCTGGCGCGTGTCTGTGCGGATGCGCCTGTGGTTACGTGCACTTTTAGCTATATGGCAGTGATAGGAGTGTCCTAGTATGGGTAGCTACTTTCATTCCGGCAAGGCACCTAGTTACTATTTATTTATTTATTTATTTTCTTTGATTGGAGTTGCACCTAAGTAGCATAATAGCGCTATTATTGGCTATATTTGCCTCTGTGTACACTTTGTAGGCGTTTTGTCCCCTTACTCGTAGGCTATAGCTCCTCCTTGCCGCTGTCTCCTATCTGCCACGGCTCTGCCTGCACGCATACGCGCTGGACGCCGCTGCTTCTGGCGGCTCGCGGCGTCTCTATGCTCGGGCGGTTGCCATGGTTATGGCGGCGCCCTCGCATGACGTCGCCGCTGCTGGGAGTCAGCGGTTGTCACGGCGACGCATACGTCACTTCCGGCGGATGCCACCGCCGATATCGACACGAGCGCATTTAAAACACAGGCGCACCCGCTTTCGGACACGCCCCCTGACGAAGGAGCCCCTGCTCCGAAACGCGCGTTGGGTTTGGACGTGCGGGCCGCACATCGGACACTCGTGCATGCACCACCCTGGACCAGGTAAAATATACAGCTTGTGCTGTCTGCGGTATGGGCCATATCGGTACTATCTTGGTTTCACCTCTGGTGGGATGTCATACGAATGCAGTAATGGCTGTCTCTGATGTTTGATATTGTTAGTCTTCCCCGGACATTCTGATTATTATGGTATTTGAACCTCTCACACAAATTTATACAGCAGCCTCTTCCATATGAGGGACATTTTGTGAGGTGTTCAGGGGGAATATGATCTAACATTGCACTATTATGTTTACCACAGCCATTCTGCTTTAGTGGTGTCTACTCCCCATACTTCCATCTTTTACATTTAGGGAGATTATGTTAGGCCTGCACGGTTTACATTTACATGGTAGTATTTGTGCTGTGACCTGTGCCATTTCCCCCATCCTTGTTCTTTTTTGTCTGTACATTTTAATGTTTGTATTTAATAAAGAGTTGTTTTATTGCTTATAGTTTTTTCCGTATGGTCGTTTTTCTTGTGGTCTCCACATTCCTCCCATATCATCGCTATACGACTGGTGTGGTAATAGTCCGGCAAAGTGAGTAGTAGTAAGTGCTTGCACTATTCGTACTCATGGTATGCTGCTTTGTAGTACCGCCATCTTGATACTATAATTACCATATCATCTCACTAGCTTCTACCATCGGATATTTCATCCTCTTATGGCTCTATGAATATTTTCCAAATATCTCCATTACAAAAGTAATTTTGATAGTTACATCACATTATATAGTCTTTTTTACTCAGCGTGGTGAATACTGTTATATATTTATATTCCTTTCAGTTCCTTCTACTAAGGCCAGTCTCACACGTCCAGATATTTCTGGTACCGGAAGAAACAGTCCCGGAGCTATCCATGTCTGTTTCTGTGTGTGCACGTAGGCCATCAGTGTGTCATCCGTGTGCTGTCCGTGCTTCTCATCTGTGTGCTGTCTGTGTGCTGTCCGTGTGCTGTCCGTGCCGGTGTATTGAAACAGTTTTTTTCAATTTTACCCTATGACTAAAAAAAGCACACGGACAGCATCCGTGTGCGGTACGTGTTTACATGCACCCATTGACTTTAATGGTCCATGTGATGCGTGCGCTCCCACGAACACTGACATGTCTCCGTATTTTGCACATGGACACACTGTCCGTGAAAACTCACTGACATCTGCAGAGACACATTCATTTTAATGTGTCTACGTGTGTCAGTGTCTCCGGTACATGAGGAAACTGTCACCTCACGTAGCAGAGCCACTGACGTGTGAAACCGGCCAAACAGGGTTAGACACAGCACCTGTTTATTCACCAGCAGCAGTCTAGCACTTTTTTTTCTCTCTCCCCTAGTGGATAGCGCCAGTGTTTTCTAGAATTATCAAATAACACTACTAATTGTTGCCTCAAATTAATTACTATGTGAGTACCTAGCAACATAACACTCTGGGTTTAGTTTTTTTAGTCAGAAGTGATAACAGTAGTTTAAAAAACAAAAATATAAATTTGAAAAACATTATACATTATTTACTTTTTCATACCTGTGTGATTATTCCAATTTGGCAGCACTATTCCCACAATTTTATACTGTAGGTTATTGCTAACTTTTTAAACTGTTTCTACCTCTTGTCATCTGTTGTTGTGCTCCATTTTAAGCAGGGGTAATTAATTTGTTTTAACCAAACATTTGAAAACAAATTATTAGAGTAAATTGAAACATTTGACAGGGGAGGTCTGTTTTGACACATAAGTTTAAATTTTCAGACTGGAGCCACATACCAACCTAAATATTAAATGGCAGGCTATTGCTTTATTAGACTTTTTGGAAATTACTTGAAGCCTACCTTTGTGGTTATTTCCACAGTTTTCCAGTGTTGGATAGGTGTGACTGTTTACACATTTTGGCAAAGGAATTAAACATAAAACTTTTGCACTAAATGTATGTTAAATCAAAATGTAGCAGGTTACCATATTCAGAAAAATACCCAAACCATGAGACAGAGCTTTGTGGGCCATCATACCGGATATAGTGAACTGTGTAGACATCCTACTGTACTATATACAGAAAAATACTTTATTCATAATGTGTGTGTATTATTAACCCTTTACTTCTATTGGATTAATAATGGATAGGTGTCTTATTGACATCTCTCCATTATTAATCAGGCTTAATGTCACCTTACATTAGCAAGGTGACATTAACCCCTTATTACCCCATATCCCACCGCTACATGGGAGTGCAAAGAGAGTGGCTAAGTGCCAGAATAGGTATATCTTACAAATGCGTCTTTTCTGGGGTGGCTGGGGGCAGATATTTTTAGCCAGGGGGGTCAATAACCATGGTCCCTCTCTAGGCTATTAATATCTGCCCTCAGTCACTGGCTATCACACTCTGGTGAAGAAAATTGCGCGGGAGCCCACGCCATTTTTTTCTGTGATTTTTCCCTTTATTTGAACACTTAGGGCCCCCAAATTTTGCACACAGACACTTCTAACATTAGTAGTGAGGAATATGTAGAAAAATAAGGGATATGAAATTAAATGGTTTACTGCATGTAAACCCTGTCTGTTCTCTCCGTGTTTGCGGGGGTTTCCTCCGGGTACTCCGGTTTCCTCCCACATTCCAAAGACATACTGATAGGGAATTTAGATTGTGAGCCCCAGTGGAGACAGTGATGATAATGTGTGCAAACTGTAAAGTGCTGCGGAATATGTTAGCGCTATATAAAAATAAAGATTATTATTATTATATCCTGTCGGGTTTGATAAGGAGATAGCAAAAGCTGGCAATTGAATTACCAGCTTTCATGCTATCTAGCTCTGTAATAAACATTAATATATATATATATATATATATATATATATATATATATGTATATATATAGATAGATAGATAGATAGATACTATGTGCAGACATTTATTTTATCTACTAGATTGTGGCCCGATTCTAACGCATCGGGTATTCTAGAATATGCATGTCCCTGTAATATATGGACAATGATGATTCCAGAATTCACGGCAGACTGTGCCCGTTGCTGATTGGTCGAGGCAACCTTTATGACATCATCGTCGCCATGGCAACCATTATGACATCATCGTCGCTGTGCCCGTTGCTGATTGGTCGAGGCCTGGCGGCCTCGACCAATCAGAGACGCAGGATGTCTACGTCCTTTATGACATTATCGTCGCTGTGCCCGTTGCTGATTGGTCGAGGCCTGGCGGCCTCGACCAATCAGAGAGCAGGGATTTCCAGGACAGACAGACAGACAGACAGACAGACAGACGGAAAAACCCTTAGACAATTATATAGATATATAGATTCTATTCTAACCTGTCAGTGTGATTTTACTGTACACCGCACTGAATTACTGGCTTTTTTATAGAGCACCACTGTGTATTTCTCGCAACTCACACTGATGGTCCATGTGTAATCTGTATTTTTCTCACCCCCCAAAGACGTTCAATATCGGATTTTTTGCGCAATACAATGACAAATGCAGCATGCTGCGATTTTCTCAGTTTGTAAAATATGGCTGCGAAATATACAGCAGATAGGAGCTTGCCCCATAGAGAAACATTGGTCCGTGTGTAATGCATTGTTTTTGTGCCTCTCATACGTCCGTAAAACTCTCTAGTGTGACGCCGGCCGCAGTGTTCAGTCCGCAACTCCTGAGAAACCAACAGTCCTTTTTAGGGCTAATTCAGGGGTCCCGAGATTGCAGCACTAGGTAGGCAGGGGAGTCTATGTGCGTATATCCACATTAGAGCAAGGCCTGCAGGCACTGTATGTGAGTACATAGCTCTTACTGCATACCTCCAAAAGTGTCATTACTGTCTGCTGCTGCTGCTTATTTAATATATATAAAGCTGCAGTTTTCTGTGGCTTTTTTTTTCTTCACCTGATAACTGCACCTTTTATTCTAAAGCAATCCATAGCCCCCTTATTTTAACATTTATTCTCTTGTTCACGCTGCCTACTACAGCCAGGTTATTGAAATCTAAGAACGACCAAATCTACAATTTTGTTTTGTCCCAGACACCAGACTTGAGTGCTGCAAAAAATCTTTTTTTTGTGTGTCATAGCCAACTCGTTGACACAATTTAGTTGTGCCCCAAAAAATCAAGGCCACATTTACATCATTCTCTTATCTGAGGCTGACGGCTGGTGTATCTGTGGTGGAAAAATCGTAGCTTCACAGGCATATGTATCATGGTGTGCTAGCCTTGTTCCACTTTTTAAAAAAATAAAAAGTTCTCCAAACCCCCCCAATATTTATACAGTTTGTTATGTCAGGCTGAGGCCTTGTGTATCTGTGGTGGAAAAATCGCAGCTTCGCAGGCATACGTTTCATAGTTCTGTCTGCTAGCCTTGTTCCACTCTTTTTTTTTTTTAAATTCTCCAAAACCCCTCAAAAAAGGTATACAGTATGTTATGTCAGGTTGAGGCCTTGTGTATCTGTTGTGGAAAAATCGCAGCTTCGCAAGCATAAGTTTCATAGTTCTGTCTGCTAGCCGCCTTGTTCCACTCTTTTTTTTATTTTAAAAATTCTCCAAAACCCCTCAAAAATGTATACAGTCTGTTATATCAGGCTGAGGCCTGCTGTATCTGTGGGGGAAAAATCGTAGCTTTGAAAGGCATACTGATCGGTTATAATTTTGCTCCAATAAAATACATTTGTGTTGAGCTTTTGAAATAGTTCAGTAGTCCATGTAAAATGGGCAAGTCAAGGGGCAAGGGATGGGGAAGTTAAATTTATTAGTGATGAACGAGTGTACTCGTTGCTTGGGTTTTCGCCGAGCACGCTCGGGTGGTCTCTGAGTATTTATGACTGATCAGAGATTTAGTTTTCCTTGCAGCAGCTGGATGATTTGCGACTGTTAGTTTGAATACATGTGGGAATTCCCTAGCAACCAGGCAACCCCACGTGAACTCAGGTTGGGTAGTAGCTGTAAATCATTCAGCTCTGATGAAAACTAAATCTCCGAACACTAACAAATAGGGTTGAGCGACCTTTACTTTTATAGGATCGGGTCGGGTTTCACGAAATAAGGAATATACTCACCCTCGGACGCGCCCTGCTTCTTTCCGGCAGCCTTCCTTCCTAAGAATCAGCCCTTCCAGGACCTTCGGTGACGTCGCGGTGACGTCGCGGCTTGTGATTGGTCGCGCGAGCGGTCACATGGGCGGCCGCGCGGCCAATCACAAGCCGCGACGTCACCGCGACATCACCGCAAGGTCATGGAAGGCTGATTCTAAGGAAGGAAGGTTCCCGGTTAGTACCAGGGCGCGTCAGAGGGTAAGTATTGCGATATTTTTTATTTTACTTCTTTATTTTACACATAAATCTGAATTCCGATACCAATTCCCGATATCTTAAACATATCGGGAATCGGTATCGGAATTCCGATTCTAGATTCAAAAGATCGCCGACTTCATGGCCGACCCCACACAGGGGTCGGGTCGGGTTTCATGAAACCCGACCTTGCCAAAAGTCGGCGACTTTTGAACATTTTCGACCCGTTTCGCTCAACCCTACTAACAAACACTCGGAGGTCACCCAAGCGTGCTCGGGAAAACCCGAGCAACGAGTACACTCTCTCATCACTAGATGTGATGCTGATGGTGCATGCAGAGGACGATGGTCAAGCTAAAAGTGGGCCACAACAAAGACCCACATCTTCTCGCTCGACCTTCCTGTCCCAGTTTCTAGGGGATCGCAGCACACAGCTATTGAAGCCAGAGCAGTGTGAAATGGTTGTTGGTTGGATAGCGGATAATGCTTCCAGTTACTCAGCCACCACCACCATGTCTTCCATACGATCAAGTCTTAGTAGCCAAGAGTGTGGACCGGATATTCCTCACCCTGATCCTCCTTCCTCCCACCATGCCGAGTGCCCTGAGACAACTGATCCCACACTTGGACACTCCGAAGAGCTGTTCTGTTTTTCCTTTTCAAGATTCCGTACTCTCGGCTGGTCAACTTGAAGTGGGGCCAGATGAGATTGCATGTAGCGATGCCCAAAGCTTTGACCAGCCACGGTCACATGAAGGCGATTGTGGGAAAGTGTCACAAGAGGTGGACGATGATGACACACAATTGCCAGAAAGTCAGGAGGAGGAGCAGGGTGCGGATTTGGAAGAAGAGGTGGTGGATGACATAGTGACTGACCCAACCTGGCAGGAGGACATGCAGAGCGAGGACAGCAGCACACATGTGGAAGGAGGCATATAACTCAACAGGTAGGAAGAAGCAATGTGGTGGCCACAGACAGAAGGCTTACATCCGTTCCCCATAACACTAACATGAGGAAAGTTGCCATTCCAACTGTTTGATCTTTCCGAGTCTGGTTATTTTTTAAAGACTCTGCCGATAACCCTAAACAGGCCATTTGCAGCACCTGCCATGCCTGCATCAGCAGGGGTAACAAAACTACCATCCTGACCACCACCAGCATGATCAGGCACATGGCAGCAAAGCACCCGATTTAGTGGGCCGAACCCAAGGCTCAAGGAACACTGTCTGCAGGTGACACCACTGCTTCTTCCACTGTTTTGTGTAGAAGCCAATCCCCAGTCCACCGTGCATGTGAAGATGCCTCTAGCCCTGCACCTGTTGTTGCCCACAGTCAAGCAGCACCATCATCAAGACCGTCCACATCCTTGCCCCAGCCCAGCCTTCAGTTGACTATACCCAAGTCTTTGGAACGCAAGCGGAAATACCCAGCCAACGCTCCACAGGCTACAGTACTAAATTTGAAAATTTCTCTTCTGCTAGCGATGAAAATGTTGCCTTTTAGGCTCATTGAGATAGAAGCTTTCTGCAACCTGATGGCAGCGGCCGTCCCAAAGTACTAGGTCCCCAGTCGCCACTATTTCTCCTGGTGTGCCATACCAGCATTACACGAGCATGTGTCCTACAACATTAGCCATGCCCTCAACAATGCTCTTACTGGGAAAGTCCACCTAACCACCGACACGTGGACAAGTGCTTGAGGGCAGGGACGGTACATCTCACTGATGGCACACTGGGTTAACATAGTGGAAGTCAGGACCCAGTCGGACCTTGGGATGGAACACATCCTCCCCACGCTGAAAATTGTAGGCCCTACGTCAATCAGGGTTGCCCCCACAGTCTACAGCTCCTGCACCTCCTCCTCCTCTTCAGCCTCCATCTCTGAAATCAATACATCAGTCAGAAGCTGGAAGCACTGCAGCACTGCCTCAGCCAAGCAGCAGCAGGCCGTGTTTAAGCTAATCTGCATAGGTGACAAACCGCACAATGCAGAAGAGTTGTGGACACACTGAAAAAGCAGTCAGATATTTGGATGACACCGCTGAACCTACAGCTAGGCATGGTCGTGGGCATTACAAGTCTAGGAGACACACTCCTTTTCATTGTGCTTATTTTTTCATGAGGCCTTCTGTAATGTCTCCTTATTTTCCACCACTAGATCACCAGGCTTAACGTATTCTGTGCTGCTACAGGCAGTCCAATTTTTGACAAGGGTGTCTATGATGCCCATGGTATATTTCTAAAAAATGTATCCCCCCATGGAGAAATGTTTCTCAGCCCATACACTTAGTGTATGGGCATTACGAGTCTAAGAGACCCGCTCCTTTGTAATGGGACATTGTTTCTTCCAAGGGGGATTGGAGTGTGTGCAAATTTGGGTCAAGGCTGTCCTTGCATTCAATGCATAAGGAAACAGTGTGGCAAGACCAACTGAAGAATGTGAAGTGGGTTTTCCTGTGGCCATCCAGTACCAGTGGATCAAAGGCTTATTGGGGTGCATATGACTTGATAGCAGGGCAGGCCTTGCAGGTAATACATAAGAAAATAGTATGGCAGGACAAACTGAAGAATGTGAAGTGGGTTTTTCTGTGGCCATCCATTACCTGGGTTCAAAGGCTTATTGGAGTGCATATAACTTGATAGCAGGGCAGGCCTTGCATTCAATACAACATTTTTTCAGGAAGCCCTCTTGTACCTCTCGTGAAAGGGATATTGGTGTGCATTGTAATTGTTGGCAGCCCAGCCACTCACTAGATAGGCAATAACAGCATAGGAGACCCACTGTTTAATAATGGCCCTTTAAGAATATTAATGCCGCCTGATGCCCCTATAAAAATAGGCTTTGAGATTTTAAGACTGAGTCCCTCTTTCATAAATGAAACAAGATGTGTCTCCTTATGTGTCACACACCACATGGCCAGCTAGAGTTGTTAAATGTTACAATGGCATTTCCCAGTTAATGCATTTGTATTGGTTGAAAGCAATGTAAAAGTTGAAAAGCACATCACAAACGCTGCGTGTGAACATAGCCCAAGTGGTGGAGGTACGTTTTGTTCTGGGGGTTAATTATTTTGCCTTATATACAAGTCGTTACCCTGGAAAGGATGTCCCTTAACATACAGTTAGGTCCATATATATTTGGACAGAGACAACATTTTTCTAATTTTGGTTATAAACATTACCACAATGATTTTTAAACAAAACAATTCAGATGCAGTTGAAGTTCAGACTTTCAGCTTTCATTTGAAGGTATCCACATTAAAATTGGATGAAGGGTTTAGGAATTTCAGCTCCTAAACATGTGCCACCCTGTTTTTAAAGGGACCAAAAGTAATTGGACAGATTCAATCATTTTAAGTAAAATGTTAATTTCTAGTACTTGGTTGAAAACCCTTTGTTGGCAATGACTGCCTGAAGTATTGAACTCATGGACATCACCAGACGCTGTGTTTACTCCTTTTTGATGCTCTGCCAGGCCTTCACTGCAGTGGTTTTCAGTTGCTGTTTGTTTGTGGGTCTTTCTGTCTGAAGTTTAGACTTTAACAAGTGAAATGCTGCTCAATTGGGTTGAGATCAGGTGACTGACTTGGCCATTCAAGAATATTCCACTTCTTTGCTTTAATAAACTCCTGGGTTGCTTTGGCTTTATGTTTTGGGTCATTGTCCATCTGTAGTATGGAACGACGACCAATCAGTTTTGCTGCATTCGGCTGGATCTGAGCACACAGTATGTCTCTGAATACCTCAGAATTCATTCGGCTGCTTTTGTCTTGTGTCACATCATCAATAAACACTAGTGACCCAGTGCCACTGGCAGCCATGCACGCCCAATCCATCACAATGCCTCCGCAGGGTTTTACAGATGATGTGGTATGCTTTGGATCATGAGCTGTACCTCGCCTTCTCCATACTTTTCTCTTTCCATCATTCTGGTAGAGGTTGATCTTGGTTTCATCTGTCCAAAGAATGTTCTTCTAGAACTGTGCTAACTTTTTTAGATGTTTTTTAGCAAAGTCCAGTCTAGCCTTTTTATTCTTGATGCTTATGAGTGGCTTGCACCGTGCAGTGAACCCTCTGTATTTACTTTCATGCAGTCTTCTCTTTATGGTAGATTTGGATATTGATACGCCGACCTCCTGGAGAGTGTTGTTCACTTGGTTGGCTGTTGTGAAGGGGTTTCTCTTCACCATGGAGATTATTCTGCGATCATCCACCACTGTTGTCTTCCGTGGGCGCCCAGGTCTTTTTGCATTGATGAGTTCACCAGTGCTTTCTTTCTGGGGATGTACCAAACTGTAGATTTTGCCACTCCTAATATTGTAGGAATTTCTCGGATGGGTTATTTTCTGTTTTCGCAGCTTAAGGATGGCTTGTTTCACCTGCATCGAGAGCTCCTTTGACCGCATGTTTACTTCACAGCAAAACCTTCCAAATGCAAGCACCACACGTCAAATCAACTCCTGGGCTTTTATCTGCTTAATTAAGAATGACATAACGAAGGGATTGCCCACACCTGTCCATGAAACAGCCTTGGAGTCAATCGTCCAATTACTTTTGATCCCTTTAAAAACAGGGTGGCACATGTTAAGGAGCTGACGCTCCTAAACCCTTCATCCAATTTTAATGTGGATATCCTCAAATGAAAGCTGAAAGTCTGATCTTCAACTGCATCTGAAGTGTTTTTTTTTTAAATTCATTGTGGTAATGTCTATAACAAAAATTAGAAAAAATGTTGTCTCTGTCCAAATATATATGGACCTAACTGTATTTCCCAGCAAAATCCATTTTGGTTTCGTTTTATTATGTTTTTTGGTGCACCTGTAAAAATGGCGAGAAACTCTGACAACATTGCTTACAGCTGTGACCTTGGAGTCATAAATGCTTCCAGGGTCGATCCCCATGAAGTTCCCATGTCACTTGAGCAGTGTTTCCATCATTTTTTGACATTTTTAGACCTTAAAAGGACCCCCGGGGGGGGATCGTGGTAAAAATACTCTGGTTTCTCATAGACTTACATTGGGTTCATTGCTCGGGTTGAGTACCGAGTATTCCTATTTGCTCGACCCGAGCAACGAGCATCCGAGCATTTTAATGCTCGCTCATCACTAACGACCATCATTCAATTCTGTGCAGTCACCCTGTCCCATTTGTAGAAGAGCACCCCCAAAGTATGATATTTGCCCCACCATGCATCATGGTTGAGATGGTGTTATTAGTGTTGTACTCATCCTTCTTCTTCCTCCAAACATAGAGTTGATACCAAAAAGTTCTAATTTGGTTTCATCTGACAACATAACCTTTTCCTATGCCTCATCTATGTTACTAAAGGTTATGTTTGAGACTGTGGTTCCAGCTCTCTTCAGGTCATTGACCAGGTCCTCCTGTGTAGTTTGGTTAAATTTTTTGGTGTAGCAAGTATGTTCACCTTCATACGATAGTTCACTTCACAAACAGCATGCTTGAACAATCATAACGGAGCAGCACATCACACCAGTAACTTTAAGAGTTTCTACAACTGCATGTGAACATATAAATATTTGGTGTCCGTATTTAAACAGCTTCCTACAAGCTTCCATTAGAAAGTCAAAAGCTGTGGATGGACTCAGTCACTGTACTGTCAAAAACATCATCCACAAAGGCCCTAAAGCCAAGACTAAAGTTTGGTGATAGATAGCTAGGTGAACAACAGGACTTCTGGCAAAATGCATTGTGACAACATTAATAGACATGCTTAGTAAAGACAGCTTTCCAAAAGAAAAGTCTGATACAAAGGGCTCATGTGGACAACTGTATTATCAGAAAAGAAGTGACATTCGGTATCTGTAATTTTTTTGTTGTTTATAAATTATTAAGAAAGTCATTTTGTCTATGCATTTTTTTTTTAGAATACTTTTAACTTCAGATATAACATTGCATGGGGTGACCTTTTTCACATAAAAGTGTGTTTCGTTTTTTAATACAGTAACCTTATAATTAAGGGACATTGAAGATGATGAATTAAATGTTCATGCATTAATAATTTTTATTTTTGTGACAGCTGCCTGTGTATATTTATATACTAGAATCTAGTAAACTTTCTAATATTCTTTCAATTGTATACTGAAAGAACAAACAAAACTACATTAATACAATTTAGATATAACGCAGTTCTGGAGTCAGTGGCAACTAATATGTGTTTTACTTTTAATGTATCTATTATATCAAAATACTGTTACAACCTGGAGAAACTAGAGAAAGCAAAAAATGTGTTGAGAGTTCAGGAAACTTTTCTTGAACTAGTGATCTTTGAAAGTCATGTGCAGATTGTTCTAATAAAAAAAAGTCAAAGGTGCTGTTCAAGAAAGCTTACAAAGTTGCTGTCTTGGGTTTAAAACATTTTAAAATGTAGCAGTTTAAAGAAAGCTGGATAATTTTAACGATCAATGCTATACAGAAAAATACTCTTAAGAGGAGGTTCAAAAACAAAGTTGCTTTTAATCCAAATTGTCTATTTAATATAGTAACGAAATCACTTTTTAAATACACTTTATTTAAAAATTCCCAAACTATTTCCTTTATTTTTTTTCTATCCTTCCTTTCAATTTTTTTTCTTCCATTCTGATCACATTTCATTTTGAGAAACTACAATGTATGTTGGATACTCAAACAGGATGCCATCGATGTGCCAAAACACTAATCACTGCTTCAGGTCATTTCCCCACCTTGAACCAAACCATTATTAGTAGCGTCTGTTTCAAGAGCTGTGCTCGTCCCTGCTCAATTGAGCATGTGTTAGTTGCCAGTTCCACTGAAAGATCAGTATGGTCTCCCTGCTCACATTCGCAGTGCTGCATTCCTTTGACTGCACAGTGACAGTGCGCTGCTCCATAGCCGACTCTAAAAAGAAGTTGTGAGCTAGCAAGAGAGTGCATATAAATTCAAATCTAGACTAAGTTGTATCCTAAAAGAGGTTGTCCACTACTTTATCATTGGTGACCTATCCTTAGCATAACTTATCAATATCTAATCGGTTGGGTCCGATATCCGGCACACCCACTGATAAGCTGATATATCACATATTAATAGTATATGTTTTATGTTTTCTTGAAAACAAGAAATTATACATTTAAAAAAAAAGAAGTAAAAAAATCCAGCACGGCTTGATACTTTCCTATAAAGATATTTTGCCTATGGATAGGTCATCAATAGGGATGAGCGAACATGTGGAAGTTCAAGTTCTAGTACCTGACCCAAACTTTATTTGAAAGTACCCAAACTAGAACCATAACCCAAACTTCTTTCAAAAGAATATGAACCTGGACTTTTGAGCTGGAAATTTTGCTTTCTCTCTCTGCAATGGATTTCCCACAGAACTCCAAACTTTGCAACAGACTACAGGGATAAGTTCATGTTCAGCATATAGCATCGGGCACTAACTGTCTAGTGCAAACCCCAAATTTTTAGATTCGGGTTCCTTCATCTCTATTCTCTAGTCCTTAATGATAAACTAGTGGACATATTCATGTGCTTCAGTAATGATGCTTTTTTCTAGTGCTTTCTCAGCATTATTTAGTTAACTTTTTCAACCATATTGGGTATCATCTTATTGGTATTGTTTTGATGTTTTATTTAAGTCTATTAAGCAAAATAAACGCTAGCACTTTGCAAGAGAGAATGCTTACAAAATACTCTTCTACCCTTTCTGTTAACCTCTATTGTATAGTACATAGCAGCAAAGGCCTGAAGAATGGACATGTTACTTTGCTTAAACCCTTGATGCCTTTAAAATCCCAAAGCGTTAAAAAAGAGGATTAAAATCCTGATTAAATGACCAGCAAATCAATTTCATTGAAGCAAATAGATGATTCTTTGATCATTTTGTAGAACTTTTTCCTGCATTTTTAAGAGCAAAGCCATGCAAAAAATTAAATAAAAATTGTCAGTGAGGAAATACCCTTTATGCAGATATAAAGTGATATATATATATATATATATATATGCAGAGAGGATGTCACGACACAGCTTTCGAGTGACCCGGGACCAGGGGCTCCTTCCCTGTCCCTAACACTAGGGGGCACCCTAGCTCACCCTACTCCCCGGGATACTTCTGAAGGTGAAGATACCGGGGCATCCACCCTTGTCTTATCTCCTTAGTTAGCCCTCCATCTGTTCTCTTCCCCCACCTAGGAAAGAGGGGCGCCACTGTGCATCGTAGTACACCAACCCGACAAACAAGGCACAAACAAGGGTTAACAGAAAACTCCAGGCATACCAAATATTCACTCACAAAGAGCAGAGGAATGCACTGGGGCGTCGAGGTAGAGAAATAAACCAAAATAGAGAAGGATAGGGAATTACCGCACATACAAACCAAGCAACAGTCACTGATAACTCCTCCCACTTTCCTTTTCATATGAACTCTTCTCCCTCCATTAGCCATGCAGCAAAAGCTTGCTCTGACAAGGATTTCTATCAGAGCCCAGATTATAAAGGGGAAAGGAGTGGCTAACTAAGCTCAGCTGTGAGCACAGGGATTTCCAAAATGGCAGATTAGCCTCTGTTCTGCCAGAAGAAATAAAGACCATTAAAAAGAAGGAGAAGTGCTTCTTTTCAGTACCGAAGTAAGAGCAATCAGAGGCTGCAGTCTTCTGACTCCACACTGTTGTGGAAACCCCATAACAGAGGACATGTATGCTTTACTCTTTGTCAATTGCATAACACAATGGAGGGTATTAATCTTTCCTGTGCCTTTCACAATTTTCCATGCGTATTTTTTTGTGCAAAAATGTGTGACCTTTTGCAATTTTATTCTTCTTTTGATACTCTTAGAAAGTGTAATTTAGTTGTGGTTTGCTATGCAAATTATGTAGGTCAGAGTTAAAGGGAATATTTTGGAGTTTGTAAGAAAAAAAACTGCCTAAACACTAACAGGCAGGTAGTTACTATGTACTGGTTTGTTGTGCCAGGTTCTACTCTTCGCTGGCACAGAGATGTCACAGACCAATACCGCTGGTGACTCAGCTGCCTCTGCTGACTTCATGTTGACAGAGCAGAGTCTTCTTTTTCCACTGTATTTTGTTGACAGGGTGAGACTGGCAACGTCATTATGATTGTTAGAGGCATCCCCACTTCCTAACTGGGGAAGCTGGCTTTCAATCAGCATGTCAGCAGTAGCACCCCATCAACAGAGCAGGGCAGAAAAAGAGCCACCGCTTGGTCAACATGATGTCGGCAGAGGAAGCTGAGTCACTGGCAGGAGCAACTACGCAGGACACAACAAACAGTAGGTAGCAATTACATGCCTGTTACTGCTTAGGCACATATTTTTTTATAAAGTCCTGAAAATCGTGACTGTGCAGATCTGATTGTGAAAGTCATCTCTAGGAGAAAAAGTAATTTCCAAAGATGCACCAAAATAAAATAAAAAAAATCTTGCAATGATTTGATGTTTATTGCAAAGACAGGAACAGAGCCACAAGCAAAACTGACTTACAAAAGTCCAAATTTTGCCCCTAATGACCTATATTTTTTTAACATCAGGAAACATTCTGCGTTATAACTATAAAACAATATGAACACCTGTAAATGGCAAGCATTACATTTCCCTAATGTATGAGAAAAGCTCTTTATATTACAAAGCATGTACAGTAGCATGTAAAAGTTTGGGCACCCCTTGTCAAAATCAATGTTATTTTAAATATTGGACTGATCTCTAAAGCATCTAAATTTAAAGACAACACATATTCTTTGAATTTTAGACATATATGCAGTGGGTGAAATAAGTATTTGATCCCTTGTTGATTTTGTAAGTTTGCCCACTGACAAAAACAAGAATAGTCTATAATTTTAAGAGTAGGTTAATTTCAACATTGAGAGACAGAATTTCAAAACTATAATCCAGAAAATCACATTGTATAAATTATTTACATTTATTTACATTTTACAGTGAGAAATAAGTATTTGATCGCTTCTGGCAAACAAGACTTAATACTTGGTGGCAAACCCTTGTTGGCAAGCAGAGCAGTCAGATGTTTTTTGTAGTTGATGATGAGGTTTCCGCACATGTCAGGAGGAATTTTGGTCCACTCCTCTTTGCAGATCATCTCTAAATCATTATGATTTTGAGGCTGACACTTGGCAACTCGGAGCTTCAACTCCCTCCATAGGTTTTCTATGGGATTAAGATCTGGAGACTGGCTAGACCACTCCATGGCCTTAATGTGCTTCTTTTTGAGCCACTCATTTTGTTGCCTTGACTGTATGTTTTGGGTCATTGTCTTGCTGGAAGACCCAGCCTCAACCCATTTTTAATGTTCTGGCAGAGGGATGTAGGTTGTCACTTAGAATTTTAGGGTACATGGCTCCAACCATTCTACCAATGATGCGGTGAAGTAGTCCTGTGGCCTTAGCAGGGAAAGGCCACCAAAACATAATGTTTCCACCTCCATGCTTGACAGTGGGGACGGTGTTCTTTGGGTCATAGGCAGCATTTCTCCACACAAGACGAATTTAGTTCATGTCAAAGACCTCAATTTTTGTCTCATCTGACCATAGCACCTTCTCCTAATCACTCACAGAATCATCCAGGTGTCCAATGGCATACTTCAGACAGGTCTGCACATGTGCCTTCTTGAGCAGGGGGACATTGCGGGCACTGCAGGATTTTAAACCTGTACAGCGTAATGTGCTACCAATGGTTTTCTTGGTGACTGTGGTCCCAGCTGCCTTGAGATCATTAGCAAGTTCCCCCTGTGTAGTTTTAGGCTGGTCTCTCACCTTCCTCATGATCAAGGATACCCCACGAGGTGAGATTTTGCATGGGGCACCAGATCGATGTTGATTGAAATTCATTTTGTATTTCTTCCATTTTCTTTTTATTGCACCAAGAGTTGTCTCCTTCTCACCCAGTGTCTTACTTATGATTTTGTAGCCCATTCCAGCATTGTGCAGGTCTATGATCTTGACCCTGACATCCTCATAAAGCTCTGTGGTCTTGCCCATGTTGTAGAGGTTAGAGTCTGCCTAATTAATTGATTATGTGGACAATAGTCTTTTATAAAGGTGACTATGTAAGATAGCTGTGTTTAATGCAGGTAATGAGTTGGTTAGGAGCGTCTAACTGGTCTATAGGAGCCACAATTCTTAATGGTTGGTAAGGGATCAAATACTTATTTCTCACTGCAAAATCTAAATAAATGTATATAATTTATACAATGTGATTTTCTGGATTTTGATTTTAATATTCTATATCTCACTGTTAAAATTAACCTACCCTTAAAATTATAGACTGTCCATGTCTTTGTTAGTGAGCAAACTTACAAAAAAATCAGCAAGGGATCAAATACTTGTTTCACCCAATGTATGTATATATACTGTGTGTATATGTATTTCATTTATTACATTTTAAATATGACAAAAGAAAAATGGGCAGAAGCAGAAGTTTGGGTACCCTGCATGTTCTGTACTCAGTAGCAACCATTTTAAACGTATTGCAGCTTCTGAATGCTTTTTGTAGCTTGCCAAGAGTCTTTCAATTCTTGTTTGAGGGATTTTCAGCCATTCTTCCATGGAAAATTCTTCTATTTCTGTGAGATTTTTGGGTCGTTTTGCATGCACTGCTATTTTGAGGTCTAGCCACAGATTTTCAATGATATTCGGATGAGGGGACTGTGATGTCCATTGTAAAACCTTTAGTCTGTGCCTTTTCAGGTTGTCTATTATGTATTTTGACATGTGTTTAGGATAATTATCCATTTGCAGAAGACATCCTCTTTTCAACTTTAGCTTTTTTACATGTGTTATGTTAGCATCAAGAATTTGTTTCATTGAATCCATTCTTTCCACTGCTCATGAAAAGTTCCCTGTGCCATTGGCAGCAATACAACCCCAAAGTATGATTGATCCAACCTCTTACTTAATGGTTGACAACATTTTCTTTTCCTGAAATTCTGTATCCTTTTTTCTCCACACATACCTTTGATCATTGTGACCAAATAGATCTATTGTAACCTCATCAGTCCACAGGGCTTGTTTCCAAAATGCATCAGGCTTATTTAGATATTACTCATGCTGAATTTTATGGTGAGGACACATGAGAATTTTTTTTCTGTTGACTCTGCCATGAAGGCCATATTTGTGCATGTATCTCTGAACACTAGAGCAATGTACCACAACTCCTGAGTCTGCTAAATCTTTCTTAAGATCTTTTGCAGTCATGCTGGGGTTCTTATTTGCCTCTCTAGCAATCATGCCAGAAGCTAGGTCTTCAGACCTTATCTTGATCCCCACTGTTCCTGTTAGCTACAATTTCTTAATTACATTTCGAACTAAAGGTACCGTCACACATAACGATATCGTTAACGATATCGTTGCTTTTTGTGATGTAGCAACGATATCGTTAAGGAAATCGTTATGTGTGACAGCGACCAACTATCAGGCCCCTGCTGGGAGATCGTTGGTCGCTGAGGAAAGTCCAGAACTTTATTTCGTCGCTGGACTTCCCGCTGACATCGCTGGATCGGCGTGTGTGATGCCGATCCAGCGATGTCTTCACTGGTAACCAGGGTACACATCGGGTTACTAAGCACAGTGCCGCGCTTAGTAACCCGATGTTTACCCTTGTTACCAGCGTAAACGTTAAAAAAACAAACACTACATACTTACCTTCAGCTGTCTGTCCCCGGCGCTCTGCTTCTCTGCACTCCTCCTGCATCCTGTGTCAGCGCCGGCCAGCTGGAAAGCAGAGCGGTGACGTCACCGCTCTGCTTTTCGGCTGACCGGCGCTGACAGTGCAGAGGAAAACAGAGCACCGGAGGACAGACAGCTGAAGGTAAGTATGTAGTGTTTGTTTTTTTAACGTTTACGCTGGTAAACAGGGTAAACATCGGGTTACTAAGCGCAGCCATGCGCTTAGTAACCCGATGTTTACCCTGGTTACTGGGGACCTCGGGATCGTTGGTCGCTAGAGAGCTGTCTGTGTGACAGCTCTCCAGCGACCAAACAGCGACGCTGCAGCGATCGACATCGTTGTCGGTATCGCTGCAGCGTCGCTTAGTGTGACGGTACCCTAAGGAAAGGGCAATACTTTGCTATCTACTTATAGCTTTCTCCGGCTTTGTGTGCCTCAACCATTTTCATTTTATGAGTTATAGGCAGCTGTATAGAAGAACCCATGACTGCTATTTTTTGGCACAAGGTTAGATGAGGCTAGGTTTTTATAAAGCTGAGAAAGTTGTATCACCTGGCATTTTGTAATAATGATAGTGAACAAGCCATAACCCTAGCAGGCTAACTAAGGTTTCAAACCTTGGTCAAAATGATCTGAGCACACTAATCTCCCAAGTGTGCCCAAGCTTTTGCATCGGCCTCCCCCCTCCCCCCTTTGGGAGGCGGTCCCTATGTGAGTTGGCTTGATTTGTTCATCTTTGATATGGATAGGTTGGTGAAAGGATTAATGCTGACCACTCCATGTGATGGTTTATTAACAGACCTTATCTTGATCCCCACTGCTCCTGTTAACTGCTATTTCTTAATTGCATTTTGAACCTGGGAAAGGGCAACTTGAAAACACTTTGCTATCATCTTCTAGCCTTCTCTTGTTTTGTTGGCCTCCACCATTTTTATTTTCAGAGTGCTAGGTAGCTCCTTAGAAGAACCCATGGCTGCTGTTTTTTGGCACAAGGTTAGAGGAGGCTGAGTTCATATAAAGCTGAGAAACTTGCATCTACTGGCCTTTCCTAACAATGGTAGTGAACAAGCCATAACGCTAATAGGCAAATTACAGTCTCAAACCTTGGTCAAAGTTATCAGAACACACAAATCTCCAAGGGTGCCCATTGACCTTTTTGTAATTTTTACAATGATAAAAATATCATTTTTTGCCTAACACACAACGGAAATGTGTCATCTTAAACTTTAGGCCTTTTAGAGATCATTTCATCTTCAACTTGTTTAACAGTAAGTTTGATCAGGAGTGTCTAAACTTTTACATTCCTCTGTATATAGTATAGTTTTGACTGACAGATGGTTAATGCTCAACTCAATGTCAGATAAAACGTTGCCTTTTTTATTAACTTTTTGATATTCACAAAATACCGAAAAATGTATGATGCAAAAACTATATTTATTGTTAAGTGCTATGAAATTGTCTTAGTAGCATTAAGGCAGTAGTATATTGAGTCTTTTATCCTTATATTTTTTTGATAATCCAATACTCCTTTTCTGCTTTGCTCTTTTTGATATGATACTGCTTTTTGAGTCATCATGTGCTGTAACACTGCTCATAATTCTACATGAATAGCTTCTGACTGTTTCTTCGTGTTCTTTTTTTCAGCTGAATGTATGCCAGCCCTGTCAGAAAACAGCTAAGGTCAGGACACAGCATATACCAGGGCAGCTTGGCTTTTATTGTGTATGATTTAAACACCATGCTCTCAAACAAAGATTATTTATCGAGATTTAATATGAATGTTTGGCTCCCAGCTGCAAGCAAGCGAGCAAAGTGACAAAGTCAAAGCTTATTAAAAAAAGGGAAGATTCTCTAAGTTTCATTTGCAAACATCTTTCATATAAAGTTAACAAATTAAGCTTCAGATGTTATCATTTAGGTGGAGACATACTTTAAGACCAAATTATGTAAATATCTCTTCTAATTAGAAGTTTAGGTAATTTTAGACAAACCCATTGTGTACAGGTGAATGAAATGAAACATCTGGCCAGAAATTTCTGCATCCAAATTTTAACGTTGCATTGAGATGCATTGTTTTTCTAATGGTTTAGAAATTCAAAGCAAAAAATTAACCATTTTTCAAAATTGCAGCATTACATCATTTTTACCATGATCTGATTTTTTGGCAAAACCACATAATTTTGTATGTGATTTTGGAAAACCATGCAAAAAATACATTGTCATCGCAAAGTGAGAACGCATTGTAAAAGTGAAATTATCCTAATGTCTTCAGCCCTTACTACTGGGTTCTTTGCTTCTAAAATAGCTAAAAGCAGCCTCATTGTAATAACTGTTCATCAAAATCTTTGTGCTTTGTGTTTTTATTTTAAAGTAACCATGTTCAAATCTATAGTATTATATGTAGTAGCAGGTGTGAGTAGAATGGTGTATAGAACATTTCTATTCTACATGTCTCTGAAATAGAAGAAACGTGTTCTCTGCAGTGATGAGAATTACAGCTTCACCGCCAATCTGACAGATGTCAGGTGAACAGTACGGGATCAAATGTGAATCCTGTAATGTATAGTGTAGGTGGAATAATGATTTGGAGATTTATGTGTGTTCTTGATCAGTCCTGTAGTTTCAGTGAAATATAATCTTCATGCAACATTTTAAAATGTCTTTCTAGAAAATTGTTATGTTATCGACTTTTTGACATTTTGGGAAGGTAATGTCCTCATTAAGCAATATCTCCCTAAAAATCAAAATGATGGAAAGGGGTTTACTTTAATTTAAATTATAGGCTTTGTATTGATTTTAATGAACGTGTTTAGAGAATGATCTTGTGGCACACAGATATATTTTTTTTCCACAAAACACTTCACATGGAGTGTGAGGAGCATGTGATAAGACCCGTCCATAATCCCTCCTCCAGTTATAACATGATTTTTCCAAGTGGTGTTTTATCAATTTTAGAAAGCTGACCTTCTAAAGTTCCTCCATCAGTGACAGTTTTAAGGACAATAGCGTTTAGTAGTCTGCGAAGAAGGCTTTACTAAGAAATGTAGGAGAAATTGTAATACTTAAATATTAGTGTTTGCTAGAAAAATCATGTACCCAACACATTTGTTGAATTAACATTGCAGTAGCCAATCACTTTAAATACCACCATCATATGTAGCATGCATAAGAAAAAGAGAGCTTGAAATATCCTATTATTTGTTATGGACAATTCTTGATAATAATCCAAACACTTTACATCATGAAAAAATGCAAAATATCTTTATTTAATCAAAAAAAGTTTGACATACAAGCAATTAGGGCACATAAAGACCATACCATAGTACATAGTTATACAGGCGGGCAGCAATGTAGCTATGGTGAATGGAAAAGACCTCTGCTCGTTTTCGGCGTGTGCATGGAGGCGGTACTTCCACTGCCAGTACATCACATCAGGCATCACAGGAGCGGTGCATGTAGGGAAAAAATATATCCCATCTGACGTCAGTGGAACGCACCGCCAAACAGTCCAATAGAGATGCCTTCTGACACGCAGGCAGACAGGAAGCACTGCCTACCTGCATCACACACGCTAATAGGAGGGGATCCATTCACAGGCTTGTGCATAGAGGACGTGGCCATATTTGTTTTGGGCAACAGTCATTTAACCCAGTATGTGACCGGTGGTGTGTTTACCTGAGTATGCATATATTTTCTACATGCACTATGCACTTTAATGTTTGACTGCTCTTCGGTCTCCGCCGTATGGACGCATTTGATGTCTTCCCATGTTGCATAGCTACATTGCTGCTCGCCCGTTGTACCATGTACTATGGTATTTGTCTTTATGTGCACTAATTGCTTGTATGTCAAACTCTTTTGATTAAATAAAGATATTTTGCATTTTTTCATGATTTAAAGAGTTTGGATTATTATCAAAAATTGTCCATAACGAAAAATAGTTTATTTAAAGCTCTCTTTTTCTTATGCATGCTCCATAGTCTTTCTGAGAGTATTCGTTAAATGGGATCATGTATCTTGGTTATTTACATCGGTTCTGGTATGTTTTCTTGTCATACTAATATTACTATTTCTTGCATTAAAATTTTAAGGATATAGAATCATTTAAAAAACTGTTAGAGATGATTTTTATCTAATTCTTGGACTTTCCCATGAGTTTTCTTTGTAAAGCCAAAGTCCATGCGGTAAAGGTCAAACATTGCTACAGCTTATCAGAAACAAATGCTCATGAAGACACAGATATTCACAGAAAACAAATCTATTCTGATATGTTCTGAAAAAAGCAGATATTAACCATTTCTTAAACAATTTTTCTCTTTTTATCATCTTGTCTATCTCTCTCTAAATTCTTTCCCTGCCTGCCTTTGATAGGTCTGCAAGATAACCTTACTTCAAAATGCAAGGTTAAACTTATGTATATTATGGGATACCATCCATTCATACTATTCTTGTAGGTCAGATGTTCTATCCCTTTTAAAATATCCTACCACTATGCTATTTTAAGAGAGGTAATATGGATAGAAGTGTATATATACAGTTGGGAAAATAAGTATGTGATACACTGCCGATTTTGAAAGTTTTACCACCTACAAAGAATGGAGAGGTCTGTCATTTTATCATAGGTACACTTCCACTGTGAGAGACAGAATCTAAAAAGAAAAAAACTGAAAATTGCAATGTATCATTGTTAATTAATTTGCATTTTATTGCATGACATAAGTTTTTGATATAGAAAAACACAACTAAATGGTTTGTACAGAAACCTTTGTTTACTTTTCTATATATATATACACAGGGGGTCAAAATTGTTGGTACCCCTTGTTTAGTGACAGAAAAACCCACAGTGGTCATAGAAATAACTTGAATCTGACAAAAGCATTAATAAATAAAAAATCTATTAAAATTAACAAATGAAAGTCAAACATTGCTTTTCAATCACGCTTTCACAGAATAAAAAATAAAATAAAACTCATGAAATAGGCCAGAACAGAAATGATTTTGTTGCACAACCTTTTAAGTTTTAAGGCAATCACTGCAATCAAACAATTCCTGTAACTGCCAATGACACTTCTTCACCTCTCGACAGGTAATTTGGCCCACTCCCTTGGAGCAAATTTTTCCAGTTGTCTCATGTTTGAAGGTTGCCTTTTCCAGATGGCATGTTTCAGCTCTTTTCAAAGATGTTCAATAGGATTTAGGTCAGGACTCATAACTGGCCACATCAGAATAGTCCAATGTTTTCCTCTTAGCCATTCTTGGGTGTTTTTAGCTGTGTATTTTGGGTCATTATCCTGTTGCAAGACCCATAACCTGCAACTGAGACCAAGCTTTCTGACACTAGGCAGTAGATTTCTCTCTAGAATCCCTTGATTGTCTTGAGATATCATTGAACCTTGCACAGATTCTAGACACCCTGTGCCAGATGCAGCAAAGCAGCCCCAGAACATAACAGAGCCTCCTCCATGTTTCACAGTAGGGACATTGTTCTTTTCTTGATATGCTTCATTTTTCCATCTGTGAACATAGAGCTGACGTGCCTTGCCAAAAAATTCCATTTTTGTCTCCTCTGCTTTCCCAGAAGATTTGTGGCTTGTTAATATGTAGTTTGGCAAATTCCAGTCTGGCTTGTTTATTATTTTTTTTCAACAATGGCGTCCTCCTTTGTCGTCTCCCATGAAGTCCACTTTGGCTCATATAATGATGGATGGTGCAATCTGACACTGATGTTCCCTGAGCTTGAAGTTCACCTCTCATCTGAGTATCTCTCAATGTTCCGAACATTACTCCCAAAGGGCCAGTTAAATCCATACCTGTTTTCAGATAACATGGGGTGTGCAGCAAATGCTTGTCCTGCTGATGTTGTGTACTATGCCTAGCAACCATGTGTTGTGAAATACAGTGATATGTAACAGTTTGGGCACCCCTGGTCAAAATGACTGTTATTGAGAACAGTTAAGCAAGTTGAAGATTAAATTATCTCTAAAAGGCCTAAAGTTAAAGATGACATATTTCCTTTGTATTTTAGGTAATATACAGTATATTTTTTTTCATTTTTCACATTTTAAAAATAACAAACAGGAAAATAGGCAGATGCAAAAGCTTGGGTACAATAGGAGATTTGTGTGCTCAGATAATTTTAACCAAAAAAAAAACTTCATAAAGATTTGAGGTGGATTAATCATGCATTGGTATTGTATGCAGCCAATGGCATGGGGGACATTTTATGGGTAGAGGGAAGAATGGATTCAATTAATTTCAACAAATTGTTGATGCAAATATTACACCATCTGTAAAAAAGCTGAAGTTGGAAAGAGGATGGCTTCTACAAATGGATAATGATCCTAAACACAAGTCAAAATCAACAATAGACTAACACAAAAGGCGCAAGCTGAAGGTTTTACAATGGCACTTATAGTCACAGATCTGAACATTTTTTAACATCTGTGGATAGACCTCAATATATTAGTGCATGCAAAATGATCTAGGACTCTCACAGAACTGGAAGAATTTTCCCAAGGAAGAATGGATGAAATTCCCGCAAACGAGAATTGACACTCTTGGCCAGCTACAAAAAGTGTTCTGCAAGGGGGTTTTACAAGGTATTAAGTATCAAACCCAAACACCAGTATTATGGTGCATCCATAGTACTGGTGTTTGGGTTTATTTCTGGTCATGAGTGGTTTCCACTTTTTTTCCTTCTTGTTTTAACACCTAGGGCAATCACTACTATTAATATATATTAATCTTATTTCTTTTTAAATCTTTTATAGTTTTATATTGTTCCTAGGTGATTCAACTGTATCTAAGGTATTAAAGGGAGGGTGCCGTGATTTTAGTTTTTGTATTAATAATTATTGATTATATAATCAATTATTTTTAATACAAAAGTAAATGTAGTACTTTAATACTTTTTTATTTATTCATTTTTACTTTTGTCACTGGAGGCCGCCATTTTCATTAGTGTGGGTGTAAGTGTCTGGGCACGACACTTGCACACCTCACTTACGGCAGCCATGGGCATAGGAGCCAACAGTCGGGCTCCGACCGCTCCTCCTGCCTCTCAGCTGTGACTTGGGCACGCCCACTGGGCTGCTACGTCACAGCAGTGAGAGGAGATCGCGGCCATTTTGTTTTTTTCCTCTATCATCGCACACACAGCTCAGTGTGTGCGATCATAGCAGGAGCTGCCAGGGAGAAGCTGCTGCTGGGAAGAGAGGTTCGGGGTGAGTATCTGCAGCCAGGAGCTGTGATTGCAGCCTGTACTTAGTATTACAGCACAGGCTGCAATCACTGGTCCCAGCCGACCTGTTCTGAGCAGGGAGATCGTCACACTGCTCTGCCCTGAACATGACTCAGCACTTCCTGGAAGAGGACTGAAGGTAAGTACAGGGTTTTTATTTTCTTATGCATCTGCTACCTGCCCCTATATACCACTGCTACTAGCCCCTATATACCACTGCTACCTGCCCCTATATACCACTGCTACTAGCCCCTATATACCACTGCTACTAGCCCCTATATACCACTGCTACCAGCCCTTATATACCACTGCTACCTGCTCCTATATACCACTGCTGCCTGCCCCTATATACCACTGCTGCCTGCCCCCATATACCACTGCTACCAGCCCCTATATACCACTGCTACTAGCCCCTATATACCACTGCTACCTGCCCCTATATACCACTGCTACTAGCCCCTATATACCACTGCTACTAGCCCCTATATACCACTGCTACCAGCCCTTATATACCACTGCTACCTGCTCCTATATACCACTGCTGCCTGCCCCTATATACCACTGCTGCCTGCCCCCATATACCACTGCTACCTGCTCCTATATACCACTGCTACCTGCTCCTATATACCACTGCTACCTGCTCCTATATACCACTGCTACCTGTCCCTATATACCACTGCTACTAGCCCCTATATACCACTACTACCTGCCCCTATATACCACTGCTACTAGCCCCTATATACCACTGCTACTAGCCCCTATATACCACTGCTACCAGCCCTTATATACCACTGCTACCTGCTCCTATATACCACTGCTACCTGCTCCTATATACCACTGCTACCTGCTCCTATATACCACTGCTACCTGCTCCCATATACCACTGCTACCAGCCCTTATATACCACTGCTACCTGCTCCTATATACCACTGCTACCTGTCCCTATATACCACTGCTACCTGCTCCTATATATACCACCTACCACTGCTACCTGCTCCTATATACCACTGCTACCTGCTCCTATATACCACTGCTACCTGCTCCTATATACCAGTGCTACCTGCTCCTATATACCAGTGCTACCTGCTCCTATATACCACTGCTACCTGCTCCTATATACCACTGCTACCAGCCCTTATATACCACTGCTACCTGTCCCTATATACCACTGCTACCAGCCCTTATATACCACTGCTACCTGTCCCTATATACCACTGCTACCTGCCCCTATATACCACTGCTACCTGCCCCTATATACCACCGCTACCTGCCCCTATATACCACCGCTACCTGCCCCTATATACCACCGCTACCTGCCCCTATATACCACCGCTTCCTGCCTCTGTATACCACCACTACCTGCCTCTGCATACCACCGCTACCTGCCTCTGTATAGCACCGCTACCTGCCTCTGTATAGCACCACTACCTGCCTCTGTCTACCACCACTACCTGCCTCTGTATACCATCTACCACTGCTGCCTGTCTCTATATATCATCTACCACTGCTGCCTGCCTCTATATACCATCTACCACTGCTGCCTGCCTCTATATACGATCTACCACTGCTGCCTGCCTCTATATACCATCTACCACTGCTGCCTGCCTCTATATACCATCTACCACTGCTGCCTGCCTCTATATACCATCTACCACTGCTGCCTGCCTCTATATACCATCTACCACTGCTGCCTGCCTCTATATACCATCTACCACTGCTACCTCTGTCCTGTGTAGCTAATCTAGTCTTGTGTAGCTAATCCTGTCCTGTGTACAGTATCACACAAGATAGGATTAGATACACGGCGCAGCACAGTATCACACAGGACAGGATTAGATACACGGCTCAGCAGTCAGTATCTAATCCTCTCCTATGCACTCCTCTCCCCCCTGCGTGTCTTTCCCCATTGTGGTTTATTATTTTTGTTGTGGGAGATGAGGGAGTCGAGGATTATGCGTTCGGTATGGTATAAAAAAGATTAATAAAGGACTTTATTCTGGCCGATTCTTTATTTACAATACATGTGAGATCTATGTGGCGGCATTATGGGTGATCTATATGGCGGTATTATGTGAGAAGCATATGGTGGTATGTGAGAACACTGGCGGTATTATGTGAGATCTATGTGGCAGCATTATGGGTGATCTACATGGCGGTATTATGTGTGATCTATATGGCGGTATGTGAGAACACTGGCGGTATTATGTGTGATCTATATGGCGGTATTATGTGAGAACACTGGCGGTATTATGTGTGATCTATATGGCGGTATGTGAGAACACTGGCGGTATTATGTGTGATCTATATGGCGGTATGTGAGAACACTGGCGGTATTATGTGTGATCTATATGGCTGTATGTGAGAACACTGGCGGTATTATGTGTGATCTATATGGTGGTATTATGTGAGAACTGTATGACAGTATTGTGTGATCTATTTGATAGTATTGTGTGTAATCTATATGGCGGTATTATGCGAGAACACTATGGCAGTATTATCTTCAGAAAGCGGACCCATTCTATGGTGGTTCTGGCTGAGCACCTGCACGCGGGTCTGGGGTAATAGAGGGTAAAGCATGACCTCCAGTTAGGTGCAGTCAGGGCTGGTGAGGCGGCTGAAGAGAGGGGTCTCATTTTTATCGTTACTATATGGCTACATTTCCTTCCCAGCGTCACCCCGGACTGCGCCTGTCGCCTCGCTTTCACACATTGCCAGGACAGGATGGAGAAGACAGGATCTGAGGAGGGGAATGGGGTCTGCATGCAAAGTCTGGATCAGACCAGGCCATCAATCCGCAGAAATGTTTCCTGGATTTCTGTGGAGCAGACGGTCCATCCATGTGTATAAAAGACAGCGCTCTATGTACAATCCCTGGCTGCTCCACGCACCAAACAGGGGGGCCCCCCATAGACCTGCACACTGCTCTCCTGAAATACTCTGTGCTGCTGTCACCCTGCTTCCTCCACCACATATCTCCCAGAATCCTTGCTGCCTGCCATCCTTGGTGACTGTCTACTTGTCAGTATAAGGCTGCCTTCACACGATCATTATTTGGTCAGTATTTTACCTCAGTATTTGTAGCCAAAACCAGGAGTGGGTGATAAATGCAGAAGTGGTGCATATGTTTCTATTATACTTTTCCTCTATTTGTTCCACTCCTGGTTTTGGCTTACAAATACTGAGGTAAAATACTGACCAAATACTGATAGTGTGACGGCAGCCATACTCTGCAGTCACCAACAAAATGGCTGCTCACTGGGTTCCTGACTATCATCCTCTCTAATCCCTTAGCAAACACCCATAAGGAGAGGAGAGGAGACATCACACACGTCAGCAGACTCCGCCCATAATTACTGCAGTGCTGTAATGTGGGCTAGTTGTACACTAGGTTTTTCTGAAATTTCAGCAGCTGCTCCCCCTAGTGTTGAAAAGTGGAAATTCCAAAACTTTTCAAATAATTTTTCATATTTTACTAAATTATAAACAAATGATAATATTTTTTAAGAAAATGTAATCATTAATTCTTTACATTTTTACAATTTCTGAAAAAAAATTTTTTTTGATGGCACCTTCCCTTTAAGTATGCAGGGTGACCAAACTTTTGCATCAGCACAGTTTCCTTATTGTAATTTTTGAAATGTAAAAAATAAAAATATATGTTTCTTTGTTTCTGCTTAAAATACAAAGAAATGTGCCATCTTTAACTTTAGACCTTTTAGAGATCATTTAATCTTAAACTTGCTTAATTTTTCAAAATAACAGTAAATTTGATGGTTTTGGCAGAATCATTTACCAGCTTTATTCTCATTTGTACAAGGAAAGACTAGAACTAGCAATGGGATGAAACTGAATGGGAGGATACACAGATTAGATATTAGAAAAAAAAACTTTTTGACAGTGAGGGTGATCAACCAGTGGAACAAGCTGCCACAAGAGGTGGTGAGTTTTCCTTCAATGGAAGTCTTCAAACAGGCTTGACAGAGATCTGTCTGGGATGATTTAGTGAACCCTGCATTGAGCAGGAGGTTTGTCCAGATGACCCAGGGGGTCCCGTCCAGCTCTACTATTCTATGATTCTATGTTGCTCGTTCAAGTCTGGTAAAAGTACAGGTACCCTTCACACCTTTAGTTGTCCATCTATATAATTTATTACAGCATACCCTGTACATTCACTTTGGTAGTCGGAATTGATATTCTTTAATAAAGGCCATCAATATAGTGACTAAGAGTGTACTCTGAGTGTAGAAGTACCAAGAATCATTTAAATACGTATGGGTTGATCTATGATATTTTAAAGTCTGACACTCAGGATTAATATTGATACTTATTGACTGCTCAGTTGACCCATTTCCAAGATGGCCTACCTCTGTTTATTCATAAATGTACATTACCCCCCTTTCTGTACATGTTTCTGTGTTTCCCTCTTGGAACAGATATGCTCTGGACCACTTAGAACACTGTAAAGTTGTCTTTCCATCACTGATTGTGGATGCTTCACACTAGACCTCAAGCAGCTTGGATTGTCTCTCTCTGCATTCTTCCTACAGACTCATGAACCTTAGTTTCCAAGGTTTAATGTGACGTTTCCACAATCAGTGATGGTTTGGGGAGCCATGTCATCTGCTGGTGAAAGTCAACTATGTTTTATCAAGACCAATGTCAGCGCCGCTGTCTACCAGGAAATTTAGAGCACTTTATGCTTCCCTCTGCCAACAAGCTTTTTGGAGATGGAAGTTTGATTCTCTAGCAGGACTTGGCACTTATCCACACTGCCAAAAGTACCAATTCCTGGTTTAAAAACAACAGTACCACTGTGCTTGATAGGCCAGCAAACTTGACTGACCTTAACTCCATAGAGAATCTATGGGGTATTGTCAAGAGAAAGATGAGAGATACTGAACTCAACAATGCAGGCAAGCTGAAGGCTGCTATCAAAGCAACCTGGTCTTCCATAATACCTCTACAGTGCCACAGGCTGATCGCGTCCATGCCACGCCGCATTGATGCAGTAATTGATGGAAAAGGTGCCTTTACTGAACATACATTTCAGTAGGCCAACATTTTGGATTTTAAAATCATTTTTTCTTACTGGTGTTAAAAAGTATTCTAATTTACTGAGATAATGACTTTTGGGCTTTAATTGGCTGTAAGCCATAATCATCATTAACAGAAATAAATACTTGAAATAGATCACTCTGTTTTCAATGACTCTACATAATATATGAGTTTCCCTTTTTGTATTGAAGAACTGAAATAAATTAACTTTTTTATGATATTATAATTTTGTCAGAAGCACTTGTATGTGTGTCTTGTAGGAAGGATGGATCTGGAATGGAACTAAAAATACGATTGTGAATATGCTGCAATACCTTTTCTAAAGCTCTCACATATGCTGTATTATCTGAATGCAATGTCTGCAACTGTTGGGGAAAATATAACCCTGTTTTTGGAATACTATCAAACAAAATCTCATATTGGCTTATTATTTGGAGTAACCCTTACAGTGTACAATGCTATTAGAAGGCATTCAGTCCATGGTTAACTGTTTCTGCCTTTGCTTTTTGAATTTTCAGCTTCAATGTGCCAATTAGTCTTTCCACCTTACCACTGCTCTGTGGGAGGTACTAAGAGTAGAAAACTTGCTTTATACCAAAAGAATGCATAATTTCCTGAGAGATCTGTGAAGTTGCTGCCTCTGTTACTTTCAATTACTTCAGGAACTCCATACCTACAAACAACTTCCGCAACAGCTTCTAAGCAACCATGCCTGCATTAGCTTCTGGCCAGATTGAAAACAGGTTTATGCATACCAGCACATACTCACAGGGGCCTACCTTTGGAAGCTGCATGAAATCTACCTGAAGTCGCCGAAACGGGTACAATTCTTTTGCTGTGCACTTAGGTGGAACCTTCACCATTTTTACCACATTATGGCATGCACAGAACAAGCATCTCTGTACATATTTAGCAGCAGAATAATGGAACCCTAGGGACACCCAGCTGTCGTTTACCTGTCCCACCTTTGCATCATTTGACTGGTGAGAAGGTTCATGGGTGAGAGCACACATGATGAAATATAGTGCTCAGGGCAGGCAACCCTTTCTGTCCACCTTCCATAGTCCGTCCTGCTCTTTAGCACTTAAGTGCTTCTTTCATTTGTCTCTTTCCGGTGCAGAAGCGTGATCTTGCAGGCTCTTCAAAAATTGCATATCCATCTTCCTAGACACCTGCATGGTGTAAGTTTCCACTTTGAGGGGTAAAAAAGTAGCTGCTTTTAAAGCGATGTCAGTTTGGTTGTTGCCTTTTGCTTTCTTTGCATGTTCCTTGGTGTGGACCTGTACTTTCACTAAAACAACCTGTTTTGGGAGTTCCAGTGCTCTGAGCAGTTGAGTCACCGAGTCTGCATTTTTAATGGGTTTCCCAGTAGCACCAATAAAATGTTTGTTTTAAGCGGCAACAGGCTGTGCTGAAGCTAATCTTCATAGGTGACAAACCGAACAATGCAGAAGAGTTGTGGACAGCGCTGAAAGAGCAGTCAGATCTTTGGATTACACCGCTAAACCTACAGCCAGGCATGGTCGTGTGTGACAATGGCCGTAACCTGGTGGCGGCTCTGAGGCAAGGTGAGGCAAGGTGAGCTCACACACGTACCTTGCTTGGCCCATGTGCTTAACTTCATGGTTCAACGTTTTCTGAAAAGCTACCCAGAGTGTTATGAGCAGGTGATTCAGAACCACAATGGACCTGGTGGTTACGAGCACAGAAAATGACCTGATAGTTGCTAATCACATAGGACGAGCTCTGAGACGTGGGAACTCTGCTGACCGCAATCCCTAATCCTATCACACCACACTAGAGGTAGCTGTGGAGCGCTCCTGACCAGACCCTAGGAGCCTCGGGCACAGCCTAAGAAACTAGCTAGTCCTGAAGATAGAAAAATAAGCCTACCTTGCCTCAGAGAAATTTCCCCAAAGGAAAAGGCAGCCCCCCACATATAATGACTGTGAGCAAAGATGAAAACACAAACACAGAGATGAAATAGATTTTAGCAAAGTGAGGCCCGACTTACTAAATAGACCGAGGATAGGAAAGATAGCTTTGCGGTCAGCACAAAAACCTACAAACAACCACGCAGAGGGCGAAAAAAGACCCTCCGCACCGACTAACGGTACGGAGGTGCTTCCTCTGCGTCCCAGAGCTTCCAGCAAGCAAGACAAACCAATATAGCAAGCTGGACAGAAAAAATAGCACACAAAAGTAACACAAGCAGAACTTAGCTTATGCAGGGCAGACAGGCCACAAGAACGATCCAGGAGAGAGCAAGACCAATACTGGAACATTGACTGGAGGCCAGGAACAAAGAACTAGGTGGAGTTAAATAGAGCAGCACCTAACGACTTAACCTCGTCACCTGAGGAAGGAAACTCAGAAGCCGCAGCCCCACTCACATCTACCAGAGGAAGCTCATAGACAGAACCAGCCGAAGTACCACTCATGACCACAGGAGGGAGCTTGACCACAGAATTCACAACAGTACCCCCCCTTGAGGAGGGGTCACCGAACCCTCACCAGAGCCCCCAGGCCGACCAGGATGAGCCAAATGAAAGGCACGAACCAGATCGGCAGCATGAACATCAGAGGCAAAAACCCAGGAATTATCTTCCTGACCATAACCCTTCCACTTAACCAGGTACTGGAGTTTCCGTCTCGAAATACGAGAATCCAAAATCTTCTCCACTATATACTCCAACTCCCCCTCAACCAAAACCGGGGCAGGAGGATCAAGAGATGGAACCACAGGTGCCACGTATCTCCGCAACAATGACCTATGGAATACGTTATGGATGGAAAAAGAAGCTGGAAGGGTCAAATGAAAAGACACAGGATTAAGAACCTCAGAAATCCTATACGGACCAATGAAACGGGGCTTAAACTTAGGAGAGGAAACTTTCATAGGAATATAACGAGATGACAACCAAACCAAATCCCCAACACGAAGTCGGGGACCCACACAGCGCCTGCGGTTAGCGAAATGTTGAGCCTTCTCCTGAGACAATATCAAATTGTCCACTACATGAGTCCAAATCTGCTGCAACCCATCCACCACAGTATCCACACCAGGACAGTCAGAAGACTCAACCTGCCCTGAAGAGAAACGAGGATGGAAACCAGAATTGCAGAAAAACGGCGAAACCAAAGTAGCCGAGCTGGCCCGATTATTAAGGGTGAACTCAGCCAAAGGCAAAAAGGACACCCAATCATCCTGATCAGCAGAAACAAAACATCTCAGATATGTTTCCAAGGTCTGATTGGTTCGTTCAGTCTGGCCATTTGTCTGAAGATGGAAAGCCGAGGAAAAAGACAAATCAATGCCCATCCTAGCACAAAAGGCTTGCCAAAACCTCGAAACAAACTGGGAACCTCTGTCAGAAATGATGTTCTCCGGAATGCCATGTAAACGAACCACATGCTGGAAGAACAATGGCACCAAATCAGAGGAGGAAGGCAATTTAGACAAGGGTACCAAATGGACCATCTTAGAGAAGCGATCACAAACCACCCAAATGACCGACATTTTTTGAGAGACGGGGAGATCCGAAATAAAATCCATAGAGATATGTGTCCAGGGCCTCTTCGGGACTGGCAAGGCCAAAAGCAACCCACTGGCACGAGAACAGCAGGGCTTAGCCCGAGCACAAATCCCACAGGACTGCACAAACGAACAAACATCCCGTGACAGAGACGGCCACCAAAAGGATCTAGCCACCAAATCTCTGGTGCCAAAGATTCCAGGATGACCAGCCAACACCGAACAATGAACCTCAGAGATAACTCTACTCATCCATTTATCAGGAACAAACAGTTTCTCCGCTGGGCAACGGTCAGGTCTATTAGCCTGAAATTTTTGCAGCACCCGCCGCAAATCAGGGGAGATGGCAGACAAAATTCTTTGTCTGGTATTCTTTGAGAATACCCGCCGCCTCAGGCAAACCCGGAGAGTCGGGCACAAAACTCCTAGACAGGGCATCCGCCTTCACATTTTTAGAGCCCGGAAGGTACGAAACCACAAAATCAAAACGGGAGAAAAACAGCGACCAACGAGCCTGTCTAGGATTCAACCGTTTGGCAGACTCGAGATAAGTCAAGTTCTTGTGATCAGTCAAGACCACCACGCGATGCTTAGCTCCTTCAAGCCAATGACGCCACTCCTCGAATGCCCACTTCATGGCCAGCAACTCTCGATTGCCAACATCATAATTACGCTCAGCAGGCGAAAACTTCCTGGAAAAGAAGGCGCATGGTTTCATCACCGAGCCATCAGAACTTCTTTGCGACAGTAGTGTATAATCGGGTGGTTTCGTCAAACTCAATCTGACAGGTGCCCCGCCCCTATCAAAGTGTTTCAAAGTGTGTAACCCCTCCCCTCCCCTTGTCTGACGGCTGGTATCCAGCTGTCCCTCCTTGTTTGATTTCCCCTTTTGATATAGTTTGATATAGTTTGATATTATTCCCGTATTTGTTTCATATTAGATTTTATACGTAGTTCGAGCTTGATTCTGTAAGCTGTGTTTTATTCACAGTGACAAATTAAACAAGAAAGAAGAATGGACTATAGAAAGGCTCGCACAACAAAATATAGAAAAGTAACAAAATAATGTTTATTCAAACACCACAACAACAAACATGATAAAAACATCTAAAATACAGAACCATACAATGACACCCCTATACAGTAGAAACTGAGGTATAGGATACCTGTGGCCATAGAGTATATGGATACATGAAAATGGTTTAACAGTAGGTGTAGGATAACAAAGCTAGACACTGCTAAAGAAATAATATACAGTGACTGTATCACGTAAGGCCAGAGTCTCCTAAATAGGAGCCCTGGTCAAAAGATAGAGTACCTACTGACATCCAATACAAAAACAGCTATATAAATAACCAGCTGTATCAACCTAGGTCGAGCAGAAGCCCATACCTGGTCCGGCCATAGGATACCAACCCAGTTCCTTGCCTAAGAATCCGGCATCTGGACACATGATGGGGTGAGCAGAGAAAGCCCCACGCGTATCGCCGCCGCTGCAGCTTCGTCAGGGGAAGTGTGTGCAGTGGTGACAAGTCTACATATATATACAGACCATGATTGGCAGGTGTGTAGGCAGCTGGAAACGCCTGGGCGCCGATGGCGGGAGTGCAGAGGAAGCGCACCGGCTGTGTAAGGTGAGCGCTAAGCCGGAAGTGTAAGCGATCTCCATGGAGATGTACGGCGGCTGCGCAAAGAGACTCACAACTGAGTCGCATTGCGCAAGCGCCAAAAACAGAGCTACGGCGCGCCAGCCTGATAGTCAGGAGATGAATACAAGAGGACGAGGGAGGAAGGGGAGAGAAGGGGAGGGAAGTTGTGGAAAGGGGGATAGATGGAGCTGGCCAAATAGAAAGAAGTGTATCGCACAGCTCATAATTGTGGCAAGACCGTACCTAAAAGGATAAATGAGGGGAACAAATGCATGTCAGTGTGAACATACAAAGAAAATAAACAAATAGGCAGAACATCCCCGAATGTTCATAGAAGTGTATAGAGCAAATCGGTGTACTGATGATAAATACACCGAAAGCTTATATAAGCCACAGTACCCCCAAAGAACACAACAAAGATCATCCACAGTGCCTGGATGTCCAGCAGAGACACTAAATAAAGAGGATTGTTAGTAGTGTCCCCCAAACTTATATGTAAAACAATTCCTCTCTGCTGGGCATCCATACAACAGGATGCCATGTAGATACATATCCACCAGCGGTGGTTAACACATCCCGTCACAGGAGATATTACATCCAGGTAGCCGATAAGCATAATTGCAATCAAGTCCCGTACACAAAAAGCCAGGAGAATCCATTTCAGGCAACGTAATGTCCAAGTCCATAGAAAGAATGGGTTCCCATCATGTAGTGGAGAAGAAGAATATCCGATCCTGCGAAGTGCTCCAAGTAGTGTGCTGAAGAGCTCAAGAGTCCCTAGAGCTCAAGGAATACCGCCAGGTCATGTACAAAAGATACCGATAGAGCCTTGTGTCCGGCCCCGCCCAGGTGCCAGAATGTCCAAAGGGAGAGAAAAAATCCCCATAATGAGATGAAGGAAAGAAACATCCAGTTATCTGATAATTCTGCTTCCATCGCCACAAGTACACAAGCAATGAGGAGTCCAATAGCCAGACTACAGTGGAGTAGATGAATTAATTCCATAAACGGCTCCGAAACCCACGAAAACTATAGGAACAACATAGAAAAAATGTTAAGTCCTAATGTAAAGAAATAACGGTGGACATCACATAAGGGAAATATATGCATGGAGATAGGTCCAAACACTCTCCTCAAAATGTCAGCCTAAAAACCCCGTGAAGAGGAGCTCCTCATTCAATCCAAGAGGAGCCACTGATTGCAACTGGAAAATCCACCTAGATTCCACTTGCAACAAGATCCTACGCCTGTCCCCTCCTCTTTCATTGTAAGCAAGTTTTTGTAGGCCCGCTACCCGTAGACCATTTGAAGTACCGCCATGATGTGTCAAGAAATGCTCCGACACTGGAGTGAGGGTCTTGCCCTTTTTGGAGTCTGAAGCCGCTAGATGTATCGTAGAAATATGCTTCTGGACCTGCTTCCTCAACTCCTGTGATGTTTGTCCTACATATAGTAGTTTGCATGGACAGATAAGGGCATAAATCACATCTTTAGACTTACAATTAATGTAAGCCCTAAGCCGATGTCTACTGGAGCGGATGGGGTGAAGAAAGAAATCCCGTGTGACCTCCATGTGGGGACAGATGTTACAGTCCCCACATGGAAAAGACCCCCTGAGAATTACACCCCTGTTCAACCTAGTCGTGGGTCTATTAAAGTGACTCTTTGTGAGCAAATCTCTTAAATTGGGAGCTCGCCGGGCCACCATGAGTGGTCTCTCACTAATAATGTCTGCTGTTTGTAGGTCGACTTGAAGAATCTGCCAATGTTTGGACAGGATCCCACTAACCTGTCTCCAGCCATTATTAAAGTCCGTGATGAAGCGAGTCTGTGTCTCCTGGCGCTGTCTCCTTGAGGACAACACAGATCTCTGGTCCTGACTTCTCGCTCTCTGATAGGCCGTAGAGATAATGCGTTTCGGGTAACCCCTCTGATGGAAACAGTCCGTGAGATCAAGAGCCTGGGTCAAAAAATCACAATCACGCGTACAGTTACGCCTTACGCGCAGAAACTGTCCTGTGGGGACACCCACCTTTGTATGCCATGGATGGAAGCTTGTAAAGTCCAAAAGCGAATTAGTTGCTGTTGGCTTGCGGTATAAATCAGTTGCTAAGCTCCTCCCTTGAGGGAAAATCCTCAGGTCCAAAAAGCTAATCTCACTGGCAGAAAAAGAATAGGTGAGGTAGATGTTATATGGATTCTCAGGGGGTCTTTTCCATGTGGGGACTGTAACATCTGTCCCCACATGGAGGTCACACGGGATTTCTTTCTTCACCCCATCCGCTCCAGTAGGCATCGGCTTAGGGCTTACATTAATTGTAAGTCTAAAGATGTGATTTATGCCCTTATCTGTCCATGCAAACTACTATATGTAGGACAAACATCACAGGAGTTGAGGAAGCGGGTCCAGAAGCATATTTCTACGATACATCTAGCGGCTTCAGACTCCAAAAAGGGCAAGACCCTCACTCCAGTGTCGGAGCATTTCTGGACACATCATGGCGGTACTTCAAATGGTCTACGGGTAGTGGGCCTACAAAAACTTGCTTACAATGAAAGAGGAGGGGACAGGCGTAGGATTTTGTTGCAAGTGGAATCTAGGTGGATTTTCCAGTTGCAATCAGTGGCTCCTCTTGGATTGAATGAGGAGCTCCTCTTCACGGGGTTTTTAGGCTGACATTTTGAGGAGAGTCTTTGGACCTATCTCCATGCATATATTTCCCTTATGTGATGTCCACCATTATTTCTTTACATTAGGACTTAACATTTTTTCTATGTTGTTCCTATAGTTTTCGTGGGTTTCGGAGCCGTTTATGGAATTAATTCATCTACTCCACTGTAGTCTGGCTATTGGACTCCTCATTGCTTGTGTACTTGTGGCGATGGAAGCAGAATTATCAGATAACTGGATGTTTCTTTCCTTCATCTCATTATGGGGATTTTTTCTCTCCCTTTGGACATTCTGGCACCTGGGCGGGGCCGGACACAAGGCTCTATCGGTATCTTTTGTACATGACCTGGCGGTATTCCTTGAGCTCTAGGGACTCTTGAGCTCTTCAGCACACTACTTGGAGCACTTCGCAGGACCGGATATTCTTCTTCTCCACTACATGATGGGAACCCATTCTTTCTATGGACTTGGACATTACGTTGCCTGAAATGGATTCTCCTGGCTTTTTGTGTACGGGACTTGATTGCAATTATGCTTATCGGCTACCTGGATGTAATATCTCCTGTGACGGGATGTGTTAACCACCGCTGGTGGATATGTATCTACATGGCATCCTGTTGTATGGATGCCCAGCAGAGAGGAATTGTTTTACATATAAGTTTGGGGGACACTACGAACAATCCTCTTTATTTAGTGTCTCTGCTGGACATCCAGGCACTGTGGATGATCTTTGTTGTGTTCTTTGGGGGTACTATGGCTTATATAAGCTTTCGGTGTATTTATCATCAGTACACCGATTTGCTCTATACACTTCTATGAACATTCGGGGATGTTCTGCCTATTTGTTTATTTTCTTTGTATGTTCACACTGACATGCATTTGTTCCCCTTATTTATCCTTTTAGGTACGGTCTTGCCACGATTATGAGCTGTGCGATACACTTCTTTCTATTTGGCCAGCTCCATCTATCCCCCTATACAGCTGGTTATTTATATAGCTGTTTTTGTATTGGATGTCAGTAGGTACTCTATCTTTTGACCAGGGCTCCTATTTGGGAGACTCTGGCCTTACGTGATACAGTCACTGTATATTATTTCTTTAGCAGTGTCTAGCTTTGTTATCCTACACCTACTGTTAAACCATTTTCATGTATCCATATACTCTATGGCCACAGGTATCCTATACCTCAGTTTCTACTGTATAGGGGTGTCATTGTATGGTTCTGTATTTTAGATGTTTTTATCATGTTTGTTGTTGTGGTGTTTGAATAAACATTATTTTGTTACTTTTCTATATTTTGTTGTGCGAGCCTTTCTATAGTCCATTCTTTTTTCTTGTTTAGTTTGTTATCCATTACATTGGACTTGGCTCTGCACACTTTGGATTCTCTTTACAGCTAGAGTGCACCCTTTCTTTATATATTTTATTCACAGTGTACACATATAGTGCAGAACTTCGTTTTATAACACACCCAGCTGTTTATTTGTGTCTCTACTGACCATTAACTAAATGATGGTCACCTTATTTACACAAACAGAAAAGACAGATTTTCTGTTTGTGCCTGTAGATGTTATCTGAGGGTCATTTGACGGGCAGTGTGTTTTATTTTTGTTTTTATAACACAACATGTTTGATATTGTTAATTTGATTCTGGGATAACACATGTTTAATGTCTCAGGCTTATTTTTGTACAAATCCAGGCTGTTTGCTGATCGATTTTTTTTGTATTTGCTTTCTCTTTGTGGCTGTAGTTGTTATCTGAGGGGTCATTTGTTTTTGTATTCGCTTTCTCTTTGTTCCTGATGTGGCTGTAGTTGTTATCTGAGGGGTCATTTGTTTTTGTATTCGCTTTCTCTTTGTTCCTGTAGTTGTTATCTGAGGGGTCATTTGTTTTTGTATTCGCTTTCTCTTTGAGGCTGTAGGTGTCATCTGAGGGTCAGTGGTTTATAAGCGGTGTGTTTTATACGAATATAAAACCAAAGAAACGTTATTGTAAAATTTAAAAAGATTTTATTTCTCACAATAAAACAACATCTCAAAGACATTTCATTACTATAAAAATTCTTACAGAATATAAAAAGTAAAAACATTAAATAGTACAATGAACATACATCATTACACTTCTTACAAAATAAATTAGCTTTTTTGATAATCCCTTTGTTCCTGCCTTACTATGACATTTCGATGTTACATTTTCTTGATGATGACACCGCAACCGTTAACTGGAAATATGCAAAAGGCCACCACACACTCAACAAAAACACAAACATTTTTATAGCGTGTTTTACAACAGCGTATGCTCGGTTAGAGCTCTATTCGCTGCTGGACCGTCTGCAGGAGCGGTGCCTTTATCACGACACAGATTCAGTTATTTTTGTACAGAGAGCTGGTGAGTGGCAACCGCCTTTAGGCAATTACCTGGGGGAGCTGACCAATGAAATACCCGATGGTACACACATCACAGAATTTGTATCCGCGGGCCCCAAAACTTACGGCTACAAACTCAACACCGGTAAAACTGTCTTTAAAGTTAAGGGGATAACACTAAATGTTGGTAACTCTCAATCTATTAATTTCAACAGTCTGAAAGATCTAGTTCTGGACTACCCGCGCAATTCTGCCGCAGAAACCCAGAAACGTATTGTCGTACAACAGCCGACCATTGTGAGAAATAAAAAGTACTGGGATATTGAAACAAGGCCATTACGCAAAACACAAAAGTGTGTTTATACAAAGCGGCGACTATTAGACGATTTCACAACATTACCTTTTGGGTATTAGTCGAGTATTGTGATGGATACGCGTCTGCAACACCCATTCTCATGCATTCTAGCAGGCCCGTCTAATTCTGGAAAGAGCTATTTTGTAAAACAGCTGCTATATAATATTGAAGCTAATTTATCTCAGAAACCTGATAATATTGTATGGTTTTATTCGTGCTGGCAAAAACTATATGATGAAATCTCTCTCTCTTTTCCCCACGCCAGATTTGTGGAGGGTCTGCCAAATACATTCGTAGATGACGAATTATTCCCACCGGAGAAGGTGAATTTGGCGATTGTTGATGATCTCATGGAGAGTGCTAGTGAGAATTGTGAGATAGAAAAGCCTTTACCAAGTATGTGCACCACAGAAATCTCAGCATTTTCTACCTGGTGCAAAACATATTTTGTCAGGGCAAGAAAAGCCGTACGATAAATTTAAACACAAAGTACATGGTGCTTTTTAATAACCCCCGAGATAAATTACAAATTTTAACTCTAGCTCGTCAGATGTATCCCGGAAAAACACGTTTTTTCCTAGAAGCTTTTGAGGATGCCACGCGGGAGCCTTACGGGTATTTGCTTGTAGATTTGAGAGCTAATACGCCTGAGGATCTGCGTTTAAGGACTGGGTTGTTTCCACCCGCGTTGCCCGCTGTCTATGTTCAAAAGAAAAACACTCCTAAAAAGTGAATTTTACCCGATATCAGACATTCTACGCTGTGTGCGTTGTGATGTAAAGATGTCTGAGAGGCTCCGGCGTAACTGGGCTCTCTTAAAAACCCTAGTGAAAGCAACCCCCGCTGTCAGAAAGTCTATTTTGCGCGATGCAAGCAATGATTTAATTACAGCCATAGGCGAGATTGCTTTAAATATCTTAAAAGGCAGGATTCTGCTGAAAGAGCGACAAAAAGGTATATTAAAGAAGTGGCGTAAAGCTATAAGAACCCTGAGCGACAGATCTCAGCCCATAAAGAAAAAGAAGCGCCTACTAAAACAGGCCGGCGGGTTTATCGGACCTCTTTTAGCTTTTGCAATTCCAATAATAACAAGCCTGATCGCCGGAAGATAATGGAGCATGCAGCGAAAATGTATCTAGTCCCCAAACAGGAGCTAGACAAACTAAGACCCGGTACTACAGATAACATACGCGACAGTGTTATTCGACGCCTTGATGGTGAAATTAGCGACATTTTACAGCGTCGTGACATTCCCGATGATGTGAAAATTAAAATGTATAGCTCTGTGCTACAACGCTACTTGGTACATACGCGACACAGCTCAAAAGAAGTAACGGCTTTAAATCTCGTTAGCACTCCTGATCCTGGTCAGCAACAATTGCCAAATACCGACTCTGATAAAAATCATGAGATCGCTGAAATTGTCGGCCATATAAACCAAAGATATAAAAAGAATGCTGAATTTTTACTAAACAGGCTGCTGCAGAATAAAAATGTTACAGCATGGAATAATAATGCTGAATTTATTTTCAAAGGATCCGTAATACCAGGGACTAACTTGCTGGATTTGGTACGTAGTACAACGCAGAGCCATGCCCTGAACAGTAGAAATTTACCGCCGGGTTGGGATTCATTTATGCAGGCTATGGCAGAGCTAAATATGCCGTCTACAGTTGTGGGTAACCCTGCTACTAGGAAGCTTTTAGATGAATTAAAAATTACCAACAGTGAGACACGCTCTGTATCTACACCGCTGAAGTTAGCGGCGGCTCCCCGTACAATTCACTCTTTACATTCTCCGTCATTAGGTACCACACGCGGAACTCTGCTACTAAAAAAATGGTCTCTACCGATACTACAAACCATGTGGCTCACGATGTAAAGAATGCTGTACTCGCCTTGTAACGCTATATTAATTATTTTGTAAGAAGTGTAATGATGTATGTTCATTGTACTATTTAATGTTTTTACTTTTTATATTCTGTAAGAATTTTTATAGTATTGAAATGTCTTTGAGATGTTGTTTTATTGTGAGAAATAAAATCTTTTTAAATTTTACAATAACGTGTCTTTGGTTTTATATTCGTATAAAACACACCGCTTATAAACCACTGACCCTCAGATGACACCTACAGCCACAAAGAGAAAGCGAATACAAAAACAAATGACCCCTCAGATAACAACTACAGCCACAAAGAGAAAGCAAATACAAAAAATCGATCAGCAAACAGCCTGGATTTGTACAAAAATAAGCCTGAGACATTAAACATGTGTTATCCCAGAATCAAATTAACAATATCAAACATGCTGTGTTATAAAAACAAAAATAAAACACACTGCCCGTCAAATGACCCTCAGATAACATCTACAGGCACAAACAGAAAATCTGTCTTTTCTGTTTGTGTAAATAAGGTGACTATCATTTAGTTAATGGTCAGTAGAGACACAAATAAACAGCTGGGTGTCTTATAAAACAAAGTTCTGCACTATATGTGTACACTGTGAATAAAACACAGCTTACAGAATCAAGCTCGAACTACGTATAAAATCTAATATAAAACAAATACGGGAATAATATCAAACTATATCAAACTATATCAAAAGGGGAAATCAAACAAGGAGGGACAGCTGGATACCAGCCGTCAGACAAGGGGAGGGGAGGGGTTACACACTTTGATACACTTTGATAGGGGTGGGGCACCTGTCAGATTGAGTTTGACGAAACCACCCGATTATACACTACTAGGGCAGCACACTGCAGCGCTAAAACATGCAAACTTGTGCAGTAATGCAGTTCAAATTTCGTATTTTCAAGTTTGCATGTTTTAGCGCTGCAGTGTGCTGTCCTATTTACTTAACTATATACGAGTTGGCGACTCTGGGTTCAGCACCTGTTCACACTTAGTCTATGTTTGGATGTGCAGGTCAGGTTTTTGAAATGTATTCTCTAGCCTTCTGATCGCGCACTCCGCCTCCTAGCTTCAGGTGTTTTAATTACAGCAGGTCCAATACCCCTCCACAGAGAGAGAGAATTTTAGTCTAAGAAGAGGTTTCACATGTACCCATTCAGATGGAGACGTTTGTTCTCAGCGAGGTAGGTCAAGCGTAGGACCTGGTATAAGAGAGATGCCGTAAAGAGGCTACCAGGTATACATAAAATTGGCCATTTTTATGCGCTAAAAGCTCTCATTTTTCATATTTCTAGTGCAGTAATGCAGTTCAAATTTCGTATTTTCAAGTTTGCATGTTTTAGCGCTGCAGTGTGCTGCCCTATTTACTTAACTATATACGAGTTGGCGACTCTGGGTTCAGCACCTGTTCACACTTAGTCTATGTTTTGATGTGCAGGTCAGGTTTTTGAAATGTATTCTCTAGCCTTCTGATCGTGCACTCCGCCTCCTAGCTTCAGGTGTTTTAATTACAGCAGGTCCAATACCCCTCCACAGAGAGAGAGAATTTTAGTCTAAGAAGAGGTTTCACATGCACCCATTCAGATGGAGACGTTTATTCTCAGCGAGGTAGGTCAAGCGTAGGACCTGGTATAAGAGAGATGCCGTAAAGAGGCTACCAGGTGTTAGGGGTCGAGTTCCTGCCTCTGCACAGGGGGAATCTCGGGCCATCTCCGCTGCGGTCTCCCATTCCTCTCCTGCCGCAGTTGTGCCTGCTCAGCGGAGATGTCAGTCCAAGCGTCTTGCTCAGTCCCACTCTGTACAAAGAGTTACTGCTGCCTTTCCTGCTTCTGCCATTGAAGTCAGTGCTGGGCAGCGGCGAGCAGACGCTTCTGCGACTAAGTCCTGCTTTTCTCATTCTGAGCATGCCCTGAGTAAGATCTCTCAGTGGAGATCGAGGGTCACATGGTAGGAAGGTCCTATTGCTGCTAGGACTAACTCCTGCTTTTCACACACTGAGCATGCCCAGGGTAAGATCTCTCAGTGGAGATCTAGGGTCACATGCTCAGTTATGGCAGTCTCTCATTGGTCCTTCTAGGAAGGTCTTTTTCTTGCTGCAGCTATATAAGGCTCGCATGGCCGCACGGCCATGCGCTAGTATCAATGCATGACATGAGTTTTGTGCCACTGTGGTCACGCTTGTGTGTATTCAGGGACCCGGCTGAAATAAGCCACTAGAATACCGGCACCTCCGGTGAGGAGATTGTGTGTTTGGTTACAGGGCCCCGGCTGAAATAAGCCACTAGAATACCGGCTCCACCGGTGAAGAGATTGTATGTTTGCCTCCTGGACTGCGTGACCACAAGCTGCTATCTGCTCAGCAGTTACTGTGTATTCCTGTGGAGTTTAACAGGACACAGTCCTTTCCTTATAGCGACTCTGTGAAGCAACAGAGTTCGCTTCTACCGCCATATCGTGCCGCTGTTTGCCAGCAGCAGGTTCTATTCCTGCACGGTGGACCCCGGGCTGCGAACGCACCAAATAACATCTCTATATTTACTCGGTGCGTTCCGCCAGCCCTAACAGTATACTAGCGCCAGGGTCTGGCTGGTAAATGGCGGACGATCAGCGTTTACAGCGGTACATCCAGCAGCTGGAGGGTAGGTTGACGGTTCTCGAGCGCACAACCTCAGCTATGGATGTTACCGCAGTCGCTGTTCAGGCTGCAAGTGTAGCTGCAGCCAGTTTGTCCTCTGCCACCCCTGCTCCGACTTTATCCCGTCTCCCGCTTCCAGACAAGTTTGCTGGTGACAGTAAGCTATGTCGGGGATTCGTGCGTCAGTGCTCCATACATCTTGAGCTTCTGGCTGCACGTTTTCCTACGGAACGGGCAAAAGTGGGATTTATTTTATCCCTTTTGTCGGGCAGGGCGTTGGAGTGGGCAATGCCGCTATGGGAGCGCAATGATCGTGTGGCACAGAGTGCTCCTCTCTTCCTGGACGCTCTTAAACAGGTCTTTTTGGGACCTCGTGTCACCCACGATACCGCGCTCCAATTGTTGGCAACAACACATCGTTCGTCCATGGTCAGCCAGTTCGCCGTCCAATTCCGGACTCTGGTCTCTGAGCTGGAATGGCCGGATAAAGTCCTTATTCCGGTGTTCTGGAGAGGACTGGCAGACCATGTGAAGGACGCCTTGGCCACCAGGGAGATTCCCGCCACACTGGAGGAGCTTATTTCTATATCTACCCGCATCGACCTCCGTTTTAACGAGCGGAAGTTGGAGCGGGCCCAGTGTAGGCAGAGGTTTCGGCTGGCTCCCACCTTTGCCAGACCTCTGGAATCTTCCGTTCAGGCGTCCGACTCCCATGAGGCCATGGAGGTTTCTCGAGCGGGACCTAAGTCTCGGACCGCTCGAGTACCCGTGGTTTGCAGAAATTGCCAACAAGAAGGACATTATGCCAATAAAAGTCCACGGCGGTCGAGTAAACGATCGCGTCTAGTAACCCTTGGAGGAGGTTCACTAGACACAGCGGCATTTTCCTCCAAGCTGTCCTTCAAAGGGACAATCATATTAGGCTCTTACTCTCTAACAGTCGAGCTTTGTGTGGATTCTGGAGCTGAGGGGAATTTCATCTCCTCAGCTTTTGCTCTGCGCCATGCAATACCTCTGGTGATGCTCGCCAAACCGGTGACTGTTAGAGTAGTGAATGGGTCAACACTTCCATCTCAGATAGCACACCAGACTGTCCCTTTCACGTTAGTTATGTCCCCATCCCACCAGGAGATAATTTCCCTTCTTGTCCTTCCCGAGGGAATGGATGAGATTCTGCTGGGAATACCCTGGCTCCGTTTCCACTCCCCACATATTGAGTGGTCCTCTGGGAGGATATTGGGTTGGAGTGATTCATGTAAGGGCAGATGTTTGAGAGAGTGCGTTCAGGTTTCTACCACCGAGATACTTGCAGATCTTTCTTCCCTTCCCAAATGCTATTGGTCCTATGCAGACGTCTTCTCCAAAAAGGCTGCGGAGACCATTCCACCTCACCGCCCCTATGACTGTCCTATTGATCTCTTGCCTGGAGCAGAACCTCCTCGGGGACGGGTCTATCCCCTCTCCCTCCCGGAGACAGAGGCTATGTCCCAATACATCCAGGAAAATTTGGCAATAGGGTTCATTAGGAAGTCAGTGTCACCTGCAGGGGCAGGGTTCTTCTTCTTGCAGAAGAAGAACGGAGAATTACGTCCTTGCATAGATTACAGGGGTCTTAACGCCATCACCGTTAAGAATAAGTACCCATTGCCCCTGATTTCTGAGCTCTTTGATAGGCTACGGGGAGCAAGGGTATTTACCAAATTAGATTTGCGGGGTGCTTATAACCTGATTCACATCCGTGAGGGGGATGAATGGAAGACGGCGTTTAATACCAGGGATGGGCACTATGAGTATCTGGTGATGCCCTTCGGGCTCTGTAATGCCCCAGCCGTCTTCCAAGACTTTGTCAATGACATCTTCCGGGATATGCTCTCCACCTCGGTCGTAGTCTATCTGGATGATATTCTCATCTTCCCTCCAGATATTGACTCCCACCGGAGAGATGTTGGCAGAGTCTTCGACCTCTTACGGTCAAATTCCCTCTATGCAAAGTTGGAGAAGTGTATGTTTGTGCAGGAGTCTTTACCTTTCCTGGGCTATATCATTTCCGCCCAGGGATTGGCTATGGATCCTGCCAAACTACAGGCTGTGATGGACTGGCAAGAACCCCATTCTCTTAAAGCGGTGCAGCGCTTTATGGGGTTCATTAATTATTACTGCCAGTTCATTCCACACTTCTCAACTTTGGTAGCTCCCTTGGTAGCACTCACCAAGAAGGGAGCAAATCCCAAATTGTGGTCTGAAGAGGTCTCCAAGGCCTTCTCTTCTATTAAGTCTCATTTTGCTAGCGCTCCCATCCTACATCGTCCCGATGTGGATAAGCCGTTTATAATGGAGGTGGATGCCTCATCCGTTGGTGCAGGAGCAGTCCTCTTCCAAAAGGATGCTCAAGGTCGGAAGCATCCTTGCTTCTTCTACTCCAAGACCTTCACACCAGCGGAGAGGAATTATTCTATCGGGGACAGGGAGTTGCTAGCGATGAAGTTGGCTTTCTCGGAGTGGAGACATCTCTTGGAGGGGGCTCGCTTTCCCTTTCAAGTCTTCATGGACCACAAAAATTTGTTATATTTGCAAACAGCCCAGCGGCTAAATTCTCGCCAGGCCAGATGGTCCTTGTTCTTCTCCCAGTTCCACTTCACCCTCCATTATCTCGCTGGGGAGAAGAACATTCGTGCTGACGCCCTCTCTCGCTCTGTTGTGTCATCTGAGGAGGAGGAAGGGGAGCCTCGGCTTATTGTCCCTTCTAAGAGCCTGAGAACCGTAGCTCCGGTTTCGCTAGAGTCTGTGCCTCCGGGCAAGACTTTTGTACCCATTAATTTGCGACCGGAGGTTCTCTCTTGGGCTCATTCGTCCAGGGTGGGTGGACACTTTGGGACAAAAAGGACATCTGAGCTGCTGGCGAGGTCGTACTGGTGGCCACATATGGTTCGTGATGTCAGAGATTACATTCAGGCATGTGTCTCTTGTGCCAAAAATAAAACTCTTCGACAACGGCCAGCAGGGTTACTCTATCCCTTGCCGGTGGCAGACAGGCCCTGGGAGATGGTCGGGATGGACTTTGTGGTGGGTTTGCCCAAGTCTCGTGGCTGTACCATCATTTGGGTTGTCACCGATCATTTTTCTAAAATGGTGCATTTGGTCCCGCTTCCACGGTTACCTTCTGCACGGGCCTTGGCAGCGTTGTTCATAAAACACATCTTCCGCCTACACGGTATGCCGGACAAAATTGTCAGTGACCGGGGTCCCCAGTTTGCGTCTCGGTTCTGGAGAGAGCTTTGTCGTCTTCTCAGCATTGAGTTAAATCTCTCTTCCGCATATCATCCCGAGACGAACGGGTTGGTAGAGAGGGCCAACCAGACCTTGGTCACATATCTGCGACATTTTGTCTCAGCCAGGCAGGATGACTGGGCTTCCTTGCTATCATGGGAAGAGTTTGCGCTGAACAATGCCGTGGCCAACTCCACCGGACAAACCCCATTTCTCCTTAACTATGGTCAGCATCCGCGGGTACCTGTGCCTATGCCCGTGTCTTCCGCCGACTCCAGGGTGGCAGACTGGGCTGTGGAAGCACGGGATATTTGGGACCGCACTCAGGATGCCATTCGGGCCTCCAAGGAGAGAATGAGGTCCTCCGCCAATGCACATCGGCGCCCCGCTCCGACCTTTGCTCCTGGCGACTTGGTGTGGCTCTCCGCCCGTAACATCAGGCTGCGAGTGGAGTCCACTAAGTTTGCACCTCGCTACTTGGGTCCTTTTAAGGTCCTCGAACAGGTTAATCCTGTGGTCTATCGTTTAGCTCTTCCGCCACGCCTGGGTATCACCGACACCTTTCATGTGTCCCTCTTGAAACCCGTATACATGTCCCGGTTTTCCGAGTCATCTGCTGGGACATCGGGTTCGTCTACAGACGATTACGAGGTGAATGCTATTTTGGGGTGCAAGGTGGTACGTGGTAAAAAGTTTTATTTGGTGGACTGGAAGGGTTATGGTCCTGAGGACAGGTCCTGGGAGCCTGCTGAGCACATTCAGGCTCCGCAGTTCATTGCTGCCTTTGAGCGTAGCGAGGTCCAAGGAGGGGGGGCCCTAGGAGTGGGGGGTAATGTTAGGGGTCGAGTTCCCGCCTCTGCACAGGGGGAATCTCGGGCCATCTCCGCTGCGGTCTTCCATTCCTCTCCTGCCGCAGTTGTGCCTGCTCAGCGGAGACGTCAGTCCAAGCATCTTGCTCAGTCCCACTCTGTACAAAGAGTTACTGCTGCCTTTCCTGCTTCTGCCATTGAAGTCAGTGCTGGGCAGCGGCGAGCTGACGCTTCTGCTTTTCTCATTCTGAGCATGCCCTGAGTAAGATCTCACAGTGGAGATCGAGGGTCACATGGTAGGAAGGTCCTATTACTGCTAGGACTAACTCCTGCTTTTCACACACTGAGCATGCCCAGGGAAAGATCTCTCAGTGGAGATCTAGGGTCACATGCTCAGTTATGGCAGTCTCTCATTGGTCCTTCTAGGAAGGTCTTTTTCTTGCTGCAGCTATATAAGGCTCGCATGGCCGCACGGCCATGCGCTAGTATCAATGCATGACATGAGTTTTGCGCCACTGTGGTCACGCTTGTGTGTATTCAGGGACCCGGCTGAAATAAGCCACTAGAATACCGGCACCTCCGGTGAGGAGATTGTGTGTTTGGTTACAGGGCCCCGGCTGAAATAAGCCACTAGAATACCGGCTCCACCGGTGAGGAGATTGTATGTTTGCCTCCTGGACTGCGTGACCACAAGCTGCTATCTGCTCAGCAGTTACTGTGTATTCCTGTGGAGTTTAACAGGACACAGTCCTTTCCTTATAGCGACTCTGTGAAGCAACAGAGTTCGCTTCTACCGCCATATCGTGCCGCTGTTTGCCAGCAGAAGGTTCTATTCCTGCACGGTGGACCCCGGGCTGCGAATGCACCAAATAACATCTGTTGTGAATTCTGTGGCTGAATTCACTCCTGTGGTCACAAGTGGTATTGCAGCCTCTGGGCTTCCTCCCTCAGGTGTTTTGGTGAGCTCGTTGGCTGCCTTGCTATTTAACTCCACCTGAGTCTGTCTTCCTTGCTCCTTGTCAATGTTCCAGTGTTGGATCTGAGCTACTGCATCTTTCCTGTGGCCTGCTGCTCTGCTAGATAAGTGTTACTTTGTTTTTGTTTCCGTTTTTTCTGTCCAGCTGTGCTATTCTCTTTTGCTGGAAGCTCTGAGACGCAAAGGGTGCACCGCCGTGCCGTTAGTTCGGCACGGTGGGTCTTTTTGCCTCCCTTTGCGTGGTTTTGCTTTAGGGTTTTTTGTAGACTGCATAGTTCTCTTTGCTATCCTCGCTCTGTCTAGAATATCGGGCCTCACTTTGCTGAATCTATTTCATTCCTACGTTTTGTCTTTTCATCTTGCTAACAGTCATTATATGTGGGGGGCTGCCTATTCCTTTGGGGTATTTCTCTGAGGCAAGTCAGGCTTGTATTTCTATCTTCAGGCTAGTCAGCTCCTCAGGCAGTGCCGAGTTGCATAGGTAGTGTTAGGCGCAATCCACTGCTGCTTTTAGTTGTGTGAGGATAGGTTCAGGTATTGCAGTCTGCAGAGATTCCACGTCTCAGAGCTTGTTCTATTGTTTTTGGGTTATTGCCATATCACTGTATGTGCGCTGATTACTGCACACTGTGTTGCCTGATAGCACAGCATAACAGTACAAGGAGCCTTACCAATGATTCTCAATAGAGGGAAAAAAGAAGTCCTGACATCATTTTTTTTTTTTCCTCAGCTCTGTCTTCAGTTTTTTTTTTTTCCCCTAGACATTAGAGTGCTTCAGGACACAGCTGTGGACATGGATATTCAGGCTCTGTGCTCCTCAATGGATAATCTCGTTATAAATGTACAAAAGATTCAAGATACAATTGATCAGAAATCTATGCTAGAACCAAGAATTCCTATTCCTGATTTGTTTTTTGGTGACAGAACTAAGTTCCTGAGCTTCAAAAATAATTGTAAGCTATTTCTGGCCTTGAAACCTCATTCTTCTGGTAATCCTATTCAACAGGTTTTGATTATTATTTCTTTTTTGCGCGGCGACCCACAGGACTGGGCGTTTTCTCTTGCGCCAGGAGACCCTGCATTGAGTAATGTTGATGCGTTTTTCCAGGCGCTTGGATTGCTTTACGATGAGCCTAATTCAGTGGATCAGGCTGAGAAAAATTTGCTGGCTTTATGCCAGGGTCAGGATGATGTAGAAGTATATTGTCAGAAATTTAGGAAGTGGTCAGTACTCACTCTGTGGAATGAATCTGCACTGGCGGCTTGGTTCAGAAAGGGTCTCTCTGAAGCTCTTAAGGATGTCATGGTGGGATTTCCTATGCCTGCTGGTTTGAATGAGTCTATGTCCTTGGCCATTCAGATCGGTCGTCGCTTGCGCGAGCGTAAATCTGTGCACCATCTGGCGGTATTGTCTGAGAGTAAACCTGAGCCTATGCAGTGCGACAGGACTATGACTAAAGTTGAACGGCAAGAACACAGACGTCTGAACAGGCTGTGTTTCTACTGTGGTGATTCCACTCATGCTATTTCTAATTGTCCTAAGCGCACTAGGCGGTTCGATAGCTCTGCCGTCATTGGTACTGTACAGTCCAAATTCCTTCTGTCCATTACCTTGATATGCTCTTTGTCATCGTATTCTGTCATGGCGTTTGTGGATTCAGGCGCTGCCCTGAATCTGATGGATTTGGATTATGCTAAACGTTGTGGATTTTTCTTGGAGCCTTTGCGGTGTCCTATTCCGTTGAGAGGAATTGATGCTACACCTTTGGCCAAGAATAAGCCTCAGTACTGGGCCCAGCTGACCATGTGCATGGCTCCTGCACATCAGGAAGTTATTCGCTTTCTGGTACTGCATAATCTGCATGATGTGGTCGTGTTGGGGTTGCCATGGCTACAAACCCATAATCCAGTATTAGATTGGAACTCTATGTCGGTAACCAGCTGGGGTTGTCAGGGAGTACATGGTGATGTTCCATTTTTGTCTATTTCGTCATCCATTCCTTCTGAGGTCCCAGAGTTCTTGTCTGATTATCAGGATGTATTTGAAGAGCCCAAGTCCGATGCCCTACCTCCGCATAGGAATTGTGATTGTGCTATCAATTTGATTCCTGGTAGTAAATTCCCTAAGGGCCGTTTATTTAATTTGTCCGTGCCTGAACACACCGCTATGCGCAGTTATGTGAAAGAATCCCTGGAGAAGGGACATATTCGCCCATCGTCATCACCATTGGGAGCAGGGTTCTTTTTTGTAGCCAAAAAGGATGGTTCGCTAAGACCGTGTATTGATTACCGCCTTCTTAATAAGATCACTGTTAAGTTTCAGTATCCCTTGCCATTGATATCTGACTTGTTTGCTCGGATTAAGGGGGCTAGTTGGTTTACTAAGATTGATCTTCGTGGTGCGTATAATCTGGTGAGAATCAGGCAGGGAGATGAATGGAAAACGGCATTTAATACGCCCGAGGGTCATTTTGAGTATCTGGTGATGCCGTTCGGACTTGCCAATGCTCCATCTGTTTTTCAGTCTTTTATGCATGACATTTTCCGTGAGTATCTGGATAAATTCCTGATTGTTTACTTGGATAACATTTTGATCTTCTCTGATGATTGGGAGTCTCATGTGAAGCAAGTCAGAATGGTTTTCCAGGTACTGCGTGCTAATTCCTTGTTCGTGAAGGGATCAAAGTGTCTCTTCGGTGTGCAGAAAGTTTCATTTTTGGGGTTCATCTTTTCCCCTTCTACTATCGAGATGGATCCGGTTAAGGTCCAGGCCATCCAGGATTGGACTCAGCCGACATCTCTGAAAAGTCTGCAGAAATTCCTGGGCTTTGCTAATTTTTATCGTCGCTTCATCTGTAATTTTTCTAGCATTGCCAGACCATTGACCGATTTGACCAAGAAGGATGCTGATTTGGTTAATTGGTCTTCTGCTGCTGTGGAAGCTTTTCAGGAGTTGAAGCGTCGTTTTTGCTGTGCCCCTGTGTTGTGTCAACCAGATGTTTCTCTTCCGTTCCAGGTCGAGGTTGATGCTTCTGAGATTGGAGCAGGGGCGGTTTTGTCACAGAGAGGTTCTGGTTGCTCAGTGTTGAAACCATGTGCTTTCTTTTCCAGGAAATTTTCTGCTGCTGAGCGTAATTATGATGTGGGCAACCGAGAGTTGCTGGCCATGAAGTGGGCATTCGAGGAGTGGCGTCATTGGCTTGAGGGAGCTAAGCATCGCGTGGTGGTATTGACTGATCATAAGAATCTTACTTATCTCGAGTCTGCCAAGCGCTTGAATCCTAGACAGGCCCGTTGGTCATTATTTTTTGCTCGTTTTGATTTTGTGATTTCGTACCTTCCGGGCTCTAAAAATGTGAAGGCGGATGCTCTGTCTAGGAGTTTTGTGCCCGACTCTCCGGGGTTATCTGAGCCGGCGAGTATCCTCAAGGAAGGAGTCATTGTGTCTGCCATCTCTCCTGATTTGCGGAGAGTGTTGCAGAAATTTCAGGCTAATAAACCTGATCGTTGTCCGGCCGAGAAACTGTTCGTCCCTGATAGGTGGACTAGTAAAGTTATCTCTGAACTTCATTGTTCGGTGCTGGCTGGTCATCCAGGAATCTTTGGTACCAGAGAGTTAGTGGCTAGATCCTTCTGGTGGCCATCTCTGTCACGGGATGTGCGTGCTTTTGTGCAGTCCTGTGGGATTTGTGCTAGGGCTAAGCCCTGCTGTTCACGTGCCAGTGGGTTGCTTTTGCCCTTGCCGGTCCCGAAGAGGCCTTGGACACATATTTCGATGGATTTCATTTCTGACCTTCCCGTTTCTCAAAAGATGTCGGTCATTTGGGTGGTCTGTGATCGCTTTTCTAAAATGGTCCATCTGGTGCCCTTGGTTAAATTGCCTTCCTCCTCTGATTTGGTGCCTTTGTTCTTCCAGCATGTGGTTCGTTTGCATGGCATTCCTGAGAATATTGTTTCTGACAGAGGTTCCCAGTTTGTCTCGAAGTTCTGGCGAGCCTTTTGTGGTAGGATGGGCATTGATCTATCTTTTTCCTCGGCCTTCCATCCTCAGACTAATGGCCAGACCGAACGAACCAATCAGACCTTGGAAACATATCTGAGATGTTTTGTTTCTGCTGACCAGGATGATTGGGTGTCATTTTTGCCGTTGGCTGAGTTCGCCCTTAATAATCGGGCCAGCTCGGCTACCTTGGTCTCTCCATTTTTCTGCAATTCTGGGTTCCATCCTCGTTTCTCTTCAGGACAGGTTGAGTCTTCGGACTGTCCTGGTGTGGATTCTGTGGTGGACAGGTTGCAGCAGATCTGGACTCAGGTAGTGGACAATTTGACCTTGTCCCAGGAGAAGGCTCAGCTTTTCGCTAATCGTAGACGCCGTGTGGGTCCCCGACTTCGTGTTGGGGATCTGGTTTGGTTATCTTCTCGTCATATTCCTATGAAGGTTTCCTCTCCTAAATTTAAACCTCGTTTTATTGGTCCGTATAGGATTTCTGAGATTCTCAATCCGGTGTCTTTTCGTCTGACCCTCCCAGACTCCTTTTCCATACATAATGTATTCCATAGGTCGTTGTTGAGAAGATACGTGGCACCTATGGTTCCATCTGTGGAGCCTCCTGCCCCTGTTTTGGTGGAGGGGGAATTGGAGTATATTGTGGAGAAAATTTTGGATTCTCGTGTCTCTAGACGGAAACTCCAGTATCTGGTCAAATGGAAGGGTTATGCTCAGGAGGATAATTCCTGGGTTTTTGCCTCTGATGTCCATGCCCCAGATCTTGTTCGTGCCTTTCATGTGGCTCATCCTGGTCGGCCTGTGGGTTCTGGTGAGGGTTCGGTGACCCCTCCTCAAGGAGGGGGGTACTGTTGTGAATTCTGTGGCTGAATTCACTCCTGTGGTCACAAGTGGTATTGCAGCCTCTGGGCTTCCTCCCTCAGGTGTTTTGGTGAGCTCGTTGGCTGCCTTGCTATTTAACTCCACCTGAGTCTGTCTTCCTTGCTCCTTGTCAATGTTCCAGTGTTGGATCTGAGCTACTGTATCTTTCCTGTGGCCTGCTGCTCTGCTAGATAAGTGTTACTTTGTTTTTGTTTCCGTTTTTTCTGTCCAGCTGTGCTATTCTCTTTTGCTGGAAGCTCTGAGACGCAAAGGGTGCACCGCCGTGCCGTTAGTTCGGCACGGTGGGTCTTTTTGCCTCCCTTTGCGTGGTTTTGCTTTAGGGTTTTTTGTAGACTGCATAGTTCTCTTTGCTATCCTCGCTCTGTCTAGAATATCGGGCCTCACTTTGCTGAATCTATTTCATTCCTACGTTTTGTCTTTTCATCTTGCTAACAGTCATTATATGTGGGGGGCTGCCTATTCCTTTGGGGTATTTCTCTGAGGCAAGTCAGGCTTGTATTTCTATCTTCAGGCTAGTCAGCTCCTCAGGCAGTGCCGAGTTGCATAGGTAGTGTTAGGCGCAATCCACTGCTGCTTTTAGTTGTGTGAGGATAGGTTCAGGTATTGCAGTCTGCAGAGATTCCACGTCTCAGAGCTTGTTCTATTGTTTTTGGGTTATTGCCATATCACTGTATGTGCGCTGATTACTGCACACTGTGTTGCCTGATAGCACAGCATAACAAACATTTCTATATTTACTCGGTGCATTCCGCCAGCCCTAACACCAGGTATACATAAAATTGGCCATTTTTATGCGCTAAAAGCTCTCATTTTTCATATTTCTAGTGCAGTAATGCAGTTCAAATTTGGTATTTTCAAGTTTGCATGTTTTAGCGCTGCAGTGTGCTGCCCTATTTATTTAACTATATACGAGTTGGCGACTCTGGGTTCAGCACCTGTTCACACTTAGTCTATGTTTGGATGTGCAGGTCAGATTTTTGAAATGTATTCTCTAGCCTTCTGATCGTGCACTCCGCCTCCTAGCTTCAGGTGTTTTAATTACAGCAGGTCCAATACCCCTCCACAGAGAGAGAGAATTTTAGTCTAAAAAGAGGTTTCACATGTACCCATTCAGATGGAGACGTTTATTCTCAGCGAGGTAGGTCAAGCGTAGGACCTGGTATAAGAGAGATGCCGTAAAGAGGCTACCAGGTACACATAAAATTGGCCATTTTTATGCGCTAAAAGTTCTCATTTTTCATATTTCTAGTGCAGTAATGCAGTTCAAATTTCGTATTTTCAAGTTTGCATGTTTTAGCGCTGCAGTGTGCTGCCCTATTTACTTAACTATATACGAGTTGGCGACTCTGGGTTCAGCACCTGTTCACACTTAGTCTATGTTTGGATGTGCAGGTCAGGTTTTTGAAATGTATTCTCTAGCCTTCTGATCGTGCACTCCGCCTCCTAGCTTCAGGTGTTTTAATTACAGCAGGTCCAATACCCCTCCACAGAGAGAGAGAATTTTAGTCTAAGAAGAGGTTTCACATGCACCCATTCAGATGGAGACGTTTATTCTCAGCGAGGTAGGTCAAGCGTAGGACCTGGTATAAGAGAGATGCCGTAAAGAGGCTACCAGGTATACATAAAATTGGCCATTTTTATGCGCTAAAAGCTCTCATTTTTCATTTTTCTAGTGCAGTAATGCAGTTAAAATTTCGTATTTTCAAGTTTGCATGTTTTAGCGCTGCAGTGTGCTGCCCTATTTACTTAACTATATACGAGTTGGCGACTCTAGGTTCAGCACCTGTTCACACTTAGTCTATGTTTGGATGTGCCGGTCAGGCTTTTGAAATGTGTTCTCTAGCCTTCTGATCGTGCACTCCGCCTCCTAGCTTCAGGTGTTTTAATTACAGCAGGTCCAATACCCCTCCACAGAGAGAGAGAATTTTAGTCTAAGAAGAGGTTTCACATGTACCCATTCAGATGGAGACGTTTATTCTCAGCGAGGTAGGTCAAGCGTAGGACCTGGTATAAGAGAGATGCCGTAAAGAGGCTACCAGGTACACATAAATTTGGCCATTTTTATGCGCTAAAAGCTCTCATTTTTCATATTTCTAGTGCAGTAATGCAGTTCAAATTTCGTATTTTCAAGTTTGCATGTTTTAGCGCTGCAGTGTGCTGCCCTATTTACTTAACTATATACGAGTTGGCGACTCAGGGTTCAGCACCTGTTCACACTTAGTCTATGTTTGGATGTGCAGGTCAGGTTTTTGAAATGTATTCTCTAGCCTTCTGATCGTGCACTCCGCCTCCTAGCTTCAGGTGTTTTAATTACAGCAGGTCCAATACCCCTCCACAGAGAGAGAGAATTTTAGTCTAAGAAGAGGTTTCACATGTACCCATTCAGATGGAGACGTTTATTCTCAGCGAGGTAGGTCAAGCGTAGGACCTGGTATAAGAGAGATGCCGTAAAGAGGCTACCAGGTACACATAAAATTGGCCATTTTTATGCGCTAAAAGCTCTCATTTTTCATATTTCTAGTGCAGTAATGCAGTTCAAATTTCGTATTTTCAAGTTTGCATGTTTTAGCGCTGCAGTGTGCTGTCCTATTTACTTAACTATATACGAGTTGGCGACTCTCGGTTCAGCACCTGTTCACACTTAGTCTATGTTTGGATGTGCAGGTCAGGTTTTTGAAATGTATTCTCTAGCCTTCTGATCGTGCACTCTGCCTCCTAGCTTCAGGTGTTTTAATTACAGCAGGTCCAATACCCCTCCACAGAGAGAGAGAATTTTAGTCTAAGAAGAGGTTTCACATGTACCCATTCAGATGGAGACGTTTATTCTCAGCGAGGTAGGTCAAGCGTAGGACCTCGTATAAGAGAGATGCCGTAAAGTGGCTACGAGGTACACATAAATATGGCCATTTTTATGCGCTAAAAGCTCTCACTTTTCATATTTCTAGTGCAGTAATGCAGTTCAAATTTCGTATTTTCAAGTTTGCATGTTTTAGCGCTGCAGTGTGCTGCCCTATTTACTTAACTATATACGAGTTGGCGACTCAGGGTTCAGCACCTGTTCACACTTAGTCTATGTTTGGATGTGCAGGTCAGGCTTTTGAAATGTATTCTCTAGCCTTCTGATCGTGCACTCCGCCTCCTAGCTTCAGGTGTTTTAATTACAGCAGGTCCAATACCCCTCCACAGAGAGAGAGAATTTTAGTCTAAGAAGAGGTTTCACATGTACCCATTCAGATGGAGACGTTTATTCTCAGCGAGGTACGTCAAGCGTAGGACCTGGTATAAGAGAGATGCCGTAAAGAGGCTACCAGGTACACATAAAATTGGCCATTTTTATGCGCTAAAAGCTCTCATTTTTCATATTCCTAGTGCAGTAATGCAGTTCAAATTTCATATTTTCAAGTTTGCATGTTTTAGCGCTGCAGTGTGCTGCCCTATTTACTTAACTTGCCGATACAGCTGACTGCATTGATGAGAGAAGGAGCGCTATGCTCCCTTTCCCATCATCCCCCTGTCAGCGTCTGACGTCAACAACGTCGACACTGACAGGGAGTCGTGATGACATCAATACTTGGCGCCCGCTGTCGGAAGACGACCAGGCACTCATAGCACCGCAGGAACATGGAGGAAGAAAGGTGAGTATTGGATTTTTTATCCTGTGCATTATACTGTACTGGCTGCCTAATATGGGTGCATTATACTATACAGGCTGCCTAATGGGGGTGCATTATATTGAAGAAAAGGCAGAAATGCTTACATGTCTAAATAGGCCTCACTACAATTGCACAGACAGGGTGCAGCAGACCCAAATAAAATGGCAAATGCACAGGTGCAATACCTAATGAAACAACCAGCCTTCAGTCAGGGATTGGCCGTGTGGCACACCAATGCACTAAGATATATACTCTGTATGTGGCGTGTTCACACAAAGAATGCAGAGCATCTGGCACCAGCCTATTAATAACGCCCTATGGCGGGCTGCCCAGTGCTACAATGCATCCTGTGTGAACAGAGGCCACAGTGTACAGAATCATTTGGGCCCAACTGCACCCTGCAAAAATACAAAGTGCAAAACAAAACATATAAATATATGTAAGGTATTGGTTGAAATTCAAGAATTTTTCCTTTTGTGGTCTTTTTCATGTTAGAGTAGGACTGGCAAACGTAAGGACCCTTGACAAGGGTTGCCGGCTTACATATTATGGCCAGAAAATCAACCAATACCTTACATATATTCATATGTTTTGTTTTGCACGTTGTATTTTTTGCAGGATGCAGTTGGGCCCAAATGGTTCTGTACACTGTGGCCTCGGTTCACACAGGATGCATTATAGTTAGCACTGGGCAGCCCGCCATAGGGCGTTATTAATAGGCTGGAGCGAGATGCTCTGCATTCCTTGTGTGAACACGCCACATACAGAGGATATATCTTAGTGCATTGGTGTACCACACGGCCAATCCCTGACTGAAGGCTGGCTGTTTCATTAGGTATTGCACCTGTTCATTTGCCATTTTATTTGGGTCCGCTGCACCCTGTCTGTGCAATTGTATTGAGGCCTATTTAGACAGGTAAGCATCTGACAGTGTTTGGTGTGTTTTCTTGAATTTTTCCTTTTTTGGGGTGCATTATATTGTTCTGGCTGCCTAATGGGGGTGCATTATACTGTACTGGCTGTCTATGGGGGTGCATTATACTATACAGACTGCCTAATGGGGGTGCATTATACTGTACTGGCTGTCTATGGGGGTGCATTATACTGTACAGGCTGCCTAATGGGGGTGCATTATACTGTACTGGCTGCCTATGGGGGTGCATTATACTATACAGACTGCCTAATGGGGGTGCATTATACTGTACTGGCTGCCTATGGGGGTGCATTATATTGTACTGGCTGCCTAATGGGGGTGCATTATACTCTATTGGCTGCCTAATAGGGGTGCATTATACTATAAAGCCTGCCTAATGTGGGTGCATTATACTGTACTGGCTGCCTATGGGGTGCATTATACTACACTGGCTGCCCGATGGGGTGCATTATACTATACAGACTGCCTAATGGGGGTGCATTACACTGTGCAGGCTGCCTAATGGGGGTGCATTATACTATACAGACTGCCAAATAGGGGTGCATTATACTGTACTAGCTGCTTAATGGGGGTGCATTTTACTGTACTGGCTGCCTAATGGGGGTGCATTATAATGTACTGGCTGCCTAACAGGAGTGTATTATATTGTACTAGCTGCCTAATGGGGGTGCATTATACTGTACTGGCTGCCTTATGGGGGTGCATTATACTATACAGGCTGGAATGGCGGTGCATTATACTGTACTGGCTGCCTAATGGGGGGTGCATTATACTGTACTGTATGCCTTATGGGGGTGCATTATACTATACAGACTGCGTAATGGGGGTGCGTTATACTATACAGACTGCCTAATGGGGGTGCATTATACAAAACAGACTGCCTAATGGGGGTGCATTATACTGTACTGGCTGCCTAATGGGGGTGCATCATACTATACAGACTGCCTAATGGGTGTGCATTCTACTATACAGGCTGCCTAATGGGGATGCATTATAGTATACAGACTGTCTAATAGGGGTGCATTATACTGTACTGGCTGCCAATGGGGTGCATTATACTATACAGGCTGCCTAATGGGGGTGCATTATATTGTACTGGCTGCCTAATGGGGGTTTATTATATTGTATTGGCTGCCTATATGAGTGTGTTACACTATACTGGCTGCCTAACGGGGGTGCATTATATTGTACTGGCAGCCTAATGGGAGTGCATTATACTGTACAGACTGCTTAATGAGGGTGCATTTTACTGTACTGGCTGCCTATGGGGGTGCATTATACTATACATGCTGCCTAATGGGGGTGCATCATACTATACAGACTGCCTAATGGGTGTGCATTCTACTATACAGGCTGCCTAATGGGGATGCATTATAGTATACAGACTGTCTAATAGGGGTGCATTATACTGTACTGGCTGCCCAACGGGGGTGCATTATACTGTACTGGCTGCCTAATGGGGGTGCATTATATTGTACTGGCTGCCTAATGGGGGTTTATTATATTGTACTGGCTGCCTATATGAGTGTGTTACACTATACTGGCTGCCTAACGGGGGTGCATTATATTGTACTGGCAGCCTAATGGGAGTGCATTATACTGTACAGACTGCTTAATGAGGGTGCATTTTACTGTACTGGCTGCCTAATGGGGGTGCATTATAATGTACTGGCTGCCTAACAGGAGTGTATTATATTGTACTAGCTGCCTAATGGGGGTGCATTATACTGTACTGGCTGCCTTATGGGGGTGCATTATACTATACAGGCTGGAATGGCGGTGCATTATACTGTACTGGCTGCCTAATGGGGGGTGCATTATACTGTACTGTATGCCTTATGGGGGTGCATTATACTATACAGACTGCGTAATGGGGGTGCACTATACAAAACAGACTGCCTAATGGGGGTGCATTATACTGTACTGGCTGCCTAATGGGGGTGCATCATACTATACAGACTGCCTAATGGGTGTGCATTCTACTATACAGGCTGCCTAATGGGGATGCATTATAGTATACAGACTGTCTAATAGGGGTGCATTATACTGTACTGGCTGCCAATGGGGTGCATTATACTATACAGGCTGCCTAATGGGGGTGCATTATATTGTACTGGCTGCCTAATGGGGGTTTATTATATTGTATTGGCTGCCTATATGAGTGTGTTACACTATACTGGCTGCCTAACGGGGGTGCATTATATTGTACTGGCAGCCTAATGGGAGTGCATTATACTGTACAGACTGCTTAATGAGGGTGCATTTTACTGTACTGGCTGCCTATGGGGGTGCATTATACTATACATGCTGCCTAATGGGGGTGCATCATACTATACAGACTGCCTAATGGGTGTGCATTCTACTATACAGGCTGCCTAATGGGGATGCATTATAGTATACAGACTGTCTAATAGGGGTGCATTATACTGTACTGGCTGCCCAACGGGGGTGCATTATACTGTACTGGCTGCCTAATGGGGGTGCATTATATTGTACTGGCTGCCTAATGGGGGTTTATTATATTGTACTGGCTGCCTATATGAGTGTGTTACACTATACTGGCTGCCTAACGGGGGTGCATTATATTGTACTGGCAGCCTAATGGGAGTGCATTATACTGTACAGACTGCTTAATGAGGGTGCATTTTACTGTACTGGCTGCCTATGGGGGTGCATTATACTATACATGCTGCCTAATGGGGGTGCATTGTACTATACAGACTGCTTTATTGGGGTGCATTATATTGTACTGGCTGCCTATGGGGTTGCACTATAATGTACTGGCTGCCTAATGGGGTGCATCATACTGTACTGTCTGCTTAATGGGGGTGCATTACACTGTACTGGCTGCCTATGGGGGTGCATTATAATGTTCAGGCCTATGGGGAGTGAATTATACTATACAGGCCTATGGGGTGTGCATTGTACTATACTGGCCTATGGGGAATGCATTATTCTATATTAAGGACTATCTGGCACATTATACTATATGGAGGCTATCTAGGGGGCCATCATACAGTGTGGGGATTACAGTAAAGGGGCCATCACACAGTGTTGGGGCCATCAAGCAGTTCAGGGGCTACTAAGAGGTCAGTATACTGTGTGGAGCACATTACAATGAGGAGGAGGCATCATGTTATTTATAAGAGAGCATCATGCTGTGTATAGGGGAGCTGTACAGGGCTGAGATTCAGGAAAAAATGTGGCTATTGTTTTCTAGGGCACTTGAACCCGGCATTACTATATTCTAGAGCATTGCTTTAGAATTTAGAGGGTACAATGAACCACACAGTAGGTGCAGTAATAGGGTCACATACGGCAGCATTAGGGTACCAGTAGGATGAGGAGTTTGCACAGTTTGGGAATAGATGGTGACGTACTGAAAATATGAGAAGTGAAATGAGTCTTTGTTATATTCTCTGCAGATGGGTGCTCGGTGGAAGAAGTTGGGCCAGATGAAAAAGACCGAAAAAGTGAACAACTCAATCAGAAAGAACGTCAGCTGTAAGTCACTATCTGTAACTGTACTTTGATATCTTATATGTTCTGCAGGACTGTTATTTCCCACTGACCATATGGCGGTAATATCAATGTTGCTCTTCGGCTATAGATTATTTTCAGCAACATCGCTGTCATCTGCTGAGGTTCTCCTCCACTATTAGGATGCGTCACCCAGTTGTAATCAAGGTTAACTGTTAGGGCCCACGGAGAAGCTTCGCCCCCTCTGATCCAAAATCCTAGCTACGCCTCTGCCTATAGCTAAATTTAATTTCTCTATTAAATTTTAATATCCCATCTAGCAAAGGAAGAACACAATTTTAAAGAATACGGATACAACATATAGTTAATAGAAGACTACTTGGCAAATTTTATTGCAATGTACAGCTAGAGTACTCCAGCAATAAATTAATGCACTTTTATTAAATATATATATATACATACATATTGATGACATTGCATTATTACAATGAATAGTTATACTGCAGTAATGCATTTAAATCCCCCAATTACCAAGGTGCAGAAACCATTTCCTTTCATTAAACTTCAGATTCATTGTTCAGAAACACTTTTTAATGTCCTACAATCTACTGTAGTAGAATGGACATAACTGGAAAGATCTTAATTAGAGATGAACAAATCTATTCAACAGGATTCGAATTAGAGTTGAATTTCCTGAAATCCACAGATCACGTTGAATTCTAACTTTGTGTGATTTGATTTACGTGAATCACCCAAAAATAGAATTCAACATCTTAGATATTGTACTAGATTTTATCTGTCACAGACTGTTGAACGGGCTTCTCCAATGCGCCTTGCAGCTGCATGGCAGAAATTTTCTCTTTCATCCCACTCTTGTGTTCACTGCTACTGAACACAGTCCCACTCACTCCTACTGAACGCATGCTAAGAATTAGGTAACATAACTCAAAGCGCTCATCACACAGCCCCATCCACACTAGCATCTTTCTTTGTGTAAATAGACGGTTTGCTGAAGTTCTAATTGAACTATCCCCATATCTTAGAAAACTCAATGACAAAGGGATAAATCTTAACATTTTGTTCTAACGATATCAATTAATAAAATAAAATACAGACAATGCACTAACTATTCACATGCCGATGATTAGTCAGAGAGTGACTAAAAGACAAACCTGTGCCCCACTTGTGAAAGTGATGGCTCTTGTTGCACCTCACTCCGCAGAGACGTGGGGTTTATGTTTGTCTTTAAGTCACTCTCTGGCTAAACATCAAGGAGTGATCATGCTAGTGCCTTGTCTATACTGTATATTATTTGAGTAATTGATATTGATATAATAAAGGTTAAGTTTATTTTTCTTTAAATTGATTCTCATTTTTCCTTTTTAGTGGTGCCTGTTTTTTCCCATTCAGGCCATGTGCACACATTGAGTATTTAGTCAGTATTTTACATCAGTATTTGTAAGCCAAAACCAGGAGTGGAACAACCAGAGGGGAAGTATAATAGAAACATATCACCACTTCTGCATTTCTTACTCACTCCTGGTTTTAGTTGACAAGTACTGAGATAAAAAAAAAGTCACCAAATATTCAAAGTGTGCATGTGTCTTTTTGTTCCTTTTATCAATAATTTTAAATTATATAAAATGTCTAGGAGCATTATGACTACTGTACCACTCACTGTCCTACAGCCGAACTGTGGCCATTTCCGTCTTACATCTCTCTTCCAACTTACTGAGGCCACTTAAACACATTAAAACAAGCATTATGCGCTACTAAGAAACCGCACACTGGTAGATGCATGATTTGCCTGTTTTCAACACAACAACGTCAGGCCGCATGTTGCTTGTGCTACTCGAAGAAGCCTGTGTGACCTAAACATGCTACCATGACTTGCAGCATCTCCTGACTTGTCTTCCATATAGAACATCTGGGATGTTTTTGGTCTGTGGTTGCAAAGAGTGCTGCCAGAAGTGGACCTTGTGTGCTCAAATGAATACAGTTTGTCTGAATATTCAGTCAACCATTCATAATCCCATTGAAAGCAGGGTAAGACGTGTTGCGAAGCTGAGTCACTTCTCACAAACAAGCCATGAGTCAGAAAGTCAAGGTGTTCAAGATTTATGTGTCGTATGATATGCAAAATCTGATGATGCTACAGAAGTAGGAGAGTTAATTGGCAGGCCTAACATGTCACATATAATACCTCAGGGCATTGGAGCAGGTTCAATGTACTGTACACTGTCCCTTTGGCTACACATGGGGTGGAAGTGATGTTGGCACAGTATATGCCAACATTGTATTTCATGGCACACTATTTCCTGACATGAACAATGACCCAGAGATTCAGAATAGTTAAAACTGAGTACATAATGTGTATTATTTTATTGAGGTCATTGAATCACCTCAATAAAGCATTTGGTCTTAGCACTTGTGACAGACACTAAAACAAGGAAGACAGTTTTTAAAATGACATTCCCCTAGTATTTCAATAATATATCAAATATGTTTATACCTTGGGCAGATCTAAACTTTTATTGTGATCAAAAGAAGAGCTGATCATCTAGACTGCACACTCATATTAATACAGCTTGTTCCTTACACACCTAATACTTAAACAAGTAAATGGTTTTAATTCCAAAAGCTTAATGACATTAATGACATTGAAAATTCCTTGAAGAGAAGCAATAGATTTTGTCAGATTGAATGTATAAATCCCAGTTACAAATTTTATAATAGCTCTCAGTAGATGCTGTAAAAATATATTTGCTAATTGCAACACTGAACTTTGTTTCTTAAAAGTACAATTTTTTTTAAATGTAGGTTTTTGCTCATAACATAATTTAGAATATGTTATGAAGGGCAGTAATGTTTTCAAGTTTATTAAATGCTATGACTTTATTATGCTTTTTCAAATAGCACTGCTGCAAAATACAGATATACTAATGGGTTGGAGTCTACAGGACGGATTGCAATGACCTTAAAAGTTTCTACACATTAATCTGAAGTGTGTGACATTTTAACAAAATTATTGATAGTTTCATTATTCTTTGCGAAGTGGACAATAATCTTCTTGTCTCATTTTCACACATTGGTGCTGTAATTAACTTGTTAATTGTGGGTATTTTTCATCTTCTTCTGTACAACTGCAGACTATCCCTCATACAAAGTCTGCATATAATTTAATTGCATAATTTCTCACTCAAAACTTCCAAACAAAATTTCTGAGTTGATGTAACACTCCTGTGTGCCAACCTTTATAAGTAGGGATTGTATTATCACCACATAATGGCACAGCACCTCCAACTGAATCTTGCTGGGCAGAGGCTTACCTTAATTCTAATGGGCATTAGTACTGTATATGTAACAGGGACATCTACCTACTAAGATTCATTAGTCAGGAGCAGCCTTTGTGTCCCTTAGGCTCCAGGGTCCATCTTTGCTATGTCTGCAATTTCTGTAGTCATCAACCTGTTAATGGGAGCTTTGTTGGAATGAAATAAGGTCTTACTTTCTGGCAAATCTCAACTCACGAGTGCAGATGCACAAAAGATTGTGTTAAAATGAGTTACATGCCAGAGTACAAGTATACCTAGAATTTATTTCTAGTCTGATTAAACTTCTAGTGGTAATAAATAGGCTATATACCAGACAAGGCTGGGGTTATAGTGTACAAAAGCTCCAATACACTATTAAACCATTGTATGTTAGATTTAAAAATATATAGTGTAAGAATTTCTACTTGATGCATATTGTTAGGACTGGCGGAACGCACCAAGACAGATGATAAAGGTGCGTTCGCAGTCCGGGGTCCACCGTGCAGGTGAGAACCTGCTGCTAGCAATTAGCAGACAATATGGCGGTACACTAAAGTATACACGCGTGGGTTAAACCTCACCCAGCGTGAAGAAAGCGATCCTGTTAATTCACAGGACCGCAGTACCGCACTAGTGCGCGAGCAAGTGGTCAGCGGACTTAACCCCAGAAGGGATTGGAGCCCGATTAGACCCTTGCTGGCGTAACACCGCAACTGGGTGTGTAGAGAACCTTAAGCAATCTGTGCACAAGAGTGCGAGCGATGCCGCACTAACGGACGCCACTAACCACCCAGACTCGGGTATGGAAAGCGCAAGGCAGGCGCACGGCGCCGTACTGGCAGGCACAGCTACAGGACGCTGTGATGTGTGTTAGTGCTGTAGGCTAAGTCGGGCGCTAGGTAGCAGCCATACACCTTCCGCGAACAGACATTCAATAGGGTAGGGGTTTCCAAGGACGACTTGCACTCACAACATACACACATAAGCAATTGTAAAACAATACTAGCGCATGGCCGTGCGGTCATGCGCAGTTTATATAACAGCAGCACAGGAAGTGGCCACAGCACTTTTGCCCTTCTAGGACCTGCCAAGAGGACCAATGGAATGTGCTGCAGAGCCTGAGCACATGACCCTCGATCTCCAACGGGAGACCTTACGCTGGGCATGCTCAGTACATGCAGACAAGGACTTAGTCCCAGAGAAGTCCGCTCGCTGCTGACCAGCACTGACTTTAAAGGCAGAGACTGGAGAAGCAGCACTAACTCTCAGAACAGAGTGAGAATGAGCAAGACGCTGGGACCGACGTCCTTGCTGAGCAGGCTCCACTGCGGCTGGACAAGAATGGGAGACCGCAGCGGAAGTGGCTCGAGATTCCCCCTGTGCAGAAGCGGGAACTCGACCCCTAACATTACCCCCCCTCCTAGGGCCCCCCCCTCCTTGGGCCTCGCTACGTTCGAAGGCAGCAATGAGCTGCGGGGCCCGAATGTGCTCAACAGGTTCCCAGGACCTGTCCTCGGGGCCATAACCCTTCCAGTCCACCAAATAAAATTTTTTACCACGCACCACCTTGCACCCCAAAATAGCGTTCACCTCATAATCGTCCGTAGACGAACCCGATGTCCCAGCAGATGACTCGGAAAAGCGGGACATATACACGGGTTTCAAGAGGGACACATGAAAGGTGTCGGTGATACCCAGGCGTGGCGGAAGGGCCAAACGATAGACCACAGGATTAACCTGCTCGAGGACCTTGAATGGACCCAAGTAGCGAGGAGCAAATTTAGTGGACTCAACTCGCAGCCTGATGTTACGGGCGGAGAGCCACACCAAGTCGCCAGGAGCAAAGGTCGGGGCGGGGCGCCGATGAGCATCAGCGGAGGACCTCATTCTCTCCTTAGAGGCCCGAATGGCATCCTGAGTGCGGTCCCAAATATCCCGTGCCTCCACAGCCCAGTCTGCCACCCTGGAGTCGGCGGAAGACACGGGCATAGGCACAGGTACCCGTGGATGCTGACCATAGTTGAGGAGGAATGGGGTTTGTCCAGTGGAGTCGGCAACGGCGTTGTTCAGTGCAAACTCTGCCCATGATAGCAAGGATGCCCAGTCATCCTGCCTGGCTGAAACAAAATGTCGCAGGTATGTGACCAAGGTCTGGTTGGCCCTCTCTACCAACCCATTCGTCTCGGGATGATAAGCAGAAGAGAGATTCAACTCAATACTGAGAAGACGACAGAGCTCTCTCCAGAACCGAGACGCAAACTGGGGACCCCGGTCACTGACAATTTTGTCTGGCATACCATGTAGGCGGAAGATATGTCTGATGAACAACGCTGCCAAGGCCCGTGCAGAAGGTAACCGCGGCAGCGGCACCAAATGCACCATTTTTGAGAAATGATCGGTGATGACCCAAATGATGGTACAGCCGCGAGACTTGGGCAAACCCACAACAAAGTCCATCCCGACCATCTCCCAGGGCCTATCTGCCACCGGCAAGGGATAGAGCAAACCAGCTGGCCTTTGACGCGGAGATTTATTTTTGGCGCAGGAGACACACGCCAGAACGTAATCCCTGACATCCCGGACCATATGCGGCCACCAGTACGTCCTCGCCAGTAGCTCAGATGTCCTCTTTGTCCCAAAGTGTCCACCCACCCTGGACGAATGAGCCCAAGAGAGAACCTCCGGTCGCAAATTAATGGGCACAAAAGTCTTGCCCGGAGGCACAGACTCTAGCGATACCGGCGCCACGGTTCTCAGGCTCTCGGAAGGGACAATAAGCCGAGGCTCCTCTTCCTCCTCCTCAGTTGACATAAGGGAGCGAGAGAGAGCGTCAGCACGGATATTCTTCTCCCCGGCGAGATAATGCAGGGAAAAGTGGAACCGGGAGAAGAACAGGGACCATCTGGCCTGGCGAGAATTTAGCCGCTGGGCTGTCTGCAAATAGACCAAATTTTTGTGGTCCGTGTAAACTTGGAAGGGAAACCGCGCACCTTCCAGAAGGTGTCTCCACTCCGAAAAGGCCAACTTCATTGCTAGCAACTCCCTGTCCCCGATGGAGTAGTTCCTCTCCGCTGGCGTGAAGGTCTTGGAGAAGAAGAAGCATGGATGCTTCCGACCTTGAGCATCCTTTTGGTAGAGGACTGCTCCAGCACCAACGGACGAGGCATCCACCTCCAGTAGGAATGGCTTATCCACATCGGGACGATGTAAGATGGGAGCGCTAGCAAAGTGGGACTTAATAGAAGTGAAGGCCTTGGAGACCTCTTCCGACCACAATTTGGGATTCGCTCCCTTCTTGGTGAGGGCTACCAAGGGAGCCACCAGAGTTGAGAAGTGGGGAATGAACTGGCGGTAATAGTTTATGAACCCCATAAAGCGCTGCACCGCTTTAAGAGAATGGGGCTCTTGCCAGTCCATCACAGCCTGTAGTTTGGCAGGATCCATAGCCAATCCCTGGGCGGAGATGATATAGCCCAGGAAAGGTAAGGACTCCTGCTCAAACACACACTTCTCCAACTTTGCGTAAAGAGAGTTTGCCCGTAGGAGGTCGAAGACTCTGCCAACATCTCTCCGGTGGGAGTCAATATCTGGAGAAAAGATGAGAATATCATCCAGATAGACTACAACCGAGGTGGAAAGCATATCCCGGAAGATGTCGTTGACAAAGTCTTGAAAAACGGCAGGTGCATTACAGAGCCCGAAGGGCATCACCAGATACTCATAGTGCCCATCTCTGGTGTTAAATGCCGTTTTCCACTCGTCCCCCTCACGGATGCGAATCAGGTTGTAAGCACCCCGCAGATCTAGATTCGTAAACACTCTAGCTCCCCGAAGCCTATCGAAAAGCTCAGATATCAACGGCAAAGGGTACTTGTTCTTAACTGTGATAGCATTAAGACCCCTGTAGTCTATGCATTGACGTAGTTCTCCATTCTTCTTCTGCACGAAGAAGAACCCTGCCCCAGCAGGTGACACTGACTTCCTAATGAACCCTCTTGCCAGATTCTCTTGTATGTACTGAGACATTGCCTCCGTTTCCGGGAGAGATAATGGGTAGACTCGACCCCGGGGAGGCTCAGCACCAGGCAAGAGATCGATAGGACAGTCATAGGGGCGATGGGGCGGAAGGGTCTCCGCCGCCTTCTTGGAGAACACGTCTGCATAAGACCAATATTGCTTGGGGAGAGAGGATAGATCTGCGGGTACCTCAGTAGTAGCAACCTGAACGCACTCTCGGTGACACCTACCCCCACATGATTCACCCCATCCCAGAATTCTGCCTGAGGACCACTCGATGTGAGGAGAGTGGTACCGTAGCCAAGGTATCCCCAACAGGACCTCATCAATACCCTCAGGAATGACGAGTAGAGAAATAATCTCCTGATGGGATGGCGACAGGGACAGAGTAACAGGGATGGTCTGATGTGTTATCTGTGCGGGGAGTGTCGACCCATTCACCACTCGTACCGTTACTGGTTGGGATAGCATAACCAGGGGTATTGCGTGACGTTGGGCGAAGGCAGAAGACATAAAATTGCCCTCCGCCCCAGAATCCACGCAGAGGTCTACCGAGTGGGAGGATGAGCCAAAGGTAATTGTCCCCTTAAAGGACAATTTGGAGGCAAACGTCGCAGTGTCTAGTGCACCTCCACCTACTACCACTAGACGCTGACGTTTCCTCGACCGCTGATGACATCTGGTGGCAAGATGTCCTGACTGTTGGCAAACCTGGCAACCCTGGAGTGCACGAGCAGTCTGGGACTTAGATCCCGCTCGTGACACCACCTTAGGTTCCTGAACCTCAGGAGCCTGAACTGGAGATTCCAAAGGTTTGGCGAAGGTGGGAGCCAGCCGAAACCTCTGCCTACACTGGGCTCGCTCTAACCTCCGCTCGTGAAAACGGCGGTCAATGCGAGTAGATACTGCTATTAACTCCTCCAGTGTGGCGGGAATCTCCCTAGTGGCCAGAGCGTCCTTAACGTGGTCAGCCAGCCCCCTCCAAAATATAGGGATAAGGGCTTTATCCGACCACTCCAGCTCAGATGCCAGAGTGCGGAAATGGACGGCAAAAAGGCTGACCAAGGACGAGCCCTGAGTCAGTGCCAACAGTTGGAGCGCCGTGTCATGGGTGACACGAGGTCCAAGAAAGACCTGTTTCAGAGTGCTCAGGAATAACGGAGCACTCTGCACCACATGATCGCCACGCTCCCACAGCGGCGTAGCCCACTGCAACGCCCTGTCCGACAATAAGGAAATTATAAAGCCCACCTTAGCCCGCTCTGTAGGGAAACGAGAGGCCAGAAGCTCGAGATGTATTGAGCACTGACTCACGAAACCCCTACAGGACTTACTGTCACCAGAAAATTTCTCTGGTAGCGGGAGGCGAGATAGCGTCGGTACAGGAGCGGCAGTGGACAAGGTAGCTGCAGCCACACTTGCAGCCTGAACAGCGACAGCAGTAACATCCACAGCTGAGGTTGAACGCTCAAAAGCCGCCAACCTTCCCTCCAGCTGCTGGATGTACCGCTGTAAACGCTGATCGTCCGCCATTTTACTAGCCAGACCCTGGCGCTAGTATTCTGTTAGGACTGGCGGAACGCACCAAGACAGATGATAAAGGTGCGTTCGCAGTCCGGGGTCCACCGTGCAGGTGAGAACCTGCTGCTAGCAATTAGCAGACAATATGGCGGTACACTAAAGTATACACGCGTGGGTTAAACCTCACCCAGCGTGAAGAAAGCGATCCTGTTAATTCACAGGACCGCAGTACCGCACTAGTGCGCGAGCAAGTGGTCAGCGGACTTAACCCCAGAAGGGATTGGAGCCCGATTAGACCCTTGCTGGCGTAACACCGCAACTGGGTGTGTAGAGAACCTTAAGCAATCTGTGCACAAGAGTGCGAGCGATGCCGCACTAACGGACGCCACTAACCACCCAGACTCGGGTATGGAAAGCGCAAGGCAGGCGCACGGCGCCGTACTGGCAGGCACAGCTACAGGACGCTGTGATGTGTGTTAGTGCTGTAGGCTAAGTCGGGCGCTAGGTAGCAGCCATACACCTTCCGCGAACAGACATTCAATAGGGTAGGGGTTTCCAAGGACGACTTGCACTCACAACATACACACATAAGCAATTGTAAAACAATACTAGCGCATGGCCGTGCGGTCATGCACAGTTTATATAACAGCAGCACAGGAAGTGGCCACAGCACTTTTGCCCTTCTAGGACCTGCCAAGAGGACCAATGGAATGTGCTGCAGAGCCTGAGCACATGACCCTCGATCTCCAACGGGAGACCTTACGCTGGGCATGCTCAGTACATGCAGACAAGGACTTAGTCCCAGAGAAGTCCGCTCGCTGCTGACCAGCACTGACTTTAAAGGCAGAGACTGGAGAAGCAGCACTAACTCTCAGAACAGAGTGAGAATGAGCAAGACGCTGGGACCGACGTCCTTGCTGAGCAGGCTCCACTGCGGCTGGACAAGAATGGGAGACCGCAGCGGAAGTGGCTCGAGATTCCCCCTGTGCAGAAGCGGGAACTCGACCCCTAACACATATGACTATTATCTACGTTGGATAATGATTAAAACCTAAGAATAAAAGAACATGCTTAGTGATACTCGAATATCACTCGAGTATCTGGGTGCTCGAATGTGCTTGACAGTCCGCAAGCATTAGCCAGTGCTAGATTTCAAACTTGAATTCCTGCCCTGCATGTTTGGCTTCTGTTACACATCCAATAAGCATGCAGAGATTGCCTGCAAATCACTGTGATTCTGTAGCCATCATGGTAGTTGTATTACTGTGATTGCCTGGACGCGTGACATCATCTGGGGTTATCAAAGGACAGGCGCTGCCAGGCTCGGTACACTTATGCCATTGCAAAGCTCTGCAACAGTTGATTTTTAAGGGAGAGAATGCTTGTCCATGCGTATGTGCACAGTTTAACAAATCCGAGTTATGTAGTGTTGGTACTGGTGCTGAAGCTGAACCATCATACTAACAGTCCTTGTAAGGGCTAATTTTGTGCTTTGATGTTTGCGTCAGATACAAACTGCATTGATCCTAGGGAGAGAGAGAGTTGCAGGAGCACAGTGATTGGCTGAATACAGCTTCTAGGCAGGGATTAGGGCTTTGCAATCTGTTGCTAAATAAATAGCTGCGGCAGTTGACCACATTTTACTTTTTTGAGTGAAAAAATTGACTACAGTCTCATCTATATAGTAATAGGTGCTTTGTGGGACATTTCTATGTTTTATAACACACAAAAAGCTTTGAAACATTTTTCTGGATTTATTTACTCACTCACGAGTGATTGCACGCCCTTCGGCGCATGCTGTGATTATGAACCACGCAATGGGGTGTAACCACATAGCAGACTGATCTCGCAATGGGGTCTACCCATGCACCAGACTGGCATATGTGTAGACTAATAGCAAACATACATACCTGGTGTACCTCTTCTGCCACTCCTACCTTCTGTACTAAAAAGTAGAGTTGAGCGACCTTGACCTTTTTAGAGTCGAGCCGGGTTTTGCGAAACCCGACTATGTCCAAAGTCGGGTCGAGTGAAATCGGCCGATTATGACGTAAAGTCGGGATCGACCGAAACACGAAACCCAATGCAAGTCAATGGGGCAGCATAGTCGGCAGTGAGTGGGGGCCAGGAAAACACCTAGAGTGGCCATTTTAATGTCAAAACCATCCATTCTTCTTAATGAAGCTTGTCAAGCGTAATTTACCTTATAATAATTGGAAGGCATTTGAAATTGGGGGTCATTTGGCTAAAGTTGTGGGGGGTAGGGCTGGTTCAAGTAATTAGTGGGCCCAGGAAATCTGGACCACGTCACGGCAGTGGAGCAGGGAGAGGTAAGTATTTCAACTTTGCAAGTGCTGTGAACCTGAGCAAGCAGGGGGGGCCCACTCGTTGGCATTGGCACTGGCACAGGGCCCCTCAAAGTACAGCGGTGTGTTTGCACGGCGGGGGCGCCTCCCACCGGCAGCAACACTTTTGCGTACTATGAGAGGCCCTGTGCCAGTGACGTCGCCAACTAGTATTCCTCCCCCCACCTGATGAAGGAACCTGCACTTTCATCTGCACCTTCCTCTTTGTCCCCGTGTAAGGTGGTATGGTATGCGGGAAGAGCAACCTGACTTTCAGCAGGGTCACAATGTTGTTGTGTAGCGTGCACGGGGAATGTTGCGTTATGGGTCAATGTACCAGCAGACTCATCTATCACTGGCTGGGCAATGGGCACGATGAAGTGGAAACACAGATATAGGCCCAAAGAAGAAAGTGGGCTAAATGCAGTTCAAAATTGGTAACACAGGAATAACCAGGGGGCATTGCAGTGGAGGACAACTGGAATGAGAGGCTGACACAGAGAGTAGGGCCAAATCAGTAAGTAGTCGAAATGCAGTTCAAAATTGGCAACCGTAGTAAACAGGCGGCACAGCTTTGTTCAGTGGAGGAGAACAGCAAGGAGTGGCAGACACCGATAGTAGGCCCCAAACCAACTAGTACGCCAAATGCAGTTGTTCCATTTAACCACAATTTAATGAGAGCCTGAAGATAGAAGCTCAGGAAAGGCAACCTGGGGAACACCTTGGAGTGTAACACACCATCTCTCTCCACCCCATACCCATTTTGTATGGCCTAATGCAGTGTACTTTTCTACAACTACTAAACGAGAGTCGGAAGACCGAAGCAATGGCAAGGAAACCTGGGGAACACCTTAGAGTGTAACACACCCTCTCTCTACACCCCATACCCAATTTGAAGGCCTAATGCAGTGTAGTTTCCAAGAACTACTAAACGAGAGCCGGAAGATCGAAGCTCAGGAAAGGCAACCTGGGGAACACCTTGGAGTGTAACACACCCTCTCGCTACACCCCATACCCAATTTGAAGGCCTAATGCAGCGTAGTTTCCAACAACTACTAAACGAGAGCCGGAAGATCGAAGCTCAGGAAAGGCAACCTGGGGAACACCTTGGAGTGTAACAAACCCTCTCTCTACACCCCATACCCAATTTGTAGGCCTAATGCAGCGTAGTTTCCGACAACTACTAAACGAGAGCATGAAGATCGAAGCTCAGGAAAGGCAACCTGGGGAACACCTTGGAGTGTAACACACCCTCTCTCTACACCCCATACCCAATTTGTAGGCCTAATGCAGCGTAGTTTCCGACAACTACTAAACGAGAGCCGGAATATCGAAGCTCAGGAAAGGCAACCTGGGGAACACCTTGGAGTGTAACACACCCTCTCTCTACGCCCCATACCCAATTTGTAGGCCTAATGCAGCGTAGTTTCCGACAACTACTAAACGAGAGCCGGAATATCGAAGCTCAGGAAAGGCAACCTGGGGAACACCTTGGAGTGTAACACACCCTCTCTCTACACCCCATACCCAATTTGAAGGCCTAATGCAGTGTAGTTTCCAAGAACTACTAAACGAGAGCCGGAAGATCGAAGCTCAGGAAAGGCAACCTGGGGAACACCTTGGAGTGTAACACACCCTCTCGCTACACCCCATACCCAATTTGAAGGCCTAATGCAGCGTAGTTTCCAACAACTACTAAACGAGAGCCGGAAGATCGAAGCTCAGGAAAGGCAACCTGGGGAACACCTTGGAGTGGAACACACCATCTCTCTACACCCCATACCCAATTTGAAGGCCTAATGCAGAGTAGTTTCCAAGAACTACTAAACGAGAGCCGGAAGATCGAAGCTCAGGAAAGGCAACCTGGGGAACACCTTGGAGTGTAACACAACGTCTCTCTACACGACGGAAGGGCTGATTCTTAGGAAGGAAGGCTGTTGGAAATAAGCATTGCGCGTCCGAGGGTGATTATATTCTTATTAGGTATATACTCACCCTCGGACGCGCCCTGCTTCTTTATTTGGAATGAATGTTTATTTGCAATGTGGTGTTGACTTTCTCTATTATTTTGGTAATTAATGATTTTATTATTTTCATTATTTTGCATCTTCTCGGCAATAATATAAAGAAGACGCGACAGGACAACACTCGGTGGATGCCATATGTGTGTTTTCAATTTAAAAAAACTTTCAGTTAACTACTTGCAGGAGAAAGTAATTGTAGCTGGTGGCCATTTTTAGTACTGTACCAGATTAGAGTTGTGTGTTTGTTTTTAATGTTAAAATGTCTGCATTTGATATCTCACCAGTATTTTCTTTTTTATAAGCAAAATACTTATTTTTATATTTTCTGATGTTGGTTCCAGGGGTACACGGCCAGCAGTGCCCTGGTCAGTGTAGTAGTAGTTGAAAGAATGGACCGCAGACAGGCATCGAAGGCCTAAAATAATAACACATGGCTGTAGGCAATTTTAAATTGGTTCCAGGGGTACACGGACAGCAGTGGTGTGGTCAGTGGAGGCCTAGTGGAAGGAGTGACCGCAGACAGGCATCGAAGGCCTAAAATAATAACACATGGCTGTAGGCAATTTTAAATTGGTTCCAGGGGTACACGGACAGCAGTGGTGTGGTCAGTGGAGGCCTAGTGGAAGGAGTGACCGCAGACAGGCATCGAAGGCCTAAAATAATAACACATGGCTGTAGGCAATTTTAAATTGGTTCCAGGGGTACACGGACAGCAGTGGTGTGGTCAGTGGAGGCCTAGTGGAAGGAGTGACCGCAGACAGGCATCGAAGGCCTAAAATAATAACACATGGCTGTAGGCAATTTTAAATTGGTTCCAGGGGTACACGGACAGCAGTGGTGTGGTCAGTGGAGGCCTAGTGGAAGGAGTGACCGCAGACAGGCATCGAAGGCCTAAAATAATAACACATGGCTGTAGGCAATTTTAAATTGGTTCCAGGGGTACACGGGCAGCAGTGACCTGGTCAGTGTAGTAGTAGTTGAAAGAATGGACCGCAGACAGGCATCGAAGGCCTAAAATAAAAAAATTGGGCTGGCTGTAGGCAATTTTAAATTGGTTCCAGGGGTACACGGGCAGCAGTGGTGTGGTCAGTGGAGGCCTAGTGGAAGGAGTGACCGCAGACAGGCATCGAAGGCCTAAAATAATAACACATGGCTGTAGGCAATTTTAAATTGGTTCCAGGGGTACACGGGCAGCAGTGACCTGGTCAGTGTAGTAGTAGTTGAAAAAATGGACCGCAGACAGGCATCGAATGCCTAAAATAATAACACATGGCTGTAGGCAATTTTAAATTGGTTACAGGGGTACACGGACAGCAGTGACCTGGTCAGTGTAGTAGTAGTTGAAAGAATGGACCGCAGACAGGCATCGAAGGCCTAAAATAAAAAAATTGGGCTGGCTGTAGGCAATTTTAAATTGGTTCCAGGGGTACACGGACAGCAGTGGTGTGGTCAGTGGAGGCCTAGTGGAAGGAGTGACCGCAGACAGGCATCGAAGGCCTAAAATAATAACACATGGCTGTAGGCAATTTTAAATTGGTTCCAGGGGTACACGGACAGCAGTGACCTGGTCAGTGTAGTAGTAGTTGAAAGAATGGACCGCAGACAGGCATCGAAGGCCTAAAATAAAAAAATTGGGCTGGCTGTAGGCAATTTTAAATTGGTTCCAGGGGTACACGGGCAGCAGTGACCTGGTCAGTGTAGTAGTAGTTGAAAGAATGGACCGCAGACAGGCTTAGAAGGCCTAACATAACAAACTTGGGCTGGCTGTAGGCACTTTTAAATTGGTTCCAGGGGTACACGGGCAGCAGTGGTCTGGTCAGTGGAAGTCTAGTGGAAGGAGTGACCGCAGACAGGCTTCCAAGGCCTAACATAACAAACTTGGGCTGGCTGTAGGCACTTTTAAATTGGTTCCAGGGGTACACGGGCAGCAGTGGTCTGGTCAGTGGAAGTCTAGTGGAAGGAGTGACCGCAGACAGGCTTCCAAGGCCTAACATAACAAACTTGGGCTGGCTGTAGGCACTTTTAAATTGGTTCCAGGGGTACACGGGCAGCAGTGGTCTAGTCAGTGGAAGTCTAGTGGAAGGAGTGACCGCAGACAGGCTTCCAAGGCCTAACATAACAAACTTGGGCTGGCTGTAGGCACTTTTAAATTGGTTCCAGGGGTACACGGGCAGCAGTGGTCTGGTCAGTGGAAGTCTAGTGGAAGGAGTGACCGCAGACAGGCTTCCAAGGCCTAACATAACAAACTTGGGCTGGCTGTAGGCACTTTTAAATTGGTTCCAGGGGTACACGGGCAGCAGTGACCTGGTCAGTGTAGTAGTAGTTGAAAGAATGGACCGCAGACAGGCATCGAAGGCCTAAAATAAAAAAATTGGGCTGGCTGTAGGCAATTTTAAATTGGTTCCAGGGGTACACGGACAGCAGTGGTGTGGTCAGTGGAGGCCTAGTGGAAGGAGTGACCGCAGACAGGCATCGAAGGCCTAAAATAATAACACATGGCTGTAGGCAATTTTAAATTGGTTCCAGGGGTACACGGACAGCAGTGACCTGGTCAGTGTAGTAGTAGTTGAAAGAATGGACCGCAGACAGGCATCGAAGGCCTAAAATAAAAAAATTGGGCTGGCTGTAGGCAATTTTAAATTGGTTCCAGGGGTACACGGGCAGCAGTGACCTGGTCAGTGTAGTAGTAGTTGAAAGAATGGACCGCAGACAGGCTTAGAAGGCCTAACATAACAAACTTGGGCTGGCTGTAGGCACTTTTAAATTGGTTCCAGGGGTACACGGGCAGCAGTGGTCTGGTCAGTGGAAGTCTAGTGGAAGGAGTGACCGCAGACAGGCTTCCAAGGCCTAACATAACAAACTTGGGCTGGCTGTAGGCACTTTTAAATTGGTTCCAGGGGTACACGGGCAGCAGTGGTCTGGTCAGTGGAAGTCTAGTGGAAGGAGTGACCGCAGACAGGCTTCCAAGGCCTAACATAACAAACTTGGGCTGGCTGTAGGCACTTTTAAATTGGTTCCAGGGGTACACGGGCAGCAGTGGTCTGGTCAGTGGAAGTCTAGTGGAAGGAGTGACCGCAGACAGGCTTCCAAGGCCTAACATAACAAACTTGGGCTGGCTGTAGGCACTTTTAAATTGGTTCCAGGGGTACACGGGCAGCAGTGGTCTGGTCAGTGGAAGTCTAGTGGAAGGAGTGACCGCAGACAGGCTTCGAAGGCCTAACATAACAAAATTGGGCTGGCTGTAGGCACTTTAAATTGGTTCCAGGGGTACATGGGCAGCAGTGTATGGTCAGTGGAAGTCTAGTGGAAGGAGTGACGGCAGACAGTCTTCGAAGGCCTAACATAACAAAATTGGGCTGACTGTAGGCACTTTTAAATTGGTTCCAGGGTAACACGGCCAGCAGTGGCCTGGTCAGTGTAGTAGTTGTAGAAAGAAGGGACCGCAGACAGGCTTCGAAGGCCTAACATAACAAAAATGTCAAAACAATGGTATTGTCAGTGCCAGGCATTGAAGGATGTCAGCGGCTAGACTACACATTGGTGAAGCTGTGAGAGATAATTTTGCTAGTGGTAGAGCACTGTTTGAGCTGGGGGGGGGAACTGTCTTGTGGCCGGCGGTACAGGCACAGGGCCCCTCATATTACAACGGTGTGTCTGACGTTGGGTGCGCACCACCACCGCCAGAGACACTTTATTGTACTATGAGGGACCCAGTGGCAGTGCCGTCGACCAAAAGCGGCCACACCCACCTCTTCAGACAAACAGCACTCTCAAGGGTCCAAGCGCAAAGTGGCGATAGCACGGCCCCGTGTGGGGAGTTTGGCCATTTCGTGAGGTGGAAACATGTCGTATGCTGGACAATCAGGTGAAGAAAATTACGAGATTGGAAAAGTCATTCAGAATAGTCCACAGGCAAGACCTTTTCATAGGAAAGCTAGGTGTCAGCCGGGCAGGGTGGGGCAAAAGATTTTGAAATCCAGTTGTGGTTCATTTTAATGAAGGTTAGATCATCTACATTTTGGGTAGCCAGACGAGTCCTTTTTTCTGTTAGTATTGAACCTGCAGCACTGAATACTCTTTCTGATAGGACACTAGCTGCCGGGCAAGCAAGCTCCTGCAATGCATATTCTGCCAATTCTGGCCAGGTGTCTAATTTGGATGCCCAGTAATCAAATGGGAATGACGGTTGAGGGAGAACGTCGATAAGGGATGAAAAATAGTTTGTAACCATACTGGACAAATGTTGTCTCCTGTCACTTTGAATTGATGCTGCAGTACCTGTCCTGTCTGCGGTCATAGAAAAATCACTCCACAACCTGGTCAGAAAACACCTCTGTCCAACGCCACTTCTGATTTCTGCCCCTCTAACACCTCTGGTCTGCTGGCCCCTGGAGCTCGTGTGAGAACGATCACGGGCGCTGTGTGCAGGGAATGCCAGAAGCAAACGGTCAACAAGAGTTGATTGTTTTGTTGCTAATATTAGTTCCAAGTTCTCATGTGGCATAATATTTTGCAATTTGCCTTTATAGCGAGGATCAAGGAGGCAGGCCAACCAGTAATCGTCATCGTTCATCATTTTTGTAATGCGTGTGTCCCTTTTGAGGATACGCAAGGCATAATCCGCCATGTGGGCCAAAGTTCCCGTTGTCAAATCTGCGGTTGTGCTTGGTTGAGGGGCAGTTGCAGGCAAATCTACGTCACTTGTGTCCCTCAAAAAACCAGAACCCGGCCTTGCCACGCCACCAATTTCCCGTGCCCCCGGGAAAGCTTCCTCATTAAAAATATACTCATCCCCATCATCCTCCTCATCCTCCACCTCCTCTTCGCCCGGTACCTCGTCATGTACACTGCCCTGACCAGACAATCGCTGACTGTCATCAAGGCTTTCCTCTTCCTCTGGTGCAGACGCCTGATCCTTTATGTGCGTCAAACTTTGCATCAGCAGACGCATTAGGGGGATGCTCATGCTTATTATGGCGTTGTCTGCACTAACCAGCCGTGTGCATTCCTCAAAACACTGAAGGACTTGACACATGTCTTGAATCTTCGACCACTGCACACCTGACAACTCCATGTCTGCCATCCTACTGCCTGCCCGTGTATGTGTATCCTCCCACAAAAACATAACAGCCCGCCTCTGTTCGCACAGTCTCTGAAGCATGTGCAGTGTTGAGTTCCACCTTGTTGCAACGTCTATGATTAGGCGATGCTGGGGAAGGTTCAAAGAACGCTGATAGGTCTGCATACGGCTGGAGTGTACAGGCGAACGGCGGATATGTGCGCAAAGTCCACGCACTTTGAGGAGCAGGTCGGATAACCCCGGATAACTTTTCAGGAAGCACTGCACCACCAGGTTTAAGGTGTGAGCCAGGCAAGGAATGTGTTTCAGTTGGGAAAGGGAGATGGCAGCCATGAAATTCCTTCCGTTATCACTCACTACCTTGCCTGCCTCAAGATCTACAGTGCCCAGCCACGACTGCGTTTCTTGCTGCAAGAACTCGGACAGAACTTCCGCGGTGTGTCTATTGTCGCCCAAACACTTCATAGCCAATACAGCCTGCTGACGTATGCCAGTAGCTGCCCCATAATGGGAGACCTGGTGTGCAACAGTGGCAGGTGCGGATGGAGTGTTTGTGCGACTGCGGTCTGTGGACGAGCTCTTGCTTCTGCAGGAGGACGAGGAGGAGGAGGAGGAGGGGGTGCGAACGGCTACAGACAACTGTTTACTAGACCGTGGGCTAGGCAGAACTGTCCCAAACTTGCTGTCCCCTGTGGACCCTGAATCCACCACATTTACCCAGTGTGCCGTGATGGACACGTAACGTCCCTGGCCATGCCTACTGGTCCATGCATCTGTTGTCAGGTGCACCTTTGTGCTCACAGATTGCCTGAGTGCATGGACGATGCGCTCTTTAACATGCTGGTGGAGGGCTGGGATGGCTTTTCTGGAAAAAAAGTGTCGACTGGGTAGCTCGTAGCGTGGTACAGCGTAGTCCATCAGGTCTTTGAAAGCTTCGCTTTCAACTAACCGGTAGGGCATCATCTCTAACGAGATTAGTCTAGCTATGTGGGCGTTCAAACCCTGTGTACGCGGATGCGAGGCTAAGTATTTCCTTTTTCTAACCATAGTCTCATGTAGGGTGAGCTGGACTGGAGAGCTGGAGATCGTGGAACTAGCGGGGGTGCCGGTGGACATGGCAGACTGAGAGACGGTGGGAGATGGTATTGTTGCCGCCGGTGCCCTAGATGCAGTGTTTCCTACTATGAAACTGGTGATTCCCTGACCCTGACTGCTTTGGCCTGGCAAAGATACCTGCACAGATACAGCAGGTGGTGCGCTAAATGGTGGTCCTACACTGCCGGAAGGGATGTTGCGTTGATGACTAGCTTCATTGGCCGAGGGTGCAACAACCTTAAGGGACGTTTGGTAGTTAGTCCAAGCTTTCAAATGCATGGTGGTTAAATGTCTATGCATGCAACTAGTATTGAGACTTTTCAGATTCTGACCTCTGCTTAAGGAAGTAGAACATTTTTGACAGATGACTTTGCGCTGATCAATTGGATGTTGTTTAAAAAAATGCCAGACTGCACTCTTTCTAGCATCGGATACCTTTTCAGGCATTGCAGACTGAGCTTTAACCGGATGGCCACGCTGTCCTCCACCAGGTTTTGGCTTTGCCACGCGTTTTGGGCAAGATACGGGCCCGGCAGATGGAACCTGTGGCGATGTTGATGCCTGCTGCGGCCCCTCCTCCTCCTCTGCTTCAGAACTGCTGCCGCCTGCACCCTGTTCCCCCAATGGCTGCCAATCGGGGTCAAGAACTGGGTCATCTAATAACTCTTCTTGTACCTCCTGCGCAACTTCGTCTGTGTCACCGTGTCGTTCGGTGGTATAGCGTTCGTGATGGGGCAACATAGTCTCATCAGGGTCTGATTCTTGATCAGCACCCTGCGAGGGCAATGTTGTGGTCTGAGTCAAAGGACCAGCATAGTAGTCTGGCTGTGGCTGTGCGTCAGTGCACTCCATGTCAGATTCAATTTGTAATGGGCATGGACTGTTAACTGCTTCACTTTCTAAGCCAGGGACGGTATGTGTAAAGAGCTCCATGGAGTAACCCGTTGTGTCGCCTGCTGCATTCTTCTCTGTTGTTGTTTTTGCTGAAGAGGACAAGGAAGTGACTTGTCCCTGACCGTGAACATCCACTAACGACGCGCTGCTTTTACTTTTACCAGTTTCACGAGATGAGGCAAAAGAGCTAGAGGCTGAGTCAGCAAGATAAGCCAAAACTTGCTCTTGCTGCTCCGGCTTTAAAAGCGGTTTTCCTAATCCCAGAAAAGGGAGCGTTCGAGGCCTTGTGTAGCCGGACGACGAACCTGGCTCCACAGCTCCAGACTTAGGTGCAATATTTTTTCCCCCACGACCACCTGATGCTCCACCACTACCACTACCCTCATTACCAGCTGACAATGAACGCCCCCGGCCACGACCTCTTCCACTAGACTTCCTCATTGTTTTAAAAACGTAACCAAACTAACGTTATTTGTTGCAGTCACACAACTTACACGGTGAGCTATAACTTCAGTATGATTTAGCTACCCCTTTACAGGTTGGTGAGACCACAGCGAAAATCAGGCCCAATGTTACACACTCTTTTTTTGGTGGCTGCAAATTAGAGAGATGCCCCACACGCAGGACTGTCACTGAAGCACAAATGTTAATATTAATGTCACACTATTATTTTTTTTTTATTTTTATTTTTTTCAGGAACACTTTAGAAACCCCCCAAAAAAAAAAAAATAGATTTTTGCAGGGAGAATTTAGAAAACAAATGTAACAAACTATATGCTTTCTATGGGCCACTGAGTGAGAGATGACGCACACAGGAATCAGGAGTGGCACACAAGCCCAGAGGCCAATATTTTTCTACCAATGATTGATGGAGTTATTTTCTCTGGTAGATTTTGGAACCCAAATCAAGGAAAAAAAATGTAGGCTTTCTATGGACCACAATTGGAGAGAGAGAGAGAGAGAGATGGCACACCCAGGAGTCAAGACTGGCACACAAGCAGAAAGGCCAATATTAATCTCCCACTGTTTTTTTTTTGTTTTTTTTTTTTTTTTTTTTTTTCAGGGAGACTTTAGAAAAAAAAATAATAAAAAAAATATGATTTTATCAGGAAGAATTTAGAAACCAAATAAAATAAAATGATTTTTTCAGGGAGAATTTATAAAACAAATAAAAACAAAAATAGGCGTTCTATGGCCCACTGACTGAGAGATGACGCACACAGGAGTCAGGAGTGGCACACAAACCCAGAGGCCAATATTTTTCTACCAATGATTGATGTAGTTATTTTCTCTGGTAGATTTTAGAACCCAAATCAAGGAAAAAAAATATAGGCTTTCTATGGACCACAATTGGAGAGAGAGAGAGAGAGAGAGAGAGAGAGAGAGAGAGAGATGGCACACCCAGGAGTCAAGACTGGCACACAAGCAGAAAGGCCAATATTAATCTCCCACTGTTTTTTTTGGTTGTTTTTTTTTTTTTTTTTTTCAGGGAGACTTTAGAAAAAAAAATAATAAAAAAAATATGATTTTATCAGGAAGAATTTAGAAACCAAATAAAATAAAATGATTTTTTCAGGGAGAATTTATAAAACAAATAAAACCAAAAATAGGCGTTCTATGGCCCACTGACTGAGAGATGACGCACCCAGGAGTCAAGACTGGCACACAAGCAGAAAGGCCAATATTAATCTCCCACTGTTTTTTTTGGTTGTTTTTTTTTTTTTTTTTTCAGGGAGACTTTAGAAAAAAAAATAATAAAAAAAATATGATTTTATCAGGAAGAATTTAGAAACCAAATAAAATAAAATGATTTTTTCAGGGAGAATTTATAAAACAAATAAAACCAAAAATAGGCGTTCTATGGCCCACTGACTGAGAGATGACGCACCCAGGAGTCAAGACTGGCACACAAGCAGAAAGGCCAATATTAATCTCCCACTGTTTTTTTTTTTTTTTTTCAGGGAGACTTTAGAAAAAAAAATAATAAAAAAAATATGATTTTATCAGGAAGAATTTAGAAACCAAATAAAATAAAATGATTTTTTCAGGGAGAATTTAGAAAACAAATAAAACCAAAAATAGGCGTTCTATGGCCCACTGACTGAGAGATGACGCACACAGGAGTCAGGAGTGGCACACAAACCCAGAGGCCAATATTTTTCTACCAATGATTGATGTAGTTATTTTCTCTGGTAGATTTTAGAACCCAAATCAAGGAAAAAAAATATAGGCTTTCTATGGACCACAATTGGAGAGAGAGAGAGAGAGAGAGAGAGAGAGAGAGAGAGATGGCACACCCAGGAGTCAAGACTGGCACACAAGCAGAAAGGCCAATATTAATCTCCCACTGTTTTTTTGGTTGTTTTTTTTTTTTTTTTTTCAGGGAGACTTTAGAAATAAAAATAATAAAAAAAATATGATTTTATCAGGAAGAATTTAGAAACCAAATAAAATAAAATGATTTTTTCAGGGAGAATTTAGAAAACAAATAAAACCAAAAATATGCGTTCTATGGCCCACTGACTGAGAGAGAGAGAGAGATGGAACGCTTAGTACTGGCACACAAGCCCAAAGGGCAATATTAATCTCCCTTTTTTTTTCCAGGGAGAATTTCTGAAACCCAAAAAAAAAATAAAATAGGCTTTCTATGGCCCACTATTTGTGAGAGAGATGGGACGCTCAGGACTGGCACAGATGGCACGCTCAGGACTGGCACAGAAGCCCAGAGGCCAATATTAATCTCCCTTTTTTTCTGGGAGAATTTATAAAACCAAAAAAATATTTAAATAGGCTTTCTATGGCCCACTATTTGTGAGAGAGATGGCACGCTCAGGACTGGCACAGATGGCACGCTCACAACTGGCACACAAGCCCAGAGGCCAATATTAATCTCCCTTTTTTCAGGGAAAATTGATAAAACAAAAAAAAAAATTAAATAGGCTTTCTATGGCCCACTATTTGTGAGAGAGATGGCACGCTCAGGGCTGGCTGGCACAGATGGCACGCTCAGGACTGGCACACAAGCCCAGAGGCCAATATTAATCTCCCTTTTTTTCTGGGAGAATTTATAAAACCAAAAAAATATTTAAATAGGCTTTCTATGGCCCACTATTTGTGAGAGAGATGGCACGCTCAGGACTGGCACAGATGGCACGCTCACAACTGGCACACAAGCCCAGAGGCCAATATTAATCTCCCTTTTTTCAGGGAAAATTGATAAAACAAAAAAAAAAATTAAATAGGCTTTCTATGGCCCACTATTTGTGAGAGAGATGGCACGCTCAGGGCTGGCTGGCACAGATGGCACGCTCAGGACTGGCACACAAGCCCAGAGGCCAATATTAATCTCCCTTTTTTTCTGGGAGAATTTATAAAACCAAAAAAATATTTAAATAGGCTTTCTATGGCCCACTATTTGTGAGAGAGATGGCACGCTCAGGACTGGCACAGATGGCACGCTCACAACTGGCACACAAGCCCAGAGGCCAATATTAATCTCCCTTTTTTCAGGGAAAATTGATAAAACAAAAAAAAAAATTAAATAGGCTTTCTATGGCCCACTATTTGTGAGAGAGATGGCACGCTCAGGGCTGGCTGGCACAGATGGCACGCTCAGGACTGGCACACAAGCCCAGAGGCCAATATTAATCTCCCTTTTTTTCTGGGAGAATTTATAAAACCAAAAAAATATTTAAATAGGCTTTCTATGGCCCACTATTTGTGAGAGAGATGGCACGCTCAGGACTGGCACAGATGGCACGCTCACAACTGGCACACAAGCCCAGAGGCCAATATTAATCTCCCTTTTTTCAGGGAAAATTTATAAAACAAAAAAAAAAATTAAATAGGCTTTCTATGGCCCACTATTTGTGAGAGAGATGGCACGCTCAGGGCTGGCACAGATGGCACGCTCAGGACTGGCACACAAGCCCAGAGGCCAATATTAATCTCCCTTTTTTTCAGGGAGAATTTATAAAACCAAAAAAAAAAATAAATAGGCTTTCTATGGCCCACTATTTGTGAGAGAGATGGCACACTCAGGACTGGCACACAAGCCCAAAGGCCAATATTAATCTCCCACTGTATTTTTATCAGGGAGAATTTATACACCCCACAAAAAAAAATACAGAAAAATGAAAAGGCTTTCTATGGCCCACTATGTGAGAGAGATGGCACACACAGGGATGGCACTCTAGCAGAAATGCCAAATTGCCAATCTTAATCTCCCACCAAAAAAAAAAAAAACAGGGAATGTCCTACAATTACTATCTCCCTGCCTGCAGTAATCTCAGCCAGGTATGGCAGGCAGCTACTATCTCCCTGCCTGCAGTAATCTCAGCCAGGTATGGCAGGCAGCAATAAGGAGTGGACTGATGCACAAATGAAATAAAAAGTGTGGACAAACAAAAAAGATAGCTGTGCAGAAAGGAAGGAACAAGAGGATTTGTGCTTTGAAAAAAGCAGTTGGTTTGCACAGCGGCGTACACACAGCAATGCAGCTATCAGGGAGCCTTCTAGGGCAGCCCAATGAGCTACAGCGCTGAGGGGAAAAAAAAAAAAAAAAAAACTTCCACTGTCCCTGCACACCGAGGGTGGTGTTGGACAGTGCAAATCGCTGCAGCACAAGCGGTTTTGTGGTTAATGGACCCTGCCTAATGCTATCCCTGCTTCTGACAAAGCGGCAGCAACCTCTCCCTAAGCTCAGATCAGCAGCAGTAAGATGGCGGTCGGCGGGAACGCCTCTTTATAGCCCCTGTGACGTCGCAGACAGCAAGCCAATCACTGCAATGCCCTTCTCTAAGATGGTGGGGACCAGGACCTATGTCATCACGCTGCCCACACTCTGCGTTTACCTTCATTGGCTGAGAAATGGCGCTTTTCGCGTCATTGAAACGCGACTTTGGCGCGAAAGTCGCGTACCGCATGGCCGACCCCGCACAGGGGTCGGATCGGGTTTCATGAAACCCCGACTTAGCCAAAAGTCGGCGACTTTTGAAAATGTTCGACCCGTTTCGCTCAACCCTACTAAAAAGCTCTGTAGTTAATACTGTTCAAGTAGAGCTATCCGATAGAGCTATCCATGAAGAAAGTGAATGGGTAGAGCTATCCCACAGCCCTATTCCTAAAGGAAATGAACATGTAGAGCTATCCGATAGCGCTATTCCTCAATGTTCCTGAGCATAAGCTATTTCACATGGTTGAGAGCACTTGGGATCTGCCCCCAAGACCTTGCCCATGCCCATGCCCAATGTTTGGTCCGTAGAGTAAGGAGTTAGTCCCGCTTTTGTGTACAACATTTTTTGGCTTTTACAATTGTTAAAAAGCTTAATAAAAGACTTCTTTGTACATACAGTTGACAGTAAACCATTTATCAACGTTAGGAATAAGTTTACCATGCTTCTGTGTCTCAAATATTTTGACCCTTATTTGTTGGCTTTTCCTTCCCCTGGAGAAAGCCACATATAACTGCCTGTGTGAAAACACTGGGAGAGGCAAATAAATTCCTACAATATCAAAGGACTGTCCCTGAGATTTATTGATGGTAATTGCAGAAGCCAACATGACAGGAAACTGACACCGTCCCATCTGGTCTGGCAAGTTTTATCTTTGGAAATCAGGTCAATTCTTGGAATAAGAACTGTCTGACCCTTTGCTCTGCCATTTAAAGCAAGGGCATGAAAATTGTTTGCTTTTAAGCTTTTCACATAAAGCCTTGTGCCATTACAAAGGACACGCTTTCTGTTAAGATTATGCAGGAGCATAATTACAGCTCCTGGTTTCAGCTTTAGTTCATGAGGAGACATGCTAGTGGGATTCAAAGAGTTAAAAAACTCTACAGGTTAATCTGTGAGAATCACACCCTCCTCTTCCGCAATTGTGTCTACGGAGCGATATATTGAGTGTTCACCTTAAACTTGACTAAGAACGTCATCATTCAATGGCGTAAGAATTGCTTTATTGGCAATTGCTTCTACCGTTGCATCAGTAATCTCAATTGAAACGCCAAAAATAGCTGTAATTATATCACCCTCTTCAATAAAAGAATTTGGGATTTCAATTGTGTCTTCTGGTATACCATATACATTTGAAAACTCTATGTTGCCAAGTTTCAGTAACCATAAGTTGTACTCAACTTTGTCCTGAGACGTTCTCATATTCTGTTTTATCTGGAACCATGAAAACTGATGTTAGGAGTCGAGTTTCCTCTGCTGCACAGGGGGAATCTCGATCCGTCTCCGCTGCGGTCTCCCATTCTCCTCCAGCCGCAGTGGAGTCTGCTCAGCAGGGACGTCTCTCCCAGTGTCTTGCTCGCTCTCACTCTGTACAGAGAGTTACTGCTGCTTCTTCAGCTCCTGCCATTAAAGTCAGTGCTGGTCAGCGGCGAGCGGACTTCCCTGGGACTAAGTCCTTGTTTGCGCACACAGAGCATGCCCAGAGCAAGATCTCCCGTTGGAGATCGAGGGTCATGTGCTCTGGCTCTGCAGCGCATTCCATTGGTCCTCTTGGCAGGCCCTGGAAGGGCAAAGTTTCTGTGGCCACTTCCTTTCCTGCAATTATATAAACTGCGCATGACCGCACGGCCATGCGCTAGTGTACAATTGAATACGTGTGTTTGTTGTGAGTGCAAGTCGTTCATTAAATACCCCTACCCTATTGTATGACTGTTCGCGTATGGAGTATGGCTGCTATCTAGCGCCCGACAAATCACTCAACGTGTCACACACGTATCAGCGTCTATTGCTGTGACCGCCAGTGCGGCGCCACGCGCCAGTAGTGCGCTTCCTGACCCACGTCTGGGTGCTTAGTGGTGCCTGCCAGCACGGCACAGTTCGCACTTCGGTGCTCTAATTATAAGAGTTGCCTAACACACCCTTTTGCGGTGTTGTGTCAGCAAGTGGTCTAATCGGACTTTAATCCTAGTTGGGGTTAAGTTCGCTGACTGCTTGCTCGCCTTCTATGTGCGGTACCGCGATCCTGTGACGCAACAGGATCGCTTCCTTCACGTTGGGTGAAGTTTAACCCACGCGAGTATACTTATGAGTACCGCCATATAGTCCGTCATTACTCAGCAGCAGGTTCCATCTCTGCACGGTGGACCCCGGGCTACGAAGGCACCGTACACTATCAGTCTTATTATTTGGTGCGTTCCGCTAGCCCTAACAACTGATTCCAGGAATTTAAGTATTTGAACTGTACAATTTGGGCTCTTTTTCCACCTTCCATTATTGGTAGGGTTTGCCAAAAGTCACCACCGTTTATGAAAAATTTTCCCCAAAATGGTCTTTTTTTTCCACATATGTCTTGGAACAAATTATCCACAGCGTTCATATTAAAACAGGGAGTCATTGTTACTTCATCACAAATAACGACAGATGACTACCTAAGCTCCTTTCCTTGAAGTGAGGTTGGCTTAATTTTTGACACTGTGGTCTCATTTGTTGTAATTCCAAGGCCAAACTTGGAATGGTAGGTGCCACCATTTTGTAGTAATGTAGCCACCAATCCTGTGGAAACTACTGAGCTAATAGATTTCTTTTCTGCTTGTAGTGTCTTGTGCAAGCAGTTGTACAAAAATGTCTTCCCACTGCCTCCTAGGCCAGCCAGAAAAAAACAGTGTGAGCTAGTGTTGTCTGGTTGTAATGCAGCATTGACTGCTTGCATAATTGCATCGAAAAATGATTTCTGAGCTTCATTAAGCATAGCTTTCAATTGCTCAGACTCCTGCTTTATTACAGTATAATTCAGTTGGTCCAGTATTTCATCTGGAACATTTACTGGAGTTGGCAATCCATAGTCAGCACAGGACTTTTTATTGCTTAGAAGCACTTCATTAATATCATGAAGAGCCAGTTGCTCAGCAATTTTTGGGGTATACCGCCTGGTGTAATCCTCCATAATTTCAGTTTTATATTTTTGCCATAATGCCAATGGTTTAGCTGGTTCCCCATATACACAAATTATAGCAAATAATTTGCGAAGTTGGTAGGGCATTTGGAAAGCGATTGCATCCGTTATACCGTCTTCCCATTGGGAATCGTCTTCCAAAAGATGAAGATCAGTGCACACATTTTTATAAGTGTCATGTACGACTCCATTGACAATCCTTAAGTCAGCATAAGACTTTCCTCCTCTTAAGTGAAGTAAAAGGAGTATTAGGTAACACAGCTCACCATCTGTTAAAGAGACTCTATACATTCGGGCAATTGTTTTCCCAAATTGAGCCCGCAGTTTTTTCCATCCTTCTGGTACAGCTTTTCTATCCCAGACATAGTGTTCAGGGATTTTTCTGTACAAATACTGACGGGCGGAAGCGTCAACTCTGTTTAGCTCAAAATAAGCCTGCAGAGTAGAGGTTTTTGAGTCTGAAATAACCATATCCACATTACCATCTTCAAAAAACACTTGCTGCATGTTTTCAAGGTGAACAGCAAGACTTTTAAGGGTATGTGAAGCATCATGCATTTTATTTTTTCTGATTCTCCACATGCCCTCAGGGGCGCTTATATAGCGAGAATCTACATGGCTCGTTCATTCCAGTTTAATGTATCAAACATGATATTGGCACAGTCAAGTCCATTGTATACATATTTGAAAAGATATTTAACACTTTTTATTGAAGCACATATCTCAACATTGATATAGCAATTGTACTTGAGTAATAAATAGGAGTTGTATGAAACTACCCATATATTGTCGATTTATCACGTTCCTTGTCTGGTTTTCCCAGTATTGTGTCAACGGTGCTGTGGGTAACCATAAACATTGTGCTTTGTCTCTGTATTAAATTTCTTTGAGAATTTTTTTGTGCATTGACCATCTGTCATGCATATAGCACCAGGTTGATCTTCGCCACATGGGCCATGAATCACGTGCTTCATCACTGCCTCATGCAGTTTTGGATTTGCTGTCTCATTTGGGATTTCAGCAGAGACTAATTCATCAATTATTTCTTTGTCTCTCGGTTTATCTTCCTCTCCGAGGATTAACAGCATGTGAGCGTGTGGTAGTCCATGCTTTTGAAATTCTATTACATACACAAGGCAACTACACAGCCAAAAATGTGTTTTTTCAAAATCTCGTTAAGCACGGCTTGGAGTTTGATTTTAAATACTCGTGCAACCAAATTTGGTCTTAACTCTGTCATTTGCCATGGTTCTAAGTTTTCAGTAATTTCTTTCCACTTTGGGTTACAGGTCATGGTAACAAAATGATCTGGCTTTCCAAATTTTCAGACAATTGTCATGGAGTCTTGGTAATTTTGCTGCATAGCTCTTGGGCTTCCAATGAAAGTGGACGGTAAAATTACTGGTGTCCCATCTTTTAGCCCTTGATGTAACGCAGCATTATGGATGTGATCCACAACGCCAGCATAACTGTCGACACGTAAAGCCTTTAGATTTTGTTTTATATAGTCGATCCTGTCGGATTCAATTTTGACGTAACTGTCAACGATAAATTGTTGCATCAACTTCCCAGCATTAAAAAAGGGGATTGAACTCATCACAAATGGCAAACCTGTATGCATAGTACTGCAACAGGGTAAATTTTTCTTGTCGATCTTGATCCACTGGTATAGATGGTAGTTGAATGTCACCAATTTCTTGATTTTGCACACTTAGGGCAATTGGAAACGTCAAGTTTATTGACCATTCACTGTCCCCATATGAGAATAGCAGTGGATATGTCATTGCATCACACTTTCTGTGAAGAAAGCTGATTTGAACAGTTTGGTTTTCACTTTTGAGGTGAACTCTGATGTCCCTAGTAAATGGGGTTCACCCATTGCATTTTGATAAATTATAGCTATTTCATTGCACATTGGTGCATTGCAGTGCCTCTGGTCATCATTGTAGTCATTTATAATTGACATTGTTATTTCGAGTGGATCGCAATTTTCTAATTCAGCAATCCTCTCTTCCTCTATTTCAAATTCCCTCATCATTGTGAAGGCTCTTGCGAGTGGGTTAATTGCATTCATTTTCTCTTCAAGAGATGATAGCAGTGCTGGGAGGCACTTTTTATTTGCTTGACTTCTTGTACTTAATGCTTCTTCACTGTTCAAGATACAAATCTGGGCAAACTTCGGGAGTACTACCCACAGTGGGATGCAATGTGGCAGTTCTGTGGTAAATTTGTCCATGAGTTCAAAAACAGTATAGACCATGCCCAGGAGGCGGCGCTACTTGTGCTTTAATTGATGCCAAAACAAGCGAGCTATTGTATTGCCTTATATTAGCCATAAAGTTATTGGAGTGCTGAGGCTCTCCTTTATATAGTAAATCTACCGCACACCCTAAGTGGAATATCTTATGCAGAAATGTAGTTTTTAAAATGCTAATTTATTTAAATACAATAGAAAAACATCGGATCAAACATAAAGTGAGTAATACAATATGTATATGCGACACAACAGTAATGACGTTTCGACCCTCCCGGGTCTTAGTCTAAGGTCGCTTAATCCAAAAGAATCACTCACAGTACCTGGATTAAGCGACCTTAGACTAAGACCCGGGAGGGTCGAAACGTCATCACTGTTGTGTCGCATATACATATTGTATTACTCACTTCGTGTTTGATCCGATGGTTTTCTATTGTATTTAAATAAATTAGCATTTTAAAAACTACATTTCTGCATAAGATATTCCACTTAGGGTTTGTTCAGTGTAGGAGAACATCAAGGAGCGGCAGACACCGTTAGTAGGGCCAACAAAACAAGTAGGCGAAATGCAGTGTTATATTAAAAACAATTTAACAAGAGCCAGAAGATAGAAGCTAGGGAAAGGCAACCCGGAGAACACCTTGGAGCGTAAGACACCGTTTGTAGAACCCAGACCCAACTTGTAGGCCTAATGCAGTGTTGTTTCAACAACTACTTAACGAGAGCTTCAAAGATAGAAGCTAGGGAGAGGCAACCTGGAGAACACCTTGGAGCGGCAGACACCGTCCCTACAACCCAGACTCAACTTGTAGGCCAAATGCCGTGTTGTTTCAACAACTACTTAACAAGAGCTTGAAGATAGAAGCTAGGGAGAGGCTACCTGGAGAACACCTTGGAGCGGCAGACACCGTCCCTACAACCCAGACCCAACTTGTAGGCCAAATGCAGTGTTGTTTCAACAACTACTTAACAAGAGCTTGAAGATAGAAGCTAGGGAGAGGCACCCTGGAAAACACCTTGGAGCGGCAGACACCATCTCTAGAACCCAGACCCAACTTGTAGGCCTAATGCAGTGTTGTTTCAACAACTACTTAACGAGAGCCTGAAAATGGAATTTCAGGACAGGAAACCTGGAGAACAGCACGGAGCGGCATACACCGTTAATAGGCCCCAACCAAACTAGTAGCTACACTGCAGTTGTTCGATTAAAAAACTATTTAACAAGAGCCTGAAGATTGAAGCTCAGGAAAGGCAACCAGGAGAACACCTTGGAGCGGCAGACACTGTTAGTAGGCCCCAACCAAACTAGTAGCCCCACTGCAGTTATTCGATTAAAAAACTATTTAACAAGAGCCTGAAGATTGAAGCTCAGGAAAGGCAACCAGGAGAACACCTTGGAGCGGCAGACACCGTCTCTACAACCCAGACCCAACTTGTTGGCCTAATGCAGTGTTGTTTCAACAACTACTTAACGAGAGCCTGAAAATGGAATTTCAGGACAGGAAACCTGGAGAACAGCACGGAGCGGCATACACCATTAGTAGGCCCCAACCAAACTAGTAGCCCCACTGCAGTTGATAGATTAAAAAACTATTTAATAAGAGCCTGAAGATTGAAGCTCAGGAAAGGCAACCAGGAGAACACCTTGGAGCGGCAGACACTGTTAGCAGGCCCCAACCAAACTAGTAGCCCCACTGCAGTTGTTTGATTAAAAAACTATTTAACAAGAGCCTGAAGATTGAAGCTCAGGAAAGGCAACTAGGAGAACACCTTGGAGCGGCAGACACTGTTAGTAGGCCCCAACGAAACTAGTAGCCCCATTGCAGTTGTTCGATTAAAAAACTATTTAACAAGAGCCTGAAGATTGAAGCTCAGGAAAGGCAACCAGGAGAACACCTTGGAGCGGCAGACACTAATAGTAGGCCCCATCCAAACTAGTAACCCGACTGCAGTTGTTCGATTAAAAAACTGTTTAACAAGAACCTGAAGATTGAAGCTCAGGAAAGGCAACCAGGAGAACACCTTGGAGCGGCAGACACTGTTAGTAGGCCCCAACCAAACTAGTAGCTCCACTGCAGTTGTTTGATTAAAAAACTATTTAACAAGAGCCTGAAGATTGAAGCTCAGGAAAGGCAACCAGGAGAACACCTTGGAGCGGCAGACACTGTTAGTATGCCCCAACCAAATTAGTAGCCCCACTGCAGTTGTTCGATTAAAAAACTATTTAACAAGAGCCTGAAGATTGAAGCTCAGGAAAGGCAACCAGGAGAACACCTTGGAGCAGCAGACACTGTTAGTAGGCCCCAACCAAACTAGTAGCCCCACTGCAGTTGTTCGATTAAAAAACTATTTAGCAAGAGCCTGAAGATTGAAGCTCAGGAAAGGCAACCAAGAGAACACCTTGGAGCGGCAGACACCGTCTCTACAACCCAGACCCAACTTGTAGGCCTAATGCAGTGTTGTCTCAACAACTACTTAACGAGAGCCTGAAAATGGAATTTCAGGACAGGAAACCTGGAGAACAGCACAGAGCGGCATACACCATTAGTAGGCCCCAACCAAACTAGTAGCCCCACTGCAGTTGTTCGATTAAAAAACTATTTAATAAGAGCCTGAAGATTGAAGCTCAGGAAAGGCAACCAGGAGAACACCTTGGAGCCACAGACACTGTTAGTAGGCCCCAACCAAACTAGTAGCCCCACTGCAGTTGTTTGATTAAAAAACTATTTAACAAGAGCCTGAAGATTGAAGCTCAGGAAAGGCAACCAGGAGAACACCTTGGAGCGGCAGACACTGTTAGTAGGCCCCAACCAAACTAGTAGCTCCACTGCAGTTGTTTGATTAAAAAACTATTTAACAAGAGCCTGAAGATTGAAGCTCAGGAAAGGCAACCAGGAGAACACCTTGGAGCGGCAGACACTGTTAGTAGGCCCCAACCAAATTAGTAGCCCCACTGCAGTTGTTCGATTAAAAAACTATTTAACAAGAGCCTGAAAATTGAAGCTCAGGAAAGGCAACCAGGAGAACACCTTGGAGCAGCAGACACTGTTAGTAGGCCCCAACCAAACTAGTAGCCCCACTGCAGTTGTTCGATTAAAAAACTATTTAACAAGAACCTGAAGATTGAAGCTCAGGAAAGGCAACCAGGAGAACACCTTGGAGTGGCAGACACTGTTAGTAGGCCCCAACCAAACTAGTAGCCCCACTGCAGTTGTTTGATTAAAAAACTATTTAACAAGAGCCTGAAAATTGAAGCTCAGGAAAGGCAACCAGGAGAACACCTTGGAGCGGCAGACACTGTTAGTAGGCCCCAACCAAACTAGTAGCCCCACTGCAGTTGTTTGATTAAAAAACTATTTAACAAGAGCCTGAAGATTGAAGCTCAGGAAAGGCAACCAGGAGAACACCTTGGAGCGGCAGACACTGTTAGTAGGCCCCAACCAAACTAGTAGCCCCACTGCAGTTGTTTGATTAAAAAACTATTTAACAAGAGCCTGAAGATTGAAGCTCAGGAAAGGCAATCAGGAGAACACCTTGGAGCGGCAGACACCGTCTCTACAACCCAGACCCAACTTGTAGGCCTAATGCAGTGTTGTTTCAACAACTATTAGGTATATACTCACCCTCGGACCCGCCCTGCTTCTTTCCGGCAGCCTTCCTTCCTAAGAATCAGCGCTTGCAGGACCTTGCGTGTCGTCGCGGTGACGTCGCGGCTTGTGATTGGTCGCGCGAGCGGTCACATGGGCGGCCGCGCGACCAATCACAAGCCGCGACGTCACGCAAGGTCCTGGAAGCGCTGATTCGAAGGAAGGAAGGTTCCCGGTTAGTACCAGGGCGCGTCAGAGGGTAAGTATAGCGATATTTTTTATTTTAATTCTTTATTTTACATTAAATATGGATTCCGATACCAATTTCCGATATTGCAAACATATCGGAAATCGGGATCGGAATTCCGATACCACATTCAGAAGATCGCCGACTTCATGGCCGACCCCACACAGGGGTCGGGTCGGGTTTCATGAAACCCGACTTTGCCAAAAGTCGGCGACTTCTGAAAGTGGCCGACCCGTTTCGCTCAACCCTAGGGGTGGGCTCCTCTGCTGAGTTTCAGACAGAGAAATTTGGAGCTAAGTATTTACTGGTGTCAATATAGGACACTGACCCTGACTATTTTAACTAGCATCATACATGTCAACAAATTGGTATTGTCAGTGCCAGGCATTGAAGGATGTCAGCGCATAGACTAAACATTGGTGGAGCTGTGAGAGATAATTTTGCAAGTGGTAGAACAGTGTTTGAGCTGGGGGGGGACTCTCTTGTGGCTGGCGGTACAGGCCCAGGGCCCCTCTTGTTACAACGGTGTGTGTGACATTGGTTGTGCGCCACCACCACCAGAGACACTTTATTGTACTATGAGGGACCCAGTGGCAGTGCCGTCGACCAAAAACGGGCACACCCACCTCTTCTCACAGGTGCTTGCGCCAAGTGACGAGACCACGGCCCCGTGGGGGGAGTTAGCCCATTTAGGGAGGTGTAAACATGTCGTATGCTGGACAAACAGCTGCTGCAAATTAAGAGATTGGAACAGTCAGTAAGACCAGTCCACAAGCAAGACCTTTTTATAGGAAAGCTAGGTGTCAGCCGGGAAAGGTGGGGCAAAATAATTCGAAATCCATGAGTGGTTCATTTTAATGAAGGTTAGATCATCAACATTTTGGGTAGCCAGACGAGTCCTTTTTTTGGTCAATATTGAACCAGCAGCACTGAATACTCTTTCTGATAGCACACTAGCTGCTGGGCAAGCAAGCTCCTGCAATGCATATTCTGCCTATTCAGGCCAGGTGTCTATTTTGGATGCCCAGTAATCAAATGGGAATGACGGTTGAGGGAGAACATCGATAAGGGGTGAAAAATAGTTAGTTACCATACTGGACAAATGTTGTCTCCTGTCACTTTGAATTGATGCTGCAGTACCTGTCCTGTCTGTGGTCATTGCGAAATCACTCCACAACCTGGTCAGAAAACCCCTCTGTCCAACGCCACTTCTGATTTGTGCACCTCTAACACCTCTGCCCTGTTGCCCCCTGCAGCTCGTGTGAGAACCAACACCAGCGCTGTGTGCTGGGAATGCCTGAATCAAACGGTCTACCAGAGTTGCTTGTTTGGTTGCTAATATTTGTTCGAGGTTCTCATGTGGCATGATATTTTGCAATTTGTCTTTATAGCGAGGATCAAGGAGGCAGGCCAACCAGTAATCATCATCGGTCATTGTCACGATATGGTATGAAATATCATAAGTAGTTCTCTTGCTAACCTGCGTGGGCTAAGCCCCCCTTCTTGGAGTGATACTGCAACAGTGTGTAGCTGCAAATTCCTGGCTTTCCTTCTCAGAGAGTGTGGGGGTTAGGAGAGCCAAAAGTGTTTACGACCGGAATTTCCTGTGCAAGCTCTTGTTCAGCTATAAGTGAAGTAGAAACTTCGAGGATCCATGAAAGATTCTTTGTTTAGTTTTTGTTAGATATTAGGCAAACGATTTAAGCTAGAAATACGAAAATATATATTCTTATTCTCACTCAGTGTATCTACCCATCCCGCGAAACACGGGCTTCTAACTCCATCTGGTAAAGAAGTAGGGATTTCTCTGTAAATATGTATCCCAGATAGGACATATTTGATCTCATTAGAATGCTCACGTTAATCCGAGATGAATGATGGATTTGTTAGGACTATAACATGTTTTGTAGCGGAGTTATCGAAATTAGATATAGATTAGAAAAAATGAGTTAACTGAAGAGGTAGGAGGGACGAGGTGATCCAACCCCTTTCTGGGATGTTACAGGCTTAAGCTATAACTGTCTGCACACATCGCCAGCTTGCTTCTTGTCCTTTTTTTCCTGGAAGAGCTGAGTACATCCCATGAGCTGGGACGTATGGAAAACTGCCCTAGCCTGGGGGCCTGCCATGCGTTGAACATGTGAGTGTTATCTTTTCTCCTTTATTCCCTTTATGTTATAATTACCCGTGTACATATTTGCAATTGTCTCATTTGTAATATCTTTATAAAATATTTTTGATAAAGCACTGCCTAATTTTTTATGGGATATAATATTTAATATTAGTTCGTTCTCCTGTTCTAAACCGTACCCTAAGTCTTCTGAAGGGAAATACGCTACTGTTACTGTTGTGTTGGGTTAGCTTCGGACCCGTTTAATCGAAGCTGGTGGCGGCGATACCGTGTGCAGACTGTTGAGTGATGCTGTAGCAACTGCGGCGTTGATAATTATTGTTCCTGCCTGAGTGGGAGTAGTTATCGCGTTGCTGCAGCGTGCCCAATAGCCAGTACATAGCAGGCAGCCTTTCTGGCGACTAATTACCCAGGGTGCAGTACCTAATCTGACCTGAGAGTAAGGGGGGCGCCAGAGAGCTGCAAGTGTTAAGTGGAACTGTAAGTGGGATATACATAAATCCCTGCAGTTTGTGGTATATTGAAAGCAGTGGGATACCTAGCATAAGCCCCTGCTGTAAACTAAGAGGTCAATAGCCTTGTGTGTGTTTTCTCATCACATTGCTAGCAGTGGAGGGATAACTAAGATAAGCCCCCCTGCACATGTGATAGGTGTCTGTTGGCCTAAAGTCACCCCGAATCGTGACAATTGGGGCCAACGGTCAGGGGAATCCTGACAGTCATCATTTTAATAATGCATGGGTCCCTTTTGAGGATACGTAAGGCATAATCCGCCATGTGGGCCAAAGTTCCAGTTGTCAAATCTGCGGTTGTGCTGGGTTGAGGGGCAGTTTCAGGCAAATCTACGTCACTTGTCTCCCTCAAAAAACCTGAACCCGGCCTTACAACGCCACCAGTTTCTATTGGACCCGGAGAAGCATCCTCATTCAAAAAATACTCATCCCCATCATCCTCCTCGTTCTCCTCCTCTTCGCCTGCTACCTCGTCCTGTAAATTGCCCTGACCAGACAATGGCTGACTGTCATCAAGGCTATCCTCTTCCTCGGCTACAGACGCCTGCTCCTTTATGTGCGTCACACTTTGCATCAGCAGACGCATTAGGGGGATGCTCATGCTTATTATGGCGTTGGCTGCACTAACCAGCCGTGTGCATTCCTCAAAACACTGAAGGACTTGACACAGGTCTTGTACCTTCGACCACTGCACACCTGACAACTCCATGTCTGCCATCCAACTGCCTGCCCGTGTATGTGTATCCTCCCACAAATACATAACAGCACGATTCTGTTCGCACAGTCTCTGAAGCATGTGCAGTGTGGAGTTCCACCTTGTTGCAACGTCGATGATTAGGCGATGCTGGGGAAGGTTCAAAAACTACTGATGGTTCTGCATATGGCTGGAGTGTACGGGCGAACGGCGGATATGCGTGCAAAGTCTGCGCACTTTGAGGAGCAGATCGGGTAACCCTGGATAACTTTTCAGGAAGCACTGCACCACCAGGTTTAAGGTGTGAGCCAGGTAAGGAATGTGTTTCAGTTGGGAAAGGGCTATGGCAGCCATAAAATTCCTTATGTTATCACTCACTACCTTGCCTGCCTCACGAAGTACAGTGCCCAGCCATGACTGAGTTTCTTTCTGCAAGAACTCGGACAGAACTTCCGCGGTGTGTCTGTTGTCGCCCAAACACTTCATTGCCAATACAGCCTGCTGACACTTGCCACTAGCTGTCCCATAATGGGACACCTCGTGTGCAACAGTGGCAGCTGCGGATGGAGTGGTTGTGCGACTGCAGTCTGTGGACGAGCTCTTGCTTCTGCAGGAGGATGAGGAGGAGGAGGAGGGGGGGCAGCGAACGCCTACAGCCAACTGTTTCCTAGACCGTGGGCTAGGCAGAACTGTCCCAATATTGCTGTCCCCTGTGGACCCTGCATCCACCACATTAACCCAGTGTGCCGTGATGGACACGTAACGTCCCTGGCCATGCCTACTGGTCCATGCATCTGTTGTCAGGTGCACCTTTTTACTCACAGATTGCCTGAGTGCATGGACGATGCGGTTTTTTACATGCTGGTGGAGGGCTGGGATGGCTTTTCTCGAAAAGAAGTGTTGACTGGGTAGCTCGTAGCGTGGTTCAGCGTAGTCCATCAGGGCTTTGAAAGCTTTGCTTTCAACTAACAGGTAAGGCATAATCTCTAATGAGATTAGTCTAGCAATGTGGGCGTTCAAACCCTGTGTACGCGGATGCAAGGATGAGTACTTCCTTTTCCTAACGAGAGTCTCATGTAGGGTGAGCTGGACTGGAGAGCGGCAGATTGTGGAACTAGCGGGGGTGCCGGTGGACATGGCAGACTGAGAGAAGGTTGGAGATGGTGTTCTTGCTGGTGCCCTACATGTAGTGTTTCCTACTACGAAACTGGTGATCCCTGACTGCTTTGGCCTGGCGACGAAACCTGCACATTTACTGCAGGTGGTGCAGGAAATGGTGGGCTTACAGTGAAGGAAGGGATTTAGCGTTGCTGACTAGCTTGATTGGCCGAGGGTGCTACAACCTTAAGGGACGTTTGGTAGTTAGTCCAGGCTTGCAAATGCATGGTGGTTAAATGTCTATGCATGCAACTTGTATTTAGACTTTTAAGATTCTGACCTCTGCTTAAGGTAGTTGAACATTTTTGACAGATGACTTTGCGCTGATCATTTGGATGTTGTTTAAAAAAATGCTAGACTGCACTCTTTCTACTATTGGATGTTAGGAGTCGAGTTTCCTCTGCTGCACAGGGGGAATCTCGATCTGTGTCTGCTGCGGTCTCCCATTCGGTATCGGCCGCAGTGGGCTCTGCTCAGCGGAGACGTCGCTCCCAGCGTCTCGCTGGGGCTGATTCGGTGCATAGGGTCACTACTGCCTTTTCTGGCTTTCGTATGGTACCCTGCACTGATCTGCGGCGAGCAAGCCTCTCTGGGACTAAGTCCTTGTTTACTCACACTGAGCATGCCCAGGGCAGGGTCTCCCATTGGAGGTCGAGGGCCACATGTTCGGTCACATGCTCAGGTGCTGCAGTACATTCCATTGGTCCTTCTGGAAGGTCCTGAAAGGGCAAAACATGCTCAGGTACTGCAGCACTTTCCATTGGTCCTTCTGGAAGGTCCTGAAAGTGCAAAAACTTCAGTAGCAGCTTCCTGTGCTGCAACTATATAAACTGCGCATGACCGCACGGCCATGCGCTAGTATCGTCTTTTGCTATATGCTTTGCGCCAATGTGGTCATGTGTTTGTATGTGTTCAGGGACCCGGCTGAAATAAGCCCCTAGAATGCTGGCACCTCCGGCGAGGAGATTGTGTATAAGAGTGTTCAGGGACCCGGCTGAAATAAGCCCCTAGAATGCTGGCTCCTCCGGCGAGGAGATTGTGTATGCATGCATGACCACTCACTGCTCACATCTGGGTAGTTGGCCTGTGCCTCTGTGAAAGTCTAACAGGGCACAGAGCTCATCTCTCGCGGTTACTCTGTGAAGCTAACAGAGTTGGTATATACCGCCATATAGAGCCGCCATTATTTAGCAGCAGGTACTTTCCTGCACGGTGGATCCCGGGTTGCGAACGCACTAATTCCTTTTAATAAACAATATATTTGGTGCGTTCCGCCAACCCTAACAGTATACTAGCGCCAGGATCTGGCTAAGTAATGGCGGATGAACAGCGATTGCAGGGGTACATCCAGCTGCTGGAGGGCCGGTTGGCGTCTCTTGAGCGTGCAACCTCGGCGGTGGATGTTACCGCAATTGCTGTTCAGGCTGCTAGCGTGGCTGCAGCAGCTTTACCCACTGCCACCTCTGTTCCGACCCTATCTCACCTTCCTTTGCCTGAGAGATACTCTGGGGACAGTAAGTCCTGTAGGGGTTTCGTGAGCTAATGTGGTATACACCTCGAGCTTCTGGCTGCACGTTTCCCTACTGAGCGGGCAAAGGTGGGATTCATAATCTCTCTCCTGTCAGACAGAGCGTTGGAGTGGGCTACGCCGCTGTGGGAGCGCAACGATCATGTGGTGCGGAGTGTTCCTAGGTTTCTGAACACTCTGAAACAGGTCTTTTTAGGACCTCAAGTCACCCATGATACAGCGCTCCAACTGCTGGCTTTGACTCAGGGTTCAACCATGGTCAGCCATTTTGCTGTTCACTTCCGGACACTAGCGTCTGAGTTGGAATGGCCAGATAAAACCCTCATTCCCGTATTTTGGAGGGGGCTGGCTGACCATGTGAAGGACGCTTTGGCCACTAGGGAGATTCCCGCCACACTGGAGGAGCTCATAGCCGTATCTACTTGTATTGACCTCCGTTTTAACGAGCAGAGGTTGGAGCGAGCCCAGTGTAGGCAGAGGTTTCGGCTGGCTCCCACCTTCGCCAAGCCTTTGGAATCTCCAGTCCAGGCATCCGAGTCACATGAGGCCTTAGAGGTGACACGAGCGGGATCCAAAAATCCAAGTCTCAGTCTGCCCGTGCACATATGGTCTGTCATGTTTGCCAGCAGTCAGGACACCTTGCCTCCAAGGGTCCTCAGCGGTCGGGGAAACGTCAGCGTCTAGTGGCAGTTGGAGGAGGTACACTAGACACGGCGACGTTTGCCTCAAAGTTGTCCTTCAAGGGGACAATTACCATAGGCCCATCCACTCTTATGGTCGAGCTATGCGTGGATTCTGGGGCAGAGGGTAACTTTATGTCTTCCGCTTTTGCCCAGCGTCACGCAATACCCTTGGTGATGCTCGCCAAGCCGGTAACCGTTCGAGTGGTAAATGGGTCAACACTACCTTCACAGATTACCCACCAAACCATTCCTTTCACGCTATCTGTGTCTCCATCACATCAGGAGATAATCTCCCTATTAGTCATTCTTGAGGGAATTGATGAGGTCCTGTTGGGGATACCATGGCTTCGCTATCATTCTCCTCATATTGAGTGGTCCTCTGGGAGAATTTTGGGTTGGAGTAAATCTTGCGAGGGTAGATGTCTGAGGGAGTGCGTTCAGGTTGCTACTACACAGGTACCCGCAGATCTTTCCTCTCTCCCCAAGCACTATTGGCCCTATGCAGACGTGTTCTCCAAAAGAGCTGCGGAGACCCTTCCGCCTCACCGCCCCTATGACTGTCCTATTGACCTCTTGCCTGGTGCTGAGCCTCCCCGGGGTCGAGTCTATCCATTATCTCTCCCGGAGACGGAGGCAATGTCCCAGTACATCCAGGAGAATCTGGCAAGAGGATTCATTAGGAAGTCAGTGTCACCGGCAGGGGCAGGGTTCTTCTTCGTACAGAAGAAGACTGGAGACTTACGTCCATGCATAGACTACAGGGGTCTTAACGCCATCACCATTAAGAACAAGTACCCACTACCCCTGATATCTGAGCTGTTTGATAGGCTACGGGGAGCAAGGGTATTTACAAAGTTAGATCTGCGGGGTGCTTACAACCTGATTCGCATCCGTGAGGGGGATGAATGGAAGACGGCTTTTAACACCAGGGATGGGCACTATGAATATCTGGTGATGCCCTTCGGGCTCTGTAATGCCCCAGCCGTTTTCCAAGACTTTGTGAACGACATCTTCCGGGATATGCTCACCACCTCGGTCGTAGTCTATCTGGATGATATTCTCATCTTCTCTCTCTATTGACTCCCATAGGAGAGATGTTCGCAAAGTCTTCGACCTCTTACGGGCAAACTCCCTCTACGCCAAGTTGGAGAAGTGTGTGTTTGAGCAGGAGTCCTTGCCTTTCCTTGGTTATATCATCTCTGCCCAGGGTTTGGCTATGGATCCTGCCAAGCTACAGGCTGTAATGGACTGGCAGGAACCCCATTCTCTTAAAGCGGTGCAGCGCTTTATGGAGTTCATTAATTACTATCGCCAGTTCATTCCACACTTCTCAACTTTGGTAGCTCCCTTGGTTGCCCTCACCAAGAAGGGAGCAAATCCCAAGTTGTGGTCAGAGGAGGTCTCCAAAGCCTTTCTCTCGATCAAGTCACACTTCGCTAGCGCTCCCATCCTACATCGCCCCGATGTTGATAAACCATTTATCTTGGAGGTGGATGCCTCATCCGTTGGTGCTGGAGCAGTCCTTTTCCAAAAGGATGCTCAAGGTCGGAAGCATCCTTGCTTCTTCTTCTCCAAGACCTTCACACCAGCGGAGAGGAATTATTCCATCGGGGACAGGGAGTTGCTGGCCATGAAGTTGGCTTTTTCAGAGTGGAGACATCTCTTGGAGGGAGCTCACTTTCCCTTCCAAGTCTTCACTGACCACAAGAACTTGGTGTATCTGCAAACGGCCCAGTGGCTGAATTCTCGCCAGGCTAGATGGTCCCTGTTCTTCTCCCGGTTCCATTTTACTCTCCATTTCCTCTCCGGGGAGAAGAACGTTCGTGCTGACGCTCTCTCCCGCTCCGTGGTGTCATCGGAGGAGGAGGAGGAGGAGCCTCGGCTTATTGTCCCTTCTGAGAGCCTGAGAACTGTAGCCCCGGTTTCGCTAGAGTCTGTGCCCCTGGCAAGACTTTCGTACCAGCTAACTTGCGACCGGAGGTTCTCTCTTGGGCTCACTCCTCCAGAGTGGGTGGGCATTTTGGGACCAAGAGGACATCTGAGCTTCTGGCGAGAACATACTGGTGGCCGCATATGGCCCGAGATGTCAAGGACTATATTCAGGCGTGCGTTTCTTGCGCCCAGAATCGGTCTCCTCGGCAACGGCCTGCTGGGTTGCTTTACCCTCTACCGGTGGCAGACAGGCCCTGGGAGATGGTCGGGATGGACTTTGTGGTGGGTCTACCCAAGTCGCGTGGCTGCTCCATTATTTGGGTTGTCACCGACCATTTCTCCAAGATGGTGCATTTGGTGCCGCTTCCTCGGTTACCCTCAGCACGGGCCTTGGCGGTGTTGTTCATTAAACACGTTTTCCGTTTGCATGGTATGCATGATAAGATTGTCAGCGATCGGGGTCCCCAGTTCGCATCTCGGTTTTGGAGAGAGCTCTGCCGTTTACTCAGCATAGAGTTAAACCTCTCCTCTGCATACCATCCCGAGACGAATGGGTTGGTGGAGAGAACCAACCAGACTCTGGTGACATATTTGCGACATTTCGTCTCTGCTAGGCAGGATGACTGGGCATCTTTGCTGCCTTGGGCGGAATTTGCCCTGAACAACGCCGTAGCCGATTCCACTGGTCAAACTCCTTTTCTCCTTAATTACGGCCAGCATCCGCGTGTCCCTGTGCCCATGCCCGTGTCATCCACCGATTCTAGGGTGGCAGACTGGGCGGTGGAGGCACGTGACATCTGGGACCGCACACAGGATGCCATCCGGGCCTCCAAGGAGAGAATGAGGGTTTCGGCTGATACACACCGGCGCCCTGCTCCGGTCTTTGCTCCTGGCGACTTAGTTTGGCTCTCCGCCCGTAACATCAGGCTGCGAGTTGAGTCCACTAAGTTTGCTCCTCGCTACATTGGCCCGTTTAAGGTTCTGGAACAGGTCAACCCTGTGGTCTACCGTTTGGCTATTCCTCCACGCCTTGGTATCACCGATACTTTCCACGTTTCCCTCTTAAAGCCCGTTCATTTGTCCCGGTTTTCCGAGTCATCTGCTGGGACATCGGGTTCATCCACGGATGAGTTTGAGGTGAATGCTATTGTGGGGTGCAAGGTGGTACGTGGCAAGAAATTTTATCTGGTGGACTGGAAGGGTCACGGCCCAGAGGATAGAACCTGGGAGCCTGTGGAGCACATTCGGGCTCCGCTGCTTATCGCAGCTTTTGAGCGTAGTGAGGCTCAAGGAGGGGGGGGTCCTAGGAGGGGGGTAATGTTAGGAGTCGAGTTTCCTCTGCTGCACAGGGGGAATCTCGATCCGTGTCTGCTGCGGTCTCCCATTCGGTATCGGCCGCAGTGGGCTCTGCTCAGCGGAGACGTCGCTCCCAGCGTCTCGCTAGGGCTGATTCGGTGCATAGGGTCACTACTGCCTTTTCTGGCTTTCGTATGGTACCCTGCACTGATCTGCGGCGAGCGAGCCTCTCACACTGAGCATGCCCAGGGCAGGGTCTCCCATTGGAGGTCGAGGGCCACATGTTCGGTCACATGCTCAGGTGCTGCAGTACATTCCATTGGTCCTTCTGGAAGGTCCTGAAAGGGCAAAACATGCTCAGGTACTGCAGCACTTTCCATTGGTCCTTCTGGAAGGTCCTGAAAGGGCAAAAACTTCAGTAGCAGCTTCCTGTGCTGCAACTATATAAACTGCGCATGACCGCACGGCCATGCGCTAGTATCGTCTTTTGCTGTATGCTTTGCGCCAATGTGGTCATGTGTTTGTATGTGTTCAGGGACCCGGCTGAAATAAGCCCCTAGAATGCTGGCACCTTCGGCGAGGAGATTGTGTATAAGAGTGTTCAGGGACCCGGCTGAAATAAGCCCCTAGAATGCTGGCTCCTCCGGCGAGGAGATTGTGTATGCATGCATGACCACTCACTGCTCACATCTGGGTAGTTGGCCTGTGCCTCTGTGAAAGTCTAACAGGGCACAGAGCTCATCTCTCGCGGTTACTCTGTGAAGCTAACAGAGTTGGTATATACCGCCATATAGAGCCGCCATTATTTAGCAGCAGGTACTTTCCTGCACGGTGGATCCTGGGTTGCGAACGCACTAATTCCTTTTAATAAACAATACATTTGGTGCGTTCCGCCAACCCTAACAATTGGATACCTTTTCAGGCATTGCAGACTGAGCTTCTTTAACTGGATGGCCACGCTGTCCTACAACTGGTTTTGGTTTTCCCACGCGTTTTTGGCCAGATACGGGCCTGGCAGATAGAACCTGTTGCGATGTTGATGCCTGCTGTGGCTCCTCCTCCTCCGCTTCAGAGCTACTGCTGCCTGCGCCCTGTTCCCCCAATGGCTGCCAATCAGGGACAACAACTGGGTCATCTATGACCTCCTCTTCTATCTCGTGTGCAACTTCATCTGTGTCACTGTGTAAGCCGGTGGTATAGCGTTCGTGACGGGGCACCATAGTCTCATCAGGGTCTGATTCTGGATCAGTACACTGCGAGGGCAATGTTCTGGTCTGAGTCAAAGGAACAGCATAGTAATCTGGCTGTGGCTGTGCATCTGTGCACTCCATGTCTGATTCAACTTGTAATGGGCATGGCCTGTTATCTGTTTCACTTTCTAACCCAGGAACGGTATGTGTAAAGAGCTCCACGGAGTAACCCGTTGTGTCGCCTGACGCATCCTTCTCTGTTGTTCTTGGTGAAGAAGACAAGGAAGCAACTTGTCCCTGACCGTGAACATCCACTAACGACGCGCTGCTTTTACATTTAGCAGTTTCAGAAGAGGAGGCGAAAGAGCTAGAGGCTGAGTCAGCAAGGAAAGCCAAAACTTGTTCTTGCTGCTCCGGCTTTAAAAGCGGTTTTCCCACTCCCAGAAAAGGGAGCGTTCGAGGCCTTTTGTAGCCAGACAACGAACCTGGCTCAACAACTCGAGACTTAGGTGCCATATTGCTTTTCCCACGACCACCTGATGCTCCACCACCACTACCATCATTACCAGCTGGCAATGACCGCCCACGGCCACGACCTCTTCCACCAGACTTCCTTATTGTTTGAAAAACGTAACCAAACTAACGGTATTTGTTACTGTAAAACCAGTTACAAGGTGAACTCAAACTTCTGTTGAATTTATATATCCCTTTATAGGTGGGTGAGACTGCAGGGAAAATCAGGCCCAATGTTTAACAGTACACAGCTTCAGTGGCAGACAGATATGCCACTAACAGTACTGATCCCGATGCAGACACTACCAATAAAAATCTCCCCCTTTTTATTTTTTCTGGGAGAATATTGGTTTCAAAATATTTTATTGAAATTTTAACAAACAAGCAAATCAAATGGGAGGGATGGAAAGTAGAGGGGGGAAGGAGGGAGGGAGGAGAGGGAAAAGAGGGAAAAAAAAATAAATAGAATAAAGTACAATCAAACATATTGTTGGTATTATTAGTACTTTAAGAGAAACACTAAACATCTTTGTGTATAACCAAGAAAGGAAATTAGAGCAATTTGGAAACATGGATCAAATTTATAACTTTATAATTATTGAATGGATCATGAACTTGTCTGACTCTTCACATAATCGGGGTAGGGAATATCTGATCCCATCTAGACAATTTTTTCGTGAATTTTGTAAATTGGTTATTTGATATTGCAAATTGAGATTCATGTGATCTGTGTTGGGAAATTCTTAGTATTATATCTTTTGTTGATGGAATGTGTTGACTCTTCCAATGGAATGCAATACTGTTTTTTACCACTAGGAATATGTGGATTATAATTAATTTCAGATTATGATCTAGTTGTTCAAGCCCTAATGATAGTAGGGCAGTTTGAGGTCGTAAAGTGTAGGGAGCGTTGATGAGTTTGCTAAGAATATCATTGGAAATTTTTGTCCAAAGAGAATTTACCGTTGGGCAACTCCAGAAAACATGCTTCATGTCGCCTCTTTGGCCGCATCCTCTCCAACATTGGGAGGAATTTATGGATCTAATGTGTGCTAGTCTGCTTGGAGTGTAATACCATCGCGACAACACCTTAAAATGGGTTTCTTGGAGGGACATAGAGAGAGTTGATTGATAGGAAATGGTTATGGCCTCTTCCCAGTCTTCGATGTTATGTGAGTTTTTTAGGTCTTGTTCCCATTTTATCATTGGAGGGCTTTTGGAGAGATTGAAGTCAAAATTAAAGTTATTGTAGATAAATTTATGACTCCAAAATATACGGTGTCCAATGTTGTTTAATAATTTAATTGATGATTCTGAGAGTTTTGGTTTATCCCCTATGAAAGACCCGATGTTCTTTTTGAGGATCAGGAATTCCATAAAGGAGGATGGGTGAATGCCAAACTTGTTTTTCAGGGGTTGAAAGCTCACAAATGTCTGACCCGTGCAAATGTCCCCTATTTTTTTAATTTTTGAGTCTGCCCATAGCTTAGGCAGAGTTTGGTTGATTATAGAGTACACAAGTGAGATGGGCATTTCTTTTAAAATATCTGATTGTTTTAAGCCTTTTTTTTTATGGGATAATTTATGCCAAGCCTTAGCCACTGCCTGGAAGAGGGGGTGTGTTACAGAGTCTGGTAGGTTATCAAATAAAGCTTTGTAGATGATTGATCTTGGATGGCAATTACGATTTATTGCTATCTCTAAGTCCAGCCATACTGGAGGGTCTGAGTTTTGGAGCCAATGTAAACTTTGTTTTATTAGTAGGGAGTAGTAGTGTGCTTTAAGATTTGGAATATTGATCCCTCCATTGATTTTCTTTTTGTAAAGGGTTTGTGTGGCTGTTCTTGGTTTCTTGGAATTCCAGATAAAATCATTGATCTGTGCCTGTAGGTGGGTAAAGCCAATGTCTGAGATTGGTAAGGGTATACATCTGAGGATGTAAAGAAGTTTCGGTACAATGAATAATCCCATTGTAAGGGTTTTACGCCACCATGATAGTGTATTATCTCTATGAGCAATATTCTCTTTGTTTATTATCTCACTTAATAGTTTAAAGTTAGATTTTATTGTCCCTTTCATAGTCTTGTTTATTAAGATACCTAAATATGTAAACTCTTTCTCACACCAGTTCAATAAAGTTGAGTTTTTTATGACTTGAATTTGATCTTTGTTTAGGCCCATGGACAAGATATTGGACTTGGCTTTGTTTATTTTGAAATTTGAAAGTGAAGAGAATCTTTTAATATTTAATAGAGTCTCGGGGATTGAAATTTCTGGGTTTGATAAGGTTAATATTATGTCATCCGCAAATAATGTTATTTTGTGATGCCGTGTGTAGGGGGAGATACCCGTAATTTTATTGTTGGATCTAATCAGTTCGGCCAAGGGTTCTATGACTAAGTTGAACAGAATGGGTGAAAGGGGACACCCCTGTCTGGTGCCATTTTTGATACTGAAGGGATCTGAGATTTGGCTGTTACAGCAGATGCTGGCTCTAGGCTCTGAGTATAGGGCCATAATATGGGATACCATAGAATCGTCAAACCCAAATTTAGCTAGGCTTGCCCTCAAAAAGTCCCAGTTGACTCTGTCGAAAGCCTTCTCGGCGTCTAGTGATAGTAAGGCTAAGGGTATTTTGTTTTGCCTCGCCCAACTCATGATGTCAATGATCCTCCTAGTCGCATCTGCTGGTTGCCTTCCTTTTATAAATCCCATCTGATCGTTGGGTATTAGTCTTGGTAGAATTAGACTAATCCTGTCCGCCAAAATTTTGGAGTAGATCTTTATGTCTACGTTTATAAGGGAAATAGGTCTGAAGTTTTCCATGGCTTCAGGGTCTCCTTTAGATTTAGGAATTACCGATACCGTAGCCATCAACATCTCCGGGGGAAAAGAGCCTCCCTAGAAAATATAGTTAAAAACTTCAGCCAAGTGTGGTGAGAGAACATTTGAGAAGGCTTTAAAATAGGCGTTTGTGAACCCATCAGGGCCAGAAGATATGTGAAGACTGATTTCCTTGATTACACTCTCTATCTCAGCAGGTGTAATTGGGGCTTTAAGGGATATGAGTTCGTCTGGTGTTAAAGTGGGTAGATTAATTTGCGACAGGAATGTTTTGATTTTGTCAATTTTATCTTTTTTATTTAAGGGGTCATTCTGTTTGGGATTGATATTATAGAGTTTTGAATATAATTTTGCGAATTCATTCGCTATTTCTTGTGGGTGCGAGGTTTTACCCTTCCCATCTAATTTGTTGATTCTGCTAATCCTGTTGCTAATCCTTTTCTTTTTGATTTTGTTGGCCATAAACTTAGTTGGTCTATTGTGAGAAGGTTAATACTTATAGTTAGACATTTTCACAATGGCATCATATGGTGAGAATAATAACTCTCTAAGCTCAGCTCTCAGTTTAGTTAGTTCAGTCTGAAAACTTTGGGGGGGGGGGCGGTAAATTTTAGTGACTTGTTTTCCAATTCGCGAATTTTGTTTGATAAGTTCTGGATCTTTTTTCTTGACTCTTTTTTCTCCTTAGAGGCTATACCCATCATCACTCCCCTGATTACTGCCTTATGGGCACACAAGTTATTGCAGGGGTTTGTCATGTCTGATTTATTGTTGTCAAAGTAATTAGTGATGGCTTTATGGATTGTTAGTTTATTTACTGGGTTATGTAAGATTTTTGCGCTACACCTCCAAAGTTTAGCGTTTAGTAGAGGGGGACCTATCATAATTTTCCCGGCGACTGGGGCATGATCAGAAATTGTTCTTTCACCAATTGAAATTCCTTTAAATTTGGTCAAGGAAAATATGTCAGTGAGAATCAAATCAATTCGTGAGGCTGTTTGGTGCACATCTGAAAAATGTGTGAACTCTCTGGAGTTTGAGTTAAGGCATCTGAAGGTGTCGAACACCTCGTTCTTGTCCAACCATACATTAAGACAATCTGCACTTGGCCTATTTTTTGAAGATGAGTCTAGCTTGTTGTCTGGGGTAATGTTAAAATCACCCAACAGAAACAAATTCCCTCTCTTGACTTCTTCAATTTTCTTCATGACCTTGTTCAAAAAAGGGATCTGACCTATGTTTGGGGCATGGATGTTAGCGAATGTACATTCCTGGTCATTTATTTTACAGGTCAAGATGTGATATCGACCTCTTTTGTCTTTGTACTCGCCTAGTGCTTCGAATAGGGTAGCGCTCTCTACCATTGTTATTACACCTGCTTTCTTTTTTGTATTGCATGCCTCAAAAATGTGTTGAAATTTGTGGTGTGTGAAGTATGGATGGTTACCCTCAAGAAATTTAGATTCCTGTATGCATATAATATTAGCCTTAGATTTGATCATTCTTTCCAGAGGGTATGCCGTTTCCTTGGATTGTTAAGACCCCTAACATTATAAGAAACTACGTTCAGCTCCATTGTTTTATATAAATAGCTGAATGAAACACAGTAGTGAGGTTTGCTCAAAAGGGTAGGGTATTATAAACAGTTACAGCTATAACAATACTCAATACTCAACAATATAACCGACTTTCTGCAAAGAAAAGATAATTAACAATATGAAACAATTGCTCAGGTAGACCAGAAGAGATACTACCACCTCTAAGCGGGAAACTCCTGTGGAAGGAAAAAAGAGATAACATCCTAAAGGCGGATAATCAGAACCAAACTTCCCCCATTTATAGTAATAAGACCTTTGGGAACAGTTTTGTCTCACTCTTTAGCGTTGGTGAAAGTTTCATTTATCGAATGGATGAAGTCCATTCCTTCTCCAGGAGAATGAATTGGGATGTTTCGTCCTTTAAAGATCACCAACAGTTTTAAGGGAAAGCCCCATTTGTAGGGTATTTTTTCCTCTCTGAGAATAGAGGTAACTCTGCTGAACTCTTTTTGGCCTTCTAGTGTCTCTTTAGAGAGGTCCGGGAAAACTTTCAAATCCTTATACGTTCAGGGAAGAATTTATTTTTTCTCAGGTAGTTTAGAATTCTTTCTTTAGTTTGGTAGAAATGGATTCTCAAGATGGTGTCTCTTGGAACATCCGATGCAATTCTGGAAGGTCGAGGGAGTCTGTGTACCCTATCTATAATGAGGTCGGAGGGTGTAAAGTCCGGGATAGTTGTTTTGAAGATATCTTGAATGTGGTTTGAGAGATCTTCTTGGGTTATTGTTTCCGGTAGTCCTCTGATCTTTATATTATTTCGTCGCCCCCTGTCTTCGATGTCCGCCATTTTTACTCTCAACTTATGGACTTCCGCTGAAATATATTCCAGGTCAACTGACGATTCCGCAGCTCCTCTTTCTAATTTCTGGATCCTGTTCTCATGGTTTGTCAGTTGTTTTTCGACTTTGTCGCAAAATTTCACAAATTGTTCATTGGCGCTGTCGATTTTTTGGTTCTGCAGTTCAAATCTTTTATCTAGCATTATACCTATCTTGTCAAGGATATCTGATGGGATATCTTGATTCTGCAGGTTTGTAGCAGACTGAGTTCTTTTAGGGCTCTCTCTTCTGGCTCTTTGTTTGTCTGGACTTTGGTTAGGGCTATAGTCATTTAAAGAGTCTTCTGATTCACATAGATCTTTTATGTCCTCATATTTTTCACCAGATGCTCCTGGCGTACTTCTTTTAGAAGAGAAAGTTGAGTCCATTTTGTCTGAGTTGGGATTTCAATCCATTTTTATTTTCCTATTTATTTCTGGACGATGATTTGAGTCTCTTGGAGGGGACCTAGATTTGACAGGACTGATAAGATTCGCTTGTTCCCTATGCGGTTTGTAGCTGCTGTAGAGTTTATTCTGCTTTGCAGTACTTTGGGATTTTGGTGAGTATTGGTGTTGAGTTCCTCCTTTTGTTTTTGAAAAGCTCATAGTGACTGAACTTGATAGTTTGATTGTTGTAACGTATAGATTGTTAATAATCTAATGTCTCTATCCACTTAGGCTGCAGTTGTCCTGCTCTCTGTGTTTTTCCACGAGCGGTATTGGACGGCTTCTCTAGTTAAACCCAGAGCTGTTCCTTGCTGCTTAGGCAGGGTTTTGGCAGCACAGTGTGAGATAAACGTGTCTTCCCCAATGAGTATCACAGGTGGGGGCCGTCGTTTACACTTTGTCCCCAGGGGATTATATGATTTGAAACCGGGTTATCCGGAGTGGGAGCCGCCGCTGCTGCTGTACTTGTAGCGGCCTTAGTATGGCTCAGGGGCACTTATGTACGTGCCTGCAAGAGGGAGGGAGTCCTCTAACTGTGCGGTAGAGCTGAAGTGGATATAACTCAGAGGCATCAGGATCTGCAGCCGCAGGCGCGACGCTGCTTCTACTAAAGTATATGGGGTCTTCTCGTCGAGTGCACAGGGGGGGCCGTCACTTACACTTTGTCCCCAGAAGAGTATATGGTTTTGATACCGGGATAACCGGTGTGGGAGCCGCCGCTGTTGCTGTATTTGAAGCGGCCTAAGTGTGGCTCGGTGGCACTTATATACGTGCCTGCAGGAGGGAGAGAGACCTCCAACTGTGCGGTGGTGCTATAGTGGATAGAACGCAGAAGCATCAGAATCTGCAGCAGCAGGCGCGATGCTGCTTCTACTGATGTATGTGAAGTCTGCGCTCCGAGTGCTGGGTCTGGGGGCTCTTACCTCCTGTGTACGGAGGCTCCGGCAATGTCTGCGGCTCCGTTCGGGTCCTCTCTGGATCCCTGGTGTCGCTCTGATGATGGGAGCCTTCCGGTAAATTAGCCTTAAAGAGGAAATTAATGTCCCGGCCTCTATGTTGCACCAGCGTTGTAGGCCTCAGCCCAGTTTAGGCTTCTAAAGTCCCCAAATTAGAAAATAAACGTCCAGAAAGGGGTTAAGCTGTGTCCTGGACCTTTCCCACACAGTTTAGGGGCTGGATGGCTTGATTAAAGTAGCTTATTAAGTCGGATTGGGATGTTTATCCCTAGAGCTCCAGAACCTACGTCCTCATGCTTCAGGCACAGGCCACACCCGACCACATTCTGGGAGAATATTGAAGAAATGTGGCCACTCTTATACAGTATATGTTCTGTGGCACAAATTTAGAGACAGATGACACACACAGCACTGGCAATGAGGCAGAATTGCCAATCTTAATCTCCCACAATTTTTTTTTCAGGGAGAATTGTCAAAAAATCTGGCCCAGTGTGTTAGGGCTAGCGGAACGCACCAAATAATAAGACAGATAGAGTATGGTGCGTTCGCAGCCCAGGGTCCACCGTGCAGAGATGGAATCTGCTGCCAAGTAATAACGGACTATATGGCGGTACAAAGTGAATACACACATGGGCTAACCTCACCCTGTGTGAAGGAAGCGAACCCTGTTACGTCACAGGGCCGTGGTACCGCACCAAGAGCGCAAGCAACGAATCTCAGAACTCAATCCCAAGACACAGGATTTGAGTACATAGACCTCATGCGCTCGACACCGCTACTGAGGTGTCAGAGTGACAGCAATAGAAGCACGAGAGTGCATGCAGTGCCACACTGGCGAACGCCACTAACCACCCAGGCTTGGGTCAGGAAAGCGCTGTGAAAGCACAAGGCGCCGCACTGGTGGTCACAGCAATAAGACGCTGTATTGTGTGTTTACGTGCTGATGGCTAAGTCGGGCGCTAGATAGCAAACATACACCTTCCGCGAACAGTCATCCAATAGGGAGGGTTATTTAAAGAGCGACTTTCACTCACAACACACACACATTTACAAATGTACACTAGCGCATGGCCGTGCAGTCATGCGCAGCTTATATAGTTGCAGCACGTTCAGGACCTTCCAATAAAGGACCAATGGGAAGCTGCTACCAAAGTTTTGCCCTTTCAGGACCTTCCTGGAGGACCAATGGGATGTGCTGCAGTACCTGAGCATGTGACCCTCGATCTCCAATGGGAGATCTTGCCCTGGGCATGCTCAGAAAGAGAAAAGCAGGACTTAGCCCCAAAAGCATCTGCTCGCCGCTGCCCAACACTGACTTCAATGGCAGAAGCAGGAAAAGCAGCAGTAACTCTTTGTACAGAGTGAGACTGAGCAAGACGCTGGGACCGACGTCTCTGCTGAGCAGACTCCACTGCGGCTGGATAAGAATGGGAGACCGCAGCGGAGATGGCTCGAGATTCCCCTTGTGCAGAAGCGGGAACTCGACACCTAACATTACCCCCCCTCCTAGGACCCCCCCTCCTTGGGTCTCGCTACGCTCGAAGGCAGCAATGAGCTGTGGGGCCCGAATGTTTTCAGCAGGCTCCCAGGACCTGTCCTCTGGGCCATAACCCTTCCAATCCACCAGATAGAACTTTTTGCCACGTACCACCTTACACCCCAAAATAGCGTTCACCTCGTAATCGTCCGTAGACGAACCCGATGTCCCGGCAGATGACTCGGAAAACCAGGACATGTATACGGGTTTCAAGAGGGACACATGAAAGGTGTCGATGATACCCAAGCGTGGAGGAAGGGCCAGACGGTATACCACAGGGTTAACCTGTTCAAGGACCTTGAAGGGACCCAAGTAGCGAGGTGCAAACTTAGTGGACTCAACACGCAGCCTGATGTTACGGGCGGAGAGCCACACTAAGTCGCCAGGAGCAAAGGTCGGAGCGGGACGCCGATGAGCAACGGCGGAGGACCTCATTCTCTCCTTGGAGGCCCGAATGGCATCCTGAGTGCGGTCCCAAATGTCCCGTGCCTCCACAGCCGAGTCTGCCACCCTGGAGTCAGCAGAAGACACAGGCATGGGCACAGGGACACGCGGATGCTGGCCGTAATTTAGGAGGAATGGAGTCTGACCGGTGGAGTTGGCTACGGCGTTGTTAAGCGCAAACTCTGCCCACGGTAGCAAGGATGCCCAGTCATCCTGCCTGGCAGAAACAAAATGTCGTAAATATGTGACCAAGGTCTGATTGGCCCACTCTACCAACCCATTCGTCTAGGGATGATATGCCGAAGAGAGATTCAACTCAATACTGAGTAGACGACAAAGCTCTCTCCAGAATCGAGACGCAAACTGGGGACCCTGGTCACTAACAATTTTGTCTGGCATACCGTGTAGGCGAAAGATATGTTTGATGAACAAGACAGCCAACGCCCATGCAGAAGGTAGCCGTGGAAGAGGCACCAAGTGCACCATTTTGGAAAAATGGTTGGTGATCACCCAGATAATGGTGCAGTTACGAGACTTGGGTAAGCCCACCACAAAGTCCATCCCGACCATCTCCCAGAGCCTGTCCGCCACCGGCAGAGGGTAAAGCAAACCAGCTGGCCGTTGCTGAGGGGACTTGTTCTTGGCGCAAGAGACACACGCCTGAACATATTCTGCGACATCATGAGCCATATGCGGCCACCAGTATGTCCTCGCCAGTAACTCAGATGTCCTTTTGGAACCAAAATGTCCACCCACCCTGGACGAGTGTGCCCAAGAGAGAACCTCCGGTCGCAAACTGGATGGTACAAAAGTCTTGCCCAGAGGCACAGACTCTAGCGAAACCGGGGCCACAGTTCTCAAGCTCTCGGTGGGGACAATAAGCCGAGGCTCCTCTTCCTCCTCCGCAGATGACACAAAGGAGTGAGAGAGAGCGTCGGCCCGAATGTTCTTCTCCCCAAAAAGAAAATGGAGGGTGAAATGAAACCGGGAGAAGAATAAGGACCATCTGGCCTGGCGAGAATCAACCGCTGGGCTGTCTGCAGGTACACCAAATTTTTATGGTCTGTGAAGACTTGGAAGGGAAAACGTGCTCCCTTCAAGAGATGTCTCCACTCCGAGAAAGCCAACTTCATGGCTAGCAACTCCCTGTCCCCGATGGAATAATTCCTCTCTGCTGGTGAGAAGGTCTTAGAAAAGAAGAAGCAAGGATGCTTCCGACCTTGAGTATCCTTTTGGAAGAGGACTGCTCCAGCACCAACAGAAGAGGCATCCACCTCCATGATAAATGGCTTATCAACATCGGGGCGATGTAGGATGGGAGCGCTAGCGAAGTGTGACTTTATGGAGTTGAAGGCCTTGGAGACCTCCTCAGACCACAATTTGGGATTTGCCCCCTTCTTGGTGAGGGCAACCAAGGGAGCTACCAAAGTTGAGAAGTGCGGAATGAACTGGCGATAATAATTAATGAACCCCATAAAGTGCTGCACCGCTTTAAGAGAATGGGGTTCCTGCCAGTCCATCACAGCCTGTAGTTTGGCAGGATCCATAGCCAATCCCTGGGCAGAGATGATGTAGCCTAGGAAAGGTAAGGACTCCTGCTCGAACATACACTTCTCCAACTTGGCATAGAGGGAGTTTGCCCGTAGGAGGTCGAAGACTTTGCAAACATCTCTCCGGTGGGAGTCAATATCTGGAGAGTAGATGAGAATATCATCCAGATAGACTACGACCGAGGTGGAAAGCATATCCCGGAAGATGTCGTTCACAAAGTCTTGGAAAACGGCTGGGGCATTACAGAGCCCGAAGGGCATCACCAGATATTCATAGTGCCCATCCCTGGTGTTAAAAGCCGTCTTCCATTTGTCCCCCTCACGGATGCGAATCAGGTTGTAAGCACCCCGCAGATCTAATTTAGAAAATACCCTTGCTCCCCGAAGCCTATCGAAGAGCTCAGATATCAAGGGCAAAGGATACTTATTCTTAACGGTGATGGCGTTAAGACCCCTATAGTCTATGCAAGGACGCAATTCCACATTCTTCTTCTGCACGAAGAAGAACCCTGCCCCAGCAGGTGACACTTACTTCCTAATGAATCCTCTTGCCAGATTTTCCTGGATGTACTGTGACATTGCCTCCATCTCCGGGAGAGATAACGGATAGACTCGACCCCGGGGAGGCTCAGCACCAGGCAAGAGATCAATAGGACAGTCATAGGGGCGATGGGGCGGAAGGATCTCCGCCGCCTTTTTGGAGAACACGTCTGCATAAGACCAATACTGCTTGGGGAGAGAGGATAGATCTGCGGGTACCTCTGTAGTAGCAACCTGAACGCACTCCCTCTGACACCTACCCCCACAAGATTCGCCCCATCCCAGAATTCTGCCTGAGGACCACTCGATATGAGGAGAGTGGTACCGTAGCCAAGGTATTCCCAACAGGACCTCATCAATTCCCTCAGGAATGACGAGCAGAGATATAATCTCCTGATGAGATGGCGATATGGACAGAGTAAAAGGGATGGTCTGGTGTGTTATCTGTGAGGGCAGTGTCGACCCATTCACCACTCGTATCGTTACTGGTTGAGCTAACATAACCAGGGGTATTGCTTGACGTTGGGCGAAGGCAGAAGACATAAAATTGCCCTCCGCCCCAGAATCCACACAGAGCTCTACCGAGTGGGAGAATGAGCCTATAATAATTGTCCCCTTAAAGGACAATTTAGAGGCAAACGTCGCCGTGTCTAGTGTACCTCCACCTACTACCACTAGACGCTGACGTTTCCTCGACCGCTGAGGACATCTGGTGGCTAGATGTCCTGACTGCTGGCAAACATGACAGACCTTGAGTGCACAAGCGGTCCGGGACTTAGATCCCGCTTGTGACACTTCCCTGGCCGCATGTGACTCAGGAACCAGGACCGGAGATTCCAGAGGTTTGGCGAAGGTAGGAGCCAGCCGAAACCTCTGCCTACACTGGGCTTGCTCTAACCTCCGCTCGTTAAAACGGAGGTCAATTCGAGTGGAGACAGTTGTTAACTCCTCCAGTGTGGCAGGAATCTCCCTAGTGGCCAGAGCGTCCTTAACGTGATCAGCCAGGCCCCTCCAAAATATGGGGATAAGGGCTTTATCCGACCAGTCCAGCTCAGAAGCTAAAGTGCGGAATTGGACGGCAAAATGACTGACCAAGGACTCACCCTGAGTTAATGCCAGCAGTTGGAGCGCAATATCATGGGTGACTTGAGGTCCTAAAAAGACCTGTTTCAGAGTGCTCAGGAACAGCGGAGCACTCTGCACCACATGATCGCCACGCTCCCACAGCGGCGTAGCCCATTCCAACGCCCTGTCCGACAAGAGAGACACTATAAATCCCACCTTAGCCCGCTCTGTGGGAAAACGTGCAGCCAGGAGCTCGAGGTGAATAGAGCACTGACTCAAGAATCCCCTACAAAATTTGCTATCACCAGAAAATTTTTCTGGCAGCGGGAGGCGAGATAATGTCGGAACAGGGGTGGCAATGGACAAGGTTGCTGCAGCCAGGCTAGCAGCCTGTACAGCAACTGCGGTAACATCCACAGCTGAGGTTGAGCTCTCGAGAGCCGCCAACCTACCCTCCAGCTGCTGGATATACCGCAAGGATTGCTGTTTGTCCGTCATTACTAGTCAGACCCTGGCGCTAGTGTAATGTTAGGGCTAGCGGAACGCACCAAATAATAAGACAGATAGAGTATGGTGCGTTCGCAGCCCGGGGTCCACCGTGCAGAGATGGAACCTGCTGCCAAGTAATGACGGACTATATGGCGGTACAAAGTGAATACACACATGGGCTAACCTCACCCTGTGTGAAGGAAGCGAACCCTGTTACGTCACAGGGCCGTGGTACCGCACCAAGAGCGCAAGCAACGAGTCTCAGAACTCAATCCCAAGACACAGGATTTGAGTACATAGACCTCATGCGCTCGACACCGCTACTGAGGTGTCAGAGTGACAGCAATAGAAGCACGAGAGTGCATGCAGTGCCGCACTGGCGAACGCCACTAACCACCCAGGCTTGGGTCAGGAAAGCGCTGTGAAAGCACAAGGCGCCGCACTGGCGGTCACAGCAATAAGACGCTGTATTGTGTGTTTACGTGCTGATGGCTAAGTCGGGCGCTAGATAGCAAACATACACCTTCCGCGAACAGTCATCCAATAGGGAGGGTTATTTAAAGAGCGACTTTCACTCACAACACACACACATTTACAAATGTACACTAGCGCATGGCCGTGCGGTCATGCGCAGCTTATATAGTTGCAGCACGTTCAGGACCTTCCAATAAAGGACCAATGGGAAGCTGCTACCAAAGTTTTGCCCTTTCAGGACCTTCCTGGAGGACCAATGGGATGTGCTGCAGTACCTGAGCATGTGACCCTCGATCTCCAATGGGAGATCTTGCCCTGGGCATGCTCAGAAAGAGAAAAGCAGGACTTAGCCCCAAAAGCATCTGCTCGCCGCTGCCCAACACTGACTTCAATGGCAGAAGCAGGAAAAGCAGCAGTAACTCTTTGTACAGAGTGAAACTGAGCAAGACGCTGGGACCGACGTCTCTGCTGAGCAGACTTCACTGCGGCTGGATAAGAATGGGAGACCGCAGCGGAGATGGCTCGAGATTCCCCTTGTGCAGAAGCGGGAACTCGACACCTAACACAGTATTACACACTAGGTTTAATGTGGCACAAAATTTGAGACAGGTGGCATACACAGCACTGGAAATGAGGCAGAATTGCCAATATTAATCTCCCATTATTTTTATTTTTTCAGGGAAAATTTAAAAGAAATCTGGCCCAGTATTACACACTAGGTTTAATGTGGCACAAAATTTGAGACAGGTGGCACACACAGGAGTGGCACTGAAGCAGAAATGCCAATCTTACTCTCCCACTGTTTTTTTTTTCAGGGAGAATTTAAAAGAAATCTGGCCCAGTATTACACACTAGGTTTAATGTGGCACAAAATTTGAGACAGGTGGCACACACAGGACTGGCATTGAAGCAGAAATGCCAATCTTAATCTCCCACTATTTTTTTTTCAGGGAGAATTTAAAAGAAATCTGGCCCAGTATTACACACTAGGTTTAATGTGGCACAAAATTTGAGACAGGTGGCACACAAAGCACTGGCAATGAGGCAGAAATGCCAATCTGAATCTCCCACTATTTTTATTTTTTCAGGGAGGATTGAAAAGAAATCGGGCCCAGTATTACACACTAGGTTTAATGTGGCACAACATTTGAGACAAGTGGCACACACAGGAGTGGCACTGAAGCAGAAATGCTTATCTTAATCTACCACTATTTTTTTTTTCAGGGAGAATTTAAAAGAAATCTGGCCCAGTATTACACACTAGGTTTAATGTGGCACAAAATTTGAGACAGGTGGCACACACAGCACTGGCAATGAGGCATAAATGCCAATCTTAATCTCCCACTATTTTTATTTTTTCAGGGAGAATTTAAAAGAAATCTGGCCCAGTATTACACACTAGGTTTAATGTGGCACAAAATTTGAGACAGGTGGCACACACAGGAGTGGCACTGAAGCAGAAATTCCAATCTTAACCTCCCACTATTTTTTATTCAGGGAGAATTTAAAAGAAATCTGGCCCAGTATTACACACTAGGTTTAATGTGGCACAAAATTTGAGACAGGTGGCACACACAGGAGTGGCACTGAAGCACAAATGCCAATCTTAATCTCCCACTATTTTCTTTCAGGGAGAATTTAAAAGAAATCTTGCCCAGTATTACACACTAGGTTTAATGTGGTGCAAAATTTGAGACAAGTGGCACACACAGCACTGGTAATGAGGCACAAATGCAAATCTTAATCTCCCACTATTTTTATTTTTTCAGGGAAAATTGAAAAGAAATCGGGCCCAGTATTACACACTAGGTTTAATGTGGCACAAAATTTGAGACAGGTGGCACACACAGGAGTGGCACTGAAGCAGATATGCCAATCTTAATCTCCCACTATTTTTTTTTCAGGGAGAATTTAAAAGAAATCTGGCCCAGTATTACACACTAGGTTTAATGTGGCACAAAATTTGAAAAAGGTGGCACACACAGCACTGGCAATGAGGCATAAATGCCAATCTTAATCTCCCACTATTTTTATTTTTTCAGGGAGAATTTAAAAGAAATCTGGCCCAGTATTACACACTAGGTTTAATGCGGCACAAAAGTTGAGACAGGTGGCACAAACATGAGTGGCACTGAAGCAGAAATTCCAATCTTAACCTCCCACTATTTTTTATTCAGGGAGAATTTAAAAGAAATCTGGCCCAGTATTACACACTAGGTTTAATGTGGCACAAAATTTGAGACAGGTGGCACACACAGCACTGGAAATGAGGCAGAAATGCCAATCTTAATTTCCCACTATTTTTATTTTTTCAGGGAGAATTTAAAAGAAATCTGGCCCAGTATTACACACTGGGTTTAATGTGGCACAAAATTTGAAACAGGTGGCACACACAGGAGTGGCACTGAAGCAGAAATGCCAATCTTAATCTCCCACTATTTTTTTTTCACAGAGAATTTAAAAGAAATCTGGCCCAGTATTACACACTAGGTTTAATGTGGCACAACATTTGAGACAGGTGGCACACACAGGAGTGGCACTGAAGCAGAAATGCCAATCTTAATCTCCCACAATTTTTTTTTCAGGGAGAATTTAAAAGAAATCTGGCCCAGTATTACACACTAGGTTTAATGTGGAACAAAATTTGAGACAGGTGGCACACACAGGACTGGCACTGAAGCAGAAATGCCAATCTTAATCTCCCACTATTTTTCTTTTCAGGGAGAATTTAAAAGAAATCTGGCCTAGTATTACACACTAGGTTTAATGTGGCACAAAATTTGAGACAGGTGGCACACACAGGAGTGGCACTGAAGCAGAAATGCCAATCTTAATCTCCCACGGTTTTGTTATTTTTTCAGGGAGAATTGAAAAGAAATCGGGCCCAGTATTACACACTAGGTTTAATGTGGCACAAAACTAGAGACAGATGCCACACACAGCACTGGCACTGAGGCAAAATTGCTAATCTTAATCTCCCACTATTTTTTTTTATTTATGGGAGAATTGGCAAGAAATCTGGCCCACTGTTAGACTGTATGTTTTCTGTGTCAGAAAATGAGACACAGATGCCACACACAGGACTGCCACTGATACAGATTTGCCAATTTTAATCTGCACCCTTTTTTTTTTTTTCTTCAGGGAGACTAGTGAATAAATCTGGGCCACTGTATTAGAGTATATTTTCTGTGGCAGAAAGTGGCTTGAAGAGATATAACGAAACAAAAAAAAGGGACTGTCCTACAATTACTATCTCCCTGCAGTAATCTCAGCAAAGTCTGGCAGGCAGCAATAACAAGGAGTGGACTGCTGCACAAAAAAGTCAAAAGTGTGGACAAACAAATAAGATAGCTGTGCAGAAAGGAAGGAGCAACAGGATTTGTGTTTTGAAAAAAGCAGTTGGTTTGTACAGAGGTGTACAAACAGCAATGCAGCTATCAGGGAGCCTTCTAGGGCAGCCCAATGAGCTACAGCGCTGAGGGAAAAAAAATGTAGCCTCCACTGTCCCTGCAAACAAAAGGTGGTGTTGGACAGTGGAAATCGCTACAGCACAAGCGGTTTGGGGGTTAATGTACCCTGCCTAATGCTATCCCTGCTTCTGATGAAGCGGCAGCAACCTCTCCCTATGCTCAGATCAGCAGCAGTAAGATGGCAGTCGGCGGGAATGCCCCTTTATAGCCCCTGTGACGCCACAGAAAGCAAACCAATCACTGCAATGCCTGTTGTGAATTCCGCTCTTGGGCTCCCTCCGGTTTTTGTAAGTCGAACTTTTGTGAGTTCTGCTCTTGGACTCTCTCCGGTGGTTTTAAGTGGAATGGCTGCTCCTTGGATTTAGTAGTCTGCAGCTGCTTCCACTGATTGTCTTTCTGCTCGGCTATTTATGCCTGGCTCTTTCCTTCAGCCAGTGCCACTTGTCAATGGTTCCTGGATGGATTCACATCTCTGCTTGGATTTCCCTGATATCCTGACCAGTTCAGCAAGATAAGTCCTTGCTTTGCTCTTTTCTGTCCACATGTTGTGGACTTCATTGTTCTGTACATTCTTTGTTTTTTGCCCAGCTTGTCAGTATGGATTTATTCAGTTAAGTTGGAAGCTCTGGGAAGCAGATTTACCCTCCACACCTTTAGTCTGGTGTGGAGATTTTTGTAAACTCTGTGTGGATTTTTCTAGTTTTTTAATACTGACTGCACAGTATTCTGTCCTGTTCTATCTATCTAGCTAGACTGGCCTCCTCTGCTATATCCTGGTTTCATTCTACGTATGTCATTTCCCTCTCCACTCACAGTTATTATTTGTGGGGGGCTGTCTATCCTTTGGGGATTTTCTCTGAGGCAAGATAGCTTTCCTGTTTCTATCTTTAGGGGTAGTTAGTTCTCCGGCTGTGACGAGGTGTCTAGGGAGTGACAGGAACACCCCACGGCTACTGCTAGTGTTGTGTTAAGCTTAGGAACTGCGGTCAGTACAGGTACCACCTCCTTCAGAGCTTGTCCCATGTTGCTCCTAAACCACCAGTTCATAACAGTACAAGTGGCCATAAATGAACTGAATGCATCTCAAAAGAAGGAAAAAAAATTCTGAGCCATTTTTTTTCTGCATTCTGTTTTGTCTTTTTTTTCCTCTTGATCTCTGGGTGGTTCAGGATTTTGGCACTGGCATGGATGCTTAGGGTTTGTTTTCTCGTGTGGATCAACTTGCTGCAAGAGTACAGAGTATCCAAGATTATGTGGTCCAGACTCCGGCTTTAGAGCCTAAAATTCCTACTCCTGATTTGTTTTTTGGGGACAGATCCAAGTTTTTGAACTTTAAAAATAACTGCAAATTGGTTTTTGCTTTGAAACCCCGTTCCTCTGGTAATCCCATTCAGCAGGTTAAAATTGTCATCTCTCTGCTTCGTGGTGACCCTCAGGACTGGGCATTCTCCCTTGAATCAGGGGATCCGGCATTGCTGAATGTAGATGCATTTTTTCAAGCGCTCCGATTATTGTATGACGAACCTAATTCTGTGGATCATGCAGAAAAAACCCTGTTGGCCCTGTGTCAAGGTCAGGAAGCGGCAGAATTATACTGCCAGAAATTTAGAAAATGGTCTGTGCTCACTAAATGGAATGAGGATGCTCTGGCTGCAATTTTCAGAAAAGGTCTTTCTGAAGCCCTTAAAGATGTTATGGTGGGCTTCCCTACGCCTGCTGGTTTGAGCGAATCTATGTCTCTAGCCATTCAGATTGATCGGCGTCTGCGCGAGCGCAAAGCTGTGCACCATATGGCAGTGTCCTCTGAGCAGAGTCCTGAGCCTATGCAATGTGATAGGATTTTGACTAGAGCAGAACAGCGGGAATTCAGACGTCAGAATAGGCTGTGTTTTTACTGTGGTGATTCTGCTCATGTTATTTCTGATTGCCCTAAGCGTACTAAGAGGGTCGCTAGGTCTGTTACCATCAGTACTGTACAGCCTAAATTTCTCTTCTCTGTGACCCTGATTTGCTCATTATCGTCCTTTTCTGTCATGGCATTTGTGGATTCAGGCGCTGCCCTGAACTCAATGGACTTGGAATTCGCCAGGCGCTGTGGTTTTTCCTTGCAGCCTTTGCAGAGCCCTATTCCTTTGAGGGGCATTGATGCTACACCATTGGCCAAGGATAAACCTCAGTACTGGACGCAGCTGACCATGTACATGGCTCCAGCACATCAGGAAGATTGCCGTTTTCTGGTGTTGCATAACCTGCATGATGTTGTTGTACTGGGTTTTCCATGGTTACAGGAACATAAGCCGGAAAACTATGTCTGTGTCTAGTTGGGGTTGTCAAGGGGTACATAATGACGTTCCTTTGATGTCAATTTCCTCTTCCCCCTCTTCTGAGGTCCCTGAGTTTTTGTCGGATTTCCAGGATGTATTTGATGAGCCCAAGTCCAGTTCCCTTCCTCCACATAGGGACTGTGATTGTGCTATTAACTTGATTCCTGGCTGCAAGTTCCCTAAGGGCCGACTTTTCAATCTGTCTGTGCCAGAGCATACCGCCATGTGGAGTTATGTTAAGGAGTCTTTGGAGAAGGGGCATATTCGGCCGTCTTTGTCACCATTGGGAGCGGGTTTCTTTTTTGTTGCAAAGAAGGATGGCTCCTTGAGACCCTGTATAGATTATTGTCTTCTTAATAAGATCACGGTCAAATTCCAATACCCCTTGCCTTTGCTTTATGATTTGTTTGCTCGGATTAGAGGGCCTAGTTGGTTTACTAAGATTGACCTTCGAGGGGCATATAATCTTGTTCGTATTAAACAGGGTGACGAATGGAAAACTGCATTTAATACGCCCGAAGGCCATTTTGAATATCTTGTGATGCCTTTTGGGCTTTCTAATGCTCCTTCTGTATTTCAGTCCTTCATGCATGATATTTTCCGCAATTACCTTGACAAATTCATGATTGTGTATTTGGGTGATATTTTGATTTTTTCTGATGATTGGGAGTCTCATGTGAAGCAGGTCAGGATGGTATTCCAGATCCTTCGTGATAATGCTTTATTTGTGATGGGGTCTAAGTGCCTATTCGGAGTTCAGAAGGTCTCTTTTTTGGGTTTTATTTTTTCTCCCTCGTCTATGGAAATGGATCCTGTTAAGGTCCAAGCCATTCATGACTGGATTCAACCCACATCTGTGAAGAGCCTTCAGAAATTTTTGGGCTTTGCTAATTTCTATCGCCGTTTCATTGCCAACTTTTCCAGTGTGGTTAAGCCCCTTACTGATTTGACGAAGAAAGGCGCTGATGTGACGAATTGGTCCTCTGCGGCTGTTGAGGCCTTTCAGGAGCTTAAACGCCGATTTACTTCTGCCCCTGTGTTGCGTCAGCCGCATGTTTCTCTTCCTTTTCAGGTTGAGGTTGACGCTTCTGAGATTGGGGCAGGGGACGTTTTGTCTCAGAGGAATTCTGATGGTTCTTTGATGAAACCGTGTGCTTTTTTTTCCAGAAAGTTTTCTCCTGCGGAGCGCAATTATGACGTCAGCAATCGTGAGTTGTTGGCTATGAAGTGGGCATTTGAGGAGTGGCGACATTGGCTTGAGGGAGCCAAGCACCGCGTTGTGGTCTTGACTGATCATAAGATTCTGATTTACCTCGAGTCGGCCAAGTGGCTGAACCCTAGACAGGCTCGATGGTCCCTGTTTTTCTCCCGTTTTGATTTTGTGGTCTCGTATCTTCCGGGATCTAAGAATGTTAAGGCTGATGCCCTCTCTTGGAGTTTTTTGCCTGATTCTCCTGGAGGCCTTGAGCCGGTTGGCATTCTTAAAAAGGGGTGATTCTTTCTGCCATCTCCCCTGATTTGAGGCGGGTGCTTCAGGAATTTCAGGCTGATAAACCTGACCGCTGTCCAGTGGGGAAGCTGTTTGTTCCTGGTAGATGGACAAGTAAGGTAATTTCTGAGGTTCATTGTTCAGTGTTGGCTGGTCATCCTGGGATTTTTGGTACCAGAGATTTGGTTGCTAGGTCCTTTTGGTGGCCTTCCTTGTCGCGGGATGTGCGTGCTTTTGTGCAGTCCTGTGGGACTTGCGCCCGGGCCAAGCCTTGCTGTTCCCGCGCTAGTGGGTTGCTTTTGCCTTTGCCGGTCCTTGAGAGGCCCTGGATGCATATTTCCATGGATTTTATTTCGGATCTTCCTGTTTCCCAGAAGATGTTTGCTATCTGGGTAGTTTGTGACCGGTTCTCTAAAATGGTCCATCTGGTACCTTTGCCTAAGTTGCCTTCCTCCTCAGATTTGGTTCCATTGTTTTTTCAGCATGTGGTTCGTTTGCATGGCATTCCGGAGAATATTGTGTCTGACAGAGGTTCCCAGTTTGTTTCTAGGTTTTGGCGGGCCTTTTGTGCTAGGATGGGCATTGATTTGTCTTTTTCTTCGGCGTTTCATCCACAGACAAATGGCTAAACTGAGCGAACTAATGAGACCTTGGAAACCTATTTGAGATGCTTTGTGTCTGCTGATCAGGATCATTGGGTGGCTTTCTTGCCGTTGGCCGAATTTGCCCTTAATAATAGGGCTAGTTCGGCTACTTTGGTTTCACCTTTCTTTTGTAATTTTGGTTTTCATCCTCATTTTTCTTCGGGGCAGGTTGAGCCTTCTGATTGTCCTGGTGTGAATTCTGTGGTGGACAGGTTACAGCAGATTTGGACTCATGTGGTAGACAATTTGACGTTGTCTCAGGAAAAGGCTCAACGTTTTGCTTACCGCCGTCGGTGTGTTGGTCCCCGACTTCGTGTGGGGGATTTGGTTTGGTTGTCTTCTCGTCATGTTCCTATGAAGGTTTCTTCCCCTAAGTTTAAGCCTCGGTTTATTGGCCCTTATAAGATTTCTGAAATTATCAATCCGGTGTCTTTTCGTTTGGCCCTTCCAGCCTCTTTTGCCATTCATAATGTTTTCCATAGATCTTTGTTATGGAGATATGTGGTGCCCGTTGTTCCCTCGGTTGATCCTCCTGCCCCGGTGTTGGTTGAGGGAGAGTTGGAATATGAGGTTGAGAAAATTTTGAATTCTCATTTTTCGAGGCGGAGGCTTCAGTATCTTGTCAAGTGGAAGGGTTATGGCCAGGAGGATAATTCTTGGGTTGTTGCCTCCGATGTCCATGCCGCCGATTTGGTTTGTGCTTTTCACTTGGCTCGTCCTGATCGGCCAGGGGGCTCTGGTGAGGGTTCGGTGACCCCTCCTCAAGGATGGGTACTGTTGTGAATTCCGCTCTTGGGCTACCTCCGGTCGTTATAAGTGGCACTTTTGTGAGTTCTGTCTTGGGCTCCCTCCGGTGGTTTTAAGTGGAATGGCTGCTCCTTGGATTTAGCAGTCTGCAGCTGCTTCCACTGATTGTCTTTCTGCTCGGCTATTTATGCCTGGCTCTTTCCTTCAGCCAGTGCCACTTGTCATTGGTTCCTGGATGGATTCACATCTCTGCTTGGATTTCCCTGATATCCTGACCAGTTCAGCAAGATAAGTCCTTGCTTTGCTCTTTTCTGTCCACATGTTGTGGACTTCATTGTTCTGTACATTCTTTGTTTTTTGCCCAGCTTGTCAGTATGGATTTATTCAGTTAAGTTGGAAGCTCTGGGAAGCAGATTTACCCTCCACACCTTTAGTCAGGTGTGGAGATTTTTGTAAACTCTGTGTGGATTTTTCTAGTTTTTTAATACTGACCGCACAGTATTCTGTCCTGTTCTATCTATCTAGCTAGACTGGCCTCCTCTGCTATATCCTGGTTTCATTCTACGTATGTAATTTCCCTCTCCACTCACAGTTATTATTTGTGGGGGGCTGTCTATCCTTTGGGGATTTTCTCTGAGGCAAGATAGCTTTCCTGTTTCTATCTTTAGGGGTAGTTAGTTCTCCGGCTGTGACGAGGTGTCTAGGGAGTGACAGGAACACCCCACGGCTACTGCTAGTGTTGTGTTAAGCTTAGGAACTGCGGTCAGTACAGGTACCACCTCCTTCAGAGCTTGTCCCATGTTGCTCCTAAACCACCAGTTCATAACAAATGCCCTTCTCTAAGATGGTGGGGACTGAGACCTATGTCATCACGCTGCCCACACTCTGCGTCCACCTTCATTGGCTGAGAAATGGCGCTTTTCACGTCATTGAAATGCGACTTTGGTGCGAAAGTCGCGTATCGCATGGCCGACCCCACACAGGGATCGGGTCGGGTTTCATGAAACCCGACTTTGCCAAAAGTCGGCGACTTATGAAAATGACTGACCTGTTTCGCTCAACCCTACTGACTACAATCGTGTAGCCTAGATGATCAGATCTTGCAAACTATTAAGATTTAGAAAATTCTCTTTGCAGAAAATTTACTTGGAAGCTTATAGAAAAATAAACACTTCACCAAAATAAATAGTATATTACAAACCATTAGAAAAACCATAATGTTAATGCATGTTTGTTCCCATGACTTTCTGTAACAGCTGCCTCTCTGCACAACTAAATAGCTTGCTTTAAGGTCAATTAGTAAAGTAAGCAAAGTTAGGAAAGCAGAAGCAGAGGTAGCAAAATCAGCAAATTGTATGTTAATTGTCTTTTTCACATCTCAGAAGCCAGATTATTTATGATGCAAAGCAGGTTGACTCATGTCAGGAAAATGTCTCTGTGAAATAGTTCAGTCAACAGAGGATAATTAAGTATCCTCCATGTGGATTTTCATTTCACAAATGCCTGAACTTTAGAGACAGCTGTTGTGTGCACTGGTTTTTCAGGTGGAAAATTTTATTTTAATCCAAACTCATCTTTCTGGAGATAAAGTACAATTGAAATATTTGGCGTTATATATTTTTTCTGGATATTTTGAATGCTTTTCATGCCCAGAAAGAGGAGTGTCCTCCTACCTGTTAGCAGACAATGTAACTTAAATGCATAAAATTATGTTGGTTTGCCATTTCTAAGGGAAATCATTAGCTCTTAATGACACATACTTTGTAAATATTGTTTGTCTTCTGCTAAAACACTTCCATAAGCAACAGCAGTAGATTTTTTTTCACTCGTATCTCTAAATTATCTTCCATAGCAAATCAAAGATGTACAAAAAAGAAATGTCACATTGTGCAATAGCTGGAATGTTGGACACTATAGAGTTGAATGTAGCCAAATCTAAAGAGTCTAGGGCTCCAAATACTGTTTAGTGGCTTCTGCTGGGCACAGCAGAACAGACTATTTTATTCAATAGGAGCTAATCTGCAGTACTCATCAGCAGTCACTAAACAGTGTACAGAGTGAAAGAACTGGAAAACCCCTTTTAGTTTTTTCAGTTTGAAATCTCTATTTACTGAACCTTGAATCTTTAAAAAACTGTTGCTCTTGTTCTCGGAGAATCAGCTGTGATTGCAATGCAAAGCATAAACTGAAGAAATTGTGTTTGCAAATAGACAATGCAAACAGCAGGCTACATAGTAAAAACTATAATAAAACACTTAAACACCTACAGGAATACTCTCTTTTTTAAGAGACCATTTAATTAGTCTCTTCTACAATTTTGACAAATGCTTGATATTCAGTTCTACAAGGAAAGGGATGAAAATAAGCTGTCAAATAACTAATACATGTCATGCTGCAGCTCAGCAGATAAATGAAAATTCCACTAGGTGGCAGCAGGGCGGTGAGAGGACTGAAAACCCGTTCAGATAAGACCAACAGAACTGCAGCGAGGCTACCACCACGCGGCAGCAGAATAGTCAAACAAGCCGGGTCGACACAAGAGAGTAGCATAATACAAAGGAAAATATCAAACACAAAGTTAAATGAGTGCCAAGAGGTCTGTACCAGTAGGAAGCAGAAGTACCAGGAGGAGGAGACAGAGTCAGGTCAGAGCTGTAGCAGAGTCAAGTACCGGGAAATCCAGGCAAGAAGGAAAACACAGAGTCGGGGCGGGCAGAGAGGAATGAACAGACAAGAGCTAAATCAGTTAAATGCAGCAGGACAAATCAGGGTTTCACCAGAGTCAACTACTCACGCCGTAGGCAGGAAGTGTATCTGACACTGCCTGCAGGATGCAGCGCAGTGAAATAGCAGACCTGAAATCAAAATGAGGCAGAAAGTTAACCCCTGACATGACCATACCGGGGAATGGAGAGACAAAACCCAAAACCCAGTCTGGATAATGACAGTACATATTATAAACCACATCATAATTTATATAATTTGTATTCAAATTAATTTATAGGCATCGGGAAAGGTCAAAGAACCTCGGAACCTGCGCACTGCAGTATTCTGCTCTACCCTCAGCAGGGCAGGTAAGTACGCCTGTGCAGGTGCGTGATGCCGGGGAGCCATGAAGCAATCAGGAGGGCGGTAATCATAAGAAGATGGGAGGCGCTGGACCTGGACCTGCGACACTCATCAGACCAGACCGCCTCCGGGTGAATGTAATAAAAGTTATTTTTCTCATCTTGCAGGTCGGATCGGGGGCTTATCCACAGCATTATAGAATGCTGTAGACAAGCTCTGAAAGGCGGTGGCCGCATCTAAAATCGGCCAAACCTGGTGACAGGTTCCGTTTAAAAATTGTTAGGCTTAATATTGGGGTGCAGCAAGGAGGCCCAGTTAGCAAATCCAAATTGTTTGTGATAAAACTGTGTTTCAGTTACAAATAAGAAGGCCCGATTTCAGTAACGCTAGGTTCACACTGCGTTGTGTGAACCCGTTAAACGGACTACTTTACACTGCGGCATAACGCGGTGTAACGTAGTTCGTTAACGCCGCCATGGCTTGTAATGGCAAACGCATCGATAGCGCACGCCCACATTGGGCGTGTGCTAGCGATGTGCCGTCATTTGAGTGACGGACTTCGAATGCTGCTTGCAGCGTTCGCGGTCCGTTCCTCGCTAGCGCAGATCGGGCATCTGCGCTGGCGGGATCGGCAAAAGCGATCCCTTTTGGGACATTGCGTAAGCACAGTCCGTAGCGCTATGCACTAAACAGACTGCCCTAACGCAATGTGAACCTAGCCTTACAAATAAGTTACTGTTTCAGTTACAAATAAGAAGGTCAGATTTCAGTTACAAATAAGAAGGCCAGATTTCCACTTAAAAATTATTAGAGCTAATACTGGGGTGCATCAAGGAGTCCCACTTAGCTAGTCCAAATCATTTATAATAAAATGTGTTGCACCGAGGAATCAGGAGAACACATTTTCTCTTAAAAATCATTAGGTATAAGAGGGTTGTTCAGGCACACTAAGAAAATAAATAGTCATTGCTCATTTAGCAACAGGTGACTGACAACTGTGGAAAAAATGTTCTGAAATAGCAGCATACAAGAGGGGATGAGTACATAAAACATGAACGGGGAAAAAGCAAGGTCATCGTGAAAGTGGGAATAGCATTAGTGTTCAACGTATACGTGCGTTAGGTGTTAATGTTAATTCTATTCCTTTGACATCAGAGGTCTGCATCAAAGATTCACAGAATCCAGAAGAAGAAAGCATCTGCAATGATCCTCAAAAAGTATTCATGTTGGATCTGGGGCCAGATGAAGGAGGGTCTGAGCAGAATCCAGACCCTTGTTACCAGACGTTAACGAACAAGTGTGGAGGTGATCCTGATGAGACTCAGATATCAGAGGTGCACATGGACTGTACTGTGGTGTCAATGCAGGAAGAGGAGGAGGGTGACTATTAGGGTGAGGAAAGTGAGAATAGAGATGATGATAAGATTGTAGATCCCAATTGGTGGGAACCCAGAGGCATGCAGCTAAGTAAATCAGCAGAGGAGGTGGAGGAGAAGGAAGATGAGGAGGCTACGTTGCAGCTTGCCACACAGATATAAAGTGATGCAACCATGACAGGCACTTCATCCTCAGCCCCAACTCTGGCTGTGGTGAGCACTAGTCGAGAGTCTACAGTTTGCAGGGGAAGCAAGAGTTGCCTTTTCTGGGACTGCAATGGATGACCCAAAATTTGCAAAAAAAATACTCAGTAGAGGCAAAAATTTCAATAATTTGACAACTGCGTGCATGAACCGTCACATGCGTGATCAACAAGCCTTAGTGTGGGAATCTCACTGTACTAAAAGGTGGAATAGCGGGCCTGCAAACCTCTGGATGTCCCATCAACCGCCTCTGCTGCTTCTTCTTCTCTGTCCACATGCCAAGTGTTCTCACACAGGTCTCTGGCCACAGAAACTCCACTTGTTTACTCCCTACATTCGGGGTGAGTGACAGGCCGATAGCTGTTATGGAAGTGCACATGCCTACTGTTCTTGTGTGACTTAGCACAACACATCTTTCTCAATCCACCATAACACCTCCGCCTGCATCTCACTCACAGTCCAGCAGTTTGTCCTGTTCTTTGTACTCCACCCTCTCTCAGCACAGCAGCCAGCCCTCGGTCGAGCAGGTTTGGTCACATAAAAGAATGCTTCCTCCTATACATGAAAAAGATACAGTTGTGGCCAAAAGTATTGACACCCCTGCAATTCTGTCAGATAATACTAATTTTCTTCCTGAAAATGATTGCAAACACAAATTCTTTGGTATTATTATCTTCATTTAATTTCTCTTAAATGAAAAAACAAAAAAGAGAATGAACCAAAAAGCAAAACATTGATCATTTCACACAAAACTCCAAAAATGGGCCAGACAAAAGTATTGGGACCCTCAGCCTAATACTTGGTTGCACAACCTTTAGCCAAAATAACTGCGACCAACCACTTCCGGTAACCATCAATGAGTTTCTTACAATGCTCTGCTGGAATTTTAGATCATTCTTCTTTGGCAAACTGCTCCAGGTCCCTGATATTTGAAGGGTGCCTTCTCCAAACTGCCATTTTTAGATCTCTCCACAGGTGTTCTATGGGATTAAGGTCTGGACTCATTGCTGGCCACCTTACAAGTCTCCAGTGCTTTCTCTCAAACCATTTTCTAGTGCTTTTGAAGTGTGTTTTGGGTCATTGTCCTGCTGGAAGACCCATGACCTCTGAGGGAGACCGAGCTTTCTCACACTGGGCCCTACATTATGCTGCAAAATTTGTTTGTAGTCTTCAGACTTCATAATGCCATGCACACGGTCTAACAGTCCAGTGCAAGAGGCAGCAAAGCAACCCCAAAACATCAGGGAACCTCTGCAATGTTTGACTGTAGGGACCGTGTTGTTTTCTTTGAATGCCTCTTTTTTTCTACTGTAAACTCTATGTTGATGCCTTTGCCCAAAAAGCTCTACTTTTGTCTCATCTGGCCAGAGAACATTCTTCCAAAACGTTTTAGGCTTTTTCAGGTAAGCTTTGGCAAACTCTAGCCTGGCTTTTTTATGTCTCGGGGTAAGAAGTGGGGTCTTCCTTGGTCTCCTACCATACATTCCCTTTTCATTCAGACGCCGACAGATAGTATGGGTTGATACTGTTGTACCCTCGGACTGCAGGGCAGCTTGAACTTGTTTGGATGTTAGTCGAGGTTCTTTATCCAACATCCGCAGAATCGTGTGTTGAAATCTCTTGTCAATTTTTCTTTTCCGTCCACATCTAGGGAGGTTAGTGCCATGGGTTTTAAACTTCTTGATGACACTGCGCACTGTAGGCACAGGAACATTCAGGTCTTTTGAGATGGACTTGTAGCCTTGAGATTGCTCATGCTTCCTCACAATTTGGTTTCTCAAGTCCTCAGACAGTTCTTTGGTCTTCTTTCTTTTCTCCATGCTCAATTTGGGGTACACACAAGGACACAGGATAGAGGTTGAGTCAACTTTAATCCATGTTAACTGGCTGCAGGTGTGATTTAGTTATTGCCAACACCTGTTAGGTGCCACAGGTAAGTTACAGGTGCTGTTAATTACACAAATTAGAGAAGCATCACATGATTTTTTGAACAGTGCCAATACTTTTGTCCACCCCCTTTTTTATATTTGGTGTGGAATTATATCTATTTTGGCTTTGGGCAATTTTTTCATTTAAGACAAATTAGAATTTATGTTTGCAATCATTTTCAGGAAGAAACTGAGTATTATCTGGCAGAATTGCAGGGGTGTCAATACTTTTGGCCACAACTGTAAAAGCTTGAACTTCACCATCTATTATCTGTTGGCCACAGAAATGCTGCCTTTCTGTCTGCTGGACCAGAAACACATGGGCTACTTGCACAATTAATAAGTCTGTAGGAACTTGTTCACACACCACCAAGAAACTTGAAGACACAAAAGAGCACAGTGAGGTCACAAATACTCTGTTGTAAAAAAAATCACAGTAATAAGCAAGTGCTAGTCAAAAGATAGAAAAAACAGGGTATTTAGCTGATACTTTTTTGCAAAAAAATGTATACTAAGCTGCTCCACCAATTGTCAAGTTATACCCATATAGAGCAGTCCTACCTAATGTATATAATCCCTATCTGATGTATTTAAAACACTGATCATCTGTATAGTACCTGTATAAGCAGGGTTCAGAGAGGGAATTTTCATGTGGACATGCTGAATGGAACAGCTTTGATGCAAATGACCCATAAGGAGTGGTGGACTCCCTAGTCTTGTAGAAACAAGAGAACAATTACAGAACCAGAAACACATGGGCTACTTGCACAATGAACAAGTCTGTAGGAAGCTGTTCACACACCACCAAGAAACTTGAAGACAGATTATTTTTGACCTCACTGTGCTCTTTTGTGTCTTCAAATTTCTTAGTGGTGTGTGAACAGGTTCCTACAGACTTGTTCATTGTGCAAGTAGCCCATTTGTTTCTGGTTCTGTAATTGTTCTCTTTTTTCTAGAAGACTAGGGAGTCCACCATTCCTCATGGGTCATTTGCATCAAAGCTGTTCCATCCAGCATGTCCACATGAAAATACCCTCTCTGAACCCTGCTTATACAGCTACTATTCAGATGATCAGGTTTTAAATACATCAGATAGGGATTATATACATTAGGTAGGACTGCTCTATATGGGTATACCTTGACAATTGATGGAGCAGCTTAGTATACATTTTTTTGCAAAAAAAAGTATCAACTAAATACCCTGTTTTTTTCCATATTTACAGTGATCAAGGGGATTCGTGTTACCAGACAAACTGTTTGTGAAGGCGCAAAAGCCGAGGAACAAATGGAGGAGGACTAGGTGTTGGACATGCAGCAGTCAGAAGATGAAGAGGAGAATGATCCCCTTTTGGTTTTCCATGGTTGGCAGGATGGGTCAGAGGAAGCAACCTTGGATGTTACCCCATCACCAACACACCATGGACTTGGACCTCATTGAAGCACCCAACACTTGAGCGCCTTCTTGCTGCACTATCGTTATTAGTGCTGACTATTGGGTTGCCACTCTGATGGATCCATGGTGCAAGAGTAAACTAAGCCTGATGCTTCTCCCCTGGAATGGAACACTCTCCAGGGGAGAACATGTTGGAGTATCCAAGCATGCTGTGAGTCATTTCGCACATCTTTTAGATCAGCCCGTGTACCAGCAGAACAGAGTACAAGTCTTACATGCTGTGAACAACTACAGAGGATTGTGCAGGAGTATCTGGAGCTGCATATCAATGCCATCAGGGGTGATTTGGACCCTTTTGCATTTTGGTCTTAAAACATGACAGGTTTTGTCGTGCCCGGCAACCAGCGTTCTCTTAGAACGTGTCTTCAGCACTACTGGTGGTGTCCTGATGGATAAGTGCATCTGGCTGTCCCCTGAAAGTGTAGACTGTCTAACTTTCTTAAAAATTAACAAGACTGGGATCTCCAATTACTTTTACACCCCAGGTGATGTTGTAGTTTTTAGTGTCATGCATTGATCTTGCATTATTGCAGTTTGTACCACCTTTGTAGTCTCATATGTGCCTGCTGTTGCTTCTGCTGCTGATGTTACAAACAATTTTTTGAAATGTTGAGACTCTATGTTGGGTCTCCATCTGGTGAATTGCCTGCAATGGAAGGTGTATCAGAGGCCTAGTATACTATTTCTACTTTGTGGAAATTGATTCCACTATAGTGATGTGTGACAATAATGTTTTGAAATGTGGAGACTCCAAGTTGGGTCACCACCTGGTTGGTTGCCTATAGTGGAAGGTGTGTCAGAGGCCTTTTATACAACTTCTATTCTGTGGAAATTGATACCACTTTAGTGATATGTGACAATAAGTTTTTTAACTGTGGAGACTCCAAGTTGGGTATTCTTCTGGTGGGTTGCCTGCAGTGGAAGGTGTGTCAGAGGCTTATAATGCAGTTTCTATTCTATGGAAATTGATGCTACTTTAGTGGAGTGTGACAATCATTTTTGGAAACGTGGAAACTCCAAGTTGGGTTTCCATCTGGTGGGTTGCCTGTGTAAGTAGGGTTCCCAAACAGGCAAATCTAAACTTACTTTCAGTCAACTACCTGTGTTACTTTCCTTATGTTTTTTGTGCCAATAGTACTGTATGAAACTGATGTTTGCACCAACTGATTATGGCTGGGAAAAATACATTGGAGATGTTGCATGAGATATCAGGGCTCCCAGTTGAGAAGGCTTAAACCATTCCCTTAACTGCCAGGTCCTCATTGAAACTTCAATTCCAATCTGTAAATGCTAGGTCAGACCGTGATACCACATGCATGGCCCATAGCTGACTGCTGCTATGCCATTTGCCAATTTTTACTCTGGGTCAATGCATGCCATTTTTCATGGTGGCTGCCCCAAATTTCTTGGCATTCGGGTACATTCGTCGAACTTTTTGGTGAACATGTTTGGTGAACTTTTAAATGTTTGGCGAATCAAACCAAACCTTTAAAGGTTCACTCATCTCTAATGATGACCTTTTGTGCTGCACAGTATAAACTCAGCTTTAGTCCTCCTCCTGATATTAAAAAGTGTACAGGGGTTGTTTTCATGAGTCTCCCATTTTAAATAGATATCCCAGCTTTTTTCTCAATTCAGCAAAAACAAAAAAAAAATGAAAATGATCAAACAGACCAAGAAGAATATATGGATAATATCAACTCCAATTTCAAAAATGCTTTGTTAAGAAATTCCAGACTCCTGTATTAAGATTTGCTTTAATGTACAGTGGCATGTAAAACTAAAAACAGCAGCCATGGGTTCTTCTAAGCAGCCGCCTATCACTCTGAAAATTAAAATGGTGGATGCCCACAAAAGCAGGAGAAGGCTATAAATATGACCTTCTTGGATGAGTTATCAGCAGAAAACATTTCTTGCGCTCTCACCATAAAAATAAGCATCACAAGTATTAATTGCATTTCAGAATGAGGAAAGAGCAACTTGAAAACACTTTACTATCTTCTTATAGCCTTCTCTTGCTGTATGGGTCTCCATTCTTTTCATTTTCAGAGTGCTAGGTAACGGCATAGAGGAACCCTTGGCTGCTGCTTTTTGGCACTAGGTTAGAGGAGGCTGAGTTTTTATAAAGCCGGGAAATTTGCATTGCCTAGCCTTTCCCTAACAGGCTAATTAACCCCTTCATGACCCAGCCTATTTTGACCTTAAAGACCTTGCCGTTTTTTGCAATTCTGACCAGTGTCCCTTTATGAGGTAATAACTCAGGAACGCTTCAACGGATCCTAGCGATTCTGAGATTGTTTTTTCGTGACATATTGGGCTTCATGTTAGTAGTAAATTTAGGTCAATAAATTCTGCGTTTATTTGTGATAAAAACGGAAATTTGGTGAAAATTTAGAAAATTTCGCAATTTTTACATTTTGAATTTTTATTCTGTTAAACCAGAGAGTTATGTGACACAAAATAGTTAATAAATAACATTTCCCACATGTATACTTTACATCAGCACAACTTTGGAAACAAAATTTTTTTTTGCTAGGAAGTTATAAGGGTTAAAATTTGACCAGCGATTTCTCATTTTTACAACGAAATTTACAAAACCATTTTTTTTAGGGACCACCTCACATTTGAAGTCAGTTTGAGGGGTCTATATGGCTGAAAATACCCAAAAGTGACACCATTCTAAAAACTGCACCCCTCAAGGTACTCAAAACCACATTCAAGAAGTTTATTAACCCTTCAGATACTTCACAGCAGCAGAAGCAACATGGAAGGAAAAAATGAACATTTAACTTTTTAGTCACAAAAATGATCTTTTAGCAACAATTTTTTTATTTTTCCAATAGTAAAAGGAGAAACTGAACCACGAAAGTTGTTGTCCAATTTGTCCTGAGTACGCTGATACTCAGGATACTCAGGATACTCATATGTGGGGTTAAACCACTGTTTGGGTGCACGGCAGGGCTTGGAAGGGAAGGAGCGCCATTTGACTTTTTGAGTGAAAAATTGGCTCCACTCTTTAGCGGACACCATGTCACGTTTGGAGAGCCCCCGTGTGCCTAAAAATTGGAGCTCCCCCACATGTGACCCCATTTTGGAAACTAGACGCCCCAAGGAACTTATCTAGATGCATAGTGAGCACTTTGAACCCCCAGGTGCTTCACAAATTGATCCGTAAAAATGAGAAAGTACTTTTTTTTCACAAAAACATTCTTTTAGCCTCAATTTTTTCATTTTCACATGGGCAACAGGATAAAATAGATCCTAAAATTTGTTGGGAAAATTCTCCTGAGTACACCGATACCTCACATGTGGGGGTAAACCACTGTTTGGGCATATGGTAAGGCTCAGAAGGGAAGGAGCGCCATTTGACTTTTTGAATGAAAAATTATCTCCATCGTTAGCGGACACCATGTCGCGTTTGGAGAGCCCCTGTGTGCCTAAACATTGGAGCTCCCCTACAAGTGACCCCATTTTGGAAACTAGTCCCCCCAAGGAACTTATCTAGATGCCTAGTGAGCACTCTAAACCCTCAGGTGCTTCACAAATTGATCTGTAAAAATGAAAAAGTACTTTTTTTCACAAAAAAATTATTTTGCCTCAATTTTTTTCATTTTCACATGGGCAATAGGATAAAATGGATCCTAAAATTTGTTGGGCAATTTCTCCCGAGTACGCCGATACCTCATATGTGGGGGTAAACCACTGTTTGGGCACACGGCAGGGCTCGGAAGGGAAGGCGCGCCATTTGACTTTTTGAATGGAAAATTAGCTCCAATTGTTAGCGGACACCATGTCGCGTTTGGAGAGCCCCTGTGTTCCTAAACATTGGAGCTCCCCCACAAGTGACCCCATTTTGGAAACTAGACCCCCCAAGGAACTTATCTAGATGCATATTGAGCACTTTAAACCCCCAGGTGCTTCACAGAAGTTTATAACGCAGAGCCATGAAAATAAAAAATAATTTTTCTTTCCTCAAAAATGATTTTTTAGCCTGGAATTTTCTATTTTGCCAAGGGTAATAGGAGAAATTGGACCCCTAATGTTGTTGTCCAGTTTGTCCTGAGTACGCTGATACCCCATATGTGGGGGTAAACCACTGTTTGGGCGCACGGCAGGGCTCGGAAGGGAAGGCACGCCATTTGGCTTTTTAAATGGAAAATTAGCTCCAATCATTAGCGGACACCATGTCACGTTTGGAGAGCCCCTGTGTGCCTAATCAGTGGAGATCCCCCACAAATGACCCAATTTTGGAAACTAGACCCCCAAAGGAACTAATCTAGATGTGTGGTGAGGACTTTGAACCCCCAAGTGCTTCACAGAAGTTTATAACGCAGAGCCATGAAAATAAAAAAGAAATTATTTTCTCAAAAATGATATTTTAGCCTGCAATTTTTTATTTTCCCAAGGGTAACAGGAGAAATTTGACCCCAAAAATTGTTGTCCAGTTTCTCCTGAGTATGCTGATACCCCATATGTGGGGATAAACCACTGTTTGGGCACATGCCGGGGCTCGGAAGTGAAGTAGTGACGTTTTGAAATGCAGACTTTGATGGAATGCTCTGCGGGCGTCAAGTTGCGTTTGCAGAGCCCCTGATGTGGCTAAACAGTAGAAACCCCCCACAAGTGACCCCATTTTGGAAACTAGACCCCAAAGGAACTAATCTAGATGTGTGGTGAGGACTTTGAACCCCCAAGTGCTTCACAGAAGTTTATAACGCAGAGCCATGAAAAAAATATATATATTTTCTCAAAAATGATCTTTTAGCCTGCAATTTTTTATTTTCCCAAGGGTAACAGGAGAAATTTGACCCCAAAATTTGTTGTCCAGTTTCTCCTGAGTACGTTGATACCCCATATGTGGGGGTAAACCACTGTTTGGGCACATGCCGGGGCTCGGAATTGAAGTAGTGACGTTTTGAAATGCAGACTTTGATGGAATGCTCTGCGGGCGTCACGTTGCGTTTGCAGAGCCCCTGGTGTGCCTAAACAGTAGAAACCCCCCACAAGTGACCCCATTTTAGAAACTAGACCCCCCAAGGAACTTATCTAGATATGTGGTGAGCACTTTGAACCCCCAAGTGCTTCACAGACGTTTACAACGCAGAGCCGTGAAAATAAAAAATCATTTTTCTTTCCTCAAAAATGATGTTTTAGCAAGCATTTTTTTATTTTCACAAGGGTAACAGGAGAAATGGAACCCCAGTAATTGTTGTGCAGTTTGTCTTGAGTACGCTGGTATCCCATATGTGGGGGTAAACCACTGTTTGGGCGCACGTCGGGGCTCGGAAGTGAGGGAGCACCATTTGACTTTTTGAATACAAGATTGGCTGGAATCAATGGTGGCGTCATGTTGCGTTTGGAGACCCCTGATGTGCCTAAACAGTGGAAACCCCTCAATTCTATCTCCAACACTAACCCCCCCACACCCCTAACCCTAATCCCAACTGTAGCCATAACCCTAATCACAACCCTAACCACAACCCTAATTCCAACCCTAACCCTAAGGCTATGTGCCCACGTTGCGGATTCGTGTGAGATTTTTCAGCATCATTTTTGAAAAATCCGCGGGTAAAAGGCACTGCGTTTTACCTGCGGATTTACCGCGGATTTCCAGCGTTTTTTGTGCGGATTTCACCTGTGGATTCCTATTGAGGAACAGGTGTAAAACGCTGCGGAATCCGCACAAAGAATTGACATGCTGCGGAAAATACAACGCAGCGTTTCCGCGCGGTATTTTTCGCACCATGGGCACAGCGGATTTGGTTTTCCATAGGTTTACATGGTACTGTAAACCTGATGGAATACTGCTGCGAATCCGCAGCGGCCAATCCGCTGCGGATCCGCAGCCAAATCCGCACCGTGTGCACATAGCCTAATTCTAAAGGTATGTGCACACGCTGCGGAAAACACTGCGGATCCGCAGCAGTTTCCCATGAGTTTACAGTTCAATGTAAACCTATGGGAAACAAAAATCGCTGTACACATGCTGCAGAAACACTGCACGGAAACGCAGGGGTTTACATTCTGCAGCATGTCACTTCTTTCTGCGGATTCCGCAGCGGCTTTACAACTGCTCCAATAGAAAATCGCAGTTGTAAAACTGCAGTGAAATGCGCAGAAAAACCGCGGTAAATCCGCCATAAATACGCAGCGGTTTAGCACTGCAGATTTATCAAATCCGCAGCGGAAAAATCCGCAGAGGAACAGAATACGTGTGAAAAAAAAAAATATATTTTTTTTATTGTCCCTACCTATGGGGGTGACAAAGATGGGGGGGCGTCATTTATTATTTTTTTATTTTGATCACTGTGATAGATTATATCTCAGTGATCAAAATGCACTTTGGAACAAATCTGCCGGCCAGCAGATTCGGCGGGCGCACTGCGCATGCGCCCGCCATTTTGGAAGATGGCGGTGCCCAGGGAGAAGACGGACGGACCCCGGGAGGATCGGTAAGTATGATGGGGTGAGGGGGGAGCACAGGGGGGTAATCGGAGCATGGGGGGGGATCGGAGCGCGGGGGGTGGAACGGAGCACGGGAGGAGGTGGAACGGAGCACGGGGGGGTGGATCGGAGCACGGGGGGTGGATCGGAGCAGGTGGGGGTGGATCGGAGTGCAGGGGGGTTGGATCGGAGCACAGGGGGGTGATTGGAGCACGGGGGGAGCGGACAAGAGCACGGGGGGAGCGGATCACAGGACGGAGCGGTGCATAGGACTGATCGGAGGACTGGGGGGGGCGATCGGTGGGGTGGGGTGGGGGCACATCAGTGTTTCCAACCATGGCCGATGATATTGCAGCATCGGCCATGGCTGGATTGTAATATTTCACCAGTTTTAATAGGTGAAATATTACAAATCGCTCTGATTGGCAGTTTCACTTTCAACAGCCAATCAGAGCGATCGTAGCCACGGGGGGGCGAAGCCACCCCCCCTGGGCTAAACTACCACTCCCCCTGTCCCTGCAGATCGGGTGAAATGGGAGTTAACCCTTTCACCCGATCTGCAGGGACGCGATCTTTCCATGACGCCACATAGGCATCATGGGTCGGATTGGCACCGACTTTCATGACACCTATGTGGCGTCATGGGTCGGGAAGGGGTTAAGGTTGGAAACATTGGTTCATGTTATCTGAGCACACAAGTTTAGAAAGGGTGCCGAAACATTTGCATTGGCCATTTTTTCTTTTTGTAATTTTTAAAATGTAGAAGATGAAAATATAGTTTTTGTTTTACTAAAATACAAAGAAAATGTGTCATTTTTAACATTAGGCCTTTTAGAGCTCATTTCTTCCTCAACCTACTGAACTGTTCACAATAACAGTAATTTTGACCAGGGGTGTCCAAACTTGTATTTGCCACAAATTAAGTATTTGTAGAAAAGTTTAGTGAAGCCAGTGAGTTCGAATTTCAAATGATATGCTCATTTGTAATTGTATTTTTTTATCCTTAGTTTCTTATATTTGTTTACTTTCCAATAACCTTAAAGAGGACTCAAAATCATTTGTTATTTAGCGTGTTAGTGCTTTCCTTTAAGAATTTACCAAATTGTTGTTTTGTCATTACTAATTCTTCTGCAATCTCTCAGACTGAGTATTTTTTATGTTGCAATCGGTCTCTTACTTATACTGCCTCCTCTTTCATTGGACCAACTATTGAGACTTCCCATAAATGTCTCCATGTGTTTTGCGGAAATGAAAAGGAAAGAGGGTTGTAAAAAATGTTGCTAATGCATGAACAGTTAATTGAATATTTTTTGTTAAACCCTTTGCAGAAAGTCTACGTTTCTTTACTAATTCTAAGTCTTTAGTTCAAATTCAATGTTGTTCCTAAATACTTCTTGTCCCAGCTTTATGTACCGTAGGATAAAGTTGTACACTGGGAATACTGTAAAAAGACTTTTAATAATGTTTACTTGAATTGTATTTTTTTTTGCCCTGAAAGATGCCCTATAACAATACAAAAAAGTAGACATTTAGCACAGTAGAGGCATATTTAAAAAGCATTAGGTTTAGGGTCCAATCAAAGAAATATATGCATTGTCATGTGGACTCATAGTGGGCTCGCATGATTTAGCAGATTGGTAAGTACCGTATTTTTCGGATTATAAGACGTACATTTTTTCCTCCAAAAATGTGGAGGAAAATGGGGGTGCATCTTATAGTCTGGATCTACTGTCTCTGGCTGTGGTGGGTAGATGGAGGAGTGGCATCGACTGAGCAGCGGGACACAGAAGCAGGAGCTGGCTGCTGCAGGTAACTTCTGAGCCCACTGCTAAAGAGAAATGAATATTCACTGCATTCCGCAGTCCTGGTATGCATGGCACCATCCTTATTCTGGCATGATTAGCCCCCAACCCCATCCTGGTATGCATGGCTTTATCAGAAAACATTTGAAAAATAAAAAAAATATACTTACCTTCCCGGCGCTCCCTTGCAACATCCTGCTCCGCTGCCAGCAGCTGCTTTATGCTTGTAAGCAGCACATGGCAGGGTTGTCATGCGCTATTTACAAGTCACTGAGAACAGAAGCCAGATTACTCACTGCGACGCACGCCAGGACTGTGTGCTTGGAGAGCAGGGAGTATTCATTGCTCTTCAGTGGCGTGCACAGTATCAGCCAGAGCCTTCTTGCAGCTACCGTCAGTCACGTATGCTGTTACTAAAGGGAATGAATATTTACCGGATTCCATGCCCATGGGAGTGGAATGCAGTGAATATTAATATCTCTTAAGTAGCACACGTGATCGCCTGCCGGCAGCTGCAGGAAGCGAGCGGCTGACACTGTGCGCACTACTGAATGCTCATTGCTCTACACACACACAGTCCCAACATGAAGAGCAGTGAGTATTTCGGCAGCTGCCCTTCGGCTTGCAAGCAGCACATGACATCCCTGCCATGTGCTGCTTACAAGTAAAACGCAGCTGCTGACAATGGAGCAGGATTCTGCGAGGGAGCTCCTGGAAGATAAGTGTAAATTTTTTATTTTTAAAATGTTTTCTTATGAAGCCATTTATACCAGTATGGGGGTGCGTGGGCCATCATACCAGGATAGGGATAAGGGGGCCATGCACACTAGAATAGGGATGAGGGAGCCATGTGCATCTGCATACCAGAATGTGGATAAAGGGGACCATTCCTGCCAGGATAAGAATAAGGGGGCCATGCCTACCAGGCTAGAGATAAGGGGGACATGCATACCAGGCTAAGAATGAGGGGCATGCATATCTGGATAGGGATAAGGGGGCCATGTGCATCAGGATGGGGATGAGGGGACCATATATACCAGGATAAGGGATACCGAGTACAGAGTTGGTGACATTTTTTGCTTCAATTTTTTTTCTTAAATTTCCTCCTCTAAAACCTAGGTGCATTTTATGGTCTGGTGCATCTTATAGTTTAAAAAAGGTTACCTTAATTTTCTAAGTTTAATCTATACAGCTGCAATGCCGTCCAAATTTAATATTTTCAGTGTTTGCATACATCTTATCACTTACAAAGTGTTGCTGTATATATTTTTTGACTAATATTCTTATGTTGTTTTATCATTTTCATTTGCTCAGCGAATTTTATTGCTATGCTAGATCTGTCATAAAATTTACAGTTTGGCCATGCAACAATATTTTTGTTTTGTTAAATATTAGTTTAACGCTATTAACTTAAAAGTCTCCATAGCCTCATGCTTCTTTCCTGCCAATGTATTAAAAATGAGATAGGTTTGAAAATGAATGTTCAATATCTACATTATTTCTTTACATCTTATTAAACATAGCTTATTTGTGTCACAATTTTATTATAGGTTACTAAGAATTTATTAAAAACATTACTCAATTTTTAGTATGAAGTGTTGCCCACTCATCTTACTTCTTAAGTTAATAATACACACTTGAGTATGGTTACTCATATTATGATGCATTTGTTTCACCATAAAAAAGTACTATTGTTTTAAACTTGAGGCTACATTAATTAATTTTTTTATTATCCAGTACTTGAACTGTACTATAAAATGTCTCTTTACTATACCTTACCTAAATTGAATTTTCAGAAAAATATGCTGAAATCTTACTGCTTGTGCTAAAGACCCCTTCACTTATGCAAAAAGGTGCTATAAAATAATTGAAATGTATGGAATCGGAATAATGAAAGAGTCAAGTGCTATTGGTACTTACAGATTTAATACTATGGTTCATAAATGGAAATTAAAAATAGATGGTATATAAAATATTCTATTGGTCATGCAGCTCATTCCCAGAAATGCAAAGAAGCTAATGAACCGTGCTCCAGAAGTTATAGAATATTTTAAAGGTGGAAAATGTATTCAATATAAAGAGACAGTTAATATATATCTAAGAAATGTTAAGATTGCTAAAGATTATGAATTGATAAAATAAAAAAAAATGCAAGCTCATAAGATACAGCAAGTTGTAAACATAAAACCTTTCAGTTTCACAGCTGAAAAAGCATGTCTGACTCCAGGGGTTTTTCGGCACTATTGTCAATCTTTGAAAACGGTTATACTGCATGGTATATGCACCAGCAAAGCCATCCAAATACCCTTTTCATTCTTTTCGCATGTTAATGATAGTAAAGAATCTTCTGTTGTGTGCCTGTCTGTTTACAGCTGCAATTTTGGATTGTCGCAGTTTACTGTTATAAAGGAATACATCTCCCAGAATCCCAGAATACATGGTGTTTTCAATTGTTTGCTTAGTAGAAGACACTGTAAAGGTACCTTCACACATAACGATTTCGTTAACGATATCGTTGCAACGTCACGCTTTTTGTGACGTAGCAACGATCCCGCTAACGATCTCGTTGTGTGTGACAACGACCAACGATCAGGCCCCTGCTGGGAGATCATTGGTCGTTGGGGAATGATCAGGACCTTTTTTTGGTCGCTGATCACCCCCTGTCATCGTTGGATCGGTGTGTGTGATGCCGATCCAATGATGTGTTCACTTGTAACCAGGGTAAATATCGGGTTACTAAGCGCAGGGCCGCGCTTAGTAACCCAATATTTACCCTGGTTACCATTGTCAAAGTAAAAAAAAAACACTACATACTCACATTCCGATGTCTGTCACGTCCCCCGTCGTCAGCTTCCCTGCACTGACTGTCAGCGCCGGCCGTAAAGCAGAGCGCAGCGGTGATGACACCGCTGTGCTCTGCTTTACGGCCGGTGCTGACACAGTCAGTGCGGGAAGCTGATGGCAGGGGATGTGACAGACATTGGAATGTATGTAGTGTTTTTTTTTTTTTTTTTACTTTTACAATGGTAACCAAGGTAATTATAGGGTTACTAAGCGCAGCCCTGCGCTTAGTAACCCGATGTTTACCCTGGTTACCCGGGGACTTCGGCATCGTTGAAGACAGTTTCAACGATGCCAAAGTCGTTCCCCAGATCGTTGGTCGCTGGAGAGAGCTGTCTGTGTAACAGCTTCCCAGCGACCACACAACGACTTACCAACGATCATGGCCAGGTCGTATCGCTGGTCGTGATCGTTGGTAAGTCGTTTAGTGTAACGGTACCTTAAGTCAGCCCATATACACATGATATTACACATGATATCGGAAGTGATGTTATTTACATTTAGCTGCAAAAGTTCTTGGTTGTAATATAAGAATTATCACAGACAAAGCAGGGGATTATTTTACTATTTTAAAGAAGGTCTATAGCTTTTGAATAGAGATGAGAGACCATATCCTAAGCAATACAGACCATGAAACCACCAAAGAAGTATGCAGGCAAGAACAGAATTAAAACACGTCTTTATTTATAAAAGTGGCAGTTGATTACAATAATTATAAAATAGTTAAAAATCATGCACAGGACTAGGACTAAGAATTAGAAAATATATTCACAGCAACCCCAGGGAACCTCAATATAAGGTTTATTTATATATTACTCAGCTGTGCATACCATATTGTGCAAAGGAGCAAATATTCAGGCACCATGTGATATATGTATAAAAATCAATTAAAAAACAAATTTAAGGCAAATAATTCGCCACAATATAGTGCGGTGCACCAAACTACAGGACAAAACCAAAATATTATGTGAAAAATCTATCATCAGTTTAATAAAAAAATGAAAATAATAAATAAGGTTCTAAAGTGCAAAGACCATGAATTTAGGGTCAAGCAATGTGCAAAATATATATATAAAAAATAAAGTGCTGAAGTGCAGAGACCATAGACCATGGATTAAGGTCAGGCGATTTGCAAAATATAAAGAAATCAAAACAGGAGCAAAAATTGTATAAAATAGCACAAACTTCCTGAAGTTTCCGAAACGCACGTCAGGGTGCGCAGACACGGGACCCAGCTTATTCCCCAGGTATACTACTTATATATCGCTGTGCTACTTTACACAATTTTTGCACCTATTTTGATCTCTTTATATTTTGCACATCGCCTAACCTTAATCCATGGTCGATGGTCTCTGCACTTCAGCACTTTATTTTTGGTTTTGTCCTGTAGTTTGGAGCACCGCACTATATTGTGGCAAATTATTTGCCTTAAATTTGTTTTTTTAATTGATTTTTTATATATATCACATGGTGCCTGAATATTTGCTCCTTTGCGCAATATGGTATGCACAGCTGAGTAAGATATAAATAAACCTTATATTGAGGTTCCCTGGGGTTGCTGTGAATATATTTTCTAATTTTTTAGTCCTAGTCCTGTGCACGATTTTTAACTATTTTATAATTATTGTACTCAATTGCCACTTTTATAAATAAGGCATATTTTAATTCTGTTCTTGCCTGCATACTTTTTGGTGGTTTCATGGTCTGTATTGCTTTGGATATGGTCTTCTATCTGTAGTGGCTTCCACTTACAACCTTCACAGTATACCACGATTGCCTGTTCATTATATATAACACTGTTCTGATATATGTCATATTTTTGGATAATTTCGGTTGTCCTGTGTTCTTGAAACTTGAATAGAGATGAACAAATAAATGTGTGTGAAATTGAATTCGAATTAAACATTTCCAAAATTCACTTTTTCCCATAATGCTGATTTTTTTTCCCCTTCAGCACAAATTCAGTAAAAAAGAACATTTCTAGATAATAATGTGCTATCAAACAGTTAAAAAAATTATTATGCTCTCTTCACTGCTCACTTCTCCAGCCAATATGATATGCACTGCCACATGGCCGGTCCTCTCTGCATCTTCAAATTTGTCGGAACTCAAGTTGGAATTTTCAGTTCTCTCACATTACGCTGGACTTTCAGCTCTCATGGCTATTATGCAAAACTCTCCTGGGTGCAATGACACTTTGATGTCTGGTGCAGCTTGAGAGGTCCGAAGATTCCAATGTGAGTAGCAGGGGATCCAAGACATGGAGGTGTGAAGCGGAGAGAGGAAAGAAGTGAGTGGTGAGGTGAGAATGAGTATCTTTTTCTTCTTTTTTTTACATGTTATGGTTCTTATGCTCTGGGGTCTAGAAACAACCCAGAGCATAATAGGGGACATTACATTTTCTGAGAAAAACAAGTGTGAACAGGCAAATTCAAATTTTGCTTGATCCTCTCATGTCTCCTTCTGAGAAAAACAGAAAAAGTGACCCAACATAAAATAAGACTTTTCTAAAAGACATGTCCTTAACAAATGAAAAGATTTCCCTCAGTTCTAGCAGTGCACAGGTTTTACTTTCACTTAACCATTACAAGCACAAAATCTAGTGAGGTTCTCTTCTGTGGGAAATAAGTCCAAGGTGAAGGATTACAATATCTTAATTGCAAATGGAGTCTTGTACTCAAATCTTAAAGAACTCGCTCTGTTTTCCAATTTTTTTATTAATTTTATAAATTCACAATACCAAAAACACAAACATGGTAATTTAATCCTCCAATGTATCCCAAAAATCTTTGATTTATCAAAACACAAATCGGGCAAAAATTGATCCTTAACTCCCATCAGGAGCCTGAACTTTTCTTTATATAAACCTGTAGAATACTATTATTTGTCTGCCATGTAGAACAGTGGTCCCCAACTCCAGGCCTCGAGGGCCGCCAACAGTCCAGGTTTTCAGGATTTCCTTAGTATCTTAGTATTGCACAGGGGTTGGAATCATCACCTGTGCAGATGATCACATTACCACCGATGCAATACTAAAGAAATCCTGAAAACCTGCACTGTTGGCGGCCCTCGAGGCCTGGAGTTGGGGATCCCTGATGTAGAAGAAAGGCCTGGTGTATAATGCAGCCCTGGTAAAGAAGAAGGAAACGGATGCTTCTATAAGGTTAATCAGCAAAATGAGAACATGGTTGCTTCTAAAGAGTAAATCTACTAGAACTGGAAATTGTGGTTTGTTACAAAATCTACTATGGGAAGGGAAATCTGCAATTTAAATGGTATATCTGAGTCTCTCAAGATGTACACATAGAGCGCACAGTAGACAAACTAAGAAATTTGCATGATGCTTGCTGGTCATTGACGTCATAATGGATTTCCTCTACCCGCCGTGTCATGTGTGATGCAGGAAAGAATGAAAAAAATGTGGTGCACGCCATCACGCATCACACAATGTTGGAACCACAGATAGCGTACACATGGCGCCGCCCCCTCAGCACTGTGTACGTTTCAAAACTGGCGCCTGCGCTGTGTACTACTGTGCTGCGCAGACGCAGTAAGCTCTGGCCGTCTGACATCCCAGCCAGGCTTGCAGACTGCGCCTGCGCGGGCATTGCGGCTAGCCACTTTTGGAATCCCCGCCCCGCACTGTGTTATGCATTATGCACAGTGCGGGGCGGGGATTCCAAAGGTGGCTGGCCACAATGCCAGCGCAGGCGCAGTCTGCAAGCCTGGCTGGGATGTCAGATGGCCAAAGTGACGGCAGAGGAGCGGTTAGAGCTGGGGAGTGAGGACCCGCCTCCCTGGCTAGAGACAGGAATTGTGGCTAAGTATAAAAACGTTTTATTTGGGGTATACTTGAACCTAAAACTAAAAGAGCCACCTTGTTATAATGCAGCATTAGTGCTGCACAAGGTGGCTCTTTTAGTTTATAACGGCTGGAGGGGGGTGACAGTGGCCCTTTAACTTGGATCTTTGTGGTTTTTCTCCACTGAGATACTCCAAATTATATTAGGAGATCTTTTAAGAGACGTGATGCATCTAATAGGGGTCTGAACAATGCTTAGTCACTGGCACTTTACTATTATTATTTTTCTAAAACAATTTTTCTTGGCTAAAATCCATTACCTCATATACTTAATAGTGAATTCACTAGTCTTCCATCATCTGAGCTTATCTATTGACCTTGTCTATTTATATTTGTTTGTATACCTGTTCTGTAAAATATTGAATAAAATTGAGATATTTTTAATGGATTTTTCCACTCCGTGGGTTTGGGTAATTGAAACTAAAAATGTAGGACATATTTTACCCTTATAACTGTTCCTTCTATCCACATCCTCCTCCTGCTGCTCTAGAATACACAGAAATTCATGTTATATTCCTTCACATATTAATGTATCCAGCATGAAGACAGCAGCACAAGTCATCCTTCTTTCGTTACACAGGGGCAGATTCAGCAAAGCTTTTGCACCACAAAAATGGTTTAATAGCATTGAAAAGTCACAAAATCTTGCACCTTTTGGGCTTTTCATGCCATTTTGGATTAGCTTCACTAAGATGGACAGAGCTGGTAAGGAACCGAGATGTGGCATGCCCGCCTAGCCAATTCATAATGCTGTCTTTGCTTGTGAAGTAGGCAGCATCAATGCTTTAATTTGAAACATTTAGATTTTTTTTTTAAAAATTGCAATTAAGCAATAAAACGTTTTACTGGAAAAGAGCAATAAGCATTGTCATTTTTTACTTTCCTGGAAAATCATGGTTCATTAATTGTAAAATATACCATACATTATTGGGTAGAATCAGTTCCGAAAATGACGGGTCTTACTCTTAGCTTAAGTTAAAATGTATTTTCATAGTTGATGAAAAAGACATTTTTATTCTTAATGAAATCATTATTTAATGACACTGTTAATGAACAAGCAGTACTTGTCATGACAATCTCATTACTTCCTATTTTCCAAGCCTATGTAGCAGTGTCCTCTAAAGGTACCTGGTATACTAAGTGATTTTTACCTGACCAATTAAACCTATAGACTTCTCAGTGCAGATACCACATTGTGTGTTATGCCAAGTCTGTTCTTCCACGCTCCTAAGTATCTGTAAACACTGCCCCTTTTTTAATTGGCATTTGCACAGTCCTATTCACATTGTTTCTATGACAGCTGAATTCACTTCTGTTAAGTCTAAAGGGCACCTCTTGGCAATGCTAGATATTGTTAAAAATAGTTCTCTAGCATTTCACGATAAAATCAGATTTAAACAAAAAGTCATAGATTTTACAACCTATCAGTGCCAGTAACTTGAAAGTGCTTACTTGGCAATGTCCACAATAATTGTAATGCCCAATCATTCTAATATTCTAATCTTTTTTCAAGCAGGTATTTTTATTATCCCTCCATCTGTCAAAAAATATTGGACTAATTATGAATCTGTTCCAAACAGTAAGTAAACAATAAGCAAAAGTTTATTATTTGTGCAGTTATCTTATAGATGCGGAACAATGTACAGTCAAACTACAATTTTTCCAATACAGATATGGAATATGTTTTCCACTGCTTAAACTATGCTAACATTGCATTTAAGCATGAGATGATAGGACCAATCAGCAGAAGATCGAGATTGAGTTGAAATGTCCTGAAGTCTGTTGTTCGGGCATATTTGTGCATTCTTTCATAAGAATTGCAGATCCCCATTAAAAAAAATGTCCTTCCACCATTTCACACATGCAGTACACTCACTGAGCAGGCTAAGGGCATTTGGCGTGGCAGAGACAGATTCCCCATAATGCACTGCATCCTGCAATACAATCACATGGTGCAGCGCAGCCTATAAGGGGAACTATCACAGGCAGTATAAAACAAAGGGGCCGGCCTAAAAAAGTCATTTTATGCCTTTATTATATAGGGATAGGAGTGCTCAGAGAACACAGTAGATAGATTAAGGACTAATGTGTTAGGTCTCGAGTTCCGGCTTCTGCACAGGGGGAATCTCGAGCCATCTCCGCTGCGGTCTTCCATTCTTATCCAGCCGCAGTGGAGTCTGCTCAGCAGGGACGTCGGTCCCAGCGTCTTGCTCAGTCTCACGCTGTACAGAGAGTTACTGCTGCTTCTTCAGCTTCTGCCATTAAAGCCAGTGCTGGTCAGCAGCTAGCGGACTTCTCTGGGACTAAGTCCTTGTCTGCACACACTGAGCATGCCCAGGGCAAGATCTCCCGTTGGAGATCGAGGGTCATGTGCTCAGGCTCTGCAGCACATTCCATTGGTCCTCTTGGCAGGTCTTGGAAGGGCAAAGTTTCTGTGGCCACTTCCTGTGCTGCAACTATATAAACTGTGCATGACCGCACGGCCATGCGCTAGTGTACATTTGCTTACGTGTGTTTGTTGTGAGTGCAAGTCGTCCTTGGATACCCCTTCCCTATTGAATGTCTGTTCGCGGAAGGTGTATGGTTGCTATCTAGCGCCCGACTTATCCTACAGCACGAATCACACATTACAGCGTCCAGTTGCTGTGACCGCCAGTACGGCGCCGTGCACTTCCTCTGTGCTTTCCTTACCCAAGCCTGGGTGGTTAGTGGCGTTCGTCAGTGCGGCACCGCATGCACTCTTGTGCCCTAATATTGTTACTTAGCTTCCTTACACACCCAGTTGCGGTGTTGTGCCAGCAAGGGTCTAATCGGACTTCAATCCTAGTTGGGGTTGAGTTCGCTGACTACTTGCTCGCGCTCTATGTGCGGTATCGCGGTCCTGTGATGCAACAGGATCGCTTCCTTCACGCTGGGTGAAGTTTAACCCACGTGTGTATACTTATGAGTACCGCCATATAGTCCGTCATTACTTGGCAGCAGGTTCCATCTCTGCACGGTGGACCCCGGGCTGCGAACGCACCATACTCTATCTGTCTTATTATTTGGTGCGTTCCGCTAGCCCTAACATAATGTGAATTAGGTATACTACTTCAGTGCTGATGTATCAGATTGAAAAAGGAAGTAATAGTCTCAGTCTGTGAATAGGAATACAATATTCAAGTGAACTATTATATCAATCTCGTCATCCCCACTGAGTGTGTTGACTTATTATATCTTTGATTTCCTTATGCAACTGCACCCTAATAGCTGCTTGTTTATCACACAGCTACTACAAACAAGGGAAGTATCAAACCTCTAAAGACCTAGGTCCATCAAGTTCAACCTTTCTCCACCAATTGAATATTTTATCACTAATCTAGCCATAATCCATAATGTTATGTGTGTCAACGAAATCATTCAGCCCTTTTTAAAAGCTGTTATAGTGTCTGCCATTACTACCTCCTGTGTTAGGACATTCCACAGTCTGACTGCTCTAACTGTAAAGAACCCTTTACTGTTTAGCTGTCAGAATCGCCTTTCTTCCACCGGTAATAAGTGCCCCCTGGTCCTCAGGACAATCCTTGGAAAGAAAAAGTCACGTGCCAGTGTTTTGTACTTGCCATACAAATAGTTAGATATGTAATTGAGATCCCCTCTGAGGTGTCTTTTTTCCAAGCTAAACAAGCCCAACTTTTCCATCCTGTCTCATATGAGAGGCCTACCATCCCTTGTAATAATCTAGTTGCCCGTCGTTGAACTTATTCTAACTTCTGAATATCTTTTTTAAAATGTGGAGCCCAAAACTGGATCCCATATTCAAGATATGGCCTCACCAGTGATTTACAAAGGGGTAATAATACGTTGGGATAGCGGGATTTTATCTCTCTTTTTATACATCCTAAAATCTTGTTTGCTTTTGCAGCCACTGCTTGACATTGAGTGCTGCTGCTCAGCTTACTTGTAACCAGAATACCCAAGTCCTTCTCCTGTTCTCTAGTCTCGAGTATACTCCCATTTAAGGTATATGCAGCAATAGGATTACTCTGTTCTAGGTGCATTACTTTACATTAATCTACAGTATATTAAATCTCATTTGACAAGTGTTTGCCCATTCAGTCATCCTATTCAGATCGTTTTGCAATATTGTGTCGTCAGCAAAGACTGACACTTTCTCTCAATCCCATTGACAAGGTCATTAATAAAAAGGTTAAGGGTATGTGCACACGTACAGGTTTTTTTGAGTTTTTTCGCGTTTTTTTGCGCTAAAAACGCTATAAAAACTCATTAAAAATGCATACATTATGCATTCTATCATTTAGAATGCATTCTGCATGTTTTGTGCACATGGATGCGTTTTTTCCGTGAAAAAAATGCATCGCTGTAAAAAAAATGAGCATATTCATTATTTTTGCAGATTTTCTGCGTTTTTCCCACAATTCTATGCATTTGGGAAAAACGCACACAGAACGCACCAAAAACGCGTCAAAAACGCGTCAAAATCGCGGTAAAATCAGATGCCTGTGGTAATCCACTGCTGACTATATCCTATTTAGAGAGTGTTCCATTTATGTCAGCTCTTTGTTTCCACGATAAGGAGAAAATGGTGTGCACTCTAGTCTAAGGTACGAGGTGCAGGCGGAACGGACCAGGTGGCCCCCGTAAATAGTAGTAGAAATTCACCGCACACTCTTGTTTGTCAGTTTGCAAGCGTGTTTTCACAATTTTTTGGGGCCCTTGGTGTTTAGGTGCCCGAGACTGCTTGTTGCGTGGTGTAGAGCTCAGTGTGCGGCTGTTTGGCAAACACCAAGGGTCCCTTTCCACATTCTTTACCCTCTACTCTGGCTACAACAACCAAGTAACCCCATGACTAAGACCCTGGAGGGTCGAAACGTTGGGTTTTATATCAAGTATATCACTGCACTGCTTGTGGTTTATTGATCTGTTTGAGACTATCTTTGGAATAAAATTGTGAAAACACGCTTGCAAACTGACAAACAAGAGTGTGCAGTGAATTTCTACTATTAGCTCTTTGTTTCCAGTCATTTAGCCAATTTCTTACCCATCTGCATATACTTTCCCCCAGTCCTTGCTTCTGTAGCTTAAGTATAAGTCTGTTATGTGGAACTGTATCAAATGGCTTTGGAAAGTCCAGATAAATCACATCAGCCGCATTACCTACATCCAGATTCGCACTCACCTCCTCATAGAAACTCAGCATGTTAGTTAGACATGACTTGTTCTTCATGAATCAATGCTGGTTGTCAGTTATTATATATTTCTCTGCAATATATTTCTGCAGGTCATCTCTTATACCCTCAAAAATTTTGCACATTACTAATATCATGCTTTCCGGATGGTAGTTGCCCAGATCCACCTTCTCACCTTTCTTGAATATTGGTACCACGTGAGCCATCCTCCAATCTTCTGGCACCATGCCTGTTACAAGAGAGTCTAAGAATATGAGATACAGTGGTCTGTCAATTATTGAGTTCAATTCCCTCAGTATGCGTGGATGAATGCCATCTGGGACAGGATATTTGTCAAAGTTTAAATTACTCAGATGTAAATGCATTTCTTTTTGTGTTTAACTAGTTATATCAGGTTGTGAATTTTGAATTTTGCCTTCAAGTAGTAGTACCAAAACACAAGTCACTATAGGTCTCCTTTGAACACTGTGGAAAGCACATTAGTGGGGAAGAAGGCTCGATAATGTAGACTCTCATAGTTACACAATGAGCTTGATTCAGCGTTTTGCTCAGTCCACTTCCTTGACCACCATAAAAGATACTGTTGGGTAGAGCAGAATTTCCAGTCCATCAATGACACTTGTTTTTAATCTGCCACAAAGTTCCTAAACCACAGCACTCTGGGGGCTAAGAAATATACTACACCAAAAAAAGTCAAGAGAAAAGGCAACCTGTGCAGCCTCCTTTTTTAACATGTCCTACTGCATCCTGCATTGCATTATTATTGAGTCGTGATTAGTGTTGAGTGATACCGTCCGATATTTGAAAGTATCGGTATCGGATGGTATCGGCCAATATCCGAAAAATATCGGATATCGCTGATACCGATATCCGATACCAATACAAGTCAATGGGACACAAATATCGGAAGGTATCCTGTAATGGATCCCAGGGTCTGAAGGAGAGGAAACTCACATGACCGCTCAGCGACCAATCACAAGCCGCGACGTAATCGAAGGCCCTTAACGCGCTCATTCTTCGGAACGAAAGCAGGGCGGTTGCAGCGGTGACGACCAGGGCGCGTCAGAGGGTAAGTATATCAATATTTTTTATTTTTATTCTTTATTTTACACATTAATCTTAATCCCGATACCGATTCCCGATATCACAAAAGTATCGGAACTCGGTATCGGAATTCCGATACCGCAAATATCGGCCGATACCCGATACTTGCGGTATCGGAATGCTCAACACTAGTCGTGATGTTGGTGAAAATGGCTGCCTTTTATCTGTGAAGTTTTTGTTATAACTAAGAGGGTGTTAGAATTGATTCTTCATTAGGTGTCTTTACTTTATCATAAACAGGCAACATCATGCAAGAAAAAAAGAAAAATGTCCCAGAAAATTATTGAAAGAGCTACACGTTTCAACCTCTGACAGATATCTAAGTACACATTAGGGTATCTGTGTGCAGCGTATCATCCGCATGCACAAACGCATGCCAAAACTTTTGCAAACACATGGTTACACTGCATTTTTTACCCGCATCAGCTTACGCATGATGCCAAAAAAATGCTGCGTGTGCATGCGTTTTTATATGCGTTTGCAGTTTTTCTGTGCATGCATTCGAAATTTCCATGAATTTTGTTTATGCAGCAAACGCTGTTCCAGGAGAATTTCTTTGACAAAAGCCACACACAATGGTCGTGTCTCATGGGGATTCTGTATATAGACCGTACATAGATGAAATCCTCATTTTTTGCTGCTGTATCCAGCTGCAAGATGGATCTTGACATGGAGAGCTTCTATTGTAATCTGGATTTGTCACTGATATTGGCTTTTGCTGTGGCTTGTGAAGAAGAAAGAAGAACAATAAGGTGGAGAAGACGTAGTCAATGCTACAGGCAACACCCCATCGTTGAAGTCCGAGATAGCTGTGGAGATTACCACTCGTTGTACACCGAGCTACGTGAAAACCTGGAGAAGTTTTTCGACTGCATAAGGATGTCTGAACAGAGCTTCGATGACTTGCTGCAACATGTCTGAGGATCCATCACCATGCAGGACACAAAACTATGTCGAGCAATTCCTGCTGAGGAACGTGTTTCGGTGACTCTGAGGTAGTTTTGAAAAACAAACACATCATTAGTATTATTGCTAGAAAAGACATGTACGTATTTTTTTTTCCATTTTCTATTCAGCAGATTCCTGGCTACTGGAGAAACCTTATTATCTCTACATTTTCAATTCCAGATTGAAGTGTCCACCCTTTCTGGGATTGTTGGAGACACCTGCCGTGCTTTATGTGACATTCTGAGTACAGAATTCCTCCCCCAACCCACAACTGAACTCTGGCTTAAAAATGCTGCAAAATTGAAGGAGATTTGCAATTTTCCAAACTGTGTTTGGGCTGTGGATGGCAAACACATTCAGATTATGTAACCTGCTGGAAGTGGATCTGAGTATTTCAATTACAAAAAATACTTTTCGATTGTACTCATGGTGATTGCAGATGCTGAATGTTGATTTGTCGCTGTTGACATTGGCTCATTTGGATGAGGAAATGACTCACAGACTTTCAAAAACTCTGACAGGGGCCAACATTTGTGTGTAATTATTTAAATTTTCCATCGCCACAACCTCTTACAAACACTCAAGGACCGCCAATGCCATTTATTGTGGTTGGTAGGGTTGCGCGAAACGGATCGTTCATTTTCAAAAGTCGCCGACTTTTGGCAAAGTCGGGTTTCATGAAACCCGACCCGACCCCTGTGCGGGGTCGGCCATGCGGTACGCGACTTTCGCGCCAAAGTCGCGTTTCAATGACGTGAAAAGCGCCATTTCTCAGCCAATGAAGGTGGACGCAGAGTGTGGGCAGCGTGATGACATAGGTCCTGGTCCCCACCATCTTAGAGAAGGGCATTGCAGTGATTGGCTTGCTGTCTGCGGCGTCACAGGGGCTATAAAGGGGCATTCCCGCCGACCGCCATCTTACTACTGCTGATCTGAGCATAGGGAGAGGTTGCTGCCGCTTCTTCAGAAGCAGGGATAGTGTTAGGCAGGGTCCATTAACCACCAAACCGCTTGTGCTGTAGCGATTTCCACTGTCCAACACCACCTTTGTTTGCAGGGACAGTGGAAGCTACATTTTTTTCCCTCAGCGCTGTAGCTCATTGGGCTGCCCTAGAAGGCTCCTTGATAGCTGCATTGCTGTGTGTACGCCGCTGTGCAAACCAACTGCTTTTTTCAAAGCACAAATCCTGTTGTTCCTTCCTTTCTGCACAGCTATCTTGTTTGTTTGTCCACACTTTTTATTTAATTTGTGCAGCAGTCCACTCCTTATTGCTGCCTGCCATACCTGGCTGAGATTACTGCAGGGAGATAGTAATTGTAGGACAGTCCCTGTGTGTTTTTTTTTTTTTTAATTCTCCCTAAAAAAATAAGTTGTGGGAGATTAAGATTGGCATTTCTGCTCGAGTGCCATCCCTGTGTGTGCCATCTCACATAGTGGGCCATAGAAAGCCTAATTTTTTTTTCTGTTTTTTTTTTTGTGGGGTTTCTAAATTCTCCCTGAGAAAAAAAAAACAGTGGGAGATTAATATTGGCCTTTGGGCTTGTGTGCCAGTCCTGAGCGTGCCATCTCTCTCTCAAATAGTGGGCCATAGAAAGCCTATTTATTTTTTTTATTGGTTTTATAAATTCTCCCTGAAAAAAAAAAACAGTGGGAGATTAATATTGCCCTTTGGGCTTGTGTGCCAGTCCTGAGCGTGTCATCTCTCTGTCAAATAGTGGGCCATAGAAAGCCTATTTTTTTTTTTATTGGTTTTATAAATTCTCCCTGAAAAAAAAAAAACAGTGGGAGATTAATATTGCCCTTTGGGCTTGTGTGCCAGTCCTGAGCGTGCCATCTCTCTGTCAAATAGTGGGCCATAGAAAGCCTATTTATTATTTTTTCATTGGTTTTATAAATTCTCCCTGAAAAAAAAAAAACAGTGGGAGATTAATATTGCCCTTTGGGCTTGTGTGCCAGTCCTGAGCGTTCCATCTCTCTGTCAAATAGTGGGCCATAGAAAGCCTATTTATTTATTTTTTATTGGTTTTATAAATTCTTCCTGAAAAAAAAAAAACAGTGGGAGATTAATATTGCCCTTTGGGCTTGTGTGCCAGTCCTGAGCGTGCCATCTCTCTCTCAAATAGTGGCCCATAGAAAGCCTATTTTTTTTTTATTGGTTTTATAAATTCTCCCTGCAAAAAAAAAAATAGTGGGAGATTAATATTGGCATTTGGGTTTGTGTGCCAGTCCTGAGCGTGCCATCTCTCTCTCTCAGATAGTGGGCCATAGAAAGTCTATTTTTTTTTTATTTGGTTTCTAAATTCTCTCTGAAAAAATCACTTTTTTTAATTTGTTTTCTAAATTCTTCCTTAAAAATTCATTTTTTGGGGGGTTTCTAAATTCTCCCTGAAAAAATAAAAAAAAAACAGTGGGAGATTAATATTGGCCTTTCTGCTTGTGTGCCAGTCCTGACTCCTGGGTGTGCCATCTCTCTCTCTCAGATAGTGGGCCATAGAAAGCCTATTTGTTTTTTTTTTTATTTGGTTTCTAAATTCTCTCTGAAAAAAAATCACTTTTTTTAATTTGTTTTCTAAATTCTTCCTTAAAAAATCATTATTTTTTGGGGGGTTTCTAAATTCTCCCTGAAAAAAAAAAAAAAAACAGTGGGAGATTAATATTGGCCTTTCTGCTTGTGTGCCAGTCCTGACTCCTGGGTGTGCCATCTCTCTCTCTCAGAAAGTGGGCCATAGAAAGCCTATTTTTTTTTTATTTGGTTTCTAAATTCTCTCTGAAAAAATCACTTTTTTAAAATTTGTTTTCTAAATTCTTCCTTAAAAAATCATTTTTTTGGGGGGGGTTTCTAAATTCTCCCTGAAAAAATAAAAACAAACAGTGGGAGATTAATATTGACATTTGTGCTTGAGTGACAGTCCTGCGTGTGTGGCATCTCTCTCATTTGGTGCCACCAAAAACAGAGTGTGTAACATTGTGCCTGCTTTTCCTTGCGGTCTCACCCACCTGTAAAGGGGTATCTAAATCATACTGAAGTTATAGCTCACCGTGTAAGTTGTTTGACAGCAACAAATACCGTTAGTTTGGTTACGTTTTTAAAACAATGAGGAAGTCTGGTGGAAGAGGTCGTGGCCGGGGGCGTTCATTGTCAGCTGGTAATGAGGGTAGTGGTAGTGGTGGAGCATCAGGTGGTCGTGGGAAAAAAAATATTGCACCTAAGTCTGGAGCTGTGGAGCCAGGTTTGTCTTCTGGCTACACAAGGCCTCGAACGCTCCCTTTTCTGGGAGTAGGAAAACCGCTTTTAAAGCCGGAGCAGCAAGAGCAAGTTTTGGCTTACCTTGCTGACTCAGCCTCTAGCTCTTTTGCCTCCTCTTTTGAAACTGGTAAATGTAAAAGCAGCGCGTCGTTAGTGGATGTTCACGGTCAGGGACAAGTCGCTTCCTTGTCCTCTTCAGCAAAAACAACAACAGAGAAGGATGCAGCAGGCGACACAACGGGTTACTCCATGGCGCTCTTTACACATACCGTCCCTGGCTTAGAAAGTGAAGCAGTTAACAGGCCATGCCCATTACAAGTTGAATCTGACATGGAGTGCACTGATGCACAGCCACAGCCAGACTACTATGCTGGTCCTTTGACTCAGACCACAGCATTGCCCTCGCAGGGTACTGATCCAGAATCAGACCCTGATGAGACTATGTTGCCCTGTCACGAACGCTCTACCACCGACTTACACGGTGACACAGACGGAGTTGCGCACGAGCTAGAAGAGGAGGTTATAGATGACCCAGTTGTTGACCCCGATTGGCAGCCATTGGGGGAACAGGGTGCAGGCGGCAGTAGTTCTGAAGTGGAGGAGGAGGGGCCGCAGCAGGCATCAACATCGCAACAGGTTCCATCTGCCGGGCCCGTATCTGGCCCAAAACGCGTGGCAAAGTCAAAACCTGTTGGAGGACAGCGTGGCCATCCGGTTAAAGCTCAGTCTGCAACGCCTGAAAAGGTATCCGATGCTAGAAAGAGTGCAGTCTGGCATTTTTTTAAACAACATCCAATTGATCAGCGCAAAGTCATCTGTCAAAAATGTTCAACTACCTTAAGCAGAGGTCAGAATCTGAAAAGTCTCAATACAAGTTGCATGCATAGACATTTAACCACCATGCATTTGCAAGCCTGGACTAACTACCAAACGTCCCTTAAGGTTGTAGCACCCTCAGCCAATGAAGCTAGTCAGCAACGCAACATCCCTTCCGGCAGTGTAGGGCCACCATTTTCCGCACCACCTGCAGTATCTGTGCAGGTTTCTTTGCCAGGCCAAAGCAGTCAGGGTCAGGGAATCACCAGTTTCGTAGTAGGAAACACTGCATCTAGGGCACCGGCGGCAACAATACCATCTCCCACCGTCTCTCAGTCTGCCATGTCCACCGGCACCCCCGCTAGTTCCACGATCTCCAGCTCTCCAGTCCAGCTCACCCTACATGAGACTATGGTTAGAAAAAGGAAGTACTTAGCCTTGCATCCGCGTACACAGGGTTTGAACGCCCACATCGCTAGACTAATCTCGTTAGAGATGATGCCCTACCGGTTAGTTGAAAGCGAAGCTTTCAAAGCCCTGATGGACTACGCTGTACCACGCTACGAGCTACCCAGTCGACACTTCTTTTCCAGAAAAGCCATCCCAGCCCTCCACCAGCATGTTAAAGAGCGCATCATCCATGCACTCAGACAATCTGTGAGCACAAAGGTGCACCTGACAACAGATGCATGGACCAGTAGGCATGGCCAGGGACGTTACGTGCCCATCACGGCACACTGGGTGAATGTGGTGGATGCAGGGTCCACAGGGGACAGCAATTTTGGGACAGTTCTGCCTAGCCCACGGTCTAGGAAACAATTGGCTGTAGCCATTCGCACCCCCTCCTCCTCCTCCTCCTCAAGAAGCGAGAGCTCGTCCACAGACCGCAGTCGCACAACCACTACATCCGCAGCTGCCACTGTTGCACACCAGGTCTCCCATTATGGGGCAGCTACTGGCAAGCGTCAGCAGGCTGTATTGGCTATGAAGTGTTTGGGCGACAGCAGACACACCGCGGAAATTCTGTCCGAGTTCTTGCAGCAAGAAACGCAGTCGTGGCTGGGCACTGTAGATCTTGAGGCAGGCAAGGTAGTGAGTGATAACGGAAGGAATTTCATGGCTGCCATCTCCCTTTCCCAACTGAAACACATTCCTTTGCCTGGCTCACACCTTAAACCTGGTGGTGCAGTGCTTCCTGAAAAGTTATCTGGGGTTATCCGACCTGCTCCTCAAAGTGCGCGGACTTTGCTCGCATATCCGCCGTTTGCCCGTACACTCCAGCCGTATGCAGACCTATCAGCGGTCTTTGAACCTTCCCCAGCATCGCCTAATCATAGACGTTGCAACAAGGTGGAACTCAACACTGCACATGCTTCAGAGACTGTGCGAACAGAGGCTGGCTGTTATGTTTTTGTGGGAGGATACACATAGACGGGCAGGCAGTAGGATGGCAGACATGGAGTTGTCAGGTGTGCAGTGGTCGAAGATACAAGACATGTGTCAAGTCCTTCAGTGTTTTGAGGAATGCACATGGCTGGTTAGTGCAGACAACGCCATAATAAGCATGAGCATCCCCCTAATGCGTCTGCTGATGCAAAGTTTGACGCACATAAAGGATCAGGCGTCTGCAGCAGAGGAAGAGGAAAGCCTTGATGACAGTCAGCCATTGTCTGGCCAGGGCAGTGTACAGGACGAGGTAGCAGGCGAAGAGGAGGAGGACGAGGAGGATGATGGGGATGATTATATTTTTAATGAGGAAGCTTTTCCGGGGCCACTGGAAATTGGTGGCGTGGCAAGGCCGGGTTCTGGTTTTTTGAGGGACACAAGTGACGTAGATTTGCCTGAAACTGCCCCTCAACCAAGCACAACCGCAGATTTGACAACTGGAACTTTGGCCCACATGGCGGATTATGCCTTACGTATCCTCAAAAGGGACACACGCATTACTAAAATGATGAACGATGACGATTACTGGTTGGCCTGCCTCCTTGATCCTCGCTATAAAGGCAAATTGCAAAATATAATGCCACATGAGAACTTGGAACTAATATTAGCAACCAAACAATCAACTCTTGTTGACCGTTTGCTTCAGGCATTCCCAGCACACAGCGCCCGTGATCGTTCTCACACGATCTGCAGGGGCCAGCAGACCAGAGGTGTTAGAGGGGCAGAAATCAGAAGTGGCGTTGGACAGAGGGGTTTTCTGACCAGGTTGTGGAGTGATTTTGCTATGACCGCAGACAGGACAGGTACTGCAGCATCAATTCAAAGTGACAGGAGACAACATTTGTCCAGTATGGTTACTAACTATTTTTCATCCCTTATCGACGTTCTCCCTCAACCGTCATTCCCATTTGATTACTGGGCATCCAAATTAGACACCTGGCCAGAATTGGCAGAATATGCATTGCAGGAGCTTGCTTGCCCGGCAGCTAGTGTCCTATCAGAAAGAGTATTCAGTGCTGCAGGTTCAATACTAACAGAAAAAAGGACTCGTCTGGCTACCCAAAATGTAGATGATCTAACCTTCATTAAAATGAACCACAACTGGATTTCGAAATCTTTTGCCCCACCTTGCCCCTCCGACACCTAGCTTTCCTATGAAAAGGTCTTGCCTGTGGACTATTCTGATTGACTTTTCCAATCTCGTAATTTGCAGCACCTGATTGTCCAGCATACGACATGTTTACACCTCCCTAAATGGCCAAACTCCCCACACGGGGCCGTGGTATCGCCACTTGGCGCCAGCACCCGTGAGAGTGATGTTTGTCTGAAGAGGTGGGTGAGCCCACTTTTGGTCGACGGCACTGCCACTGGGTCCCTCATAGTACAATAAAGTGTCTCTGGCGGTGGTGGTGCGCACCCAACGTCAGACACACTGTTGTAACATGAGGGGCCCTGGGCCTGTACCGCCGGCCACAAGAGAGTTCCCCCACTCCCAGCTCAAACATTGCTAAACCACTTGCACAATTATCTCTCACAGTTCCACCAATGTTTAGTCTATGCGCTGACATTCTTAAATTCCAGCCACTGACAATACCATTGTATTGACATGTATGATGGTACTTAACATAGTCCGGGGCAGTGTCCTATATTTACCCAAGTAAATACTTTGCGCCAAATTACTAGGTCTGAAACTCCGCAGAGGAGCCCACCCCAGTACCGAATGATTGCACCCTTTGGTGGTTTCGTTTTGTTGTCATGCGAGAGATTAACATGTATTCATTGTTTGGGACTACTAACTGGCAGACACTCATTACAATCGGCCTCCGCTTACAACACCAATGCTGCCCGTGTACCCCTGGAACCTATTTAAAAGTGCCTACAGCCCAATTTTTTTATGTTAGGCCTTCAAAGCCTGTCTGCGGTCCCTTCTTTCTACTACTCCTCCACTGACCAGACCACTGCTGCCCATGTACCCCTGGAACCTATTTTAAAGTGCCTACAGCTCAATTTTTTTATGTTAGGCCTTTGAAGCCTGTCTGCGGTCCCTCCTTCCACTAGGCCTCCACTGACCTGTCTACTGCTGCCCGTGTACCCCTGGAACCAATTATAAAGTGCCTACAGCCCAATTTTTTTTATGTTAGGCCTTCGAAGCCTGTCTGCGGTCCCTTCTTTCTACTACTCCTCCACTAACCAGACCACTGCTGCCCGTGTACCCCTGGAACCTATTTTAAAGTGCCTACAGCCCAATTTTTTTTATGTTAGGCCTTCGAAGCCTGTCTGCGGTCCCTTCTTTCTACTACTTCTCCACTGACCAGACTACTGCTGCCCGTGTACCTCTGGAACCTATTTTAAAGTGCCTACAGCCCAATTTTTTTTTATGTTAGGCCTTCGAAGCCTATCTGCGGTCCGTCCTTCCACTAGGCTTCCACTGACCTGTCTACTGCTGCCCGTGTACCCCTGGAACCAATTATAAAGTGCCTACAGCCCAATTTTATTATGTTAGGCCTTCGAAGCCTGTCTGCGGTCCCTTCTTTCTACTACTACTCCACTGACCAGACCAATGCTGCCCGTGTACCCCTGGAACCAATTATAAAGTGCCTACAGCCCAATTTTTTTATGTTAGGCCTTCGAAGCCTGTCTGCGGTCCCTTCTTTCTACTACTCCTCCACTGACCAGACCACTGCTGCCCGTGTACCCCTGGAACCTATTTTAAAGTGCCTACAGCCCAATTTTTTTTATGTTATGCCTTCGAAGCCTGTCTGCGGTCCCTCCTTCCACTAGGCCTCCACTGACCTGTCTACTGCTGCCCGTGTACCCCTGGAACCAATTATAAAGTGCCTACAGCCCAATTTTATTATGTTAGGCCTTCGAAGCCTGTCTGCGGTCCGTTCTTTCTACTACTCCTCCACTGACCAGACCAATGCTGCCCGTGTTCCCTGGAACCTATTTAAAAGTGCCTACAGCCCAATTTTTTTATGTTAGGCCTTCGAAGCCTGTCTGCTGTGCCTTCTTTCTACTACTCCTCCACTGACCAGACCACTGCTGCCCGTGTACCCCTGGAACCTATTTTAAAGTGCCTACAGCCCAATTTTTTTATGTTAGGCCTTTGAAGCCTGTCTGCGGTCCGTCCTTCCACTAGGCCTCCACTGACCTGTCTACTGCTGCCCGTGTACCCCTGGAACCAATTATAAAGTGCCTACAGCCTAATTTTATTATGTTAGGCCTTCGAAGCCTGTCTGCGGTCCCTTCTTTCAACTACTACTCCACTGACCAGACCAATGCTGCCCGTGTACCCCTGGAACCAATTATAAAGTGCCTACAGCCAAATTTTATTATGTTAGGCCTTCGAAGCCTGTCTGCGGTCCCTTTTTTCTACTATTCCTCCACTGACCAGACCACTGCTGCCCGTGTACCCCTGGAACCTATTTTAAAGTGCCTACGGTCCAATTTTTTTTATGTTAGACCTTCGAAGCCTGTCTGCGGTCCCTCCTTCCACTAGGCCTCCACTGACCTGTCTACTGCTGCCCGTGTACCCCTGGAACCAATTATAAAGTGCCTACAGCCCAATTTTATTATGTTAGGCCTTCGAAGCCTGTCTGCGGTCCGTCCTTCCACTAGGCTTCCACTGACCTGTCTACTGCTGCCCGTGTACCCCTGGAACCAATTATAAAGTGCCTACAGCCCAATTTTATTATGTTAGGCCTTCGAAGCCTGTCTGCGGTCCCTTCTTTCTACTACTACTCCACTGACCAGACCAATGCTGCCCGTGTACCCCTGGAACCAATTATAAAGTGCCTACAGCCCAATTTTTTTATGTTAGGCCTTCGAAGCCTGTCTGCGGTCCGTTCTTTCTACTACTCCTCCACTGACCAGACCACTGCTGCCCGTGTACCCCTGGAACCTATTTTAAAATGCCTACAGCCCAATTTTTTTTATGTTAGGCCTTCGAAGCCTGTCTGCGGTCCCTCCTTCCACTAGGCCTCCACTGACCTGTCTACTGCTGCCCGTGTACCCCTGGAACCAATTATAAAGGGCCTACAGCCCAATTTTATTATGTTAGGCCTTCGAAGCCTGTCTGCGGTCCCTTCTTTCTACTACTACTACTATTCCACTGACCAGACCAATGCTGCCCGTGTACCCCTGGAACCAATTATAAAGTGCCTACATCCCAATTTTTTTATGTTAGGCCTTCGAAGCCTGTCTGCGGTCCGTTCTTTCTACTACTCCTCCACTGACCAGACCAATGCTGCCCGTGTACCCCTGGAACCAATTATAAAGTGCCTACAGCCAAATTTTATTATGTTAGGCCTTCGAAGCCTGTCTGCGGTCCGTTCTTTCTACTACTCCTCCACTGACCAGACCAATGCTGCCCGTGTACCCCTGGAACCTATTTAAAAGTGCCTACAGCCCAATTTTTTTATGTTAGGCCTTCGAAGCCTGTCTGCTGTGCCTTCTTTCTACTACTCCTCCACTGACCAGACCACTGCTGCCCGTGTACCCCTGGAACCTATTTTAAAGTGCCTAAAGCCCAATTTTTTTATGTTAGGCCTTTGAAGCCTGTCTGCGGTCCGTCCTTCCACTAGGCCTCCACTGACCTGTCTACTGCTGCCCGTGTACCCCTGGAACCAATTATAAAGTGCCTACAGCCCAATTTTATTATGTTAGGCCTTCGAAGCCTGTCTGCGGTCCCTTCTTTCAACTACTACTGCACTGACCAGACCAATGCTGCCCGTGTACCCCTGGAACCAATTATAAAGTGCCTACAGCCAAATTTTATTATGTTAGGCCTTCGAAGCCTGTCTGCGGTCCCTTTTTTCTACTATTCCTCCACTGACCAGACCACTGCTGCCCGTGTACCCCTGGAACCTATTTTAAAGTGCCTACGGCCCAATTTTTTTTATGTTAGACCTTCGAAGCCTGTCTGCGGTCCCTCCTTCCACTAGGCCTCCACTGACCTGTCTACTGCTGCCCGTGTACCCCTGGAACCAATTATAAAGTGCCTACAGCCCAATTTTATTATGCTAGGCCTTCGAAGCCTGTCTGCAGCCCCTTCTTTCTACTACTACTTCACTGACCAGACCAATGCTGCCCGTGTACCCCTGGAACCAATTATAAAGTGCCTACAGCCCAATTTTATTATGTTAGGCCTTTGAAGCCTGTCTGCGGTCCGTTCTTTCTACTACTCCTCCACTGACCAGACCAATGCTGCCTGTGTACCCCTGGAACCAATTATAAAGTTCCTACAGCCCAATTTTTTTATGTTAGGCCTTCGAAGCCTGTCTGCGGTCCGTTCTTTCTACTACTCCTCCACTGACCAGACCAATGCTGCCCGTGTACCCCTGGAACCTATTTAAAAGTGCCTACAGCCCAATTTTTTTATGTTAGGCCTTTGAAGCCTGTCTGCGGTCCCTTTTTTCTACTACTCCTCCACTGACCAGACCAATGCTGCCCGTGTACCCCTGGAACCAATTGTAAAGTGCCTACAGCCCAATTTTTTTTATGTTAGGCCTTCGAAGCCTGTCTGCGGTCCCTTCTTTCTACTATTCCTCCACTGACCAGACCAATGCTGCCCGTGTACCCCTGGAACCAATTATAAAGTGCCTACAGCCCAATTTTATAATGTTAGGTCTACTACACCTGTCTGCGGTCCCTCCTTCTACTAGTCCTCCAGTGACCAGTCCACTGCCGCCCGTGTACCCCTGGAACCTATTTCAAAGTGCATACAGCCTACTTTTTTTCTTTAATTTATAATTATAAAGCCCAGATGGACTACGCTGTACCACGGTAAGAGCTACCCAGTCGTCACTTCTTTTGCGAGAAAAGCCATCCCAGCCCTCCACCATCATGTAAAAATCCGCATTGTCCATGCTCTCAGGCTATCTAATAGTAGAAAGGTGCACCTGACAACAGATGCATGGACCAGTAGGCATGTCCACGAAAGATTACATGTCCATTACGGCGCACTGGGTTAATGTTGTGGATGCATGGTCCACAGGGGACAGCCTGCTAAGTCTGTCTGCAGTCCCAAATAGAAATTGTCCTCCGCTTACCACACCAATGCTGCCTGTGTACCCTTGGAACATTTTTTAAACTCCATTGACCAAAATTTTGGGTTTAAAGCCTACTACCAGTGTCTGCCGCTCCAAGGTGTTCTCCGGGTTGCCTTTTCTGAGCTTTTATCTTCAGGCTCTCGTTTAGTAGTTTTTTTAAATCTAACTGCAGTGGGGCTAGTACTTGGGTTGGGGCCTACTACCAGTGTCTGCCGCTCCAAGGTGTTCTCCAGGTTTCCTTTTCTGAGCTTTGATCTTCAGGCTCTCGTTTAGTAGTTTTTTTTAAATCTAACTGCAGTGGGGCTAGTACTTGTGTTGGGGCCTACTACCAGTGTCTGCCGCTCCAAGGTGTTCTCCGGGTTGCCTTTTCTGAGCTTTGATCTTCAGGCTCTCGTTTAGTAGTTTTTTTAAATCTAACTGCAGTGGGGCTAGTACTTGTGTTGGGGCCTACTACCAGTGTCTGCCGCTCCAAGGTGTTCTCCGGGTTGCCTTTTCTGAGCTTTGATCTTCAGGCTCTCGCTTAGTATTTTTTTGTAAATCTAACTGCAGTGGGGCTAGTACTTGGGTTGGGGCCTACTACCAGTGTCTGCCGCTCCAAGGTGTTCTCCAGGTTGCCTCTCCATTGCTTCAGTCTTCTGGCTCTCGTTTAGTAGTTATTGAAAACAACACTGCATGCGGCCTACAAGTTGGGTCAGGGGTGTAAAGACGGTGTGTTCCACTCCAAGGTGTTCCCCAGGTTGCCTCCCCATTGCTTCAATCTTGAGGCTCTTCTTAAGTAGTTGTTGAAAACAACACTGCATTCAGCCTACAAGTTGGGTCTGGGTTGTAGAGACGGTGTCTTCCGCTCCAAGGTGTTCTCCAGGTTGCCTTTCCTGAGGTTTGATCTTCAGGCTCTCGTTTAGTAGTTTTTTTTAAATCTAACTGCAGTGGGGCTAGTACTTGGGTTGGGGCCTACTACCAGTGTCTGCCGCTCCAAGGTGTTCTCCGGGTTGCCTTTTCTGAGCTTTGATCTTCTGTCTCTCATTTAGTGGTTTTTTTAAATCTAACTGCAGTGGGGCTAGTACTTGGGTTGGGGCCTACTACCAGTGTCTGCCGCTCCAAGGTGTTCTCCGGGTTGCCTTTTCTGAGCTTTGATCTTCTGTCTCTCATTTAGTGGTTTTTTTAAATCTAACTGCAGTGGGGCTAGTACTTGGGTTGGGGCCTACTACCAGTGTCTGCCGCTCCAAGGTGTTCTCCAGGTTGCCTCTCCATTGCTTCAATCTTCTGGCTCTCGTTTAGTAGTTGTTGAAAACAACACTGCATGCGGCCTACAAGTTGGGTCAGGGGTGTAGAGACGGTGTGTTCCACTCCAAGGTGTTCCCCAGGTTGCCTCCCCATTGCTTCAATCTTGAGGCTCTTCTTAAGTAGTTGTTGAAAACAACACTGCATTCGGCCTACAAGTTGGGTCTGGGTTGTAAAGACGGTGTCTTCCGCTCCAAGGTGTTCTCCAGGTTGCCTTTCCTGAGCTTCTATCTTCAGGCTCTTGTTAAATAGTTGTTAAATGGAACAACTGCATTTGGACTACTAGTTGGGTTGGGGCCTACTAACAGTGTCTGCCGCTCCTTGCTGTTCTCCTGGTTTCCTGTCCTGAAATTCCATTTTCAGGCTCTCGTTAAGTAGTTGTTAATGTTAGACTGCCTTTGGCCTACTAGTTGGGTTGGGGCCTACTATTGGTGTCTGCCGCTCCTTGCTTTTCTCCTCCACTGAACAAAGCTGTGCCGCCTGTTTACTACTGTTGCCAATTTCGAACTGCATTTAGACTAACTACTGATTTGGGCCTACTCTCTGTGTCAGCCTCTCATTACAGTTGTCCTCCACTGAACAAAGCAATGCCCCCTGGTTAGTCCTCTTACCAATTTTGAACTGCATTTAAACCACATTATTCTTTGGGCCTATATCTGTGTTTCCTCCTCATCCTGCCCATTGCCCAGCCAGTGATAGATGAGTCTGCTGGTACATTGACCCATAACGCAACATACACAGCAAGATTGTGACCCTGCTGAAAGTCAGGTTCCTCTTCCCGCATATCATACCACCTTACACGGGGACAAAGAGGAAGGTGCAGATGAAAGTGCAGGTTCCTTCATCAGGTGGGGGGAGGAATACTCGTTGGCGACGTCACTGGCACAGGGCCCCTCATAGTACGCAAAAGTGTCGCTGCCGGTGGGAGGCGCACCCGCCGTGCAAACACACCGCCGTACTTTGAGGGGCCCTGTGCCAGTGCCAATGCCAACGAGTGGGCCCCCCCTGCTTGCTCAGGATCACAGCACTTGCAAAGTTTAAATACTTACCTTACCTTAACTATTATTATAAGGGAAATTAAGATTAACAAGCTTCATTAAGAAGAATGCATGGTTTTGGCATTAAAATGGGCACTCTAGATGTTTTCCTGGCCCCCACTCACTGCCGACTATGCTGCCCCATTGACTTGCATTGGGTTTCGTGTTTCGGTCGATCCCGATTTTACGTCATAATCGGCCGATTTCACTCAACCCGACTTTTGAGATAGTCGGGTTTTGCGAAACCCGACTCGACTCTAAAAAAGTCAAGGTCGCTCAACCCTAGTGGTTGGGTATGAGGCATTTCAAATGTGTGCCAATCTCATAAAACTGTACTTCTCACCACCTATGCACTTGACCCAATCCCATCCCACTTCATCCCAAACCTCACCACAGTCTTCATCCCAACCCTTACCCATCTCTTCAACCTATCACTAGCAAATGGTGTTTTCCCCTAAAGCTTTAAACATGCCTCCATCACACCTATCCTCAAAAAGCCCTCTCTTGACCCATCCTCTGTATCTAGCTATCGCCCTATATCACTTCTCCGCTATGCCTCCAAGCTACTGGAACAACACGTCTACCTTGAACTGTCCTCCCATCTCTCTTCTTGCTCCCTCTTTGACCACTTACAATCTGACTTCCGGTCACACCACTCCACTGAAACTGCCCTTACTAAGGTCACCAATGACCTCTTAACCACCAAGAGCAAGCGACACTACTCTGACCTCCTCCTCCTGGACCTGTTGGCTGCCTTTGACACAGTGGACCATTCCCTATTATCACAGACCCTCTCATCCCTTGGCATCACAGACTTGGCCCTATCCTGGATCTCATCATACCTAATAGACCAGACATTCAGCATCTCCCACTCACACACCACCTCCTCACCTCGCCCCCTATGCGTCGGAGTCCCACAAGGTTTAGTCCTAGGGCCCCTGCTCTTCTCCATTTACACCTTCGGCCTGGGACAGCTCATAGAATCTCATGGCTTTCAGTATCATCGCTATGCTGATGACACACAGATCTACAACTCTGAACCAGATATCACCTCCCTACTAACCAGAATCCCTCAATGTCTGTCCACTATTTCATCCTTCTTCTCCACTAGATTTTTGAAACTTAACATGGACAAAACAGAATTCATCATCTTTCCCCATCTCACGCGACCCCCCCAACGAACCTATCCATTACAGTAAATGGCTGCTCACTCTCCCCAGTCCCACAAGCTCGCTGCCTCGGGGTAATCCTTCATGGTGATCTCTCCTTCAAACCACATATCCAAGCCCTTTCCACTTCCTGCCGACTTCAACTCAAAAATATTTCACGAATCCATTCATTCCTCAACCAAGAATCTGCAAAAACCATAGTCCATACCCTCATCATCTCTCACCTTGACTACTGCAACCTCCTGCTCTGTAGCATTCCCTCGAACACTCTCGCACCCCTCAAATCTATTCTAAACTCTGCTGCCCGACTAATCGATCTGTCCCCCCACTATTCCCCAGCTTCTCCCCTCTGTCAATCCCTTCACTGTCTCCCCACTGCCCAGAGGCTGCAGTACAAAACCCTAACCATGACATACAAAGCCATCCACAACCTGTCTCCTCCATACGTCTGTGACGTCGTCTCCTGTTACTTTCCTGCACGCAACCTCCGATCCTCACAAGATCTCCTTCTCTATTCCCCTCTTATCTCCTCTTCCCACAATCGCATACAAGATTTCTCTCATGCATCACCCCTACACTGAAACTCTGTACCACAACATATCAGACTCTCACCTACCATCGAAACCTTCAAAAAGAGCCTGAAGACCCACCTCTTCCAACAAGCCTATAACCTGCAGTAACCACTGATCGACCAAACCGCTGCATGACCAGCTCTACCCTCGTCTTTGTATTCTCAGCCATCCATTGTAGATTGTGAGCCTTCGCAGGCAGGGTCCTCTCTCCTCCTGTACCAGTTATGACTTGTATTGTTTAAGATTATTGTACTTGTTTTTATTATGTATACCCCTCCTTACATGTAAAGCGCCATGGAATAAATGGCGCTATAACAATAAATAATAATAATAATAATAATAATAATAATACTTGACTCGGGACTTGAATCACATCAAAAGGATTTTCAACTACTGACTAACAAGGGCACGAAGAACTGTGGAGTGTGCCTTTGGTTTGCTGGCATCTAAATGGCGCATTTTGGGAACACCAATAAATCTAAAAACTGAGACAATGGATGATGTGGTCAAAGCGTTTGTTGTTTTGCATAATTACATCCTGGCCAAAGAGTGACAACAATTAGAACTTGATGAAACTGTTACTAGCACTTTACTGTGATGACCCTCCGAGGACTATAGTGGAAGTTTCCCAGATGAGGGATAAGTTTGCTGCGTACTTTGTTTCGGATATTGGACTTCTGGCATGGCAAGACGATATGGCTTAATACACTTGTAATGTACCTGTAATGTTTGCTGACTTTACTACTAGTAAAACACCTCCAGTGAAACACCCCTTACTACTTCACTCACCAATACAATACACACGTGTGTGTTTTCACATAAAGAGACAAAGAAAATACAGGGTTTGTGCAAACAAAATTAAAATTTGATTTAACAACAACAAACAACTGTTTACTTACCATGAACAAACAATTAGGTTTATGTTCGAGGTCTATCTGATGGTGAGATACTGTGGACCTTGGTGGTTTAGAGCAGTGATGATTGTGTGGTAGTCGATGATGAAGGGGTTTCAGGGGAAGGGGAAATAAATTGCATGATTGGATCAGGGATGGGACTGGACACATTGGGAGTAGAATCTTGGGAACGGATAGACAAATTGGAAGGGAGAGACACAAGGGAAGGTAGTGACATATTTGACAACAGAGACACATGGGGAGTTGAGGGTGGATGTGGTGTGTCAAACTTTGACCAACATTTTTTGCTCCGGGTCTTCATTTTCCTGTGCTGAGCAGAGTCACTAGTGGGAAACTGTTTTTTGGAGGTACCTCTGCGTTTCTTTCTTGGCTGAGTGGGAGTGGTGGCTTTTGTAGCAGTGTGCTGGCGTGCTGCTGGACTGGGCATAGTGGTTGATGCTGCATGCTGGCATGGTGCTGGACTGAGCAGCATGGTGGATGCTCCATGCTGCAGGGGTGCTGCACTCAGCAGTGTGGTGGATGCTGTATGCTGGCATGGTGCTGGGCTAGGCAGCATGGTGGATGCTCCATGCTGCAGGGGTGCTGCACTCAGCGGTGGAGTGGAAAATACTCTGGAGCGTGGTGTAGCTGTGAACTGGGGGAACATCCGTAATCTCCAGTGGTGGTGGTGGAGGATAATTCGGTGCTGGCATCATCGCCCACTGATGCTGTGCTTGGCTTTGTTGCTGTGTCAGGAAATAAATGTTCGCCTTCTGGAAATATCCAGCCTGCGATTGGTAGCTTTGGGACTATTGCAATGCTTGGCTGTATGCAGCCTGGAAGGCCTGCATGACGTTCAGGTGGAGTTCAGGCATAAGGTTTTCCGACAGGCCCGCTCTATTGCAGAAAAAAAAATGTTGCATTGGTCTCTGAAGGTCAGCTTTTAGGCATTCAAGACATTAGTGGACATACTGGAAAAGTGTAGTGAACAAGCCATAGACTTAACAGGCTGAAACCTTGGTCAAAGTCATTTGAGCACACAAATCTTCAAGGGTGTCCACATTTTTGCTTAGGTCCATTTTCCTTTTTTGCAATTTCTAAAATGTAAAAACTGACTATATATATATATATATATATATATATATATATATATATATATATATAAATATATATATATATGTAAAAAAAAAAAAATATATATATATATATATATATGTATACACACAGTTGTGGCCAAAAGTATTGACACCCCTGCAATTCTGTCAGATAATACTCAGTTTCTTCCTGAAAATGATTGCAATCACAAATTCTTTGGTATTATTATCTTCATTTAATTTGTCTTAAATGAAAAAACACAAAAGAGAATGAAGCAAAAAGCAAAACATTGATTATTTCACACAAAACTCCAAAAATGGGCCAGACAAAAGTATTGGCACCCTCAGCCTAATACTTGGTTGCACAACCATTAGCCAAAATAACTGCGACCAACCACTTCCGGTAACCATCAATGAGTTTCTTACAATGCTCTGCTGGAATTTTAGACCATTCTTATTTGGCAAGCTGCTCCAGGTCCCTGATATTTGAAGGGTGCCTTCTCCAAACTGCCATTTTTAGATCTCTCCACATGTGTTCTATGGGATTAAGGTCTGGACTCATTGCTGGTCACCTTAGAAGTCTCCAGTGCTTTCTCTCAAACCATTTTCTAGTGCTTTTTGAAGTGTGTTTTGGATCATTGCCTGCTGGAAGACCCATGACCTCTTAGGGAGACCCAGTTTTCTCACACTGGGCCCTACACTATGCTGCAAAATTTGTTGGTAGTCTTCAGACTTCATAATGCCATGCACACAGTCAAGCAGTCCAGTGCCAGAGGCAGCAAAGCAACCCCAAAACATCAGGGAACCTCCGCCATGTTTGACTGTAGGGACCGTGTTTTTTTCTTTCAATGTCTCTTTTTTTCTCCTGTAAACTCTATGTTGATGCCTTTGCCCAAAAAGCTCTACTTTTGTCTCATCTGACCAGAGAACATTCTTCCAAAACATTTTAGGCTTTTTCAGGTAAGTTTTGGCAAACTCCAGCCTGGCTTTTTTATGTCTCGGGGTAAGAAGTGGGGTCTTCCGAGTTCTCCTACCATACAGTCCCTTTTCATTCAGACGCCGATGGATAGTACGGGTTGACACTGTTGTAGCTCGGATTGCAGGGCAGCCTGAACTTGTTTGGATGTTAGTCGAGGTTTTTTATCCATCATCCGCACAATCTTGAGTTGAAATCTCTTGTCAATTTTTCTTTTCCGTCCACATCTAGGGAGGTTAGCCACAGTGCCATGGGCTTTAAACTTCATGATGACACTACGCACGGTAGACACAGGAACATTCAGGTCTTTGGAGATAGACTTGTAGCCTTGAGATTGCTCATGCTTCCTCACAATTTGGTTTCTCAAGTCCTCAGACAGTTCTTTGGTCTTCTTTCTTTTCTCCATGCTCAATGTGGTACACACAAGGACACAGGACAGAGGTTGAGTCAACTTTAATCCATGTCAACTGGCTGCAAGTGTGATTTAGTTATTGCCAACACCTGTTAAAGCCCCGTCACACTTAGCGACGCTAAAGCGATCCCGACAACGATACGACCTGTCAGGGATCGTTGCTGCGTCGCTATGTGGTCGCTGGTGAGATGTCAAACTGTGAGATCTCCCCAACGACGCAGCAGCGATGCGGCGACCTGTAGCGACCTGTACAACGATGTCACATGGCAGCTATTTCATGACGATTAACAGACCTCAATGAGGGACGTCCTGTCATGAGGTCGTTGGTAAGGTGTCAAACACAGCGATGTGTGCTACCCAGCGGGACCTCAACGATCAAAAAAAGGTCCAGGCCATTCTGACACGACCAGCGATCTCACAGCAGGGGCCTGATCGCTGCTAGGTGTCACACATAGCGAGATCACTACTGAGGTCGCTGTTGCGTCACAAAACTTGTGACTCAGCAGCGATCTCGCTAGCGATCTCGCTTTGTGTGACGCGAGCTTTAGGTGCCACAGGTAAGTTACAGGTGCTGTTAATTACACAAATTAGAGAAGCATCACATGATTTTTCAAACAATGCCAATACTTTTGTCCACCCCCTTTTTTATGTTTGGTGTGGAATTGTATCCAGTTTGCCTTTAGGACAATTCTTTTTGTGTTTTTTCATTTAAGACAAATTAAATGAAGATAATAGTACCAAAGAATTTGTGTCTGCAATCATTTTCAGGAAGAAACTAAGTATTATCTGACAGAATTGCTGGGGTGTCAATACTTTTGGCTACAACTGTATATATATATATATATATATATATATATATATATATATATATATATTCCTACAATACAAGGGAAATGTGTCATCTTTCAATGTAGCCGTTTTAGAGCAAATTTCATCTTTAACTTGCTTAACTGTTCACAATAACAGTAATTTTGACCATTATTGCCCAATTTTTTTCATGCCACTCCAAATATAAGGGTGGCATATAGGGATGAACAATTTTCAAGCAATCCAGCAATCAGTTCCTATTATAGTTTTATGACATGTGCAGTAAAGGATTTCTGAATTGCATAAGTGCCTTGGAGAGGAGAAATTGCAAGGCATGGTAGTGACGATTTTGATAAACCTTAGACCTGGGGTTTACAACATGTGCCTGCAATACCATTCTGTGCACCCCCCCAAACTACGGTATATGGACAAAAACATGCTTGTTTAATAGGTTAACTATAGGTGAGTAGCTACACACACAAAAATAAATGGCAAGCAGCTGGGGAGCAAGGACTGGCAAGTGCTAATGGCCTGTGTAGAGAATTTTGGATGCTTCCTGCATCAAGACAATGAGGTCTCTAGATCAGTTTTGCACTTCAGCAAAGAGTATGTCAATTAGGCCTTAGGTGTCTGCGGCTTGCTTCATTGTAGATTATGAGAGTTGTGAAGAATTAGGAAGTAAGTACAAAACCCATAACCTATTATAGAGAGTTATGGCATGTTTGACCTCTTCCTTTTTAAGGTGAATTCAAAAAGTTTTACATTTTTTAAGAGGATTTAGTATCAGATTTTACTGCAAAATCCACAAAAAAATTGCTTCAAACACTCTAGATAATCTCCAAACTGTTATTACTGGGAAATCATCAAAGCAACAATAAAAACATAGCGCTGTGTGCACCATACAAGCTTTACCCATGGTAATCAGTTGGAAACTCATTCGAAGAGGACTTTATGTAGTTTTTGATGGGGATTTAGTAGCAGAATCTATTTCTAAATCCTCTAAAAGAACTGTGAACGTACAATTAGAGTACTTATTGGTGGAGTTAAGAGTCCTGTAAGAATTTGCACCCATCAGACATTTATGGTATACACTTTTGATATGTCATAGTTGTTCTAGTAGGTGGGGGGGAGGGCCTGCCAGCTGAGGGAGACAAAAGTAACTCACAGGAGCGCCTGATTGAATTCAATCTATTTCTTTATAGCCCTGTTGAAATAAAATCACACTGCAAAGGGACTGGAACTCACTCATTCTGGACTGTTTCCTGAGCCTGAGCGAGTCTCTGCTGGTAATGCCTGCTTGGATCCAGTGGCACATGTAATTGAGGACTCCTCCTGTCAATGCCATATTGTCCCGGAGTGCCCAGCCTTACTTACACTTATGACTCCCAGCCCCCTGAAGCACTGTGCAGCTGACTTCTGACTTTGCACCAGGAGTCCCAATAGATGACTGCTGAAAACCTTCTGGCTGAAGGAGAATCAGTGACATTTTATGCTATGTGTGTTGGGGCAACTGACTGTCCTCTCCTTTGTGCTCAGATTCTTTGGTTACCTATTTACCTGCAGTCTGGCACTCTGGAATCCATAAGTCTGACTGGGACTTGAAGTACCCTTTGGCTCACACACTTGGAGCTCTATTTCACTTTATACTTTCTAAAACTAATTCCCATCACAAGAGGTGTGGCTACGTCATCACTGGCGACCTTATGAATTAGATAACTTTTGACTGTGTTGTCCTCCATAAATTCCTGTGATTTGCTATCTTGATGGGGACTAGATTTTTACATATCACTTCTACTAAACTGAACAAATTATGTGGGCTGTGCACTCCTGACACGATGAGTCCAACTCACACGATGAGTCCAAGTAGAAATTCTGCTACTAAAAGACTAACAGAATTTAACTTTCATACTCCAAGAGAAGGGTTACACAACCAGGCCCCTCTGGTCCACCATCAGATTCTGTGGAGGAACAAGTCCAGGTACACCCTGAAGAACAAATGGAGGAGGTCAGTCCGACACTAAAACGGATATCTGATAGACTCCTGCTATTGCATCTAGTATTGCCTCCTTGACTGGGAAACTTGAAGAAGTCAAAATTTACATTGTCCTACAAAGACGCAATATGTAGAAGCTGAAATCGTACGTGTGTGAGGTGGAAGATCATTTATAGGCTTTAGATGATCTCACAGCAGGAATGCCTAATGCTACACAGGACCTCACTGGGAGTTTTTGAGCTTTGATGTCAAAAGGCAGACGATCTGGAGAATAAACTCTGTTGAAAGAACCTCAACATTAGCAGACTTCCTGAAAGAGCAGAATGATTGTGCCTTGATAAGAATGTTAAAAGGAATTATTTCCTGAAGCACCCTTTTCCTTGACCTTTGCTGTGGAACTTGTTCATAGGGTGCCTGCCAAACCCCTCCTCCAGGTGCACCCCCCTCAGACCACTCTTGGCCAGACTCCTAAATTGCATGGACTGTGACACAGTACTCCACATACCTTCACCTACAAAACTGGACACATCGTTACACAAAGTTACTGGCAACCACCTTGCAACCAGGTCATGTATACCCTCATATTTTAAGAACCTTTATATCTCTCTCTCACTGCACATCTGACCTTTTAGTGACCTATTGGCACTATGCACTTTAACACTATGCGTTCTGGTGAAACCTTGATATCAGTCTAGGTACTAATTCATTGCCAGTGACTTTGAGAAACTATGAGCTTGGATAATTGCATCTGGACTATATAGATATAATAGTGTGCATCACAGTTGTGAGAAGCAGTTTGTTCTACATATTAAGATATGAGCACCAATTGCTTTATTGTGATTTAAAACCCTTATTTCCTACTGTTGTTAAAAGCTTTTTTCAATTGAACCATTGTCTCAATATGTACCATTAGCTGATCTACCCTTTAAGACACTTGTTACTCGGCTTTAAAATTAGATTTAATGATGTAATTGGTCCAATTGGATTTGGACTTCATATGATCAGAGAATCTAAACTTTTTTTCATACGTTGAAACTTGTAAGCACTAATCGTATGTACAAGGGCACTGATCTAATATGTACTAATATTGCTACTGTGCATTAGGAACAATGTAATTGATCTAAATGTATCTGACTACCTATTATTTGAGAATTCATTAATTATTATTTTTTATGTATCGAAGCTTACAAGCACTAACAGTATTTGATTTTGTAAAAGAATTGCAAGTTTTTCTCTAGTCCAAATCATATCAGTAACACCACTGTAATTGTATTCATTGCTCTTAATATTGGGTATAACTATCCCCAGTTTTGTAAGTCCATTTTTCTTGTGTTTACCCATTGAAATTTTTTTAAAAAATGTGCTATTTAGTATTCAATAAAATGTATTATCTTTTAAAATTTACTGGGCATCTGCTTCCGTTTATTTATAGGTTTATATGCAATTGTGGAAGTGCCATTATTATCTAGGCCAATTTTTTCGGGGTTCTCTGTACCTACTCTGAGTAGTAGCAACAACATTTGAGAGGGTAGAAAATAAAAATAGACACTTTCTTTAGTTCCCAGGTGATGAGGAGTATTCTCTCACGATTAAAGTGTGTGACATTTGGTAAATTTTACTGTAGTTCTCTGGTTGGTGAAGTATGACAAAGCCCTTGAATCAAATGAGGTTGTGTAACCCTGTCTTACATGGACATATGTGCACATTTTGAGGGTATGTGCACACGTATAGAGCTCCTCTGCGGATTTTTTTCCTGCGGATTTATCGCGTTTTCTATTGCGGATTCCGCTGCTGATTTACATCTGCAGTTTTCTATTGCAGCAGATCTAAAAACGCTGTGGATTCCGCAAAAAGAATTGACATGCTGCGGAAAATAAAACGTTGCGTTTCCGCGCGTTTTTCCGCAGCATGGGCACAGCGTTTTTGGTTTTCCATAGGTTTACATTGTACTGTAAACTCATGGGAAACTGCTGCGGATCCGCAGCAAAATGCGCATCGTGTGCACATAGCCTAACACACCAGGTTTTTTTATTATACCCTATTAACAAACATTTTTTTTTCAAATACATGCTTTGATTAATGTGCAAGTAAATTAGTTTTTACACATAATATACAGCACAACATTTCATGCTCAATATATGCTTCGCAAATTGTAGAAAAATGTTAAGGTCCATGTTTACAAAACCATTAACACCAAAAAATGAAATTTGCTTTGATTTAATTCAAAGGTTGTTTTTTTTAAATAAAAGGTAAAACAAGGCAATGCCACTAATAATACACACTCAAGAAGTGAATTAGATAAAAATATGCTTAGGCATATTTCATAAAGTGCTGATTCAAATTTAATTAGCATTCTTTCTAAAAAAGAAATGGAATAGCATATTGCAGCTTCAGCAACATGTAAATAGGCTAATATTGCATTCAAACTGATTAAAGATTGGAATCTCATTATAGCATGATCAATTAAATCATAATTACACATACAGGAAGCCTTTTTAAAACAACACAAAGGCAGGTTGGATGCAGTAACAACCTCTGTGATAGTCCCTATTTCTCTAATCAGCAAACTACTTGCTGCAGATAAATGACCTAGATTGAAATGCAGCCTTTTGACACTGCTCCACTTTCTTTCCCGAGGACTTTTTGATCACGAAAACGATTTGCTATTTTCTATGTCATTTATTTTTATTTTATCATTTCTTCTAGTACTACAAGCCGTTTTAACTCTTAGCCGACCATTAATCAGCTCTCTCGAAGGAAGCAAAAAAAGAAAGTAAAGTCACCTATTACAGCAATATACTGATATATGTCATATGTGGGAGAAAACATTGAAAAGCAAAAATCAAACAATTGCAAGGCTATGTTATGTATTACTATATTTGCTACGTTTTAACAGAAATTTGCATATTTGCAATATCAGTGCAAGCAACATTTTTAACATTACAATTTTCTAAACCGAGTCGTGTTATACTATGCTGCATACACCATGGGCAATGAATGGACATGATACTTTATGAGTATTTTCTTGCAATATGTGAAATCACAGGATATTATAAGAAAACAATTATTCCCCCCCCCCCCCCCAAAAAAAAAAAATAAAAACATACTTTGCCAGCTTTTTAAACTGTCTACAGTACTAATAGTGGTTTGGGTTTAAATTACCATATATATTTGAGTATAAGCCGACCCGAGTATAAGTCGACCCCCCTAATTTTGCCACAAAAAACTGGGAAAACTTATTGACTCGAGTATAAGCCTAGGGTGGAAAATGCAGCAGCTACCGGTGAATTTCAAAAATAAAAATAGATGCTCCATACCGTTCATTATTGCCCCATAGCTGTGCCATATAGTGCTCTGCACAGTTCATTATTGCCCCATAGCTGTGCCATATAGTGCTCTGCACAGTTCATTATTGCCCCATAGCTGTGCCATATAGTGCTCTGCACCGTTCATTATTGCCCCATAGCTGTGCCATATAGTGCTTTGCACCGTTCATTATTGCCCCATAGCTGTGCCATTTAGTGCTCTGCACTGTTCATTATTGCCCCATAGCTGTGCCATATAGTGCTCTGCACAGTTCATTATTGCCCCATAGCTGTGCCATATAGTGCTCTGCACCGTTCATTATTGCCCCATAGCTGTGCCATATAGTGCTCTGCACTGTTCATTATTGCCCCATAGCTGTGCCATATAGTGCTCTGCACAGTTCATTATTGCCCCATAGCTGTGCCATATAGTGCTCTGCACCGTTCATTCTTGCCCCATAGCTGTGCCTTATAGTGCTCTGCACCGTTCATTCTTGCCACATAGCTGTGCCATATAGCGCTCTGCACCGTTCATTCGTGCCCCATAGCTGTGCCATATAGATTGCTCTGCACCGTTCATTTTTTGCCCCATAGATGCTCCGTATAAAGCTGTGCCATTGCTGCTGCTGCAATAATAAGAAAAAAAAGCCATACTCACCTCTCTTGCTTGCAGCTCCTCAGCGTCCCGTCCCGGCATCTCTCTGCACTGACTGATCCTGTGTGAGACTTCTATTGACAGTGTGACTCTAGCCACTTCTCATGGCTAAGCTGTGAGTCAGAGTGGTCAGGGAGCCCAAGGTCAGAAGCCAGGAGGGTATATCATAAACAGAAGGAAGAGACAATAGTGTAGTCAGGTGACATTCCATGGTCAGAGTATCGGGAGGATAACGGATCAGAGCTGAAGGGGTTAAACAGGCAGCTGGTCAGAACGAAGTCCATGGTCAGGCAACAGATAAAACATATAGAACTCAAGGCACAGGGAGCACAAAGCACAGACCTCACAAGATGAATGTATGTCTGGCAGGGGTCTGTGAGAAGCTGCTCAGTTAAATAAGCATGGCCATTACCTGGGATAGTGAACACCTGAGACAGCCAAGGACTCCCAGTCACAGATTGGCTAGTTGAGCTGTCAATAAACACACTGACAGCTCAGCATGCGCCTGAACTAGACCGAATGGTCATGCTGTCAATCAAGGTACTGACAGCTTCAGCACGCCCCTGTACCAGATTGGACAGCCGAGCTGCTAGTTAACCATTCTTTTAACTAGCTCTCTACTTTTTGTATAGGGACTATCCCCCTGTACTGTTTTATTATATGTGTATCCATACTTATTTTAACTGTGCTTATTGTTTCCTTTTTGCAGTCCCTATCTTGAGTAAATCGACCTTGACTCGTGTTGATTGGTAGTCTACACACTTCTTTCCTAACCATGATGAAGAAGAGGACATGTGTACTCACATCTATGGACCTTATGCACTCATTATTCTGTAATATATATATATATATATATATATATATATATATATATATATATATATATATATATATATATATATTACAGTACAGACCAAAGGTTTGGACACACCTTCTCATTTAAAGATATTTCTGTATTTCTTGACTATGAAAATTGTACATTCACACTGAAGGCATCAAAACTAAGAATTAACACATGTGTAATTATATACTTAACAAAAAAAGTGAAACAACTGAAATTATGTCTTATATTCTAGGCTCTTCAAAGAAGCCACTGCTACTGCTTTGCACACTCTTGGCATTCTCCTGATGAGCTTCAAGAGGTAGTCACCGGGAATGGTCTTCCAACAATCTTGAAGGAGTTCCCAGAGATGCTTAGCACTTGTTGGCACTTTTGCCTTCACTCTGCGGTCCAGCTCACCCCAAACCATCTCGATTGGGTTCAGTTCTGGTGACTGTGGAGGCCAGGTCATCTGGCATAGCACCCCATCACTCTCCTTCTTGGTCAAATAGCCCTTACACAGCCTGGAGGTGTGTTTGGGGTCATTGTCCTGTTGAAAAATAAATGATGGTCCAACTAAATGCAAACCAGATGGAATAGCATGCCGCTGCAAGATGCTGTGGTAGCCATGCTGGTTCAGTATGCCTTCAATTTTGAATAAATCCCCAACAGTGTCACCAGCAAAGTACCCCCACACCATCACACCTCCTCCTCCATGCTTCACGGTGGGAACCAGGCATGTAGAGTCCATCCCTTCACCTTTTCTGCGTCACACAAAGACACGGTGTTTGGAACCAAAGATCTCAAATTTGGACTCATCAGACCAAATCACAGATTTCCACTGGTCTAATGTCCATTCCTTGTGTTCTTTAGCCTAAACAAGTCTCTTCTGCTTGTTGCCTGTCCTTAGCAGTGGTTTCCTAGCAGCTATTTTTCCATGAAGGCCTGCTGCACAGAGTCTCCTCTTAACAGCTGTTGTAGAGATGTGTCTGCTGCTAGAACTCTGTGTGGTATTGACCTGGTCTCTAATCTGAGCTGCTGTTAACCTGCGATTTCTGAGGCTGGTTACTCAGATAAACTTATCCTCAGAAGCAGAGGCGACTCTTGGTCTTCCTTTCCTGGGGCAGTCCTCATGTGAGCCAGTTTCTTTGTAGCGCTTGATGGTTTTTGCCACTGTACTTGGGGACACTTTCAAAATTTTCCCAATTTTTCTGACTGACTGACCTTCATTTCTTAAAGTAATGATGGCCACTCGTTTTTCTTTACTTAGCTGCTTTTTTCTTGCCATAATACAAATTCTAAGAGTCTATTCAGTAGGACTATCAGCTGTGTGTCCCCCAGACTTCTGCACAACACAACTGATGGTCCCAACCCCATTTATAAGGCAAGAAATCCCACTTATTAAACCTGACAGGGCACACCTGTGAAGTGAAAACCATTCCCAGTGAATACCTCTTGAAGCTCATCAAGAGAATGCCAAGAGTGTGCAAAGCAGTCATCATAGCAAAAGGTGGCTACTTTGAAGAACCTAGAATATAAGACATATTTTCAGTTGTTTCATACTTTTTTGTTAAGTATATAATTCCACATGTGTTAATTCATAGTTTTGATGCCTTCAGTGTGAATGTACAATTTTCGTAGTCATGAAAATACAGAAAAATCTTTAAATGAGAAGGTGTGTCCAAACTTTTGGTCTGTGCTGTATATATATATATATATATATATATATATATATATACTTTTTTCTCCTTCTGATATATTTTTCTTTTTTTTGTAGCATAACAAACATTATCATGTTGATAGGATATCCTCTGTATATGGTAACAATTTTCTCAGGGTGTAATTATGCACATCATTTACATTTACTGTATATCACTAGTATCTCACCAACTTCAGTTGTTCTTGCATCAGCTACCTATCACTAAATCTATATATCGTTTATTTAACTCCTCACATTGTTTGAATGTTTTTCCACTCATCTGCTTTTCATATTATCCCTCCACCTTTCACACCACACACATTATCCCATCTACATTTGCCTAATGCCTTTCGTATCACACTCACTTGCTCCTTCATTTACATCTGCCCTATACATGTATAAAGCTGCACCTTGACTCCTTTCTTGCATTGTCTTGCCCTCACACTGGTCTCCATTCGCTGGCAGTGGAGTGCGCTTGCACCTGTCGACTGGACCGGGTTGCCGTGGCAATGCGTCCCGCCGTGCCATCCTTCCCTCCCTCCTTCTGACACATCAGAGGTGAGCAGGATCTGATGACGTGGGACACCAGACCCACCACTTCCAGTGCCGTGTATGGCGGATGCAAGCGCCATACCTCCTGCTGTATTTAATAGCTGGCACCCTAACTCTTTCACCACTACGACCCCCCCCAGGAAGAAGCGACAAGCAAAAAGCGCATCGGGGTTTCTTTCTCCCAACATTCTCCACACTGCAGATAAAGACAGCATGGTGTTACCGCTTGTTTAGAATCAGGCACTTGCAATATGGAACTAGTCACTATTAGCTCCCATAGGATATTTTTCTTTAGACCTTGATATTTAGACATATTTACAAGCTATGAACTTGCACTTTTGTGATTACACTGGTATTTCTGTAGATTAATTATCTTAATGTTCCAGAGCCTAATGTTGTACCTATTGGCATCTCTGACTCTATATGTGGTTGTCAACATTATTTATTGTGGATTGTGTGGAGCTCACACTGCCTTGTTTGACTCCCTTATTTATACCGATGATCCTTGATTTTAATCAGTTGTGAATAAACTTTCTTAGTTTTACTTTTGGTCTTGTACTTCCCTTTTTCTTGGGTAATCTTACTTTACGGAGTATACCGAATTATTCTTTTTTGGTCTTTAATTTTGGGTATTTTTCAGTTAGTTAGCTAGTTGCTATTGGTCGTAGCCATGGATACCCAAGGTACTGCAATGCCTGCACATGAGGAAAGAGACATAGCGTATCAGGAGAACTATACTAAATTGCTAATTTGATATATTTGTTAGTTTTAATATTACACCTACTACATATTGAGATAGGATCTGGGAGATGGGAATGCCCCTTTAACAAAAGATAACTCATCAGGGGTCAGCTAAACTACTTTGATTGCTAATATAGCTGCAATAGAGATGCAAAAAAGATTTTTTATTCCACGCTGCAGCTAGAGAGGCAAAAATTATGGAATCACCGGCCTTGGAGGATGTTCATTCAGTTGTTTAAAAAAGCAGATCACAGACATGGCAGAAAGCTACAGTCATTTCATATGACAACTTTGTGGCTTTAATAAACACTAAAAGAAATCAAGAACAAAAAATGTGATAGTTAGTAATGGTTACTTTTTTAGAATAAGCGGAGGGAAAAAATTATGGACTCACCCTCTAAATTTCAATTCCCAAAACTAATACCTGCATCAAATTAGATCTGCTCGTTATTCTGCATCTAAAAAGGAGAGATCACACCTTGGAGAGCTGTTGCACCAAGTGGACTGACATGAATCATAGCTCCAACTCCAGAGATGTCAATTGAAACAAAGGAGAGGATTATCAAACTCTTAAAAGAGGGTATATCATCACGCATTGTTGCAAAAGATGTTGGTTGTTCACAGTCAGCTGTGTCTAAAATCTTGACCAAATACAAACAACATGGGAAGGTTGTTAAAGGCAAACATATTGGTAGACCAAGGAAGACATCAAAGCGTCAAGGCCGGAAACTTAATGAAATATGTCTCCAAAACAGGAATTGCACAACAAAACAAATGAGGAACAAATGGGTGGAAACTGGAGTCAACGTCTGTGACCAAACTGTAAGAAACCGCTTAAAGGAAATGGATTTACATACAGAAAAGCTAAACAAAAGCCATAATTAACACCTAAACAGAAAAAAAAGGTTACAATGGGCTAAGGAAAGCAATCGCGGACTGTGGATGACTGGATGAAAGTCATATTCAAAGGCCTTGCCCTGTCCTGGATTGCATCATACCTTTCTGACTGCACATTTAGCTTTTCCCACTCCCACACTACCTCCTCACCCCGCCCCCTCTCTGTTGGAATCCCTCAAGGCTCTGTCCTAGGGCCTCTACTTTTTTCCACCTATACCCTTGGCCTAGAATAACTCATAAAGTCCCATGGCTTCCAGTACCACCTATATGCGGACGACACTCAGATCTACTTCTCTGGCTCAGATGTCGCCTCTTTTCTGTCCAGAATCCTGGAGTGTCTGTCAGACATATCCTCCTTCTTCAACTCTCACTTCCTACTCGCTTCCTAACACTCAATGTAGACAACAAAACCAAACTCATCATCTTTTCCCCATCTTGCTTATCCCCCCTACCTGATCTATCTATTATGGTAAACGGCATCACGCTCTCTCCTGCACCTGAAATCCGATGCCTCGGGGTAACTATCGATTCTGCCCTGTCCTTCAAACCGCACATCCAAACTCTTGCCACCTCCTGTCGCCTCCAACTCAAAAATATTGTGTCAAATTCCTCTAAAGATTTTTCCCCAATAACATACAAGGTTAAAGGGGTTTTCTAGCAATGTTTTTAGTCCAATAGGCTTGCTGTAAATAAAATCTGTGTTACCCTCTGTTACTCCAGCGATGTCCCTCCATCGCTGCCCCAACCTATGTTGACAAGCTGCAGAAGTGACATCATAGAACCAGAAACACATGGGCTACTTGCACATTGAACAAGTCTGTAGGAACTTGTTCACACCACCAAAAAACTTGAACACAAAAAAGAGCACAGTGAGGTCAAAAATACTCTGTTGTAAAAAAAATCACAGTAATAAGCAAGTGCTTGTCAAAAGATGGAAAAAACAGGGTATTTAGTTAATATGATTTTTTGCAATAAAATGTATACTAAGCTGCTCCACCAATCGTCAAGGTATACCCTTATAAAGCAGTCCTATCTAATGTATATAATCCCTATCTGATGTATTTAAAACCTGATCATCTGTATAGTATCTGTATAAGCAGGGTTCAGAGAAGGAATATCCATGTGGACATGCAGGATGGAGCAGCTTAAATGCAAATGACCCACAGAGGAGTGATGGACTCCCCAGTCTTGTTGAAACAAGAGAAAAATTATAGAACCAGAAACACATGGGCTACTTGCACATTGAACAAGTCTGTAGGAACTTGTTCACACCACCAAAAAACTTGAACACACAAAAGAGCACAGTGAGGTCAAAAATACTCTATTGTAAAAAAAAATCACAGTAATAAGCAAGTGCTTGTCAAAAAATGGAAAAAATACAAGGTATTTAGTTGATACTTTTTTTGCAAAAAAATGTATACTAAGCTGCTCCACCAATCGTCAAGGTATACCCTTATAGAGCAGTCCTATCTAATGTATATAATCCCTATCTGATGTATTTAAAACCTGATCATTTGTATAGTACCTGTATAAGCAGGGTTCAGAGAAGGAATAGCCATGTGGATGTGTAGGATGGAGCAGCTTAAATGCAAATGACCCACAGAGGAGTGATGGACTCCCCAGTCTTGTAGAAACAACGTATCAACTAAATACCCTGTTATTTTCCATCTTTTAACAAGCACTTGCTTATTACTGTGATTTTTTTACAACAGAGTATTTTTGACCTCACAGTGCTCTTTTGTGTGTAGAAGTGACATCATGACTGCAGAACTCATGAACTTGCAGCTAAACAATAGACTAAGCAGTCTTGTGCTTACTACTTTGGCATTGCTGCTGAGCTCAGTGATTGACTATTGACATGATGTTCATGACTGTAGCCTGTCAACAAAGACTTCAAGTGGCAACAGTGAGGAAGCACTGGGAGGGTGAGTAATGCTCTCAGTAATGCTGATTTTAATATTTTACGTGCAACAAGTTTGCGAAGAGAAATAATTTTTTTTTTCAAGAAAACCTTTTTATCAGTGAAGCACAATTTGTTACTATTCTTTTGTGTCTTGATTGGTAGATCCTAAGTCATGGACAGTAGTACAAAATATTAAGCCACTCATGTATACATTTTAAATATTTAAGCTTCATAAATGATGAAATGAGTGATCTGGTATTTTCTTTTGAAGGAATTACCCTACAACAGAGCACCACCGCCTTCTAGCCACAATTGCCAATCAGAAATGTTGACAAGGTCATGGTAAGGAACCAGCTAAAATTGTTACAATGATTGATCTTATCCGGAAACATACAGTGTGAGTTGAAAGTCAAAGAGTTAAAAAAACAAACACAAGCATCGGAATTTACGCTTACTTTTACACATAGTGTGAAAAATGCAGTATAATACAATCTACTTTGTCTGATTTTTATAATATACCAGGCATGCATGAATGTCCTAGACCTTCCTGACAGCTTTAAAATATACTTTAGATTGCCAAGCTTTGAGGGCCAGCCATGAAGAAACCTTAGGTGACTGCATTGTTTTCCTTTATTTGTCACATAAGCCAGTATAAGCCGGACCAGCATGTAACATTTCTCCAAGGCTTTAACTGGAACAATGAAACCTCTTTTCTGTGTTTGCTTGCAGCTGTATGCAGAAATCTGTCTAAGTATCTAGTATTAAAATCTCACAAATGTTAACTGCGGCATGAACGATTCTTTGACAGATTTAAATGATGTGAAAAGATAAGGGCATTGTTTGTAGATTAATATTTAAGTTTTAGCATCCTTTTGTGTGCTAAGTATAATATGGTTGATGATGCAAATACAGTATTGCACAAGTAATATTTCAAAAACAGATTTTTTTCCCACCTCGTTTGATAGGGAACAATTTAATAAAATTGCAGGACCCTTTTCTCATTTGAATAAAAAAATTGTCCCTTCTAGAAAATCTCTATATCTTGACTGCAGGTACAACAGATGAAACACCTGCAAGGGGAAACTGAGGACAGCCTGCTCTTTTCTTGAGCAGTGAGGGAAGACTGTTCTTTGAACTTAACCCCTTCCCGACATGCGCCATACATAAACTGCTCTGCGGGACCTCTGTTCCACACAAACAGCAGTATATGTAGCATGTGGCATGATCAAGCTGACTCACGCTGAGTGCTGCGGCGATCGGGTGCGAGTGTCAGCACTGTATGAGAACTGATACCTTGCAGCAACACCCACGATCAGTTCTAGCACCGATTGTCATCATATAAACCCTCTGATGCCGCAGTCAGTAATGACAACAACATAGATAAGTATCATTCCCTCTGCACTTCCATCAGGACAATGTGAAGCAATCGTATTGTTCTGATGGTCTCCATGGAGACCCCCAGCTGCAGGATGGCCGCGGGGTCCTGCAGGGAAGGTGGCTTGTGCAGGCACTGATATGCCTCCGTCCCTGCCTGATAGATGCTGCGCCGATGCTCTGATGCTATAAAGTGATGTCCAAGGATGGGACAGTGTAAAAATGATAAAAATATGAAAAAGTGGAAAAATATTTTTTTTTAAATCCCCAAATAAAGAACAAAAAAAGAAACTAATATTTTTCCAATAAATACATTATTTATGTAAATAAAAGTATAAACAATAAAAGTACACATATTTGCTATCGCTGCATCCGTAACGACCCGCTCTATAAAAATTACCAGCTAGTTAACTTCTTCTGCGAACACCGTAATAAAAAATAAATACAAAACAAGGCAAAAGACAATACTTTATCATCATACCGCCGAACAAAAAAGTGTAATAAAGCACAATAAAACAAGAGTTTAACCAAAATTGGTAGTGTTGAAAACATGCCGCCATACAGCTCCATCAGCAGAAAAATAAAAAAGTTATAGCTCTCAGAATAAAGCGATGCACACATAATTATTTTTTCAACAAAACAGTTTCTACTGTGTAAAAACTCCAAAATATAAAAAATGGTGATGGGCGAGCACTAAAATGCTCAGGTGCTCGTTGCTCAGGTCGAGCGAATTGGAGTACTCGGGAACTCGGCCAGAACAACGAGCCCAATGTAAGTCTATGAGAGACCCGAGTATTTTTACCGCGATCCCCCCCCCGGGGGTCCTTTAAAGCAGGGGTCCCCAACTCCAGTCCTCAAGGCCCACCAACAGGTCATGTTTTCAGGATTTCCTTTGCATTGCACAGGTGATGCAATTATTACCTGGGTAAGACTAAGGAAATCCTGAAAACATGACATATTGGTGGGCCTCTAGGACTGGAGTTGGGGACCCCTGCTTTAAAGGTCTAAAAACATCTGAAAATGATAGAAACACTGCTCAAATGTCACTGGAAACTCAAGGAGATCGCCCCTGGAAACATTCCTGACTCTAGTTCACAGCTTTTTTTTCCGAGATTCATGCCATTTTTCCTGGTGCCACAAAAAACACATTAAAACGAAACCAAAACGGGTTTTGCTTGGAAATATGTCAAGGAACATCCTTTGCAGGTTAATGACTTGCCTGTAAGGCCAAATATTTAACCCCAGACCGAAAATTTCCTCTCCGACTTAGGCTGGTTTCACACGTCCAGATAATTCCAGTACCGGAAAAAATCTGTACCGGAATTATCCGTGTCCGTGTGCCCCTACGTTTCTGTGGCACATCAGTGTGGTACACGAGCAGCACACGTGTGCCGCCCGTGTGCCCACTGGGTACCACACGCACCGTGCTGGGTACCACACGTACCAGCATCTGGTGCTGAAGCGGCGATTCATATCTTCCCTGCAGCAGCGTTTGCTGCAGAGAAGATATGAATAATAGTGTTTAAAATAAAGATCTATGTGCCCCCCCCGCTGTTCTGAAAATACTCACCAAGCTCCCTCGTTGGCTGTCGCTGCTTCCTGTTCTGGCCGCATCTTCTCCTGTATGCGGTCATGTGGGGCCGCCGATTACAGTAATGAATATGCGGCTACACCCCTATGGGAGTTGGAGCCGCATATTCATTACTGTAAATGAGCGGCCCCACGTGACCGCATACAGGAGAAGGTGCGGCCAGAACAGGAAGCAGCGCCAATGAGGGAGCTGGGTGAGTATTTTCAGAACAGCGGGGGGCGCACAGGGGGTGGGAGGGCAGGGGGCACATAGATCTTTATTTTAAACACTATTATTCATATCTTCTCTGCAGCAAACGCTGCTGCAGGGAAGATATGAATCGCAGCTTCTGCACCAGTGGGGGGGACAGTGCTTAATGTAGCGCTGTCTCCTGCACAGCACACGGACTGCACACGGACAACGTCCATGTGCGGTACGTGTTTTACACGGACCCATTGACTTTAATGGGTCCGTGTAATACGCGCGCTCCCACGAACACTGACATGTCTCCGTGTTTGGCACACGGGGACACGGTCCGCAAAAAATCAATGACATCTGCACAGATGCATTGATTTTTATGTGTCTACGTGTGTCAGTGTCTCCGGTACGTGAGGAAACTGTCACCTCACATACCGGAGACACTGACATGTGAAACAGGCCTTAGGCTTAGTTCAGATGCAGCGTTTTTGAAGCATTTTTCAACTTTAACATTGCTTTCAACTACTACAAATGCATTCACTGGGAAATATTGTAACATTTAACACCCCTAGCTGGCCATGTGGCATGTGACACATAAGTAGACCCATCTTGTTTAATTTACGAAGGAGGGACTCTTAAAGTCACAGAGCCTATTTTTACTGGTGCATCAGGTGGCGTAAATCTTGTTAAAGGGCCTGTTGTGAATTCTGTTGTCGGGCTCCCTCCTGTGGTCATGAATGGTACTTCGGCTGGTTCTGTCCATGGACTTCCTCTGGTGGGTGTTTCTGAGTTTCCTTCCACAGGTGACGAGGTTAATTCGTTAGCTGCTGCTCTATTTAACTCCACTTAGATCTTTGCTCCATTCCTCCTGTCAATGTTCCAGTATTGGTTTAGTTCACTCCTGGATCATTCTTGTGACCTGTCTTCCCAACAGAACCTAAGTTCCAGCTTGTATTTCTTTGGTTTGCTATTTTTCTGTCCAGCTTGCAATTTTTATTGTTGTCTTGCTTGCTGGAAGCTCTGGGACGCAGAGGGAGCGCCTCCGCACCGTGAGTCGGTGCGGAGGGTCTTTTTGCGCCCTCTGCATGGTCTTTTTGTAGGTTTTGTGCTGATCGCAAAGTAACCTTTCCTATCCTCGGTCTGTTCAGTAAGTCGGGCCTCACTTTGCTAAATCTATTTCATCTCTGTGTTTGTATTTTCATCTTACTCACAGTCATTATATGTGGGGGGCTGCCTTTTCCTTTGGGGAATTTCTCTGAGGCAAGGTAGGCTTTATTTTTCTATCTTCAGGGCTAGCTAGTTTCTTAGGCTGTGCCGAGTTGCATAGGGAGCGTTAGGCGCAATCCACGGCTATTTCTAGTGTGTTTGAAAGGATTAGGGATTGCGGTCAGCAGAGTTCTCACGTCCCAGAGCTCGTCCTTTATTATCAGTAACTATCAGGTCATTCCGTGTGCTCTTAACCACCAGGTCCATTATTGTCCTGACCACCAGGTCATAACAGTACAGGAGGCCCAAAGTACTAATGCATCTCAATAGAGGGATAAGAGAAGTTCTGAGACCATTTTTTTTTCTTTGCAGTGTGTTTTGTCTCTTTTTTCCCCTTTACCTCTGGGTGGTTCAGGATACTGGTGTAAACATGGACATTCAAGGTCTGTCCTCTTGGATGGATAATCTCACTACAAGGGTACAAAACATTCAAGATTTTGTGGTTCAGAATCCGATGTCTGAGCCTAGGATTCCAATTCCTGATTTGTTTTTTGGTGATAGATCTAAGTTCTTGAATTTCAAAAATAATTGTAAATTATTTCTTGCCTTGAAACCTCGCTCCTCAGGTGACCCTGTTCAACAAGTTAAGATCATTATTTCTTTGTTACATGGTGACCCTCAAGACTGGGCATTTTCCCTTGCGCCAGGAGATCCGGTATTGCGTTATGTTGATGCGTTTTTCCTGGCGCTTGGATTGCTTTATGACGAACCTAATTCAGTGGATCAGGCAGAGAACATCTTGCTGGCTCTGTGTCAGGGTCAGGATGAAGCGGAGATATATTGTCAGAAGTTTAGAAAGTGGTCTGTGCTCACTCAGTGGAATGAATGTGCCCTGGCAGCAATCTTCAGAAAGGGTCTCTCTGAAGCCCTTAAGGATGTCATGGTGGGGTTTCCCATGCCTGCTGGTCTGAATGAGTCTATGTTCTTGGCCATTCAGATCGATCGACGCTTGCGTGAGCATAAAGCTGTGCACCATTTGGCGGTACTATCTGAGCATGGGCCTGAGCCTATGCAATGTGATAGGATTTTGACCAGAGCTGAACGGCAAGAACACAGACGTCGGAATGGGCTATGTTTTCACTGTGGTGATTCCACTCATGCTATCTCCGTTTGTCCTAAGCGCACTAGGCGGTTCGCTAGGTCTGCCACCATTGGTACGGTACAGTCTAAATTTCTATTGTCTGTTACTCTGATTTGCTCTTTGTCATCCTATTCTGTTATGGCATTTATGGATTCAGGCGCTGCCCTGAATTTGATGGACTTGGAGTATGCTAGGCGCTGTGGTTTTTTCTTGGAGCCCTTGCAGTATCCTATTCCATTGAGAGGAATTGATGCTATGCCTTTGGCCAAGAATAAGCCTCAGTACTGGACCCAATTGACCATGTGCATGGCTCCTGCACATCAGGAGGATATCCGCTTTCTGGTGTTGCATAATCTGCATGATGTGGTCGTTTTGGGGTTGCCATGGCTACAGGTTCATAATCCAGTATTGGACTGGAAATCAATGTCTGTGTCCAGCTGGGGTTGCCAAGGGGTACATGGTGATGTTCCATTTTTGTCTATTTCGTCATCCACCCCTTCTGAAGTTCCAGAGTTTTTGTCGGATTATCGGGATGTATTTGATGAGCCCAAAGCCAGTGCCCTACCTCCTCCTAGGGATTGCGATTGTGCAATGAATTTGATTCCTGGTAGTAAGTTTCCTAAGGGCTGATTGTTCAATTTATCTGTGCCAGAACACGCCGCTATGCGGAGTTATATAAAGGAATCCTTGGAGAAAGGCCATATTCGCCCGTCGTCATCACCGTTAGGAGCAGGGTTCTTTTTTGTGGCCAAGAAGGATGGTTCTTTGAGACCTTGTATTGATTACCGCCTTCTTAATAAAATTACAGTCAAATTTCAGTATCCTTTGCCTTTGCTATCTGATTTGTTTGCTCGTATTAAAGGGGCTAGTTGGTTCACCAAGATAGATCTTCGAGGGGCGTATAATCTTGTGCGTATTAAACAAGGCGATAAATGGAAAACAGCATTTAATACACCCGAGGGCAATTTTGAGTACCTGGTTATGCCATTCGGGCTTTCCAATGCTCCATCAGTATTTCAGTCCTTTATGCATGACATCTTCCGAGAGTACCTGGATAAATTCCTGATTGTGTATTTGGATGATATTTTGGTCTTTTCGGATGATTGGGAGTCTCATGTGAAGCAGGTCAGAATGGGGTTCCAGGTCCTTCGTGCGAATTCCTTGTTTGTGAAGGGGTCAAAGTGTCTCTTTGGAGTTCAGAAGGTTTCATTTTTGGGGTTCATTTTTTCCCCTTCTACTATCGAGATGGACCCTGTTAAAGTCCAGGCCATTTACGATTGGACTCAGCCGACATCTGTGAAGAGCCTGCAGAAGTTCCTGGGCTTTGCTAATTTTTATCGGCGTTTCATCGCTAATTTTTCTACTGTTGCTAAACCGTTGACTGATTTGACCAAGAAGGGTGCTGATGTGGTCAATTGGTCTTCTGCAGCTGTAGAGGCTTTTCAGGAATTGAAGCATCGTTTTTCTTCTGCCCCTGTGTTGTGCCAGCCAGATGTTTCGCTCCCGTTTCAGGTTGAGGTTGATGCTTCTGAGATTGGAGCAGGGGCTGTTTTGTCGCAAAGAAGTTCTGATGGCTCGGTGATGAAGCCATGTGCTTTCTTTTCTAGAAAGTTTTCACCTGCTGAGCGTAACTATGATGTTGGTAATTGTGAGTTGTTGGCCATGAAGTGGGCATTTGAGGAGTGGCGTCATTGGCTGGAAGGAGCCAAGCATCGCGTGGTGGTCTTGACAGATCACAAGAATTTGACTTATCTTGAGTCTGCCAAACGGTTGAATCCGAGACAGGCTCGATGGTCGTTATTTTTCTCCCGTTTTGATTTTGTGGTTTCGTACCTTCCGGGCTCTAAGAATGTGAAGGCTGATGCCCTGTCAAGGAGTTTTGTGCCTGACTCTCCGGGTGTTCCTGAGCCGGCGGGTATTCTCAAAGAGGGGGTAATTTTGTCTGCCATCTCCCCTGATTTGCGGCGGGTGCTGCAAAAATTTCAGGCTGATAGACCTGACCGTTGCCCAGCGGAGAAACTGTTTGTCCCTGATAGATGGACTAGTAGAGTTATCTCTGAGATTCATTGTTCAGTGTTGGCTGGGCATCCTGGAATCTTTGGTACCAGAGATTTGGTGGCTAGATCCTTCTGGTGGCCGTCTTTGTCACGGGATGTGCGTTCTTTTGTGCAGTCCTGTGGGACTTGTGCTCGGGCTAAGCCCTGCTGTTCTAGTGCCAGTGGGTTGCTTTTGCCCTTGCCGGTCCCGAAGAGGCCCTGGACGCATATTTCTATGGATTTTATTTCGGATCTCCCCGTCTCTCAAAAGATGTCGGTCATTTGGGTGGTTTGTGATCGCTTTTCTAAGATGGTCCATTTGGTACCTTTGTCTAAATTGCCTTCCTCCTCTGATTTGGTGCCATTATTTTTCCAGCATGTGGTTCGTTTACATGGTATCCTGGAGAACATCGTTTCTGACAGAGGTTCCCAGTTTGTTTTAAGGTTTTGGCGATCCTTTTGTGCTAGGATGGGCATTGATTTGTCTTTTTCCTCGGCTTTCCATCCTCAGACAAATGGCCAAACCGAACGAACTAATCAAACTTTGGAAACATATATGAGATGCTTTGTTTCTGCTGATCAGGATGATTGGGTGTCCTTTTTGCCGTTGGCTGAGTTCGCCCTTAATAATCGGGCCAGCTCGGCTACTTTGGTTTCGCCGTTTTTCTGCAATTCTGGTTTCCATCCTCGTTTCTCTTCAGGGCAGGTTGAGTCTTCGGACTGTCCTGGTGTAGATACTGTGGTGGATAGCTTGCAGCAGATTTGGACTCATGTGGTGGACAATTTGACATTGTCCCAGGAGAAGGCTCAACGTTTCGCTAACCGCCGGCGCTGTGTGGGTCCCTGACTTCGTGTTGGGGATTTGGTTTGGTTGTCGTCTCGTTATGTTCCTATGAAGGTTTCCTCTCCTAAGTTTAAGCCTCGTTTCATTGGTCCGTATAAGATTTCTGAGGTTATCAATCCTGTGTCATTTCGTTTGGCCCTTCCTGCTTCTTTTGCCATCCATAATGTGTTCCATAGGTCGTTATTGCGGAGATACGTGGTGCCTGTGGTTCCATCCATTGATCCTCCTGCCCCGGTGTTGGTTGAGGGGGAGTTGGAGTATGTGGTGGAGAAGATTTTGGATTCTCGTGTTTCGAGACGGAAACTCCAGTACCTGGTCAAGTGGAAGGGTTATGGTCAGGAAGATAATTCCTGGGTTTTTGCCTCTGATGTTCATGCTGCCGATCTGGTTCATGCCTTTCATTTGGCTCATCCTGGTCGGCCTGGGGACTCTGGTGAGGGTTCGGTGACCCCTCCTCAAGGGGGGGGTACTGTTGTGAATTCTGTTGACGGGCTCCCTCCTGTGGTCATGAATGGTACTTCGGCTGGTTCTGTCCATGGACTTCCTCTGTTGGGTGTTTCTGAGTTTCCTTCCACAGGTGACGAGGTTAATTCGTTAGCTGCTGCTCTATTTAACTCCACTTAGATCTTTGCTCCATGCCTCCTGTCAATGTTCCAGTATTGGTTTAGTTCACTCCTGGATCGTTCTTGTGACCTGTCTTCCCAACAGAAGCTAAGTTCCAGCTTGTATTTCTTTGGTTTGCTATTTCTCTGTCCAGCTTGCAATTTTTATTGTTGTCTTGCTTGCTGGAAGCTCTGGGACGCAGAGGGAGCGCCTCCGCACCGTGAGTCGGTGCGGAGGGTCTTTTTGCGCCCTCTGCGTGGTCTTTTTGTAGGTTTTTGTGCTTATCGCAAAGTAACCTCTCCTATCCTCGGTCTGTTCAGTAAGTCGGGCCTCACTTTGCTAAATCTATTTCATCTCTGTGTTTGTATTTTCATCTTACTCACAGTCATTATATGTGGGGGGCTGCCTTTTCCTTTGGGGAATTTCTCTGAGGCAAGGTAGGCTTTATTTTTCTATCTTCAGGGCTAGCTAGTTTCTTAGGCTGTGCCGAGTTGCATAGGGAGCGTTAGGCGCAATCCACGGCTATTTCTAGTGTGTTTGATAGGATTAGGGATTGCGGTTAGCAGAGTTCCCACGTCCCAGAGCTCGTTCTTTATTATCAGTAACTATCAGGTCATTCCGTGTGCTCTTAACCACCAGGTCCATTATTGTCCTGACCACCAGGTCATAACAAGGGCCATTATGAAACAGTAAGTCTCCTAAGCTGTTGTAGAATATGCTGTGAGTGGATGGGCTGCCAAGAATTACAATGCACCACAATACCCCTGTCATAAGTTGTCCAGGGGGACTCCTGAAAAAGTGTTGCATTGAATTCAAGGCCTGCCCTGCTACCAATTCATATGCACCCCAATAAGCCTTTGAACCCACATAGTGGATGGGCCAATAAAAATCCGCTTCACAATATGCATTTTCTACTCCCGTACTCCTTTGTTTTACACATTGCCAGGAAGGTGAGAGCTGCTGCATAGTCAGTCATATGCACCCCATTACACCTTGGAACCCACATAGTGGATGGGCCAATGAAAATCCACTTCACAATATGCATTTTGTACTCCCGTACTCCTTGGTTTTACACATTGCCAGCAAGGCGAGCCCTGCTGCATAGTCAGTCATCTGCACCCAATTAGGCCTTGGAACCCACATAGTGGATGTGCCCATGAAAATCCACTTCACAATTTGCATTTTGTACTCCCGTACTCCTTTGTTTTACACATTGGCAGGAAGGCGAGCCCTGCTGCATAGTCAGTCATATGTACCACATTTCGCCTTGGAACCCACATACTGGATGGGCCCATGCAAATCCACTAGTATTTTTTAATGGTATGATGGTTCTCTCTTTTCAGAATCATTCATAGGAGAATTTGGCAATTGTGTTTGCCATGTTTTTAACACTAAGGTTCAGATATGGCTTTAATCCTTGCAATGCAAAGCAATTTCAATCCAAACTAAAAAATTCAAGGAATATTAAGATTGAATAGTGTGAGTGCGTACATTTTTGTATATGTTAACAATAACATACAAAGGTTAATAAGTACATATAAGGATTACATAAATATACTGATTAAGAATATATGAAGATTAACTTCATACAGTCTACTTAGATCATCACCAGGAGGCTTTTAAATATCATCCATCTGGAATACCCGAGAAGCAACACCAAGACAGAGAACCCCTGGGAGATTACCTACACTGCATGGGTATCCCCAATTATGCAGGTATCAGCACAATGTACATGTACAGGTACCCCAGTTTTGGCATCTGTCTTAGTCATGCTTCTCTGGTCTTATATAGTGCCTTACACAATGTGGTAACTCTAGTTTCACCCAGACCTTCAAGTGGCCACTTTTCAAAGTTGGATGAAACTGAGATATCATGGACTCATCAGACGAGGGGCCATAAACCCCTAGGAAATAAAATCCACAAGGATTTAGATCAAACCACCACAGGCAGAGTTTTAGTAAACCTTAATGTTTTACAATGACAAACAGCAACCATATAGAGGCTTCGAACTATTTGTGAATTGAGTAAACAAACATTTATCAACATTGTGTCACTATGCGCATTGTCTGTCACATCTGTAAATGTTTTACAAGGCATGCAGCTATGTGATTGTCTGAATGCATTCGGTGTACACTATTTCAATCTTGTTTACAAATCACCATTTGTATATTCGCCATTTGTACACTTGAGGCAGCCAAAGTTATGGCTCTCAAGGACAGAAACTAATATAGTGGACAAAGCTATATTTTTAATGAACTACTGAGCCAAACTAACAGCTTTGCTTAATCAAATTAATATGAAGTGTATTGTGTCCAATTTGAGCAACCAGGCAACACAAAAAGGAGCTTTTCAAGTGAGCTCTTTAAGGTGCACAAATGTGAAGTGTTTGCCATCAAGGATGTGGTTTCACCAATGGGAGGTACCTTTTTTAAAAATATACTATTGACATGACACCCCCCTTGCCCAAACTTCATGGGTCTATAACAGTACAAAGCATGTTCACCCAGGTCATGTCGTTAGAGATAAGGAAGAGATATTGCTGGAGACAGAGTTAAGAATTAGGGCCAATGTAGTGGTATGGGTCTCTGAGACTTGTAATGCAGTGCATGATCTGCCAAACAATTTCCCAATGGGGGTACGATTTTTAAAAATACACTAGTGCCATCGCATGCCCCTAGCCCAAACTTCAATGGCATATAACAGTACTGAGTGAGCACGTTCACCCGGGTGATCTAGTGGCTGGTACATTTTAGATTGCAGGAGACAGAGTTAAGAAGTCAGCCCAATGGAATGTCATTCCCAATTCCCCAATGTGGGGTCCATTTTTAAAAAAATAAGAGTGCCATCACAGCCCCCTTTCCCAAAATGCACCGTACAGAGCATGGTACCCCTGGTGATCTAGTGGCAGTTAAAGGACACATTGCAGGAGACAGAATAAAGAAGTAGGCCCAGTAATGTCATGCCCAATTCCCCAATGTGGGGTCCATTTAAAAAAAATGAAATAGTGCCATAACAGCCCCCTTGCCCAAAATTCACTGGCCTATAACAGTACAGAGCAATTTCAACCTGGTGATCTACTGACAGGTACAGGACCGATTGCAGGAGACCGAGTTAAGAAGTAGGCCCAATGTAATTTTATGCCCAATTCCCCAATATGTTGTCCTTTTAAAAAAAAATAAGAGTGCGATCACAGCCCCCTTGGCCAAAATGCACCGTACAGAATGTTAGGGGTCGAGTTCCCACCTCTGCACAGGGGGAATCTCAGGCCATCTCCACTGCGTTCTCCCATTCTTCTCCTGCCACAGTGGAGCCTGCTCAGCGGAGACGTCGGTCCTAGCATCTCGCTCAGTCTGACTCTGTGCAGAGTTACTGCTGCTTTTCCAGCTTTTGCCATTGAAGCCAGTGCTGGGCTGCGGTGAGTAGATGCTTTTGGGACTAAGTCCTGCTTTTCCCCTGCTGAGCATGCCCAGAGTAAGATCTCTCATTAGTGCAGCAAAGCCCATTGGTTCTCCAGGAAGGTCCTGAAGGTGCTCAGGCTCTGTGGCAGCCTCTCATTGGTCCTTCTAGGAAGGTCTTGTACTTGCTGCAGCTATAAAAGGTTCACATGGCCACACGGCCATGCGCTAGTGTCAAATCTAAGTTATGTACTTTGTGCCAGTGTGGTTACACTGTATGTGTTCAGGGACCCGGCTGAAATAAGCCCCTAGAATACCGGCACCTCCGGTGAGGAGATTGTGTGTATGGATTCAGGGCCCCGGCTGAAATAAGCCCCTAGAATACCGGCTCCTACGGTGAGGAGATTGTATGATTGCATAACCACAAACTGCTATCTGCTCGGCAGTCGCTGTGTGCTCCTGTGAGGTTAACAGGAGACAGTGCTTTCTTTAGGCGACTCTGTGAAGTAACAGAGTGTTCTTCTACCACCATATAGGGCCGCCATTTGCCAGCAGCAGGTTCTCTCCTGCACGGTGGACCCTGGGCTGCGAACGCACCAAATAACATCTCTCTATTTACTTGGTGCGTTCCGCCAGCTTTAACACAGACCACGTATACCCTGGTGATATAGTGGTTCTGGATGAGGAGGATGAGGATAAGGAGGAGGATAAGAACAAACAGACCAAATCTGAAAGTGTATACCCATGTGTGGTTGTGAAGAGGTGCATGAGAATACACCTCCCCAAAAGAGAGAATGTATTTGAGGTTATGTTTCGCTGCTTTCACTTGGTGGTGTACAGAAGTCTTTCACAATCCAGGCCTTGCTCATTTTTATAAGACTCAGCCTGTCAACATTTTCAGTTGACAGGCGGATGCGCTTATCTGTTATAATTCCACCAGCGGCATGAAAAACACTCTCTGACAGAACGCTAGTAGCAGGGCAGGTCAGGACCTCCATGTCGTAGAGAGCCAGCTCATGCCAGGTGTCCAGCTTGGATACCCAATAATTAAAAGGCACAGAGGAATCACGGAGGACGTTTGTACGATCTGCAAGATACTCCCTCACCATCTTCCCAAACATTGCACTTCTTGTGACAGCACCCTTTGCCTCTGTGCCGCCACGATGGGAGGGTCTGAGAAAACTGTCCCAGAACTTGGCCATTGTTCCCCTGCCTGAGCTGGATTGTACTTCTGTCTCTCTCGCTTCGAGTCCATGGTTGTACAACAAACTGACGTCTCCTGCCAGCGTTCTCACATGGGAATTTTCTAAGTAATTCCGCTACAAGGGCCCTGTGGTACTGCAACATTTTAGTACATCTCTCTGCCTCAGGCAGAAGAGATTGAAAGTTCTCCTTGTAGTGTGGGTCTACAAATGTCTCCAACCAGTAATGAGTGTCACCCAAAATTTTGATAATCTGAGGGTCATGTGAAATGCAAGGCAACATAAAGTCAGCCAAGCGTGCCAGACTGCTAACAGGCAAGACTTTTGTGTGCTCACCAACAGGATGACTGACCAGGCTGTGCTCCTCATCCTCATCCTCCTCCTCCCTGTCCTCAGGCCATCCCTGCTGAACAGAAGCTAATACAGATGTGTTTGTAGTACCGTCTATAGCGCATGAAAGTAGCTCCTGTTCTTCCTCCTCCTCCAACTCATTGCCTACCAATCCATGTTGTGAAGACATGAGGCTGGGCTGAGTGAAATCCCTCTGTATGTTTCCTTGCTCCATGTCCTCATGCTCCGCCTGCAATGCATCCTCTTTGATTGTGAGGAGAGAATTTTTCAGAATGCTGAGAAGCGGGATGGTGATGCTAATTATGGCATCATCGCCGCTCACCATCTTGGTGCAGTCCTCAAAGTTTTGGAGGATGTTACATATGTCTGACATCCATGTCCACTCCTGAGGTCTTATGTGTGGAGTTTGACCTGAAATTCGATGGCCTTGTTGATGTTGGTAGTCAACAACGGCCCTCTTCTGCTCACAAATCCTTTCCAACATATGCAGTGTAGAGTTCCGGTGCGTGGGGACATCACTCAATAGTTGGTGAGCTATAAGCTGAAAACGCTGCTGAAGCACGGCAATTGCGGCTGAAGCTGTAGCTGACTTTCTAAAATGGGCAGACAGATGGCGTACTTTCACTAACAGATCCGGCAGCTCTGGTGTTGTGAATTCTGTGGTCAAGCTCCCTCCTGTGGTCATGAGTGGTACTTCGGCTGGTTCTGTCTATGAGCTTCCTCTGGTAGATGTGAGTGGGGCTGCGGCTTCTGAGTTTCCTTCCTCAGGTGACGAGGTTAAGTCGTTAGGTGCTGCTCTATTTAACTCCACCTAGTTCTTTGTTCCTGGCCTCCAGTCAATGTTCCAGTATTGGTCTTGCTCTCTCCTGGATCGTTCTTGTGGCCTGTCTGCCCTGCATAAGCTAAGTTCTGCTTGTGTTACTTTTGTTTGCTATTTTTTCTGTCCAGCTTGCTATATTGGTTTGTCTTGCTTGCTGGAAGCACCTCCGTACCGTTAGTCGGTGCGGAGGGTCTTTTTGCGCCCTCTGCGTGGTTGTTTGTAGGTTTTTGTGCTGACCGCAAAGCTATCTTTCCTATCCTCGGTCTATTTAGTAAGTCGGGCCTCACTTTGCTAAAATCTATTTCATCTCTGTGTTTGTGTTTTCATCTTTGCTCACAGTCATTATATGTGGGGGGCTGCCTTTTCCTTTGGGGAAATTTCTCTGAGGCAAGGTAGGCTTATTTTTCTATCTTCAGGGCTAGCTAGTTTCTCAGGCTGTGCCCGAGGCGCCTAAGGTCTGGTCAGGAGCGCTCCACGGCTACCTCTAGTGTGGTGTGATAGGATTAGGGATTGCGGTCAGCAGAGTTCCCACGTCTCAGAGCTCGTCCTATGTGATTAGCAACTATCAGGTCATTTTCTGTGCTCGTAACCACCAGGTCCATTGTGGTTCTGAATCACCTGCTCATAACAGTACTGGAGGCCAAAAGTACTAATGCTTCTCAATAGAGGGAAAAGAGAAGTTCTGAGACCATTTTTTTTTTCTTTGCACTGTGTTTTGTCTTTTCTTTTCTACTTTACATCAGGGTGGTTTAGAACACAGGTGTAGACATGGACATTCAAGGTCTGTCCTCTTTGATGGATAATCTCGCTATAAGTGTACAGAACATTCAAGATTTAGTGGTTCAGAATCCTATGTTAGAACCTAAAATTCCTATTCCTGAGTTATTTTCTGGAGATAGAGCTAAGTTTCTGAATTTCAAAAATAATTGTAAACTATTTCTGGCTTTGAAACTCCGCTCCTCTGGTGACCCAGTTCAACAAGTAAAGATCATTATTTCTTTATTACGTGGCGACCCTCAAGACTGGGCATTTTCCCTTGCGCCAGGAGATCCTGCATTATGTGACATTGATGCGTTTTTTCTGGCGCTCGGGTTGCTTTATGATGAACCTAATTCAGTGGATCAGGCAGAGAAAATCTTGCTGGCTCTGTGTCAGGGTCAGGATGAGGTAGAGATATATTGTCAGAAATTTAGGAAGTGGTCTGTGCTCACTCAATGGAATGAATGTGCTCTGGCAGCAATTTTCAGAAAGGGTCTCTCTGAAGCCCTTAAGGATGTCATGGTGGGATTTCCTATGCCTGCTGGTCTGAATGAGTCTATGTCTTTGGCCATTCAGATCGATCGACGCTTGCGTGAGCGTAAAACTGTGCACCATTTGGCGGTATTACCTGAGCATAAACCTGAGCCTATGCAATGTAATAGGACTTTGACCAGAGCTGAACGGCAAGAACACAGACGACGGAATGGGCTGTGTTTTTACTGTGGTGATTCCACTCATGCTATCTCTGATTGTCCTAAGCGTATTAAGCGTTTCGCTAGCTCTGCCACCATTGGTACGGTACAGTCGAAATTTCTTTTGTCCATTACTTTGATCTGCTCTTTGTCATCCTTTTCTGTCATGGCATTTGTGGATTCAGGCGCTGCCCTGAATTTGATGGACTTGGAGTTTGCTAGGCGCTGTGGGTTTTTCTTGGAGCCCTTGCAGCATCCTATTCCATTGAGAGGAATTGATGCTGCGCCTTTGGCCAAGAATAAGCCTCAGTATTGGACCCAACTGACCATGTGCATGGCTCCTGCGCATCAGGAGGATATTCGTTTTTTGGTGTTGCAGAATCTGCATGATGTGGTCGTGTTGGGGTTGCCATGGCTACAAGTCCATAACCCAGTATTGGATTGGAAATCAATGTCTGTGTCCAGCTGGGGTTGTCAGGGGGTACATGGTAATGTTCCATTTCTGTCTATTTCATCATCCACCTCTTCTGAGGTCCCAGAGATCTTGTCAGATTACCGGGATGTATTTGATGAGCCCAAGTCCAGTGCCCTACCTCCGCATAGGGATTGCGATTGTGCTATCGATTTGATTCCTGGTAGTAAGTTTCCCAAAGGTCGACTGTTTAATTTGTCTGTACCTGAGCACGCCGCTATGCGGAGTTACGTAAAGGAATCCTTGGACAAGGGTCATATTCGCCCCTCGTCGTCGCCATTGGGGGCAGGGTTCTTTTTTGTGGCCAAGAAGGATGGTTCGTTGAGACCTTGTATTGATTACCGCCTTCTAAATAAAATCACAGTCAAATTTCAGTACCCCTTTCCGCTGCTGTCTGATTTGTTTGCTCGGATTAAGGGGGCTAGTTGGTTCACCAAGATAGATCTTCGTGGTGCGTATAATCTTGTGCGTATTAAGCAGGGCGATGAATGGAAAACAGCATTTAATACGCCCGAGGGCCATTTTGAGTACCTGGTTATGCCATTCGGGCTTTCTAATGCTCCATCAGTGTTTCAGTCCTTTATGCATGACATCTTCCGAGAGTACCTGGATAAATTCCTGATTGTATACTTGGATGATATTTTGGTCTTCTCGGATGATTGGGAGTCTCACGTGAAGCAGGTCAGAATGGTGTTCCAGGTCCTGCGTGCAAATTCTTTGTTTGTGAAGGGGTCAAAGTGTCTCTTTGGTGTTCAGAAGGTTTCATTTTTGGGTTTCATTTTTTCCCCTTCTACTATCGAGATGGACCCTGTTAAAGTTCAGGCCATTTATGATTGGACTCAGCCGACATCTCTGAAGAGTCTGCAAAAGTTCCTGGGCTTTGCTAATTTTTATCGTCGCTTCATCAATAATTTTTCTAGTATTGCTAAACCGTTGACTGATTTAACCAAGAAGGGTGCTGATGTGGTCAATTGGTCTTCTGCTGCTGTGGAAGCTTTTCAAGAGTTGAAGCGTCGTTTTTCTTCTGCCCCTGTGTTGTGCCAACCAGATGTTTCGCTCCCGTTCCAGGTCGAGGTTGATGCTTCTGAGATTGGAGCAGGGGCTGTTTTGTCGCAAGTAGTAGTGTATAATCGGGTGGTTTCGTCAAACTCAATCTGACAGGTGCCCCACCTGTTATGAAAGGTAATTCAGTACCACAATGGACATAGAGGTCAGCGCACATACAGTGACCTGGCAATAACCCAAAAAACAAGAACGAGCTCTGAGACGTGGGAACTCTGTTGACCGCAATTCCTAATCCTCTCCAACCACACTAAAGGCAGCCGTGGATTGCGCCTGACGCTCCCTTTGCAACTCGGCACGGCCTGAGAAACTAGCTAGCCTGAAGATAGAAAATAAGTCTACCTTGCCTCAGAGAAATACCCCAAAGGAAAAGGCAGCCCCCACATATAATGACTGTGAGTTAAGATGAAAAGACAAACGTAGAGATGAAATAAATTTAGCAAAGTGAGGCCCAACTTTCTGAACAGAGCGAGAATAGGAAAGGTAACTTTGCGGTCAACACAAAACCCTACAAAGACCACGCAAAGGGGGCAAAAAGACCCTCCGTACCGAACTAACGGCACGGAGGTACACCCTCTGCGTCCCAGAGCTTCCAGCAAGCAGAAAAAAACAAATTGACAAGCTGGCCAGAAAAAAACAGCAAACAAATAGCAAAGAGGAACTTAGCTATGCAGAGCAGCAGGCCACAGGAACGATCCAGGAGGAAACAGGTCCAATACTAGAACATTGACTGGAGGCCAGGATCAAAGCACTAGGTGGAGTTAAATAGAGCAGCACCTAACGACTTCACCACATCACCTGAGGAAGGAAACTCAGAAGCCGCAGTACCACTTTCCTCTACCAACGGAAGCTCACAGTGAGAACCAGCCGAAGTACCACTTGTGACCACAGGAGGGAGCTCTGCCACAGAATTCACAACACCCGCCCCTATCAAAGTGTATCAAAGTGTGTATCCCCTCCCCTCCCCTTGTCTGATGGCTGGTATCCAGCTGTCCCTCCTTGTTTGATTTCCCCTTTTGATATAGTTTGATATAGTTTGATATTATTCCCGTATTTGTTTTATATTAGATTTTATACGTAGTTCGAGCTTGATTCTGTAAGCTATGTTTTATTCACAGTGTACACATATAGTGCAGAACTTTGCTTTATAACACACCCAGCTGTTTATTTGTGTCTCTACTGACCATTAACTAAATGATGGTCACCTTATTTACACAAACAGAAAAGACAGATTTTCTGTTTGTGCCTGTAGATGTTATCTGAGGGTCATTTGACGGGCAGAGTGTTTTATTTATGTTTTTATAACACAGCATGTTTGATATTGTTAATTTGATTCTGGGATAACACATGTTTAATGTCTCAGGCTTATTTTTGTACAAATCCAGGCTGTTTGCTGATCGATTTTTTGTATTTGCTTTCTCTTTGTGGCTGTAGTTGTTATCTGAGGGGTCATTTGTTTTTGTATTCGCTTTCTCTTTGTTCCTGATGTGGCTGTAGTTGTTATCTGAGGGGTCATTTGTTTTTGTATTCGCTTTCTCTTTGTTCCTGTAGTTGTTATCTGAGGGGTCATTTGTTTTTGTATTCACTTTCTCTTTGAGGCTGTAGGGGTCATCTGAGGGTCAGTGGTTTATAAGCGGTGTGTTTTATACGAATAAAAAACCAAAGACACGTTATTGTAAAATTTAAAAAGATTTTATTTCTCACAATAAAACAACATCTCAAAGACATTTCATTACTATAAAAATTCTTACAGAATATAAAAAGTAAAAACATTAAATAGTACAATGAACATACATCATTACACTTCTTACAAAATAAATTAGCTTTTTTGATAATCCCCTATTAGATGACCGTGGTATATAATTATATCCTAGGATCTGTACGATTACATACGGCATTCTGTACAGCGTGTTATGTTCATTAAAATGTTTTATTGTCAGAACTAATTGGAAATAAAGAACACATTTTAAGCTACATTTTAAGCTAGCCGCACTCACTTTGCACAATCAGAAAAAAGGAAACACACTTTAAGTTAGCTAACAGCATGATGCTGACAAATACATCTTTGCGGAATCTGATAACAACACGCTGAACAAAGGGTTGAGCCTGAAAATCTTGATGTCACAAAATCTGATACGATTCGATCATTATTCTGCAAGTCAGACGTGAAGCATTTCTCCGCCAGATGGAATTCCCCGTTCCTTTAGACCCCCGTGATGCGCTTTATGGCGGGCGAACTAACGCCATTAAGCTCTATCACCATCTGGAAGAAGGGGAGACTTTACACTACTATGACTTCACCAGTCTGTACCCCTTTGTAAACAAAACTAAAACATACCCTGTAGGCCACCCAGACATCATCTATGACAATTTTGGATTCATTAAAAAATACTTTGGCATTGCTAGAGTCAAGGTCTATCCGCCGAGAGATTTATTTTTCCCAGTTCTACCGGTAAAACTCAACAAAAAATTAATGTTTCCCCTTTGCTACACATGCGCTGCATATTCCCAGACAGATATTTGTGCCCACAGTGATGAAGAACGGGCGCTGACAGGCACCTGGTGCACTATAGAGCTCGAGATGGCTATAGAAAAAGGGTATCGGATCGCCCACATCTATGAAATATGGCATTTTCCTAAAACCACTGATGATCTGTTTGCGCCTTACATTAAATTACATCTTAGGGATAAGCAGGAATCCTCTGGTTATCCTAGCTGGTGTACTGATGACGCCCAGAAACGACAGTACATTGACTCTTTTCTTGAAAAAGAAGGTGTCCAATTACGGCCTGAAAATATAGCTGTCAATCCTGCTAAGCGACAGATCTCCAAGCTTTTCTTAAATTCTTTATGGGGAAAGTTTGCTCAGAGATCTAATCTATCATGTACCAACATTGTTAGGGATACAGATGAGCTTTTTAAGTATTTGTTCCTGCCTTACTATGACATTTCGATGTTACATTTCCTTGATGATGACACCGCAACCGTTAACTGGAAATATGCAAAAGGCCACCACACACTCAAAAAAAACACAAACATTTTTATAGCGTGTTTTACAATAGCGTATGCTCGGTTAGAGCTCTATTCGCTGCTGGACCGTCTGCAGGAGCGGTGCCTTTATCACGACACAGATTCAGTTATTTTTGTACAGAGAGCTGGTGAGTGGCAACCGCCTTTAGGCGATTACCTGGGGGAGCTGACCAGTGAAATACCCGATGGTACACACATCACAGAATTTGTATCCGCGGGCCCCAAAACTTACGGCTACAAACTCAACACCGGTAAAACTGTCTTAAAAGTTAAGGGGATAACACTAAATGTTGGTAACTCTCAATCTATTAATTTCAACAGTCTGAAAGATCTAGTTCTGGACTACCTGCGCAATTCTGCCGCAGAAACCCAGAAACGTATTGTCGTACAACAGCCAACCATTGTGAGAAATAAAAAGTACTGGGATATTGAAACAAGGCGACTATTAGACGATTTCACAACATTACCTTTTGGGTATTAGTCGAGTATTGTGATGGATACGCGTCTGCAACACCCATTCTCATGCATTCTAGCAGGCCCGTCTAATTCTGGAAAGAGCTATTTTGTAAAACAGCTGCTATATAATATTGAAGCTAATTTTTCTCAGAAACCTGATAATATTGTATGGTTTTATTCGTGCTGGCAAAAACTATATGATGAAATCTCTCTCTCTTTTCCCCACGCCAGATTTGTGGAGGGTCTGCCGAATACATTCGTAGGTGATGAATTATTCCCACCGGAGAAGGTGAATTTGGCGATTGTTGATGATCTCATGGAGAGTGCTAGTGAGAATTGTGAGATAGAAAAAGCCTTTACCAAGTATGTGCACCACAGAAATCTCAGCATTTTCTACCTGGTGCAAAACATATTTTGTCAGGGCAAGAAAAGCCGTACGATAAATTTAAACACAAAGTACATGGTGCTTTTTAATAACCCCCGAGATAAATTACAAATTTTAACTCTAGCTCGTCAGATGTATCCCGGAAAAACACGTTTTTTCCTAGAAGCTTTTGAGGATGCCACGCGGGAGCCTTACGGGTATTTGATTGTAGATTTGAGAGCTAATACGCCTGAGGATCTGCGTTTAAGGACTGGGTTGTTTCCACCCGCGTTGCCCGCTGTCTATGTTCAAAAGAAAAACACTCCTAAAAAGTGAATTTTACCCGGTATCAGACATTCTACGCTGTGTGCGTTGTGATGTAAAGATGTCTGAGAGGCTCCGGCGTAACTGGGCTCTCTTAAAAACCCTAGTGAAAGCAACCCCCGCTGTAAGAAAGTCTATTTTGCGCGATGCAAGCAATGATTTAATTACAGCCATAGGCGAGATTGCTTTAAATATCTTAAAAGGCAGGATTCCGCTGAAAGAGCGACAAAAAGGTATATTAAAGAAGTGGCGTAAAGCTATAAGAACCCTGAGCGACAGATCTCAGCCCATAAAGAAAAAGAAGCGCCTACTAAAACAGGCCGGCGGGTTTATCGGACCTCTTTTAGCTTTTGCAATTCCAATAATAACAAACCTGATCGCCGGAAGATAATGGAGCATGCAGCGAAAATGTATCTAGTCCCCAAACAGGAGCTAGACAAACTAAGACCTGGTACTACAGATAACATACGCGACAGTGTTATTCGATGCCTTGATGGTGAAATTAACGACATTTTACAGCGTCGTGACATTCCCGATGATGTGAAAATTAAAATGTATAGCTCTGTGCTACAACGCTACTTGGTACATACGCGACACAGCTCAAAAGAAGTAACGGCTTTAAATCTCGTTAGCACTCCTGATCCTGGTCAGCAACAATTGCCAAATACTGACTCTGATAAAAATCATGAGATTGCTGAAATTGTCGGCCATATAAACCAAAGATATAAAAAGAATGCTGAATTTTTACTAAACAGGCTGCTGCAGAATAAAAATGTTACAGCATGGAATAATAATGCTGAATTTATTTTCAAAGGATCCGTAATACCAGGGTCTAACTTGCTGGATTTGGTACGTAGTACAACGCAGAGCCATGCCCTGAACAGTAGAAATTTACCGCCGGGTTGGGATTCATTTATGCAGGCTATGACAGAGCTAAATATGCCATCTACAGTTGTGGGTAACCCCGCTATTAGGAAGCTTTTAGATGAATTAAAAATTACCAACAGTGAGACACGCTCTGTATCTACACCGCTGAAGTTAGCGGCGGCTCCCCGTACAATACAATCTTTACATTCCCCGTCATTAGGTACCACACGCGGAACTCTGCTACCTAAAAAAAGGTCTCTACCGATACTACAAACCATATGGCTCACGATGTAAAGAATGCTGTACTCGCCTTGTAACGCTATATTAATTATTTTGTAAGAAGTGTAATGATGTATGTTCATTGTACTATTTAATGTTTTTACTTTTTATATTCTGTAAGAATTTTTATAGTATTGAAATGTCTTTGAGATGTATTAATGTTTTTACTTTTTATATTCTGTAAGAATTTTTATAGTATTGAAATGTCTTTGAGATGTTGTTTTATTGTGAGAAATAAAATCTTTTTAAATTTTACAATAACGTGTCTTTGGTTTTATATTCGTATAAAACACACCGCTTATAAACCACTGACCCTCAGATGACACCTACAGCCACAAAGAGAAAGCGAATACAAAAACAAATGACCCCTAAGATAACAACTACAGCCACAAAGAGAAAGCAAATACAAAAAATCGATCAGCAAACAGCCTGGATTTGTACAAAAATAAGCCTGAGACATTAAACATGTGTTATCCCAGAATCAAATTAACAATATCAAACATGCTGTGTTATAAAAACATAAATAAAACACTCTGCCCGTCAAATGACCCTCAGATAACATCTACAGGCACAAACAGAAAATCTGTCTTTTCTGTTTGTGTAAATAAGGTGACCATCATTTAGTTAATGGTCAGTAGAGACACAAATAAACAGCTGGGTGTGTTATAAAACAAAGTTCTGCACTATATGTGTACATTGTGAATAAAACACAGCTTACAGAATCAAGCTCGAACTACGTATAAAATCTAATATAAAACAAATACGGGAATAATATCAAACTATATCAAACTATATCAAAAGGGGAAATCAAACAAGGAGGGACAGCTGGATACCAGCCATCAGACAAGGGGAGGGGAGGGGTTACACACTTTGATACACTTTGATAGGGGCGGGGCACCTGTCAGATTGAGTTTGACGAAACCACCCAATTATACACTACTTGCCCTATTTACTTAACTATATACGAGTTGGCGACTCTGGGTTCAGCACCTGTTCACACTTAGTCTATGTTTGGATGTGCAGGTCAGGATTTTGAAATGTATTCTCTAGCCTTCTGTTCGTGCACTCCGCCTCCTAGCTTCAGGTGTTTTAATTACAGCAGGTCCAATACCCCTCCACAGAGAGAGAGAATTTTAGTCTAAGAAGAGGTTTCACATGTACCCATTCAGATGGAGACGTTTATTCTCAGCAAGGTAGGTCAAGCGTAGGACCTGGTATAAGAGAGATGCCGTAAAGAGGCTACCAGGTACACATAAAATTGGCCATTTTTATGCGCTAAAAGCTCTCATTTTTCATATTTCTAGTGCAGTAATGCAGTTCAAATTTCGTATTTTCAAGTTTGCATGTTTTAGCGCTGCAGTGTGCTGCCCTATTTACTTAACTATATACGAGTTGGCGACTCTGGGTTCAGCACCTGTTCACACTTAGTCTATGTTTGGATGTGCAGGTCAGGTTTTTGAAATGTATTCTCTAGACTTCTGATCGTGCACTCCGCCTCCTAGCTTCAGGTGTTTTAATTACAGCAGGTCCAATACCCCTCCACAGAGAGAGAGAATTTTAGTCTAAGAAGAGGTTTCACATGTACCCATTCAGATGGAGACATTTATTCTCAGCGAGGTAGGTCAAGCGTAGGACCTGGTATAAGAGAGATGCCGTAAAGAGGCTACCAGGTACACATAAAATTGGCCATTTTTATGTGCTAAAAGCTCTCATTTTTCATATTTCTAGTGCAGTAATGCAGTTCAAATTTCGTATTTTCAAGTTTGCATGTTTTAGCGCTGCAGTGTGCTGCCCTATTTACTTAACTATATACGAGTTGGCGACTCTAGGTTCAGCACCTGTTCACACTTAGTCTATGTTTGGATGTGCAGGTCAGGATTTTGAAATGTATTCTCTAGCCTTCTGTTCGTGCACTCCGCCTCCTAGCTTCAGGTGTTTTAATTACAGCAGGTCCAATACCCCTCCACAGAGAGAGAGAATTTTAGTCTAAGAAGAGGTTTCACATGTACCCATTCAGATGGAGACGTTTATTCTCAGCAAGGTAGGTCAAGCGTAGGACCTGGTATAAGAGAGATGCCGTAAAGAGGCTACCAGGTACACATAAAATTGGCCATTTTTATGCGCTAAAAGCTCTCATTTTTCATATTTCTAGTGCAGTAATGCAGTTCAAATTTCGTATTTTCAAGTTTGCATGTTTTAGCGCTGCAGTGTGCTGCCCTATTTACTTAACTATATACGAGTTGGCGACTCTGGGTTCAGCACCCGTTCACACTTAGTCTATGTTTGGATGTGCAGGTCAGGTTTTTGAAATGTATTCTCTAGACTTCTGATCGTGCACTCCGCCTCCTAGCTTCAGGTGTTTTAATTACAGCAGGTCCAATACCCCTCCACAGAGAGAGAGAATTTTAGTCTAAGAAGAGGTTTCACATGTACCCATTCAGATGGAGACGTTTATTCTCAGCGAGGTAGGTCAAGCGTAGGACCTGGTATAAGAGAGATGCCGTAAAGAGGCTACCAGGTACACATAAAATTGGCCATTTTTATGCGCTAAACGCTCTCATTTTTCATATTTCTAGTGCAGTAATGCAGTTCAAATTTCGTATTTTCAAGTTTGCAGATTTTAGCGCTACAGTGTGCTGCCTTATTTACTTAACTATATACGAGTTGGCAACTCTAGGTTCAGCACCTGTTCACACTGAGTCTATGTTTGGATGTGCAGGTCAGGTTTTTGAAATGTATTCTCTAGCCTTCTGATCGTGCACTCCACCTCCTAACTTCAGGTGTTTTAATTACAGCAGGTCGAATACCCCTCCACAGAGAGAGAGAATTTTAGTCTAAGAAGAGGTTTCACATGTACCCATTCAGATGGAGACGTTTATTCTCAGCGAGGTAGGTCAAGCGTAGGACCTGGTATAAGAGAGGTGCCGTAAAGAGGCTACCAGGTACACATAAAATTGGCCATTTTTATGCGCTAAAAGCTCTCATTTTTCATATTTCTAGTGCAGTAATGCAGTTCAAATTTCGTATTTTCAAGTTTGCAAGTTTTAGCGCTGCAGTGTGCTGCCCTATTTACTTAACTATATACGAGTTGGCGACTCTGGGTTCAGCACCTGTTCACACTTAGTCTATGTTTGGATGTGCAGGTCAGGTTTTTGAGCTGTATCGGCATACACAGCTGACCGTGAGATGACAGGTGGGGTGGCCCACTGCTGGCACAGGACCCCTCACTGCCTCCTCAGGGGCCACACAGCGGCCGGGCGGCAGATGAGGGAGATCGTGTCTCCCTGCTCTGCCACAGAATGTAACTGTATCGGCGACCTGTGCACACCAATACAGTTACATAGCGTAGCTCCGGGTGGGCCCCCTCACAGCGCTGGGCCCGGGGCCACCACCCCCTCTGCCCCCGGTAGCTATTCTACTGGCTATGGGTTACCTTTTGGGTGTGAAATGTACAGTAGCCAAACACACATTAGCACATATTTATTATACACAGAATTTTTTCAAATACTTAAAAGGGATATCTGAGACTTTAAAAAAAATGTACCTAAGCACTAGCAGATGGATAATTGTTACTTTCCTGCCTATTGTGCCCAGCCTCAGCACAGAGCAGTTACAGAGGTCTTCTGATGCCACATCAACAGAAAGGCTGTTTCTTTTCCTGTTGACAGGGTGAGACTACTGATGTCATGCTGATTGACAGTCAGCTTCCCGCAGCCTAATTTGGGGAAGCCAGCTGTCAATCAGCATGATTCCAATAGTTCTGCCCTGTCAACAGAAAGAGAAACTGTTGCTCTGTTGACAGGAATCAGCTGAATCTCTGGCAGGAGCGTTCAATGAACGTTGGCGGGTACGACTGGCAGGTAGTTGCCTCTGGTAGCAACTACGTGCCTGTTAGTGCTTAGGCACATTTTTTTTCATGTCCTGAATATCTCCTTTAATACTGAGATTGGATACTGGCTTACTTTGAGACAATAGTTGGTGTATGTATCAGCACTGAACTTCTTTCCTTGTCTCATGTGATACTTACTTATGTGCTATCTACAACTGACACTAGTAAAAAAATCATTGCGTACATACTTGTACTTTTTTCATTGAACTGATTTTTCCCCCAGTGGTACCAAGAAATATCCAATTACTCAAAGGGCTGTCCCATCTGTGACATTTATTAAGTACAGGTTAAGTCATAAAGATGTGAGTACCACTACCTGCATCTGTCTCAAACAAGGGGCTCTATTGCTTGGACCCCCTCAGGGGGGCTTTGCCTTGAGTGTGCCACTCATAACTGAAAATAAGGTGAAAAATTGCAGACAGCTGAGGGCTGTGCCGCTCTTGCTGTAATAAGGTTTCCTGGAAGATGTGAATGTATCTGGCAGATCTCATAGTAGGACATGTGACCCATTCTTTTTTTTTATTTAGCACCATGATTTTCTTGTTCTTTTCTAAAAAAAAAACAAAACATTAACATCTATGCAATAGATTCCATACATTTTTACATCAGCAAAAATGCAAAAAAGGTTACAACAAATGAACATACAGATATCAAAAAGTTAATTGCAAATTTAATTTATTGCTGTAACACAATATACAGTATATGTATGTGTATTATTGATGAGTGAGTATAATCGTTGCTCGGGTTTTCCTGAGCATGCTCGGGTGATCTCCAAGTATTTATAACTGCTTGGACATTTAGTTTTCATCGCGGCTGCTGAATGATTTACAGCTACTAGCCAAGCTGAGTACATGTGGGGGTTGCCTGGGTGCTAGGGAATCCCCACATGTAATAAAGCTGTCTAGTAGCTATAAATCATGCAGCTGCCGTGATGAAAACTAAATATCCGAGCAGTCACAAATACTCGGAGGTCAACCGAGCGTGCTCGAGAAAACCCAAGCAACGAGTACACTCTCTCATCAATAATGTACAGTGGGGCAAAAAAGTATTTAGTCAGTCAGCAATAGTGCAAGTTCCACCACTTAAAAAGATGAGAGGCGTCTGTAATTTACATCATAGGTAGGGATGAGCGACCTTTACTTTTATAGGATCGGGTCGGGTTTCACGAAACCCGACTTTTTCAAAAGTCGGGTCGAGTGAAATCGGCCAATCCTATAAAAAAGTCGGGGTCGTCCGAAACTCGAAACCCAATGCAGTGCATTGGGTTTCCATGGTTCCCAGGGTCTGAAGGAGCGGAAACTCTCCTTCAGGCCCTGCAATCCATATTTTAGTGTAAAATAAAGAATTAAAATAAAAAATATCGCAATACTTACCCTCTGACGCGCAATAGGAATATACTCACCCTCGGAAGCGCACTGCTTCCTTCCGACAGCCTTCCTTCCTAAGAATCAGTGCTTGAAGGACCTTCGGTGACGTCACGGCTTCTGATTGGTCGCGCGAGCGGTCACATGGGCGGCCGCGCGGCCAATCACAAGCCGCGACGTCACCGCGACGTCACCGCCAGGTCCTGGAAGGCTGATTCTAAGGAAGGAAGACTGCCGGTTAGTACCAGGGCGCGTCAGAGGGTAAGTATTGCGATATTTTTTATTTTAATTCTTTATTTTACACTTTAATCTGAATTCCGATACCAATTCCCGATATCTTAAACATATCGGGAATCGGTATCGGAATTCCGATTCCAGATTCAAAAGATCGCCGACTTCATGGCCGACCCCACACTGCGGTCGGGTCGGGTTTCATGAAACCCGACCTTGCCAAAAGTCGGAGACTTTTGAAAAATCTCGACCCGTTTCGCTCAACCCTAATCATAGGTAGACCTCAACTATGGGAGACAAACTGAGAAAAAAAAATCCAGAAAATCACATTGTCTGTTTTTTAACATTTTATTTGCATATTATGGTGGAAAATAAGTATTTGGTCAGAAACAAACAATCAAGATTTCTGGCTCTCACAGACCTGTAACTTCTTCTTTAACCCCTTCATGACCAGGGGATTTTTCGTTTTTCCGTGTTCGTTTTTCGCTCCCCTCCTTCCCAGAGCCATAACTTTTTTATTTTTCCGTCAATTTGGCCATGTGAGGGCTTATTTTTTGCGGGACGAGTTGTACTTTTGAACGACATCATTGGTTTTAGCATGTCGTGTACTAGAAAACGGGAAAAAAATTCCAAGTGCGGTGAAATTGCAAAAAAAGTGCAATCCCACATTGGTTTTTTGTTTGGCTTTTTTGCTAGGTTCACTAAATGCTAAAACTGACCTGCCATTATGAGTTCATAGACACCAAACATGACTAGGTTATTTTTTATCTAAGTGGTGAAAAAAAATTCCAAACTTTGCTAAAAAAAAAAAAAAAAAAATTGCGCCATTTTCCGATACTCGTAGCGTCTCCATTTTTCGTGATCTGGGGTCGGATGAGGGCTTATTTTTTGCGTGCCGAGATGACGTTTTTAATGATAGCATTTCGGTGCAGATACGTTCTTTTGATCGCCCGTTATTGCATTTTAATGCAATGTCGCGGCGACCAAAAAAACGTAATTCTGGCGTTTCGAGTTTTTTTCCCGCTACGCTGTTTAGCGATCAGGTTAATACTTTTTTTTATTTGATAGATCGGGCAATTCTGAGCGCGGCGATACCAAATATGCGTAGATTTGATATTTTTTTTATTGATTTATTTTGATTGGGGCGAAAGGGGGGTGATTTAAACTTTTATGTTTTTTTTATTTTTTTCACATTTTTTTAAACTTTTTTTTTTAACTTTTGCCATGCTTCAATAGCCTCCATGGGAGGCTAGAAGCAGGCACAGCACGATCGACGCTGCTACATAGCAGCGATCTGCTGATCGCTGCTATGTAGCAGAATTGCACGTGTGCTGTGAGCGCCGACCACAGGGTGGCGCTCACAGCGACGGGCAATCAGTAACCATAGAGGTCTCAAGGACCTCTATGGCTACAATGGAGACGCATCGCCGACCCCCGGACATGTGACGGGGGTCGGCGATGACGTCATTTCCGGCCGCCCGGCCGGAAGCGGTAGTTAAATGCCTCTGTCTGCGTTTGACAGCGGCATTTAACTAGTTAATAGGTGCGGGCAGATCGCGATTCTGCCCGCGCCTATTACGGGCACATGTCAGCTGTTCAAAACAGCTGACATGTCCCGGCTTTGGTGCGGGCTCACCGCGGAGCCCTGCATCAAAGCAGGGGAGCCGGCATCGGACGGTATAGTACGTCCGATGCCGGTAAGGGGTTAAGAGTCTCCTCTTTCCTCCACTCATTACCTGTAGTAATGGCACCTGTTTAAACTTGATATCAGTATAAAAAGACACCTGTGCACACCCTCAAACAGTCTGACTCCAAACTCCACTATGGTGAAGACCAAAGAGCTGTCAAAGGACACCAGAAACAAAATTGTAGCCCTGCACCAGGCTGGGAAGACTAAATCTGCAATAGCCAACCACCTTGGAGTGAAGAAATCAACAGTGGGAGCAATAATTAGAAAATGGAAGACATACAAGACCACTGATAATCTCCCTCGATCTGGGGCTCCACGCAAAATCCCACCCCGTGGGGTCAGAATGATCACAAGAATGGTGAGCAAAAATCCCAGAACCACACGGGGGGACCTAGTGAATGAACTGCAGAGAGCTGGGACCAATGTAACAAGGCCTACCATAAGTAACACGCTACGCCACCATGGACTAAGATCCTGTAGTGCCAGACGTGTCCCACTGCTTAAGCCAGTACATGTCCGGGCCCGTCTGAAGTTTGCTAGAGAGCATTTGGATGATCCAGAGGAGTTTTGGGAGAATGTCCTATGGTCTGATGAAACCAAACTGGAACTGTTTGGTAGAAACACAACTTGTCGTGTTTGGAGGAAAAAGAATACTGAGTTGCATCCATCAAACACCATACCAACTGTAAAGCATGGTGGTGGAAACATCATGCTTTGGGGCTGTTTCTCTGCAAAGGGGCAAGGACGACTGATCCGGGTACATGAAAGAATGAATGGGGCCATGTATTGTGAGATTTTGAGTGCAAACCTCCTTCCATCAGCAAGGGCATTGAAGATGAAACGTGGCTGGGTCTTTCAGCATGACAATGATCCAAAGCACACCGCCAGGGCAACGAAGGAGTGGCTTCGTAAGAAGCATTTCAAGGTCCTGGAGTGGCCTAGCCAGTCTCCAGATCTCAACCCTATAGAAAACCTTTGGAGGGAGTTGAAAGTCCGTGTTGCCAAGCGAAAAGCCAAAAACATCACTGCTCTAGAGGAGATGTGCATGGAGGAATGGGCCAACATACCAACAACAGTGTGTGGCAACCTTGTGAAGACTTACAGAAAACGTTTGACCTCTGTCATTGCCAACAAAGGATATATTACAAAGTATTGAGATGAAATTTTGTTTCTGACCAAATACTTATTTTCCACCATAATATGCAAATAAAATGTTAAAAAAACAGACAATGTGATTTTCTGGATTTTTTTCGCAGTTTGTCTCCCATAGTTGAGGTCTACCTATGATGTAAATTACAGACGCCTCTCATCTTTTTAAGTGGTGGAACTTGCACTATTGCTGACTGACTAAATACTTTTTTGCCCCACTGTATATATGTATATATATATATATATATATATATATATATATACAGTTATATGAAAAAGTTTGTGCACCCCTATTAATCTTAAGCGTAATGTTTTATAAAAATTGTTTTTTTTGCAACAGCTATTTCAGTTTCATATATCTAATAACTGTTGGACACAGTAATGTTTCTGCCTTGAAATGAGGTTTATTGTACTAACAGAAAATGTGCAATCTGCATTCAAACAAAATTTGCATAAGTATGGGCACCCTTATCATTTTCTTGTTTTAAATACTATTACCTACTTTTTACTGACTTACTAAAGCACTTTTTTTGGTTTTCTAACCTCATTGAGCTTTGAACTTCATAGCCAGGTGTATGCAATCATGAGAAAAGCTACTTAAAGTGGCCACTTGCAAGTTGTTCTCCTGTTTGAATCTCCTCTGAAGAGTGGCATCATGGGCTCCTCAAAACAACTGTCTAATGATCTGAAAACAAAGATTATTCAACATAGTTGGTCAGGGGAAGGATACAAAAAGCTGTCTCAGAGATTTAACCTGTCAATTTCCACTGTGAGGAACATAGTAAGGAAATGGAAGAACACAGGTACAGTTCTTGTTAAGGCCAGAAGTGGCAGGCCAAGAAAAACATCAGAAAGGCAGAGAAGAAGAATGGTGAGATCAGTCAAGGACAACCCTCAGACCACCTCCAGAGAGCTGCAGCATCAACTTGCTGCAGATGGTGTCACTGTGCATCAGTCAACTATACAACGCACTTTGCACAAGGAGAAGCTGTATGGGAGAGTGATGCGAAAGAAGCCGTTTCTGCAAGCACGCCACAAACAGAGTCGGCTGAGGTATGCAAAAGCACATTTGGAGACGCAAATTTCTTTTTGGAAGAAGGTCCTGTGGACTGATGAAACCAAGATTGAGTTGTTTGGTCATAAAAAAGGCATTATGCATGGCGGCCAAAATACACAGCATTCCAAGAAAAACACTTGCTACCCACAGTAAAATTTGGTGGAGGTTCCATCATGCTTTGGGGCTGGGTGGCCCATGCCGGCATGGAAATCTTGTTAAAGTTGAGGAACGCATGGATTCCTCTCAGTATCAGCAGATTCTTGGCAATAATGTTCATGAATCAGTGACAAAGTTGAAGTTACGCAGGGGATGGATCTTTCAGCAAGACAATGATCCAAAACACCACTCCAAATCTACTCAGGCATTCATGCAGAGCAGAGGAACAATTACACTGTTCTGGAATGGCCATCCCAGTCCTCAGACCTGAATATCATTGAACATCTGTGGCATCATTTGAAGAGGGCGACCATCAAACTTAACTGAACTGGAATTGTTTTGTAAAGAGGAATGGTCAAAAATGCCTTCATCCAGGATCCAGAAACTCATTAAAAGCTACAGGAAGCGACTAGAGGCTGTTATTTTTGTAAAAGGAGGATCTACTAAATATTAATGTCACTTTTCTGGTGGGGTGCCCATACTTATGCAACTGTCAAATTTTGTTTGAATGCAGATTGCACATTTTCTGTTAGCACAATAAACCTCATTTCAAGGCAGAAACATTACTGTGTCCAACAGTTATTAGATATATGAAACTGAAATAGCTGTTGCAAAAAAAAAAAATTTTATAAAACATTAAGCTTAAGATTAATAGGGGTGCCCAAACTTTTTCATATAACTGTACACAGTTGTGCTCAAAAATGTATACACCCAGGCAGATTTTTTGCTTTCTTGGCCTTTTTTCAGAGAATATGAATAATAGCACAAAACTTTTTCTCCACTCATGGTTAGTGGTTGGGAGAAGTCGATTATTGTCAAACTACTGTGTTTTCTCTTTTTAAATCATAATGACAACCCAAAACATCCAAATGACGCTGACCAAACGTTCACATACCCTGGTGACTTTGGCCTGATAACATGCACAGAAGTTGACACAAATGGGTTTGAATGGCTACTAAAGGTAACATCCTCACCTGTGACCTGCTTGCTTGTCATCAGTGTGTGCATAAAATCTGAGTGAGTTTCTGGGATCCAGACAAACTCTTGCATCTTTCATACAGCCACTGATGTTTCTGGATTGTGAGTCATGGGGAAAGCAGAAAAATTGTCAACGGATCTACGGGAAAAGGTAGTTGAACTGTTTAAAACTGGACGGGGATACAAAAAGATATCCAAGGAATTAATCATGCCAGTCAGCAGCATTCAAACTGTGATTAACAAATAGAAAATCAGGGTCTCTGTAAAAATAAAACCACGGTCAGGTAGACAAAAAAAAAAATTTGTCCATAACTGCCAGGAAAATTGTACGGGATGCAAAGAAAAACCCACACATAACATCAGCTGAAATAAAGGACTCTCTAAAAACTAACAGTATGGTTATTTCAAGATGCACAATAAAAAGGCACTCGAAGAAACATGGGCTGCATGGTCGAGACGCCAGAAGAACACCATTACTGCTTGAATGCCACAAAGTATCTCGCCTACAATATGCAAAACAGCACAGAGACAAGCCTCAAACTTCTGGAACAAAGTATTTTGAAGTGATGAGACCAGATTTGAACTTTTTGGTCACAGCCATAAATATTACATTTGGAGAGAGGTCAACAAGGCCTATGATGAAAGGAAAACCATTCCTACTGTAAAGCATGGACTTGGGTTGCTGATGTTTTGGGGATGTTTGAGCTGCAGAGGCACAGAAAACTTGGTCAAAGTTGAAGGAAAGAAGAATTCAGCATGTTATCAGCAAATACTGGAGGCAAATTTTCAACCATCAGCCTGGAAACTGTGCATGGGACGTACTTGGACGTTCCAACATGACAACGATCCAAAACACAAGGCCAAGTCGACCTGTCATTGGCTACAGCAGAATAAAGTGAAGGTTCTGGAGTGGCCATTTCAGTCTCCTGACCTCAATGTCATTGAGCCACTGTGGGGAGATCTCAAGTGCACAGTTCATGCTAGACAGCCCAGGAAATTACAAGAACAGGAGGCTTTTTGCCAAAAAGAGTGGGCAGCTTTACCATCTGAGAAGATAAAGAACCTCATCCACAACTACCACATAAGACTTCAATTTGTCATTGATGTTAGAGGGGCAATGCACGGCATTAAGAAATGAGGTATGTGAACTTTTGATCAGGGTCATTTGGATGTTTTGGGTTGGCATTATGATTTATAATGAGAAAACACAGTAGTTTGACAATAAATGGTTTTATCGAACCACTAACCATGAGTGGACAAATAGTTTTGGTGTTATCATTCATATTTTCTGAAGAAAGGCCAAGAAAGCAAAAATTATATTGGGGTATGTAACCTTTTGAGCACAAATATATTTACAAGTGCTTCTCACAAAATTAGAATATCATCAAAAAGTTCATTTATTTCAGTTCTTCAATACAAAAAGTTAAACTCATATATTATATAGAGTCATTACAAATAGAGTAATCTATTTCAAGTGTTTATGTCTGTTAATGTTGATGATTATGGCTTATAGCCAATGAAAACCTGAAAGTCATTATCTCAGTAAATTAGAATAATTAACAAAAACACCTGGCAAAGGCTTCCTAAGCATCTGAAAAGGTTCCTTAATCTGTTTCAGTAGGCTCCACAATCAGGGGGAAGACTGCCTTCTAGAGATCTGTCAAGTCAGCAGTCAGTCACACACTCCACAAGAGGGTAAACAACGAAAGGTCATTGCTAAAGAAGCTGGCTGTTTACAGCTTGCTGTATGCAAGTATATTAATGAAAAGTTGAGTGAAAGGAAAAAGAGTGGTAGAAAAAGATGCAGAAGAAACCCGGATAACCGCAGCTTTGAAAGGATTCATAAGGAAAGGGCATTCAAATTTTCGAGGGACAATCACAAGGAGTGGACTGCTGCTGGAGTCATTGCTTCCAGAGCCACACACACAAAGATGTATCCAGGACAGGGAGGAGAGTCACACATCCAAGATGCTTACAGTCTAGTGTGAAATTTCGACAATCAGTGATGGTTTTTGGAGCCAAGTCTCTGTTAGGGACTGGCGGAACGCACCAAGAATCAGATGTTATGGTATTAGGTGCGTTCGCAGTCCGAGGTCCACCGTGCAGGTAAAAGACCCTGCTGCTAGTAAGACGGACTATATGGCGGTACTAAGTATACACACATGGGTTAACTTCACCCTGCGTGAAGGAAGCGATCCTGTTGCGTCACAGGACCGTAGTACCGCACATAAAGCGCGAGCAAGAAGTCAGCGGATTCAACCCCTACACAGGATTGAAGTCCGATTAGACACTTGCTGGGACAACACCGCAACTGGGTGTGTCAGAGGAACATAAATAATAATATTAAGGCACAAGAGTGCGTGCGGTGCCGCACTGACGAACGCCACTAACCACCCAGGCTTGGGTCAGGAAAGCGCAGAGCAAGCGCACAGCGCCGCACTGGCGGACACAGCAACTGGTAGCTGTAATGTGTGTTTCGTGCTGTTGGATAAGTCGGGCGCTAGATAGCAAACATACACCTTCCGCGAACAGACATTCAATAGGGAGGGTTATTTAAAGAGCGACTTTCACTCACAACACACACACATATTTACAAGACAATACTAGCGCATGGCCGTGCGGTCATGCGCAGTTTATATAGCTGCAGCACAGGAAACAGCTGCAGAAGTTTTGCCCTTTCAGGACCTGCCAAAAGGACCAATGGGATGTGCTGCAGTACCTGAGCATGTGACCCTCGATCTCCAACGGGAGATCCTGCCCTGGGCATGCTCAGACAGAGAAAAGCAGGACTTAGATCCAGAAACGTCCACTCGCCGCTGCCCAGCACTGGCTTCAATGGCAGAAGCAGGAAAAGCAGCAGTAACTCTTCGCACAGAGTCAGACTGAGCGAGACGCTGGGATCGACGTCCCTGCTGAGCAGACTCCACTGCGGCTGGAGAAGAATGGGAGACCGCAGCGGAGACGGATCGAGATTCCCCCTGTGCAGCAGAGGAAACTCGACTCCTAACAGTCATCTGCTGGTATAGGTCCACTGTGTTTTATCAAGACCAATGTCAGTGCAGCTGTCTACCGGGAAATTTTAGAGCACTTTATGCTTCCCTCTGCCAACAAGCTTTTTGGAGATGGAAATTTAATTCTCCAGCAGGACTTGGCACCTGTACACACTGCCAAAAGTACCAATACCTGGTTTAAAAACAATGCTATCGCTGTGCTTGATTGGCCAGCAAACACGCCTGACCTTAACCCCATATGGGGTGACTACCTCTTGAAGCTCATCAAGAGAATGCCAAGCGTGTGCAAAGCAGTCATCAAAGCAAAATGTGGCTACTTTGAAGAACCTAGAATATAAGACATAATTTCAGTTGTTTCACACTTTTTTGTTAGGTATATAATTCCACATGTGTTAATTCATAGTTTTCATGCCTTCAGTGTGAATGTACAATTTTCATAGTCATGAAAATACAGAAAAATCTTTAAATGAGAAGATATGTCCAAACTTTTGGTCTGTTCTGTGTATATTCACTGCTCAAAAAAATAAAGGGAACACTAAAATACCACAACCTAGATATCACTGAATCAAATATTTCAGTTTCAAATCTTTATTCATTACATAGTGGAATGTGTTGAGAACAATAAAACATAAAAATGATCAATGTAAATCAAATTAATATCCCATGGAGGTCTGGATTTGGAATGATACTCAAAATCAAAATGGAAATTCAAATTACAGGCTGGTCCAACTTCAGTGGACATGCCTCAAGACAAGGAAATGATGCTCTGTTGTGTGTATGTGGCCTCCCCATGCCTGTATGACCTCCCTACAATGCCTGGGCATGCTACTAATGAGTCTCCTGAGGAATCTCCTCCCAGACCTGAACTAAAGCATCCACCAACTCCTGCACAGTCTGTGGTGCAATGTGACGTTGGTGGATGGTGAGAGACATGATGTCCCAGTTGTGTTCAATCGGACTCAAGTCTGAGGAATGGGCGGGCCAGTCCATAGCTTCAATGTCTTCATCTTGCAGGAACTGCTGACACACTCCAGCCACATGAGGTCTGGCATTGTCCTGCATTATGAGGAACCCAGGGCATACCGCACCAGCATATGATCTCACAAGGTGTCTGAGGATCTCATCTCGGTACCTAATCGCAGTCAGGCTACCTCTGACGAGCACATGGAGAGCTGTGCGGCCCTCCAAAGAAATGCCACCCCACACCATTACTGACCAACTGCAAAATCGGTCATGCTGAAGGATGTTGCAGGCAGCAGATCACTCTCCATGGCGTCTCCAGACTCTGTCACGTCTGTCACATGTCCTCAGTGTGAACCTGCTTTCATCTGTGAAGAGCACAGGGCACCAGTGGTGAATTTGCCAATCCTGGTGTTCTGTAGCAAATGCCAAACATCCTGCATGGTGTTGGGCTGTGAGCACAACCCGCATCTGTGGACATCTGGCACTCAGACCATCCTCAAGGAATCGGTTTCTAACCATTTGTGCAGACACATGCACATTTGTGGCCTATTGGAGGTCATTTTGCAAGGCTCTGGCAGTGCTCCTCCTGTTCCTCGCACAAAGGCTGAGGTAGCGGTCCTGCAGCTGGGTTGTTGCCCTCCTAGGGCCCCCCTCCACGTCTCATGGTAGCTGCACTACCTGAGCCACTTTTGTGGATTGTAGAGTTTGTCTCATGCTACCACGATTGTGAAAGCACAACCAACATTCAAAAGTGACCAAAACATCAGCCAGAAAGCATTGGTACTAACAGTGGCGTATTCAGGGGGGAGCAGCCTGGGCATGTGCCCCAGGTGCAGCCAACAGGGGGGTGCCAGCGGAGCCGCCTGATGATGCGGCATTGCGGCGGTCCAAGCCAGGCTCCTTTCGTCGGTGGCATTCTGCCGCCCCCTCCCCCCACTGTCCCACAGTCTGAGATAATCCCGTTCCGTTGGTTCTCTGAGCCGGCTGTCAAATTGACAGCCGGCTCAGAGAAAGTGCTGCTGCTGTCGCTGTGAGACGAGTCCCCTTCCCTGCACAGTTTAAGCCAGCACCTGCACCCCTGACAACCGCTGAGAGGCGCTGACCGCCACTGGCACTTCTGCATCAGGGAAGCGCCAGCAGCGGCTGACATCACTGAGCGTGTGACAACTGCTGCTTCCTTCGTTGCGCTGCAGCACCATTGTTCAGTTCGGATCGGCCAGGTGTAGTGTACAGTGAGCAGCACCGGTGTTCGGTTCCGGACGGCCGGGTGTAGTGCACAGTGAGTGTATTTGCGTTGAACGGTGATGTCGGTCGGTGTCGGCCATGGGGACCGGGTAATGGAGCTGAAATCTGAAGACACTGATGACCGACCGACTGAACCTCCTTAAGAATCATTTCTGAATGATTTATTTTGAAATGAGCCTGTGGCCTGCCTGCATGCATGATAGAGGGGGGAGGGCCGCGGAGGGAGCAGCGGCCAGGGGCAACAAAAATGGGTATGTGTCACTCTCACTACTCATTTGTGAGTCTGAGGACTGTGAAGCAAAGCCTTAGCCAGGGGGGTAGCTGGATGAAAGACCGAGGAACTGGTATCATGATATGGGGGGGATGCGGTTGGGGGCAGAAATCAGGACATTAATGGGGCAGAAATCAGGACATTATGGGGGCACAAATCTGGACAGTATGGGGGCACAAATGAAATCTGGACAGTATGGGTGCACAAATCTGGACAGTATGGGGGCACAAATGAAATCTGGACATTATGGGGGGCACAAATCTGGACAGTATGGGGGCACAAATGAAATCTGGACATTATGGGGGCACAAATCTGGACAGTATGGGACACAAATGAAATCTGGACAGTATGGGGGCACAAATCTGGACAGTATGGGGGCACAAATGAAATCTGGACATTATGGGGGCACAAATCTGGACAGTATGGGGGCACAAATGAAATCTGGACAGTATGGGGGCACAAATGAAATCTGGACATTATGGGGGCACAAATGAAATCTGGACGTTATGGGGGCACAAATCTGGACACTATGGGGGCACAAATCTGGACAGTATGGGGCCACAAATGAAATTTGGACAGTATGGGGGCACAAATGAAATCTGGACAGTATGGGGGCACAAATCAGGACAGTATGGGGGCACAAATGAAATCTGGACATTATGGGGGCACAAATGAAATCTGGACAGTATTGGGGCACAAATCTGAACAGTATGGGGGCACAAATGAAATCTGGACATTATGGGGGCACAAATCTGGACAGTATGGGGGCACAAATGAAATCTGGACAGTATGGGGGCACAAATGAAATCTGGTCATTATGGGGGCACAAATCTGGACATTATGGGGGCACAAATCTGGACAGTATGGGGGCACAAATGAAATTTGGACAGTATGGGGGCACAAATGAAATCTGGACATTATGGGGGCACAAATCTGGACAGTATGGGGGCACAAATGAAATCTGGACAGTATGGGGGCACAAATGAAATCTGGACATTAAGGGGGCACAAATCTGGACCTTATGGGGGAACAAATGAAATCTGGACATTATGGGGGCGCAGATTTGGACATTATGGGGGCAAAAATCTGGACAGTATGGGGGCACAAATGAAATCTGGACATTATCGGGGCACAAATCTGGACAGTATGGAGGCACAAATCTGGACATTGTGGGGGGCACAAATCAGGACATTATGGGGGCACAAATCTGAGGAGGCGGCCATTATAGGTGGAGAAATATGAGGACCTTATGAGGAGGGAGAAATATGAGGACAGTATGGTTTTTTTTTACATGGTGTACTAGGGGAAGTATGCACGAGTATCCATTTAAATAAAGCTTTGTGTGTGTGTGTTTTCTTTTTTGATTACTGGGTTAGTGATGGGTGTGTCTGATAGACACCTCTCCATTTCCAACACCAGGGCTTGATGCCAGCTTTGTTTTTGGACAATTCTTAGCTGTCATCAATCAACCCCAACCACCATTACCCTGATTGCCACAACACCATAGCAATAGGGAAGAGTGAACGCAATGCGCCAGAATTTGAGCATTTCATGTGATGCGCCAATTCTGGGGTGACTGCTGGCTTCCATTTTTAGGCTGGGGAGGGCCAAATAACCAAGGACCATCCAGGTCTGATAATATAAGCCCACAATTTTCATTTTTGCCAATGTATTTTTCATGGCAAGAGATGCAGAAATGGTGCAGAAATTTCTGCATCCAAATACTTAAAGTGAGAGAATACGTGATAATCCATAACTAGTAAGCTTGCATGATACATGACTATGTTAAGAAAGTGTTGTGCCAATGCCATCTAACAAGTTAAGGGTTACTCTTGTTTTTATTTATGTTAGGAGCATTAAATGGATTATTTAACTTTCTGATGAAACTCTCCAGTCACTAAGTGGCAACTGACTTCAGAATTCTTAAATGTAATAGTGCATGCTGTCAGGATCCTCTGGTGCCAGCAATGAGTGTGGGAGGTCACGAACCCACAAGAATGCAATTTGCATACATACGGTTACGGACGGTCACATGCCAACTAGAAATGCCTAGCCTCGCTCAATAAAAATTAAATGAGCAAGGAAGGACAGGACACGTTTGACCAGAAATATACAAACCACATACTTCGGCTCACATGATAGTCGACTCTTGGCATTGGCCAGGGAGAATCTCAAAAGTGTGCAGTGCATGTGCTGTGAGAATTCAGAAGCCTGCAGTCTCAGAGTAACTAAGCCCTATAATAATAAAATGAAGCCCTGTAGCCAATCCTAACAGCATGTAATATCCCCACTGACAGGAATCGGCTCTGCTTGTTGGTTTCATCAGTTATCACATGGCCACTTCACTTATGTGATTTTTCTAGTTACTGTCACGTAACAATGAGCTACTCTTCCTGTTTCTCTCCGAATGTTGTTATACTACTGCATAGTTATAGTCCAAACTACTGTATATGTATATTATATACACATTATATGACACCAGATATTTATGTTTTTGTTTACAGGACGGGAAAAAATTGGTCTGCGACTGCTACCAATAACGATGTCCAAAAAACCCATCCCGAGCAGAATTCCGAAAAATAGCAAAGGAGAAAGAAAAACAAGAGCGACAATTTTCAATGTCAATGTCGTCATGGCTGAATAAAAAAACAGAAGATGTAAAAGGTATGTGTATACACATGCCTATTTTTTCTGACTTTGTGTTTTTTTGTCATTATAATAATGTGACTCATGACATGCAACTGTTTACTTTTTATGTTTGCTTTATTTTAGATGTCAGCACAGGAAACGTAACCGTGAGTGTTGATAGAAACTCTGACCATGAGAGTCAAGAAGGTCATACTGTGGTGGAGCGTGAAGCAAGACAGACTGCAGATGCCACAACAGATGAAACCACTGAAGATCAATTGGTTGATTTAGACGCTATGCCGGGTTGTAGCAGCACAACACATTCTCTAGAAGAACTGAATGCTATTTCATCATCTTCTCATGGTGAGTCGAATTTTGACATCGACTGTTATGACCCAGGAACATGGCCAAGCAAATTTTCAGATGCACAAAGGTGTGTTTTGTTACTAGCATGAGGACCGAAGCAACACATGAACCTGACATAAGTAATAGTTTAAGAGATGGACGAAACTCACAATAGATTATTTTTTTAAACAGCTGCCAAAATGGACAGAAAGTGCGCCGGTCTTGGCTAGAATACAGCCGCCTAAAAAATGCTGTATACTGTGTACCATGTAGAATGTTTTCAAATTCAGAACCAAAACGGTCATTTTTTGTCAAAGGAGGAAGGTTTGACACAATGGAAAAAATTAAGTGACAGAATTCCAGAATATGAAAATTCTTTACACCATAAAATGTGTTTCTGTTCATGGAAAACACTTGAGGCCTCATTAGGTAAGGGTGGCATTGACAAAGAACTTCAAGAGCAGATATTGAAGGAAGAAAACAACTGGAAGGAAGTTCTTCATGTAATTGTTGATGTAATTATGTACTTATCAAGACAAGGAAGTGCATTGCGAGGCTCACATGAAAGTCTTGATTTTTCAGACCCTAAAAGTGGTACATTTCTGAATGCAATCGAACTTTTTTCTCATTATAATGCCCCTCTGCGTGAATATTTGCAGCGTCATAAGAAAGGACAAGTAAGCTATTTCTCGCCTAATACTCAAAATGATTTTTTAGACATCATAGCAGGCAAAATAAGGGAACACATACTTAATGATGTTGTGGAGGCTAAGTATTTTTCTGTGATGTTTGACTGCACACCTGACATAAGCCGTTTGGAACAAATGTCTGAAGTCATTAGATATGTCAAAATAACAACATATGGCCCTGAAATCGTAAAAAGCTTCATAAACTTTTTTACTGTGAGTGAGAAGACTGGACTTGCTCTCACTGAACTAATTTTACAAAACTCAAAAAAGATGGCTTAGATATTAAAAATTGCAGGGGTCAATCCTATGACAATGGGGCAAATATGGCTGGAAAGTACAAAGGGGTTAAAGCACGATTGCTTCAAGAAAATAACCTAGCGTATTTTGTACCCTGTGCCGCTCATTCCCTAAATCTGGTTGGTGTAAATGCTGCTAGTGTGTCACGAGAAGCAGAGACTTACTTTGGAACAGTACAGTGTCTTTATTTGTTCTTTGGTGCCTCAACTTTTAGATGGGAAGTTTTACAGAAACATGTACCGGTTACCCTAAAGTCACTAAGCAAAACCAGGTGGTCAGCGAAGCTAGAAGCGGTAAGATCTATTTATATGCATCTAGGCAAAATCATTGATGCTTTAAGTGATTTAAAAACCAATGTAGTTGCCATTATGGAGACAAAGGTTGAGGCTGCTTCTCTGATGCACAATATTAACCCCTTCATGACCCAGCCTATTTTGACCTTAAAGACCTTGCCGTTTTTTGCAATTCTGACCAGTGTCCCTTTATGAGGTAATAACTCAGGAACGCTTCAACGGATCCTAGCGGTTCTGAGATTGTTTTTTCGTGACAAATTGGGCTTCATGTTAGTGGTAAATTTAGGTCAATAAATTATTCGTTTATTTGTGATAAAAACGGAAATTTGGCGAAAATTTTAAAAATTTCGCAATTTTCACATTTTGAATTTTTATTCTGTTAAACCAGAGTTATGTGACACAAAATAGTTAATAAATAACATTTCCCACATGTATACTTTACATCAGCACAATTTTGGAAACAAAATTTTTTTTTGCTAGGAGGTTATAAGGGTTAAAATTTGACCAGCGATTTCTCATTTTTACAACGAAATTTACAAAACCATTTTTTTAGGGACTACCTCACATTTGAAGTCAGTTTGAGGGGTCTATATGGCTGAAAATACCCAAAAGTGACACCATTCTAAAAGCTGCACCCCTCAAGGTACTCAAAACCACATTCAAAAAGTTTATTAACCCTTCAGGTGCTTCACAGCAGCAGAAGCAACATGGTAGGAAAAAATGAACATTTAACTTTTTAGTCACAAAAATTATTTTTAGCAACAATTTTTTTATTTTCCCAATGGTAAAAGGAGAAACTGAACCATGAAAGTTGTTGTCCAATTTGTCCTGAGTACGCTGATACCTCATATGTTGGGGTAAACCACTGTTTGGGCGCACTGCAGGGCTTGGAAGGGAAGGAGCGCCATTTGACTTTTTGAATGAAAAATTGGCTCCACTCTTTAGCGGACACCATGTCAGGTTTGGAGAGCCCCCGTGTGCCTAAAAATTGGAGCTCCCCCACAAGTGACCCCATTTTGGAAACTAGACGCCCCAAGGAACTTATCTAGATGCATAGTGAGCACTTTGAACCCCCAGGTGCTTCACAAATTGATCCGTAAAAATGAAAAAGTACTTTTTTTTCACAAAAAAATTTTTTAGCCTCAATTTTTTCAATTTCACATGGGCAGCAGGATAAAATGGATCCTAAAATTTGTTGGGCAATTTCTCCTGAGTACACCAATACCTCACATGTGGGGGTAAACCACTGTTTGGGCACATGGTAAGGCTCGGAAGGGAAGGAGCGCCATTTGACTTTTTGAATGAAAAATTATCTCCATCGTTAGCGGACACCATGTCGCGTTTGGAGAGCCCCTGTGTGCCTAAACATTGGAGCTCCCCCACAATTGACCCCATTTTGGAAACTAGACCCCCCAAGGAACTTATCTAGATGCCTAGTGAACACTTTAAACCCTCAGGTGCTTCACAAATTGATCTGTAAAAATGAAAAAGTACTTTTTTTTCACAAAAAAATTCTTTTCGCCTCAATTTTTTCATTTTCACATGGGCAATAGGATAAAATGGATCATAAAATTTGTTGGACAATTTCTCCCGAGTACGCCGATACCTCACATGTGGGGGTAAACCACTGTTTGGGCACTCGGCAGGGCTCGGAAGGGAAGGTGCGCCATTTGACTTTTTGAATGGAAAATTAGCTCCAATTTTTAGCGGACACCATGTCGCGTTTGGAGAGCCCCTGTGTGCCTAAACATTGGAGCTCCCCCACAAGTGACCCCATTTTGGAAACTAGACCCCCCAAGGAACTTATCTAGATGCATATTGAGCACTTTAAACCCCCAGGTGCTTCACAGAAGTTTATAACGCAGAGCCATGAAAATAAAAAATAATTTTTCTTTCCTCAAAAATGATATTTTAGCCTGGAATTTCCTATTTTGCCAAGGGTAATAGGAGAAATTGGACCCCAAATGTTGTTGTCCAGTTTGTCCTGAGTACGCTGATACCCCATATGTGGGGGTAAACCACTGTTTGGGCGCACGGCAGGGCTCGGAAGGGAAGGCACGCCGTTTGGCTTTTTAAATGGAAAATTAGCTCCAATCATTAGCGGACACCATGTCACGTTTGGAGAGCCCCTGTGTGCCTAAACATTGGAGATCCCCCAGAAATGACCCCATTTTGGAAACTAGACCCCCAAAGGAACTAATCTAGATGTGTGGTGAGGACTTTGAACCCCCAAGTGCTTCACAGAAGTTTATAACGTAGAGCCATGAAAATAAAAAAAAAAATATTTTCTCAAAAATGATCTTTTAGCCTGCAATTTTTTATTTTCCCAAGGGTAACAGGAGAAATTTGACCCCAAATGTTGTTGTCCAGTTTCTCCTGAGTACGCTGATACCCCATATGTGGGGGTAAACCACTGCTTGGGCACATGCCGGGGCTCGGAAGTGAAGTAGTGACGTTTTGAAATGCAGACTTTGATGGAATGCTCTGTGGGCGTCACGTTGCGTTTGCAGAGCCCCTGATGTGGCTTAACAGTAGAAACCCCCCACAAGTGACCCCATTTTGGAAACTAGACCCCGAAAGGAACTTACCTAGATGTGTAGTGAGCACTTTGAACCCCCAAGTGCTTCAAAGAAGTTTATAATGCAGAGCCGTGAAAATAATAAATACGTTTTCTTTCCTCAAAAATAATTATTTAGCCCAGAATTTTTTAATTTTCCCAAGGGTAACAGGAGAAATTTGACCCCAATATTTGTTGTTCCGTTTCTCCTGAGTATGGTGATACCCCATATGTGGGGGTAAACTACTGTTTGGGCACATGCCGGGGCTCGGAATTGAAGTAGTGACGTTTTGAAATGCAGACTTTGATGGAATGCTCTGTGGGCGTCACGTTGCGTTTGCAGAGCCCCTGATGTGGCTAAACAGTAGAAACCCCCCACAAGTGACCCCATTTTGGAGATTAGACCCCGAAAGGAACTTATCTAGATGTGTGGTGAGCACTTTTAACCCCCAAGTGCTTCATAGAAGTTTATAATGCAGAGCCGTGAAAATAATAAATACATCTTCTTTCCTCAAAAATAATTATTTAGCCCAGAATTTTTTATTTTCCCAAGGGTTACAGGAGAAATTGGACCCCAAAAGTTGTTGTCCAGTTTCTCCTGAGTACGCTGATACCCCATGTGTGGAGGGAAACCACTGTTTGGGCACACGTCGGGGCTCAGAAGGGAAGTAGTGACTTTTGAAATGCAGACTTTGATGGAATGGTCTGCGGGCGTCACGTTGCGTTTGCAGAGCCCCTGGTGTGCCTAAACAGTAGAAACCCCCCACAAGTGACCCCATTTTAGAAACTAGACCCCCCAAGGAACTTATCTAGATATGTGGTGAGCACTTTGAACCCCCAAGTGCTTCACAGACGTTTACAACGCAGAGCCGTGTAAATAAAAAATCATTTTTCTTTCCTCAAAAATGATGTTTTAGCAAGCATTTTTTTATTTTCACAAGGGTAACAGGAGAAATTGGACCGCAGTAATTGTTGCGCAGTTTATCCTGAGTATGCTGGTACCCCATATGTGGGGGTAAACCACTGTTTGGGCACACGTCGGGGCTCGGAATTGAGGGAGCACCATTTGACTTTTTGAATACGAGATTGGCTGGAATCAATGGTGGCGCCATGTTGCGTTTGGAGACCCCTGATGTGCCTAAACAGTGGTAACCCCTCAATTCTACCTCCAACACTAACCCCAACACACCACTAACCCTAATCCCAACTGTAGCCATAACCCTAATCACAACCCTAACCCCAACCCTAATTCCAACCCTAACCCTAAGTGCCCACATTGCGGATTCGTGTGAGATTTTTCAGCATCATTTTTGAAAAATCCGTGGGTAAAAGGCACTGCGTTTTACCTGCAGATTTTCCGCGGATTTCCAGTATTTCACCTGCGGATTCCTATTGAGGAACAGGTGTAAAACGCTGCGGAATCCGCACAAAGAATTGACATGCTGCGGAAAATACAACGCAGCATTTCCACGCGGTATTTTCCGCACCATGGGCACAGCGGATTTGGTTTTCCATAGGTTTACATGGTACTGTAAACCTGATGGAACACTGCTGCGAATCCGTAGCGGCCAATCCGCTGCGGATCCGCAGCCAAATCCGCACCGTGTGCACATAGCCTAATTCTAAAGGTATGTGCACACGCTGCACAAAACGCTGCGGATCCGCAGCAGTTTCCCATGAGTTTACAGTTCAATGTAAACCTATGGGAAAAAAAAAATCGCTGTACACATGCTGCGGAAAAACTGCACGGAAACGCAGCCGTTTACATTCTGCAGCATGTCACTTCTTTGTGCGGATTCCGCAGCGGTTTTACAACTGCTCAAATAGAAAATCGCAGTTGTAAAACCGCAGTGAATTGCGCAGAAAAACTGCGGTAAATCCGCCATAAATCCGCAGCGGTTTAGCACTGCGGATTTATCATATCCGCAGCGGAAAAATCCGCAGAGGACCAGAATACGTGTGCATATACCGAAACCCTAGCCCTAACCCTAGCCCTAACCCTAGCCCTAACCCTAGCCCTAACCCTACCCCTAGCCCTAACCCTAACCCTAGCCCTAACCCTACCCCTAACCCTACCCCTAGCCCTAACCCTAACCCTACCCCTAACCCTAACCCTATTCTAACATTAGTGGGGAAAAAAATTCTTTATTTTTTTATTGTCCCTACCTATGGGGGTGACAAAGGGGGGGGGGGTCATTTATTATTTTTTTTATTTTGATCACTGAGATAGATTATATCTCAGTGATCAAAATGCACTTTGGAATGAATCTGCCGGCCGGCAGACTCGGCGGGCGCACTGCGCATGCGCCCGCCATTTTGGAAGATGGCGGCGCCCAGGGAGAAGACGGACGGACCCCAGCAGGATCGGTAAGTATGATGGGGTGGGGGGAGCACGGGGGGGGGATCGGAGCATGGGGGGGTGGATCGGAGTGCGGGAGGGGTGGAACGGAGCACGGGGGGGTGGAACGGAGCACGGGGGTGGAATGGAGCACGTGGGGGTGGAACGGAGCACGGGGGGTGGATCGGAGTGCAGGGGGGTGATTGGAGCACGGGGAGGGTGATTGGAGCATGGGGGAGCAGACAAGAGCACGGGGGGAGCGGAGCACAGGACGGAGGGGAGCCGGAGCAGTGTACCGGACAGATCGGGGGGCTGGGGGGGCGATCGGTGGGGTGGGGTAGGGGCACATTAGTGTTTCCAGCCATGACCGATGATATTGCAGCATCGGCCATGGCTGGATTGTAATATTTCACCAGTTATAATAGGTGAAATATTACAAATCGCTCTGATTGGCAGTTTCACTTTCAACAGCCAATCAGAGCGATCGTAGCCACGGGGGGGGGGGGCTAAATTACCACTCCCCCTGTCCCTGCAGATCGGGTGAAATTGGAGTTAACCCTTTCACCCGATCTGCAGGGACGCGATCTTTCCATGACGCCACATAGGCGTCATGGGTCGGATTGGCACCGACTTTCATGACGCCTACGTGGCGTCATGGGTCGGGAAGGGGTTAAAAAGTTTGAATTTGTTGCCATGTCTTGTTTTTGGTATAAAGTGCTTTGATCGCATCAACAAACTTCTACAAAATGAAAAAATCTGTATTGATATGTCTGCAAAGCCTATTCATGGTCTCTTGACCTTGTTAGAGTCAACTAGAACAAGTAATACTGCTGATGCAATTAGTGAAGCAAAACAGATTGCAGAAAGATAGGCCTTGATCCACACTTCAGACAGATAAGGAAGAGAAAGATTAATAAGATGTTTGATGAAGAATGTGAAGATGACAGTGTTCAGTTGTCACAGGAAGACAAATTTAGGATATCTCTTTTAGAAATCAGTGACAAAATCATTTGTGAAATGAGAACCCGATTTGACGCTATAGACAAGCTTTGCAATACATTCGGTTTTCTTTCTGGACCTCAGTTTCACGCATTATCAACAGAAGAACTCAAGGAGCAGGCCATGAAATTAGCACAGATATATCAGAAGGATCTTGATAAAGATGAAATAATTCCAGAAGTGGAGAGTTTTAAACATCATGCACTAAATTTAAACACGACTATGAAAACTGCCACACCTGAAGGTCTTCTTATCGAGATATACAAGAATGGACTACAAGATGCTTATCCCAATATAGCCACAGCTCTGAAAATCTTCCTGACTATACCAGTATCTGTTGTTCCAATGAAAGAAGCTTTAGCAAGCTTAAGTTGCTGAAAACATTTCTTCGGAGTGTCATGGGACAACAACGGCTGACAAACCTAAGCATTATTTCCATAGAACATGACTTGGCATCAAAACTTTCTTATGATGATATTATAAAATCTTTTGCAGCCAAAAAAGCTTAATTAAAATTTAGACAGTTCCAAACATGTGAAACATAGCAATTCGTATTATACCACCAACAGCCTCACAGGTATACCAGCAGTTTCAGTCATACCTGCTGACTAGCTTAATTTAGTATAAGTTATTGTTCTGTTTAAATACCATATATACATGTACATTGTGTAATATATACATACATAACATTTTATTGTTGATTAAGTTAAATAAAGTATTGTGGAGAAGACAGGAATGTACCTTGGCTTTGTCATACAGTTTCAATAGAGTTAAGGTTCAAATGGGGGAGGTTGGGGGGAGGGAGCCAAATTGATCCTTTGCCCCGGGTGCAGGAAAGGCTAGATACGCCTGTGGGTACTGAGATGTGGTCTGTGGTCCCCACGTGCAGAACCTCTCCTTTATTGAGTGTGTCTTGATAATTGCTAATAATTTCCATCTGTCGTCTATTCCATTTGCACAAATTTTTTTTGAGCAGTGTATATATCTACACATAATTTAGATTACTTTTTTTAATGAACCTGAAGTAGGTATGTCATTTCAGTATTACTCCTATTCTCTGGTGGATGTTTTCAATGTTATTGGTGTATTAATTTTAATGTGACTGGGAATTTCAAATGAAACTGGAGACCCACAAATGATCTAATCTGTTTTGCAGATCTATGATTATCATTAAAGTTTTTTTTTTCCTGATATGTCATCCAAACAAGCTGGTGGGTATCCCTGTAGCTACTATACTATATGAATCAAGTCTCTAGAGAAAGCCTTGTATAGATTAAAAAAATACCAGAAATATGTTGTCAGTTATCGTTGGCACATTACATGCCTTCTACCTTTGTGTTTCATGAAATGTCTTAAAACTCATATTTTATTTGTATCAGACAGAATATGCTATAAGTAAACTACCAGCTGGTTGTCAATTCCTTATATTACCCACACTGCTAAGACTGGCTTGCTAAGATGTTTTTATGTTACGGTATTTGCACTGCAATTCTATTAGTAATGATAGCTACAAAATGCTCCATATTGGAAACTAAATATGTACATATGCAAACTGCCTCTTCAGAGAAAAAGAGAACTTGAACTCTATAGCGCCACCTGTTGGAAGTAATGATCCTACAAGTCACAATCAACCCTTTAAAGAGTCGTGCAATATGACTTAGGATAAAAGCCTAATCAGTAACTCAATTGGCAGACACGGTGTTTCGGTCTGTTGGCCCTTGTCAGTGTGAAGCATGAGAACTGATTTGGCTAGGTGAGAGGCTCTGGACTGGGGTCTAAGGGGTAAGGTTTCTCCTTATGGAGAGTGACATACCAGCTCTGGTTTGTCAAGGTAATGAGGCTTATTCGCTGTGCAATGCTCCTCTGGGAAATTTAATATGCAAATTGCCTCTTCAGCTGGTATGTGGCACTATAGAGTTCAAGTCCTCTTTTTCTCTGAAGAGGCAATTTGCATCCCTGTGATTGCCAAGAAACCATGCACAACTGCATCAAAGCTTCTCCAAGCTGCTTTCTCTTTTCTATTCAGCTTCTTTATGAATTCTTTGTTCTCTAGAATCTGCTTGATTTGTGGTCCGACGAAGATACCAGGGTTTGATGACGTTTTCTCTGATCAGCTACTTTGACACTTTTGTCTAACAAGTTCCACAGTTTGAGCCTGGACGTGAAAAGCTCAGCGTTTGACTTAGTGAGACCGAGGTCTCTGATTATATCATTATGGTTTTTGGTTAGGGTAGTAAGGTGTTCTTTCTTCTTCTTCAAAACTGTATTTTGGATCTGCATTGTCTTCCTCACTCTGACTGCCTACATACTCCTGAAGATGGCTGAACTCCTTCTGAAGGAATGGGTACGGGCAGCTAGGGGCAGTGTGAAACTGGAGCAATTGAGGAAGTAATGTCTGGATAGGTGATAGGAAGCACACACTTGCCAATTAGTGGGATAGCAAACTTCATTGCCCTTTTTTCTCCTCTGTACCAGCCTGTAAGGTATTAAATATGAGAATAAAATATATCAGTGTATTGAACTGTGTGATATACAATTATACATGTTCTTCTATAGCAGCAAAAAATGTGCACATATTTTAACAACAGTTCTTTTAAGCTGTAATGACTAGGGTTGAGCGAAACGGGTCGAAATTGTTCAAAAGTCGCCGACTTTTGGCAAGGTCGGGTTTCATGAAACCCGACCCGACCCCAGTGGGGGGTCGGCCATGAAGTCGGCGATCTTTTGAATCTGGAATCGGAATTCCGATCCCGATTCCCGATATGTTTAAGATATCGGGAATTGGTATCGGAATTCAGATTAAAGTGTAAAATATAGAATTAAAATAAAAAATATTGCAATACTTACCCTCTGACGCGCCCTGGTACTAACCGGCAGCCTTCCTCCTTCGAATCCGCGCTTCTAGGACCTTGCCGTGACGTCGCGGTGACGTCGCGGCTTGTGATTGGCCGCGCGGCCGCCCATGTGACCGCTCGCGCGGCCAATCACAAGCCGCGACGTCACCCGCGACGTCACCGAAGGTCCTGGAAGGGCTGATTCTTAGGAAGGAAGGCTGTCGGAAGGAAGCAGGGCGCTTCCGAGGGTGAGTATATACCTTCAGACCCTGGGAACCATGGAAACCCAATGCACTGCATTGGGTTTCGAGTTTCGGCCGACCCCGACCCCGACTTTTTTATAGGATCGGCCGATTTCACTCGACCCGACTTTTCCAAAAGTCGGGTTTCGTGAAACCCGACCCGATCCTATAAAAGTGAAGGTCGCTCAACCCTAGTAATGACCTCTACTTGCTCTGACTTCACTTTTCATTCAGTGGTACTCAGGCATGCAAAATTACACAGAATGTCCTTCTGCCTGCTTGCACCAGAGGAAGGTGTTTCATTTTTACTCATAGCAGGCACAGAATGTCAATGGCCTCTCTCCTCCTGCAGCAGCTACACCACCACCAGCAACATGATGACCACATACTCTATTTCATGCTCTCCTCATTGTTTTAGCTCAAAAAACTGCAGAGTATTACATGGTCTGTGTACACAGTGAAAGTGGCCAGCAGATAATTAAACTGCCTGTTTTCAAAGTACCCCTCAAAAAAACATAATAAACATGCAAAAACAGTGTTGGCTATCTCCTCCACCTACACCTCTTACACTTACACCACCACCTTCACCTCCTCCACTTGGATTTTCTCCTCCTGTTTTAATATTATATATTTTTTATTCTGTTATTTTAAGTCATTTCTCTGTCCAAATTTGTTTGCATGGCAACTGTCCTGTTTTTACCCCTCTTTAGCTTCTTTTTGCAGCCCTCTAACACTATGACCATTTTACAGCCATTTTAGACCATCAATGTTTTGGTCCGCATTGACTTATAATTGGTTCCGGGTAAAGTTCAGAGTCAAGTTCGGATACCAAGCCAAATATTTAACTCCAATTCGGCCGAACTTGTCAAACTTGAACATCCACGAGTCGACTCATCCCTACTCCTGATTTTGACCTCGACTCAACTGACTTTGCTTTAGATTGATTTCCTGGTCTCAGTTACTCCTCAGACTATTTTGTCTCTGATTTTGTCACTGGTTCAGTCTTTTTAGTTACTGACTCTGTCAGGTTTACTAATCTTGCCTCATGCTTGCTCGTCTGGTCAGAAGCTACTCTATGAACACAATGGAGTGGTTCCTGTTATAAGTCCAAATTCCAGAAAAAGGGTGAAACTTTGAAGGTTTGAGTTCCTTTGTGACCTGCTAGCTGGAGCAAGAAGTACAAAGTCTATTCGAGATGGCATTTTAAAACTGATGGTCTCTGATAGACTTTACATCAGTCATCATCAGTGATGAGGGAATATGCTCATTACTTGAGTTTCTCCGAGTATGCTCGGGTGGTCTCTGAGTATTTCTCCGAGATTTAGTTTATGTTGATGCAGCTGCAGGATTTGGAGCTGCTAGACAGCTTGAATACATGTGGGGATTGCCTAGCAAACAGGCAATCCCCACATGTATTCAAGCTGTCTGGCAGCCGCTAAACATGCAGCTGCTTCGACATAAACTAAATCTCTGAGCACGCCAAAATACTCGGAGACCACCCAAGCATGCTTGGAGAAACTTGAGTAACGAGCATACTCGCTCATCACTAGTCATCAGACATTCAGCAGAACCTATGGTATTAACAATGTCTGGTGACAATTATCTGATTTTTGTATAGTTCATTCTATCCTTAAAAGGGTTTCTTACCAAAGGCAAGGGTACAGAAGCCAAGAAGAAGATTCCCTATACCTGCCCCAGCTCATACACTGCGATTATTGTAGCATCTGACATTTGAGCCTGGTTTAATTTTTTTATTTCTCAGTAATTTCTTTAAAGTTTTTCTCACAGATGAAGCAAACGTAGCAGTCTTATATACTTTTTAACATAACCTCCAAGTTTTAATATAGAGTACATTACCCAAGATAACTCTGCAACCAGTAACACTGAGCAGTTGGGTAGTTGGCAGCCAGCTGTCAAACAACATGGCTTCAGCAGAGATGCCTTGCCAACAGAGTAGAGAGGAAGAGAATACGTTGCTCTGTTGATGCGGCATTAGTAAAAGCAGGGAAATAACTGGCTGGAGCAGTATTTTACCACTCTGAGCCAGCAAAAATAATCACTGGGCAGATCAGGCACGTAGTTACCATCTAACCATTAGTTCTTAGCCCCATATGCAAAATTAATAAGAGTCCTTTAAAAATAAGTTGTTGACTGTGACACTGACATATATACATTTTTTTGCCAGAAAAACAGCCAATGTGTCTGCATTAACCCCTTTACCCCCAAGGGTGGTTTGCATGTCAATGACCGGGCCAATTTTTACAATTCTGACCACTGTCCCTTTATGAGGTTATAACTCTGGAACGGATAATGGTGATTCTGACATTGTTTTCTCATGACATATTGTACTTCATGATAGTGGTAAAATTTCTTTGATAGTACCTGCGTTTATTTGTGAAAAAAAACAGAAATTTGGCAAAAATTTTGAAAATTTCGCAATTTTCAAACTTTGAATTTATATGCAATTAAATCACAGAGATATGTCACACAAAATACTTAATAAGTAACATTTCCCACATGTCTACTTTATATCAGCATAATTTTGGAACCAAAATTTTTTTTTGTTAGGGAGTTATAAGGGTTAAAAGTTGACCAGCAATTTCTCATTTTTACAACACCATTTTTTTTTAGGGACCACATCTCATTTGAAGTCATTTTGAGGGGTCTATATGATAGAAAATATCCAAGTGTGACACCATTCTAAAATCTGCACCCCTCAAGGTGCTCAAAACCACATTCAAGAAGTTTATTAACCCTTCAGGTGTTTCATAGGAATTTTTGGAATGTTTAAATAAAAATGAACATTTAACTTTTTTTCACAAAAAATTATTTCAGCTCCAATTTGTTTTATTTTACCAAGGGTAACAGGAGAAAATGGACCCCAACAGTTGTTGTGCAATTTGTCCTGAGTACGCTGATACCCCATATGTGGGGGTAAACCACTGTTTGGGCGCATGACAGAGCTTGCAAGCGAAGGAGGGCAATTTGACTTTTCAATGCAAAATTGACAGGAATTGAGATGGGACGCCATGTTGCGTTTGGAGAGCCACTGATGTGCCTAAACATTAAAACCCCCCACAAGTGACACCATTTTGGAAAGTAGACCCCCTAAGGAACTTATCTAGAGGTGTGTTGAGCACTTTGACCCACCAAGTGCTTCACAGAAGTTCATAATGCAGAACCGTAAAAATAAAAAATCACATTTTTTCACAAAAATTATATTTTTGCCCCCAATTTTTTATTTTTCCATGGGTAAGAGAAGAAACTGGACCTCAAAAGTTGTTGTACAATTTGTCCTGAGTACGCTGATACCCCATATGTGGGGGTAAACCACTGTTTGGGCACATGGTAGAGCTCGGAAGGGAAGGAGCACCGTTTGACTTTTCATGCCAAAATTGACAGGAATTGAGATGGGACGCCATGTTGCATTTGGAGAGCCACTCATGTGCCTAAACATTGAAACCCCCAACAAGTGACACCATTTTGGATTGTAGACCCCCTAAGGAACTTATCTGGATGTGTGGTGAGCACTTTGACCCACCAAGGGCTTCACAGAAGTTTATAATGCAAAGCCATAAAAATAAAACAAAATTTTTTTCTCACAAAAATTATTTTTTAGCCCCCAGTTTTGTATTTTCCTTAGGGTAACAGGAGAAATTGGACCCCAAAAGTTGTTGTCCAATTTGTCCTGAGTACGCTGATACCCCATATGTGGGGGGAACCACCGTTTGGGCGCATGGGAGGTCTCGGAAAGGAAGGAGCGCCATTTGGAATGCAGACTTAGATGGAATGGTCTGCAGGCGTCACATTGCGTTTGCAGAGCCCCTAATGTACCTAAACAGTAGAAACCCCCCACAAGTGACACCATTTTGGGAAAGTAGACCCCCTAAGGAACTCATTTCGATGTGTTGTGAGAGCTTTGAACCCCCAAGTATTTCACTACAGTTTATAACGCAGAGCCGTGCAAATAAAAAATATTTTTTTTCCACAAAAATTATATTTTAGCCCCCAGTTTTGTATTTTTCCAAGGGTAGCAGGAGAAATTGGACCCTAAATGTTGTTGTCCAATTTGTCCTGAGTACTATGATACCCGATATGTGGGGGGGGAACCACCGTTTGGGCGCACGGGAGGGCTCGGAAGGGAAGGAGCATCATTTGGAATGCAGACTTAGATGGATTGGTCTGCAGGCGTCGCATTGCGTTTGCAGAGCCCCTAATGTACCTAAACAGTAGAAACCCCCCACAAGTGACCCCATATTGGAAACTAGACCCCTCAATGAACTTATAGATGTGTTGTGAGAACTTTGAACCCCTAAGTGTTTCACTACATTTTTTAACGCAGAGCCGTGAAAATAAAAAATCTTTTTGTTTTCCCACAAAAATTATTTTTTAGCCCTCAGTTTTGTATTTTCCCAAGGGTAACAGGAGAAATTGGACCCCAAAAGTTGTTGTGCTATTTGTCCTGAGTACGCTGATACCCCATATGTTGGGGTAAACCCCTGTTTGGGCACACGGGAGAGCTCGGAAGGGAAGGAGAACTGTTTTACTTTTTCAACGCAGAATTGGCTGGAATTGAGATCGGACGCCATGTCGTGTTTGGAGAGCCCCTGATGTGCCTAAACAGTGGAAACCCCCCAATTATAACTGAAACCCTAATCCAAACACACCCCTAACCCTAATTCCAACGGTAACCCTAACCACACCTCTAACCCTGACACACCCCTAACCCTAATCCCAACCCTATTCCCAACTGTAAATGTAATCTAAACCCTAACCCTAACTTTAGCCCCAACCCTAACTATAGCCCCAACCCTAGCCCTAACCCTAGCCCTAACCCTAACCCTAGCCCTAACCCTAACCCTATCCCTAACCCTAACCCTAGCCCTAACCCTAACCCTAGCCCTAACCCTAGCCCTAACTCTAACCCTAGCCCTAACCCTAACCCTAGCCCTAATCCTAGCCCTAGCCCTAACTCTAGCCCTAACCCTAGCTCTAACCCTAGCCCTAACCCTAACCCTAACCCTAGCCCTAACCCTAGCCCTAATCCTAACCCTAGCCCTAACCCTAGCCCTAACCCTAACCCTAGCCCTAACCCTAGCCCTAATGGGAAAATGGAAATAAATACATTTTTTTTATTTTTCCCTAACTAAGGGGTGATGAAGGGGGGTTTGATTTACTTTTCTAGCGGGTTTTTTAGCGGATTTTTATGATTGGCAGCCGTCACACACTGAAAGACGCTTTTTATTGCAAAAAATATTTTTTGCGTTACCACATTTTGAGAGCTATAATTTTTCCATATTTTGGTCCACAGAGTCATGTGAGGTCTTGTTTTTTGCGGGACGAGTTGACGTTTTTATTGGTAACATTTTCGGGCACGTGACATTTTTTTATCGCTTTTTATTCCGATGTTTGTGAGGAAGAATGACCAAAAACCAGCTATTCATGAATTTCTTTTGGGGGAGGCGTTTATACCGTTCCGCGTTTGGTAAAATTGATAAAGCAGTTTTATTCTTCAGTTCAGTGCGATTACAGCTACACCTCATTTATATCATTTTTTAATGTTTTTGGCGCTTTTATACGATAAAAACTATTTTACAGAAAAAATAATTATTTTTGCATCGCTTTATTCTTAGGACTATAACTTTTTTTTTTTTTGCTGATGATGCTGTATGGTGGTTCGTTTTTTGCGGGACAAGATGACGTTTTCAGCGGTACCATGGTTATTTATATCTGTCTTTTTGATCGCGTGTTATTCCACTTTTTGTTCGGCGGTATGATAATAAAGCGTTGTTTTTTGCCTCGTTTTTTTTTTTTTTCTTACGGTGTTTACTGAAGGGGTTAACTAGTGGGCGAGTTTTATAGGTCGGGTCGTTACGGACGCGGCGATACTAAATATGTGCACTTTTATTGTTTTTTTTTTATTTAGATGAAGAAATGTATTTATGGGAATAATATTTTTTTTTTCATTATTTAGGAATATTTTTTGTAATTTTTTTTTACACATTTGGAAATTTTTTTTTTTACTTTTTTACTTTGTCCCAGGGGGGGACAACACAGATCAGTGATCTGACAGTTTGCACAGCACTCTGTCAGATCACCGATCTGACATGCAGCACTGCAGGCTTCACAGTGCCTGCTCTGAGCAAGCTCTGTGAAGCCACCTCCCTCCCTGCAGGACCCGGATCCGCGGCCATCTTGGATCCGGGCCTGGAGCAAGCAGGGAGGGAGTTAAGACCCTCGCAGCAACGCAATCACATCGCGTTGCTTGCGGGGGGCTCAGGGAAGCCCGCAGGGAGCCCCCTCCCTGCGCGATGCTTCCCTGTACCGCCGGCACATCGCGATCATCTTTGATCGCGGTGTGCCGGGGGTTAATGTGCCGGGTGCGGTCCGTGACCACTCCTGGCACATAGTGCCGGATGTCAGCTGCGATAAGCAGCTGACACCCGGCCGCCATCGGCGGCGCTTCCCCCGTGAGCGCTGCCGATCGCTATGATGTACTATCCCGTCCACAGTCAGATAGGCCCAGGGCACCTCGATGGGATAGTACGTCTAAGGTCACAGAGGGGTAAAAGCACTGCTGGTGAAATTCAATAAGAATTGCAGAAACTGATGTGAATATTTGGTTAATATTAGTTTGCAAATATCACCGCTAAAAAATTTTAAGTTCTGGAGTAATCTTATTCTATAAGATGATTGCGCAATCATAGTACCAGGACATAGACACATAGTAGAAATATTTTACTTATTATAATACTCCTTTATGGAGTGCCGCCCCATGTAGGGCAATGGGGTACTCGGTACCGGGCCCTTCTGTTCTCGATGGGGATGTCACGGTGGACCCCGTCCGTGGCCCTAGGGGACGTCCGTTGATGAAATAGGGAAAGGTCTTTAATGGGATAATGTTCGTGACGCCACCTGTGGTATTCGGTCAGGGTGACCGACGCTGCTTAGGGGTCCGCTGGGGTGATGTTATGGCAGCTAGATGGTATACCTTCCACAGGTGAAGTATGTCCCCAGGGCTTGCCAGAGTGTAGATGATGGATGGTGGATGATGTGAGGAGCAGTGAATGACGAGGACACAAGGTTGCAGCCTCTTTACCTTTACTGAAGGCTTCAACATCCACAGTTCAGGGTAGGGACCACAGGGTAGGCAGAGTCCGGCCAGTCTGAAGGCAAATCCAGAGTCCCCTTATCCAGGTGGAATTCAATAGCCTTCATCTAGTGCCTGGGCATTGTAGTACCTCCCTGCTGAGCAACTCGGTAAGGTTCTCACAACTATTGTAGATGTTAAGTCTCTTCTCTCTGTCCCCCTTACAGATAGGACAAACCCGTATGACTGGTGGCCTGAGGCTTTTTACAGGGACCGTAGTGACGCCCCGGTCCCCACAAGTTGCCACCCTGCCTCCTGGGTAAATAGTTGGGCAGCTAATGTGGAATTAACGGTCCTGCCAGTCTCTGAAGTAACGGCATAGAGCTCTCTACTCCCTCAGTGTTCTGGCTACCGGTCCTGCGCTTCAGAAGGAGGCAGCCTGCTTCCAGCTGGTCTTCCTCTGATGTTTCACTCCTGTTGCTATGACTTCATTGCTCACTCACTGCAACACAATTCCTTTTGTGTCCTTTCTTAGGATGCTGCTGCACGTGGGCAGGCGCAGCTCGGTGTACCTTCCTTCCGTAGGCCGCAGTCTGGAGCTGGCAGGAACCCAACCCAGCCAGCCTCTGCCAAACTCGGTCAGGACCCACTGACTATCTCCTTCTCCCTCCAGTCAGCTTCTGTCCCTTTCTGCCTAGGTCGATGCCCAGTCAGTTTCTGCCTAACTTCCTTCCCAACCCACCAGTTTTACTGAAGTGTGAGGAGTGCCCTAATAGATAAAATCATGGCTCCCCCTGGAGTGTGAAGTGTGTGTAGTGGTTGTGATACATGGACAGAAGATCTCCTTCATTGCCTTCAGACGTAACATCACTCCCCCTGGTGGAAGAACAACATTACTGCAACGAACCAGGACTCTGGGGCGCTGCATTTACATTAGCCAACATGAAGAAATGCTGCAAAGACTGAGAGAAACTGGATCAAACCAAACACCTACACACACCTATCTCTAAGTCCCACAAAATAGTTGCCTGGTTCTTGGCATCAAGTCCTTTTTGCCAGGGTTGTATAATGACCCCACCTGCATTTCATTATAGTGGACTCCTTTGCTGGACACTACATGTGTATGTGCTTTATTGATTCTCAGAGCTTATTTATCACAGCACCTCTAATCTGGCCTCACACATCAACTGTGGTGAGACTGTTGTGCCCATAGTAAATTTGCCCCCCGAACAAGGATCGGACAACAACTACTCACATACGGACTACTTTAGATTGATTTGTCTGTCCATTCTTGGTGATGCTTTCTGAGTCCAGGTGAGTTGCATACTAAGTACAGTAAGCTATCCTGCATAAAAAGAGAATTGATGTATGAGTAAATGATGCCTTTTTCCCAGGAAGTCGATCGCTGTTGATGTTGTTTGAGTCTCTTGTTTTTCACTGGACTAGTATGTTTTGGTTTGTAGCTCATCTGTACAGTACAAATTTGTGGTAGACTAGTACATCCAGAAATCATATTAGATGGTCTGTCATAGCATTACCTACTAGACCTGCATTTAATGAAAAGGTTATATGTACTTATAAATGTGCTAATAGTTTGAAAATTGCGTGATGTGACTATAAAAGCTGCCTTTGACTAATATTCAATGATGTTTAAGGGTCAGGAGTTATGCCATACAGCATGAAGATTATTTAGCACCTCTCTTCACAGGATGCAACCAAATCCAGTAACTGTTTTCTTTTGCAATAGCCTCATTAGTAATTGCTGCTGTATCTTTATTTTTATCCTGTGACGGGGTCCATCAGCTTTCTCTTTTTTCCTTTTAACTAGATCGAATTCAGCAGCAAGCTACAATATTCTGGCCATCAAAAAGCAAAAGAAGCAAAACGGAAAAGTACTAGCTACATTGTGAACAGAGCCTAAAGGACTGTACGATGCATAATTCAAAGGATGCCATCAGACAACTGTATGTTTTTGAGGCTAACTGTTGAAGACAGAATTTTTTTTTCTCTGATTTTCTCTTACATGATACTGCTCAGAAAATAAAAGCACACACCCTGTTCTCAAGAAAGTCTTTAAAGTCTTTACAAAGTTTCCTTGGAACTTTTTCATTTATGTCTTTTTAACACTGTATTAAATGTAATACTCCTCGGTAATATATGAGATACAGAAAGCGTCTATGGCCTTTTCAAATCAGAAAACATGAAGTGTAAAGCTGTATAGGTGTTGAAAAGTATTATAAATTGGGTTGTTTCCTTGACAACTGAGTTTCTATTACATTACTGTGCCAACTTTTGCGGCTTGAACATCTTCATAATTTTAATAATAATCTGTAATGTTCATGTTAGTTGAAATGATGTTCCTGAAATTAGGATAAAACAGTGCAATTCTTCAGCATATAATGTGGAGATAAAAGAATTCTAAGAAACAGAATGTAAACATTTTTAAATGTTTATTCAGAATGGTAAATAATGCATTTAGTTACAAGACTTCATATTGCAGAGATCAGTGAAATTGTGTTTCACCACTGAAAAGCTTAATATGCGAAGATGATACAGTTATGTGTTGTATTTAGCTTGTTGACTGCAATTTAGGAATAATCTTTTGTTGCTTCCACACTTTATTGTGAATTACTGACTCTCGTCCTGTTTTTTAGAGTAAAGTCCAGAGCACCAGTCCATATTTATTATTTTTTAGCAAAATTCAAATGGCTCTTTTATCGTGAGTTCCAAACTGCAGCACAATAAATGACAAATATCCTTCAAATGCACACAGAAATATGATAATATGTAATAAATAAGTGTTTGGGTGGTAGTAAACTGTGTTAATCATCAAACAATATATTCAAAAATTGTTGTAACTTTTATAAGAGACTGTCGACCAATTCTGATATTGGAATTGTATATACTTTAGTTCATGACAAGTGACAGTGCAATGAACCTGAGCAAAAACAAAGAGAAACGTCCCCATGCCAAGTCATCTCGTCGACTTGTTGCCCCCCTGGTCATTTTCACTTTGAGATAAACTTGCTGCATGCCTTTCTGCGTGTTGATAGTTTATTTGTGGTGCTTGCATTTCAATCCTGCTGATTTCCTTCTTCATTTGTGAACAATGTACAGATACAGTTTGGAGGGGCATGTTTGCATTGCGAAAACTTATTGGAAAACTGAATCCTTAAAGAGGTGCCAAAGAGAGTTGCTAAGCAAGTTTGGGGGTTAAAATCGGCCCTCCAATCCGTGTATTCTGTCATTGGTTAATAAGCTAGACCATGCAGGATGATCACTAGATGAAACACCAACTTCTGCCATCTCCACGTTAATTGTTGCATGTTGTATTCCACATGTCAACGAGTGGCCAAGAAAGGCCGGGTTTGCCCATACAGATTCACTGTCATTTAGATATTGAAAGGGCGCGATAAAGAAAAAAGTATTAATGCCAGATTTTTTTCCTTTGAGGCCATTTGAAGGGTTGGGTGTCCATTTACAAGCTAAAAACATTACAGGCACTTTGAGAGAACAAACAGCATGGAATTCATCTTATATTCCAAGACAACGTGAACATGTTCTTTTTTTGAGAGAAAAAAATTGCCAGTATTGTCATCCATACAGTATAATGAATGTGCTTAGTGTTACATGATGGTGGTATATAAAACACCAAATATCTTTCAAAAATGTTTTATGGATTCAATTAGTCATTCTTAGAGTTGAATATGCTTAGTGTTACATTACAGTGGCATACAGAATGCCAATAAAAAGTTCAACATTTTTTTCTGCATTCAATTAGTCATCAGTACAGTTTAACATGGTATGTGTTACATTACAGTGGTATATAAAACTTAAAAAAAAAATATTGAGCATTTTGTCAGGATTCAATTAATAATCCATAGAGTTTAACGTGCTTAATGTTACATTATTGTGGTATATAAAACTCAAAAATAACTTTTATTTTTTTCTGTATTCAACTAGTCATCTATACAATTTAACCCCCTAACCACCAAGGGTGGTTTGCACGTTAATGACCGGGCCAATTTTTACAATTCTGACCACTGTCCCTTTTCTGACCACATGTCTACTTTACATCAGCACAATTTTGGAACCCAATTTTTTTTTGTTAGGGAGTTATAAGGGTTAAAAGTTGACCAGCAATTTCTCATTTTTACAACACCTTTTTTTTTAGGGACCACATCTCATTTGAAGTCATTTTGAGGGGTCTATATGATAGAAAATAACCAAGTGTGACAACATTCTAAAAACTGCACCCCTCAAGGTGCTCAAAACCACATTCAAGAAGTTTATTAACCCTTCAGGTGTTTCACAGGAATTTTTGGAATGTTTAAATAAAAATGAACATTTAACTTTTTTCACAGAAAATTTACTTCAGCTCCAATTTGTTTTATTTTACCAAGGGTAACAGGAGAAAATGGACCACAGAAGTTATTGTACAATTTGTCCTGAGTACGCTGATACCTCATATGTGGGGGTAAACCACTGTTTGGGCGCCAGGGAGAGCTCGGAAGGGAAGGAGCACCATTTGACTTTTCAATGCAAAATTGACCGGAATTGAGATGGGATGTCATGTTGCGTTTGGAGAGCCACTGATGTGCCTAAACATTGAAATCCCCCACAAATGACACCATTTTGGAAAGTAGACCCCATAAGGAACATATCTAGATGTGTGGTGAGCACTTTGACCCATTAAGTGATTCACAGAAGTTTATAATGCAGAGCCGTAAAAATAAAAAATCATATTTTTTCACAAAAATGATCTTTTCTCCACCAATTTTTTATTTTCCCAAGGGTAAGAGAAGTAATTGGACCCCAAAAGTTGTTGTACAATTTGTCCTGAGTATGCTGATACCCCATATGTGGGGGTAAACCACTGTTTGGGTGCAAGGGAGTGCTCGGAAGGGAAGGAGCGCCATTTGACTTTTCAATGCAAAATTGACTGGAATTGAGATGGGACTCCATGTTGCTTTTGGAGAGCCACTGATGTGCCTAAACATTGAAACCCCCCACAAGTGACACCATTTTGGAAAGTAGACCATATGTGGGGGGAACCACCGTTTGAGTGCATGGGAGTGCTAGGAAGGGACGGAGCGCCATATATAATGCAGACTTAGATGGATTGGTCTGCAGGCATCATGTTGCGTTTGCAGAGCCCCTAATGCACCTAAACAGTAGAAACCCCCCACAATTCACCCCATATTGGAAACTAGACCCCCAAGGAACTTATTTAGATGTGTTGTGAGAACTTTGAACCCCCAAGTGTCTCACTACAGTTTATAACGCAGAGCCGTGAAAATAAAAATTCTTTTTTTTCCCACAAAAATTATTTTTTAGTTCCCAGTTTTGTATTTTCCCAAGGGTAACAGGAGAAATTGGACCCTAAAAGTTGTTGTCCAATGCGTCCTGAGTACGCTGATACCCCATATGTTGCGGTAAACCCCTGTTTGGGTGCACGGGAGAGCTCGGAAGGGAAGGAGCACTGTTTTACTTTTTCAATGCAGAATTGGCTGGAATTGAGATCGGACACCCTGTCGCGTTTGGAGAGCCCCTGATGTGCCTAAACAGTGGAAACCCCCCAATTATAACTGAAACCCTAATCCAAACACACCCCTAACCCTAATCTCAATGGTAACCCTAACAACACCCTGACATGCCTCTAACCCTAATCCCAACACTATTCCCAACCTTAAATGTAATCCGAACCCTAACCCTAACTTTAGCCCCTACCCTAACTTTAGCCCCAACCCTAACCCTAACATTAGCCCCAACCCTAACTGTAGCTCTAACCCTAGCCCCAACCCTAACCCTAACCCTAGCCCTAGCCCTAGCCCTAACCCTAACTCTAGCCCTAACCCTAACCCTAGCCCTAACCCTAATGGGAAAATGGAAATAAATACATTTTTTTATTTAATTAATTTTTCCCTAGCTAAGGGGGTGATGAAGGGGGGTTTGATTTACTTTTATAGCGGTTTTTTTTTATCAGATATTTATGACTGGCAGCTGTCACACACTAAAAGACGCTTTATTATTTAAAAAAATATTTTTTGCGTTACCACATTTTGAGAGCTATAATCTTTCCATATTTTGGTCCACCGAGTCATGTTAGGTCTTGTTTTTTGCAGGACGAGTTGATGTTTTTATTGGTAACATTTTCGGGCACGTGGCAAAAAACAGCTATTCATGAATTTATTTGGGGGGGGGCATTTATACCGTTCTGCGTTTGGTAAAATTGATAAAGCAGTTTTATTCTTCGGGTCAGTACGATTACAACGATACCTCATTTATATCTTGTTTTATGTTTTGGCGCTTTTATACGATAAAAACTGTTTTATAGAAAAAATAATTATTTTTGCATCGCTTTATTCTGAGGACTATAACTTTTTAAATTTTTTGCTGATGATGCTGTATGGTGGCTCGTTTTTTGCGGGAGAAGATGACATTTTCAGCGGTACCATGGTTAATTATATCCATCTTTTTGATCGCGTGTTATTCCACTTTTTGTTCAGCGGTATGATAATAAAGCGTTGTTTTTTGACTTGTTTTTTTTTTTTACGGTGTTCACTGAAGGGGTTAACTAGTGGGACAGTTTTATAGGACGGGTCAATACAGACGTGGCGATACTAAATATGTGTACTTTTATTGTTTTTTTATTTGTAGATAAAGGAATGTATTTATTGCAACTATGTATATTTTTTTTATTATTTATTTAGGATCTTTTTTTTTTTCTCACACATGTAAAAAAATTTTTTTTTACTTTGCCCGGGGAAGGGGGGAGGGTGGGAGGGACATCAAATTTTATTGACAGATCGCTGATCTGACACTTTGGTGTGCACTGTGTCAGATCAGCAATCACACAGGCACAGCAGGGACGCTTACCAACGCTTGCTCTGAGCAGTCGCTGGTAAGCCACCTCCCTGCAGGACCCGGATGCAGCCACGTGGCCATTTTGGATCCGGGCCTGCTGCAGGGAGGAGGAGGTAAGAGACCCTCGCAGCAACGCGATCACATCGCGTTGCTCTGAGGGTCTCAGGGAAGCACGCAGGGAGCCCCCTCCCTGCCCGATGCTTCCCTATACCGCTGGAACACTGCAATCATGTTTGATCGCAGTGTGCCGGGGTTTAATGTGCCGGGGCGGTCCGTGACTGCTCCTGGCACATAGTGCCGGATGTCAGCTGTGATAGTCAGCTGACACCCGGTCGCGATCGGCCGTGCTCCCCCCGTGAGCGCAGCTGATCGCTCTGGACGTACTATTCCGTCCTTGGGAAGTAGGGCCCACCCCACATGGACAGAATAGTACGTCTTCTGGCAGAAAGGGGTTAATGTGGCAAGTGTTACATTACAGTTATACACAAAACTCCAAGAAAAACATTCAACTCTTTTTTTTAAATTAATTTAGTCTTACATAGTTTAACATGCTTAGTATTACAATACTTAATATATAAAACTTCAAACAAAAGTTACATTTTTATTTATCTGGATATAATTTCTAATCCATACAGCTTAACGTGGTTAGTGTTACATAACTGTGGTATATAAAACTCCAAAAAAAGTTCAATTTTGGTTTTGAAAATTTAGCTTAACAGCATGGGTGTGTATTCTCCCAATTACAAACCAACGCCTCGCAGGGATAAGGGTGAGGCAGCCACAGCAACAGTTCAAAAAAGGCAGAAATGCATTGAAAGGCGAAGGTTGTTAAACAATAACTTTTAATCCAAATAAGTAAAAATTATGCTAACATGATGTGTCCAGCACTACAGGGTGGGCCAAGTACTGTATATGGTTACACATAAATAAAATGGGAATGGTTGGTGATATCAACTTCCTGCTTGTGGCACATTAGTATATGGGAGGAGGGAAACTTTTCCAAGTGTGTGGTGACCATGGTGGCCATTTTGAAGTCGGCCATTTTAGATCCCACTTAATTTTTTTCCTATGGGAAGAGGGTCATGTGACACATCAAACTTATTGAGCATTTCACAAGAAACACAATGGTGTGCTTGATTTTAACGTAGCTGTATTCTTTCATGAGTTATTTACAAGTTTATGACCATGTATAAAATGTGTTCAAAGTGCTGCCCATTGTGTTGGATTGTCAATGCAACTCTCTTCTCCCACTCTTGGCACACTGATAGCCCCACCGTGAGAACACACAGTAATTAACACATATGGGGTATCGGCATACTCAAGAAATATTTCACAAAAAATTATATAGTGCAATTTCTCCTGTTACCCTTTTAATTATGCAAAATCTGGGGCTAAAAACATTTTTGTGGAAAAAATGTAATTTTTTTCATTTTTACGGCTCTTTGTTATAAACTTCTGTGAAGCACCTAGGTGTTCAAAGTGCTCATCATACATCTATCTAGATAATTTCCTAAAGTCGTCTAGTTTTCAAAATGGTGTCACCTGTGAGGGGTTTCCACTGTTTAAGCAATCAGGAGCTCTCCAAACATGACATGGCATCCACTAATTATTACAGCAAATTTTGCATTCAAAAAGTCAAATGGCGCTTCATCCCTTCGAAACACCTGCTGTGTCCAAACAGTAGTTTTCCCTCACGTATGGGGTGCTGAAGAGAAATTGCACAACAAATCGTATGGTTAAATTTCTTCTTTTACCCTTGTGAAAATGCTACATTTTGGCCTAAAAAACATTTCTATGGGGAAAATGTAATTTTTTTATTTTCCCGATTCAATGTTATACATTTCTGTGAAACACCTGATGCTAAAACCCTACAGATAGAATGCAATCTAGCCAACCAAATGTTCCAATATGGGCCTCTAATATCTCTCCTAACAAGTATTATTGGAGAAGAGAATAATGAGCAGTTTAAACTAACAGCTTGATCGTTAATAATTGATCATTGATCCTTATATCTCTGTTAGCTACGGCGCCATCAGCAGTATCTTGTAGAGGTTTACTTCACTATCCCTATAAAGAAAACATGAACACTTAGCCAAGCCAAAAGTTTGGAGTATTAGGCTAACAGGAGATGTACAATATTTGTCAGTGAAATGAGCATTGTCAGTGGCGCTTAAAGTGATTGTCCATGTCATGGCTTTACCACCTGAGAGCGGTTCCTGAAGAACATTGTGTCTAATTTTACATACTTCTGCACTAATTAGGAGCACTTCACCATCATATTTAAATGTGCAGATTTGTGCTTGCAGTGCAGGGGTTAATATGTTCTGACGAGAGCTCCTGGAGCTTTCCTGCTTTGATTGTCTTAGCTATTCAATGTTGCCAATACCCGCAATCAGGCAGGTGTTAAGGTACCGTCACACTAAACGATATCGCTAGCGATCCGTGATGTGGAAGCGTCCTGGCTAGCGATATCTTTCAGTTTGACACGCAGCAGCGATCAGAATCCTGCTGTGATGTCGTTGGTCGCTGCAGAAAGTCCAGAACTTTATTTCGTCGCTGGACTTCATGCTGACATCGCTGAATCGGCGTGTGTGACACCGATTCAGTGATGTCTTCGCTGGTAACCAGGGTAAACATCGGGTTACTAAGCGCAGGGCCGCGCTTAGTAACCCGATGTTTACCCTGGTTACCAGCGTAAAAGTAAAAAAAAAACAAACACTACATACTTACCTAACGCTGTCTGTCCCCGGCGCTGTGCTTCTCTGCCCTGTGTAAGCACAGCGGCCGGAAAGCAGAGCGGTGACATCACCGCTGTACTTTCCGGCCGCTGTGCTTACACAGGGCAGAGACGCAGAGCGCCGAGGGACAGACAGCGTTAGGTAAGTATGTAGTGTTTTTTTTTTTTTTTACTTTTACGCTGGTAACCAGGGTAAACATCGGGTTACTAAGCGTGGCCCTGCGCTTAGTAACCCGATGTTTACCCTGGTTACCGGGGACCTCGGGATCGTTGGTCGCTGGAGAGCTGTCTGTGTGACAGCTCTCCAGCGACCAAACAGCGACGCTGCAGCGATCCGGATCGTTGTCGGTATCGCTGCAGCGTCGCGTAGTGTGACGGTACCTTTAGCTTCATAATTCTAGTACTGGAGTTGGAGGTGTTGGTTGTTTGAGGACGCTTTTGGAGTGTTGTTCAGAGGACTGTGGCTTGGTGAGTTGTCTGTGTACAGATCTTCATCCTCTCCTATTTGGTTTTCCTTCCTTTACTTCCTGGGGTTTTACTGTTATTTGTGAGTGCATAATTGTATGATTGTTTTTTTCATTTATCCCTGTACATCTTCCCCTGGTAGTCTTGTTTGTCTTTTCTTATATACTACAACTCCCTACTTCCCTGCGTAGTGGAAGGGGACAGATAAGGACTGATTTAAGAGCTCAGCAAGGCATTTGGCCCTGGTGTCTTCACTATCAGAAGTAATCCAGGGAGCAGGAATAGATAGGGCGACCCTAACTTTAGTGACAGTGAAGGAACATCTAGCGGCAGGATATCCTGCAACAGTGCCATTAACATAACTCAGCTACTATTTTTGCCATAATTGCTTAAGTATAATGCACCTAAAGATTGCCATAATCCTTTTCTGACACTTTAATTTGGTGTTATGCCTTTTTGCTTCTGTTCCTGTGCCCTGACATTAGCAATGTTGTCACAGCCATTACTTCCTTTTTAGATTCCTCTGCTCCCTTCTGACTACATTTACTATCTGCTCTTGTACTGGGCTGCAAACAAACTGTGTTCAAACCTCTTGTAACTCCGCTTAAACTCCTCTCACTCCTCCCCCTGCATCATACACAGCCTCAAGCAACATCCTGATAGAGAATGTAGATAGTGAGCACCAATGGGGACAGTGACACTGATGTCTGCAAAGCACTATGGAAACTAATGATACTATATAAGCGCATAAAATAATAAATAAACTTAATAAAGGGAATACAGCAGGGAGTGTTACGCAGGATATAGAGCAGGGTGTCTGCTTGTACATATGTATTCGCTCTTCTATATGCTTACAGATACCAGGAAGAGTACTAAAGGGAGAGATGTTCAGCGAGATGGAAGACCTGTGTCTACAGCCATATGCACATAAGCAGTGAATGAGCGTTGTTAAAAAATCCCTGTATAAGTAAAGCATATAATTTTGATCACAGAAATTCAGAGATTCAGAGGATTCTCACCCAGTTATCATGTAACTATGGAATTATTTAGAAAATTGCTCATTTATGACAGTTCAAATGAAAGGAACTTATAAAGTAGTGAAGTGACCAACTCCTTTAACCCCTTAGTGACAGAGCCAATTTGGTACTTAATGACCGAGCCAATTTTGCAATTCTGACCACTGTCACTTTATGAGGTTATAACTCTGGAACGCTACAACGGATCCCGCTGATTCTGAGACTGTTTTTTCGTGACATATTGTACTTCATGTTAGTGGTAACATTTCTTCGGTATTACTTGCGATTATTTATGAAAAAAACGGAAATATGGCGAAAATTTTTAAAATTTTGCAATTTTCAAACTTTGTATTTTTATGCCCTTAAATCAGAGAGATATGTCACGAAAAATAGTTAATAAATAACATTTCCCACATATCTACTTTACATCAGCACAATTTTGGAAACAAATTTTTTTTTTGTTAGGGAGTTATAAGGGTTAAAAGTTGACCAGCAATTTCTCATTTTTACAACACCATTTTTTTTTAGGGACCACATCACATTTGAAGGCATTTAGAGGGGTCTATATGATAGAAAATAATGAAGTGTGACACCATTCTAAAAACTACACCCCTCAAGGTTCTCAAAACCACATTCAAGAAGTTTATTAACCCTTTACGTGCTTCACAGGAACTGAAACAATGTGGAAGGAAAAAATGAACTTTTAACTTTTTTTTGCAAACATCTTAATTCAGAACCATTTTTTTTATTTTCACAAGTGTAAAAACAGAAATGTAACCATAAATTTTGTTATGCAATTTCTCCTGAATACGCCAATACCCCATATGTGGGGGTAAACCACTTTTTGGGCGCACCGCAGAACTTAGAAGTGAAGGAGCGCCGTTTGACTTTTTCAATGCAGAATTGGCTGGAATTGAGATCGGACACCATGTCACGTTTAGAGAGCCCCTGATGTGCCTAAACAGTGGAAACTCCCCACAAGTGACACCATTTTGGAAACTAGACCCCTTAAGGAACTTATCTAGATGTGTGGTGAGCACTTTGAACCCCCAAGTGCTTCACAGAAGTTTATAACGTAGAGCCGTGAAAATAAAAAATCGCTTTTGTTTACACAAAAATGATCTTTTCGCCCACAAATTCTTATTTTCACAAGGGTAACAGGAGAAATTAGACCACAAAAGTTGTTGTGGGATTTCTCCTGAATACGTCGATACCCCAAATGTGAGGGTAAACCACTGTTTGGGCGCACCGCAGAGCTTGGAAGTGAAGGAGCGCCGTTTTACTTTTTCAATGTAGAATTGGCTGGAATTGAGATTGGACGCCATGTCGCGTTTGGAGAGCCCCTGATGTGCCTAAACAGTGGAAACCCCCAACAATTGACCCCATTTTGGAAACTAGACCCCTCATGGAACTGATCTAGATGTGTGGTGAGAACTTTGAATGCCCAAGTGCTTCACAGAGGTTTATAATGCAGAGTCGTGAAAATAAAAAATATTTTTTTTCCACAAAAAAGATTTTTTAGCCCCCAAGTTTTTATTTTCACAAGGGTAACAAGAGAAATTGGACCCCAAAAGTTGCTGTCCAATTTGTCCTGAGTATGCTGGTACTCCATATGTGGGGGTAAACCACTGTTTGGGCACACGGCAGAGCTCGGAAGGAAGGAGCGCCGTTTTGGAATGCAGACTTTGATAGAATGGTCTGCAGGCATTATGTTGCGTTTGCAGAGCCCCTGATGTACCTAATCAGTAGAAACCCTCCACAAGTGACCCCATATTGGAAACTAGACCCCCCAAGGAACTTATCTAGATGTGTGGTGAGAACTTTGAATGCCCAAGTGCTTCACAGAAGTTTAGAATGCAGAGTCGTGAAAATAAAAAATATTTTTTTTCCACACAAAAGATATTGTAGCCCCCAAGTTTTTATTTTCACAAGGGTAACAGGAGAAACTGGACTGCAATAGTTGTTGTCCAATTTATCCCGAGTACACTGATGCGCCGTATGTGGGGGTAAACCACTGTTTGGGCGCACGGCAGAGCTCGGAAGGGAAGGAGCGCCTTTTTGGAATGTAGACTTTGATAGAATGGTCTGTGGGCATTATGTTGCAATTGCAGAGCCCCTGATGTACCTAAACTGTAGTAACCCCCCACAAGTGACCCCATTTTGGAAACTAGACCCCCCAAGGAACTTATCTAGGTGTGTGGTGAGAACTTTGAATGCCCAAGTGCTTCACAGAAGTTTAGAATGCAGAGTCGTGAAAATAAAAAATATTTTTTTTTTCACAAAAAAGATATTGTAGCCCCCAAGTTTTTATTTTCACAAGGGTATCAGGAGAAATTGGACCACTAAAGTTGTTGTCCAATTTATCCTGAGTATGCTGATGCCCCATATGTGGGGGTAAACAACTGTTTGGGCGCACGGCAGAGCTCGGAAGGGAAGGAGCGACGTTTTGGAATGCAGACTTAGATAGAATGGTCTGTGGGCGTTATGTTGCGTTTGCAGAGCCCCTGATGTACCTAAACAGTAGTAACCCCCCACAAGTGACCCCGTTTTGGAAACTAGACCCCCCAAGGAACTTATATAGATGTGTGGTGAGAACTTTGAATGCCCAAGTGCTTCACAGAAGTTAATAATGCAGAGTCATAAAAAAAATATATATATATTTTTCCACAAAAAGGATTTTGTAGCCCCCAAGTTTTTATTTTCACAAGGGTAACAAGTGAAATTGGACCCCAGAAGTTGTTGTCCAATTTATCCCGAGTACGCTGATGCCCCATATGTGGGGGTAACCCACTGTTTGGGCGCACGGCAGAGCTCAGAAGGGAGAGAGCACCATTTGACTTTTTGAGCGCAAAATTGGCTGTCATGTTTGGAAACCCCCTGATGTACCTAAACAGTGGAAACCCCTCAATTCTAGCTACAACCCTAACCCCAACACACCCCTAACCCTAATCCCAACCTGATCCATAATCCTAATCACTAACCCTAACCATAATCACAACCCTTACCCCAAAACAACCCTAATGTCAACCCTAACCATAACCCTAATCAAAACCCTAAATCCAACACACCCCTAATCCTAATCTCAACCCTAACCTCAAACCTAACCCTAATCCCAATACACCCCTAATCACAACCCTAACCTTAACCCTAATCCCAAACCTAACCCTAATCCCAAGCGTAACCCTAATGCCAACCCTAACCCTAATACCAACCCTAATCCAAACCCTAACCCTAATCCCAACTCTAACCCTAACTTTAGCCCCAACCCTAGCCCTAACTTTAGCCCCAACCCTAACCCTAGCCCTAAGGCTACTTTCACACTTGCGTCGTTTGGCATCCGTCGCAATCCGTCATTTTGGACAAGAAACGGATCCTGCAAATGTGCCCGCAGGATGCGTTTTTTGCCCATAGACTTGTATTGCCGATGGATCGTGACGGATGGCTACACGTCGCGTCCGTCGTGCACTGGATCAGTGTTTTGGCGGACCGTCAGCACAAAAAAAGTTCAATGAAACATTTTTTTGTACGTCGCATCCGCCATTTCTGACCGCGCATGTGTGGCCGTAACTCCGCCCCCTCCTCCCCAGGACATAGATTGGGCAGCGGATGCGTTGAAAAACTACATCCGCTGCCCACGTTGTGCACAATTTTCACAACGTGCGTCGGTATGTCGGGCCGATGCATTGCGACGGCCCCGTACCGACGTAAGTGTGAAACAAGCCTAACCCTAAATTTAGCGCCAACCCTAACTCTAAATTTAGCCCCAACCCTAACCCTAAATTTAGCCCCAACCCTAACCCTAAATTTAGCCCTAACCCTAATCCTAGCCCTAACCCTACCCCTAACCCTACCCCTAGCCCTAACCTTACCCCTAACCCTACCCCTAACCCTAACCCTAGCCCTAACCCTACCCCTAACCCTACCCCTAACCCTAGCCCTAACCCTACCCCTAACCCTACCCCTAACCCTAGCCCTAACCCTACCCCTAACCCTACCCCTAACCCTACCCCTAACCCTAACCCTAGCCCTAACCCTACCCCTAACCCTACCCCTAACACTACCCCTAACCCTATCCCTAACCCTAGCCCTAACCCTACCCCTAACCCTAACCCTACCCCTAACCCTAACCCTACCCCTAACCCTAACCCTACCCCTAACCCTAATTTTAGCCCCAACTGCTCTTCTCCTGCCAGCCGGCAGATGGAGACAGATGGCGGGCGCACTGCGCATGTGCCCGCCATTTTCTTTTCCCCAGAAGACGCCGGCGGCCAGGAGGAGCAGCAGGAGGACCCAGGGACACCGGTAAGTATGATAGGGTCCCCGAATCCCCCTATTTCTCTGTTCTCTGATGTGCGATCACATCAGAGGACAGAGAATTACACTTAGCTTTTTTTTTTTTTACTTCACCTACCGCCATAGGTGTCTATTGTTTTCCTTGTTCGTTTTGGGGTATAGGCATTCCCTAGCACAGTAGATCTCTGTATAGTACTAGAGGATCCTTTAGATGCTGGGTAGAGGTTGTCACTAGGTGTTGTAGGGTACACTAGGGCCCCTAGGGATAGTCATCGTGGAGCGGGGGCGCCAGTACGTTCCCCCTAGGGTGTCTACCTCCGCAGCCAGGTAGGGGAGCATCTAGTTGTCCTGACTAGGGTGATATAGCCGTCCCCATTAGTTCAATGGTGTTTTTATAGCACGTTTTGTATTTTTGGTTTGTTTTTGTTTATTGGTCACTATGGGTTGGGTTCGTCGCCTTAATTTTAAGCAATAAATAGTGGTTTTATACATTTTCTGAGGTCTACTTTATGAATTAAACATTGTGGTTTTTAGCCCTGAATGGGCTAGTCATCTACCTAGGATACAGTTGCTTCTGGATGATTTAAGATGTGCTGGGTTCACCTTATATCCAAAAAAGTGTACCAAAAGGAAGGAAAGTAGCTAGGCTATGTCATCGGAAGGGGCGAAATTAAAACACAGATAAATAATATCGAGGTGATTCAGAAGTGGCCACAACCATTTTCCATGAAGCAAGTGGGGGCATTTCTTGGAACTGTGAGCTATTACCGGCAGTTCATCCCAAGTTTTGCTACAATCGCGGCATGATTGACGAATCTTCTTAAAGGTATCAAGCAGGGTAAGAATGCCGAGGGTGACTAGGTGGTCTTTAGGCCGCCAGGATTTCAGGTTCCACATAGAACATAGGCCCGGGAAGCTACATGCGAACACAGATGCCCCCTCCCAAATTCACTTTTGGTGACAGGGTCACTGGTGCCATGCATGAGGGGAGATATATGTCACAAAGGTTGCTTTCCTGCGTGATGTGAAAGCTATAAGTGTTTTCGCCAGTATGATATGTGCTGAGAGCAATCCACTTGCTATATGGGCATGGCTTTTAAGTTGGGCAGGTCAGAGATAGGCGGGACGCCTACCCACCATATCTCCACCTCTGGGGTTTGGCTGTCCAGCTAGTTTTTTTTGTTTGTGTGTTGTGTGGAGAAAGGAAGCCATATAATAATAAAAAATAATAATTTTTATTTTTATATAGCGCTAACATATTCTGCAGCGCTTTACAGGTTGCACACATTATCGTTGCTGTGCCCATTGGGGCTCACAATCTAAATTCCCTATAAGTATGTCTTTGGAATGTGGGAGGAAACCGGAGTACCCAGAGGAAACCCACAAAAACATACAAACTCTTTGCAGATGTTGTCCTTAGTGGGGCTTGAACCCAGGACTCCAGCGCTGCAAGGCTGATGTTCTATCCACTGTGCCACCGTGCTGCCCCATATGTGTTGTCTCATAAGTACTGGACAGGACTTTGAATGAAATATTTACTTTCTTTTGAGCCAGACAGACTGCTTTCTGTTATCAGTTTGGGTTTTTGGTTTATGATGCAATAAACCACCCAGAGACTTTAACCACACGTGTGCCTGTGTCTACCACAAGGAGCAGCTAAGTGAGCTGACCTTACACAAGATGTATGTAGCTGGTACAGCTGGTATACAGACAGGCACTGGCTGGTGCAGGTTGCTACAGCTGGTATACATATAGGCACTGGCGAGTTCATGCTGGTACGGCTGGTATATGGGTGAGCACGGCAGGTGCAGGCTTGTACAGCTGGTATACAGGTGAGCACAGCAGGTGAAGGCTGGTACAGCTGGTATACAGGCAGGCACTGGCAATTGCAGACTGGCATGCCTGTAAAACAGGTGGGCAGGGCAGGTGCAGACAGACACGACAAGCATGGTTGGTATACAGGCAGGCACAGACAAATACAGGCAGGTACAGGTGGGTACATATGAGTACTGGAAAACAAACTAGAACAGGGGACCTGAGAACTAGCAAGCATGCAATAAGCAGAGTATTCGTGTTGCTTAGGAACATCCCTACAGGTGGAGGTGCCTTAAATTATAAGTATCTCCCAGCCATTTGCTTGGGATACTTTAGGACAGCGCAAGGTGTCCCTTTAAGAGAGTTGGAGCGTGCGTAAGCACCACAGTGCCCAAGAATCTGCAAGCCATGTGCAGATCCCCAACAGCCACAGCATGAGGAGGAACTGTGTGTCAGGGGCTGCTTCGGTAAGTGAGCTGGTGTCCCTGCCCTGAGGAGGGACGATGCGTGCAGGAATGCTGATGCTACAATCGACAGCTGGCAGCCATTGTGTTGAATTTGCATAGAGCAAAAAAAAAATTCAAGTATAATTAAATTCCTTTTTAATATATTTTCCTATCTCTAGAGCTTGCCTTTTTCATTCTGGAGATTAAGGAATACGTATTTTGTTCATGTTTGTTCAAACATTATATCGTACAATGAAAATATGTAGCAATGAGAAGCACAGTATTACCCCCAAATTATCTAAAAAATATTTGATCATATTAGTTTAATTAGTGAGAAGAATGTATATCACAATGTGTAGGCTTAGGCCGGCTTCACACTTGCGAGTTTTACGGACGTAAGAGCGCAGAAACTACGTCCGTAAAACTCGCAAAAAATACGGCACAATTATTCTCTATGCCCCTGCTCCTATCTGCCGTATTTTACTGATCAGTATTATACGGCTTTCTACGGCCGTACAAAATCGCAGCATGCTGCGTTTGTCACCATACTGCGCAAGAAATACGCCAATGAAAGTCTATGGAAGCGTGAAAAATACGGATTACACACGGACAAGCAGTGTGACTTGCGAGAAATACGCAGCGCTGTTAGAGAGAAAAGCCGGTAATTCAGTGCGGTGTACAGTAAAATCACACTGACAGCTTACAGTCCAATAGGTAGAATAAATGTGTACACATAGAATAGGTATATATATATATATATATATATATATATATATGTCAGTGAGACACATATATGTATATATATTAATATTTATTCCAGCGCTATACAGCTTGAAACCCGGTAATTCAATTACCGGCTTTTTCTTTCTCCTTCCTAAACCCGACATGATTTGAGACATGGTTTACATACAGTAAACCATGTCTTCTCTCCATTTTTTTTGCAGATTCCACACAAGCTCCCAGGCTTTCTAGGAAAGTTCCCACGATCTATGAACAGCCAGCAGAGGGCGCCTCACCGCAAATGAAGCTAAATATAGCTCATTGATCTATATTTAGCCTCATTCCCCAGGGTTTTGCAGCAAGGAGCAGCCTGCATTAGCGGAACTCCTTGCTGCAAAATGTTTTAACCCCTTCAGAAGGATTTACATCATTGGACGTTACAGATCTGCGGAGGGTAAGTATATTGTTGGTTTATTATGTTTTTTTACTTACAGAACGAGGGTCTTCAGTGACTGGATTGGGCGTAGAATAAAATACTCCAACAACCATTGTTTTTATTTCATTAAAATAATTTTAAATAATGTGTTTGTGTTTTATTTAACCCTTTACTACAATTGGATTAATAATGGATAGGTGTCATAATTGACGCCTCTCCATTATTAATTAGGCTTAATGTCACCTTACAATAGCAAGGTGGCATTAACCCTTCATTACCCCATATCCCACCGCTACACGGGAATGGGAAGAGAGTGGCCAAGTGCCAGAATAGGCGCATCTTCCAGATGTGCCTTTTCTGGGGTGGCTGGGGGCAGATATTTTTAGCCAGGGGGGGGCCAATAACCGTGGACCCTCTCCAGGCTATTAATATCTGCCCTCAGTCACTGGCTTTACTACTCTGGCGGAGAAAATTGCGCGGGAGCCCACGCCAATTTTTTCCGCCATTTAACCCTTTATTTTAATAGCTAGAACGGCCAAATTTTGCAGATACACACTACTGACATTAGTAGTGTGGAATCTGCAAAAAAAATGGAGAGAAGACATGGTTTACTGTATGTAAACCATGTCTCAAATCATGTCGGGTTTTAGGAAGGAGAAAGAAAAAGCCGGTAATTGAATTACCGGCTTTCAAGCTGTATAGCACTGGAAAAAATATTAATATATATACATATATGTGTCTACTGACATATATATATATATATATATATATATATATAGACAGTATATATATATATTTTTTTCTTTTTGGGACACATGGATCACTTCTATAGCGGTATGTTGGTTTTGCAAGCCTGCGAGAAAACCACGCAGTACGGATGCCATACGGATTACATACGGAGGATGCCATGCGCAAAAAACGCTGACACACCCTGCCTACGGAGGAGCTACGGACCACTATTTTCGGGACTTTTCAGCGTATTATGGCCGTAATATACGGACCGTATTTTCATACGCTGAGTGTGAAGCCGGCCTTATACTGTACTAATAGTAGAGTGTAATTCAAATATTTTAGGCAATTGTTGAAAGCTGAAAGAGATGATTACTTTATAACACGTACACAAACGAGACACTTAGGGAAAAAATGTGTCTATTATTTGCCACTTTAAAAAAAATAAAACAAAATACAATACTTCTTATACAATACACTTTTTCTTATAGCAATTTTTCTGTTTGATCCTCAATTTGAAATTACTACAGATGGCTGTTTACTCAATACACTGTTTTTTCTGCACAGTGGAAACCATTTAAAAATAAATCAGTTCTACAAAGTAGCATAAATAGATATGTGATTTTTTTTAACTCTCATCATGTTCTTTTACTTTTAATACTACATTCTTATTTCCTGTTCTGAATAGTTATCTCCACGACTGGTTTATCCAGGGCCACTATCACAGTATTACTGCCCTTACTGCTGTATGGTGCCCGATGACCAGCAGCACACAGGGGGCCCGCAGGGCCCCATCTCTTGTGCTTCTGCTCATCAGGCCCCATCAGGCACTAATGTGCTGTTCGCTGCGGGCCTGCGGCACAAACATCACCGCCGGGACACCAAAAGCTTTCTCGGAGCTGTGCACAGCCATCTAACCTTGATGGCTGCAGAGCTCCGACTCCCTCCGCCCTCCCTGGACTTCTGGTGAGGTGCCGACATGTATGAGGACACTGTGACAAGAAGAAGAGCTGTGTCTGCTGGGGATAGCTTGCGAGGTACTGTAAGTATGAAAAAGCATTTTTTTCTTTATAAAATTAATTATATGGGTGAGGAGGGGATGAGGAGGGTCTGCACATGATGAAGGGGGCTGCCAATGATGAAAGGGGGGCTGCCAATGATGAAAAAGGGGCTGCCAATGATGAGGGGGCTGAAAATGATAGAGGGGGCTGCCAATGATGGAGGAGATGCTGCAAATGATAAAGTGGGCTGCAAATAACGGAGGGGGTGCTGCAAATGATGGAGGGGGTACTCCAAATGATGGAGGGGGCTGCCAATGTTTGAGGGGGTGCTGTAAATGATAAAGGGGGCTGCCAATGTTGGAGTGGGTGCTGCCAATGAAGGAGGGGGTGCTGCAAATGAAGGCGGGAGTGCTGCAAATGATGGAGGGGGGTTGCAAATGATGGAGGGGTGCTGCCAATGATGGAGGGGGTGCTGCAAATGATAGAAGGGGTGCTGCCAATGATGGAGGGGGTTCTGCAAATGATGGAGGGAGTGCTGCAAATGATGGAGGGAGCAGCAAATGATAGAGGGGTCCTGCAAATGATGGAGAGGTGTTGAAAATGATGGAGCAGACTGCAATTGATGGAGGGGGCTGCCAATGATGTATAGGGTGCTGCAAATGATAAAGGGGGCTGCAAGTGATGGAGAGGGTGCTGCAAATAATATAGGGGATTACAAATGGTGGAGGAGGTGCTGCAAATGATGGAGGGGTGGGTTGCTAATGATGGAAGGGGTGCTGAAAATGATAAAGGGGGCTGCAAGTGTTGTAGGGGGTGCTGCAAATGATGAGGGGGGCTGCCAATGATGGAGGGAGAGCTGCAAATGATAAAGAGTGCTGCCAATGTTGGATGGAGTGCTGCCAATAATGGAAGGGGTACTGAAAATGATAAAGGGGGCTGCAAGTGTTGGAGGGGGTGCTGCAAATGATGAAGGGTGCTGCAAATGATGTAAGGGGCTGCCAATGATGGAGGGGGTGCTGCAAATGATGAAAAGGGCTGCCAATGTTGGAGGGTGTGCTGCCAATGAAGGAGGGGGTGCTACAAATGATGGAGGGGTGCTGCAAATTATGGAGGGGGCTGCAAATGATGGAGGAGTTTGCTTCAAATGATGGAGGGGGGGCTGCAAATGATGGAAGAAGTGCTGCAAATGATAAAGGGGGCAGCAAGTGTTGAAGGGAGTGCTGCAAATGATAAAGGGGCTGCCAATGTTGGAGGGGGTGCTGCCACTGATGTGACAGGAGGGATGTGATGTGATGATGGAGGGGGCTGCAAATGATGGAGGGGGGGTATAAATGATGGAGGGCGTGCTGCAAATGATAAAGGGGGCTGCAAGTGTTGGAGGGGGTGCTGCAAATTATGAAGGGGGCTGCAAATGATGGAGGGAGCTGCAAATGATGGAGGGGTGCTGAAAATGATGAAGGGGCTGCAAATGATGGAGTGATGGAGGGGGTGCTGCAAATGATGGAGGGGTGCTGCAAATGATGATGAAGAGGGCTGCCAATGATAAACGTGGCTGCAAATGATGGAGGGGGCTGCAATTTGCAAATGATGATGGAGTGGGGGCTGCAAATGATGGTAGAGCTACAAATGATAAAGGGGCTGTAAATAATGGAGGGGGCTGCAATTTGCAAATGATGGTGGAGTGAGGGCTGTAAATGATGAAGGTGGCTGCAAATGATGGAGGGGGCTGCAAATTATTATGTGAGTGAGGGGACCGGGGACTGCACCTGAATGGAAGGGGACTGCACATGATGAAGTGGGGGAGGGTGACTGCACATGAATAGAAGGGGACTGCACATGATGAAATGGAGGGAGAATGGGGGACTGCAAATGATGAAGTGAGGGGGAAAAGGGGACTGCAAGTGGTGAAGTGAGGGGGAGGAGGACAGCAAATGATGAAGTGAGAGACAGGGGACAGCAACTGAATTGAAGTTGAGTGATGAGGAGAGCAAATGAGGACCTTGGGAGGGCAAATAATGATGAAATTTGAGGGTGGTGATGATGATTTGAATGTGCAGGGAGAGCATTTGATAATGCATAGAGGGTAGGGGTGGGAGAGAGAGAATACATGACAATGAATTGGGGTGGAAGGGGCAAATAAATATAATGAATCGGGGCAGCGGGAGGCACATAGTGAAGGGCTTTGAGGTTGCAGTGACTGGTAATGAATTGGGGGAAAGAGTACAGGGGCTAATTAACCCCTTTCTGCCATTGGACGTACTATTCTGTCCATGTGGGGTGGGCCCTACTTCCCAAGGATGGAATAGTACGTCCAGCGCATACGTCCAGCTCACGGGGGGAGCGCGGCCGATCGCAGCCGGGTGTCCTCTGCCTATCGCAGCTGACATACAGCACTATGTGCCAGGAGTGGTCACGGACCGCCTCCGGCACATTAACCCCCGGCACACCGCGATCAAACATAATCGCGGTGTGCCGGCGGTACAGGGAAGCATCGCACAGGGAGGGGGCTCCCTGCGTGCTTCCCTGAGACCCCCACAGCAACGCGATGTGATCGTATTGCTGCGAGGGTCTCCTTACCTCCCTCCCTGCTCCAGGCCCGGATCCAAGATGGCCACGGCATCCGGGTCCTGCAGGGAGGGAGGTGGCTTACCAAGTGCCTGCTCAGAGCAGGGTTAGGGTTGGGGCTAGGGTTAGGGCTTGTTGTGAATTCAGCTTTTGGGCTCCCTCCGGTGGTTGTAGAGGGTAATGCAGTTGTGCCTGGACTGCAGGATTGGACAGGTGTATCTACTAATTGCAAAACTGACTGGGGTATATAGCCTTGCAGGACTCTTTAGTCTCTGCCAGTTGTCCATTGTTTTGGAGGATTCACTTCCCTGCTGGTCTCTCCAGTTTGCTGTGCTTTTGCTGTCCACCTGCTGTGGACCTTATAGTTCTGTGCATATTCATGTTTTTGTCTTGTCCAGCTTTGTCTGTGAAGGATTTTTTGCAGCCAAGCTGTGTCTCTGGAGATGCAGATATACCCCCCATGTCTTTTGTCAGATGTGGTGATTCGTATTTTCTGTGGTGGATATTTTCTAGTGTTTTTATACTGACCGCATAGTACTCTGTTCTATTCTTTCTTTTTAGCTAGTGTGGCCTCCTATGCTAAAATCTGATTTCATATCTGCGTATGTTATTTTCCTCTCCTCTCACAGTCAATATTTGTGGGGGGCTATTTATCCTTTGGGGATTTTCTCTGAGGCAAGATAGGTTTCCTGTTTCTGTCTTTAGGGGAAGTTAGATCTTAGGCTGTGCCGAGGGGTCTAGGGAGTGTTAGGTACCCCCCTCGGCTACTTCTAGTTGCGCTGCTAGGTTCAGGGTTTGCGGTTAGTACAGGGACCACCTTCTCCAGAGTTCGTCTCATGCTGCTCCTAGGCCACCAAATCATAACAGTACAACTGGCCAACAATGAGTTAATTGCATCTCAGAAGAAGGGAGGGAAGCTTTTGAGCCACTTTTTTTCTTTTGCCTGTTTGGTATTATCCTCCCTCTTTATCTCTGGGTGGCTACGGAATCTAGTATTAACATGAATGTTCAGGAGTTAGTTTCTCGGGTGGATCAGCTTGCTGCTAGGGTACAGGGTATTTCAGATTTTATTGTTCAGACTCCTGCCTTAGAACCTAAGATTCCCACTCCTGATTTATTCTTTGGTGACAGATACAAATTTTTGAGTTTCAAAAATAACTGTAAACTGTTTTTTGCATTAAGACCCCGGTCTTCTGGTGATCCTATTCAGCAGGTTAAAATCATCATATCTCTGCTGCATGGTGACCCACAGAATTGGGCATTTTCCCTGGAAACTGGCAATCCTGCTTTTCTTAATGTTGATTCTTTCTTTCAAGCATTGGGGTTATTGTATGATGAGCCTAATTCTGTGGATCAGGCTGAGAAAATCTTGTTGGCCCTGTGTCAAGGTCAAGAAGCGGCAGAATCGTATTACCAGAAATTTAGAAAATGGTCTGTACTGACTAAATGGAATGAGGATGCCTTGGCGGCAATTTTCAGAAAGGGTCTTTCTGAATCCGTTAAAGATGTTATGGTGGGGTTCCCCACGCCTGCTGGTCTGAGAGATTCTATGTCTCTGGCCATTCAGATTGATCGGCGCTTGCGCGAGCGCAGAGTTGTGCACCCTGTGGCGTTGTCCTCTGAGCGGAGCCCTGAGCCTATGCAGTGTGATAGGATTTTGTCTAGAGCTGAACGTCAAACATTCAGGCGTCAGAATAGGTTGTGTTTTTACTGCGGCGATTCTGCTCATGTTATTTCTGATTGCCCTAAGCGTACAAAGAGAATCGCTAGTTCTGTTGCCATCAGTACTATACAACCTAAATTTCTGTTATCTGTGACCTTGATCTGCTCATTATCATCATTTTCTGTCATGGCATTTGTGGATTCAGGCGCCGCTCTGAACTTAATGGACTTAGAATTTGCCAGACGTTGTGGTTTTCCCTTGCAGCCTTTGCAGAACCCTATTCCTTTAAGGGGCATTGATGCTACACCGTTGGCTAAAAATAAACCTCAGTTTTGGACGCAGCTGACCATGCGCATGGCGCCAGCCCATCAGGAAGATTGTCGTTTTCTGGTGTTGCATAATTTGCATGATGATATTGTGCTGGGTTTCCCATGGTTACAGGTACATAATCCATTGTTAGATTGGAGATCTATGTCTGTGACTAGTTGGGGTTGTCAGGGGGTTCATGATCAGGTTCCTTTGATGTCAATTTCCTCTTCCCCCTCTTCTGAAATTCCTGAGTTTTTGTCATACTTCCAGGATGTATTCGATGAGCCCAAATCCAGTTCCATTCCACCGCATAGGGACTGTGATTGTGCTATTGATTTGATTCCAGGTTGTAAGTTCCATAAGGGCCGACTTTTCAACTTGTCTGTGCCTGAACATACCGCCATGCGGAGCTATTTTAAGGAGTCTTTGGAGAAAGGGCATATTCGGCCATCTTCACCGTTGGGAGCGGGGTTCTTTTTTGTTGCCAAGAAGGATGGCTCCTTGAGACCCTGTATTGATTATCGCCTCATGAAGAAGATCACGGTCAAATTTCAATAATCCTTGCCTTTGCTTACTGATTTGTTTGCTAGGATTAAGGGGGCTAGCTGGTTTACTAAGATTGACCTTTGAGAGGCATATAATCTTATTCGTATTAAGCAGGGTGACGAATGGAAAAAGGGGGGAATGAGAGGAGTGAGGGAGAAAATGAGAGGTGTGAGGGAGAAAATAAGAGATGTGAGGGGGAAAATGAAAGATGTGATTGGGAAAATGAGAGGTGTGATGGGAAAATAAGAGAAGTGACGTGCTATAACTAACCACAGATATTTACTATGCCCAGGCAACGCCGGGCTCTTCAGCTAGTATGAATATATAATATTGATTGTCTAAAACCTTGAAGACATATTTCAACACATCTAAAACCATGATTATATTAGAGCAGCTGCTTTGGTACTTGACATGCTAAGATCATCCATCATTGTCTTACTGGTTGAGCTATAGTTCATACATAAATGTTAATGAAATTGTAGGTACAGTATACAGAACCATAGGGATTTTGTGTGCTGCCATACAGTATCTAGGAAATGTGAAAAGCTGTCATAACAATCTTTACAGATGCTGTTTCCTTTAAATCTAGAAGGGACTTAAGTTAATTAACGAAGTACAATGGTTGATGTTCGGTCTTGAAATCAGGGTTGCCAACTATCTAGATCAAGAAATTCCTTGACAGTCTGTAAAAATAAGACACTATTTTCCTCTGTCCCTAAAGTAGAATGTGATGAGTTGGGATTTTTTTTTTTTGAGTCTAGAGAGACTTATTTAGATTTTCTGACTGTTTATCACCCTTTTAAACTCCATAGTGATTTAATATCAATCCAAAAATATTCTGACTGTTTATCACCCTTTTAAACTCCATAGTGATTTAATATCAATCCAAAAATAATGTGTCACATTTTCCATTGTGAGATACATACCATACATAACATGGCAAGTTTCAATGTAATTTTCAATAAAACATTCAAAATGGGAAATGCTGAAACCTGGAACTTTAGGAAAGCTGATTTGAACAAATTAAATGAAGAGCTTAATCGTATAGACTGGGACAGCGTCATGGTAACTGGGGATACCGATCATATATGGGACATTTTTAAGGGAATACTACTAGAATCCTGCAAAAAACTAATAGAATGGCACTAAAACAGTCTACTTACTGATGGAATAGGTGGACTCTGAGTCAGCGACACTTTTCTGGGTGAAATCACAGTGATGCAGGTGCTTGCTTGGAAAACATCCTTGTAGCTGTTAGGGCTAGCGGAACGCACCGAGTAATGAGAGATAGATATGAGGTGCGTTCACAGCCCGGGGTCCACCGTGCAGAGATACCTGCTGCTAAGTAACGGCGGATGGACACTGAGCTCATACGTGGGTTAACCTCACCCTGTGTGAAACGTAAGCGACCTCTGTTGCTTCACAGAGTTTTGCTGTACACAGAAAACTATTACCCTAACTAGGGTTGTGCTTGCTCTGGAACTCTTCAGTGCTAACCACACACGTGAAGGAACCAGATGCTAAGCCAAGGCTAATTGTCCCCACTGACGCTAGCTGCCTGCCTGAGTGTACAGCCCCAGAGCTAAACAGACTCTCCACATATGACTAAGTGGTAGAATATCCACTGGCAACAGCCAAACACAATTGATACTAGTGCATGGCCGTGTGGCCATGCAAACCTTTTATAGTTGTAGCTTCTTCAGGACCTTCCTAGTGGACCAATGGGAGCTGCAACAGGACCTGAGCATGTGACCCCCGACCTCCAATGAGAGCTCTTCCCTTGGGCATGTTCAGAAGGAGAAAAGCAGGACTTAGTCCCAGGTGAAAGACCTGGCTATTTATTGCTTGCGTTGAGAAACACTTGATAGTGTCTCGGCGGCTTTTCTACATGCATTTGCATATTTCCAATAAGGGATGGGGGCAGTGTTCTGGATCACTGTGTTGAGAAACACGTGATGGTGTCTCCGCGGTGTTGGATGTTTTGATCTCCCCGAGGTCATTCATCCTTATGTTTATAGTCCTTTTACTAGGCACTGCTCCTAACAGCCAGTTTCCTACTCCACACTGATGAGGGGCAAATACCCCGAAACAGCTGTCAGGAGTGAGGTTTTCTGGAGGAATCCAGATTCTTTTGCAGAGAATTCTGTTTTTTTTTCTGTGGTAGTTTATACCGACAGCTTTGAAGATGAGTTACGTGAAGAACACCATCCGAGTGACGTTGGAGCCATCTATCCGGCCAAGGAACAGTGTGGTCTTTATCGTTCATGACCTTATTGAGGGAAAGGCTGGAGGAAAATGGGAGAACATCTATAGTATCAATGAGTTCCCTAATCAAGGTAACTACGACGTTACTTTTATGTCGGAGCATTATTGCCTGAATGTCTATGAGTGGTTTCGGAATCATGCTGGAGATCCCTGTTTGAAGGGAGTCAAATGTGAACCACTGTTTGGTCTTCAGGAAAGGCAGGTGACTATCACTGTCTATAACCCCTTTACTGAACCTGCATTGTTGGAGAGCTTCTTCTCACAGTACTGTGACTTTGTTTCAAAGGGAGAGAAGCAAGTGAACTGCTTAGGAACCTTCAATTGTCGATACGAGTATCGTTTAAGGTTCAGAAGAGATCCTGGCAGTGTGGGTGGGTTCAGACAACCTCCAGCGAACTTTTCTGTGGCAGGGCATAGGTGTTTCCTCACGTACCCTGGGCAGCCTCTGCTTTGCAGGAGATGTTTCGCTTTTGGACATGTTCAGGCAGACTGCCAGAAGGGGCAGTGTTGCCGAAACTGCAAGAAGGAGGGGCATATGGCTGGTGATTGCCCGATGGCTAAGACCTTTGACATGTGTGGTAGTGGTGACCACATGTATAAGGATTGTCCACGGAGGGCGCCTAGATGCTCAGAGAGTGAATGGAGAGAGGAGGAGGCGAGAAGGAGGAGGTTGGCGATTATCAGAAAGGAATCTGAAAAAATGGAGAGAGAGGAAAGGAGGGAGAGGGAGAGGGAAAGACGCTCTGTGACTCCAGATGACATTGTGCTAGCACCCCATGGTTCTATGAGTGATGCACAGAAGGAAGATAAGGAGTTTCGGTCGGCGGCAAAAAAAGTAGAGAGGGGGTTTAATAAGGAAGAAGATCAGGAAGAAGATGAGGAAGAGGATGATGACTCTACTGTGCCTGAAATGTTATCTCTTGAGGAAGCAATGGATGCAACGGAGGAAGATGTGCACATTTCTGAAGCTGAGAGCCCTGTGCACCCCTCAGATCCTTAGAATATTGGAGGGCTTTCTTCAGATGAGGACAGGGGTGGGAAGAAGTGTCAGAGAAAGGAGGATGGGGAAATTGATGAGGCATGCAGTAGTATGCCTCAGAGGAAAATTGGGCCAGCTAAAAAAAATGGAGTGTGCACGAAGGGGTTAGTGTTTCAAGAGACTAGTTGTTCAGTTCAAATGGCGGAGGAGGACAATGGTGATACTGGGTAGAATGAAAGCTCAGTGGATCTGTTGTTTTTTTGTTTTTTTTGTTTTTCTCTCTCCTTTCTGTGAGTCTTGACCTTTGTCAAGGGCTTTTTGTGTAATGTGTGTAGTTTTGTGCTAATTTTTGCATTGTGGTTTTTGTTTTTATAGTATGGGTTTTTCTATAGTTTCTCAAAATGTGAGAGTTTTTAAGAAGGCGAGTAGGAGAGCAGCAATTTTGGATTTTTTAGCTATGCAGAGTGCATCTATTTTTTGTTTGCAAGAATGTGGGATTGTGGATGGTGTGAAAGGGGATGAGTGGTCTTATGGTGCGTCTGTATGGTCTGCTAGTGCAAATAATAGAAATGATGGTGTTCGTATTTTAGTTAAGGGGCAGGAGGTTGTTTTAAATAATTATTTGGTGGTGGAGGTGGGGAGGTGTATCTTAGCAAATTTTGAATATAAAAATGCTAAGTTTTGTGTTATCAATATTTATGCGCCAGTAGAAAAAAATGAGCGTAAGTTTTTATTTGAAAAAGTGAAGCTTTTTGTTCCAGGAAGAGTGCCTGTGGTGATTGTGGGTGATATGAATTGTGATGTGGGGGGAGTGAATGTGGATGTGTCTGGAAAAGTTTTGCTGGAGTTAGTTACTGACTTTGATTTGAGTGATATGCAGCGTGTGTGTAAGGTTAACCCTTTGTTAGATACCTTTTTTCTGATAGTGGAAGAGCACAGTCCAGGTTGGATTATTGTTTTATTTCTAAAAATATTATTCCTGTTGGATATAAGCAGGATAGGGTCGTTTTTTTCGGACCATGTTTGTGTGTTGTGCGAGTTAGATATTAATGTTAGTGGTGTGTTTGGAAAGGGTTTGTGGAAATTAAATGTGAAATTGTTGGAAAATGAAGCTGTGAGGATGGAGTATGTGAGAAAGTATGAACAGTGGTGTAAGAGTAAGGAAAATTTTGGGAATGTTTGTGAGTGGTGGGATTGGGTTAAGAGGCAGACAAAAAAGTTTTTTAAAAGTGTGGGGTATGAATTTACGGCAATTAAGAGGGAAAAGTTTGTTAAGTTGAATGCCCATTTATGTTTATTGTATAAATTGAGGGAAGGAGGAATGGAGGTGGAGGAGGGGATAAAAAAGGTTAAAAAATAAATTAATGAGTTTTTGGAGGAGAAAGGGAAGAGTATTATTTTTAGGGCAAAAATTGATAGAATGGAGCAAGATGAAAGGTGTTCGAGGTTTTTCTTTAAAAACGTTTTTGGGAAAAAGCAGAGTATGGGTGTTTTGAATACAGTGGATGGAAGAGAGGTAAGTGGGGAGGATATGTGTGAACAGGTGGCTAAGTTTTATGAGGAGCTGTATGCAGTGAAGTGGAGGGATGAGGCTTTGGAGGAGGATGTACTAAGTGTATTAGAAAATAAATTGAGTGAGATGGAGAGAGAAAGAGTGATGGGTGAGGTGACAGGTGATGAGGTATGGAAGGTAATGAATAGCATGGCATTAAATAAGACTCCAGGAGAGGATGGTCTTCCTATAGAGTTTTATAGGGTGATGTGGTATGTGATTGGTAAGGATTTTGTGGATGTGTGTAAGTATATGTGCTCTAGTATGGAGGTGGCTGAGAGTATGCGTGCAGGGATGGTTGTGCTAATACCTAAAAAAGGAGATTTGAAGAGTTTAAAAAAATTGGAGGCCGATAACGTTGTTGAATTGCGATTATAAGATCTATGCGAAAGCAATTGCGAATAGGATGCGTGATGTGATAGAGAGTGTGATTGGGGATGAACAGTGTTGTGCAGTGCCTGGGAGACGTATACATGTGTGTGTGTGTATGTTGAGAGATTGTTTGTGGGACTGTATGAGTCGGAATAAGAGTGTATTTGTTTTGAGTTTGGATTTTGAAAAGGCGTATGATCGGTTAGCACATAGTATTTTGTTCCGGGTACTATTGAGAATGGGGTTTCCGCCTGATTTTGTTTGGAGGGTGAGGAGCTTATATAAAGACATTTATAGTTGTGTTTTGATGAATGGTTATATGGGTAGAAAAGTGTATGTTTTTTCAGGTGTGCGACAAGGTTGTCCTTTGTCTCCTGTGGTTTTTATTTGTGCGATTGAACCGTTTCTTTGTATGTTGAGGAAAGATTAAGTGATTAGAGGTGTACAAGTGCCAGGAGGTGGGGGGAGGGAATGGAAGGTTAGTGGTTATATGGATGACGTGTGTGTGTTGTGTGATTCAGAGTATTCTGTGAAGCGGGTGAAGTTATTAGTGTCTATTTTTTGTGGTGCGTCAGCTTTTAAGATGAATTGGGAGAAGAGTGAGTAAGGTTTTTGGGGGAGTTGTTTTAAGTAAGGATGTTGGAGTGAATGAGGTTTTGGTGGTGGAATTTTCGGAGAGTTTGGATGGGAAAGAAAGTTGGACTGATGCGAAAGGAAAGGTTGAGCGGAAGTTATGTTTTTGGAAGATGAGAAGTCTTTCGTTTTTTGGAAAAATCTTAGTTATTAAAAGTCTGGCTTGTCAAGGTAAGGAGGCTTATTCGCCATGCAATGCTCCTCTGGGAAATATAATATGCAAATTGCCTCTTCTGAGAAAAAGAGGACTTAAACTCTATAGCGCCACCTGTTGGAAGTAGCGATCCTACAAGTCACAATCAACCCTTTAACGAGTCGTGCAATATGACTTAGGATAAAAGCCAAATCAATATCTCAATTCGCAGACACGGTGTTTCGGGCTGTTGGCCCTCGTCAGTGTGAAGCATGAGAACTGATTTGGCTAGGTGAGAGGCTCTGGACTGAGGTCTAAGGGGTATCGTTTCTCCTTATGGAGAGTGACATACCATCTCTGGCTTGTCAAGGTTTAAGTCCTCTTTTTCTCAGAAGAGGCAATTTGCATATTATATTTCCCAGAGGAGCATTGCATGGCGAATAAGCCTCCTTACCTTGACAAGACAAATCTCCGTACCAGTCTCAGGTCTTCTGCAGACTCCAACAGGTTTTCTTCAAGAATGGTCCTGTATTTGGCTCCATCCATCTTCCCATCAATTTTAACCATCTTCCCTGTCCCTGCTGAAGAAAAGCAGGCCCAAACCATGATGCTGCCACCACTATGTTTGACAGTGGGGATGGTGGGTTCAGGGTGATGAGCTATGTTGCCTTTACGCCAAACATATCATTGGGCATTGTTGCCAATAAGTTCAATTTTGGTTTCATCTAAGCAGAGCACCATCTTCCACATGTTTGGTGTGTCTCCCAGGTAGCTTGTAGCAAACTAGAAACTACACTTTTTATGGATATCTTTGAGAAATGGCTTTCTCATATTCCTCAAAAACCGTTACACCGATGCCTCTACATTTTGCCAGTCATTACATTGGTTACCCATCCACTCAAGAATCCAGTAAAAAACTACTACCCTCATCCACAAAGCATTCCATGGTTCAGCACCACCCTACATCTCCTCTCTGGTCTCAGCCTACCACCCTTCCCGTGCCCTCCGCTCCGCTAATGACCTCAGGTTAGCATCCTCAATAATCAGAACCTCCCACTCCCGTCTCCAAGACTTTACACATGCTGCGCCGATTCTTTGGAATGCACTACCTAGGTTAATATGATTAATCCCCAATCCCCACAGTTTTAAGCGTGCCCTAAAACTCATTTGTTCAGATTGGCCTACCGCCTCAACACATTAACCTAACTATCCCTGTGTGGCCCATTTAAAAAAAAACAACAAAAAAAACCATGCAACTTTACATGAACACCTGAGCCTTACACTATGGCTGGGCTGAATAACTAAAGCAATTGTTACCATCCACCTCTCATGTCTCCCCTTTTCCTCATAGTTTGTAAGCTTGCGAGCAGGGCCCTCATTCCTCTTGTTATCTATTTTGAACTGTGATTTCTGTTAGGCTGTAATGTCTATTGTCTGTACAAGTCCCCTCTATAATTTGTAAAGCGCTGCGGAATATGTTGGCGCTATATAACTAAAATTATTATTATTATTATTATTATTATTATTATTATTATTATTATTGTTATTATTATTATTATTATTGTTATTATTATTTGTGCCACTCTTCCATAAAGGCCAGATTTGTGCAGTGTATGACTGATTGTTGTCCTTTGGACAGACTGTCCCACCTCAGCTGTAGATCTCTGTAGTTCATTCAGAGTGATCATGGGCCTCTTGGCTGCATCTCTGATCAGTCTTCTCCTAGTTTGAGATGAAAGTTTAGAGGGACGGCCAGGTCCTGGTAGATTTGCAGTGGTATGATACTCCTTCAATTTCAATATGATCGCTTGCACAGTGCTCCTTGGGATGTTTTAAAGTTTTAGAAAACATTGTGTATCCAAATCCGGCTTTAATCTTCTCCACAACACTATCACGGACCTAACTGTTGTGTTCCATGGTCAACATGAGGCTCTCTGTGCTTCAAACAGAACCCTGAGACTATCAGAGAGCAGGTGCATTTATACTTGATTACGCACAGGTGGATTATATTTATCATCATTAGCCAATTAGGACAACATTGGACCATTCAGAGATCCACAATGAACTTCTGGAGTGAGTTTGCTGCACTGAAAGTAAAGGGGCCGAATAATATTGCACGCCCCACTTTTCAGTTTTTGAATTTCCACAGTGTGAGGACTGGTGGAATGCACCGAGTTAATATGGATGTTATAATTGGTGCATTCGCATGTTGTGAATTCTGTGGTCAATCTCCCTCCTGTGGTCATGAGTGGTACTTCGGCTGGTTCTGTCTATGAGCTTCCGCTGGTGGATGTGAGTGGGGCTGCGGCTTCTGAGTTTCCTTCCTCAGGTGACGAGGTTAAGTCGTTAGGTGCTGCTCTATTTAACTCCACCTAGTTCTTTGTTCCTGGCCTCCAGTCAATGTTCCAGTATTGGTCTGGCTCTCTCCTGGATCGTTCTTGTGGCCTGTCTGCCCTGCATAAGCTAAGTTGCTTGTGTTACTTTTGTTTGCTATATTTTCTGTCCAGCTTGCTATATTGGTTTTTCTTGCTTGCTGGAAGCTCTGAGACGCAGAGGGAGCACCTCCGTACCGTTAGTCGGTGCGGAGGGTCTTTTTGCCCCTCTGCGTGGTTGTTTGTAGGTTTTTGTGCTGACCGCAAAGCTATCTTTCCTATCCTCGGTCTATTCAGTAAGTCGGGCCTCACTTTGCTAAAATCTATTTCATCTCTGTGTTTGTATTTTCATCTTAACTCACAGTCATTATATGTGGGGGGCTGCCTTTTTCTTTGGGGAATTTCTCTGAGGCAAGGTAGGCTTATTTTTCTATCTTCAGGGCTAGTTAGTTTCTCAGGCTGTGCCGAGTTGCATAGGGAGCGTTAGGCGCAATCCACGGCTACCTCTAGTGTGGTATGATAGGATTAGGGATTGCGGTCAGCAGAGTTCCCACGTCTCAGAGCTCGTCCTATGTTAGTAACTATCAGGTCACTTTGTGTGCTCTTAACCACTAGGTCCATTGTGGTTCTGAATCACCTGCTCATAGCAGTACTGGAGGCCCAAAGTACTAATGCTTCTCAATAGAGGAAAAAGAGAAGTTCTGAGACCATTTTTTTTTCTTTGCACTGTGTTTTGTGTTTCTTTTCCCCTTTACATCAGGGTGGTTCAGAACACAGGTGTAGACATGGACATTCAAGGTCTGTCCTCTTTGATGGATAATCTCGCTATAAGTGTTCAGAACATTCAAGATTTAGTGGTTCAGAACCCTATGTTAGACCCTAAAATTCCTATTCCTGAGTTATTTTCTGGAGATAGAGCTAAGTTTCTGAATTTCAAAAATAATTGTAAACTATTTCTGGCTTTGAAACCCCGCTCCTCTGGTGACACAGTTCAACAAGTAAAGATCATTATTTCTTTATTACGTGGCGACCCTCAAGACTGGGCATTTTCCCTTGCGCCAGGAGATCCTGCATTATGTGATATTGATGTGTTTTTTCTGGCGCTCGGGTTGCTTTATGATGAACCTAATTCAGTGGATCAGGCAGAGAAAATCTTGCTGGCTCTGTGTCAGGGTCAGGATGAGGTAGAGATATATTGTCAGAAATTTAGGAAGTGGTCTGTGCTCACTCAATGGAATGAATGTGCTCTGGCAGCAATTTTCAGAAAGGGTCTCTCTGAAGCCCTTAAGGATGTCATGGTGGGATTTCCTATGCCTGCTGGTCTGAATGAGTCTATGTCTTTGGCCATTCAGATCGATCGACGTTTACGTGAGCGTAAAACTGTGCACCATTTGGCGGTATTATCTGAGCATAAACCTGAGCCTATGCAAAGCAATAGGACTTTGACCAGAGCTGAACGGCAAGAACACAGACGACGGAATGGGCTGTGTTTTTACTGTGGTGATTCCACTCATGCTATCTCCGATTGTCCTAAGCGCACTAAGCGGTTCGCTAGCTCTGCCACCATTGGTACGGTACAGTCTAAATTTCTTTTGTCCGTTACTTTGATCTGCTGTTTGTCATCCTATTCTGTCATGGCATTTGTGGATTCAGGCGCTGCCCTGAATTTGATGGACTTGGAGTATGCTAGGCGCTGTGGGTTTTTCTTGGAGCCCTTGCAGTATCCTATTCCATTGAGAGGAATTGATGCTACACCTTTGGCCAAGAATAAGCCTCAGTACTGGACCCAGCTGACCATGTGCATGGCTCCTGCGCATCAGGAGGATATTCGCTTTTTGGTGTTGCATAATCTGCATGATGTGGTCGTATTGGGGTTGCCATGGCTACAAGTCCATAACCCAGTATTGGATTGGAAATCAATGTCTGTGTCCAGCTGGGGTTGTCAGGGGGTACATGGTGATGTTCCATTTCTGTCTATTTCATCATCCAGCCTGTTATGATTAGGCAATTCAGTACCACAGTGAACATAGAGGTCAGAGCACATACAGTGATCTGACAATAATCCAAAAACATAGAACAAGCTATGAGACGTGGGAACTCTGTTGACCGCAATCCCTAATCCTATCCAACAACAATAGAGGCAGCCGTGGATTGCGCCTAACGCTACCTATGCAACTCGGCACAGCCGAAACTAGCTAGCCTGAAGATAGAAAATAAGCCTACCTTGCCTCAGAGAAATACCCCAAAGGAAAAGGCAGCCCCCACATATAATGACTGTGAGTAAGATGAAAAGACAAATGTAGAGATGAAATAGATTTAGCAAAGTGAGGCCCGACTTTCTGAACAGAGCGAGGATAGGAAAGGTAACTTTGCGGTCAACACAAAACCCTAAAAACCACGCAAAGGGGGCAAAAAGACCCTCCGTACCGAACTAACGGCACGGAGGTACACCCTCTGCGTCCCAGAGCTTCCAGCAAACAAATAGATAAGCTGGACAGAAGAAAAGCAAACAAAATAGCAAAGGAAAACTTAGCTATGCAGAGCAGCAGGCCACAGGAACGATCCAGGAGGTAAACAAGTCCAATACTGGAACATTGACAGGAAGCCAGGATCAAAGCACTAGGTGGAGTTAAGTAGAGCAGCACCTAACGACCTCACCACATCACCTGAGGGAGGAAACTCAGAAGCCACAGTACCACTTCCCTCCACCAACGGAAGCTTACAGAGAGAATCAGCCGAAGTACCACCCGTGACCACAGGAGGGAGCTCTGCCACAGAATTCACAACAGTACCCCCCCTTGAGGATGGGTCACCGAACCCTCACCAGAGCCCCCAGGCCGACCAGGATGAGCCACATAAAAGGCACGAACAAGATCGGGAGCATGGACATCAGAGGCAAAGACCCAGGAATTATCTTCCTGAGCATAACCCTTCCACTTAACCAGATACTGGAGTTTCCGTCTTGAAACACGAGAATCCAAAATCTTCTCCACAATATACTCCAACTCCCCCTCCACGAAAACCGGGGCAGGAGGGTCAACAGAAGGAACCATAGGTGCCACGTATCTCCACAACAATGACCTATGGAATACGTTATGTATGGAAATAGAATCTGGAAGGGTCAGACGAAAAGACACAGGATTAAGAACCTCAGAAATCCTATACGGACCAATGAAACGAGGTTTAAACTTAGGAGAGGAAACCTTCATAGGAATATGACGAGAAGATAACTAAACCAGATCCCCAACACGAAGTCGGGGACCCACACAGCGTCTGCGATTAGCAAAACGTTGAGCCTTCTCCTGGGACAAGGTCAAATTGTCCACTACCTGAGTCCAAATCTGCTGCAACCTGTCCACCACAGTATCCACACCAGGACAGTCCGAAGACTCAACCTGTCCTGACGAGAAACGAGGATGGAACCCAGAATTGCAGAAAAATGGCGAAACCAAGGTAGCCGAGCTAGCCCGATTATTAAGGGCGAACTCAGCCAAAGGCAAAAAGGACACCCAGTCATCCTGATCAGCAGAAACAAAACATCTCAGATATGTTTCCAAGGTCTGATTGGTTCGTTCGGTCTGGCCATTAGTCTGAGGATGCAAAGCCAAGGAAAAAGAAAAGTCAATGCCCATCCTACCACAAAAAGCTCGCCAAAACCTCGAAACAAACTGGGAACCTCTGTCAGAAACTATATTCTCTGGAATGCCATGTAAACGAACCACATGCTGGAAGAACAATGGTACCAAATCAGAGGAGGAAGGCAATTTAGACAAGGGTACCAAATGGACCATCTTAGAAAAGCGATCACAGACCACCCAAATGACTGACATCTTTTGAGAAACGGGAAGATCTGAAATAAAATCCATAGAGATATGTGTCCAAGGCCTCTTCGGGATTGGCAAGGGCAAAAGCAACCCACTGGCACGAGAACAGCAGGGCTTAGCCCGAGCACAAATCCCACAGGACTGCACAAAAGTACGCACATTCCGCGACAGAGATGGCCACCAAAAGGATCTAGCCACTAACTCTCTGGTACCAAAGATTCCAGGATGACCAGCTAAGACCGAACAATGAACCTCAGAGATAACTTTATTCGTCCACCTATCAGGGACAGTTTCTCCGCTGGACAACGATCAGGTTTATTAGCCTGAAATTTTTGCAGCACTTGCCGCAAATCAGGGGAGATGGCAGACACAATTACTCCCTCTTTGAGGATACCCGCCGGCTCAGATACACCCGGAGAGTCGGGCACAAAACTCCTAGACAGAGCATCCGCCTTCACATTTTTAGAGCCCGGAAGGTATGAAATCACAAAGTCAAAACGGGCAAAAAACAATGACCAACGAGCTTGTCTAGGATTCAACCGCTTGGCGGACTCGAGATAAGTCAAGTTCTTATGATCAGTCAAGACCACCACGCGATGCTTAGCTCCTTCAAGCCAATGACGCCACTCCTTGAATGCCCACTTCATGGCCAGCAACTCTCGGTTGCCCACATCATAATTTCGCTCAGCAGGCGAAAACTTCCTGGAAAAGAAGGCGCACGGTTTCATCACTGAGCAATCAGAACCTCTCTGCGACAAAACAGCCCCTGCTCCAATCTCAGAAGCATCAACATCGACCTGGAACGGAAGCGAAACATCTGGTTGACACAACACAGGGGCAGTAGAAAAACGACGCTTCAACTCTTGAAAAGCTTCCACAGCAGCAGAAGACCAATTGACCACATCAGCACCCTTCTTGGTCAAATCGGTCAATGGTTTAGCAATACTAGAAAAATTGCAGATGAAGCGACGATAAAAATTAGCAAAGCCCAGGAACTTTTGCAGACTTTTCAGAGATGTCGGCTGAGTCCAATCATGGATGGCTTGGACCTTAACAGGATCCATCTCGATAGTAGAAGGGGAAAAGATGAACCCCAAAAATGAAACCTTCTGCACACCAAAGAGACACTTTGATCCCTTCACAAACAAAGAATTAGCACGCAGGACCTGAAAAACCGTTCTGACCTGCTTCACATGAGACTCCCAATCATCCGAGAAGATCAAAATGTCATCCAAGTACACAATCAGGAATTTATCCAGGTACTCTCGGAAGATGTCATGCATAAAGGACTGAAACACTGATGGAGCATTGGCAAGTCCGAATGGCATTACTAGATACTCAAAATGACCCTCGGGCGTATTAAATGCAGTTTTCCATTCATCGCCTCGCTTAATTCGCACAAGATTATACGCACCACGAAGATCTATCTTGGTGAACCAACTAGCCCCCTTAATCCGAGCAAACAAATCAGATAACAACGGCAAGGGGTACTGAAATTTAACCGTGATCTTATTTAGAAGGCGGTAATCTATACAAGGTCTCAGCGAACCATCCTTCTTGGCTACAAAAAAGAACCCTGCTCCTAATGGCGACGATGACGGGCGAATATGCCCCTTCTCCAGGGACTCCTTCACATAACTGCGCATAGCGGCGTGCTCAGGCACAGATAAATTAAACAATCGGCCTTTTGGGAACTTACTACCAGGAATCAAATTGATAGCACAATCACAATCCCTATGCGGAGGTAGGGCATCGGACTTGGGCTCATCAAATACATCCCGGTAATCAGACAAGAACTCTGGAACCTCAGAAGGGGTGGATGACGAAATTGACAGAAATGGAACATCACCATGTACCCCCTGACAACCCCAGCTGGACACCGACATGGATTTCCAATCTAATACTGGATTATGGACTTGTAGCCATGGCAACCCCAACATGACCACATCATGCAAATTATGCAACACCAGAAAGCGAATAACCTCCTGATGTGCAGGAGCCATGCACATGGTCAGCTGGGTCCAGTACTGAGGCTTATTCTTGGCCAAAGGCGTAGCATCAATTCCTCTCAATGGAATAGGACACTGCAAGGGCTCCAAGAAAAACCCACAATGCTTAGCATACTCCAAGTCCATCAAATTCAGGGCAGCGCCTGAATCCACAAATGCCATGACAGAATACGATGACAAAGAGCAGATCAAGGTAACGGACAGAAGAAATTTTGACTGTACTGTACCAATGGTGGCAAACCTAGCGAACCACTTAGTGCGCTTAGGACAATCAGAGATAGCATGAGTGGAATCACCACAGTAGAAACACAGCCCATTCAGACGTCTGTGTTCTTGCCGTTCAACTCTGGTCAAAGTCCTATCGCACTGCATAGGCTCAGGTTTAAGCTCAGGTAATACCGCCAAATGGTGCACAGATTTACGCTCACGCAAGCGTCGACCAATCTGAATGGCTAAAGACATAGACTCATTCAAACCAGCAGGCATAGGAAATCCCACCATGACATCCTTAAGGGCTTCAGAGAGACCCTTTCTGAACATAGCTGCCAGCGCAGATTCATTCCATTGAGTGAGCACGGACCACTTTCTAAATTTCTGACAATATAACTCTATCTTATCCTGACCCTGACAAAGAGCCAGCAAATTTTTTTCTGCCTGATCCACAGAATTAGGCTCATCGTACAGCAATCCGAGCGCCAGGAAAAACGCATCGATATTACTTAATGCAGGATCTCCTGGCGCAAGAGAAAATGCCCAGTCCTGAGTGTCGCCACGCAAAAAAGAAATAATGATCAAAACCTGTTGAACTGGATCACCAGAGGAGCGAGGTTTCAAGGCCAGAAATAGTTTACAATTATTTTTGAAACTCAGAAACTTAGTTCTATCACCAAAAAACAAATCAGGAATAGGAATTCTTGGTTCTAACATAGATTTCTGATCAATAGTGTCTTGAATCTTTTGTACTCTTGCCGAGAGCTGATCCACACATGAAGACAGACTTCTAATGTCCATTGCTACACCTGTGTCCTGAACCACCCAAATGTCTAGGGGAAAAAAAAAGGCAAAACACAGTGCAGAGAAAAAAAAATGGTCTCAGAACTTCTTTTTTCCCTCTATTGAGAATCATTAGTACCTTGGCTTCCTGTACTGTTATGATTAGGCAATTCAGTACCACAGTGAACATAGAGGTCAGAGCACATACAGTGATCTGACAATAATCTAAAAACATAGAACGAGCTATGAGACGTGGGAACTCTGTTGACCGCAATCCCTAATCCTATCCAACAACACTAGAGGCAGCCGTGGATTGCGCCTAACGCTACCTATGCAACTCGGCACAGCCTGAGAAACTAGCTAGCCTGAAGATAGAAAATAAGCCTACCTTGCCTCAGAGAAATACCCCAAAGGAAAAGGCAGCCCCCCACATATAATGACTGTGAGTAAGATGAAAAGACAAACGTAGAGATGAAATAGATTTAGCAAAGTGAGGCCCGACTTTCTGAACAGAGCGAGGATAGGAAAGGTAACTTTGCGGTCAACACAAAACCCTAAAAACCACGCAAAGGGGGCAAAAAGACCCTCCGTACCGAACTAACGGCACGGAGGTACACCCTCTGCGTCCCAGAGCTTCCAGCAAACAAATAGATAAGCTGGACAGAAGAAAAGCAAACAAAATAGCAAAGGAAAACTTAGCTATGCAGAGCAGCAGGCCACAGGAACGATCTAGGAGGTAAACAAGTCCAATACTGGAACATTGACAGGAAGCCAGGATCAAAGCACTAGGTGGAGTTAAGTAGAGCAGCACCTAACGACATCACCACATCACCTGAGGGAGGAAACTCAGAAGCCGCAGTACCACTTCCCTCCACCAACGGAAGCATACAGAGAGAATCAGCCGAAGTACCACCCGTGACCACAGGAGGGAGCTCTGCCACAGAATTCACAACACCACCCCTTGTGAGGTCCCAGAGTTCTTGTCGGATTACCGGGATGTATTTGATGAGCCCAAGTCCAGTGCCTGTTGTGAGTTCTGTTTTTGGGCTCCCTCTGGTGGTTACTGATGGTACTGGGTGATTTGTGTTCTGCTGTCTCTGGTGTCCACCTGTTCTATTAGGATTTGGGAGTTTCCTATTTAACCGGGCTTTCTTGTCATTTCCCCGCCGGCTATCAAGGTTTTCAGAGTGTTTTGTTACCTCAGCTTCTGGCTTCAGTAATCTTCAGGACAAGCTAAGTTTTGATTTTCTTGTTCCACGTTTTGCTTTATTTTTGTCTTGTCCAGCTTGCATATAATTGTCTCTTTGCTGCTGGTTGCTTTAGTGGGCTGTGATTGCTCCTCATGTTCCATGAGTTGGAACATGAGTTCAAGTAATTACAGGATGGTTTTTTGAAGGGTTTTTTGCTGACCGCGCAGTTTACTTTTGTATCCTCTGCTATCTAGTTTTAGCGGGCCTCATTTTGCTGAATCTGTTTTCATACTGTGTATGTGCCTTCCTCTCATTTCACCGTCATTACATGTGGGGGGCTGCTATTTCTGTGGGGTATTTCTCTGGAGGCAAGAGAGGTCTGTGTTTCTTCTAATAGGGGAAGTTAGATCTTCGGCTGGTGCGAGACGTCTAGGATCAACGTAGGCACGTTCCCCAGCTATTGTTATTTGTGTGTTCAGGTTTAGAGTCGCGGTCAGCTCAGGTTCCATCACCCTAGAGCTCGTTGGTGCTTTTCCTTTTGTGATTCCCTGCCATTGGAATCATGACAGTATAGCCGACCAAAATGTTTGGGCTGAAGTAGGAGGAAAAGTAGTCTGAGGAAGTTTTTTTTTTTTTTTCTCTCCTCTGAGGTTGCTGCCTAGCCTTAATTGCAGCCAGGCTGATTTTTTTTTTCCTCCTCTTAATCCTTGAATGGCTCTGACCTTAGCTGTTTATCATGGACGTCCAGAGTTTAGCTTCCAGCTTGAATAATCTTGCTGCTAAGGTTCAAAATATACAAGATTTTGTTGTACATGCTCCTATGTCTGAACCTAGAATTCCTATTCCAGAGTTCTTTGCTGGAGATAGATCTAGTTTTCTGAATTTTAGGAACAATTGCAAGCTGTTCCTTTCTTTGAAATCTCGCTCTTCTGGAGACCCTGCTCAGCAGGTTAAGATTATTATATCTTTCCTGCGGGGTGACCCTCAAAATTGGGCATTTGCATTGGCACCAGGGGATCCTGCGTTGCTTAATGTGGATGCGTTTTTTCTGGCATTGGGTTTGCTCTATGAGGAACCTACCCAGGAGATTCAGGCTGAAAAAGCTTTATTAGCTCTCTCTCAGGGGCAAGATGAAGCAGAAATATATTGTCAAAAATTTCGGAAATGGTCAGTGCTTACTCAGTGGAATGAGTGCGCCCTGGCTGCAAAGTTCAGAGATGGCCTTTCTGAGGCCATTAAAGATGTTATGGTGGGGTTCCCTGCGCCTACGGGTCTGAATGAGTCTATGACTATGGCTATTCAGATTGATCGGCGTTTACGGGAGCGCAAACCTGTGCACCATTTGGCAGTGTCTTCTGAACAGGCACTTGAGACAATGCAATGTGATAGAGTTCAGTCTAGAAGTGAACGGCAAAACTATAGGCGGAAAAATGGGTTGTGCTTTTATTGTGGTGATTCAGCTCATGTTATATCAGCATGCTCTAAACGCACAAAAAAGGTTGATAAGTCTGTTGCCATTAGTACGTTACAGTCTAAGTTCATTCTGTCTGTGACTCTGATTTGCTCATTATCATCCATTTCCGTCGATGCCTATGTAGATTCAGGCGCTGCCCTGAGTCTTATGGATTGGTCATTTGCCAAGCGATGTGGGTTTAGTCTTGAGCCTCTGGAAGTCCCTATTCCTTTGAAGGGAATTGACTCTACACCTTTAGCTATGAATAAACCTCAGTACTGGACACAAGTGACCATGCGTATGACTCCGGTTCATCAGGAGGTGATTCGCTTCCTGGTATTGTATAATTTACATGATGTTCTAGTACTTGGTCTGCCATGGTTACAAACTCATAATCCAGTCCTTGACTGGAAAACAATGTCTGTGTTAAGCTGGGGATGTCGGGGGGTTCATGATGATGCACCTCCGATTTCTATCGCTTCATCTACTCCTTCTGAGGTTCCTGTATTTTTGTCTGATTATCGGGATGTTTTTGAGGAGCCTAAGCTCAGTTCGCTTCCTCCTCACAGGGATTGCGATTGTGCTATAGATTTAATTCCTGGTAGTAAATTTCCTAAAGGTCGTTTGTTCAATCTGTCAGTGCCAGAGCATACTGCTATGCGGGATTATGTTAAGGAGTCCTTGGAAAAGGGACATATCCGTCCATCTTCGTCCCCTTTGGGAGCAGGTTTTTTTTTCGTGGCCAAAAAAGATGGGTCCTTGAGGCCTTGTATAGATTATCGTCTTTTGAATAAGATTACCGTAAAATATCAGTATCCTTTGCCTTTGTTGACTGATTTGTTTGCTCGCATTAAGGGGGCTAAATGGTTCACTAAGATTGATCTTCGGGGTGCGTATAATCTTATACGAATAAAGCAAGGTGATGAGTGGAAAACCGCATTTAATACGCCTGAGGGCCATTTTGAGTATTTGGTAATGCCTTTCGGACTTTCTAATGCTCCTTCAGTCTTCCAGTCCTTTATGCACGATATTTTCCGTGAATATCTGGATAAATTTATGATTGTGTATTTGGATGATATTTTGTTTTTTTCTGATGACTGGGAGTCTCATGTTCAGCAGGTCAGGAAGGCGTTTCAGGTCCTGCGGGCTAATTCCTTGTTTGTAAAGGGCTCAAAGTGTCTCTTTGGAGTCCAGAAGATTTCTTTCTTGGGGTATATTTTTTCCCCTTCTAATATTGAGATGGATCCCGTCAAGGTTCGGGCTATTTGTGACTGGACACAGCCTGCATCTCTTAAGAGTCTGCAGAAGTTCTTAGGCTTTGCTAATTTCTATCGTCGTTTTATAACTAATTTTTCTAGTGTTGTTAAGCCTTTGACGGATTTGACTAAGAAGGGTGCTGATGTTGCTGATTGGTCTCCTGCGGCTGTGGAGGCCTTTCGGGAACTTAAACGCCGGTTTTCTTCTGCTCCTGTGTTGCGTCAGCCTGATGTTTCGCTTCCTTTCCAAGTTGAGGTTGATGCTTCCGAGATTGGAGCGGGGGCAGTTTTGTCACAGAGAAGCTCCGATTGCTCGGTGATGAAGCCATGTGCGTTCTTTTCTAGAAAATTTTCGCCCGCTGAGCGGAATTATGATGTGGGTAATCGGGAACTTTTGGCCATGAAGTGGGCATTTGAGGAGTGGCGTCATTGGCTGGAGGGTGCTAGACATCGTGTGGTGGTCTTGACTGATCACAAAAATCTGATTTACCTTGAGTCTGCCAGGCGTCTGAATCCTAGACAGGCTCGTTGGTCACTGTTTTTCTCTCGTTTCAATTTTGTGGTTTCATACCTGCCAGGTTCAAAGAATGTGAAGGCGGATGCTCTTTCTAGGAGTTTTGTGCCTGACTCCCCTGGAAATTCTGAGCCCACTGGTATCCTTAGTGATGGGGTGATTTTGTCGGCCGTCTTCCCAGACTTGCGACGTGCTTTGCAGGAGTTTCAGGCGGGTAAACCTGATCGTTGTCCGCCTAAGAGACTGTTTGTTCCGGATAGTTGAACCAGTAGAGTCATCTCCGAGGTCCATTCTTCTGCGTTGGCAGGTCATCCTGGAATATTTGGCACTAGAGACTTGGTGGCCAGGTCTTTTTGGTGGCCTTCCTTGTCGAGGGATGTGCGTTCTTTTGTGCAGTCTTGTGAGGTTTGTGCTCGGGCTAAGCCTTGCTGTTCTCGAGCCAGTGGATTGTTGTCACCTTTGCCTATCCCGAAGAGGCCTTGGACGCACATTTCCATGGACTTTATTTCGGATCTCCCTGTCTCTCAAAAAATGTCTGTCATCTGGGTTGTGTGTGACCGCTTTTCTAAAATGGTTCATCTTGTACCCTTGCCTAAGTTGCCTTCCTCCTCTGAGTTGGTCCCTCTGTTTTTCCAGAACGTGGTTCGTTTGCATGGGATTCCGGAGAACATCGTTTCTGACAGGGGATCCCAGTTTGTGTCTAGATTTTGGCGGACATTCTGTGCTAAGATGGGCATTGATTTGTCGTTTTCGTCTGCATTCCATCCTCAGACGAATGGCCAGACGGAGCGAACTAATCAGACCTTGGAAACTTATTTGAGGTGTTTTGTTTCTGCTGATCAGGATGACTGGGTTACCTTTTTGCCGCTGGCCGAGTTTGCCCTTAATAATCGGGCTAGTTCTGCTACTTTGGTTTCTCCTTTCTTTTGTAATTCGGGGTTTCATCCTTGTTTTTCCTCTGGTCAGGTGGAGCCTTCTGATTATCCTGGAGTGGACATGGTGGTGGATGGGTTGCATCGGATTTGGAGTCATGTGGTGGACAATTTGAAGTTGTCCCAGGAGAAGGCTCAGCAGTTTGCTAATCGCCGTCGCCGCGTGGGTCCTCGACTTCGTGTTGGGGACTTGGTGTGGTTGTCTTCTCGTTTTGTTCCTATGAAGGTCTCTTCTCCTAAGTTCAAGCCTCGGTTCATCGGTCCTTATAGGATCTTGGAAATTCTTAACCCTGAAACAAAGCAGAGTCTGTATAATGACTGAAGGTCACGTAGACAGTACCACTATAAATCATATATCTAACAAAGCATAAGTGGAGAAGAATAAAACGTAACTTTTATTATGGCATGAAGCCACACAACAAAAAAACTATAACCAAACACCCAAGTGAAGTAAAAAACTGGGGTAAAGTCTCAAACAATTGGTATGATCGCCACGAAGACTAGTTATCCCCAGAAAGGACACGATGATATCCTCCACAGCGTATTGGAGATATCATGAAAACTAGTCAATGACATATGAGGCTGGAGTAGAATAACATCAACAGCACCTAACGTCAGACTAGTTACATGAACAAACAATAAAAACCATCACAAGTAGCCTATAGGCAGTGCCACTGATGGCTATAAATAACATAAAAAAAGGAACAATCTCACCGGTTCCAAGATGAGGGCCCAGGAGCGCCGGAAAATTTCTGGTCAGAAGGTAATCCGGAATAGTGACGGAGACGACAGTCCCTATGTCAGTCCCTATGGGGCTATCCATAGACTATCCCCAAAGCTCCTGCCCTTACAAGGGCAGTCCACAGCTACCCTTGTCCAAACATGCCCTGCACTCTCCCTGTAAGAGAGAGACCTTGGAAACATATCTGAGATGTTTTGTTTCTGCCGATCTGGATGATTGGGTGTCTTTTTTGCCTTTGGCTGAGTTCGCCCTTAATAATCGGGCCAGCTCGGCTACTTTGGTTTCGCCGTTTTTCTGCAATTCTGGTTTCCATCCTCGTTTCTCTTCAGGGCAGGTTGAGTCTTCTGACTGTCCTGGTGTGGATACTGTGGTGGATAGGTTGCAACAGATTTGGACTCATGTGGTGGACAATTTGACATTGTCTCAGGAGAAGGCTCAACGTTTCGCTAACCGCAGGCGCTGTGTGGGTCCCCGACTTCGTGTTGGGGATTTGTTTTGGTTGTCATCTTGTTATATTCCTATGAAAGTTTCCTCTCCTAAGTTTAAGCCTCGTTTCATTGGTCCGTATAGGATTTCTGAGGTTCTTAATCCTGTGTCTTTTCGTTTGACCCTTCCAGCTTCTTTTTCCATCCATAACGTATTCCATAGGTCATTGTTGCGGAGATACGTGGCACCTGTGGTTCCATCCGTTGATCCTCCTGCCCCGGTTTTGGTTGAGGGGGAGTATATAGTGGAGAAGATTTTGGATTCTCGTATTTCGAGACGGAAACTTCAGTACCTGGTTAAGTGGAAGGGTTATGGTCAGGAAGATAATTCCTGGGTCTTTGCCTCTGATGTTCATGCTGCCGATCTGGTTTGTGCCTATCATTTGGCCCATCCTGGTCGGCCTGGGGGCTCTGGTGAGGGTTCGGTGACCCCTCCTCAAGGGGTGGGTACTGTTGTGAATTCTGTGGTCAAGCTCCCTCCTGTGGTCATGAGTGGTACTTCGGCTGGTTCTGTCTATGAGCTTCCGCTGGTGGATGTGAGTGGGGCTGCGGCTTCTGAGTTTCCTTCCTCAGGTGACGAGGTTAAGTCGTTAGGTGCTGCTCTATTTAACTCCACCTAGTTCTTTGTTCCTGGCCTCCAGTCAATGTTCCAGTATTGGTCTGGCTCTCTCCTGGATCGTTCTTGTGGCCTGTCTGCCCTGCATAAGCTAAGTTGCTTGTGTTACTTTTGTTTGCTATATTTTCTGTCCAGCTTGCTATATTGGTTTTTCTTGCTTGCTGGAAGCTCTGAGACGCAGAAAAAGCACCTCCGTACCGTTAGTCGGTGCGGAGGGTCTTTTTGCCCCTCTGCGTGGTTGTTTGTAGGATTTTGTGCTGACCGCAAAGCTATCTTTCCTATCCTCGGTCTATTCAGTAAGTCGGGCCTCACTTTGCTAAAATCTATTTCATCTCTGTGTTTGTATTTTCATCTTAACTCACAGTCATTATATGTGGGGGGCTGCCTTTTCCTTTGGGGAATTTCTCTGAGGCAAGGTAGGCTTATTTTTCTATCTTCAGGGCTAGTTAGTTTCTCAGGCTGTGCCGAGTTGCATAGGGAGCGTTAGGCGCAATCCACGGCTACCTCTAGTGTGGTATGATAGGATTAGGGATTGCGGTCAGCAGAATTCCCACGTCTCAGAGCTTGTCCTATGTTAGTAACTATCAGGTCACTTTGTGTGCTCTTAACCACTAGGTCCATTATGGTTCTGAATCACCTGCTCATAACAATTTGCAGCCTGGGGTCCACCGTGCAGGAGACAACCTGCTGCTAGAAAATGACGGCACTATATGGCGGTATAAGTGAACTCAGTTACTTCACTGAGTCACATAGAAAAGAACACGCTGTGCCCTGTTAGCGTTACAGGGGAACACAGCTTACTGCTGAGCTGATGGCAGTCAGTGGTCACGCACACAGAGAAGCACACAAAAACTCTTCACCAGAGGTGCCGGTATTCTAGGGGCTTATTTCAGCCGGGTCCCTGAATACAATCATACAGGCGCGACCACAATTAGCAAGCTCATAACATGAAGTGGCCATGCAAAGCTTTTATAGCTGCAGCAGCTTCAGGTCCTTCCTAGAGGACCAATGGAAGCTGCTACAAAGCCAGAGCAACTTCAGGACCTCCTAGAGGACAAATGGGAGCTGCAGCAGTACCTGAGCATGCGACCCCTGACCTCCAATGAGAGGTCTTACCTTGGGCATGCTCAGAAGGGAAAAAGCAGGACTTAGTCCCAGAGACATCTGCTCGCAGCTAACCAGTACTGGATACAATGGCTGAGCCTGGGAAAGCAGTAGGAACCATCCGCACAGTATCAGGCTGAGCCAGACACTGGGACCGATGTCTTCGCTGAGCATGCTCCACTGTGACTGGAGAAGAATGGGAGACCGCAGAGGAGATGGCTCGAGATTCCCCATGTGCAGAGGCGGGAACTCGACACCTAACACACACAAATTTAAAATAACCAATAAATTTCATTCAACTTCACAATTGTGTTCCACTTGTTGTTGATTCTTCACCAAAAAATTTTCTTTTGGTATGTTTATGTTTGAAGCATGATATGTGGGAAAAGATTGAAAAGTTCCAGGGGGCCAAATACATTTGCAAGGCACTGCAGAATTTATGTTCTGCAGACATTTATCCCTAATAATCTTAGTGGTTTATTATAGTCATCTTATTTGTCTGTAAGAAAAAGTTGTCTGCCAATGATTATTTTAAAAAAACTGTCAATTAAAAAATAAAAAATGCCAACTCTGCTCAGAATAGTGAAATAGTCCAACTGCAATACATTATTTAAAGGGTTAATGTTAGCGGATTTCAAAAAGATAAAATTTAAATCTGTGTTTGGTAGGCGCAGTTTGTTATTTATCATGCTCAAGTTGTTGTGGTATATTTACCATTAGTGCAGTGTGTTTTCCATGTTAGCCATTATCATCCCAAATTGAAGAAAAAGTCAATAAAAGAATGAGCATGAAATTGAATAGTTTAAACAATGTCTGAAAATAAAGCAAACAACGCTATTGTTAAAATACTATGTAAAATGAATGTACATTGTCATAATTAATATGCCCCGAAGTTAAATATTTGTGCATGTTTGATTTCCATTGTATGCAGAATATCCCATTTTGCATTCCATAAAATGGCAAAAATATGAAAATGGGAAAAGACACCTTCTTTGATTAGCTTAGTGAAAATGAAATAAAGTAAGAAAGCTGAAAATTGTTAGATGACTTGATTTCGGTACATGTTTATGTTAATAGGGTATTTGACTTTTGAATGCTTCATAAACTATGTTATGCTCTGTGCTATTTGAGGTACTAAAACAGCTGGAATTCTGCCAGAAGTCTTAATTGGAATCATCTTCACAGTAGCTGACAAATACTGCTTGTATTTGGTTCCAAAGTTTATGCTAAAATTGAAAATGATGTGTTAGAGCTCATGTCAGGCATTCTAAAGAGGTTATATGTATATATATATATATATATATATATATATATATATATATACATACATAGAACAGAACACACATTACATATCCCGATATGCCATTAATGCAGTCCATGAAAACTGAACTGCTGAATGTTAAATGAACATTAATATAGATAAGTAGCAGTTTATGGGTGGAATTTGTAAAATCCGTTTAAAATAAAAATTTTGCCATCACTTGGTGTAAAATTCAGAGAAATAGTATTCTCACTTATATTAACCAAATGTAAATTTGAATTAGGTAATATTTTGCTCAACGTGCAGATTTTATGAAAATTACCAATTACGTCCAAGTACTGAGCTACGCATTAGATGATACTAATATAGGTCATAAAACTTTATGTTTAAGTAGGAAGCTATCTCAGGCATCTGTAAGGTCCAGAGCTTGCTAAATCACATCTGCTTAATACCGATCCTACAACATAATTATGGGCTGCGATAATCTATTACACAGCATTAAATCTCTTCATTGGGATCCACTCATATGCTAAATTCTGCATGTCTGAGGCTGTTTTTATTATAGTTCTATCTCAGTCTGTTTTCTTTGAAGTGTAATTATTTGTAAGAAATGATACATTTTTATTTATTCTCTCTACACTATGATGTGTAGACTAAATCTGGAGATGAGCTCATAGCTCTAGGTCTCACCGGTATATCTTGAGACGGTTTGTAGTATTGATATTTATCTATATTAATCACAGCATTGCGAAATTAAAAATTTCCCCAGTAAGTAATAAACTGTTCTTAGGTAGAGTTAGATTTGCATAATTACTAATGTATTTAATATTTTAATATCCTGTAGATGCAACACATTTAAGGTTTTGTTCAATTTCATTAAAGGCCAGACAGCCATACAAATAAGACCAAGACTGGACCACAGCTGCATAAAAATACATGAAGTTGTCGCGAATGCATGTACTGTGTTCTGATCTCCGTCTGTATATAAACAACTGTCTGACTGCGCCCTTAAAATGATATAAATTGACAAATCAAGCAGTATTTGCCCACCATTGATATTGGTGCTGCAGCACCACTTCTTAGCTACACTATGATGGTATTTGGTGACGTGGCTCCAGTGATAACTTCATATCTATAGCATGTGACCACCGCAATTACAGTAATCTTGTATCATCTATTATACACAGAATCATAGCCTGTAAACTTATATAGTTAAAAGTATTTTTTTTCCAATTACATTGTGAGGTGCAATGAGCTTTGCCATCCGTGTATCCTTAGTATTATAGCTCATGAGTCACCTTAACCCCTTCGTCCTCCAAGCCTGTTTTCACCTTCATGACCAGGCAAAATTTTACTGTTCTGACCAGTGTCACTTTATGTGGTAATAACTATGGAACACTTCAATATATCTCACTGATTGTGAGAAAGTTTTTTTCATCATTTATTGGACTTCATGATAGTTGTAAAATTTGTTCAATATGACTTGCGTTTATTTGTGAAAAAATGGAATTTTTAAACTTTTAATTTGTGTGCCCTTTTAGCCAGATTGTTATGTCACACAAAATAGTTAATCAATAACATTTCCCACATAAGGTGAGCCGAATTCTTAGCTGATTAACTCCGTTCACCTCACTGACATCAACATTACGGGATCTGAATCACATATTTCAGAGATTTACACAGAAACCTTGGTTAACCCTTTAGTGACAGAGCCAATTTGGTACTTGAAGACTGAGCCAATTTTTACAATTCTGACCATTGTCCCTTTATGAGGTTATAACTCTGGAACGCTTTAATGGATCCCGCTGATTCTGAGTTTGTTTCTTCATGACATATTGTACTTCATGTTAGTGGTAACATTTCTTCGATATTACTTGCGATTATTTATGAAAAAAATGGAAATATGGAGAAAATTTTCAAAATTTTGCAATTTTCAAATTTTTATGCCCTTAAATCGCAGAGATATGTCACACATAATAGTTAATAAATAACATTTCCCACATGTCTACTTTACATCAGCACAATTTTAGAAACAAATTTTGTTAGGAAGTTATATGGGTTAAAAGTTGACCAGCGATTTCTCATTTTTACAACCAAATTTACAAAACCATTGTTTTTAGGGACCATCTCACATTTAAAGTCACTTTGAGGGGTGTACATGACAGAAAATACCCAAACTTGACACCATTCTAAAAACTACACCCCTCAAGGTGCTGAAAACCACATTCAAGAAGTTTATTAACCCTTTATGTGCTTCACAGGAACTGAAACAATGTGGAAGGAAAAAATGAACATTTAACTTTTCTTTGCAAACATTTTTTTTCAGAACCAATTTTTTTATTTTCACAAGAGTAAAAAGAGAAAATGAACCGCAACGTTTGTTGTGCAATTTCTCCTGAATATGCCGATACCCCATATGTGGGGGTAAACCACTTTTTAGGCGCATGGCAGAGCTTGGAAGAGAAGGAGCGCCGTTTGACTTTTTCAATGCAGAAATGGCTGAAATTAAGATCGGATGCCATGTCGCAATTGGAAAACCCCTGATGTACCTAAACAGTAGAAACCCCCCAAAAGTGACCCCATTTTGGAAACTAGACACCCAAAGGAACTTATCTAGATGTGTGGTGAGCACTTTGAAGGCCAAAGTGCTTCACAGAAGTTTATAATTGCAGAGTCGTGAAAATAAAAAACATTTTTTTTCCACAAAAATGATTTTTTTAGCCCCTAATTTTTTATTTTCCCAAGGGTAACAAGAGAAATTGGACCCCAAAAGTTGTTGTCCAATTTGTCCTGAGTATACTGATACCCCATGTGTGGGGGGACCACTGTTTGGGCACACATCGGGGCTCGGAAGGGAAGTAGTGACGTTTTAAAATGAAGACTTTGATGGAATGGTCTGCCGGTGTCATGTTGCATTTGCAGAGCTCCTGATGTACCTAAACAGTAGAAACCCCTTACAAGTGACCCCATTTTGGAAACTAGACCCCCAAGGAACTTATCTAGATGTCTGGTGAGTATTTTGAATGCCCAAGTGCTTCACAGAAGTTTGATGCAGAGCCGTGAAAATAAAAATCATTTTTTCCACAAAAATCATTTTTCAGCCCCATTTATTTATTTTCGTAAGGTAACAGGAGAAACTGGGCCCCAAAAGTTGTTGTGCAACTAGTACTCAGTACGCTGATGCCCCATATGTGGGGGTAAACCACTGTTTGGGAGCACGGCAGAGCTCAGAAGGGAGAGAGCACCATTTGACTTTTTGAGCGCAAAATTGGCTCGTTTGGAGACCCCCTGATGTACCTAAATGGTTGACACCCCCCAATTTTAACTCCAACCCTAACCCCAACACACCCCTAACCCTAATCCCAACCATAACCATAACCCTAATCAAAACCCTAAACCCAACACACCCCTAATCCTAATATCAACCCTAACCTCAAACCTAACCTTAATCCTAATACACCCCTAATCCCAACCCTAACCTTAACCCTAATCCCAAACCTAACCCTAATCCCAAAGGTAACCCTGATTCCAACACTAACCCTAATCTCAACCCTAATCCAACCCTAACCCCAACTCTAACCCTAGCCAAAACCCTAACTTTAGCCCCAACCCTAACTTTAGCCCCAAACCTAACCCTAGCCCCAACCCAAACTTCAGCCCTAACCCTAACCCTAACCCTAGTCCTAACCCTAATTTAAGCCCAACCCTAACTCAAACTTTAGCCCCAAACCTAACCCTAGCCCTAACCCTAGTCCTAACCCTAACTTTAGCCCCAACCCTAGCCAAAACCCTAACTTTAGCCCCAACCCTAACTTTAGCCCCAAACCTAACCCTAGCCCCAACCCAAACTTCAGCCCTAACCCTAACCCAAGTCCTAACCCTAACTTAAGCCCAACCCTAACTCAAACTTTAGCCCCAAACCTAACCCTAGCCCTAACCCTAACTTTAGCCCCAACCCTAGCCAAAACCCTAACTTTAGCCCCAACCCTAACTTTAGCCCCAAACCTAACCCTAGCCCTAACCCAAACTTCAGCCCTAACCCTGACCCTAGTCCTAACCCTAACTTAAGCCCAACCCTAACTCAAACTTTAGCCCCAAACCTAACCCTAGCCCTAACCCTAACCCTAGCCCCAACCCTAGCCAAAACCCTAACTTTAGCCCCAGCCCTAACTTTAGCCCCAAACCTAACCCTAGCCCCAACCCAAACTTCAGCCCTAATCCTAACCCTAGTCCTAACCCTAACTTAAGCCCAACCCTAACTCAAACTTTAGCCCCAAACCTAACCCTAGCCCTAACCCTAACCCTAGCCCTAACCCTAAATTTAGCCCGAACCCTAACCCTAGCCCTAACCCTAACACTAACACTAACCCTAACCCTAGCCCCAACCCTAACTTTAGCCCCAACCCTAACCCTAGCCCCAACCCAAACTTCAGCCCTAACCCTAACCCTAGTCCTAACCCTAACTTAAGCCCAACCCTAACTCAAACATTAGCCCCAAACCTAACCCTAGCCCTAACCCTAACCCTAGCCCTAACTCTAAATTTAGCCCCAACCCTAACCCTAGCCCTAACCCTAACACTAACCCTAACCCTAGCCCTAACTCTAATTGGAAAATGGAAATACATACATTTTTTTATTTTGTTATTTTTTCCTAACTAAGGGGGTGATAAAGGGGGGGTTATGTACTATTTTTTTATTTTGATCACTGTGATAGGATCTCACAGTGACCAAAATAAAACGAGAGGAAGAATCTTCCTCTGCTGGCTGACACAACACAGCGGGCGCACTGCGCATGCGCCCACCATTTTCTTCCCGGGGGAAGATGCCAGCGGCCAGGAGAAGAAGCAGGAGGACCCAGGGACACTGGTAAGTATCCCCCTATTTCTCTGTCCTCTGATGTGCGATCACATCAGAGGACAGAGAATAACACACCGCTTTTTTTGTGGTTGCTGGTAAATGGTTATTTACCGGCAATCACAAATCAGGGTTCGGTAAAAACCGACCCCGATCATGTTCTTTTGGGTCTCGGCTACTTCCGGCAGCTGAGATCCCAAAGATTTTCCGGGTGCCGGCCGGCAGGCGCACTGTGCATGCGCCTGCCATTTTTTTGCTGGAAGAAGATGGCGGCGACCATGGGGAACCACGATGAGCATCGGGGAGATGGGTGAGTATTGGGGGCTATCGGAGACCCCACTTCTCTGTCTTCTGATGTGGGATCACATTGGAGGACAGAGAAATTAAGTGGCAAATCGTTTTTTTGTGACTGACGGTAAACGTTTAATTACCGGCGAACCCAAAATGGGGGGTCAATAAAAACTGACCCAAATCATGTTCTATGGGGTCTTGGCTGCACCTGGCAACCGAGACCCCAGAGAAAATCTGACTCTGAGGGGCGCTATTCACTTTTTCCACAGCGCCATTAATTAACGGTGCTGTGGTTCAAGTACCCTTAACTGCCACCGTTAAAAGGCGTATCGGCGGTCGTTAAGTGGTTAAAGAGCTTAGCGCAGGTTAAATGTGCTCCGAGCCTTACTGCCCCTAGTGAGGTATTGACATAGCGTAGTCACCATTGCAGCGTTTACTTCAACCACATTTATTGCACTATTGTCACTTTATATAAGTCTCCACTGTCTGATGTTAGATGATGTTATATATGGATCCGTTATGATATTTTGAGCCATTAGTCCACATACAGTGGTTATCCATCTTCACAAACCCGTAGCAGTAAAATTTTGAGATTATTTGTTTATTTATATGTGTAGTTTTAATTAAATACAAAGTGGCTTATGTATTATACCTGCATTGTTCTCTTCCTGTACGTGGTACTAGGTTGTTGTCTACCTCTTGTCATTTGCGTCTTGAATTAGAAAATTTGTTATGGTTGTTTGAGTGTAACATTTAGAATATTTTCAATAAATTTTCTAACATTTTATTAGCTCTAGTGTCCATTTCTTTTTGGGTTTCTGTAACTATCGTATGGCAGAGCTCATACAATATTTGCCCCGTTTTTTTGGTTTATAGAAGTGAATGATAAGGTGAGTATAAGTATTTTTTTTTCATCCTTTTTATGGCCCTTTCAACAAAATAGCTGCTAGCCGGCTGCCATTTTTGTGAATTCATAAGTAAAAATTTTTATATAATCCTCATTTTGTCTAATTTGGATTTTTCTAATATTTCAGTAAAATTCATTTCCATTTCAATATATTTACTCATATCTTTTCAAAATTGTACTATACATTAATTGTACACTATACCTCAAACTAAATATTCTCTCAAGAATCATTTGTGAAATGTGGTTGTGTGCACACAAATGGACATTAAAATATTTTTGCAAACAACTATTTTTTTTTTCACAACACTAGAATCACATTATTTTTCCACAGCATTGCAATCAAAAGGGAAAACATCCGCCATTTGTTTATGCAGTTCTAGATATTATTCTCTGTACACTTATACAGTGCAATAAACTATTATTTATCTGTGTTGTTTGATAGATAGGGAAGTTAACTTGACTGACTCCAAACCTTACAAAATAACTTTCCTTTACTCCTATCTTAATATGCCAGAAATTGAAGAATATGACAACAGCTTTGTCATTTTCATTTGCAATATTTCACGTCTTAAAAATTGGTTGCCTAAAAGAAAATTGTTTTCGCTTCTACTATTGACAAAATAATTTATTGTGACACAAAATATAGGTCAAATTTAACACAGTAAATATTTCAATGTCAACTGATTTTCTCTACTTTTTTGTTTTAACAAAAATAAATGCAGATTTCATATTTAAATATTCTATCAAACACAAAATAATAAAGCGATCATTTTATCTGAATTGTTATAGACATATAATGATTATACAATTAAATATCATGGACATTTTTAGAAAACTTATTCACAATGATGCAAAATATGGCAGACGCATCGCTGCACAATTAATCCAGTGATGTGTTCATTTAACTCTGTAGAGTAAAAGGCAAGCAAAGAAATTTCAGTATTAACCTTCGTCAGGCTGCATAATTTTACAACGTGCAGAGGTACAATTGTACCTTCATATATACCTCCACTGTGATATTTGGCCAATATATTCTGGACCAAAACTGCAGAGATGTCACAAAATTTCAGCCCTCTACGGCTTTTCGAAAAAAAAGTTATTGCAATTTTAAAAAAACGGAATAGTTACAATTGTACCTGGTCAGCCGGACGAAGGTTAAGATCTTATAGTGATGAGTGAGCATTAAAATGCTTGGGTACTCATTACTTGAGCTGAGCCTGAGGTCATGTGACACAGGCACCGATGAGCGGGATTAGTGACGCGCTTCCGACGCGAATACATTAAATGCCGCTCTCAGAGATTGACAGCGGCATTTAAAGGGTCAATAGTGGCAGGCAGATCACTATTCCACCGCCGGCTGTTAGGGGCACATGTCAACTGTTAAAAACAGCTGACGTGCTGGGAAAGATGTGGTCTCAGTGCTGGAGCCCACATCAAAGGCAGGGACACAACACGCACAAAACATGTACGGCTCATGTCATGAAGAGGTTAAACATCCAATGATGCCCCTTCAGAGTAAATTGATCTGATGGTGCAGTAGGTCCATGTACACCAGCATTACAGGATCATCAGGTATGTGCTCAATATAGGAGTGCAGAGCAAGCCCAAACAGCCTTCTCTACTTCCAGCTATAACCACACTATTACACCTCCAGTTGCAATTGTGAAGTGGAAAATCAGCTAAAAGTCTGGTTTTCCACAGCTTTCAGGTTTTAGGCGGACCTTTCACAGCACTGTATAATCCCTTCCTACATTTTCTTCACAATATGTTCTCTTATTTTATCATTTTTCCAAACATGTTGAATAATAATTAGCATTATATACTTATACATATACTAGCTGGTACATGGTTTATGCTGCTTTACATGACAACATTATTTATAATACAATATGGCTGGACCAGACAATTCAAAAACTTTTTAACTTTTCTGTTACCCTTATTTCCTCATCCCTTGTGATCATCCAAAAAAGGCCCTCAGATCTCCTTTTTGAACTGTTTAATTTTTACTCTGTGATGTCTGATATTGTTTGAACATGTAGCCACTAAATTGTAATATGCTGCGGTATGTGTTTGCTCAATAGAAATATGCAAATTGTCTCTTCAGAGAGGAAGAGAACTAGAACTCTAATGCCACCTATTGGAAGGTAGAAATCCTGGTAGACCTACTTACACGGGCAAGCCACCAGATGGAGATCAAAGTTGGAGTCTCCACATTTCAAAAAAATAATTGAGATTCTGGTTTGGCTATTATCTTAAGTCATGTGACAAGGCTCGTTAAAGGGTCGACATTGACTTACAGGATTGCTACTTCCAATAGGTGGCACTAGATTTCTAGTTGTCTTCCTCTCTAAAGAGACAATTTGCATAATTAGCATATTTCCGAAAGGAGCATTGTGGCTTTAAGTCTCCTCATCTCGGCATGCTTAGTATGTCAATCTCTGCAAGGAGAAACGAGACTTCCTCCATAGAAATAAAAATGTATATTCTTTTAAGGCTTCATATCTATAGTGCCATACTTAATATGAAGCAGCATGGCTTATGTACGACAAGCTGCAACATCAAACTTTTTCTATCTGCTGTTTTATGACCAGGGAAGAACTCAAGAATAAGAGAACACTCTTTAATTTATGCTTACTTCAACACAAAGTTTTAAATATATACATCTATACTTTTGAATAGTAGTACCATATACAATTTAAACCAGAAATTTACATACATTATATAAAAAGACACATATGCATGTTTTTCTCAATATCTGACATGAAGTCAGAATCAACTTTTCCCGTTTTAGATCAATTGGGATTACCATTATTATTATTTGCCAAATGCCAGAACAATAAAAGAGAGAGCATGTTTTAAGGCTTTTTTATTACTTACTGCAAAGTCAAAAGTTTACATACATTAAGATTACTATGCCTTTAAACAATTCTGGACTGCCCACATGTTGATGTCATCATGTGTTTGGAAGCTTTGGCAACATCTGAGTTAATTGGAGACACACCTGTGGATGTATTTTAATGTACACCTGAAACACACTCCTTCTTTGCTTATCATGAGAAAGTCTCAAGAAATCAGCCAAGATATCAGAAAGAGAATTGTGGATTTGTACAAATCTGGCTAATACTTGGGTACAATTTCAAGATACCTGAAGGTGCCTTGTTTATCTGTACTAACAATTATGCACAAAAACAAACTGTCACGCTGCAGATATGCATGTAGCTGCATGCTCCACTAGATGGCAATAGAGTGGAAGGAGGACAGCACATCTGCTAGAGCAGCCCTGCAGTGCTGCAGTGAGGCTACCACTAGATAGCAACAGAATAGTCAAACAAGCCGAGTCAAAACCTAGACTGACAAGCAGTACAAAAAGAAAAAGCAAGCACAGAGTCAGAGGAGAGCCAGAGGGTCAAAATCAGTCCAAAGCAGCAGTACTAGAAGCAAGAGGCAAAGTCAGATCAAAGCCAATACCGATCAAACCCCGGGAAATCCAAAAACAAGGGGAAAACACTAAGATGGGACAGGCAGGGAGAAAGGATCAGACACGGGCTAAGTCAGAAAGTGCAGCAGGACAAATCAGGTTACTACCAGAGTCAGATACTAATGCCGTAGGCAGAAAATATAACCGGCATCGCCTGCAGGGCAAAGCCGGAAGAAATAGCAGACCTGAATGCTAAACGAGGCCAGGCAAAGTTAGCCCTTGCCATGATCAGACAGGGAAAGGGCAGACAGGGCTCAAAACCCAGACTGGATCATGACACAAACAAGATGGGATTGTACAGTCATTATACCACTCAGGAAGGAGATGGGTTCTGTGTCCAAGAGATGAACGTACTTTAGTCCAACATGTGCATATCAAACCAAGGACAAAAGCAAATTATCTTGTGGAAATGATAGCAGAAACTGGTAAGATTGTGTCAATATCGACAATGAAACAATTAAAGTCCTGCAGAGCAGAGAACCTAGCGGCTCAACCAAGTAGCGCTTATCCGTCTTGAGCAGTGGGTGAGCACAGGGTGTTTTGCCGCCGGCTGGGGCAGTACCCGCAACACACCCACTAGAGACTGGCGAACGGACTCCGCCGAAGCTGAAATTTGGACTGCACACAAGGACTGACTAGTGTAAGTTCCGGACACTATTGTCTATATTGCACCAGGTAAAACCTAACTTCCCTATTCTTTGAATGAATGAGTGCAGACTCCACCATAATCAGAGCTCGGTTCTTTCGTTGTATATACCTATAACAAATTTATCTACCGCAAGTATTGATTAAGACCTCCTTCATCTGGGGTACACTTATTTATACAATGTGGCCTTGCTTTTACTGATTACACAGTGTGGGCATTTTTTAATCTTTATTATTTTTTTGAATTATAGTTTTAAGTAGTCCTATAGGTTGTTGGAGGCCAAAAAAATACGAGAATCCAGCTCAGTTATTCCATTATTTATTATAGTCACAGATATTGATACAGGAGAGTGGCACTGTATTTTTATCTGCTGCAGGACTCAGAGGGTCTGAGGCGCTACTGGTGTTTTATTATTATTTTTGAACATAATTCTACTGTTTACCAAGAATGGAACGAGGCTTACAAAGAAAATAACACAGTACCTAAAGTCAAATATGATGGAGGCTTAAATATGTTTTGGGGTCATTTTGTTGACTCTGGCACTAATCTAAAGATTACCAAAGGATTTGGGGCTTTATGGTAGTGCCCTGTGTCAGAAAGTTGAGTTTGCATCCCAGATCATGGGTCTTCCAGCAGGACAACCATACTTCAAGAAGCCTCCAGAAATGGCTGGAAACAGAACACTGGAAAGTTCTGAAGTGGCAAGCAATGAGCAACCATTGAACAACTGTGGAAAAATCTTAAAATTGTTCTCAGGAGAAAGCATGCTTCAAATAGGAGGATCTGGAGCAGTTTGCAAAAGAAAAGTTGTCCAAAACTCTATTGAGGAGTTTTAGAAGTTTGTTGATAGTTATTGAAAGTGATTGATTGTAATTATTTATTCCAAGGGGTGTGCAACCAAAGGTTAATTTGAGAGTGCCAACTATTTTTCAGACCCATTTTTGGAGTTTTGTGGGAAATTAGGTCCATCTTACCTTTTTTCACTTGTTTGGGATGTTCCAATAGACACAAAGGAAATCAATGTGTGTACAACAAAATGTGTAACTGCAATACATTTTTTGGGGAGAAATGTTTCATTTCCTGGTACAATTTCAAGGGTACCAACACTTTCAGCCCTGAATATAACAAATTTACTAGAGTATAAGTTGGTATACAGTCAACCTGTAGGAGCAGGTTCACACTGGCCATTAAACAGAGAAAACCTAAGAGAGAAGCAAAATGAACATATACTCTGCTGTAGGAAAGGCTACTTTCACACATCAGTTTTTTGCCGTCAGGCACAATCCGGCAAATTGAGAAAAAAAACGCATCCGGCAAAAGTTGCTCTGGATCTGTTTATTTTCTCATAGGCTTGTATTAGCGACGGATTGTGACAAATGGCCTTATGTTTCATCCGTTTTTTGCAGGAACCGTCGAAAATTGTTTTTCCAGTGGCCGAAGAAAACAGAAATAGTAACGTTTTTTGTGTGTTCGTCGAAAAAATGGACAGCGATGGATCCGTAGCCCTCCGTCGTTTGCTATAATGGAACCCTATGGTGCCGGATACCTCAAATGATGGAATCCGGCGACTGATTCCATTTTTTTAACGGAGCATGCGTTTTCCATTCTTCTCTCTCTCTCTGGGTTACTGGACTGGATTACATACAGTAATTACAAATGGAATAAGTAGACATATAGATGTCAGTGACAAACACAATTAGTACAGTGTGTGCAAATTACTGAACATGTATTTAATTATTAAAAGACTATTTATCAGAAAAAATGGCATGGGCACACGCAAAATTTTCATTTCAGAGGAGACTACCGTCACGGCAGCTGTTACCCAGGGGCGGACAACAGGAGTCACAGTGGGAGACAGGAAGGACAGGCGAGAGGAATGATACAGCAGAGACACAGGAGCACGAGCAGTACTGAAATGCAGGTAGTCATGGCAAACATACGAGAACACGGACAGGCTGGAGACACTGGTAGGCTGGCACAGCTGAGACATGGGAACATGGGCAGGCAGGAGACACTGGTAGGCTGGCACAGATGAGACACAGGAAGGCGGACAGGATGGAGACACTGGTAGGCAGAAACTAGGAGAGAGCAGAGAGGAGGAGGAAGGCTACGTTCACATTAGCGTCATGCGACGCAGCGTCGCCGACGCAACGCACGACGCATCGGAAACGCACGCAAAAACGCACCTTTTTTGACGCAAGCGTCGGACGGATGCGTCGTAAAACGCAGCGTTTTTGTTGCGTTTTTGTTGCGTTTTTACAAAAAACGCAGCGTTTGACGACGCATGCGTTGTCAAACACTGATTAGATCTTTACACACAATTTAGTGTCTAGACACTAAATAACACCACCAATGAATAGAAGAGGGTGGGTCTAGTATCTAGACAATCGATAATGCCACCAATGGGTAGATGGGGGTGGGTATTAATGTAATAGTGGTATATATACCCCGGCATAGATTATTTCCAACCATAGAGCATCAAGATGGATCGTCCCATGGAGAGTATCTACCTCAATTTTCAGCTGGAATTAGCCCTTGCTATTGCTTATGCTATTGCCTGTCATGAACAGAGGAAAAGAGACAAACTACGGAGAAGGAGTAGTTGGCGTTTTTGGCTACACCCTATAGTGGAAGTCCGAGAGAGTCGTGGAGCCTACCATTGTCTGTTTGGTGAATTAAATGAGAACCAGGACAAATACTTTGAATACACCAGGATGTCAAAAGACAGCTTCCGATATCTGCTGCGTCTGGTGGAAGGAACCATTTCCAGGCAGGACACGCAGCTCCGTAAATCGATTTCCCCTGAGGAACGTCTGCTGGTGACTCTACGGTACGTAATGGAATGTGAAGGATTTATATGTTCTTGCCATTTTTTAAAGTAACGTGTTTTTGTTTTGTGGGGTGGGGGGATTGTTATTAAAAATGAAAAATTCTTTCATAACAATTTTATTAATTATATTTATTTATTTTTCTTCTTGTCAGTTTCCTGGCTACCGGAGAGACATTGAGATCACTGCATTTCCAGTTTCGGATTGGAGTCTCAACACTGTCGGGTATTATTGCCGACACATGCCGCGCATTGTGGGACAACCTCCGGGAGGAATTTTTACCCATCCCTACAAGAGAAATATGGCTTGCCAAAGCCCAAAAATTTGAAAAAGTGTGTTCTTTCCCTAACTGTATTGGAGCCGTGGATGGGAAGCACATTAGGATTACCAAGCCTTCAAGAAGTGGATCTCTTTTTTTTAATTATAAAAAATACTTTTCCACCGTGCTGATGGCAATTGCAAGTGCGGACTGCAGGTTTCTCGCTGTGGACATTGGAGCGTTTGGTCGTGCTAATGATTCACGGACATTTAAGGAGTCTGATATGGGCCGAAGATTGTTCAATAACAATTTTAATTTCCCCCATCCACGACCTCTTCCCAACACCGACGGCCCGGCCCTGCCATTTGTTGTGGTTGGGGATGAGGCTTTTCAAATGAGTGGCAACCTACTTAAACCGTACTCAAGTCGTGGGTTGGACCGCACCAAAACTATATTTAATTATAGACTGTCCAGGGCCAGAAGAACTGTGGAGTGCGCCTTTGGCATCCTGGTCTCCAAATGGCGTATCTTAGGATCCGCCATAAATTTGAAAATTGAGACAGTGGATGAGGTGGTGAAGGCGTGTGTGGTTCTCCACAATTTTATTATTGATAAAGAGAGAGTCAACGTGGAACTCGATGAACCCATACCAAATCCATTGCCTGATTATCAAGCTCATCCTCTGCGGACAACTTTGGAGATTGCTCATATGAGGGACCAATTTGCTGCATACTTTGTTTCTGATGTTGGCCGTGTTTCATGGCAAGATCAAATGGTTTAATTGTTCGTGTTATTATGATGTCATGTAAACACTGTGGAGTCCATGTCATTTAACCATACTATGTATGGTTATTGTTAAAATGTCCCCTGATTGTATAATACGTTGTGTTTTGAAATAAAGTTCTTGTGCCTTTCTGTTTTCACCAAACAAATCTCCCATACGTTTTTCCATAGTAATAGAATTGTAAAATCCAATTTTATTGAAAGTAATGTGTGTCACACAAAATTTGTGTGTTCCATAGTTTTGACGTATAACATAATCGGCTCCCACCTTGTCAACCATTTTTAATCCTGCAGACTATTTGCATATGGAACCAGGCTTGACAAGGAGGGAGATGATCATGTTTGCAAAACTCTACAGAGTTAACACTATTGTACTCAGGATGCTAGAATTCGTCCAGAGTCAAATAGTGGCGACACTGTGAACATTGCTTCCACCTCACCTGACCAATAATCTTAAGGTACATTAATAAAACTATTATCCAACGATACCGACCAGTGATACGACTGGACCGAGATCGTTGTTTTGTTGTCGCGTGGTTGCTGGAGAGCTGTCACACAGACAGCTCTCCAGCGACCAAAAAAGAGCAAGTCCCGTGTAATCTGGGTAATGTTATGAAGCGCTTTGCCACACTCACGATGTTTACCATTGTAAATGTAATTTTAAAAAATACAAAAAACCCTTACACTCCGGTGTGTGAAACGTCCATCGCCGTCAACTTCCCGTACTGTGCCAGCCCTAAAGCACAGCACAGCGTTTATTATTAAGTCAACGGTGTGCTCAGCTTTACGGGCGGGAATCACAGTGTCAGTGCGGAAAGATGACGGCGAGGGACGTGGTAGACACCTTTTTATATTTGTGGGGTATTGTTCACTTTTTATTTGAGTGTTTAAAACAGTGCGCTAGTCACCCAATATTCCCTTGTTTAAAACAAAGACATCGCTGGATCGGTCTAAACTCGCCGATCCAACAATGACAGCGTCTGATCAGTTACCCAAAAAAAATTCCAAATCATTCGCTGACACCAAAAAACTCACAGCAGGGGCTCAATCGTTTTACGATTTCAGAAAAGATAACGTTGGTTACACACAAAAACCAACTTTATCTATACTGAAATTGTTGTGTGATGGTACATTGTAAACTTGACATATTGAGCAATGCTGTTTGTGTTTGTAACATCTGAGTACAATGAGCGACAGCCCTATAAAACAATGAAAAAAACAAATTGATAAATATTGTCAGACATTGCACATCAGGTGTTACAAAGACAAGATTTGTGTATACGGCGCAAGGTGTGATTTGGTGCAAACTTTATTTGAGACAATAAAAACTAATTTTTTAAAAAAAAATAACATTTATTTAGGGTACAAAAAAAAAAATTGGGAAATGTTATTAGGGGGTACCAACATCCGCAATTAAAGGGGATTGATATCCCACACTTTTTGGGGGTGTTGAGGAGACCGAGGAGGAGGACGAGGGGGAGGAAGCAGCATACTCTATGACACTAGACGGGATGCCGACATCAATCCAGCCAGTGGATGGTGGCGTGACTAGCAAAGCAGGAGGTGAGGGAGGGACGACAAGTGTCCTTGGCTGGCTACTCCGGCTCCGGGTAGACCCAGGCTGTGATGGTGTACTCCTTGTAGACCCAGGCTGGGTACTGGGTGTACTCCGTGTAGACCCAGCCTGGGTACTTGGTGTGCTCCGGGTCGACCCGGGGTGTCTTCTGGTGGTACTTTTGGGAGCAGCCATAGCCAAGGTCGTAGTACTTGTCGTCGTCTTCTTCTTCTTTTTCCTCCTCTCTCCCTCTGGGTGTGGGTCGGCTTCCCGTCTGTGTCCCCTTGAAGGCCTGTCAGGCTCTGAACTTTGGGGCTCTGTTCTGTGGTGGCGGTGGTGGTGGCGGTGGCCCTCGGCACGCGGAGCTCTGTGGTGGTGCTCTGCAGCAGGAGTCGGAGTCATGGCAGCCAGCGATGGTACTGCGGGCATATTTGTCGCTGACTGCAAGACCCGAGCCTGCTGCAGAGTACTGACATATACATTGTTGCAGCCCTGCATGACCGAAATCTGGAGTTCCGGCGTAAGATGTTCAACCATGCCGTTGTGAATGGCAGTAAAAAAATGTTTGGCCGGCCTCGAGAGATCCGTTTCGATGTTTTCAAGATGCCGTTCGATATTGCACATTTTATCGCACAGCGCCTTGAAACCATTCTGAAATACGGTGCTCAGATGTAAAAATTTGGGCATGGGCGCCCTGTCCGAGGCCCGCTGACGCTGTCAGGAAGACCCAAAGGAAGGAGCGACAGAGGCCTCGGCCAGGGGAACATCTGATGGACCGGCTGCCGGTTCGCCAGATTGTGGTGGTGCAGACCTGCTCTCGCTGTGGGATGGCTGCGACTGTTCAGATGGCGCTTCACAAAGGACCGCTCCAGAGGGTCGGACAGTCTCGCGGGTGCTGCTGTGTGTTCTGTGAAAACATAAGGAAACCATTAGTATACTAAATATCACATTTCACATGCGTCATTAATTAACTTTACCGCCAGGTATCCATTGCCGCCATTAATATTAACCTATTTTTAATATTGACACTGCATATGCACCATCAATATTAAAAAAAAAGGTATTTATTTAATTCACAATAGTCACCCATGGTTGTGGTTTGCAATGCCAGACAATTATGCTTACGTTGGAACTGCCATGACGTCACGGTCATGTGACCGAGACGTCATCACAGGTCCTGCGAGCTGAGCAACCATGGGAACATAACCTGCTTTGCAGTGGAATGTATGCCGTATCTATAATATTTAACTTTTTTGTGTATAAAAAATCGGGGATACACCTGGATAGCCACTATACTACTACACTATTAAATATTGGCTGGGCATGGCCAATCTACTATTTTTCTGTGTTCTGTATACTTCAGATTTCAGTGAAATTGCTAGTAAGTCAAGCTCAACATTGTAGTAATCCCAGAAGGCTCGGAGCACGGAGCCGCTGTGTCAAGTGTGAGAAGACCAGAAATGAATTAAAAATTCGAGGTCAACGAGGCGTGAAAAGTAAAAACAAAATACTTTATTCACTTCAATCAGAAGCAGAGGATGAAACATCTGCACAATACAATAAAAACACTATCTACGCGTTTCAGGTCTGATGTTCCCTGTCTCCTGAAACGCGTAGATAGTGTCTATTGTATTGTGCTGATGTTTCATCCTCTGCTTATGATTGAAGAGGATAAAAGTATGTATTTTTTCCTTTTCACACCTCGGTGAACTTGCCTTTTTTTCTTCCTTTCTATACTTGGTACTTGCCAAAATAAATGGCTGGGCAATAAGCTATGTGGCTGGAATGTAGTATGTGAATATGCATGTTGTAAAAACTAGGTGTGTGAATAGGTACTATACTTACTCTCTGCTTTCAAGGACCGGTCGCAAGAACTGCAGTATACGGTTGTACTTGTACACCGAGGTCCTTGAAGCGGCAGCACCACTACGAGTCTGTCCCTCCTTTTTCAGGCCCCTCCTGAAGCGGTCCTTCATGGAGCGCCATCTGGTCTTCAATTGTTTAACTGTGTATAAATTTAAAAAATAAAAAAGGTTTTAGATAATATATTGAAAACGATTACGCAACCGTGTGCAATCCCAATAGAAGACATCACAGACGGTTGTGTAATCCTGGCATGATAGGTCACAGCAGCATTTTGTAAATACTTACGGAAACTAGCTTTGGCCTTGGCTGAAGCGCTGTCGAAGCCATCCCACAGCGATTGTGCCACCTCTTTCCACAGACGCCACAATATGCCCTGGTCCGCGTGCCGGGGGTCACGGCTGTCCCACAACGGGCCCCGTGCTTCAATGGATGCCACCATCATGTCAATATCGAGTGGTTCATCCAGGGCCCGTTGTGAAACCTAGAAAAAATTGAAAATATTAATGTTTGAAAGATAAAAAAAATTGTCCCTACCTCCTCCACCACCACCTACTACACACAACACCACAACCTCCCACCACCCCCCATAACCGCAAAAACAAAAAAATTAAACAAAAAAAATTAATAGGTTTGAAATAAATACTTACTCTCCGTCCTGCAACCACAGCTTGGCCCCGTCGTCCCTGCTGCTGCTCCCTCTCTTCCTCCTGGTTCTCCTCCTCACTTGAAGAAGCCTGCAAAATAGTTTACCAAAAAGTTGAGTGAACCAACTACAAATGACAGCGAATATAGTAAGCAGTAGTAGATCATGTACTCACTGGACTCCTCAGCGGTGGGGTGTGGCTGGAATCGCTGCCGCTGGCCATGACTAATGCAATTCTGAAATAAAGAACAAAATAACATTGATCCTATGCTCCTATGCACAATCCAGCAATATATAAATAAAATAAAAAAAAGTCATTTAAACCACAAAGAACATTGCACTCCAACTGAACTAACGCTGAGCAAACAACACTGCCACATTGATTAAATTAAAGAAACAATGGCAGAGACAACCCAATGCCAGAGTACAAAAGCCTAAAGATAAGAAAACTAATCTACAACAGACCCTATGTAGTAATCCCAAAAGGTTTTTTTTTTTTAAAAAGTACAGTATGCACGGAGCAACACAAAAAACACAATATTTTTTTGAAAGTAAAAAATTAACAACCCCCAAAAATTAAGGGCAGAAACATTAATAACACACCATACTTTACAATAAAACCGACAGGGACGGAGACAATAAAAGGGCCATACAACGCCATACATCACAACCAGAAACATACAACGATGTCTTTACACAACCACAGTGCTGAACATAATACACAACTTGCAATATAAATTATTACATTTAATAAAAGGGCGCAGAATCATTCTATACTACCATACTTAACAATAAAACCGACAGGGCCGGAGACAATAAAAGGCCATACAACGCCATACATCACAACCATAAACATACAACGATGTCTTTACACAACCACAGTGCTGAACATAATACAAAACTTGCAATAAAAAATTAATAAATGTAATAAAAGGGCGCAGAATCATTCTATACTACCATACTTAACAATAAAACCGACAGGGCCGGAGACTATTAAACGCCATCATATAACGCAAGAATAAAACATCACAACTGAATACAAAAAACACCACCAAACCAAAAAATGGAAACGAAAAATCTATCCTGGAAAGAACAATAATCAAGGCCGCAGACAATGAAACGCCATCCTATACAACGCCATACATCACAACCAGACTAAAAATACCACAATATCTTTAACCACAGTGCAGAATATAATACACAACTTGCAATATAAATTATTACATTTAATAAAAGGGCGCAGAATCATTCTATACTACCATACTTAACAATAAAACCGACAGGGCCGGAGACAATAAAAGGCCATACAACGCCATACATCACAACCATAAACATACAACGATGTCTTTACACAACCACAGTGCTGAACATAATACACAACTTGCAATAAAAAATTAATAAATGTAATAAAAGGGCGCAGAATCATTCTATACTACCATACTTAACAATAAAACCGACAGGGCCGGAGACTATTAAACGCCATCATATAACGCAAGAATAAAACATCACAACTGAATACAAAAAACACCACCAAACCAAAAAATGGAAACGAAAAATCTATCCTGGAAAGAACAATAATCAAGGCCGCAGACAATGAAACGCCATCCTATACAACGCCATACATCACAACCAGACTAAAAATACCACAATATCTTTAACCACAGTGCAGAATATAATACACAACTTGCAAAAATAATTTAAAAAAACATGGAGAAAATGCACAGAATCATTCTATACTTACATCTCTGGACAGCAGATGAATAGTAGAAGTCGTCTGGGGTTCTGGTGTGATGCCTCTAGATGTTCTGGAGATGTGCCTCTGGTGTCTTGCCTCAAGATGCTGCAGCAGAAGTGACAAACAATCCAACATTTTCTTTATATATGGGGGATGTTTTTCTCACTGTTTGCACTGTCTAGACACTGTCTAGACACTTTTTTGTTTCATTTTATCTAACGACGCATGCGTCGTACAACGCACGCACGACGCACACCCGCGACGCAAGTGCGTTGTCAATACGTTTCAATGGGAAATTGTAACACATTGACGACGCAAGTGCGACGCAAGTGCGACGCGCGCGTTTTTTGGATGCTACAAAAATGCAACATGGTAGCGTCTCCGACGCCACCCATGTGCGGTGAAACGACGCATGCGTTGTGCGTTTTACCGAAAACGCACGACAACGCAACGCATGCGTCCCCAATGATAAAGATAGGGGCGCATGACGCATGCGTTGTCGTGCGTCGGCGACGCTGCGTCGCATGACGCTAATGTGAACGTAGCCTAAGGGCAAGAGGTTAAGTAGCAAAAGCTATGCAGCAGGGTAGGCAGTCAGGGAAGAGAGACCGCAGAGGAATGTGGGGCCAGAATCACTTGTAAAGCACAAATGACAGTCAGGCACAGCCAGGAGAAAGAGGCTGCCTGATAAGCATAGTGCGCAGCGGGACTTCCGAGTCAGGGTCCTCCAGGAGCATAGAGCGGGCTGGAAGGAGCTGCCAAAATCAAAAAGAGAGGTGCTGCGCGTGCACCGCTGAACCCAGTGCGCGCACCCGATGGGAGACAGGAGCCGGCCGCGAGAGCAGGGAAGCAGACTCTGTTGTGAATTCTGTTGTCAAGCTCCCTCATGTGGTCAAGAATGGTACTTCGGCTGGTTCTGTCCATGGGGCTGCGGCTTCTGAGTTTCCTTCCACAGGTGACAAGGTTAATTCGTTAGCTGGCTGCTCTATTTAACTCCACTTGATCATTGCTCCATGCCACCTGTCAATGTTCCAGTATTGGTCTAGTTCTTTCCTGGATAGTTATTGTGACCTGTCTTCCCAGCAGAAGCTAAATTCCTGCTTGTTTTTCTTTAGTTTGCTATTTTTCTGTCCAGCTTGCTATTTTGATTTTTGTCTTGCTTGCTGGAAGCTCTGGGACGCAGAGGGAGCGCCTCCGCACTGTGAGTCAGTGCGGAGGGTCTTTTGCGCCCTCTGCCTGGTCATTTTGTAGTTTTTTGTGCTGACCGCAAAGTTACCTTTCCTATCCTCAGTCTGTTCAGTAAGTCGGGCCTCACTTTGATAAATCTATTTCATCTCTGTGTTTGTATTTTCATCTTTACTCACAGTCATTATATGTGGGGGGCTGCCTTTTCCATTGGGGAATTTCTCTGAGGCAAGGTAGGCTTATTTTTCTATCTTCAGGGCTAGCTAGTTCCTTAGGCTGTGTCGAGTTGCATAGGGAGCGTTAGGAGCAATCCACGGATATTTCTAGTGTGTGTGATAGGATTAGGGATTGCGGTCAGCAGAGTTCCCACGTCTCAGAGCTCGTCCTATATTATTTGTAACTATCAGGTCATTCCGTGTGCTCTTAACCACCAGGTCCATTATTGTCCTTACCACCAGGTCATAACAGTACAGGTGGCCCAAAGTATTAATGCATCTCAATATAGGGATAAGAGAAGTTCTGAGACCATTTTTTTTCTTTGCAGTGTGTTTTGTCTCTCTTTTCCCCTTTAACTCTGGGTGGTTCAGGATACAGGTGTAGATATGGACATTCAAGGTCTGTCCTCTTGTATGAATAATCTCACTGCAAGGGTACAAAACATTCAAGATTTTGTGGTTCAGAATCCGATGATAGAGCCTAGGATTCCTATTCCTGATTTGTTTTTTGGGGATAGATCTAAGTTTCTGAATTTCAAAAATAACTGTAAATTGTTTCTTGCTTTGAAACCTTGCTCCTCAGGTGACCCTGTTCAACAAGTGAAAATCATTATTTCTTTGTTACGTGGCGACCCTCAAGACTGGGCATTTTCCCTTGTGCCAGGAGATCCGGCATTGCGTGATGTTGATGCGTTTTTTCTGGCGCTCGGATTGCTTTATAATGAACCAAATTCAGTGGATCAGGCAGAGAAAATCTTGCTGGCTCTGTGTCAGGGTCAGGATGAGGTAGAGATATATTGTCAGAAGTTTAGGAAGCGGTCTGTACTCACTCAGTGGAATGAATGTGCCCTGGCAGCAATTTTCAGAAAGGATCTCTCTGAAGCCCTTAAGGATGTCATGGTGGGATTTCCCATGCCTGCTGGTCTGAATGAGTCTATGTCTTTGGCTATTCAGATCGATCGACGCTTGCGTGAGTGTAAAGCTGTGCACCATTTGGCGGTATTATCTGAGCATAGACATGAGCCTATGCAATGTGATAGGACTTTGACCAGAGCTGAACAGCAAGAACACAGATGTCGGAATGGGCTGTGTTTTTACTGTGGTGATTCCACTCATGCTATCTCCGATTGTCCTAAGCACACTAAGCGTTTCGCTAGGTCTGCCACCATTGGTACGGTACAGTCGAAATTTCTTTTGTCCGTTACTCTGATTTGCTCTTTGTCATCCTATTCTGTTATGGCATTTGTGGATTCAGGCGCTGCCCTGAATTTGATGGACTTGGAGTTTGCTAGGCGCTGTGGTTTTTTCTTGGAGCCCTTGCAGTATCCTATTCCATTGAGAGGAATTGATGCTACGCCTTTGGCCAAGAATAAGCCTCAGTACTGGACCCAATTGACCATGTGCATGGCTCCTGCACATCAGGAGGATATTCGCTTTTTGGTGTTGCATAATCTGCATGATGTGGTCGTTTTGGGGTTGCCATGGCTACAGGTCCATTATCCTGTATTGGATTGGAAATCAATGGCTGTGTCCAGCTGGGGTTGTCAGGGGGTCCATGGTGATGTTCCATTTTTCTCTATTTTGTCATCCACCCCTTCAGAAGTCCCGGAGTTTTTGTCGGATTACCGGGATGTATTTGATGAGCCCAAATCTAGTGCCCTACCTCCTCATAGGGATTGTGATTGTGCTATCAATTTGATTCCTGGTAGTAAGTTTCCTAAGGGCTGACTGTTCAATTTATCTGTGCCAGAGCACGCCGCTATGCGGAGTTATGTAAAGGAATCCTTGGAGAAGGGTCATATTCGCCCGTCGTCGTCACCATTGGGAGCAGGGTTCTTTTTTGTGGCCAAGAAGGATGGTTCTTTGAGACCTTGTATTGATTACCGCCTTCTTAATAAGATCACAGTCAAATTTCAGTATCCTTTGCCGCTGCTGTCTGATTTGTTTGCTCGGATTAAGGGGGCTAGTTGGTTCACCAAGATAGATCTTCGTGGTGCGTATAATCTTGTGCGTATTAAACAGGGCGATGAATGGAAAACTGCATTTAATACGCCCAAGGGCCATTTTGAGTACCTGGTTATGCCATTCGGGCTTTCCAATGCTCCATCAGTATTTCAGTCCTTTATGCATGACATCTTCCGAGAGTACCTGGATAAATTCCTGATTGCATATTTGGATGATATTTTGGTCTTTTCGGATGATTGAGAGTCTCACGTGAAGCAGGTCAGAATGGTGTTCCAGGTCCTTCGTGCGAATTCTTTGTTTGTGAAGGGGTCAAAGTGTCTCTTTGGAGTTCAGAAGGTTTCATTTTTGGGTTTCATTTTTTCCCCTTCTACTATCGAGATGGACACTGTTAAAGTCCAGGCCATTTATGATTGGACTCAGCCGACATCTGTGAAGAGTCTGCAAAAGTTCCTGGGCTTTGCTAATTTTTATCGTCGCTTCATCAGTAATTTTTCTAGTGTTGCTAAACCGTTGACTGATTTGACCAAGAAGGGTGCTGATGTGGTCAATTGGTCTTCTGCGGCTGTGGAAGCTTTTCAGGAGTTAAAGCGTCGTTTTTCTTCTGCCCCTGTGTTGTGCCAGCCAGATGTTTCGCTCCCGTTTCAGGTTGAGGTTGATGCTTCTGAGATTGGAGCAGGGGCTGTTTTGTCGCAAAGAAGTTCTGATGGCTCGGTGATGAAACCATGTGCCTTCTTTTCTAGAAAGTTTTCGCCTGCTGAGCGCAATTATGATGTTGGCAATTGAGAGTTGTTGGCCATGAAGTGGGTATTAGAGGAGTGGCGTCATTGGCTTGAAGGAGCCAAGCATCGCGTGGTGGTCTTGACGGATCACAAGAATTTGACTTATCTCGAGTCTGCCAAACGGTTGAATCCTAGACAGGCTCTTTGGTCGCTATTTTTCTCCCGCTTTGATTTTGTGGTTTCGTACCTTCCAGGCTCTAAGAATGTGAAGGCTGATGCCCTGTCTAGGAGTTTTGTGCCCGTCTCTCCGGGTGTTCCTGAGCCGGCGGGTATTCTCAAAGAGGGGGTAATTTTGTCTGCCATCTCCCCTGATTTGCGGCGGGTGCTGTAAAAATTTCAGGCTGATAGACCTGACCGTTGCCCAGCGGAGAAACTGTTTGTCCCTGATAAATGGACTAGTAGAGTTATCTCTGAGGTTCATTGTTCGGTGTTGGCTGGTCTTCCTGGAATCTTTGGTATTAGAGATTTGGTGGCTAGATCCTTTTGGTGGCCGTCTTTGTCGTGGGATGTGCGTTCTTTTGTGCAGTCCTGTGGGACTTGTGCTCGGGCTAAGCCCTGCTTTTCTCGTGCCAGTGGGTTGCTTTTGCCCTTGCCAGTCCCGAAGAGGCCCTGGACGCATATCTCTATGGATTTTATTTCGGATCTCCCTGTCTCTCAAAAGATGTCGGTCATTTGGGTGGTTTGTGATCGCTTCTCTAAGATGGTCCATTTGGTACCCTTGTCTAAGTTGCCTTCCTCCTCTGATTTGGTGCCATTGTTTTTCCAGCATGTGGTTCGTTTACATGGCATTCCGGAGAACATCGTTTCGGACAGAGGTTCCCAGTTTGTTTCGAGGTTTTGGTGAGCCTTTTGTGCTAGGATGGGCATTGACTTGTCTTTTTCCTCGGCTTTCCATCCTCAGACAAATGGCCAAACCGAACGAACTAATCAGACTTTGGAAACATATCTGAGATGCTTTGTTTCTGCTGATCAGGATGATTGGGTGTCCTTTTTGCCTTTGGCTGAGTTCTCCCTTAATAATCGGGCCAGCTCGGCTACTTTGGTTTCGCCGTTTTTCTGCAATTCTGGTTTCCATCCTCGTTTCTCTTCAGGGCAGGTTGAGTCTTCAGACTGTCCTGGTGTAGATACTGCGGTGGATAGGTTGCAGCAGATTTGGACTCATGTGGTGGACAATTTAAGATTGTCCCAGGAGAAGGCTCAACGTTTCGCTAACCGCCGACGCTGTGTGGGTCCCCGACTTCGTGTTGGGGATTTGGTTTGGTTGTCGTCTTGTTATGTTCCTGTGAAGGTTTCCTCTCCTAAGTTTAAGCCTCATTTTATTGGTCCGTATAAGATTTCTGAGGTTCTCAATCCTGTGTCATTTCGTTTGACCCTTCCAGCTTCTTTTGCCATCCATAATGTATTCCATAGGTCGTTGTTGCGGAGATACGTGGCGCCTGTGGTTCCATCCTTTGATCCTCCTGCCTCGGTGTTGGTTGAGGGAGAGTTGGAGTATGTGGTGGAGAAGATTTTGGATTCTCGTATTTCGAGACGGAAACTCCAGTACCTGGTCGTGGGAAGGGTTATGGTCAGGAAGATAATTCCTGGGTCTTTGCCTCCGATGTTCATGCTGCCGATCTGGTTCGTGCCTTTCATTTGGCTCGTCCTGGTCGGCCTGGGGGCTCTGGTGAGGGTTCGGTGACCCCTCCTCAAGGGGGGGGGTACTGTTGTGAATTCTGTTGTCAAGCTCCCTCCTGTGGTCATGAATGGTACTTCGGCTGGTTCTGTCCATGGGGCTGCGGCTTCTGAGTTTCCTTCCACAGGTGACAAGGTTAATTCGTTAGCTGGTTGCTCCATGCCACCTGTCAATGTTCCAGTATTGGTCTAGTTCTCTCCTGGATCGTTCTTGTGACCTGTCTTCCCAGCAGAAGCTAAGTTCCTGCTTGTTTTTCTTTAGTTTGCTATTTTTCTGTCCAGCTTGCTATTTTGATTTTTGTCTTGCTTGCTGGAAGCTCTGGGACGCAGAGGGAGCGCCTCCGCACCGTGAGTCGGTGCGGAGGGTCTTTTGCGCCCTCTGCGTGGTCTTTTTGTAGTTTTTTGTGCTGACCGCAAAGTTACCTTTCCTATCCTCAGTCTGTTCAGTAAGTCGGGCCTCACTTTGCTAAATCTATTTCATCTCTGTGTTTGTATTTTCATCTTTACTCACAGTCATTATATGTGGGGGGCTGCCTTTTCCTTTGGGGAATTTCTCTGAGGCAAGGTAGGCTTATTTTTCTATCTTCAGGGCTAGCTAGTTCCTTAGGCTGTGTCGAGTTGCATAGGGAGCGTTAGGAGCAATCCACGGATATTTCTAGTGTGTGTGATAGGATTAGGGATTGCGGTCAGCAGAGTTCCCACGTCTCAGAGCTCGTCCTATATTATTTGTAACTATCAGGTCATTCCGTGTGCTCTTAACCACCAGGTCCATTATTGTCCTTACCACCAGGTCATAACAAGACTCCAGGAGACGAGCAGGAGCGCGCCAAGGACCGGTAAGTATAGCGGGACTTGGAGAGTGGCAGCATGACAGTGACTTTACCCGCACAGAGTGGTGATTTACATAAATTACTACTCAGATGGGATGCCAGGTGGATTATGCACACTTGTGCAATGGGCCCCATTGGATTCAACGACAGGGTGGACATGTCCATCTTTTTGTGAAAACATTTTCTTAGTAATAATAATATATTCTTTTGTGTAAGTTTTCCTTTTTTGTTATAATGTATCCTATGGTAATGCAGAAATAGCTTTTGTGTAGAGCAGACTTTCTACAGCGGACATGTTTTTGATGTAAATACTACTTGGAGTAAAGATCCTATGGGTATAGGTTTTTTTCAGAAAACAATTCAGTATAAAGAAGGCTGTGTACAAGGTGGCTTTCTGCTTGTTAATCGTCTGTCCCACTTACTTTTGTATAACTGTATTTTCGTGTATGCTTAATGTTGATTTTATTCTTTTTATGTTTCACGTTCTTATGGCAGCAGCTGTGGAAGGAGGAGAGATGTGGTAATGGGATATTTTCTTCTTCCGTCACCTACTTCCAATAACTGACCCGTAAAAGCGCTAGCAGGCACAAAATGGCCGTCGTCAAGTTTCTGCCCACTCCCGTCCTCACTCCCCCGGCCTACATGCTTTTTTATTGTGAATAAAGAGCGGAATTTCTACTAAAGACCGCTGAGTGCTATCTGCTTTTCTTTGGAAGACATATTCATACAGGGAGTAAAGGACCATGTGTGAAACAAAGAATAATATGTGTTAAACCTTAGTCTCCTCAAAGTGTCCTTTTTTCACTCTCAAGGTAGCTTTAGACACCCTTTGCATTTTCTCAAGCAGTTTCATCTAATAAGAACAAATCATTCAACACTTTAGAATTAAATCCAACATATTAAGAATCTACAGTCATGGCCAAAAGTATTCAAACCCCTGCAATTCTGTCAGTTAATACTCATTTTCTTCCTGAAAATGATTGCAAACACAAATTTTGGGGTATTATTATCTTCATTTAATTTGTCTTAAATGAAAAAACACAAAAAGAATTGTTCTAAAGCCAAATTGGATATAATTCCACACCAAACATTAAAAAGGGGGTGGACAAAAGTATTGGCACCTTTTGAAAAATCATGTGATGCTTCTCTAATTTGTGTAATTAACAGCACCTGTAACTTACCTGTGGCACCTAACAGGTGTTGGCAATAACGTAATCACACTTGCAGCCAGTTGACATGGATTAAAGTTGACTCAACCCCTGTCCTGTGTCCTTGTGTGTACCACATTGAGCATGGAGAAAAGAAAGAAGACCAAAGAACTGTCTGAGGACTTGAGAAACCAAATTGTGAGGAAGCATGAGCAATCTCAAGGCTACAAGTCCATCTCCAAAGACCTGAATGTTCCTGTGTCTACCGAGCGCAGTGTCATCAAGAAGTTTAAAGCCCATGACACTGTGGCTAACCTCCCTAGATGTGGACGGAAAAGAAAAATTGACAAGAGATTTCAACGCAAGATTGTGCAGATGTTGGATAAAGAACCTCGACTAACATCGAAACAAGTTCAAGCTGCCCTGCAGTCTGAGGGAACAACAGTGTCAACCCGTACTATCCGTCAGCATATGAATGAAAAGGGACTGTATTGTAAGAGACCCAGGAAGACCCCACTTCTTACCCCGAGACATAAAAAAGCCAGGCTGGAGTTTGCCAAAACTTACCTGAAAAAGCCTAAAACGTTTTGGAAGAATGTTCTCTGGTCAGATGAGACAAAAGTAGAGCTTTTTGGGCAAAGGCATCAACATAGAGTTTACAGGAGAAAAAAGAGGCATTCAAAGAAAAGAACTCTGTCCCTACAGTCAAACATGGCGAAGGTTCCCTGATGTTTTGGGGTTGCTTTGCTGCCTCTGGCACTGGACTGCTTGACCGTGTGCATAGCATTATGAAGTCTGAAGACTTCCAACAAATATCTCAGCATAGTGTAAGGCCCAGTGTGAGAAAGCTGGGTCTCCCTCAGAGGTCATGGGTCTTCCAGCTAGACAATGACCCAAAACACACTTCAAAAAGCACTAGAAAATGGTTTGAGATAAAGCACTGGAGACTTCTAAGGTGACCAGCAATGAGTCCAGACCTGAATCCCATAGAACACCTGGGGAGAGATCTAAAAATGGCAGTTTGGAGAAGGCACCCTTCAAATATCAGGGACCTGGAGCAGTTTGCCAAAGAAGAATGGTCTAAAATTCCAGAAGAGCATTGTAAGAAACTCATTGATGGTTACCGGAAGCGGTTGGTCGCAATTATTTTGGCTAAAGGTTGTGCAACCAAGTAATAGGCTGAGGATGCCAATACTTTTGTCTGGCCCATTTTTGGAGTTTTGTGTGAAATGATCAATGTTTTGTTTTGTGCTTCATTCTCTTTTGTGTTTTTTCATTTAAGACAAATTAAAGGGAACCTGTCACCCCATTTTTTCAGATTGAGATATAAATACTGTTAAATAGGGCCTGCGCTGTGCGTTACTATAGTGTATGTAGTGTACCCTGATTCCCCACCTATGCTGAGAAATACATTACCAAAGTCACCGTTTTCGCCTGTCAATCAGGCTGGTCTGGTCAGGTGGGTGTGGTGACAACGCTCTTTTCTTCCCCAGCTTTCCGTTGGTGGCGTAGTGGTGTGCACATGTCCAAGTTCCGAATTCCCTGCGCGCACGTGAAGAAACAGCGCGCGATCTGCGCTGTTATCCCTTTCATCGGTGGGGCCGGCCATCTTCCTGGGGCCGCGCGTGCGCAGATGGAGTGCTCTGCTGCATGGGGCTTCAGGAAAATGGCCGCGGGATGCCGCGCGTGCGCAGAAGAGATCGCGGCGGCCATTTTCCCAAAGCCGAGATGCAAACTCGGCTTTGGGAAAATGGCCGCCGCGATCTCTTCTGCGCACGCGCGGCATCCCGCGGCCATTTTCCTGAAGCCCCGTGCAGCAGAGCACTCCATCTGCGCACGCGCGGCCCCAGGAAGATGGCCACCCCCACCGATGAAAGGGATAACAGCGCAGATCGCGCGCTGTTTCTTTACGTGCACGCAGGGAATTCGGAACTTGGACATGCGCACACCACTACGCCACCAACGGAAAGCTGGGGAAGAAAAGAGCGATGTCACCACGCCCACCTGACCAGACCAGCCTGATTGACAGGCGAAAACGGCAACTTTGGTAATGTATTTCTCAGCATAGGTGGGGAATCAGGGTACACTACATACACTATAGTAACGCACAGCGCAGGCCCTATTTAACAGTATTTATATCTCAATCTGAAAAAACGGGGTGACAGGTTCCCTTTAAATGAAGGTAATAATACCAAATAATATGTGATTGCAATCATTTTCAGGAAGAAACTAAGTATTATCTGACAGAATTGCAGGGGTGTGAATACTTTTGGCCATTACTGTATGTTGGGAAAATAGCTCAGTAATCTAAAGTGTTTTTCAGGCAAAGGTGTGTAAGCCAAGTTAGACAACTAAATAATCAAAACAAGCCAGTCACATCCCCCAAATAGGGTTATGATTGTCTCCATCTGAAGAACTGTGTGCTCTTACATATTGCAGATCGAAGAAGAAGCTGTCTTTTATTGTATATACAGTAGTTTTCTGTTCTGTAAATGGACCAGTATAGTCCATGGTGTGATTTTTTTGCTCACGGACATCGATCTGTGGGGAAGAATGCCAACATGTCTAGCAAATTGTCTCAAATTCATTAAAATTCTGGTTTCTCCACTATTCTGGAGTAGTTTGCTCCTTTTTAATTGTTTAAATATTTGCTCTCTATTCTCTGTACGTTTTTTTGCCAATATTTAAGTTGTCTTTCTTTAAAGTCTTTTTTTGTTTGTCCTCAACAATTTTGCTTATCAAGATGTTTTAGATTCTTACCAAATCTTGCATTTTTGGACCATATCACTCCAGCCTCCCATTCAGTACGTTTCTGGAGGAATTTTCAATTTGAGGCATTTTGTGCAACATTAGAAAGGATTTGCAACTTTTAGTTATAAAAAGTAAAGATAATATTTTTTATTTGTGCTAATTTTATGAACCGCAAGAGCTATTTTGAAGATTTTTGTGCAAAAAAACCCATCAAAGCATACAAGACAAAAAAAAAGGAAAGTGACTTTAAATATAAAATGAAGCCTTGCAGCCAATCCTATTAGCTTGTAATATCCTCACTGTCAAGATTCAGCTCTGCTTGCTAGTTTCAGCAGTCATCACATGGCCGCTTCATTTATATGCGATTTTTATACTTACGCTGTTATGTGACAACGAGCTTCTCTCAGTTTTTCACTGAACATTGAATTAGGGCAAGAAGCTCGTCGACACATGACTAAGTGTGCAAATCGCATATGTGCCTGGGGGGGGGGGGCAAACTGAATTTGTGCCCCTACTGTCAGAAAATATAGATACACCTTTGCCCAGGAAACCAATGACCCCACACTATGACACTCCGAGAAGCTCATTATATCATTTCATTACTGTGGCCACTCAACCTGCATGTTCCAAGAGGGACAGGAGGACAGTGATGCACAAAACTTACAGTAGTCACGGTCACAAGATTATAGTGGGGAACGACATATTTTGTCTAAGAACATAGACGATGATGAGACACAATTGTTAAATCACCAAGTCAGGTTGTTGTTAAATCACCAAGTCAAGAGGACCTGTGTGTGACGGTGAGATTGTCCACTTAATGACTGACACGTGAAGAAGCCTTTGTGGTCAGAGATGCTGCATTTCCCTGATGGTACACTGGGTTAACATTTTGGAGGACGTGGTTGAATCCCACCCTTGCTCAGCACATATGCTACAGATGTCGAAGATTGCTAGCCCTACTTCTATCATAGTTTCCTCCACCTCCTATACAAGTTCCTGCACAATCTCTGCTCTCCGAGGTAGAGTTATTAAAAGGAGTAACCAACCAGACAGTTCTGTAGCTCTTGCCACTGAATGTCCAGCCAGGTATGGTCGTGTGTAATAATGGCCGTAACCTGGTGGTGGCTATGAGGCTTGGCAAATTCACACATGTTACATGCTTGATTCACGTACTTACATTGATAGTTCAGTGGTTTCTGAAAAGCTACCCAGATTTGCCAGATCTTCTGGTAAAGATACACCCCTTCAGCACCCATTTCCGTATGTCAGCAACAGTTGTAACCACTCTGGCGGTGCTGTAGCAGGGTATGTAAGTGCCAGCTCAAAAATTGATGTGCTACATGACCATGCTCTGGAACTCCACACTGCACATGTTGGCAAGGATTTGTGAGTTGCAGAGACCAGTTGTGGAAAAACAGCTCCAACAGTTTTCTGGTCAGCCTCCGCACATAACAACTGAAGAGTGAGCATGGATGTCTGACATTTGTGCAGTTATCCAAGACTTATTCCATCCATTCCAATATTTTTTGTTTCAAAAAATTTTCATTACCCCACAGACCTCCTTATAGGGTCTGCCTGAAATATGCTTTGAGTTCCCATTGACTCCCATTGTATTTGTTAGTTGAAATGAGCACCACAGCATTAGGAATTATTTGATTCGAGTAATGAGCAACCAAGAATTTTAGTGCTAATTTATTCCCAAAAGTGATCCATCCACAGAACTGTTAATATGGTTATGTTGCTCTCTGAAAGATGTCATCTACACCTTACTTATGTGATCTATTGCTTCCTGCGTGAAAGATTTTAATTTATATGCAAATGAGGCTAAAGGGCTTTGGGCATGTGAAAGACAATCCAAGCCTTGGCATCATCAGCTTTATTCCTCCACCACCACCATGTTATTCTGTGGGACTGACAGATCAGTGACTGTGTAGCCAATACAGAGAGCTGCCAGTACAGCAAAAGGTGGGGATGGAAAGGAAATAGAGGTGGAGGCTGGGCTAGTGCTATGACACATCCAGATCACTAAAGCCTAATTTGCATATGAATTAAAAGTGTAACTTTTTTTAGTCAGGAAGAAAGACATTGCTTAAGTAAAAATAAGACAAATAATGTGTTTCAGAGGGCATTATTACCACATAGACAGTTTGAGGGAGTGGATAATGATGACAAATTCTCTTTACATATGGTATATAAGTCAGTACATTTATGCAATGTTTGTATTAGTTAAATAATTAGCAGTAGTTAATGATTCCTATTCCTGACTTTACATTTACCTCCCACTAGAGCAAAACTGATGCATTATGTTAATAAAAATTAATTCAGACATTTAGAAATCAAACCTATAGGAGCTCTTAAGACATCCCCTTCTACAAAGGTAGCCTTGACAGTTTCCACTTTTCCAAGAAGGTTTACTACAAGATTATGGAATGTGTGAGTTTTTGCTCATTTACAGGTCCTTCTCAAAAAATTAGCATATAGTGTTAAATTTCATTATTTACCATAATGTAATGATTACAATTAAACTTTCATATATTATAGATTCATTATCCACCAACTTAAATTTGTCAGGTCTTTTATTGTTTTAATACTGATGATTTTGGCATACAACTCCTGATAACCCAAAAAACCTGTCTCAATAAATTAGCATATCAAGAAAAGGTTCTCTAAACGACCTATTACCCTAATCTTCTGAATCAACTAATTAACTCTAAACACATGCAAAAGATACCTGAGGCTTTTATAAACTCCCTGCCTGGTTCATTACTCAAAACCCCCATCATGGGTAAGACTAGCGACCTGACAGATGTCAAGAAGGCCATCATTGACACCCTCAAGCAAGAGGATAAGACCCAGAAAGAAATTTCTCAACAAATAGGCTGTTCCCAGAGTGCTGTATCAAGGCACCTCAATGGTAAGTCTGTTGGAAGGAAACAATGTGGCAGAAAACGCTGTACAACGAGAAGAGGAGACCGGACCCTGAGGAAGATTGTGGAGAAGGACCGATTCCAGACCTTGGGGAACCTGAGGAAGCAGTGGACTGAGTCTGGTGTGGAAACATCCAGAGCTACTGTGCACAGGCGTGTGCAGGAAATGGGCTACAGGTGCCGCATTCCCCAGGTAAAGCCACTTTTGAACCATAAACAGCGGCAGAGGCGCCTGACCTGGGCTACAGAGAAGCAGCACTGGACTGTTGCTAAGTGGTCCCAAGTACTTTTTTCTGATGAAAGCAAATTTTGCATGTCATTCGGAAATCAAGGTGCCAGAGTCTGGAGGAAGACTGGGGAGAAGGAAATGCCAAAATGCCTGAAGTCCAGTGTCAAGTACCCACAGTCAGTGATGGTGTGGGGTGCCATGTCAGCTGCTGGTGTTGGTCCACTGTGTTTCATCAAGGGCAGGGTCAATGCAGCTAGCTATCAGGAGATTTTGGAGCACTTCATGCTTCCATCGGCTGAAATGCTTTATGGAGATGAAGATTTCATTTTTCAGCACGACCTGGCACCTGCTCACAGTGCCAAAACCACTGGTAAATGGTTTACTGACCATGGTATTACTGTGCTCAATTGGCCTGCCAACTCTCCTGACCTGAACCCCATAGAGAATCTGTGGGATATTGTGAAGAGAAAGTTGAGAGACGCAAGACCCAACACTCTGGATGAGCTTAAGGCCGCTATTGAAGCATCCTGGGCCTCCATAACATCTCAGCAGTGTCACAGGCTGATTGCCTCCATGCCACGCCGCATTGAAGCAGTCATTTCTGCCAAAGGATTCCCGACCAAGTATTGAGTGCATAACTGAACATTATTATTTGATGGGTTTTTTGTTTGTTATTAAAAAACACTTTTATTTGATTGGATGGGTGAAATATGCTAATTTATTGAGACAGGTTTTTTGGTTTATCAGGAGTTGTATGCCAAAATCATCAGTATTAAAACAATAAAAGACCTGACAAATTTCAGTTGGTGGATAATGAATCTATAATATATGAAAGTTTAATTGTAATCATTACATTATGGTAAATAATGAAATTTAACACTATATGCTAATTTTTTTAGAAGGACCTGTATCTAGCAATCCATAAGGACAGACAAACAGGGAAGTTGAACTAGAGGGATGAGCTCACAATCTCCATAGCTATTTATATTAGACGTGTTGAATCATGATAAGGTCTGACCAGATTGTTGAAAAGTGAAGTTCTTCCATATCAAACTCACTCAACCATGCATTTATAGGCCTCGTTTTCTGCATTGAACCTCAGTCATTGTGGATCTGTCAACACTGTGCATGTCATGTCATCAAATGCCTATTTAGTGCTTGATGCCCCAACGAAAAGTGAGGTTGCTCGAAGAGAATGGCACACACTGAAGGAAAGAGAAATTGAGGGTTCAAACAGAGTGAAGAATCGGATAGTGGCTGAACAGATGAATGATGAGCATTATTTTCATTTTTTTGTTCTTAACCCTTTTCCACTCACTTACAATTCAGTAAAATAAAGTTGACCTTTTTGCTGAATTTGCGCAAAAGGGAACTTAGAAGAATCTAAATTTTGTTATAAAATATGAGGCAAATTTAATTTGCCTGTAACAAATGTGCTCATCATAATTAAAATATGTACATGGTGGGCCATGTATAAGGATACATCTAAATAAAATGGGAATAGATGGTGATATCAACTTCCTGTTTGTGGAACATTAGTATATGGGAGGGGGAAAACTTTTCAAGATGGGTGGTGACCATGGCAGCCATTTTGAAGTCGACCATTTTGGATCCAACTTTATTTTTTCCAATGGTAATAGGGTCATATGAGGAATCAAACTTATTGAGAACTTCACAAGAAAAACAATGGTGTGCTTGGTTTTAATGTATCATTATTCTTTCATGAGTTATTTACAAGTTTCTCTATGTTTACAGCCATTGACATGTTGCAGAGGTTAACAGTGGAGGAGCGGATAGAAATTGTGTTGATGTCTGGTGAATGCAGTACCCGGGTCATTGCAGCAGATTTCAATGCAAGCCACCCTATGCAAGAAAACTGCCACCATTTCCATGTTATTTAGGTGTATCTATATAAATGGTCCACCCCAAAAAGTTTGCCTAATCACTGAAAATAATGTTCTGTTTAAACTAAGGGTCCTGTTCCAATTTTTGTTTTGCCAATTCTGCAAATTCAGCGCGTCCATATGGGTCATCCTCTTTGAAATGCTGCAGCAGCTGGATTTTGTAAGGGTGTCATTTGTGAGTAGCTAATATTTGCTGAAGGAATGTTCGACTGATGACAGATCGGCGTGCTGAATTTGCAGAATTTAACTTGTGAGAACTGTAGCACGGTGTCTGTAATGAAGCTGAAGGAATTAAGTAAAGTTCTGTTGAAAATGAATCTGGACTTTGAGAGTAATTGCGTTTTGCTGAGACAAATCGGGACATTGCAGTCTGAGGAGAATGCTGACCCACAGGTGGGTGAAATACATTGCAAACACATCACACTACAAAATGGACATGTTATTTCTGTAGCGGACCGTCAGGGTGTGATGAAGAAGCAGCAGCAATCCCTCGGCACGGCTACCACCCTGGCCCCCTTTACACATTTAAGGATTATGGAGGTCGCTGTGCTCTAAAGGTACCGTCACACATAACGATATCGTTAACGATATCGTTGCTTTTTGTGATGTAGCAACGATATCGTTAACGAAATCGTTATGTGTGACAGTGACCAACGATCAGGCCCCTGCTGGGAGATCGTTGGTCGCTGGGGAAAGTCCAGGACTTTATTTAGTCGCTGGATCCCCCGCTGACATCGCTGAATCGGCGTGTGTGACACCGATCCAGCGATGTCTTCACTGGTAACCAGGGTAAACATCGGGTTACCAAGCGCAGGGCCGCGCTTAGTAACCCGATGTTTACCCTAGTTACCATTGTAAAAGTAAAAAAAAAACACTACATACTTACATTCCTGTCACGTTCCCCCAGTGTCAGCGCCGGCTGGCCGTAAAGCAAAGCACAGCGGTGATGTCACTGCTCTGCTTTCCGGTCAGCGCGCTTACACAGTGCAGGGAAGATGAGGCCGGGGGACGCGACAGGAATGTAAGTATGTAGTGTTTGTTTTTTTTAACTTTTACAATGGTAACCAGGGTAAACATCGGGTTACTAAGTGCGGCCCTGCGCTTAGTAACCCAATGTTTACCCTGGTTACCCGGGGACTTTGGAATCGTTGGTCGCTGGTGAGCTGTCTGTGTGACAGCTCTCCAGCGACCAAACAGCGACACTGCAGCAATCAGCATCATTGTCTAGATCGCTGCAGCATCGCTTAATGTGACGGTACCTTTAGGAACCTTGAGAACTGCAGACATTCTGTTGTAACCTTGGCCAGATCTGTGCCTTGCCACAATTCTGTCTCTGAGCTCCTTGGCCAGTTCCTTTGACCTCATGATTCTCATTTGGTCTGACATGCACTGTGAGCTGTGAAGTCTTATATAGACAGGTGAGTGCCTTTCCAAATCAAGTCCTATCAGTTTAATTAAACACAGCTGGACTATTGAAGGAGTAGAACCATCTCAAGGATGATCACAAGGAAATGGACAGCATGTGACTTAAATATGAGTGTCTGAGCAAAGGGTCTAAATACTTATGACCATGGTATATTTCATTTTTTCTTTTTTAACCCCTTCATGACCCAGCCTATTTTGACCTTAAAGACCTTGCCGTTTTTTGCAATTCTGACCAGTGTCCCTTTATGAGGTAATAACTCAGGAACGCTTCAACGGATCCTAGCGGTTCTGAGATTGTTTTTTTGTGACATATTGGGCTTCATGTTAGTGGTAAATTTAGGTCAATAAATTCTGCGTTTATTTGTGAGAAAAACGGAAATTTGGCGAAAATTTAGAAAATTTTGCAATTTTCACATTTTGAATTTTTATTCTGTTAACCCTCCGTCACATACAATATTCGGACTAACGAGTTCACATACAATGTGCCTGTCAGGCGCCTGCTGGAAAAATACCTATAATATCTAATGTTTGCAATTTCAGTGCTCCAAAAGTGATCAGTGACCTTCATAGGGATGTAATAAAAGAGACTACACATAATCAGTTGCAAAAAAAAAACATTTACTTAACATAAAACTAATACAAACTTTTCAAAACTCCCGCCAAATAGTCCCCAGTTCGACTCTCTCAAAAAAATGTACAAAGAAAATTTTTGAACACAAACTTAATTTTAAGGTACCTTAAGTACTATTAAAAACATATTCAATCAGAAGTAGATGCTGAGGTTTCCCCAGAAAAGTCACACTTGCAGAGCAAATAGCAAGAATTACACACCATTTTTGCATGTGTCAGGCAAATTGCTTTATGACATTTGAGACATTCATAATTTGAAAGCCTTCTGGTTCCGCTTTCCGTTTGGCAGGTGGTGCATCTCCTTCTTTTGTGAGGTGGTGCAGATGGTGACTTTTCACCATCATCTTCTGGGCGGAACCTTTTGAGCTGAACTATGGCTTCTTGTTCCATTTAGTATTTTTATCTTTTCCAATATAATATGATCCAACTTCTTCATCCTCACCACTGTCACCATCTTGCTCTGTTTCAGAATCCAGGACACATTCTTCCACCTCATCATGAGAATCAATCTCACTTTCCTCTCCTAAATCCTCATTCAGTGTGAGGTCTCTATCATCTAACAGCATGTTTGTTACTTCCTCAACATCAAGTTGTTTGGATAAATTGTACATTTTCCTCTCCATTTCAGCAGATAATCTGAAGCAAGAGAAGGAATATGTTAGGGAACTACTGTATATGCCTGAGCAGCACACTTTCTTTTATAAAATCTCCCTTATTTCTATGAAATATCCTCACATTTTGTGCTATACATTCATAAAACAAGCTAAATAAACTATTGTGATGAATAAAAACATAAAATACCAACCTTACTGAATGTGACGTATTCACATACAATGAGCCTGAGAGATCTGTGCAGCTATATCCTCTCCCCTGAAGCTCTGAAATCCAACTGTGATATCAGATTTCACAGACCTTCAAGAGACAGGAGACTACCTGGAGGGAGGGGGTTTCCTCACAATCTGGTGAGGAAGGAGAAATGAAAGTAAAAGAGAAGCGCCTGTCAGATCAGTTGTATGTGACGGAGGGTTAAACTAGAGAGTTATGTGACACAAAATAGTTAATAAATAACATTTCCCACATGTATACTTTACATCAGCACAATTTTGGAAACAAAATATTTTTTTGCTAGGAATTTATAAGGGTTAAAATTTGACCAGCGATTTCTCATTTTTACAACGAAATTTACAAAACCATTTTTTTAGGGACCACCTCACATTTGAAGTCAGTTTGAGGGGTCTATATGGCTGAAAATACCCAAAAGTGACACCATTCTAAAAACTGCACTCCTCAAGGTACTCAAAACCACATTCAAGAAGTTTATTAACCCTTCAGGTACTTCACAGCAGCAGAAGAAACATGGAAGGAAAAACTAACATTTCACTTTTTAGTCACAAAAATTATCTTTTAGCAACAATTTTTTTATTTTCCCAATGGTAAAAGGAGAAACTGAACCACGAAAGTTGTTGTCCAATTTGTCCTGAGTACGCTGATACCTCATATGTGGGGGTAAACCACTGTTTGGGCGCACGGTAGGGCTTGGAAGGGAAGGAGCGCCATTTGATTTTTTGAATAAAAAATTGGCTCCACTCTTTAGCGGACACCATGTCACGTTTGGAGAGCCCCCGTGTGCCTAAAAATTGGAGCTCCCCCACAAGTGACCCCATTTTGGAAACTAGACGCCCCAAGGAACTTATCTAGATGCATAGTGAGCACTCTGAACCCCCAGGTGCTTCACAAATTGATCCGTAAAAATGAAAAAGTACTTTTTTTTCACAAAAAAATTCTTTTAGCCTCAATTTTTTCATTTTCACATGGGTAACAGGATAAAATGGATCGTAAAATTTGTTGGGCAATTTCTCCTGAGTATGCTGATACCTCATATGTAGGGGTAAACCACTGTTTGGGCACATGGTAAGGCTCGGAAGGGAAGGAGCGCCATTTGACTTTTTGAATGGAAAATTAGCTCCAATTGTTAGCGGACACCATGTCGCGTTTGGAGAGATCCTGTGTGCCTAAACATTGGCGCTCCCCCACAAGTGACCCCATTTTGGAAACTAGACCCCCCAAGGAACTTATCTAGATGCCTAGTGAGCACTTTAAACCCTCAGGTGCTTCACAAATTGATCTGTAAAAATGAAAAAGTACTTTTTTTTCACACAAAAAATTCTTTTCGCCTCAATTTTTTCATTTTCACAAGGGCAATAGGATAAAATGGATCATAAAGTTTGTTGGGCAATTTCTCCCGAGTACGCTGATACCTCATATGTGGGGGTAAACCACTGTTTGGGCACACGGCAGGGCTCGGAAGGGAAGGCGTGCCATTTGACTTTTTGAATGGAAAATTAGCTCCAATTGTTAGCGGACACCATGTCGCGTTTGGAGAGCCCCTGTGTGCCTAAACATTGGAGATCCCCCACAAGTGACCCCATTTTGGAAACTAGACCCCCCAAGGAACTTATCTAGATGCATATTGAGCACTTTAAACCCCCAGGTGCTTCACAGAAGTTTATAACGCAGAGCCATGAAAATAAAAAATAATTTTTCTTTCCTCAAAAATGATTTTTTAGCCTGGAATTTCCTATTTTGCCAGGGGTAATAGGAGAAATTGGACCCCAAATGTTGTTGTCCAGTTTGTCCTGAGTACGCTGATAGCCCATATGTGGGGGTAAACCACTGTTTAGGCGCACGGCAGGGCTCGGAAGGGAAGGCACGCCATTTGGCTTTTTAAATGGAAAATTAGCTCCAATCATTAGCGGACACCATGTCACGTTTGGAGAGCCCCTGTGTGCCTAAACATTGGAGATCCCCCAGAAATGACACCATTTTGGAAACTAGACCCCCAAAGGAACTAATCTAGATGTGTGGTGAGGACTTTGAACCCCCAAGTGCTTCACAGAAGTTTATAACGCAGAGCCATGAATAAAAAATAAAAAAATTATTTTCTCAAAAATGATTTTTAGCCTGCAATTTTTTGTTTTCCCAAGGGTAACAGGAGAAATTTGACCCCAAAAGTTGTTGTCAAGTTTCTCCTGAGTATGCTGATACCCCATATGTGGGGGTAAACCACTGTTTGGGCACATGCCGGGGCTCGGAAGTGAAGTAGTGACGTTTTGAAATGCAGACTTTGATGGAATGCTCTGTGGGCGTCACGTTGCGTTTGCAGAGCCCCTGGTGTTCCTAAACAGTAGAAACCCCCCACAAGTGACCCCATTTTAGAAACTAGACCCGCCAAGGAACTTATCTAGATTTGTGTTGAGCACTTTGAACCCCCAAGTGCTTCACAGACGTTTACAACGCAGAGCCGTGAAAATAAAAAATCATTTTTCTTTCCTCAAAAATGATGTTTTAGCAAGCATTGTTTTATATTCACAAGGGTAACAGGATAAATTGGACCCCAGTAATTGTTGCGCAGTTTATCCTGAGTATGCTGGTACCCCATATGTGGGGGTAAACCACTGTTTGGGCACACGTCGGGGCTCGGAATTGAGGGAGCACCATTTGACTTTTTGAATACGAGATTGGCTGGAATCAATGGTGGCGCCATGTTGCGTTTGGAGACCCCTGATGTGCCTAAACAGTGGTAACCCCTCAATTCTACCTCCAACACTAACCCCCCCACACCCCTAACCCTAATCCCAACTGTAGCCATAACCCTAATCACAACCCTAATTCCAACCCTAACCCTAAGGCTATGTGCCCACGTTGCGGATTCGTGTGAGATTTTTCAGCATCATTTTTGAAAAATCCGCGGGTAAAAGGCACTGCGTTTTACCGGCAGATTTTCCGCGGATTTACAGTGTTTTTTGTGCGTATTTCACCTGCGGATTCCTATTGAGGAACAGGTGTAAAACGCTGCGGAATCCGCACAGAGAATTGACATGCTGCGGAAAATACAACGCAGCGTTTCAGCGCGGTATTTTCCGCACCGTGGGCACAGCGGATTTGGTTTTCCATAGGTATACTTGGTACTGTAAACCTGATGGAACTCTGCTGCGAATCCGCAGCGGCCAATCCGCAGTGTGGGCACATAGCCTAATTCTAAAGGTATGTGCACACGCTGCGGAAAACACTGTGGATCCGCAGCAGTTTCCCATGAGTTTACAGTTCAATGCAAACCCATGGGAAACAAAAATCGCTGTACACATGCTGTGGAAAAACTGCACGGAAACGCAGCGGTTTACATTCCGCAGCATGTCACTTCTTTGTGCGGATTCCGCAGCGGTTTTACAACTGCTCCAATAGAAAATCGCAGTTGTAAAACTGCAGTGAAATGCGCAGAAAAAACGTGGTAAATCCGCCATAAATCCGCAGCGGTTTAGCACTGCGGATTTATCAAATCCGCAGCGGAAAAATCCGCAGAGGACCAGAATACGTGTGCACATACCGAAACCCTAACCCTACCCTTAACCCTAGCCCTAACCCTAACCCTAACCCTACCCCTAACCCTAACCCTACCCCTAACCCTAACCCTACCCCTACCCCTGCCCCTAACACTAGCCCTAACCCTAGCCCTAACCCTAACCCTAGCCCTAACCCTACCCCTAACCCTACCCCTAACCCTAACCCTAGCCCTAACCCTACCCCTAACCCTAGCCCTAACCCTAACCCTAACCCTACCCCTAACCCTATTCTAACATTAGTGGAAAAAAAAAATTCTTTATTTTTTTATTGTCCCTACCTATGGCGGTGACAAAGGGGGGGGGGTCATTTATTATTTTTTTTATTTTGATCACTGAGATAGATTATATCTCAGTGATCAAAATGCACTTTGGAACGAATCTGCCGGCCGGCAGATTCGGCGGGCGCACTGCGCATGCGCCCGCCATTTTGGAAGATGGCGGCGCCCGGGGAGAAGACGGACGGACCCCGGCAGGATCGGTAAGTATGATGGGGTGGGGGGGAGCACGGGGGGGGGATCGGAGCATGGGGGGGTGAATCGGAGCACGGGAGGGGTGGAACGGAGCACGGGGAGGGTGGAACGGAGCACGGGGGGGTGGAACAGAGCACGGGGGGGTGGAACGGAGCACGGGGGGGTGGATCGGAGTGCAGGGGGGGTGATTGGAGCACGGGGGGGTGATTGGAGCACGGGGGTGAGCGGACAAGAGCACGGGGGGCAGCGGATCACAGGACGGAGGGGAGCGGGGCAGTGTACCGGGCAGATCGGGGGGCTGGGGGGGCGATCGGTGGGGTGGGGTGGGTGCACATTAGTATTTCCAGCCATGGCCGATGATATTGCAGCATCGGCCATGGCTGGATTGTAATATTTCACCCATTATAATAGGTGAAATATTACAAATCGCTCTGATTGGCAGTTTCACTTTCAACAGCCAATCAGAGCGATCGTAGCCACGGGGGGGTGAAGCCACCCCCCATGGGCTAAACTACCACTCCCCCTGTCCCTGCAGATCGGGTGAAATGGGAGTTAACCCTTTCACCCGATCTGCAGGGACGCGATCTTTCCATGACGCCACATAGGCGTCATGGGTCAGATTGGCAACGACTTTCATGACGCCTACGTGGCGTCATGGGTCGGGAAGGGGTTAATAAATGTCAAAAATTTCTACATTTCTGTTTTTTTCAGTCAAGATGGGGTGTAGAGTATACAATAATGTGAGAAAAATGATCTTTGTTTCATTACAACCATTTGGTAAATTCAAAAAAATGTGAACAATTTACAGAGGTCTGAATACTTTCCGTAACAACTGTATGTATGTTTAGAGGTGATTATTGATTATATAACATACAGTGGGGCAAAAAAGTATTTAGTCAGTCAGCAATAGTGCAAGTTCCACCACTTAAAAAGATGAGAGGCGTCTGTAATTTACATCATAGGTAGACCTCAACTATGGGAGACAAACTGAGAAAAAAAAATCCAGAAAATCACATTGTCTGTTTTTTTAACATTTTATTTGCATATTATGGTGGAAAATAAGTATTTGGTCAGAAACAAAATTTCATCTCAATACTTTGTAATATATCCTTTGTTGGCAATGACAGAGGTCAAATGTTTTCTGTAAGTCTTCACAAGGTTGCCACACACTGTTGTTGGTATGTTGGCCCATTCCTCCATGCAGATCTCCTCTAGAGCAGTGATGTTTTTGGCTTTTCGCTTGGCAACACAGACTTTCAACTCCCTCCAAAGGTTTTCTATAGGGTTGAGATCTGGAGACTGGCTAGGCCACTCCAGGACCTTGAAATGCTTCTTACGAAGCCACTCCTTCGTTGCCCTGGCGGTGTGCTTTGGATCATTGTCATGTTGAAAGACCCAGCCACGTTTCATCTTCAATGCCCTTGCTGATGGAAGGAGGTTTGCACTCAAAATCTCACGATACATGGCCCCATTCATTCTTTCATGTATCCGGATCAGTCGTCCTGGCCCCTTTGCAGAGAAACAGCCCCAAAGCATGATGTTTCCACCACCATGCTTTACAGTAGGTATGGTGTTTGATGGATGCAACTCAGTATTCTTTTTCCTCCAAACACGACAAGATGTGTTTCTACCAAACAGTTCCAGTTTGGTTTCATCAGACCATAGGACATTCTCCCAAAACTCCTCTGGATCATCCAAATGCTCTCTAGAAAACTTCAGACGGGCCCGGACATGTACTGGCTTAAGCAGTGGGACACGTCTGGCACTGCAGGATCTGAGTCCATGGTGGCGTAGTGTGTTACTTTTGGTAGGCCTTGTTACATTGGTCCCAGCTCTCTGCAGTTCATTCACTAGGTCCCCCCGCGTGGTTCTGGGATTTTTGCTCACCGTTCTTGTGATCATTCTGACCCCACGGGGTGGGATTTTGCGTGGAGCCCCAGATCGAGGGAGATTATCAGTGGTCTTGTATGTCTTCCATTTTCTAATTATTGCTCCCACTGTTGATTTCTTCACTCCAAGCTGGTTGGCTATTGCAGATTCAGTCTTCCCAGCCTGGTGCAGGGCTACAATTTTGTTTCTGGTGTCCTTTGACAGCTCTTTGGTCTTCACCATAGTGGAGTTTGGAGTCAGACTGTTTGAGGGTGTGCACAGGTGTCTTTTTATACTGATAACAAGTTTAAACAGGTGCCATTACTACAGGTAATGAGTGGAGGAAAGAGGAGACTCTTAAAGAAGAAGTTACAGGTCTGTGAGAGCCAGAAATCTTGATTGTTTGTTTCTGACCAAATACTTATTTTCCACCAAAATATGCAAAAAAAATGACAAAAAAACAGACAATGTGATTTTCTGGATTTTTTTTTCTCAATTTGTCTCCCATAGTTGAGGTCTACCTATGATGTAAATTACAGACGCCTCTCATCTTTTTAAGTGGTGGAACTTGCACTATTGCTGACTGACTAAATACTTTTTTGCCCCACTGTATGTTATTTCTGTATACTGATCATATTGTAACAGAACAGAAACATTGTGATCTAAGTCTAAATATTAAAGAGTTCAAACAATGTTACATTTTACAGATATAGATGACAGTATGTCCAGTTCAACAATAAGATGTTAAGCCAAGCCAAAGTATAATAACATTTCTGGTCAAAATGCACTACAGGTCATACAAAAAAAGGAAAAATGTACTTCAAAAAGTTAGAAAGATGAAACATGAACAGATACTGCGTGAAATATGTGCTTGATGCACAAAACCATTCTGTACAATTTGAATTCAATTACTGAGCTTTTTGTTCTCAAGCACATTTTTATGTAGCAGTCAACCAAGGGTACATTTTGTTCATTTTGCACTTGTATTTCTCCATTTCATTTCTCTTCTTTGTTTCATTCTTGTGGCTGTTTTCTATTTATAATCCAAAATATTTCATCTAGAAAAAAATATACAGCTGTCTTCAAACAGATTATTTGTCAAATGTACCACAACTGTCATATGGTGCTTCATCTTGTGAAATATAATGCTACTTTGGTGATGGAAAATGTAGTTGCTGCAAACATCTGCATTAAATGTTATTACATGGCTTGGTTGGGTAATGTGATTTAGTTTTGTCTTCTATTAGTTGCTTTGTTGATTCATGAACGAGAAAAAATGGCATTTTAAAATACATACATTTCAATACTGATAAAACTTCCTATCTTTCTTTTGGAACTTTTTGTGTGAATAGCAGTCTTTTTTTTCCTTGACAGGCAAGTTAAATGAGTACAAATAATTGTGATCAATTTTAATAGTTAGCATGTGTAATATTTAGGGTTGATTGAATGGCTTTGGATAAGTGCTTATACGAATAGCTATAGCTATTACCGAATAGCTACATCAGTAACCCGGATGCCTGGAGTCCTCCCGATAATCAGTTGTTTGGCGCAAAAGCTGCATGCGTTGCGGCTGTGTGACAGTCACAACACATGTATTTATAGCCTGTTTGTTTGGCTATCCATACATGTGTTGTGACAGTCACACAGCCGAAACACATGCAGCTGCTGCGCCAAACAACTGATCATCGGGAGGACTCCAGGCATCCGGGTTACTGATGTAGCTATTCGGTAATCGCTATAGCTATTCGGATAAGCACTTATACAAAGCCATTCCATCAACCCTAGAAATATTACTAATTGGTTTATTAATACTTATCATAGTAATTTAAATAAATATTTAAAAAAGGCATTTTAGATATTGGAGCACCAGTGTCAGTAAAGGCTTATTCAGCTTGTTTGTAGACAAACGGAGAACACACAACCAATTGCAGTCAAAGGGTCCAATACATAAGCTGTCATTTATTAAAGAACTTATTTCCTGTAAAACACAGTATGTTGTGTAAATCATATTTTGCCCCTGTGGTCTATAAAATGCAGGGAAAACAATTAGACTTCTCTTTGTTTATAACAGGGAACATTTTAGATCTATTACGACAGGTAAAGGCTCCCTTAGATTAATTCAGCACATATATGAGGAACACAATGCAAATCCAGAAATTTTGCCATTCACACATTCACAGGATTAGAAAAATGTAATTATTCTATGCAGGAGGGAAATCTTCACGAGAGCCTATTAAGGAGAGAAGCCAGATGGATTATACGTACTTGGGCTCAAAATCCTTTCGGTCTTAATGACCAATTTGTCTGACTTTATAAGTAATTTTTATTGCATTATTTTGGTTTTGTATGTTCTGTCATGTTTGTGCTAGGGTTATCACTGTTTCAGTCTGGGAAATTTACTTACTTATAGGCTGAGTCCCTGACTTCCTTCCATTCAGAACCAACAAATAAAGTAGCACTCTCTAGCGCTATAGCATGCAAACATAAAATATATGAAATTTGAATTACATTACTGCTCCAGAAAATTAGAAAATTTGAGAATAGTTAAAGCATAAATTGGTCACAATAAGGCGATTCTCATTACTGGGGACACGCATGTGTGAATCTTCTCTTGAGCTAAAGCCTACATTTATATGGGAAGGTAGGGTTCTTCTGTAATTAAAATGCAAGAGGCTGAGGGGTGGAGTGCTCAGTCAGAGAACCAAAGTATACAAATATCAAAAGACTGGCACATATTGAAAAACAGGTGTGAACAATAGAGATCAGCGAATCTTTCAAGGTTCGGTTCGGATTCACATAACGGACCTCAGCTCGCGAAAGCCATGAAATTCAATGGGAGGCAAAACCAAATGCATAGACAACACCTTATGAGGTGACAAAAGCTTCCCAAACAGCTAAAATTAGGGGCAAACACCATGAATTGTGGCATCAATTGACCCACTGTAGAAATTTGCAAATGTCAAAGCAGCAGTCAGCCATGAGCAATGCATTAAGTGTCAGGGCCTGGCCCAACATTTAAAGCTTGGAATTGAAGTTTCAATGAGGACCTGATGGTTAAGGGAGCGCTGTAAGCCTTCTTAGCTAGGAGACCTCACACTTCATGGCACACACATCAGGTTTATAGACTACTATTGATAGAAAAAATGTAAGAATAGTAAAACCAGTAGTTGACTGATTGAGTGACCCACAGTAGAACCTGTTATAACTAGTGTTGAGCGATACCGTCCGATACTTGAAAGTATCGGTATCGGATAGTATCGGCTGATATCCGAAAAATATCGGATATCGCCAATACCGATATCCGATACCAATACAAGTCAATGGGACATCAAGTATCGGAAGGTATTCTCATGGTTCCCAGGGTCTGAAGGAGAGGAAACTCTCCTTCAGGCCCTGGGATCCATAGGGATGTGTAAAATAAAGAATTAAAATAAAAAATATTGATATATTTACCTCTCCGGCGGCCCCTGAACTCAGCGCGGGTAACCGGCAGGCTTCGTTGTTCAAAATCAGCGCTTTTAGGACCTGAGAATCACGTCCCGGCTTCTGATTGGTCGCGGGCCGCCCATGTGACCGCCACGCGACCAATCACAAGCCGCGACGTCACCGCAAGCTATTAACGCGCTCATTTTTAAAAATGAGCGCGTTAATGGCTTTCAAAGACGTAGCGACTTGTGATTGGTCGCGTGGTCGCGACCAATCACAAGCCGCGACGTCACCGCAAGCTATTAACGCGCTCATTTTTAAAAATGAGCGCGTTAATGGCTTTCAAAGACGTAGCGACTTGTGATTGGTCGCGTGGTCGCGACCAATCACAAGCCGCGACGTCACCGCAAGCTATTAACGCGCTCATTTTTAAAAATGAGCGCGGTAATGACTTTCAAAGACGTAGCGGCTTGTGATTGGTCGCGGCCACGCGACCAATCACAAGCCGCTACGTCTTTGAAAGCCATTAACGCGCTCATTTTTAAAAATGAGCGCGTTAATAGCTTGCGGTGACGTCGCGGCTTGTGATTGGTCGCGTGGCCGCGACCAATCACAAGCCGCTACGTCTTTGAAAGCCATTAACGCGCTCATTTTTAAAAATGAGCGCGTTAATAGCTTGCGGTGACGTAGCGGCTTGTGATTGGTCGCGTGGCGGTCACATGGGCGGCCCGCGACCAATCAGAAGCCGGGACGTGATTCTCAGATCCTAAAAGCGCTGATTTTGAACAACGAAGCCTGCCGGTTACCCGCGCTGAGTCCAGGGGCCGCCGGAGAGGTAAATATATCAATATTTTTTATTTTAATTCTTTATTTTACACATCTCTATGTATCCGATACCGATACCCGATACCACAAAAGTATCGGATCTCGGTATCGGAATTCCGATACCGCAAGTATCGGCCGATACCCGATACTTGCGGTTTCGGAATGCTCAACACTATTTATAACAGCACACAAGCAGTCAGCCATGGCCAATGCATGAGGTATCTGTGTCTGGTCCAGCATTTACAGCTTGGAATTGAGGTTTCAATGAGGACTTGGTGTTTAAGGGCGCGCTGTAAGACTTCTTAGCTACGAGACCGCACACCTCGTGCAACACCTTCAATTTTTTTTTTATTTCAGCCACACTCAGATGGCACAAACATCAGTTTTATAGACTACTATTGATAGAAAAATGTAAGAATTGTAAAGCAGGTAGTTGACTGATCAATTTACCCATAGTAGAACCTGTTATAATGACACACAATCAGTCAGCCATGGACCATGCATTAGGTATCAGGCTCTGGCTCAGCATTTACAGCTTGGAATTGAAGTTCTAATGAGTACCTGATGGTTAAGGGAGAGCTGTAAGCCTTCTTCAGAGGTGGGAGACCTTGCACCTCATGTATTATCTCCAATTTTTTTATATTCTTTAAATTCTAAACATAAACGGCACAAACATTAGTTTCATAAACTATTGATAGAAAGATGTAAAAATAGTAACACAGGTATTTGACTGAAAGTAAGTGCAGGCCTGCCTGTCTGGTAAACCTACTTACACGGGCACCCACCAGATGGAGACTGAATTTGGAGTATCCACATTTCCAAAAAATAATTGAGATTCTGGTTAGGCTATTATCATAAGTCATGTGACAAGGTTAATTAAAGGGTCAACATTGACTTGTAGGACTGCTACCTTCCAATAGGTGGCACTAGAATTCTAATTTGCATAAAAAAATAATTGTCACACAGCACAAAAAAGGCATTAATTTCCACAGAGTGTAAACAGTATAATAGGCCTCTGACATACCTTTTTCTATAGGCAACCAGATGGAGACATAACTTGGAGTCTCGATATTTAAAAAAAATAACACCACAAAGACTGCAATAACACGAGATCAATACATGACACTAAAAACAACACAATCACTTAGTCTGCCCAATTTAACCCCTTTCTGACATTGCACGTACTATCCCATTGAGGTGGGGTGGGCCCGTATGCCCACTGACGGGATAGTATGTCATAGCAATCAGCCGCGCTCTCGGGGTATAGGTTAGCAACGCACAGGGAGGGGGCTCCCTGTGTGCTTCCCAGACACCATTGGAGCAACGCGATGTGATCACGCTGCTCCGAGGGTCTCCTACCTTCTTCTCCCTGTAGGCCCCGGATCCAAAATGGCCACCGGGCTGCATCCGGGTCCTGCAGGGAGGTGGCTTCACAGCGCCAGCTCAGAGCAGGTGCCGGGAAGCCTCCCTGCTGTGCACGTCAGATCGCTGATCTGACACAGTGCACAACAAAGTGTCAGATCAGCGATCTGGCACTTTACTGTGATTTCCCCCCCTGGGGCAAATTAAAAAAGTAAAAAAATAAAAAAATTCCATATGTATATATATATATATATATATATATATATATATATATATATATATATATATATATATATATATTGTTCCAAAAAATACATTCCTTTATCTAAATTAAAAAAAATACAATAAAAGTGCACATACTTGGTATCGATGCGTCCATAATGATCACACCTATAAAACTATCCCACTAGTTAACCCCTTCAGTGAACACCGTAAAAAAAAATAAAAAAAAGGCAAAAAACAACGCTTTATTATCATACTGCCGAACATAAAGTGGAATAGCACGCGATCAAAAAGGTAGATATAAATAACCATGGTACCGCTGAAAACGTCATCTTGTCCTGCAAAAAATGAGCTGCCAAACAGCATCATCAGTGAAAAAATAAAAAAGTTATAGTCCTCGGAATAAAGTGATGCAAAAATAATTATAAAAATAATTTTTCTATAAAATAGTTTTTATCGTGTAAAAGCGCCAAAACATAAAATAAAATAAATGAGGTATCGCTGTAATCGTACTGACCCAAAGAATAAAAATGCTTAATCCATTTTACCAAATGCGGAACGGTATTAATGCCCCCCCAAAAGAAATTCATGAATAGCTGGTTTTTGGTCATACTGCCTTACAAAAATCGGAATAAAAAGCAATCAAACAATGTCATATGCCCGAAAATGTTACCAATAAAATGTCAACTCGTCCCGCAAAAAACAAGACCTTACATTAATCTGTGGACCAAAATATGGAAAAATAATAGCTCCCAAAATGTGGTAACACAAAAAAATATTTTTTGCAGTAAAAAGCATCTTTTGGTGTGTGACAGATGCCAATCATAAAAATCCGCTAAAAAACCCGCTATAAATGTAAATCAAGCCCCCCTTCATCACCCCATTAGTTAGGGAAAAATAATAAAATTAAAAAAATGTATTTATTTCCATTTTCCCATTAGGGTTAGGGTTAGGGCTAGGGTTAGGGTTAAGGTTAGAGCTAGGGTTAGGGCTAGGGTTAGGGTTAGAGCTAGGGCTAGGGTTAGGGCTAGGGCTAGGGTTGGGGCTAGGGTTGGGGCTAGGGTTAGGTTTAGGGTTGGGGCTAGGGTTAGGGTTGGGGCTAGGGTTAGGTTTGGGGCTAGGGTTAGGGTTTGGATTACATTTATAGTTGTGATTAGGTTTAGGGGTGTGTTGGAGTTAGGGGTGTGGTTAGGGTTGGGGTGAGGGGTGTGGTTGGGATTAGGGTTGTGTTTGGGTTAGGGTTTCAGTTAGAATTTGGGGTTTCCACTGTTTAGGCACATCAATGCTCTCCAAACGCGACATGGCATCTGATCTCAATTCCAGCCAATTCTGCGTTGAAAAAGTAAAACAGTGTTCCTTCCCTTCCGAGCTCTCCCGTGTGCCCAAACAGTGGTTTACCCCAATATATGGGGTATCAGCGTACTCAGGACAAACTGGACAACAAACGCTGGGGACCAATTTCTCCTGTTACCCTTGGGAAAATGCAAAACTGAGTGTTAAAGATAATTTTTGTGGAAAAAAAATGATTTTTTTATTTTCACGGCTCTGCGTTATTAACTGTAGTGAAACACTTGGGGGTTCAAAGTTCTCACAACACATCTAGATAAGTTCCTTGGGGGGTCTAGATTCCAATATGGGGTCACTTGTGGGAGTTTCTACTGTTTAAGTACATCAGGGGCTCTGCAAATGAAACGTGATGCCTGCAGACCAATCCATCTAAGTCTGCATTTCAAATGGTGCTCTTCCCTTCCGAGCTCTGCCATGCGCCCAAACGGTGGTTCCCCCCCCACATATGGGGTATCAACGTACTCAGAACAAATTGGACAACAACTTATGGGGTCCATTTTCTCCTGTTACCCTTGGTAAAATAAAACAAATTGGAGCTGAAGTAAATTTTTTGTGAAAAAAAATGAAATGTTCATTTTTTTTAAACATTAGAAAAATTCCTGTGAAACACCTAAGGGTTAATAAACTTCTTGAATGTGGTTTTGAGCACCTTGAGGGGTGTAGTTTTTAGAATGGTGTCACACTTGGGTATTTTCTATCATATAGGCCCCTCAAAATTACTTCAAATGTGACATGGTCCCTAAAAAAAATGGTGTTGTAAAACTGAGAAATTGCTGGTCAAATTTTAACCCTTATAACTCTCTAACAAAAAATGTGTTTCCTAAATTGTGCTGATGTAAAGTAGACATGTGGGAAATGTTACTTATTAAATATTTTGTGTGACATATCTCTGTGATTTAGGGGATAAAAATTCTAAGTTGGAAAATTGCAAAATTTTTGCCAATTTCCGTTTTTTCACAAATAAAAGCAGATAATATCAAAGAAACTTTACAGCTATCATGAAGTACAATATGTCATGAGAAAACACTGTCAGAATCACCGGGATCCGTTGAAGCATTCCAGAGTTATAGCCTCATAAATGGACAGTGGTCAGAAATGTAAACATTGGCCTGGTCATTAACGTGCAAACCACCCTTGGGGGTAAAGGGGTTAAAACTGGGGTGCAAAAGATCTATGACTTGTATTTTTAATGAAAGTTAAACAGTTTGAGGGGACAACCGGTTGTGCTTATCCGACAGCACACCACCAGCAGCATTGAAGACACATTATGAGAGAAAGCTGGCTGACGATCATGACAAAACCTCTAAGGTGTAACAGGTGAACTCAGGCCACCCTTTCATTTTTGAAGACCAAAATGTAAAAGGGTCCAAACCCCCCATGATGGTATTGATATAGAGCTCCAGATACTCTTGCATCATCCCTCTATTCGTTCGTGTTAGTGTAAATAATTTGTTAAATGACAGAAATTGCTTATTCCACTTACACTGCTGCTAATGTGTTTGTGATTGCGCCTAGACATTCCCGTGTTGGACGTCTACAACTGGGATGCAACCTGAGTGCCTCACTTAGAGTACGTTCACATTTGCGGTTTGCGCCGCAGCGTCGCCGCCGCAACAAAACGCATGCGTCGTGCGGGCCTATCTTTAACATTGGCGCCGCATGGGCCGCATGTGCATGCGTTGTGTTGCGTTGTGTTGCGTTTAACGCCGCATGCGGCGTTAGGGTGCACCTGTCTGGGCGCGGCAAACGCAACATGTTGCATTTTTCTGGCGGCGCCGACCTTTTAAAAAACGCATGCGTCGTGTTTGCGTCGTGTTTGCGTCGTCGATGCGCCTTTTTTCCCATTGACTTGTATTGACAACGCAGACGACGCAAGTACTTGCGTCGTGGTGCGTTGTACGACGCATGCGTTTTCCAATAAAAAATGCAAAACATTGTCTAGACTTTGTCTAGACACAAAAAAAACAACCTATATATATAAAGAAACGAGGGGTTTGCCATTGTCTTTCACAAGTCATCACACCAGACAAGACTAGACTGGAGAATCTGCTTTCCAAACTTGTAAGTATATATTTCTCTTTGCACATTTTGTATTTTGTGTTTTATTTCTTGATTTGTCTATATTTTTGCAATGTTTGGTCTGTGCTATTACGGTTATGGGTTGTTATAGAAAAATTGTTTTTCTGGTTCTGATGTTTTTCTGGGTTAATATGATTGCATTTATTGTCTTTTGAAATTTTTTTTTTTTTTTACGTTAGTTTGGGTTTGGTTATGTGTTTTGTTCTTGTGTCATGTGGTTGTTCAATGTATTGATTTTTGCTCATTTTGTCTTGTAAAATTTCTGGTGCATGTTTTTCTAGTTTCTATTGTTGGTAGTAACTGTGTGGCATTTTCTTGGCTCATGTCTTGCTGTGTTTTGGATTCTGCTGTTGGCTTTATTTTTTCTTTCCTTGAGTGTATTTTCTTGCTGGTGGGGGGGCAACATTTATGATGTCTTTGTATTGTATAGTTCCGTGCTGCTATGCCATTATAGTTTCAATTGTACTTTCCCTTTATTTTAAAAAATATCGCTGATGTTTTTACGTCGTTTTCCGTATGGCATATATCTTCCTTCATTGACTGATTGCATTGCGAAGTGTGTAGTATAATTTTTATTTGTTTATATTATTTTTGGTGGTGGCCTTTTTTAAAAATTCCATGTGTTTTCTTTTCTATTTGGCTATGGTTTATCTTTGGATTGCTGTATATTTTTACAGCGGTTGTCCCGTAATGTTTATTGCTTGTTATCTAGAATGGTTTTTATTGCCTTTTGTCTTTCTGTGGTTAGATGTCACAAGATGTTGTTTTTTAAGATCATGTCTTGTTGCAATTGTAAAGTATGGCGTTCATTATTTTGCTCTTTCATTGTACTTTTTGTGCCTGTAATGTTTTTTCCGAAAGTTTTGATATGTACAATTTGGGACGTAGGTGTCTATTTTTGCTTTTTGGTTTGGGTCTATTCTTGTATAGTTTCTTCTATTGATTGTCTTCTCTTGCAATGTATGGCGTTGTGGTGTCGCTTTCTTATTTTTGCATTGTCCGATCAGTCAAAAGTCAATTGTGGTTGTTGTAAAAATTTTTGGGCCTATTTTATTGTATGTGCCATATTTAGGTTTAGTTTTGGTTTTTTGTTTTTTTTTTCATTTTTTCATGCCAGAACAAACGTGCTAGAATGGCCACTGTGTCTGAATCGAGCCAATCGGCGCAGGGGAGTGTTGTGAGTAATTATGTCAATTTCCTTACTATTCGCTGTCATTTGTAGTTTTTAAAATAATTTCTTTATACAATTTTTACAGGCTTCTTCAAGTGAGGGTGAAGGAAGTCAGCGGGAGCAGAGAGGTCAGGGCCAAGGTGTGGCGTCAGGACGGCGAGTGAGTATTTTTTTGGAAACATTTTTTTTTTTTTTTTTGATTAGCATCCTGCTTTCACTAGGGATGTTTAGTAAGCTTACATTATAACTTTTCAGGGTAGCAAGTATTGGGGGAAGGTAACAAAGGTGAAACTTACAGAACCAAAACATTCAAAAATACAGGTGTAGAAACCATCAATATACATATATCAAATGACAAAGGATAGGGCCAAGGTACATATCATGACAGGTGCTGGTGGTTGTTAATATTTGCATATTTGTAACCTTTTCTGTTTGTAATTTTTCTAGGTTTCACAACGGGACCATGGAGTCATTGATGTGGAGCTCCTCATATCAAGCATCCAGGAGCGTGGCCCGTTGTGGGACAGCCGTGACTCCCGGCACATGGACCAGGTGGTGTTGAGGCGTTTGTGGGTAGAGGTGGCAAAGTCGCTGTGGGAGGGCTTTGACATAGCTCCTGCCAAGGACAAAGCCAACTTTGGTGAGTATTGCTGATACACCGTGCAGATACGTTGCTATGACCCACCATCTTTCCAGGATAAACACAACCGTGTGTGATGCAATAAACGCCCAAAGTTTTGCATCGCACACGGTTGTTTTATCCATTTCAAATGCTACATATGTAACCTTTTTTTTTCTTTTGCATTCACAGTAAAAGGTTGAGGATCAGATGGCGATCCATCAAGGACCGTTTCAATAAGGGGATACGGGCAGAGGAGGAGCGCTCGAAGAGTGATGCTGCTGCGGCCAAGTCTGTGCCCTATAAATATTCCAAATATTTACAGTTCTTAAGACCAGTCCTTGGCCGCCGTCAGTAAGTATTTTGTCCACAAAACATATTGCACAGCCCCATTACAGTGCCCAGCCACATAGCCTACTGCACAGCCACATAGTACATTGCCCAGCCACATAGTACATTGTGCATCCACATAGTATATTGGCAGGTAACAATATCGCAGCCACATAGCACACGTTCTAGCCACGTATCCACATAGTATATTTCCCAGGCACATACTGTATTGCCCATCCATGTAGTCAGCGTAACATATTGGCCATCCACGTAAATGTATCCCTATTAAAATGCTATATAGGCCATTAGTTAATTTTTTGGGTTAAGCGTGAGTCCTTGTAGTCCATGACAGGTTAAGTTCTGAGTCAGGGTAGTTCTGATTGCAGGAATAATGATGAAGTCTCGATCACATGATCCTAACATCATGGTCGTTCCTGCAATCAGATCAGTGAAATCACCGGTTTTTTTTTTTTGTTATTTTTTATCTTGACATTAAATTTTCAACTATTTTTGCGGCATATAGGCAGCTTCCAGAAAGAGTTTTCGATTACAAAATTTTTGTACCCACAGTGGTATGCGGTCAAAAGGCTTTGGCAGCGGGAATGTTCATGATTGTTATCGTCGGCCCTAATGGTCAGCTGGCGATAACAATCAGAAATTAATTATTGGCCACACAGACTGTGAGACCGAGGATTTGTATTATTGTGTAATGTAATGCTATTTTTATTCCAGGAGTTGGCGTATGGGAGAGGTTACTCAGTGAAGACTAATTTTTCCATTATCTTTTCACAGGACACACAGCAGCACCCTCGAGAGAGCTCGCCCTGCAGAAGCGGTCCTTCATGAATCGCCATCTGATCCATCACAGCCCTCCCACAGCGACAGCAGGCTTGCACCACCATCTGGAGAACCGGCAGCTGGTACATCAGGTGTTCCCCTGGCCGAGGCCTCTGGCGCACCTTCGTTTGGGTATTCCCGACAGCGCCAGCGGGCTTCGGACAGGCCAACCATGCCCGAATTTTTGCATTTGAGCATGGTTTTCCAGAACTGTTTCAAGGCGTTGAGCGATAACATGGACACTCGTCTGTCCAATATCGACCGGCGCCTTGAAAACCGCTCTCAAATCCGGCAAAACATTTTTTTAGTACCATTGCTAAGGGCATGGTGGAACACCTTACGCCGGAACTACAGATTTCAGTGATGCAGGCCTGCAACACTACCTACGTGAGGGCTCTCCAGCAGGCTGGGGTCATGCAGTCAGCGACAATGGCAGTAGTGCCGTCGCTGGCAAGCATGACTCCCACTCCTGCTGGAGAGCCACTCCAGCCACCCCACCGTGGTCCACGTGCCGAGCGACGCCACCACAGGCACCATCACATAGTGCCGCCGACTCCTGCTCCTGCCATGCCTTCATCCTCCCGTAGGCGTCATCATGCTGGGGGAGCTGCAACAGGACCCAAAAAAAAAAAAAAAAGAGGAAACACAGACGGGCCCACACAGAGGCTCTGGCTGCTGTTCCAGTGCAGACACCATCTGTCCGTAGGGGCTCGAGTCGCAGTAGGAGCAGCCAGGGCCAAACAAGGCTTGTGTTGCCTCCTCCCTCCCCTACAGAGGTGGCGGTTTCCTCCCCAGTATACCCTGGGGAGGGTTTGGATCTACCATCCAGTCTACTTGGCTATGTATCCTCCTCTTCGCCATCATCGTCATCTTCACCATCATCCTCCCCTTCCTCTCCCCATTCCAAAGAAGACACCTACCATTCCCCACTGGTGGCACAGGTGGAAACCCCCTAAGTTTAATAACCCATTTTTTTTTCTGTTTTCCCCCCAATAAAAAATTTTTGTTTTAAAAAACACTATTTGTTATTATTTTTGCTATTATTTTCCAGAATTTATCTCGGCAAATCACGCCATGTGCTGTCTACACATATTTTGTGCTTCAAACACCTCATATATGCAATGTCAGACACTATTTTTACAATTTTTAGTTTGCCTTTTTTTGGGTGTCTCTCATTGCTGTATGAGGTGTTCACAAACACTAAAGTGTATGAGGTGTTCACACTTAATGCAGCAGCGAAACAGACAATGATGCAGATCACTGCAGCGTCCGCTGATTGGTCCCTGGAGAGCTGTCACAGACATCTCTCCAGCGAACAACGATGCAGAGGCCCACGTGTAACCAGGGTAAACATCATGTTGATAAGCGCAGGGCCACGCTTCAGATATTTACCCTGGTTTCAATTGGAAAACATCGCTGTTATCGTTGCTTATCAGGCTTAAACACAAAGATACAGGTCGATCAGACAAACAAGTATATGTAATGTTATGGTATAAAAATGCTATTTGAATCGGTATAGAATTTAAAAACTTTTTTATTTAATATTTTAAAAACAACAGGTTCAAGTTTTTTATAGGAACATTAAATTTGTGAACTATACTTAGATGCAAAATTTGAAATATACAAAACCAACCTAAATGGAACTTTTATTGCACATTTAACAGAAAATTACTTTTTTTTTATATATTTTTAACTGTCACAGTAGAGGTATTATTGGTGTAGTTACAATCAGAAGACAGCTACACCATTTGATCTTGCCATGACACACGGCCAACATCGGACACAAAATAGGCCGCAAAACGATCACGCATCTGCGCAATTTCCACACTTGTCCTCAGAGGATGATCATGGTAATCGGGCAAGGGGTTGGCCATGGGTTCATCCAGTTCAACATTTATTCTCTCTTTGGCCATAATGAAATTGTGGAGAACCACACAAGCCTTCACCACCTCATCCACTGTTTCAATTTTAAGATTAATGGCCGATCCCAATATCCGCCATTTGGAAACAAGGATGCCAAAGGCACACTCCACAGTCCTTCTGGCCCTGGACAGTCTGTAATTGAAAACCCTTTTTGTATGGTCCAAGCCCCAACTGGAGTAGGGTTTCAATAGGTTGGCAGACATTTGGAATGCCTCATCCCCTACCACAACAAATGGCATCGCATGGCCTTCGGTGTGGGGAAGAGGTCGTGGCTGTGGGAAATTAAAATTGTTTCCATATAATTTTTGGCCCATATCCGACTCTTTAAATGTGCGCGAGTCATTTGCACGCCCAAATGCACCAATGTCCACTGCGAGAAAATGGCAGTCCGCACCGGCAATTGCCATGAGCACAGTTGAAAAGTATTTTTTATAATTGTAGAAAAGAGATCCACTTTTCGCAGGCTTGGTAATCCGAATGTGCTTTCCATCGACTGCGCCAATACAGTTTGGAAAATTACACACTTGGTTGAATTTCTGTGCGTTGGCCTCCCAGATTTCGCTAGTAGGGACAGGTAAATATTCCTCCCGGAGATTATCCCACAAAGCGCGGCATGTCTCTGCAATAATTCCTGAAAGTGTGGAGACTCCAATCCGGAATTGAAAATGAAGTGACCTCAACGTTTCTCCGGTAGCCAGGAAACTGCAAAGAAGATAAAGAAATTTAGAATAAAGCACATTATAATTTATAAAAGTACATTGAAAAAAAATAATAAAATAAAATAAATAGTAAATACATATCACAGTCATTCAAACAGCAACGTACCGTAGAGTCACCAGCAGCCGTTCCTCTGCGGAAATAGCTCTCCGGAGCTGCGTATCCTGCCTGCTAATGGATCCTTCCACCCGACGCAGAAGATAGCGGAAGCTGTCCTGTGACATCCTGGTATATTCGAAATATTTTTCCCGGTTGTCATTCAGTTTGCCAAACAAGCAATGGTATGCTCCACGACTCTCCCTGACTTCAACGATAGGGTGGATCCAAAAGCGGCGACGACTCCATCTCTGTTTTTCCCTTTCCCTTTCATTAAAACAGGCAACAGCATAGGCATGAGCCAAGGCAAATTCCATCTCCATATCCATGTAGATACTGTTCATGGTTCGCTCCATCATGAATACCAGCAAAATGGGAGGAATTCATCTCTGCCAGGGTATATACACATTTGTTAACACCAACCCTCTTCTAGCCATTGGTGGTTCTTTATCTATTGTGTAGACACTTTTTATTGTGGGTGGGGGATGATGAATGACTCACTGCACTAAAAACACATGCGTCTAAAAACGCTGCGTTTTTTGGTAAAAACGCAACTGCGTTTCAAAAACCCGCAGCGTTTTGCGACGCATGCGTTGAACGCATGCGGCGCAAAACGCTGCGTTGTACATGCGTTTTGATGCGTTTTTGTTTGCGTTGTGCGTTGCGGCGACGACGCTGCGGCGCACAACGCAAATGTGAACTTAGACTAATGTCTTGGGGAAACCACTCTTATGATTGTCTACAAGTGTATTTCGATACTCCAGCTTGCGCACATCCCTTTCCAGGGGGAAGCATCTGGCAAATTTTACTCTTGTACCATGGATCTAACAGAGTGGCAACCCAGTAGTCAGTACTATTTCTAACCCCAAGATTATGGGCATTGTGTTGAAAACAGTGCAGCAAGAAGGCGCTTCCATGAGGTCCAAGTCCATGCTGCCTTGGTGGCAGGGTAACACTCAAGGTTGCTTCCTCCGTCCCCTCCCGCCAACCATGGACAACATAGTGTGTATCATTATCCTATTCATCGCCTGACTATTGCGCGTCTTTAACCTCATCCTCCTTAATTTTTTCCTCTACTCCTGCATCTTCACTAACAGTTTGTCTGGTACCATGAGCCCCCTTGATCACTGTAAGCCACCCTCCCATAGCACCCAACTGTGCGACAATAGACCGGGAACTTGAGATATTGTTATCCATTCCGCATCCTCCTCAGCTTCCTACTCTTCATCAGAGACCATGATCAAGTGTGCTCCAGCATGTAGATGACCAGAATAGTAATGCTGATGACGGCATAGTCAGCGCTAACCATCTTAGTATCCATTTTCAAAACTGTGCACAAGGGTGCAGAGGTCCTTCACCTGTGCCTGCACCACAAGTGTGATTTGCACCACGTCCAGACTGCGTTGGCCCAGGCTATGCGAGGTTGCTACAGTGTAGGGCTGCCACCAGGTTTGCACTGTCATCACACACGGCCTTACCTGGCTCCAGGTTTAGTGCTCTAACTTGGCCTGGATACCTGTCCACAACTCTTGAGCTGTGTGATTGCGATTTTGCATATTAATTTAAACCCTGCCTGATTGTGGTGAGCCATGGGTGCACAGTACGGAGGTGGGGAGATTCTGTCTGCACTGTTGGAACAGGAGTCTGATTAAGGGAAAGGTTGAGGGTAAAGTGGCAGTGAAGGAAGTGTTAGATGCAGAGGTTTGCCCTTCAAGCCTTGGGAATTCAAAGACTTGTGGAGCAGCCCCTTGACCGACTGCCCCCACAGTCATCAGAGTCACCCAGTGCCCAGTCTGTGAGATATCATGCCCCTGCTCATGTTTACTCACCCAGGTGTCAGTGGTCAAATGCACCCTGGTAAACACAGATTTTCTCAGGGAACATGTGATGTTGTTGGCGACATGCTGGTGTAATGCTGGCACAGCTTTCTTTCAGAAGTAAAGGTGACTGGGAAACTGGGGAATTGCGACGGCCATCAACTTTCGGAAACTGTCTGTATCTACCAGGCAGAAAGGCAGCATTTCTGTGGCCAACAGATAGGAGATAGTGAAGTTCAAGCTCTTAGCTTTGCCATGTGTAGGAGGAAACATTCTTTTATGTGACCGCAACTGAGTGGTGTAGAGCTGGCTGCTGTGCTGAGAGAGGGCGGTGTACGGAGAGCAGGACAAACTGCAGGACTGTAAGTGAGGTGCAAGCAAAGATGTTATGGTGGATTAAGAAAGATGTGTTATGCTAGGTGGCACAAAAGCAGCAGTCTTGTCTACTTCCATCATAGCTGACTGCCTATCACTCACCCTGACTGTGGTGGGTAAACAATTGTAGTTTCTGCGGCCGTAGACCTGTTTGTGAACACTTGGAATGGTGACGGAGGAGGAAGAAGCAGCAGATCTGGTTGATGGGATGGCCAGTGGTTGGCGAGGCCTGTTAGTCCGCATTTTAGCAAAGTGAGATTACCACAGTAAGACATGCAGATCGCACATGTGCCGGTTCATGCATGTACAGTAGTTGTCAAATGATTGCAATTTTTCATGCAAAGTTCATGCAGCTTTACATGAACACCCGAGCCTTACACTATGGCCGGTCCGAATAACTAAAGCAATTGTTACCATCCACCTCTCGTGTCTCCCCCTTTTCCTCATAGTTTGTAAGCTTGCAAGCAGGGTCCTCATTCCTCCTGGTATCTGTTTTGAACTGTATTTCTGTTATGCTGTAATGTCTATTGTCTGTACAAGTCCCCTCTATAATTTGTAAAGCGCTGCGGAATATGTTGGCGCTATATAAATAAAAATTATTATTATATTATTATTATTATTTTTGTCTCTACTGATTTCTTTTTTTGCAAATACAGACAGTGTCATCCTTTGCAGTTTCAAAAAATGCCCTGGCTAGGCAACCCTTGCCACCCTTGAGAACTGCACACTCACAACCAGTGTGGGTCACAGTTAGAGTTGCACTGTGTGGGAAGCCGCAACATAACCACCTCATTTTCCTCCTCATCCAATTCCTCCACTGGGCTACTCAGCTGCTTACCTCTGGGTTCACACCAAGTAGTATCTAAAATCTAATCATCATCCTCTCTGTTCTCACACTCCTCACTTTAATAGGCTGGCATGTAACAGATGTTTTCAGTAGTCTTTGGATAGGACAAGACGGTGTTTGTTCAGATGAGCTTTCATTCACATTAACCCACGTACATGTCGAACATCAAGCCTATTCCCCTTTCCTCCATGACCTCACGTTTTCCCACTCATGTTGTAAGCAGCCTCTTGTAACCTGCTGTTTCACAACCTTAGGCTCACAGCTGTCAGTCACCTGTCACTAAATGAACAATCATTATTTATTTTCTTAGATAGTGTGCCTGTACAATACTGTTATGCCTAACGATTTTTAAGTGGAAATCTGGCCTTCAGATTTGCCACTGAAACATCATTTTATCACAAACGATTAGGAGTAGCTAATTGGTCCTCGTGACTGCACCACTATAATAGGCCTAATGATTTTTACATGGATATCTGGCTTTCAATCCCAGCACCATTTAGTGTTCAACGAGTGCTGAGCACATCCGAGCACCCAGATACTCAAGTGATATCCGAGTATCAACAAGCTCGTGGGCTCATTAACAATCGCTTTGACAGATTTTATTGAAAACTTAATACAAGATATTCATTTTTATTATAAAATTTGTGTGCAGAGTATCACTTAACAGAATGAAGCATCTATGTAAAGCTAGAATATGGAAAAGCTCAATTCTCCACTCTTGTTTAATATTAGCCTTAAGGGCAATCTGGCAGTAGGTTTTTGCCACCTAATATGAAATGAGCATGATCTAGAGACATAGACTCTGATTCCACCAATGTGTCACTTATTTGACTGCATGCTATAGTTTTGATACTGTTTAATCAGCAGGAGATTATCACTAGAGGACTCGGAACCTGCTAGTCCTCATGTAGTCCTCCGTATTCATGAGTTCTGTATTACCGGCCCCCTAATTCCTAATGGCAGCTTTCTGCCTATGACCAGTGTATATAGAAAGATGTCAATGGGTGCTGTGAGTGTGGCTATACAGAGTTCAGTAGTCAGAGAACTGGCAAATCTGCAGCAGATAAAGCAGTGATTTTAGCAGCACACCTTATGATACAAAGATAGTATCATGATCTCTGCCCCTACATCATTGTGTTCTCAGACGGGCTAAGACTTGGTGACATATTTCCTTCAAGAAACACAGGGGAAAAAAGATATGTGTTAAAGTTAGGTATGTATCAGATGACTAGTGTCAATCATTTAATTCACTGTGGTTCAGTTTTGTAGCATATTCCAAAATGAAAAGTGAATGTAAAGCACTGAGAATATTTCTCGTCGGTGCTGCATGTTATCATTTACAACAAAGATCATAAAATAGGAAAACAACCAACCACTTAATATTTCTATGAATACATGCTTTTGCTGAATGATAATGTTTGCAGATCAGAAGATTTCTGCGCCTTATCATCGTTATTATTTTCACCTTTTTGCAGTATTTCTTTTAAGATCAAAATCGCTCTATAACAAGGGGCAGTGTATATTTTCTTAGTGTTTGGAAACCAAAAGTCCATCCTTTATTTTTCTTTTGGAGTTTGTGATTGATCTTTTATCATACTGCAGCTGGTGCACCAACTCATTCATTTTGAAGTTGTTCCGACACATCTGTCATCTAGATTGGCACTACTTTTATTTGTGTGGCAGCCTTATGTTTCTTTTTTTAAAGTGCTTGTATTTTTCTAGCTGTGTTTTGCTTTGAAACATTCTCCATGCAGTGCATTTTCTCGTATGTCCATAAAAACTGTGAAAAAATGACGAGTTGCTAAAAAATTTTCAGACATTTAGAACACATATCTCTATGAAGTACATTGTTAAGTACTTAATACACAGTTGTTTTATACATATATGCTCTTATATATTTTATATCTCCAATATAAGCTGCTCAAAAATAAAGGGAACACAAACAATGCTATGTAAGGCCATGTTCACATTGCGTTAACAGCAGCCCGTTCAACACATGCGTTAACGGGCTGCTGTTAACGCAAGTGCCGACATGCCATCGCGCTAGCGCACATAGAGCTAGCAGATGCTCTATCTGCGCTAGCAGTGACGGACCTGGAAATGCTGCAGCCGGAGTCCCAGGGTCCGTCACTCAATGACGACACATCGATAGCGCATGTCCATTGTGGGCGTGCGCTAGCGATATGTCCAAAATTGGACTCAATGGTGGCATTAACGGACTGCGTTACACCGCGTTATGCCGCGGTGTAACGTAGTCCGTCTAATGGACGCCAGTAACGTAATGTGAACCCAGCCTAACTCCAAGTCAAACACTTCTATAAAATCAACCTGTCCAGTTATGAAGCAACACTGATTACGAATCAATGTATCCTGCTGTTGTGCAATTTGTACAGACAACAGGTAGAAAAGATAAGCACTAGCAAGACGCAACCTATAAGGGAGTGGTTCTGCAGGGGGTGACCACAGACCATTTCTCTGTTCTCATCCTTTTTGACTGCTGTTTTGCTCACTTTTGCATGTTGTCATTGCTTTCACTCCTAGAGGTACAGTAGCAAGGGGTGTCTTGCTATTTTCCTATAATTTCTACCTGTTGTTTGTTCCATTTGCACAGCAGCAGGAGAAATATTTCATAACTGGAAATATCCATATAGACAAGAAATACCAAAAATAAGCAGTAATAAAACAAACTCCTGAATACTAAGAATATATACACACTTCATACCCAAAAAGTTTTATTCAATGCAAAATATATATAATAAATTGCATTAAATAATTAATCACAAAAAACAATTAAAATGAATGATTACACAATACATGATAAAAAATGAAATACAAAAATATACATGAATACATATATATATGTGAGGGGAACGTGGCATGTGAGATGAAATATTACATAGGGGAATACATTTCATTCATAAACGTATCATAAAAATCAGATATATGTCATATAAAAAATATCTGGTACGAGTCACTCTTCAAAATAGAAATTGATTCAGGTGAACCGCTGCATATTAAAGGTAGAGTTGTGCTAAAAAGTTTACATACCCTGGCAGAATTTTTGCTTTCTTGTCCTTTTTTCATAGAATATGAATGATAACACCAAAACTTTTCCTCCACTCATGCTTAGTGGTCGGGTGAAGCCATTTATTGTCAAACTACTGTGTTTTCTCTTTTTAAATCAAAATGACAACCCAAAACATCCAAATGACCCTGATCAAAAGTTTACATACCCTGATGATTTTGGCCGGATAACATGCACAGACGTTGACACAAATGGGTTTGAATGGGTTTGAAATGCTACTAAAGATAACATCCTCATCTGTGACCTGTTTGCTTATAATCAATGTGTGTGCATAAAAGCTAAGTGAGTTTCTGGGATCCAGACAGACTCATGCATCTTTCATCCAGCCACTGATGTTTATGGATTATGAGTCATTGGGAAAGCAAAAGAATTGTCAACGTATCCACTGGAAAAGGTAGTTGAACTGTTTAAAACAGGAAAGGGATATGCAGCGCCCCAGAGACCTGGTCGTTGCAGTATGGCACTCTGCCGCTAAGGAGAGTGGCGGTACGTCTGATGGCACTAAGGAGTTCTCCTGACCAGGTATCACCAGAACACATTACACTTCACACTCCGGCCACTAGGGGGAGAAAAAGGCTTTATTTATTGGGCCACTCCTCACACTGCTAAAACTAGGGGCTGGGGAGGAAGTTAGTCAGAAGCTGACTGGGTTGGAACCAGGCAACATCCCGTGGCAGGGGGTGTTGCAGGGAGAAGGCACAGGGGGGTCCCTGTCAGGCGTGGGAACCTGACAGGTGCCTAGCGAACAGAGCAGAACGTAAGGGAACCGCGCCTGCACACCCTGTGGCGGTATCCAGGAGAGCGACACGAAGGGAAGGATATTGTGGAACAGTGTAAACGAGATCAAGCACAAAGGAGAGCCAGTAAGAGTCATGCCGAGAGAGAGAGAAGCAACATCTTACTGAGGAGCGTAGTCGGTGGCCGGAACACCGCAGGAGTAACTGACTTCAAGCCTTACTTCAAACTCCGCCGGACAGTCAATTATGGGTTGGCTGTCTACCTTAAATTTCCTAAGCAGACATAGGGGGCAACATTGGGAGAGGGGCGTCTCTAGGGTCCCGGAAGACCTCCAAGCCTTCCCGTCATACGGGTGCGTCCTAGCCAAAACATACTGGGGGAGGAGAAACTAGTAACATCTGGAACTGAAGAGAGAGAGAGAGCTGTAGAGAACGAACGAACGACGACAGCAGTTGTGAGGACTATTCCAAATGCTCAGCAGGGTTGGACTACAACACACAGGCGCTAGTGGTAGGCAACGATTTCCATCTGCGAGGGAAACTCTGGAAGTGCCCATTGGACCGGCCGGTCTCTGATAGCCCTGTTAAACGTGCTCTGGATTGAGGATCCTGAAGTCTTCAGTAAAGAGGTAAAGAGACTGCAACCATGTGTCCTCGTTATTGCCTGCACCTCACACATCCCCATCCACCTTACTGGGAAGCCCTGGGGACACACTTCACCTGTGGGAAGTTATACCATCCAGCTGCCATTCCATCACCCCAGCGGACCCCACAGCAGCGTCGGTCACCCTGACTGAACACCACAGGTGGTGTCACGAACCCCTGACAGACTGTATCACCACCTTCATTGGACGCCCCTTAGCAGGGTCGCGGACCGGGCCTAGCCACCGTGACAGCCTCAGAACCAAACCAGAGAGGCCCGGTACCGAGAACCCGTGGCCCTGTGTCTGGGGGCGATCCAGGTACAAAAAGATATCCAAGGAATTGATAATCTCAGTCAGCAGCATTCAAACTGTGATTAATACATGGAAAATCAGGGGTTCTGTAAAAACATAACCACGGTCAGGAAGATCAGCAAAAATGCCGTCCACAACTGCAAGGAAAATTAGGCTGTAAAGAAAAACCCACAAATAACATCAGCTGAAATACAGTACTCTCTGAAAACTGGCAGTGTGGCTGTTTCAAGATACACAATAAGGAGGCACTTGAAGAAAAATGGGCTGCACGGTCGAGCCGCCAGATGAAAGCTATTACTGCCCAATAGCCGCAAAGTATTTTGCCTACAATATGCAAAACAGCACAGAGACAAACCTCAAAATTTCTGGAACAAGGTAATTTGGAGTGGTGAGACCAAAATTGATCTTTTTGGCCATAACCATAAACGTTACATTTGGAGAGAGGTCAACAAGGCCTATGATGAAAGGAACACCATTCCTGTTAGGAGTCGAGTTTCCTCTGCTGCACAGGGGGAATCTCGATCCATCTCCGCTGCGGTCTCCCATTCTCCTCCAGCCGCAGTGGAGTCTGCTCAGCAGGGACGTCGATCCCAGCGTCTCGCTCAGTCTGACTCTGTGAGAAGAGTTACTGCTGCTTCTCCAGCTTCTGCCTTTAAAGCCAATACTGGTCAGCAGCGAGCGGACTTCTCTGGGACTAAGTTCTTATCTGCACACACTGAGCATGCCCAGGGCAAGATCTCCCGTTGGAGATCGAGGGTCATGTGCTCAGGCTCTGCGGCACTTTCCATTGGTCCTCTTGGCAGGTCTTGGAAGGGCAAAAGTTCTATAGCCACTTCCTGTGCTGCAGCTATATAAACTGCGCATGACCGCACGGCCATGCGCTAGTATCAAGTTATATGTGCTTTGCGCCAGTTTGGTTAAGCATAAGTGTGTTCAGGGACCCGGCTGAAATAAGCCCCTAGAATACCGGCACCTCCGGTGAGGAGATTGTATGTGTGTGTTCAGGGACCCGGCTGAAATAAGCCCCTAGAATACCGGCTTCTCCGGTGAGGAGATTGCGTGTTGCTTAACCACAGACTGCTATCAGCTTGGCAGTAAGCTTGTGCTCCTGTGAGGCTAACAGGGCGCAGTGCTTTCCTCTCGCGGCTGCTCTGTGAGGTAACAGAGCTAGTCTATACCGCCATATTGTGCCGCCATTCACTAGCAGCAGGTTCTTCCTGCACGGTGGACCCCGGGCTGCAAACGCACCTTCTATAATAAATATCTATTTCTACTCGGTGCGTTCCGCTAGCCCTAACAATTCCTACTGTAAAGCATGGATGTTTTGGGGATGTGTGAGCTACAATGGAATAGGAAACTTGGTATAAGTTGAAGGAAAGATGAATGCAGCATGTTATCAGCAAATACTGGAAGCAAATTTTCACTCATCATTCTGGAAGCTGAGCATGGGACTTACTTGTACATTCAAACATGACAACGATCCAAAACACAGGACCAAGTCAACCTGTCATTGGCTGCAGCAGAACAAAATGAAGGTTTTGGAGTGGTCATCTCAGTCTCCTGACTTCAATATCATTGAGCTACTCTGGGGAGATCTCAGGAGCGCAGTTTATGCTAGACAGCTCAAGAATTTACTGGAACTAGAGGCTTTTTGCCAAGAAGAGTGGGCAGCTTTACCATCTGAGAAAATAAATAACCTGATCCACAACTACCACAAAAGACTTCAAGTTGTCATTGTTGTTAGAGGGGGCAATACACGATATTAAGAAATGGGGTATGTGAACTTGTGATCAGGGTCATTTGGATGTTTGGGTCTGTCATTATGATTTAAAAAGAGAAAACACAGTATTTGACAATAAATGGCTTCACCCAACCACTAACCATGAGGGGAGAAAAAGTTCTGGTGTTATCATTCATATTCTCTGGAAAAAGGCCAAGAAAGCAAAAATTCTGCTGGAGTATGTACATTTTTGAGCACAAATGTACATGGTAGATAAAAATATACAATCCTAAATTATGAGTAAATAAAGTGCAATAAGATGTAATGTTGTATAAAATATAACCAATAGCATCCAATCCAAATATGTGATGGCATAGGTAAGAAAAAGGAAAAAAATAATATAAAACCAAATGCAGTGAACCAGGCTCATACAAAAACCACCATACCAGATGCAGATCAAATATATATTTCAGCACAATTGTTGAGAATACCAACCTCAATAGACACACCGCTGTTTAACAGTTTTTTAGGTTTTTGTCCTGTAGAAGAGGACCTGTGTATCCTTGAAACGCGCTGACTCTTAAACCTGCTCAGAACAAACAATTTTTTAAAGAACTAGCCGGCATCCCGGATTTCTCTACAGCGCAGAATCAGACATGTATTTTCCTCCACAGCATCAATGACATAATATTTACTGTGTGCATCACTGCAGCAGCCGGTCACTGAACTCTGCAGCTCAACTGTTGAAGATAGAACCTGCCACTAGGCTCAGTGATTGGCTGCAGCGGTGATGTGCGCTGCAGTTATGTCTTGGACTCTGCAGTATAACATAGATAATGAAGCAGCAGTGTCACCTCAACCCCTCACATGACTTGAGATAATGAGAGAACCATTACCACTATGCACTTTAAGTCCAATTGATGATACAGAAGAAGGAATTGATCTGAAGAGAACACTGGCTGTAATGTGGTAGACTTTCAGAGCCAGTCACATTTCCTCAAAGACATTGTGAAAGAATTAAGCAGAAGTACCATTTTTAAGCATTTCACAATGTTTGTTAAATTCAAAATTTACACTAAAGTTTTTTTAAATTACTCTCAAACTATTGAGATGTATGGATTCAAACTGTTGTAACAAATGTGTTCCATATGTTGTTTATACTTATTTATCTTTATGGAATATATTTTGACTTTTTTCTATGGATATGAGAATATGTGTTTGTTATCTCTGGAATGTGCACAGATGGAAACTTGTGTTATTCTAATAGTTTGTTATCATATGAATGAGCATCACAGAGTGTCAGACTAGCGTACCAGTTTATGGCCTCATGAATGTGGTATATGCATGGAAGTAATGAGGAAAAGTAGAATACCTACAGCTGTACTGTACTGTACGTTGCTAGGTGATGATACATTTATAACATATCATCCAACGAAATATTTTTAATTTTTTAGGGTATAATTCAAAATTACGTTGAAGATTGATCTCGACACCCTTTAAGGCATGACGTCCTGGGTGCAACTGCTCCTGATTTAGTTACAGTAACTAATTTGAATTCTATGGTTTTACGTACGAGTATTAGAGCATATCTAAAAAAAAACAAAAAACTGGTGTTTAGACTGTCTTACAAATAGTTAAACCTCGAGACAACACAGGACAAAGTAAATTATAATAATATAGGTTATTTGTCTTGTGTTGTCTTGAGGATTAATTAATATTATTTATTTAACAAAACTAGACAAAAAGCAGAAGTTCATACAAGGAATCAATAGGTTGTAGAATTTCAGCAGCAACTTAAAGTAATTGTATAAGGAAATTATTTTCTTAGTACAGTTTATTTAGCAACAATGTAGTTAAGGTCTCATGTTTGCATATATATTGGTCCCTACAGAAAGCTGCTGTGTCCCCCACATTTTTTGCATAGTATGCAGTCATTGCAGCGTGCACCTGTTCACACTGAATGGGAGTGCTGGTCAGGTTTTTTGTTCTGTGCAGTTTGCCGCTGGATGCTGTGACTGCTTCCTTTTTGACTCTGCACTACTCCCATCAGCCCAAGGGTGTTTTTAATTAGTGCTGGTTCCTACCTGCCCATTTAAAATTGTAGGTTTATAACCCAAAAGAGGCATGTTTAGGATGATAGAACCCATCAGAAAAGAGCCACCTTGCCGTAGTTGATGGGCACACATGAAGTGGCCAATTTATGTGCTAAGAACCATCACTTTTTGTAAGTACATTTATATTTTCTTAGTTCCATTTATCTAGCAGGCCTCTATTCTTCATTTTCTATACAGGAATCTAGACAGGGCCTCCTGAATTGCATCCACAAAGTTGCTGCTAGCTGATGGAGAATGTGGTCAAAGGATGGTCAGAATGCTGGGTCAGTATCGCAGTGTTAAGATAAGGCCGGTGTCCCACTAGCAACTGCGTGACCCATTATTGGCCTATGAATAATGGAGGAGGATACAGGCTGTTGCACTAAAAGGCCAGTTATCAGAAAACTACCAGTGAGTAGTGTTGAGCGATACCGTCCGATACTTGAAAGTATCGGTATCGGATAGTATCGGCCGATACCCAAAAAGTATCGGATATCGCTGATACCGATACCCGATACCAATACAAGTCAATGGGACACCAAGTATCGGAAGGTATCCTGATGGTTCCCAGGGTCTGAAGGAGAGGAAACTCTCCTTCAGGCCCTGGGATCCATGTTATTGTGTAAAATAAAGAATTAAAATAAAAAATATTGATATACTTACCTCTCCGGAGGCCCCTGGACATAACCGCTGGTAACCGGCAGCCTTCTTTGCTTAAAATGAGCACGTTTAGGGCCTTCCATGATGTCACGGCTTCTGATTGGTCGCGTGCCGCTCATGTGACCGCCACGCGACCAATCACAAGCCGCGACGCCATTCTCAGGTCCTAAATTCCTAGAATGAGGAGTTTAGGGCCTGAGAATGACGTCGCGGCTTGTGATTGGTCGAGTGGTGGTCACATGAGCGGCACGCGACCAATCAGAAGCCGTGACGTCATGGAAGGCTCTAAACGTGCTCATTTTAAGCAAAGAAGGCTGCCGGTTACCAGCGGTGATGTCCAGGGGCCTCCGGAGAGGTGAGCATATCAATATTTTTTATTTTAATTCTTTATTTTACACATTAATATGGATCCGATACCGATTCCCGATATCACAAAAGTATCGGAACTCGGTATCGGAATTCTGATACCGCAAGTATCGGCCGATACCCGATTCTTGCGGTATCGGAATGCTCAATACTACCAGTGAGTAGTGTTGAGCATTCCGATACCGCAAGTATCGGGTATCGGCCAATACTTGCGGTATCGGGAATTCCGATACCAAGTTCCGATACTTTTGTGGTATCGGGAATCGGTATCGGATCCATATTAATGTGTAAAATAAAGAATTAAAATAAAAAATATTGATATGCTCACCTCTCCGGAGGCCCCTGGACATCACCGCTGGTAACCGGCAGCCTTCTTTGCTTAAAATGAGCGCGTTTAGAGCCTTCCATGACATCACGGCTTCTGATTGGTCGTGTGCAGCTCATGTGACTGCCACACGACCAATCACAAGCCGCGACGTCATTCTCAGGCCCTAAACTCCTCATTCTAGGAATTTAGGACCTGAGAATGGCGTCGCGGCTTGTGATTGGTCGCGTGGCGGTCACATGAGCGGCACGTGACCAATCAGAAGCCGTGACGTCATGGAAGGCCCTAAACGCGCTCATTTTAAGCAAAGAAGGCTGCCGGTTACCAGCGGTGATGTCCAGGGGCCTCCGGAGAGGTAAGAATATCAATATTTTTTATTTTAATTCTTTATTTTACACATTAATATGGATCCCAGGGCCTGAAGGAGAGTTTCCTCTCCTTCAGACCCTGGGAACCATCAGGATACCTTCCGATACTTGGTGTCCCATTGACTTGTATTGGTATCGGGTATCGGTATCGGCGATATCCGATACTTTTCGGGTATCGGCCGATACTATCCGATACCGATACTTTCAAGTATCGGATGGTATCGCTCAACACTACCAGTGAGTATATGTTTTATACACCTCTGAACTCTAATGCATGGAATATATGTATTTATCTTGTTATGGTCACCTCTAACTCCAGGATAACCAAAGACTACTCGCTACCACTATTAATCATTTACACAAGCCGAATGGACACCCATTACAGGTAGCATATGGATTTGAGGTGTGATTTACAGAACAAAAGGGACAGAACTCAACCCTTCAGGACTTTATGTAATCCCACCTTATGCGGTAACTCCTCAATGGGCAACCACAGAAGTTCAAAATTAAAGCCACATTTTTTATCTGGACTGTATCTTTACTTAGAGAACAAACCTGGCATAGCTGTTAGCAGTTATCTTGCCGCTATGGATTTGGAGCCTTTTAGTTACAAGAAAATATGTATCTTCTTCCCTGGTTAGCCCCGGCATCAAAAATGTATGTTTCTTTAATATCAGATTTATACAAAGTCCCATATTCTATATTTCCTTTTGGAGACAGACTATCTGAGCCAGTTTATTGTAACATTTCCCCTGGCAGAAGTCAGTGTCACCTGAGTCCAACATGCATTTTTTATAGATAAAAGGGCTTCCACTGTCCTGTTTATGTGTACGCTGGATGTCCATGGCTATTTCTAGAGGATGTGAGATATTCCCTTTAACCCACTCAAAAGATGAAAAGCCTTTTCCTGTCTAAACTATTTGTCCAACCTGTACTCTATTTCTATACACAATATACATCCTCATTCAGTCACCTGGCATAAAGAGGAGTCACTGCACTTTAATTAAGATAGATCTCTTTGTATACTACCATTTTGCAAAAAGGCAGCTTAAGGCTATGTTCACACCTTGCGTCGGGTCCCTGCGGGTTTTCCCGCAGCGGATTTGATAAATCTGCAGGGCAAAACAACTGCGGTTCTCCCTGCAGATTTATCGCGGTTTGTTCCGCGTTTTCCGCTGCGGGTTTCCGCCTATACTATTGATGCTGCATATGCAGCAATATGCAGCATCAATAGTAATGTTAAAAATAATAAAAATTGGTTATACTCACCCTCTGATGTCCAGATCTCCTGGGCGCTGCACCCGGCGGTCCGGTTCCAAAGATGCTGTGGGAGAAGGACCCTTCGTGACGTCACGGTCATGTGACCGTGACGTCACCGCAGGTCCTGGTCGCACAGCAACTCTGACCGGACGGCCGCGTGCAGCGCCCAGGAGCTCCGGACATCAGAGGGTGAGTATAATCAGATTTTTTATTTTTTAACCCCAAATATGGTTCCCAGGGCCTGGAGGAGAGTCTCCTCTCCTCCACCCCGGGTACCACCCGCACATTATCCGCTTACTTCCCGCAACGTGGGCACAGCCCCATGCGGGAAGTAAGCGGTTCAATGTATTCCTATGGGTGCAGAATCGCAGCGATTCTGCACAAAGAAGTGACATGCTGCGGGTTGTAAACCGCTGCGTTCCCGCGCGGTTTTTCCCGCAGCATGTGCACAGCGGTTTGCGGTTTCCATAGGGTTTACATGTTACTGTAAACGCTATGGAAACTGCTGCGGACCCGCAGCATCAAAATCGCGGCGGTTCCGCGGTAAAAACCGCTAAGTGTGAATATAGCCTTAGAGTGCTAGCTTCTATTTCATTACAGTAAATGGGAGAGGGGTTTGGTATCTGGTCCTCTGTTACTCTAACTGTCAATTGGTGTGATCGAAAAAAGGAGGGAGGGAGTGACTACAGAGAATTTTAATATTTTCTATGACAACATATTATAACTGTCAGTGCTTCACTGACAGAATGCTCTTAGACCAAGCTTTGAGCATGGTCAAAACAGGCAACTGTAGCTGGCTGGACCTGTAGATCAGGGGTGTCAAACTGCATTCCTCGAGGGCTGCAACCAGGTCATGTTTTCAGGATTTCCTTGTACTGCACAGGTGATAATTTAATCACCTACACACATAATGATTGCAGCACCTTGTGCAATGCTAAGGAAATCTTGAAAACACGCATGGTTTGCGGCCCTCGAGGAATGCAGTTTGACACCCCTGCTGTAGATCATCATGATGACCTTGAGTTGCAATGGTGATCATTGGATGATTTCACGAGGATGCAGATCGGAAGGAAGAGGGAGACCCCATACCTCTTCTAGCCTCCTAAATGTTGTAATCTATATTGATCACTGAATTCAGGGGCGTTAACAGCTGAGGGCAGTACGTGCACCGCTTCTCATTATGACAATTGGAACTTCACTATCTAAGCAGATCACAACCGGCAATTGCATGTGCACATTTTCCGTGCCACACACGATTGCCATAACATACCTTTGCATCATGTAAGAACAGTACAAATGAATAAAGATGTTGTCTAGAATGAAAGCCACATATTAATCATTTAGAACTAAAATCCTATCAACAAAAAATACGAAAAATGCTTGAGGTGTTACTTAGCTGAAAGGCGGAGCTCTCTTCAGCAGAGCTCACTTACTGCTTCTGTGCATAGAGCTGCAGACACAAGTCTTCCATCTTCCTGCCTATCTGTCCCTACAGGATTCTCCAATGTATCTGTGTGTATAAAGCAATGTGTATGAACATGTACACAGACCCTACTCAATAGCCTGTGTAACATCCTCTGCTGTACTATATTATTTACAAGCAATCATATATTTCTCTGTCTCCCCATCCATCCTTTTACAGCAAGACATTGTACCCAGTCGGTTCTATTCTGCAGGCAGGAGGCTGAATTAACAGTATTGCATGGCTAATATACCAATTAATAGTCAATTCAGCAACAAAAAGAATATATTAATGTTTTAAAATGCCCTACAAGCTTCTGCATTGCAATGCATTCGACCTGTCACTTTTACTCTGTCAGAGCCCTGTAGACACTGCTTATGGCGCATTCTTTTTGCATTTCCTTGAAAACTAATGAGACCTCTGATGGTGGGTCTCATTAGCATTTAAGAAGGAGTCATCTTCCTCAGTTAATCATATGGATGCCACTATTGGGATAACAGCAGCATCTAAGGGGTCAAACAGTGTCATCGGTGTTAAAACCATTTATGGCCAATTCAGCAGAGAGCCAGCAATGTGATACAGTGACATAACATGCTCAGTGACATAAAAAGGTGACGCTGGGGATTATGGATATTTAAAGTCTGACTTAAAAAGGAATATCAGCAGTCATCAATGGGTTAAGATCTTCTAAGAGCCATTTTTTAAAACAATATATTTCATTTTTTTCTCCTTTTTATTTAAAGGGTACTTTGGAACATTTTTATAAAATATAAAATATATACACGGCACTCTGAGGAAAGAAGGCGTAGGTGCTCAAGTAGGGTATCCGACCCTCAATGACTAATTCATAGAAAAACTTGGCACTCAATAGTTGCCACAATATTACTAGCTTTTTGACATACATGTCACAGGATGTCCATAAGTACTATGTACATCATTTACAGACAATTTTTTATTTGCTTCGTGTATTTCTTTTCATTTTGTTCATTTAGGAATTTTTTTTCCCTGTACTAGATAAAGTCAAAGTTGCTCTGAGGAAGGTCCTGATAGGAATGAAAACGTTCAGCAATTGACTAATTTCTCTGGTTGTGAAATAAAAACTTTATAAAATAGTATAAAACTATTGAGTGCCAAGTTTTTCTACGAATTTGTAAAATTTTTAGGCAGGTACGAAACAAATTGTGCAATTTAAAGATGCTTTCAAAAATGGAAGTTTTAACAGTTAATTTTGACCAATTAGCAAAAGGCAAAGTGAACAAAATAGAAATCTAAATCAAATCAATATCTGGAATGACCATCCTTTGCCTTCAAAACAGCATTAAAGCTTCAATTCTCCTAGGAACACATACACACAATTATTGAAGGAACTTGACAGGAACATTTCGGAGAACTAACCACAGATCTTTTGTGAATGAAGGCTTGCTCGAGAACTTATGTCCCCTCATGTAGATCCACCTGTTTCACAAAATATTTCCTGCCTGATACCTACTTGTTTGTAATGCATGATGAAAAAGCATGTTGATGAGCCAGTGCAACTAAACCCTTCTTAACCCATATATTTTAGGACTGTCAGCACTCATTGATTTATAAATATCTAGTTGGAGAAAAATAGGAATGACACAAAAAAACACAAGTGTCAGTCGAGTTGACAGGTATTTTTTAAATAGTTTCTGTCTTTACTTTACGAAAAGTATCTCTTTAGATAAGTACATAGACGAAACAGATGAGACAAGACAATCAATATAAATACAGTTATATACAAGAAAGGGAGTGTGTTACATTCAGTAGAATGTCAGAACATTTTTTCTATTAAATTATATTTCCACTTTGAATAAATATCACAACAATAAGACTGACATGCTGCAGATTTTCATTACAAGTTACTTAGACAATATTATAAACCCTATTATGAAAGAGTTCATTTGGAGAAGACATATTTTTAATCGATTTACGCTATGATATTATTCTTTCTTAGCGAAATAAACATTAGTTATCAGGCATAATTAAATGACAAATTCTCCAACGGAACAAAGCACAAAATGAGAATTATTAGGGCATATTTATTTAGATGTACCATTACAAGAGACAAATTTTATCTCTAGGAGGTCTCATAAGTTGTAATTATCAACAAAATAAATCCAGGAAATATGTTTTTCTTTCTGCAAAAATGCCAATTAAAGACAAATCCTATTGAAGGTACAATTTAAATAGTAAAACAGAAGGAATAAAACTGAAAACATAAAAAATAATTACTATCTTTTTTTTCTAAACCATCAATAAGAAAACCGTATTTGATTTAACACCTATCTAACTATTCATCTATGAAAGAGGATCTAGAATAAAAGGCAAAGGTTTGCACACAAGTATTATGAAACAAAGTTTGTAAAGTTTTGTATGCTTAAATTTCGCAGTACCAAAGTTTGAGGCTGAACTTCTAAGTTTGACATTTCCTGTTCTGTAATGTAAAGACATAGTAGACCATGCCTTACTAAAATAGAGAAAGAATTGACTGCAAAAATGTGGCTACCATTTAGCTTCCATTTGCAAATGAGCTATAGATAAAGAAAAAATGTAGACATGCTGTATCCCTCAACTGGTTAGCAACCTTGACAAGTAAAACAGTCGTGTTGGAATATTATTATGCTGATACTCAATTATTTAGCCCCATCATATTACACACAACACTTTGCAAAGACTGTCATCACTGTTCTCATTGGGGGCTCACATTCTAAATTCCCTATCAGAATGCCTTTTGAATGTAGGAGGAAATGGAGTACACGGAGGAAACCCATGTAAACTGGGGGGAGAAAAGCCAAACTTTTTGCAGATCCTTGGTTTGATTTGAATCAAGGACCAAAGAGCTACAAAGCAATAGTGCCAAATATTGAGCTACCGTGCTCAGTGGTAAGCACTATTGATGAGCGAATAGTGAAATATTTGGATTCGGGAAAAATCGGCAAGAATAGTTTCTAATATCCAATGAAAGTCAATGGGTGTTAGGGCTAGCGGAACGCACCAAATAATAAGACAGATAGAGTATGGTGTGTTCGCAGCCCGGGGTCCACCGTGCAGAGATGGAACCTGCTGCCAAGTAATGACGGACTATATGGCGGTACTCATAAGTATACACACGTGGGTTAAACTTCACCCAGCGTGAAGGAAGCGATCCTGTTGCGTCACAGGACCGCGGTACCGCACATAGAGCGCGAGCAAGTAGTCAGCGAACTCAACCCCAACTAGGATTGAAGTCCGATTAGACCCTTGCTAGCACAACACCGCAACTGGGTGTGTAAGGAAACTAAATAACAATTTTAAGGCACAAGAGTGCATGCGGTGCCGCACTGACGAATGCCACTAACCACCCAGGCTTGGGTAAGGAAAGCACAGAGGAAGTGCACGGCGCCGTACTGGCGGTCACAGCAACTGGACGCTGTAATGTGTGATTCGTGCTGTAGGCTAAGTCGGGCGCTAGATAGCAACCATACACCTTCCGCGAACAGACATTCAATAGGGTAGGGGTATCCAAGGACGAATTGCACTCACAACATACACACATTAAAAATTGTACACTACCGCATGGCCGTGCGGTCATGCGCAGTTTATATAGTTGCAGCACAGGAAGTGGCCACAGAAACTTTGCCCTTCCAAGACCTGCCAAGAGGACCAATGGAATGTGCTGCAGAGCCTGAGCACATGACCCTCGATCTCCAACGGGAGATCTTGCCCTGGGCATGCTCAGTGTGTGCAGACAAGGACTTAGTCCCAGAGAAGTCCGCTCGCTGCTGACCAGCACTGGCTTTAATGGCAGAAGCTGAAGAAGCAGCAGTAACTCTCTGTACAGAGTGAGAGTGAGCAAGACGCTGGGACCGACGTCCCTGCTGAGCAGACTCCACTGCGGCTGGATAAGAATGGGAGACCGCAGCGGAGATGGCTCGAGATTCCCCCTGTGCAGAAGCGGTAACTCGAGACCTAACATTACCCCCCTCGTAGGGCCCCCCTCCTTGGGCCTCGCTACGCTCGAAGGCAGCAATGAGCTGTGGGGCCCGAATGTTTTCAGCAGGCTCCCATGACCTGTCCTCTGGGCCATAACCCTTCCAATCCACCAGATAGAACTTTTTGCCGCGTACCACCTTGCACCCCAAAATAGCGTTCACCTCGTAATCGTCCGTAGACGAACTCGATGTCCCGGCAGATGACTCGGAAAACCGGGACATGTAAACGGGTTTCAAGAGGGACACATGAAAGGTGTCGGTGATACCCAAGCATGGAGGAAGAGCCAAACGGTAGACCACAGGATTAACCCGTTCGAGAACCTTGAAGGGACCCAAGTAGCGAGGAGCAAACTTAGTGGACTCAACTCGCAGCCTGATGTTACGGGCGGAGAGCCACACCAAGTCGCCAGGAGCAAAGGTCGGAGCGGGGCGCCGATGAACATCGGCGGAGGACCTCATTCTCTCCTTGGAGGCCCGAATGGCATCCTGAGTGCGGTCCCAAATGTCCCGTGCCTCCACAGCCCAGTCTGCCACCCTGGAGTCAGCAGAAGACACAGGCATGGGCACAGGAACACGCGGATGCTGGCCGTAATTTAGGAGGAATGGAGTCTGACCGGTGGAGTCGGCTACGGCATTGTTAAGTGCAAACTCTGCCCACGGTAGCAAGGATGCCCAGTCATCCTGCCTGGCAGAAACAAAATGTCGTAAATATGTGACCAAGGTCTGGTTGGCCCTCTCTACCAACCCATTCGTCTCGGGATGATATGCCGAAGAGAGATTCAACTCAATACTGAGTAGACGACAAAGCTCTCTCCAGAATCGAGACGCAAACTGGGGACCCCGGTCACTAACAATTTTGTCTGGCATACCGTGTAGGCGAAAGATATGCTTGACGAACAAGACAGCCAACGCCCGTGCACAAGGTAGCCGTGGAAGAGGCACCAAGTGCACCATTTTGGAAAAATGGTCGGTGATCACCCAGATAATGGTGCAGTTACGAGACTTGGGTAACCCCACCACAAAGTCCATCCCGACCATCTCCCAGGGCCTGTCCGCCACCGGCAGAGGATAAAGCAAACCAGCTGGCCGTTGCCGAGGAGTCTTGTTCTTGGCGCAAGAGACACACGCCCGAACATACTCTGCGACATCACGAGCCATATGCGGCCACCAGTACGTCCTCGCCAGTAACTCAGATGTCCTTTTGGTACCAAAATGTCCACCCACCCTGGACGAGTGTGCCCAAGAGAGAACCTCCGGTCGCAAATTGGATGGAACAAAAGTCTTGCCCGGGGGCACAGACTCTAGCGAAACCGGGGCCACAGTTCTCAAGCTCTCGGTGGGGACAATAAGCCGAGGCTCCTCCTCCTCCTCCGCAGATGACACAACGGAGCGAGAGAGAGCATCGGCCCGAATGTTCTTCTCCCCAGAAAGAAAATGGAGGGTGAAATGAAACCGGGAGAAGAATAAGGACCATCTGGCCTGGCGAGAATTCAACCGCTGGGCTGTCTGCAGGTACACCAAATTTTTATGGTCTGTGAAAACTTGGAAGGGAAAACGTACTCCCTCCAAGAGATGTCTCCACTCGAGAAAGCCAACTTCATGGCTAGCAACTCCCTGTCCCCGATGGAATAATTCCTCTCTCCTGGTGAGAAGGTCTTGGAGAAAAAGAAGCAAGGATGCTTCTGACCTTGAGCATCCTTTTGGAAGAGGACTGCTCCAGCACCAACAGAAGAGGCATCCACCTCCATGATAAATGGCTTATCAACATCGGGGCGATGTAGGATGGGAGCGCTAGTGAAGTGTGACTTTATAGAGTTAAAGGCCTTGGAGACCTCCTCAGACCACAATTTGGGATTCGCCCCCTTCTTGGTGAGGGCAACCAAGGGAGCTACCAAAGCTGAGAAGTGCGGAATGAACTGGTGATAATAATTAATGAACCCCATAAAGAGCTGCACCGCTTTAAGAGAATGGGGTTCCTGCCAGTCCATCACAGCCTGTAGTTTGGCAGGATCCATAGCCAATCCCTGGGTAGAGATGATGTAGCCTAGGAAAGGTAAGGACTCCTGCTCAAACATACACTTCTCCAACTTGGCATAGAGGGAGTTTGCCGGTAGGAGGTCGAAGACTTTGCAAACATCTCTCCGGTGGGAGTCAATATCTGGAGAGTAGATGAGAATATCATCCAGATAGACTACGACCGAGGTGGAAAGCATATCCCGGAAGATATCGTTCACAAAGTCTTGGAAAACGGCTGGGGCATTACAGAGCCCGAAGGGCATCACCAGATGTTCATAGTGCCCATCCCTGGTGTTAAAAGCCGTCTTCCATTCGTCCCCCTCACGGATGCGAATCAGGTTGTAAGCACCCCGCAGATCTAGTTTAGTAAATACCCATGCTCCCCGAAGCCTATCGAAGAGCTCAGATATCAAGGGCAAAGGATACTTATTTTTAACGGTGATGGCGTTAAGACCCCTGTAGTCTATGCATGGACGTAGTTACCCATTCTTCTTCTGCACGAAGAAGAACCCTGCCCCAGCAGGTGACACTGACTTCCTAATGAATACTCTTGCCAGATTTTCCTGGATGTACTGTAACATTGCCTCCGTCTCCGGGAGAGATAGCGGATAGACTCGACCCCGGGGAGGCTCAGCACCAGGCAAGAGATCAATAGGACAGTCATAGGGGCGATGGGGCGGAAGGATCTCCGCCGCCTTTTTGGAGAACACGTCTGCATAAGACCAATACTGCTTGGGGAGAGAGGAAAGATCTGCGGGTACCTCAGTAGTAGCAACCTGAACGCACTCCCTCTGACACCTACCCCCACAAGATTCGCCCCAGCCCATTCCAACGCCCTGTCCGACAAGAGAGACACTATAAATCCCACCTTAGCCCGCTCTGTGGGAAAACGTGCAGCCAGGAGCTCGAGGTGAATAGAGCACTGACTCACAAATCCCCTACAAAATTTGCTATCACCAGAAAATTTTTCTGGCAGCGGGAGGCGAGAAAATGTCGGAGCAGGGGTGGCAATGGACAGGGTTGCTGCAGCCACGCTAGCAGCCTGTACAGCAACTGCGGTAACATCCACAGCTGAGGTTGCGCTCTCAAGAGCCGCCAACCTACCCTCCAGCTGCTGGATATACCGCAAGGATTGCTGTTTGTCCGTCATTACTAGCCAGACCCTGGCGCTAGTGTAATGTTAGGGCTAGCGGAACGCACCAAATAATAAGACAAATAGAGTATGGTGCGTTCGCAGCCCGGGGTCCACCGTGCAGAGATGGAACCTGCTGCCAAGTAATGACGGACTATATGGCGGTACTCATAAGTATACACACGTGGGTTAAACTTCACCCAGCGTGAAGGAAGTGATCCTGTTGCGTCACAGGACCGCGGTACCGCACATAGAGCGCGAGCAAGTAGTCAGCGAACTCAACCCCAACTAGGATTGAAGTCCGATTAGACCCTTGCTAGCACAACACCGCAACTGGGTGTGTAAGGAAACTAAATAACAATTTTAAGGCACAAGAGTGCATGCGGTGCCGCACTGACGAACACCACTAACCACCCAGGCTTGGGTAAGGAAAGCACAGAGAAAGTGCACGGCGCCGTACTGGCGGTCACAGCAACTGGACGCTGTAATGTGTGATTCGTGCTGTAGGCTAAGTCGGGCGCTACATAGCAACCATACACCTTCCGCGAACAGACATTCAATAGGGTAGGGGCATCCAAGGACGACTTGCACTCACAACATACACACATTAACAATTGTACACTAGCGCATGACCGTGCGGTCATGCGCAGTTTATATAGTTGCAGCACAGGAAGTGGCCACAGAAACTTTGCCCTTCCAAGACCTGCCAAGAGGACCAATGGAATGTGCTGCAGAGCCTGAGCACATGACCCTCGATCTCCAACGGGAGATCTTGCCCTGGGCATGCTCAGTGTGTGCAGACAAGGACTTAGTCCCAGAGAAGTCCGCTCGCTGCTGACCAGCACTGGCTTTAATGGCAGAAGCTGAAGGAGCAGCAGTAACTCTGTACAGAGTGAGAGTGAGCAAGATGCTGGGACCGACGTCCCTGCTGAGCAGACTCCACTGCGGCTGGATAAGAATTGGAGACCGCAGCAGAGATGGCTCGAGATTCCCCCTGTGCAGAAGCGGGAACTCGAGACCTAACAATGGGAAAGCTGAATATTTTTGTGCTGGACCCAAACAAACAGTTTTGAGAGGCTGAGAAAAAAACTATAAAGTGCTAAAACTTAATGGGAACAGCAAGGAGAAAATGCCTGCTTGCCTTTCTGACTCACATATAGTATTTGGGAATAATGTTGTCAGGCTATTGCGCCTGTTTCATGGATTTATAAGAAGACCTACCAAGCCAAACTAATTTTTTTTTAAAGGGAAAAACGCTATGAATATTTTTTCCTGCAGAATTACACGTACGCAAAATAAAAAAATATATATATATATAATACCTCCCCTTTAGCATATGTTCACACGGAGCATTTTGGCTTTAGGTTTTCTCTTACATTTCGGAGGTCCCTCCCTCATTCAAAATAGCTAGATAGTGAAATACATATTCTTCATCACTTTGCAATGCCAGATATGACATGCCCATTTGAATTTTGGTCTTCGTTCACCACCACCACGTCCACCGCCAGGCCATTATGCTGCCCTCACTTGATATTTTAAGAGGGCCAGCAGGTGCTGTGAAACCTGAGTTTGGTAAGGGCCCTCAGGTGGCACTGTATCATACATTTGAGAGGTTTTGCACGCCTACATTTGGAAGGACTTTCCCTCATTCAAAGGTTTTACCCCATCACTTTTTCCCCATCACTTTACAGTGCCAGCTAAAACATGCCAATTTGAATTTTGTGCTTTGTCCGCCACCATCACCATATCCGCCGCCATGTCATTATGTGGCCCCCGCTTCACATTTTCAGGTGCCATGAAACCTGAGTTTTGTGAGCTCCACAGTTCATTTTGGCCACCCGATCCCAATGGAGACACAGTCATAGCGGGTAAAGCCACTATAAGGTGAATATAATACTGGAGTTGGGGGAGATGTATGCTCAATGTCAGGAAATTGGATTCTACCAGACACCAAAAGCATTTGAATTAAATTCTGAATGCAGTGTATGCAAGTGAGGGCCTTTATTGTGGTCAGTCTGTTAGGCCTTAAACCCATTTCAGAAACATGTACAAGCCTCATTTTTCTTGGAAGCAGCCTTTTCAAGGAAAAGAAACAGGAGTGCCATTGACCAATCTGACAATGCTTTTGGATAACATACACCCATATGAGAGGTGGTGAGTTGTCCTTGAATGGAAGTCTTCAAACAGAAGCTGGACAGACATCTGTCTGGGATGGCTTAGTGAATCTTGCATTGAGCAGGTGATTGGACACGATGACCCTTGAGGTCTCTTCCAACTCTATCATTCTATGATTCTATGATTAACCATCTGGCTTTATTTGAATGAATGCCAAAAGTCCCCTATATTTGCTGATCATTAACCAAACATGACAATAAATGAAGTGGGTTGTGTCTGAATAATTTATTCATGGTTTCCCAGCCAACAAGGCAGTCTATACATATCTGACAGTTTTGGTAATGTCCTTGACTAGTTATTATTAAATTGGTGATAGACATAAATAAGTGCAATAAGATCTGTACATCCTTTCACTTTACAAGGTATGGACATAGCTCCCTAAACTAATATGGACATTGGCTATATTAGGACTGGTGTGCAAGTGCTCTTAAAAAGTAAGAGCATATATTACTTCATTATTGTGCACAGTATTAATTGTTCCCTAACTCCCAATCATGTTGGTTTGGTAGCATTTTGCTATTTTCTGCCACATACATTTTGACAGTTATCATCTAGTGATGAGCGAATATGTTCTGAAATGATCGTCAAACATAAAATTATTCTGCTACTGTTTTCTGAACATAAACGATCGTCAAACATAAAATGATTCTGCTACTGTTTTCCGAACATATACGCTCATGTCTATTTATCACATCCACTGTTTACCCCTCTTCTAGTTCGGATGTAAATGTAAAGCCTTCCACTATTCTGTGGTCGCAGCAGTCACATGATGTCTTGCATAGGAGGATGAAGCATGTAGAACAACGAAACACACAGACAGCAGTGGAGTCGGTGACAATCTATTTAATTTTTTTTTTAATACCACAAATTAATATAAAAATGTAGTGGGAAGCCATTTGTTAGGGGTCGAGTTCCCACCTCTGCACAGGGGGAATCTCGAGCCATCTCTGCTGTGGTCTCCCATTCTTCTCCTGCCACAGTGGAGTCTGCTCAGCGGAGACGTCGGTCCCAGCATCTCGCTCAGTCTGACTCTGTGCAAAGAGTTACTGCTGACTTTCCAGCTTCTGCCATTGTAGCCAGTACTGGGCAGCGGCGAGCAGATGTTTTGGGGACTAAGTCCTGCTTTTCCCCTTCTGAGCATGCCCAGGGTAAGATCTCTCGTTGGAGATCAAAGGTCACATGCTTAGATACTGCAGCTAATCCCATTGGTCCTCTAGAAAGGTCCTGAAGGTGCTCAACTTCTGTGGCAGCCTCCCATTGGTCCTTCTGGGAAGGTCCTGTACTTGCTGCAGCTATAAAAGTTTTGCATGACCGCACGGCCATGCGCTAATATCAATCCAAGTATGTGCTTTGCGCCAGTGTGGTTATGTGTGAATGTATTCAGGGACCCGACTGAAACAAGCCCCTAGAATACCGGCACCTCCGGTGAGGAGATTGTGTGTTTGCATTACCACTGACTGCTATCAGTTCAGCAGTTAGCTTGTGCTCCTGTGAGGCTAACAGAGCACAGTGCTTTCCTTTCACAGCTACTCTGTGAAGTAACAGAGCTAGTCTATAAAATCACTAGAAACCTCAACACACTAATATCAACAAATCTAGATTTGCTGACTAAAAACATTTCACACGACCTGGGGTTCTTTTCCGGCAAAGACCTAACATGGTGGGGAAGGAATCTGGCTGTCAAATGTTTCACTATACCAAAAATCCTATATATATTCAGATCTATCCCTGTCCCCATCCCCACCCCATACTTGAATAATATCCAAAGTCTAATAAACACATACATTTGGAGGAATAAGAGAGCTAGGGTGGCCAAGAAAGTACTATATAAAAACAAACACTCAGGAGGCATGGGTCTACCAAATATAATTGCGCACTACAATGCTAATATAATAAAACAGAGTTACTCCTGGTGGGCCACAGATGACCCCCCTGCATGGGTAGATTTAGAAACCTTTATAAACTTAAACCAAGCGCCAAAAGACTTAATTATTAAGCAACTTTTAAAATAAAAAAACTGGAGCCATAGATCACACCCAATATTCATGGCGGCATGTGATGCATGGCGCGAATTTGCCAACCTGAGTACCGAGCCAAATAAATTTAAAACACTTGGAAACATGCCCTTATCCTTTATCTTCAGTACATATCATGAAATAATCAACCCCATTTGGGCAAATCACCAAATTCTGAAACTCAGGGATATTTTCAATGGGAAAAATTTCCTTCTCTTTAAATCACTAAGGGATACGTTTGCCGTTCCTTCCTCAGCCTTCTGGGACTACCAGATAGTAAAAGACCAAGTAAAAAAATTTATCGCAAATAAACCATCATTCTCAGAACCTTCTATTAACCTGCTGTGTAATCCAGGCCATAGCATCTTTTGGAGCTATAGGTACATTTATGGGTGGCTCAACAAGAATATGGTTTTTACCAAAACTGATTCAATGATTAGGTGGGAGAGAGACCTTCAAACTACATTCCAGACGGAGGAGTGGGAGGAGGCCCTTTCTTACACTTACTCGTCCACGATCTCCTTAACCCTGCAAGAGTCCTTCTTTAAGATGATATTTAGGTGGTATCTAACCCCATCAAGACTATTCTCCATAAATGATAGCATCTCTCCTGACTGCTGGAGGAATTGCGGGAAAAGGGGAAACATACTCCATATTTTCTGGCAATGCCCTAAACTGAAGCCATTGTGGCGAGGAATCTCCAACATTTTAAACACTTTAGCAAAAGAGAAGATTGACCTCTCCCCTGAACTCGCACTGCTGTCCATAGGTATTGACCGTATTAACCCCTCCCTTAGGCCCATCGTGGCACATATTCTCCTCGTAACTAAAAATTCCATTGCATTCCACTGGAAAAAACCATCCCCTCCTACAACGCAAGAGATTATTGATCTGGTCTCCCTACATAAGTCCTACGAATATAAATTCTCCATTGCCAATGCAGGTTTCAAAAAATTTGCAATCAAATGGCATCGCTGGTTAGAGATTTATCCCTAATATTTCTGGTCATACATATGTGGGTTCTTATAGTTACAGAATGTTGATAAATATTAAATTTACATTGTTTATTTCTTCTACTACATAAAATACTTGAGAGTTTTTGATTTTCCTAACTAATAAATTCAATTAGAGGTATTCAGTTTTCAAGGTTGCTACAACAGCATTATTCGCCACTGTTTTGTACCAACTACTGATTGTTATATAAATAACTACAAAGGTTGCTATAATTGTGTAAACTATCTACGCTGCGCACGTAGATCATATTTATCTTCTTACCTTGTTCTTGTCCCTTCCTCTACATCCTCATGTGACACCCCTTTTCCCTAGTCCCTCAACCCCCTCCACCTCCTCCCCTTTCGTGTTATGTCTCGTTTTATGTCTTGTTTACATGGTTGAGAAAATTTTCAATAAAAATTATTTGAATGAAACATTATATGAGTACATGAAGGATCCACCATTCTTTTTTGCAAATTGCTGAAGTGCTGCCTGTATCTTTTTTTTTAACTATTTTATATATATTGCCTACCCAGGACTTCTAGGACTATATGGCTCTCTATGGCATTGTTTAGCATAGCTGAATGACGACAATGTCCTGGATTTCTTTTTATATTTAGGAAGCTTTTCAATTACATTTGAGTGTCCAACAGTCTGAAAATGTAACAATCTGTGATCATATGAACTTTTAAATTAAGGAGACAAAAAGCACATATAGGGTCTTATCCACAGGTTAGGTTGTGGTTTTTTTAACAGGGTGCTGCTCAACTGATGGTGTAAAGCAAAAGCATGTGCGTATCGGCTGCTGCAGATCCACATGCCACCCATGCGACCTTCTCAGAGACGTTGTACAGGATAGTTTGTGGATTAAGTCCGCGCTGCCACAATAATAAAGATTCGAATGTACTGAAAAACTATGGTGGTTTATTCAACGCATTTCAAGGTCTATCTGACCCCTTCATGAGGAAAATACCACAAGACATCTATATGAACTAAAGTACATTTTTTGCCCTTCTAAATATATGTAATACAGGAATGGTTTGTGCTGCACATTATAATCACAGTTACAAATTCTGCATTAGTGACACATGAAAACTCAAAGGAATTTGTGACAAGATTATGTAATCTAAAATGACAAAAAATGATAAATGATGTGTAGATAAATTTACTAATGTCAGACATTCTATGGATTTGATTGATGGTAATCTGAAGGATATGAATTAAGTAAAGTGATCATTTGATTATGGACAGGTAAAGTTTTGAAAACACAACATTACAATAATGTGTCATGATGATAAATATAGAATTTTTGATAGCTTGCTTACAGAAATGTTAACTATTTAGAGCAACAGAATGTTTCATAATTATTTATATATTTACAATATTGAAAAATGTGAAATTCTGGAATAGAGATATATATATAGATATCGTGATTACTCTCTAATCCCACCCCCAGCAAAGTAGCTCTGCCCCCACCACATCACCACACACAATCCTGCCCCCCCACCACATCACCACACACAATCCCGCCCCCAACACATCACCACACATAATCCCGCCCCCACCACATCACCACACATAATCCCGCCCCCACCACATCACCACACATAATCCCACCCCCCACCACATTACCACATGAGGCTCCATCCCTGCACATTACCACACGAGGCTCCGTCCCCGCACATTACCACATGAGGCTCCATCCCCACACATTACCACACGCAGCACTTACTTTCTATGTAATTCAACCACTTCAGCGAAGGTAAACGTACATTTAATTGCATCCGCATTCTCCCAAACAAATTGAGCCAAGAAGATTCGCCAGGTCCATCTCACAGGCCGCAGGAAAATCCGGACAACGATGCAGTAGCTGATCGACAACAATATCGACAAAATCGGAGGATTGGTTATCAACAATGAACACCTGAGCAGATTGATAAGGACAGAGAGAGATATCAAAAGGTTTATATCAACCGAGTGACAGAAAGAAGGGAAGCTGATATATATATAACCAGCGTCAACGAAGAAGGAATTTGACACCTGCAAAAGTTGAAAACAACAATGCCCGTTGACGTAAACTGCCACAACCTTCGAGGTATGCAGCAAGAAATCCAGAGAATATACTCAGTGAACACCACGTAGGAAAGTGAGACGTTACGTGTAGTGATTGTGGTGAATCTCACTTTTGGAAAGAAATTACAGAGTGCAAAGTTTGCGTCGTGCAGCGGAAGTGGTACTATACACTTACTTGAAGTAAATGAATATCCTCAGCAGTTTCAAGCATGGTTAACTGCAGATACGAACGAGGCAAAATTTTTTAGAAAGAACATCAAAAAGTGCAACAGTGCTTTTGCCTTTGCTTCCTTTGGATTTCAGTCAATGAAATTTTCAGGTGGCCCACCCGTTTTAGTTATTCATGGACAAGTGTACCACTGTACATCAACTGAATACAATTAAATGTACGTTTTTAATTAATTCCCACTCTTTTTTAATAATTAAAAATATATGTGTCCTTTCTTTAGATCTGATACTCCTTCATATTCACAACTCTACATATTGGAACCGGAGTATGCAAACATTAACCGATTAAATAACGAGTAAAATGAAGGATGCAAGAGGGACATAATAAATATTGTTGACTGTTTACTCAGAGATATCAACCCATTTGCTCAGACTTTCAAAATGATGAAGGATTTGATTGATCAGCGTCGCTACGACCAGCATAAAATCGAAATGTGGATAACCAAGGATAGACAACACGACTCTCGCCGATACACTTGCTGACAGCCAATGAATTTGCAGCTGTGTTTGTCTCCAATGATGGAGAGCTGCTGATCAAAAGAGACATTGCTGTTCATCTCATTGGGCAGCGAGGAATACAGAATATTGTGTACCATAGCTAGTGTTGAGCCACCTCCCTAGTGTTCGGGTTCGGTTCATCGAACAGGGACGTGTTCGAAGAAATGTTTGTCGAACGTTTGACGAACACCGTCGAACCCCATTGAAACCAATGGCAGGCAAACACAAACACATACAAACACATGGAAAACACATAGAAAACACCTTAAAAGGTGTCAAAAAGCTGACCAACTGCTCAGAAGACACAACAAACACATGGAAAAGTCACAACTACATATAGTCATGCGAAAAGAAAGGAGGTGGAGGAGTAAAAGGAGGAGGAGACACAGATATAGGCATGTCATGCCCTTCTAAAATCAAGAAAGGCTGGAGTAAAAATGTAAACTCACTCTACCAACTCCCAGACGTCTTGACAAAAAAAATATAAATAAAAAATTTGTTTAGAGGGAATGGCGGTGGGTCCATTCAGAAAACTTTCCTTAGAAGATGTAGTGGTACCCCCATTGGGAGTTGTGCCAAAAAATGAACCCAATACATTCAGACTAATCCACCATTTGTCATATCCAAGGGGCAGGTCAGTAAACAACAACATCGACGCGGAACCAAGTACAGTACTATGTACTGTACCTCCTTTGACGAGGCAATCAGGCAGGTCAAGAAGTTCGTAAGGGGCACACTAATGGCCAAAACAGACATTGAGGGGGCGTTCAGGTTACTACCTGTGCCTCCGAATAGTGTCCTCCCATTGGGCTGCTTCTGTTAAGGAGCATACTACACAGATCTCTGTTTGCCCATGTGGTGCTCCATATCCTGCTCACTCTTTGAGGCGTTTAGTTGCTTCCTTGAATGTGTCGTCATGGACATTTGTAAGGCGGCACATATTATCCATTACCTCGACAACTTCTTATGCCTGGGCCCAAAAGATTCGACACAGTGTGAAAACATGCGGTAGTCCACCTGTGAGGAGAGAGCTGAGAGAGAGTGGACACCAGAGAGCCGAGGGGTTAGATTGAGTAAGAAAGAAGGCAGTGTAGCTTGCTTCATGGGTGGGGAACTCTGCTGAGTTGCACCAAATCCTACTAGGCCCAAAATGATTTCCTGGGCTAGATGCCGTTAAAAAATAGTACCTAGGTAAACAGGCGGTGTAGCTTGCTCCATGGGTGAAGTACGCTGCTGAGTAGCACCAAATTCTATTAGGCCCCAAAAGGATTTCCTGGGCTAGATGCCATTACAAAATAGTAGTTAGGTAAACAGGCGGTGTAGCTTGCTTCATGGGTGGTTTACGCTGCTGAGTAGCACCAAATTCTACTAGGCCCAAAAGGATTTCCTGGGCTAGATGCCGTTAAAAAATACTACTTAGGTAAACAGGCGGTGTAGCTTGCTTCATGGGTGGGGTACGCTGCTGAGTTGCACCAAATTCTACTAGGCCCAAAAGGATTTCCTGGGCTAGATGCCGTTACAAAATAGTAGTTAGGTAAACAGGCGGTGTAGCTTGCTTCATGGGTGAAGTACGCTGCTGAGTAGCACCAAATTCTATTAGGCCCAAAAGGATTTCCTGGGCTAGATGCCATTAAAAAATAGTACTTAGATAAACAGGCGGTGTAGCTTGCTTCATGGGAGGGGTACGCTGCTGAGTAGCACAAAATGCTATTAGGTACAAAACGATTTCCTGGGCTAGATGCAGTTAAAAATTTGTAATTAGATCAACAGGCAGTGTAGCTTGCTTCATGGGTGAAGTACGCTGCTGAGTAGCACCAAATTCTACTAGGCCCCAAAAGGATTTCCTGGGCTAGATGCCATTACAAAAATGTATTTAGGTAAACAGGCGGTGTAGCTTGCTTCATGGGTGAAGTACGCTGCTGAGTAGCACCAAATTCTATTAGGCCCCAAAAGGATTTCCTGGGCTAGATGCCATTACAAAAATGTAGTTAGGTAAACAGGCAGTGTAGCTTGCTTCATGGGTGGGGTACGCTGCTGAGTTGCACCAAATTCTACTAGGCCCAAAAGGATTTCCTGGGCTAGATGCGGTTAAAAAATAGTACTTAGGTAAACAGGCGGTGTAGCTTGCTTCATAGGTGAAGTACGCTGTTGAGTAGCACCAAATTCTACTAGGCCCAAAAGGATTTCCTGGGCTAGATGCCATTAAAAAATAGTACTTAGATAAACAGGCGGTGTAGCTTGCTTCATGGGAGGGGTACGCTGCTGAGTAGCACAAAATGCTATTAGGTACAAAACGATTTCCTGGGCTAGATGCAGTTAAAAATTTGTAATTAGATCAACAGGCGGTGTAGCTTGCTTCATGGGTGAAGTACGCTGCTGAGTAGAACCAAATTCTACTAGGCCCCAAAAGGATTTCCTGGGCTAGATGCCATTACAAAAATGTAGTTAGGTAAACAGGCGGTGTAGCTTGCTTCATGGGTGAAGTACGCTGCTGAGTAGCACCAAATTCTATTAGGCCCCAAAAGGATTTCCTGGGCTAGATGCCATTACAAAAATGTAGTTAGGTAAACAGGCAGTGTAGCTTGCTTCATGGGTGGGGTACGCTGCTGAGTTGCACCAAATTCTACTAGGCCCAAAAGGATTTCCTGGGCTAGATGCGGTTAAAAAATAGTACTTAGGTAAACAGGCGGTGTAGCTTGCTTCATAGGTGAAGTATGCTGTTGAGTAGCACCAAATTCTACTAGGCCCAAAAGGATTTCCTGGGCCAGATGCTGTTAAACATAGTACTTAGGTAAACAGGCAGTGGGTGGCTGGGCTACTCTGCTGACTAACAGACACTGAAGCTTTGGAGTAGACCTCTGAATCCAAGGCCGTATGAGGAAACAACTTTGCAGATGACCCCACCCACCTGGAATTGACGATGGCAACATCATGTAAAACTCAGCAAGGGGATTAAATTAAAGAGTCTCCATTTTTTCCAAAAATTCAGCCACAGACACCACTTAAGTGGCATCGATTTCGCCAGAATTTTTTAAAATGGTTGGTGAGGTGATTTTCAAAAATCATCAAGCTTTTAGTCTCCCCAAGATGATACAGGGGTAGAAAAGTCCTTGCCGATCCAGGATTTGTTCATCTTGATGAACGTTAGTCTGTCTACATTGTCACTGGATAGCCGCGTGCTCTTATCTGACAGCACACCACCAGCAGCGCTGAACACACGTTCAGAGAGAACGCTGGCTGCGGGGCACAACAAGATCTCCAAGGCATGAGTGGCAAGCTCAGGCCATTTTTCATGATTGGAAGCCCAAAATGAGCAAGGGTCCAGTTCCACAGTCATGGCATCGATGTTAACTTGGAGATACTCTTGTACCATCCTCTCTAGGTGTTGGCTGTGCGTCAGACTTCTTGTCTCCTGTGGCCTTGCAAAGGATGGTCTAAAAAAATCTTGAAACGATTGGAAAAAATTGCTGTTACCACCAGATACGATGTTACTGTTAGGGTTTGAGTGATGACTCGATAGTCCCACGGTTGGCAAGTTAGAACTCAGAGATTCACTATGTGCACCATTGGTCTTTTGTGGAAAAGCAGATGTTAGATTCTGTAACAGTCTCTGCTGATACTCCTGTATGTGTGAATCCCTTTCTATGGCAGGAATTATTTCGCCAAATTTTCTTTTGTACCAGGGATCTAAGAGTGTGGCAACCCAGTAGTCGGCATTACTTCGGATTCTGGCAATCCGAGGGTCATGTTGCAGGTAGTGCAGCAAGAAGGCACTCATGTGTCTTGTGCATCCAGGAGGACCAAGTCCTTGTTGTCTTAGTGGTGGCGAGCTGAGAATTATGCTTCCTTCATCAGCCCTCTCCTCCCAACACAACAGAAATTTGATCAAGGTCTCCCTCATCTGATGAGTCTTCCATGCTCAGAGACAGGTCGTCCTCCACTTCTTCCTCGCCTGCTGCACCTTCCTCAACAGTTTGGCTGCTACCATGCGCCCTCATTAATCCCTCTCCCCCAGCCTCCAATGCCAGCAGCCTTGGTGCTGCCAACCTTCTTGACCTTGGAGATCCCTTCCGCATACGACTCCTCCTGTTTCTCCTCCTCCTCCTCTTGTTCCACCTCCTGACTCCGAACACTGTGTAAGGTGTGCTCCAGCATGTAAATCACCGGAATAGTCATGCTGATAATGGCATCATCAGCACTAAACATCTTCGTCGCTATTTCAAAACTGTGCAGAAGGGTGCAAAAGTCCCTGATCTGAGACCACTCCTGCAGCGTGATTTGCCCCACCTCTTGATCTCATTGGCCCAGGCTATACGTCATAACGTATTGCACCAGGGCTCGTCGGTGCTGCCACAGTCGCTGCAACATGTGCAGAGTTGAATTCCACCGTGTGGGCACATCGCATTTCAGCCGGTGAACTGGCATGCCCAACAACTTCTGTAGAGATGCAAGTCGTCGAGCTGCGGGATGCGAACAGTGGAAGTGAGCACATAGTGACCGTGCCCTCTGCAAAAGCCCATCTAGTCCAGGATAGTGGGATAAAAATTGCTGGACAACCAGGTTCAAAACATGAGCCATACAAGGCACGTGTGTGACATTGCCCAGGCGAAGGGCCGCACCCAGGTTTGCAGCATTGTCGCACACAGCCTTCCCTGGCTGCAGGTTGAGTGGAGACAACCATTGATGGAACTCGGTCTCCAGAGCTGACCACAACTCCTCAGCTGTGTGACTCTCATTTCCCAGAAATTTCAATGTAAACACTGCCTTATGCCGTTGAGCCCTGGTGACAGCATAGTGAGGAGGTGTGCAGGATTCCTTCTGCGCAGTTACAGTGCGGGTGGCATTACCAGACAGGCTTTGGGTGCAGGTGAAGGCCCGAGAGGAGGTTGAGGAGGCAGAAGCAGTGGAGGAACTTCTAGATACAGAGGATCGACGAGCAACTCATGACGACGGCAAGACTTGGACAGTAGCCCCTTCTCCTGATGTCGCCATAGTTACCCAGTGCCCAGTCACCGACTTGTAACGCCCCTGTCCATATCTACTTGTCCAAGTGTCTGTGGTGAAATGCACCCTTTCACACACAGAGTTTCTCAAGGAAGCGGTGATGTTGTGTGCGACATGCTGGTTTAGCGCAGGCACAGCTTTCTTTCAGAAGTAGTGGCGACTGGGCATCTGGTACTGGGGCACTGCGACGTACAAAAGGTCTTGAAAATCCTCTGTGTTCACCAGGTGGAAAGGCAGCATTTCTATAGCCAACAGCTTGCAGATGAAGAAATTCAACCTCTTAGCTTTGTCATGACAAGGAGGAAATGGTCGTTTACTTGTCCACATCTGAGGGACTGAGGGCTGACTGCCGTGCTTAGACGGAGTTGAGTAGGGTGTCCCCGGCAAACTGCTGGTCTGTGAGGAAGGTGCAGGCGGAGATCTTATGTTGCCTTGATCAAAATATGGTGTCGATGTCGGAGAGCGCTCAACACCAGCAGGTGTTTCCACTTGCAAATTTCCTGACGACCTCACACTGGCTGTTGCGGATAAAGAGGTGGAAGGTCTGCATCCAAAACCATGTGTGACTGCTGTCCCCACAGTCACAGAGGACGAAGAGGATGCACATGCACTTGATGGGGCAGACGGTGGTTGACCCGGCCCACTAGGCTGCATTGTAGCACAGTGAGCTTCCCACTGCAACTTATGCCTCATATCCATGTGACTGTTCATGCATGAAGTACTCAAGCTAGTGATTTTTTGGCCTCCACTGAGATTTTGTTGACAAATCTTACAGACAACATGAGTTGGGTCATCCTTTGCGATGTCAAAAAATGCCCAGGCTATGCAAGGCTTAGAGCCCGTGCGACCTGAAGAGCCACCACGACTTCTGGTCTGAGGCACAGTTGGGGTTAAGGATGCAGTTATTGATGTGCTTCCAGCATTCTGTCCCTGTCCAGGAAGGCGCACCGTTACCTCGTCGTCAGACTCTTCTCTAGCATCCTCTTCCACCTTCTCTGCTGACCTCATGGACTGGTGGACTGGGGGTTGACGGTAAGTGGGGTCTACAACCTCGTCATCATAATCCTTTGTGTTCTCACACCCGTCATCCTCAGAGCCAACCTCTTCCTGCCCTGACCGAAAAGTCAAGTTTTCGTTCCAATCAGGTATCTCAGTCTCATCATCATCTTCCTCATTGTCTCCACCAACAGGAGTTACAGTTTGGGAATGAGGGTCTACATTATGCTCGGAACCTTCTTTATCTGGGCCTTGATCCGACTCACAAAGATTCTGGGCATCAGTGCAGATCATTTCCTCATCTGGATTCACAGAGGCTCTGGAGTAGACCTCTGATTCCCAGGCTATAATATGCATAAACAGCTCTACAAACTCAACCATGTGTGTTACCCCATGCTCAGACGGGCAGCTGGAGACTTGGGAGCTGTGAGGAAGCAAGTGCTATTGGGGTGACAACTCTGAGGACTGAAGTAGTTGTGATGTTGAAGTTGACATGGAGGAGAGCCCACTTGAACGAGCACTTGATATCCATTCAATCACCTGCTGTTTTTGTGCCTCATCTGGAATTTTTGGCGATGCTTGTAGCGATGGTCGTAAGTAGGGTTGAGCGAAACGGATCGGACAAATTCAAAAATCGCCGACTTTCGGCAAAGTCGGGTTTCATGAAACCCGACTCGATCCTAGTGTGGGATCGGCCATGAGGTCGGCGATCTTCGCACCAAAGTCGCGATTCTTATGACGCATTCGGCGCGATTTTTCAGCCAATGAAGGAGTGTGGGCAGTGTGATAACATAGGTCTCGGTCCCCACCATCTTAGAGAAGGGCATGACAGTGATTGGCTTGCTTTCTGTGGTGTCACAGGGGCTATAAAGGGGCATGCACGCCGACCGCCATCTTACTTCTGCCGATCGTAGCATAGGGAGAGGTTGCCGCAGCTTCATCAGAAGAAGGGATATAGTTAGGGAGGGAAGATTAAGCCCCGAAACTGCTTGTGCTGTAGCGATTTCCACTGTCCAACACCACCATTTGTTTGCAGGGACAGTGGAGGCTATATTTTTGTGCATCAGCTCTGTAGCTTATTAGGCTGCCTTATAAGGCTCCCTGATAGCTGCATTGCTGTTTGGACACTGCTGTGCAAACCAACTGCTTTTTTAAAAGCAAAAATCCTGTTGCTACTTTCTGCACAGTTTTCTTGTTTATTTGTCCACACTTTTGTGTGCAGCAGTCCTTTTTATTGCTGTCATACTTTTCCTGTGATCACTGTAGGGAGATTGAAATTGTACTACAGTTCTTGTATTTTTTCATATATCTTCCAGCCACTTTCTGCCACTTAGATTGCGTTGTATTATACACTGGGCCTGAATTTTGGTTCAGTCTCCCCCCAAAAAAGGGAGTTTCAAATTCTCACAAAGTGGATCTACTGCAGTCCTGTTAGTTTGGTGTATGTTAGGCTACGTTCACACTAGCGTTGTGCGCCGCTGCGTCGGCGACGCAACGCACAACGCATGCAAAAACGCGGCAAAATGCACACAAAAACGCTGCATTTTGCGACGCATGTGTCGTTTTTTGCCGAAAATCGGACGCAAGAAAAATGCAACTTGTTGCGTTTTCTTGGTCCGACGCTTGCGGCAAAAAAGAAGCATGCGTCGCACAACGCAACAAACAAAAACGCATGCGTCCCCCATGTTAAACATAGGGGCGCATGACGCGTGCATCGCCGCTGCGTCGCCCGACGCTAACCCGACGCACACTAGCATAACGCTAGTGTGAACGTTACCTTAGCCAGCCACTTTCTGCCACTTAGATTGCATAGTTATATACACAGGGCCTAAGTTGTGGTTGAGTCTCCCCCCAAAAAAGGGGAGATTCAAATTGTCACAAAGTGGATATACTTCTGTCCTGTTAGTTTATCGTATATCAGCCAGCCACTTTCTGCCACTTAGATTGCATTGTTATATACAATGGGCCTAAGTTGTGGTTCAGTCTCCCCCCAAAAAAGGGGAGATTCATATTGTCACAAAGTGGATATACTTCTGTCTCGTTAGTTTATCGCATATCAGCCAGCCACTTTCTACCACTTAGATTGCATTGTTATATACACTGGACCTAAGTTGTGGTTAAGTCTCCCAAAAAAAGGGGAGATTCAATTTCTCACAAAGTGGATCTACTGCAGTCCTGTTAGTTTGGTGTATGTCAGCCAGCCACTTTCTGCCACTTAGATTGCGTTGTTATATACACAAGGCCTAAGTTGTGGTTCAGTCTCCCCAAAAAAAGGGGAAATTCAAATTGTCACAAAGTGGATATACTTCTGTCCTGTTAGTTTGTAGTATATCAGTGAGCCACTTTCATAAACTTACATTGTGTTGTTTTTTGCACAGGGCCTGATTTTTTGTTCAGTCTCCCAAAAAAAGGGAGATTTAAAATCTCAGCACGTTTATATACACCTTCTACCTTGTTTTACAGTACCATATAACGGTTGTTACTTTGGTTAGATTTTCCAAAAAATGAGGAAGTCAGGTGGAAGAGGCCGTGGGCGGTGGTTGCCAGCTGGTACTGATGGTGGTGGTGGTGCATCTGGTGGTAGTGGCAAAAGCACAATAGCACCTAAGGCTGGAGGTGTTGAGCCAGCGTCATTGTCTGGCTACACAAGGCCTCGAAGGCTCCCTTATCTGGTGGTAGGAAAATGGCTTTTAAAGTTGGAGCAGCAGGAAAAAGTTTTGGCTTTCCTTGCTGACTCAGCCTCTAGCTCTTTCGCTTCCTCTTTAGAAAGTTCCAAATATAAAAGCAGCGAGTCGTCAGTGGATGCTCCCGGTCAGGAACAAGACATTTCCTTGTGTCCTTCACCCAAACCAAAAGTGAAGGATGCATCAGGCGACACTACAGGTTACTCCATGGAGCTCTTTGTACATACCGTGCCTGGGTTAGAACGGGAAATTGTGAACTGCCCATTACAAGAAGAATCAACATGGAGTGCACTGATGCACAGCCATAGATAGATTATAATGCTGTTCCATTGACTCAGATCACTACATTGCCCTTACAGTGTTCTGAGCCAGAATCTGACCCTGATGAGACTATGGTGCCCTGTCCCGAACGCTATAGCACCTTACACGGTGTCACAGAGGAAGTTGAACATGACATTGAAGAGGAGGTGATAGACGACCCAGTTGTTGACCCAGATTGGCAGACATTGGGGGAAGAGGGTGCCGCTGCCAGTAGCTCTGAAGCGGAGGAGGATGATCTGCAGCAGCCATCTACATCGCAACAGCTGTCATCTGGCAGGCCCGTATCAGGCCAAAAACGTTGGTCAAAACCAAAAACAGTTTTAGGACAGCGTGGCCATCCAGTGAAAGTAACACAGCGTGCAATACCTGAAAAGGTATTACATAGTAGGAAGGGTGCAGTGTGGCAATTTTTTAACCAAGATCCGAATGATCAGTCAAAAGTTATCCGTAAGAAATACTCAAAGACCTTTAGCAGAGGGAAGAATCTTCAAAATTTAAATACAACATGCATGCTTAGACATTTAACCAGCATGTACTTGCAAGCCTGGACTAACTACCAAACGTCCCATACCGTTGGTGCACCTGCTCAGAATGAAGGTAGTCAGCAACGCTACATTGCTTCCCTAACTGTAAGCCCACCGGTTAGGACACCACCAGCAGCAAATGTGGAGGTATCGTTGCAAGGCCAAAGCAGTCAGGGAATCACAAGGTTCTTGGTAGGAAACACTGTATGTAGGCCAACATCGAGAATACCAACCCTCTCTCAATCCGCCATGTTCACCACCACCACCATCGCTAGTTCCACCATATGCACCTCTCCAGTCCAGCTCACTCTACAAGAGACTCTCATTAGGAAACGAAAGTACTCATCCTCTCATCCGCGTACACAGAGTTTGAATGCCCACATTGCTAGATTAATCTTGTTAGAGATGATGCCCTACCGGTTGGTTGAAAGAAAAGCTTTGAAAGCCCTGATGGCCTACGCAGTACCACGCTATGACCTACCCAGTCGACTCTTCTTTGCGAGAAAAGCCATCCCAGCCTTCCACCAGCATGCCAAAGACCGCATTGTCCATGCATTGAGGCAATCAGTCAGTAGAAAGGTGCACCTCACAACAGATGCATTGACCAGTAGGCATGGCCAGGGACGTTAGGTGTCCATCATGGCACACTGGGTTAATGTGGTGGATGCAGGGTCCACAGGGGATAGCCATAGTGGGACAGTTCTACCTTGCCCACGGTCTAGGAAACAGTTGGCTGTAGGCATTCACCACCCCTCCTCCTCCTCCTCCAGAAGCGAAAGCTCATCCACAGAGTGCAGTCGCACGACCACTCCATCCGCAGCTGCCAGTGTTGCACACGAGATGTCCCATTATCTAACAGCTAGTGGTAAGCGTCAGCAGGCTGTTAGAAATGAAGTGTTTGGGCGACAACAGATACACCGCGGAAGTACTGGCCGAGTACTTGCAGCAACAAGCTCAGTCATAGCTGGGCAGTGTACATCTTGAGGCAGGCAAGGTAGTCAGTGATAACGGAAGGAATTTTATGGCTGCCATAGCCCTTTCAGAACTTAAACACATAGCTTGCCTGGCTCACACCTTGAACCTGGTGGTGCAGTGCTTCCTCAAAAATTATCCGGAGTTACCAGCCCTGCTCCTGAAGGTGCGAAGACTTTCATCACACATCCGCCGGTCGGCCGTACACTCCAGCCGTATGCTGAACCATCAGCGATCGCTGACTCTTCCCCAGCACCGCCTAATAATCGACTTTGCAGCAAGGTGGAACTCCACACTGCACATGGTTCAGAGGCTATGCGAACAGAGGCGTGCTGTAATTAATTTGTGGGAGGATGTATGTTTATGGTTTTATTCTGCTCATTTTTCTCTGACGAGGGGTCTTTGTATAGGGAGTTCATTTTGACCACTTCACCCCTCCCCCGGTACACCGCCCTTCCCATTTTTTCTTTTTTTTACTGTATTGTTGTTTTTGTCTGTTCCAATATCTGAACGATATTTCCTTGAGATACATGATTCGGACTTTGTAACCTAACTACTCTTACCTGAACTCTTTGCTAACATAACCAGAGCTGTGGACACCTCCGGTAATTAATCTGTAAGCGCGGTACACCTGAAATGTTACAATTTATGCCATTCAACATTATGTACCCATATGACTCAGATTCATGTGTCCTGTATTCTTGTTTATGTGTTTTGAAAAGTTGAAAATAAAAAATTTAAAAAAAATAAAATAAAATTTGTGGGAGGATACACATACACAGGCAGGCAGTTGGATGGCAGGCATGAAGTTGTCTGGTGTGGTGTGCTCGAAGCTCCAAGACCTCTGTCAAGTCCTTCAGTGTTTTGAGGAATGCACACGGCTGGTGAGTGCAGATGACGCCATCATAAGCATGAGCATCCCACTAATGTGTCTGCTGATGCAAAGTTTGACGCATATTAAGGAGCTGGCGTCTGCAGCCGAGGAGGAGGGAAGCCTTGATGACAGTCAGCCATTGTCTGCTCAGGGAACTCTCCTGGATGAGGTGGCGGACGAAGAGGAGGAGGAGGAGGATGGGGATGAATATTTATGGGAGGAGGATGCTTCTCAGGGGGCAATAGAAACTAGTTGCAAGGTCAAGTACAGGGTTTTTGCGGGACACAAGTGATGTTGATTTGCAAGAAAGTGCTCCTCCACCCAGCACAAGCAGTGAATTGACACCTGGAACATTGGCCCACATGGCTGAGTATGCCTTGCGTATCCTAAAAAGGGACCCCGGCATTATCAAAATGATGACCGATGACGATTACTGGTTGGCCTACCTCTGGATCCACGATATAAAGGAAAATTACAAAATATCATGTCACATGAGAACCTTGAGCAAATATTGGTTACCAACCAAGCAACGCTTGTAGACAGTTTGGTTCAGGCATTCCCAGCACACTGCAGCGGTGATGGTTCTCAAACGAGCCGTAGGGGGCAACATGGCAGAGGTGTTAGAGGTGCACAAATCCGAAGTGGCGTTGGACAGAGGGATTTTATGACCAGGTTGTGGAGTGATTTCGCAAAGACTGCTGACACGACAGTTAGTGCTGCATCGATTCAAAGTCACAGGAGACAGCATTTGTCCAGTATGGTTACAAACTACTTTTCCTCCCTTATCGATGTTCTCCCTCACAGGTCATTCCCCTTTGATTACTGGGCATCTAAAATAGACACCTGGCCTGAATTGACAGAATATGCATTACAGGAGCTCGCTTGCCCTGCTTCTATTGTGCTATCAGAAAGCGTCTTCAGTGCTGCTGGTTCAATACTGACCGAAAAAAGGACATGTCTGGCTACCTAGAATGTTGATGATCTGACCTTCATTAAAATGAATTGTCCTCCACAGAACAAAGCTATGCCGCCTGTTTAGTCCTGTTACCACTTTTGAACTGCATTTAGCCTACTTTTTTATTTGGGGCCTACTAACTGTGTCTGTGCCACTCATTACAATTGTCCTCCACTGAACAAAGCTGTGCCGCCTGTTTAGTCCTGTTACCAATTTTGAAATGCATTTAGCCTACTTTTGTATTTGGGCCTATATCTGTGTTTCCTCCTCATCCTGCCCATTGCCCAGCCACTGCTAGATGAGTCTGCTGGTACATTGACCCAGACCACTACATTCCCATTGCATTCTACACAGCCTGAATCTGACCCTGCTGAAAGTCATGTTCCACTTCCTGCATACTATACCACCTTACACTGAGACAAAGAGGAAGGTGCAGATGAAAGTGTAGGTTCCTTCATTAGGTTGGGTGCATACTCATTGGCACTGTCACAGGGCCCCTCATAGTACACAAAAGTGTCTCTGGCAGTGGAAGCGCCACCCGCCGTCAAACACACCGCCGTACTATGAGGGGCCCTGTGCCAGTGCTAACTAACTAGTGGGCCCCCCTGCTTTCTCAGGATCACAGCACTTGCAAAGTTGAAATACTTTCCTCTTCCTGCACCACCGCCGTGACGTATTCCATGTTTCCTGGGCCCACAAAAATCTTGAGCCAGCCCTTCCCCCCACAACTTTAGCCAAATGACCCCCTGTTTTCAATGCCTAACTATTATTATGAAGTAAATTAAGATTGACAAGCTTAAGAAATAAGAATTGATGTTTTTGGTTTTAAAATGGGCACTGTACTGTAGGTGTTTTCCTGTCCTCCACACACTGCCGTCTTTGATTCCCCATTGACTTGCATTGGGTTTCGTGTTTCGGTTGGCCCCTGACTTTTCGCAATAATCAGCCATTTTCATCCGATCCGACTTTTGACAAAGTCGGGTTTCGCGAAGCCCGACTTGATCCTAAAAAAGTGAAAGTTGCTCAACTCTAGTCGGAAAAAAAGGGATCATATCAGATTGTCCACGAAAAGAAGTAGACATCTTACTTAGGCTGGATGATGGTCTTTCTTCTGCAGATGTTACTGTTGCTGTACCACCTACCCCACGGACACAACCTTTTTTTCCCTTTCCAAAACACGCCTATTCCCCTTTCAACCAGCAGCAGGCCTTTTGCTACTCATTTTAGTGCCTAACTAATTGGCAACTCTGTATGTGAAGTTGTTGGCACAACAACCGATGGATGAAAACCGAGCAGAACTGTGTGGCCAAACTGTGGTTCTACGCCCAAAACTAATAACTGGATTAGATGCAGTGAAAATTGAGATACACATGCGGTATAGTCTGTTTCACAGGCGGGCTACTTTGCTGACGTGCAGACACTGCTCCTAGGCCCTAAACTTTTAACTGGATTAGATGCAGTAAAAATAGAGATACACAGGCGGTGTAGTTAGTTTCACAGGCGGGCTACTCTGCTGACGTGCAGACACTGATCCTAGGCCCCAAACTATTAACTGGATTAGATGCAGGGAAAATAGAGATACACAGGTGGTATAGTTAGTTTCACAGGTGGGCTACTCTTCTGACATGCAGACACTGCTCCTAGGCCCAAATCTAATACTGGATTAGATGCTGTGAAAATTGAGATACACAGGCGGTGTAGTTGGTTTCACAGGCGGGCTACTCTGCTGACTTGCAGACACTGCTCCTAGGCCCTAAACTATTAACTGGATAATCTGGATTAGATGCAGTAAAAATAGAGATACACAGGCGGTGTAGTTAGTTTCACAGGCGGACTACTCTGCTGACGTGCAGACACTGCTCCTAGCCCTAAACTATTAACTGGATTAGATGCAGTGAAAATAGAGATACACAGGCGGTGTAGTTAGTTTCACAGGCGGGCTACTCTGCTGACGTGCAGACACTGCTCCTAGGCCCAAAACTATTAACTGGGTTAGATGGCTAAACATTGAGATACACAGGCGGTGTAGCTAGCTTCACAGGCGGGCTGCTCAGATGACTATCAGACAATGCTACTAGCCCAAAATGATTGGCTGAGCTAGATTACACTAAATGCTGTGACAAACACTTGCACAGCACTGGCAGAGACCTGCCTGGCAAACAGTGATATGAACTGCTGTAACCTACCTTGAAAAGGGCTGATATTACAACTAGTCCCAACTCCTCCCGACTCCCTAAACCTTTCTCTCTGACAATTCACTCCAAAAAAACACTCTTCATCTGTATAGCACCCACAGCAGCAGCGGTGCCATCTAACACTAAGCTGCAGCATTGAGGAAATGGTGGCGACGGGGCAAATGGCTGGTTCTTATAGGGCAAGGAGGACATATGACATACACAGCCAATGACACATGCCCTTGCATGTGTGCATCACATGCACATTGCTGTGTGTGTGCGCACTGCTGATAGGCTGAGAGACTGCACCGCCCCACTGTAAATGCAGGAAAGAAAAAAAAATGGAGATCGGCGTTATTTCAGCACAGATCTATCCCCCGCCCACTATACAATGAAACAGTCTATTAACAATGATAAACAGTTTTAATGTGCAAATCAAGCTAGGCTTTTGGTGACTGAACAGTTATCGAACAGAAACTCGAACAGCCAAATTTTAAGCAAATTGTTCGGGTTCGACGAAAGACTCAAACACCGCCCAAAAAAGGTTGAATTTGAAATTGGTGAACAGTTCGACTCGAACACCGCTCATCTCTAACCATAGCCCAAACTGTGATCCAATGGTGTATCTACCCCTCTTTCCATATGGTGAACACAGATGGCAACCTGGAATACGGAAGCAAGGGAGAACTGCAAAAAGGAAAAGTCATGAAATGGAGGAAGGTGACGATGAAGAACAGGAAGATATCAGTCATGATACAGGGGAATAAGAAAAAAAAAGAAATGTGTCGATGAGGGAATTCTATGCGTACTGCCTTTAGGATCGACAATCCTTCAACCCGCTGTTACATTCTGGCAAGCTGACACAACAACTCGTACATAATTGATGCCTACGTAAAGGTTGAAGCACAGTGACTGGACTGGAACTGACAAAACCAAAAGAAACTCAGAGTAGAATTATATGTCGAGCTTATGGATTATATCAACAGTAGGGCTGAACAACAAGATCTGAGACCCGGACGCATCGTCATACTTCCCTCATCTTTTATCGGTGGAAAACGTGCCATGACACAGAATTACTAAGATGCGATGACTGTGGTAGCAAAATTTGGAAAGCCGGATTTATTTGTTACGTTCACTTGCAACCCAAACTGGGAAGAAATTTAGTCCGGCCTTTTACAACATGAAACAGCAAAAGACCGCCCAGATTTGGTATCTACCATATTCCACTTAAAGCTACAAGAGTTACTAAACGACTTGAATTCAAAAAAAGGTGGAGTGATGGGACAAGTAACGGCATACACCTACGTCATTGAATTTTAAAAAAAGGTATTACGTACATTCATCTGAATGTTCGTAATAGTAATGTTAAGAATGGAATGATTAATAATGCACATTTAATACATCCTTTCATTGTTTCACGTCTTCCTCATTGCCATATGCTCTTAATTCTGGACGACGAACACAAGTTTCGAGAAGCTATCTATTGTGACAATGCTGTTTGTGCAGAAATTCCTGACCTGGATATTAACAAGCAGCTTTATGATGTTGTCACCAGCTGCATGATTCATGGGCCCTGTGGAGAACACAATAGAAATTCACCATATATGGAAGATGTAAAAGGAATCCAGACATGTTCCAAAAGGTTTCCCAAAGACTTCAGCAAAGAAACAAATATTAATGTGGATGGTTATCCAGTACACTGCAGACGAAAAGATGGCATTAAACTCAAGATTAGGGATGTGGAAGTTGTCAGCCATACAACCCCTACCTCTCTCAGAAATACAGCACACACATAAATGTGGAAATCTGCTCTACCATCCAGACCGTCAAATATATTTTCAAGTACGTGTACAAAGGACATGATGCAGGCATTGTTCAAGTGAATGAAGTCAGCAACACCAGCACCTACCACTGGGAAGAGATTAAGACTTACATCGACACACGATATTTGGCGTTGCCTGAAGCAATGTGGCGGCTGCAAATATTTGAGATGTCTGCATGTTCCCATGCTGTAGAAAGACTTCCGGTACACCTACCTTTCCTACAATCAGTTTACTTTAATGATGGAAGAGAGCAGCTCTCTGCGGAAAAAGCTCAGCATGATGGCACAAAACTTACGAAATGGTTCATTCTAAACCAAACTGATCCATCAGCACATATTTATATTGTGAAATATCCTACCATTATGTCTGGACAAATAAGTTTTGGAAGACAAGAAAAAGAGGTGCTGACTAGAGTTGAGCGACCGTGACCTTTTTAAAGTCGAGCCGGGTTTCGCGAAACCCGACTATCTCAAAAGTCGGGTCGAGTGAAATCGGCCGATTATGACGTAAAGTCGGGATCGACCGAAACACGAAACCCAATGCAAGTCAATGGGGCAGCATAGTCGGCAGTGAGTGGGGGCCAGGAAAACACCTAGAGTGCCCATTTTAATGTCAAAACCATCCATTCTTCTTAATGAAGCTTGTCAAGCGTAATTTACCTTATAATAATTGGAAGGCATTTGAAATTGGGGGTCATTTGGCTAAAGTTGTGGTGGGTAGGGCTGGTTCAAGTAATTAGTGGGCCCAGGAAATCTGGACCACGTCACGGCAGTGGAGCAGGGAGAGGTAAGTATTTCAACTTTGCAAGTGCTGTGAACCTGAGCAAGCAGGGGGGGCCCACTCGTTGGCATTGGCACTGGCACAGGGCCCCTCAAAGTACAGCGGTGTGTTTGCACGGCGGGGGCGCCTCCCACCGGCAGCAACACTTTTGCGTACTATGAGAGGCCCTGTGCCAGTGACGTCGCCAACTAGTATTCCTCCCCCCACCTGATGAAGGAACCTGCACTTTCATCTGCACCTTCCTCTTTGTCCCCGTGTAAGGTGGTATGGTATGCGGGAAGAGCAACCTGACTTTCAGCAGGGTCACAATGTTGTTGTGTAGCGTGCACGGGGAATGTTGCGTTATGGGTCAATGTACCAGCAGACTCATCTATCACTGGCTGGGCAATGGGCAGGATGAGGAGGAAACACAGATATAGGCCCAAAGAATAAAGTTGGCTAAATGCAGTTCAAAATTGGTAACACAGGAATAACCAGGGGGCATTGCAGTGGAGGACAACTGGAATGAGAGGCTGACACAGAGAGTAGGCCCAAATCAGTAAGTAGTCGAAATGCAGTTCAAAATTGGCAACCGTAGTAAACAGGCGGCACAGCTTTGTTCAGTGGAGGAGAACAGCAAGGAGTGGCAGACACCGATAGTAGGCCCCAACCCAACTAGTAGGCCAAATGCAGTCTAACATTAACAACTACTTAACGAGCGCCTGAAAATGGAATTTCAGGACAGGAAACCAGGAGAACAGCAAGGAGCGGCAGACACTGTTAGTAGGCCCCAAACCAACTAGTACGCCAAATGCAGTTGTTCCATTTAGCCACAATTTAACGAGAGCCTGAAGATAGAAGCTCAGGAAAGGCAACCTGGAGAACACCTTGGAGTGGAACACACGATCTCTCTCCACCCCATACCCATTTTGTAGGCCTAATGCAGTGTAGTTTTCTACAACTACTAAACGAGAGTCGGAAGACCGAAGCAATGGAAAGGAAACCTGGGGAACACCTTGGAGTGTAACACACCATCTCTCTCCACCCGATACCCATTTTGTAGGCCTAATGCAGTGTAGTTTTCTACAACTACTAAACGAGAGTCGGAAGACCGAAGCAATGGCAAGGAAACCTGGGGAACACCTTGGAGTGTAACACACCATCTCTCTCCACCCCATACCCAATTTGTAGGCCTAATGCAGCATACTTTCCGACAACAACTAAGTGAGAGCATGAAGATCGAAGCTCAGGAAAGGCAACCTGGGGAACACCTTGGAGTGTAACACACCCTCTCTCTACACCACGGAAGGGCTGATTCTTAGGAAGGAAGGCTGTCGGAAAGAAGCAGGGCGCGTCCGAGGGTGATTATATTCTTATTAGGTATATACTCACCCTCGGACGCGCCCTGCTTCTTTATTTGTAATGAATGTTTATTTGCAATGTGGTTTTGACTTACTCTATTTTTTTGGTAAATAATGATTTTATTATTTTCATTGTTTTGCATCTTCTTGGCAATAATATAAAGAAGACGCGACAGGACAACACTCGGTGGATGCCATATCTGTGTTTTAAATTGAAAAAAACTTTCAGTTAACTACTTGCAGGAGAAAGTTATTGTAGCTGGTGGCCATTTTTAGTACTGTACCAGATTTTTGTTGTATGTGTTTGTTTTTAATGTTAAAATGTCTGCATTTGATATCTCTCCAGTATTTTCTTTTTTATAAGCAAAATACTTATTTTTATATTTTTCTGATGTTGGTTCAAGGGGTACACGGGCAGCAGTAGACAGGTCAGTGGAGGCCTAGTGGAAGGAGGGACCGCAGACAGGCTTTGAAGGCCTAACATAATAAATTGGGCTGGCTGTAGGCAATTTAAAATTGGTTCCAGGGGAACACGGGCAGCAGTGGCCTGGTCAGTGTAGTAGTAGTGGAAAGAACGGGCCGCAGACAGGCTTCGAAGGCCTAACATAACAAAAATTGGGATGTAGGCAATTTACAATTGGTTCCAGGGGAACACGGACAGCAGTAGACAGGTCAGTGGAGGCCTAGTGGAAGGAGGGACCGCAGACAGGCTTCGAAGCCCTAACATAATAAATTGGGCTGGCTGTAGGCAATTTAAAATTGGTTCCAGGGGAACACGGGCGGCAGTAGACAGGTCAGTGGAGGCCTAGTGGAAGGAGGGACCGCAGACAGGCTTCGAAGCCCTAACATAATAAATTGGGTTGGCTGTAGGCAATTTAAAATTGGTTCCAGGGGAACACGGGCAGCAGTAGACAGGTCAGTGGAGGCCTAGTGGAAGGAGGGACCGCAGACAGGCTTCGAAGCCCTAACATAATAAATTGGGCTGGCTGTAGGCAATTTAAAATTGGTTCCAGGGGAACACGGGCGGCAGTAGACAGGTCAGTGGAGGCCTAGTGGAAGGAGGGACCGCAGACAGGCTTCGAAGCCCTAACATAATAAATTGGGCTGGCTGTAGGCAATTTAAAATTGGTTCCAGGGGAACACGGGCAGCAGTAGACAGGTCAGTGGAGGCCTAGTGGAAGGAGGGACCGCAGACAGGCTTCGAAGCCCTAACATAATAAATTGGGCTGGCTGTAGGCAATTTAAAATTGGTTCCAGGGGAACACGGGCGGCAGTAGACAGGTCAGTGGAGGCCTAGTGGAAGGAGGGACCGCAGACAGGCTTCGAAGCCCTAACATAATAAATTGGGCTGGCTGTAGGCAATTTAAAATTGGTTCCAGGGGAACACGGGCGGCAGTAGACAGGTCAGTGGAGGCCTAGTGGAAGGAGGGACCGCAGACAGGCTTCGAAGCCCTAACATAATAAATTGGGCTGGCTGTAGGCAATTTCAAATTGGTTCCAGGGCAACACGGGCAGCAGTAGACAGGTCAGTGGAGGCCTTGTGGAAGGAGTGACCGCAGACAGGCTTCGAAGGCCTAACATAAGAAAAATGTCAATACAATGGTATTGACAGTGCCAGGCATTGAAGGATGTCAGCGCATAGACTAAACATTGGTGGAGCTGTAAGATAAAATTTTGCAAGTCGTAGAGCACTGTTTGACCTGGGGGGGGGGACTGTCTTGTGGCCGGCGGTACAGGCCCAGGGCCCCTCATATTACAACGGTGTGTCTGACATTGGGTGCGCACCACCACCGCCAGACACTTTATTGTACTATGACGGACCTAGTGGGAGTGCCGTCGACCAAAAGCGGGCACACCCACCTCTTCAGACAAACAGTACTCTCACGGGTGCTGGCGCGAAGTGGCGATACCACGGCCCCGTGTGGGGACTTTGGCCATTTAGGGAGGTGTTAACATGTCGGATGCTGGACAATCAGGTGCTGCAAATTACGAGATTGGAAAAGTCGTTCAGAATAGTCCACAGGCAAGACCTTTACATAGGAAAGCTAGGTGTCAGCCGGGCAAGGTGGGGCAAAAGATTTCAAAATCCAGTTGTGGTTCATTTTAATGAAGGTTAGATCATCTACATTTTGGGTAGCCAGACGAGTCCTTTTTTCTGTTAGTATTGAACCTGCAGCACTGAATACTCTTTCTGATAGGACACTAGCTGCCGGGCAAGCAAGCTCCTGCAATGCATATTCTGCCAATTCTGGCCAGGTGTCTAATTTTGATGCCCAGTAATCAAATGGGAATGACGGTTGAGGGAGAACGTCGATAAGGGATGAGAAATAGTTAGTAACCATACTGGACAAATGTTGTCTCCTGTCACTTTGAATTGATGCTGCAGTACCTGTCCTGTCTGCGGTCATAGCAAAATCACTCCACAACCTGGTCAGAAAACCCCTCTGGCCAACGCCACTTCTGATTTCTGCCCCTCTAACACCTCTGCTCTGCTGGCCCCTGCAGCTCGTGTTAGAACGATCACGGGCGCTGTGTGCAGGGAATGCCAGAAGCAAACGGTCAATAAGAGTTGATTGTTTGGTTGCTAATATTAGTTCCAAGTTCTCATGTGGCATTATATTTTGCAATTTGCCTTTATAGCGAGGATCAAGGAGGCAGGCCAACCAGTAATCGTCATCGTTCATCATTTTTGTTATGCGTGTGTCCCTTTTGAGGATACGTAAGGCATAATCCGCCATGTGGCCCAAAGTTCCAGTTCTCAAATCTGTGGTTCTGCTTGGTTGAGGGGCAGTTTCAGGCAAATCCACGTCACTTGTGTCCCTCCAAAAACCAGAACCCGGCCTTGCCGCGCCAACAATTTCCACTGGCCCCGGAAAAGCTTCCTCATTAAAAATATAATCATCCCCATCATCCTCCTCGTCCTCCTCCTCCTGTTCGCCCGCTACCTCGTCCTGTACACTGCCCTGGCCAGACAATGGCTGACTGTCATCAAGGCTTTCCTCTTCCTCAGCTGCAGACGCCTGATCCTTTATGTGCGTCAAACTTTGCATCAGCAGACGCATTAGGGGGATGCTCATGCTTATTATGGCGTTGTCTGCACTAACCAGCCTTGTGCATTCCTCAAAACACTGAAGGACTTGACACATGTCTTGAATCTTCGACCACTGCACACCTGACAACTCCATGTCTGCCATCCTACTGCCTGCCCGTGTATGTGTATCCTCCCACAAAAACATAACAGCCCGCCTCTGTTCACACAGTCTCTGAAACATGTGCAGTGTTGAGTTCCACCTTGTTGCAACGTCTATGATTAGGCGATGCTGGGGAAGGTTCAAAGAACGCTGATAGGTCTGCATACGGCTGGAGTGTACGGGTGAACGGCGGATATGTGAGCAAAGTCCACGCACTTTGAGGAGCAGGTCGGATAACCCCGGATAACTTTTCAGGAAGCACTGCACCACCAGGTTTAAGGTGTGAGCCAGGCAAGGAATGTGTTTCAGTTGGGAAAGGGAGATGGCAGCCATGAAATTCCTTCCGTTATCACTCACTACCTTGCCTGCCTCAAGATCTACAGTGCCCAGCCACGACTGCGTTTCTTTCTGCAAGAACTCGGACAGAACTTCAGCGATGTGTCTGTTGTCGCCCAAACACTTCATAGCCAATACAGCCTGCTGACGTTTGCCAGTAGCTGCCCCATAATGGGAGACCTGGTGTGCAACAGTGGCAGCTGCGGATGGAGTGGTTGTGCGACTGCGGTCTGTGGACGAGGTCTCGCTTCTGCAGGAGGACGAGGAGGAGGAGGAGGGGGTGCGAACGGCTACAGCCAACTGTTTCCTAGACCGTGGGCTAGGCAGAACTGTCCCAAACTTGCTGTCCCCTGTGGACCCTGCATCCACCACATTTACCCAGTGTGCCGTGATGGACACGTAACGTCCCTGGCCATGCCTACTGGTCCATGCATCTGTTGTCAGGTGCACCTTTGTGCTCACAGATTGCCTGAGTGCATGGACGATGCGCTCTTTAACATGCTGGTGGAGGGCTGGGATGGCTTTTCTGGAAAAAAAGTGTCGACTGGGTAGCTCGTAGCATGGTACAGCGCAGTCCATCAGGGCTTTGAAAGCTTCGCTTTCAACTAACCGGTAGGGCATCATCTCTAACGAGATTAGTCTAGCTATGTGGGCGTTCAAACCCTGTGTACGCGGATGCGAGGCTAAGTACTTCCTTTTTCTAACCATAGTCTCATGTAGGGTGAGCTGGACTGGAGAGCTGGAGATCGTGGAACTAGCGGGGGTGCCGGTGGACATGGCAGACTGAGAGACGGTGGGAGATGGTATTGTTGCCGCCGGTGCCCTAGATGCAGTGTTTCCTACTACAAAACTGGTGATTCCCTGACCCTGACTGCTTTGGCCTGGCAAAGAAACCTGCACAGATACTGCAGGTGGTGCAGAAAATGGTGGCCCTACACTGCCGGAAGGGATGTTGCGTTGATGACTAGCTTCATTGGCCGAGGGTGCTACAACCTTAAGGGACGTTTGGTAGTTAGTCCAAGCTTGCAAATGCATGGTGGTTGAATGTCTATGCATGCAACTTGTATTGAGACTTTTCAGATTCTGCCCTCTGCTTAAGGTAGTTGAACATTTTTGACAGATGACTTTGCGCTGATCAATTGGATGTTGTTTAAAAAAATGCCAGACTGCACTCTTTCTAGCATCGGATACCTTTTCAGGCATTGCAGACTGAGCTTTAACCGGATGGCCACGCTGTCCTCCAACAGGTTTTGACTTTGCCACGCGTTTTGGGCAAGATACGGGCCCGGCAGATGGAACCTGTTGCGATGTTGATGCCTGCTGCGGCCCCTCCTCCTCCGCTTCAGAACTGCTGCCGCCTGCACCCTGTTCCCCCAATGGCTGCCAATCGGGGTCAAGAACTGGGTCATCTATTACCTCTTCTTGTAGCTCGTGTGCAACTTCGTCTGTGTCACCGTGTCGGTCGGTGGTATAGCATTCGTGATGGGGCAACATAGTCTCATCAGGGTCTGATTCTTGATCAGCACCCTGCGAGGGCAATGTTGTGGTCTGAGTCAAAGGACCAGCATAGTAGTCTGGCTGTGGCTGTGCATCAGTGCACTCCATGTCAGATTCAACTTGTAATGGGCATGGACTGTTAACTGCTTCACTTTCTAAGCCAGTATGTGTAAAGAGCTCCATGGAGTAACCCGTTGTGTCGCCTGCTGCATTCTTCTCTGTTGTTGTTTTTGCTGAAGAGGACAAGGAAGCGACTTGTCCCTGACCGTGAACATCCACTAACGACACGTTACCAAACTAACGGTATTTGTTGCTGTCACACAACTTACACGGTGAGCTATAACTTCAGTATGATTTAGCTACCCCTTTACAGGTGGGTGAGACCACAACGAAAATCAGGCACAATGTTACACACTCTGTTGTTGGTGGCAACAAATGAGAGAGATGCCACACACGCAGGACTGTCACTGAAGCGCAAATGTAAATATTAATCTCCCACTGATTTTTTTTTTTTTTTTTTAAAGGGAGAATTTAGAAAAAAAAAAATAATAAAAAAAAATGATTTTTTAAGGAAGAATTTATAAACCAAATAAAATGAAATGATTGTTTCAGGGAGAATTTAGAAAACAAATAAAAAAAAAATAGGCTTTCTATGGCCCACTGAGTGAGAGAGGACGCACACAGGAGTCAGGAGTGGCACACAAGCCCAGAGGCCAATATTTATCTCCCACTGATTGATTTAGTGATTTTTTCAGGTAGATTTTGGAACCCAAATCAAGCAAAAAAATTAATAGGCTTTCTATGGCCCACAATTGGAGAGAGAGAGAGAGAGAGAGATGGCACAGCCAGGAGTCAAGACTGGCACACAAGCAGAAAGGGCAATATTAATCTCCCACTGATTTGATTTTTTTTTTTTTTCAGGGAGACTTTAGAAAAAAAAAATACAAAAAAATGAATTTTTCAGGAAGAATTTAGAAACAAAATAAAATAAAATGATTGTTTCAGGGAGAATGTAGAAAACAAATAAAAAAAAAATAGGCTTTGTAGGGCCCACTGAGTGAGAGAGGACGCACACAGGAGTCAGGAGTGGCACACAAGCCCAGAGGCCAATATTTATCTCCCACTGATTGATTTAGTGATTTTTTCAGGTAGATTTTGGAACCCAAATCAAGCAAAAAAATTAATAGGCTTTCTATGGCCCACAATTGGAGAGAGAGAGATGGCACACCCAGGAGTCAAGCCTGGCACACAAGCAGAAAGGGCAATATTAATCTCCCACTGATTTGATTTTTTTTTTTTTTTTTTCAGGGAGACTTTAGAAAAAAAAAATACAAAAAAAATGATTAATTCAGGAATAATTTAGAAACCAAATAAAATAAAATGATTTTTTCAGGGAGAATTTAGAAAACAAATAAAACAAAAAATAGGCTTTCTAGGGCCCACTGAGTGAGAGATGACGCACACAGGAGTCAGGAGTGGCACACAAGCCCAGAGGCCAATATTTATCTCCCACTGATTGATTTAGTGATTTTTTCAGGTAGATTTTGGAACCCAAATCAAGCAAAAAAATAAATAGGCTTTCTATGGCCCACAATTGGAGAGAGAGAGAGAGATGGCACACCCAGGAGTCAAGACTGGCACACAAGCAGAAAGGGCAATATTAATCTCCCACTGATTTGATTTTTTTTTTTTTCAGGGAGACTTTAGAAAAAAAAAATACAAAAAAATGAATTTTTCAGGAAGAATTTAGAAACAAAATAAAATAAAATGATTGTTTCAGGGAGAATTTAGAAAACAAATAAAAAAAATATAGGCTTTGTAGGGCCCACTGAGTGTGAGAGGACGCACACAGGAGTCAGGAGTGGCACACAAGCCCAGAGGCCAATATTTATCTCCCACTGATTGATTTAGTGATTTTTTCAGGTAGATTTTGGAACCCAAATCAAGCAAAAAAATTAATAGGCTTTCTATGGCCCACAATTGGAGAGAGAGAGATGGCACACCCAGGAGTCAAGACTGGCACACAAGCAGAAAGGGCAATATTAATCTCCCACTGATTTGATTTTTTTTTTTTTTCAGGGAGACTTTAGAAAAAAAAAATACAAAAAAATGAATTTTTCAGGAAGAATTTAGAAACAAAATAAAATAAAATGATTGTTTCAGGGAGAATTTAGAAAACAAATAAAAAAAAAATAGGCTTTGTAGGGCCCACTGAGTGAGAGAGGACGCACACAGGAGTCAGGAGTGGCACACAAGCCCAGAGGCCAATATTTATCTCCCACTGATTGATTTAGTGATTTTTTCAGGTAGATTTTGGAACCCAAATCAAGCAAAAAAATTAATAGGCTTTCTATGGCCCACAATTGGAGAGAGAGAGATGGCACACCCAGGAGTCAAGACTGGCACACAAGCAGAAAGGGCAATATTAATCTCCCACTGATTTGATTTTTTTTTTTTTTCAGGGAGACTTTAGAAAAAAAAAATACAAAAAAAAAGATTTTTTCAGGAATAATTTAGAAACCAAATAAAATAAAATGATTTTTTCAGGGAGAATTTGGAAAACAAATAAAACAAAAAATAGGCTTTCTAGGGCCCACTGAGTGAGAGATGACGCACACAGGAGTCAGGAGTGGCACACAAGCCCAGAGGCCAATATTTATCTCCCACTGATTGATTTATTGATTTTTTCAGGTAGAATTTAGAACCCAAATCAACCCAAAAAATAAATAGGCTTTCTATGGCCCACTATTTGTGAGAGAGATGGCACGCTCAGGACTGGCACACAAGCCCAGAGGCCAATATTAATCTCCCACTTTTTTTTTTTTTTTCCAGGGAAAATTTATAAACCCAATAAAAAAAATAATAAATAGGCTTTCATTGGCCCACTAACTGAGAGAGAGAGATGGCACGCTTAGTAAACTGGCACACAAGCCCAAAGGCCAATATTAATCTCCCACTGATTGATTTATTGATTTTTTCAGGTAGAATTTAGAACCCAAATCAACCAAAAAAATAAATAGGCTTTCTATGGCCCACTATTTGTGAGAGAGATGGCACGCTCAGGACTGGCACTCAAGCCCAGAGGCCAATATTAATCTCCCACTTTTTTTTTTTTTCTTCCAGGGAAAATTTATAAACCCAATAAAAAAAATAATAAATAGGCTTTCTATGGCCCACTATCTGAGAGAGAGAGATGGCACGCTTAGGACTAGCACACAAGCCCAAAGGCCAATATTAATCTCCCACTGATTGATTTATTGATTTTTTCAGGTAGAATTTAGAACCCAAATCAAGCAAAAAAATTAATAGGCTTTCTATGGCCCACTGAGTGAGAGATGGCACACACAGGAGTCAGGAGTGGCACACAAGCCCTGAGGCCAATATTTTTCTCCCACTGATTGATGTTGTGATTTTTTCAGGTAGATTTTATAACCCAAATCAAGCAAAAAAATAAATAGGCTTTCTATGGCCCACTGAGTGAGAGATGACACAGACAGGGATGGCACTCTAGCAGAAATGCCAATCTTAATCTCCCACAAAAAAAAAAAAAAAAGGAACTGTCCTTCAATTACTATCTCCCTGCAGTAATCTCAGCCAGGTATGGCAGGCAGCAATAAGGAGTGGACTGATGCACAAATTAAATAAAAAGTGTGGACAAACAAACAAGATAGCTGTGCAGAAAGGAAGGAACAAGAGGATTTGTGCTTTGAAAAAAGCAGTTGGTTTGCACAGCGGCGTACACACAGCAATGCAGCTATCAGGGAGCCTTCTAGGGCAGCCCAATGAGCTACAGCGCTGAGGAAAAAAAAAAAATGTAGCTTCCACTGTCCCTGCACACCGAAGGTGGTGTTGGGCTGTGGAAATCACTACAGCACAAGCGGTTTGGTGGTTAATGGACCCTGCCTAACGCTATCCCTGCTTCTGACGAAGCGGCAGCAACCTCTCCCTATGCTCAGATCAGCAGCAGTAACATGGCGGTCGGCGGGAACGCCCCTTTATAGCCCCTGTGACGCCGCGGACAGCAAGCCAATCACTGCAATGCCCTTCTCTAAGATGGTGGGGACCAGGACCTATGTCATCACGCTGCCCACACTCTGCGTTTACCTTCATTGGCTGAGAAATGGCGCTTTTCGCGTCATTGAAACGCGACTTTGGCGCGAAAGTCGCGTACCGCATGGCCGACCCCGCACAGGGGTCGGATCGGGTTTCATGAAACCCGACTTTGCCAAAAGTCGGCGACTTTTGAAAATGAACGACCCGTTTCGCTCATCCCTAGTGCTGACAAGATCCTTCCAAGAATGTACTCTGTCTCCCCACAATATTCTTATATTCTGGCAGCAAAGGCCATGGAATTATTGATTCAGAGTGGGACAAAACAATGGAAGAAGCATCTTTATTTAGAATACCCGGTGAGCTTCGACAGCTATTTGCTGCAATCCTGAACCATGCCAAAATCACAAGTGGACTTGATTTATACAACAAAAATAAAAATAACATGATGGAAGACTTCCTCCTCACTCATAACGAATACATGGCCGAGCAGCAAACACTTGCCGATATCCAAGACCACTTACGACAGTTTGCTAAAGATTGCAAAAGTTGTGGACTACCTTCCCCATCAGATGCGTGTAAAATGTGTGACATTGTTGATGTGGAAAGGGAGAAACAAGAATCTGAATGACTGCAGTTTCTAATGAACCTAGAACAACGAGGCGCCTTTGAAACAATCATGAATGCAGTTAATAATCCAACTACATCACAAAAATGTTTTTTTTTATCTGGTGCAGGAGGTTGTGGAAAGACTTTTGTGTACAAGGCTTTGACATCTACTATATTTGGGAATGTTCCATCCTGCATGTCCACATGGATATTCCTTCTCTGAACCCTGCTTATACAGGTACTATACAGATGATCAGGTTTTAAATACATCAGATAGGGATTATATACATTAGATAGGACTGCTCTATAAGGGTATACCTTGACGATTGGTGGAGCAGCTTAGTATACATTTTTTTGCAAAAAAACGTATCAACTAAATGCCCTGTTTTTTCCATCTTTTGACTAGCACTTGCTTGTTACTGTGATTTTTTTTACAACAGAGTATTTTTTACCTCACTGTGCTTTTTTGTGTCTTAATATATTTGGGAATGGTGGCATTGTAAAAACAGTTGCTCCTACCGGTTTGGCAGCTACATTACTAAAAGGTAATTTTTAATATTAATTAATTATGATTACAGAATACTGAAAAATGTAAATTAAAGATATCTGTATTGAAGATTTTTTTTTGTTTTATACATGCGGTAAAACAGTCCACTCCAGATTTGGAATTTCAATTCATTTGAATGAGAGAACGGTATGAAGTATTAAAGAAGGAACCTCAGTCTGCCGAGAGCTTCGGGATACTAAACTTATTATATGGGATGACATTTCAATGTCTCACGTTCATCTTTTCAATGCCATTGATAGAAGCTTACATATTCTCCTTCACAATGAAGAACCTTTTGGTGGGATCCGGATTGTTGTTGGAGGAGATTTTTGTCAGCAAGCTTCAGTTGTACTTCGTGGAAATCGCATTAATATTATAGAGGTGTGTGTCAAGAGCAGTCCAGTCTGGAAATCCTTCAAGGAGCTGAATTTAATCAGGAACATGCGAGTCAATCCTTATGAGGTTGAATTTTGTGAGTGGCTGCTAACTGTTGGATCAGGAGATGAAGATGGGAATCTGGTGGATTTTGTGAAGCTAAGCAAAGACATTCTGACTCATGACGCCGTGACGAGCATATTTGGGAATGACCTGAACTCTCTCATTCCTGCTGATCTTGCTTCGAGAGCAGTACTATGTCCTAAAAACTGTGACACGCTGACAGTCAATGAACAAGTGTTGAACATGCTTAGAAGTCAGACTAAATCATACTTCAGTGTCGACAATATTTCATCCTGTGAGACAGAAGAAGAAAGAGCTCAGTACCCCATCGAATTTGTACATTCCCTAACTCCTATGGGCCTCCCTCCTCATATGCTGAACCTTAAGAAAGGCTGCTGTGTCATGCTACTCCGCAATCTAAATCCAAAGAAAGGACTGTGCAATGGTACTCGATTAATTGTAGAAACTCTTGGCTCAAATCTCATCAACTGCAGTATTTTTTCTGGGGAGCGTCGTGGTCATAAGGTTCTCATTCCAAGAATACCATTGGACACTAGTGAAAATTGCGATACCCTGTTTAAGTTAACAAGAAAACAATTCCCACTTCGTCTGGCTTATTCCATGACAATTACAAAATCGCAAGGACAAACATTCGATAAGATTGGCGTTCTCCTACCTGATCCTGTATTCACACATGGTCAATTATACACTGCATTCTCTAGAGTAACAAGTTGTAAAGGTCTTTCAGTTCAAATTGTACCTGGTAGAAGTCAAGGAAAGATCTTTGAAAATGACGAAAATGACTATACATTTAAATGTGTTTACAGAGAAATTTTAACTTAATTTATGTTTTCTTATGAAATTTGTTTAGATGCTGGAATGAATAAAAAACGCACATCTTACTGAATCCAGTTTGTTTTTGATTTTACACTGTGAATAAAATGTATTATAAGCATTATTCAGATTTTTAATGATTATTATTGTTATTAACTTCATATAAGTTCATTTACCACCTGCGTAAGCGCTATTGAATGTTGTCATTATTTATTTTAGTTTAATCATCAGCAGCGTTAATTAGATAGCAATGAGCGTGTTAGCTGGCTCGAAAAAGCTGGTATAATTATATATATATATATATATACATATATATATATATGCATATATATATATATATATACACACACACACACACACAAACACAGTGGGTGAAATAAGGATTAAAGAATATCCTCGATTTTTCTAATTTTCTAAGTAACTTGTTTTTTAAGCCTGAGTGGACATTTTTCATATACAGTGGGGCAAAAAAGTATTTAGTCAGTCAGCAATAGTGCAAGATCCACCACTTAGAAAGATGAGAGGCGTCTGTAATTTACATCATAGGTAGACCTCAACTATGGGAGACAAACAGAAAAAAAAATCCAGAAAATCACATTGTCTGTTTTTTAACATTTTATTTGCATATTATGGTGGAAAATAAGTATTTGGTCAGAAACAAAATTTCATCTCAATACTTTGTAATATATCCTTTGTTGGCAATGACAGAGGTCAAACGTTTTCTGTAAGTCTTCACAAGGTTGCCACACACTGTTGTTGGTATGTTGGCCCATTCCTCCATGCAGATCTCCTCTAGAGCAGTGATGTTTTTGGCTTTTCGCTTGGCAACACGGACTTTCAACTCCCTCCAAAGGTTTTCTATAGGGTTGAGATCTGGAGACTGGCTAGGCCACTCCAGGACCTTGAAATGCTTCTTACGAAGCCACTCCTTCGTTGCCCTGGCGGTGTGCTTTGGATCATTGTCATGTTGAAAGACCCAGCCACGTTTCATCTTCAATGCCCTTGCTGATGGAAGGAGGTTTGCACTCAAAATCTCACGATACATGGCCCCATTCATTCTTTCATGTACCAGGATCAGTCGTCCTGGCCCCTTTGCAGAGAAACAGCCCCAAAGCATGATGTTTCCACCACCATGCTTTACAGTAGGTATGGTGTTTGATGGATGCAACTCAGTATTCTTTTTCCTCCAAACACGACAAGTTGTGTTTCTACCAAACAGTTCCAGTTTGATTTCATCAGACCATAGGACATTCTCCTAAAACTCCTCTCGATCATCCAAATGCTCTCTAGCAAACTTCAGACGGGCCCGGACATGTACTGGCTTAAGCAGTGGGACACGTCTGGCACTGCAGGATCTGAGTCCATGGTGGCGTAGTGTGTTACTTATGGTAGGCCTTGTTACATTGGTCCCAGCTCTCTGCAGTTCATTCACTAGGTCCCCCTGCGTGGTTCTGGGATTTTTGCTCACCGTTCTTGTGATCATTCTGACCCCACAGGGTGGGATTTTGCGTGGAGCCCCAGATCGAGGGAGATTATCAGTGGTCTTGTATGTCTTCCATTTTCTAATTATTGCTCCCACTGTTGATTTCTTCACTCCAAGCTGGTTGGCTATTGCAGATTCAGTCTTCCCAGCCTGGTGCAGGGCTACAATTTTGTTTCTGGTGTCCTTTGACAGCTCTTTGGTCTTCACCATAGTGGAGTTTGGAGTCAGACTGTTTGAGGGTGTGCACAGGTGTCTTTTTATACTGATAACAAGTTTAAACAGGTGCCATTACTACAGGTTATGAGTGGAGGAAAGAGGAGACTCTTAAAGAAGAAGTTACAGGTCTGTGAGAGCCAGAAATCTTGATTGTTTGTTTCTGACCAAATACTTATTTTCCACCATAATATGCAAATAAAATTTTAAAAAAACAGACAATGTGATTTTCTGGATTTTTTTTTCTCAGTTTGTCTCCCATAGTTGAGGTCTACCTATGATGTAAATTACAGACGCCTCTCATCTTTTTAAGTGGTGGAACTTGCACTATTGCTGACTGACTAAATACTTTTTTGCCCCACTGTACTATACTTTTCACTAGCACCTCCTTAGTTTGCGGGTGTGGAGAATAGTTCCCTGCAATTCACTCCTCGGTTAGAGGCCATCTGAGCAGACAGCATGAAGTACAGACAGCATTTCATTATATGTATAGTGTCCATGGGTAAAAGTGCAGAAGGTCCTCTGATGATGCCATCAGGATCAGATGATCACAGTCCGCTGCTTGCCTTATTGCATATTCTAAATAAAAACTCAATGTAGATTACACAGCATAGAATTATGGAGCCATTAAATGTAGCGGAAAATATAAAAATGATGGACAGGGGTTATATGAGCAAACAATCATTCAGTGACAAATTTTTGTAGTAGACTCTTGGCTTCAGAATTTGAGGTTCGCCAGCAGCTGATGTGTATTATAAGGTTCTGCTGTAGGCGCAGTATTTTATGAGGCTCTGCATCAGTTGTTATGTTTTTTTATAAGGTTCTGCAGCAATTCAGGTGTGTAATTTGAGGTTCTGCATCAGCTGAAGTGTGTATTATGAGATGATTCAGCAGCTGAGAGTTGTATTATGAGGTTCTGCAGCTTTATTGTTGTGGATTATGAGCTCCTGCATCAGCTGAGGTGTGTATTATAATGTTCAGCAGCAGTTGAAGTGTATTGTGAAGTTCTGCAGCTGCGTTATCTATATATATAATTATCTAAGGGGTACTTCCATCTGTCTGTCTTTCTGCCTGTCATGCATGCCGCGACCAATCAGCGACGGGCACAGTCCGATTAGTCCCTCCCTACTCCCTTGCAGTCAGTGCCCGCATACTCCCCTCCACTCACCGCTCACACAGGTTTAATGCCAGCAATAACGGGCCGCGGGTACCGCACTCCATAACCGCTGCTATTAACCCTGTGTGACCAAGTTTTTACTATTGATGCTGCCTATGCGCTCACGGCTGCCGCCATCTTCCGTTCCCAGAGATGCTTTGTGAAATTACCCAGAAGACTTAGCGGTCTCGCAAGACCGCTAAGTCATCTGGGTAATTTCACAAAGCATCCTGGGAACGGAAGATAGCGGCAGCCGCGCGCATAGGGACAGCTTCGCTGGATCCCAGCGGGTGAGTATATAACTATTTTTTATTTTAATTATCTTTTTCTAACACGGATATGTGCCCACACTGCTATATAGTACGTGGGCTGTGTTATATAGCGTGTGGGCTGCATTATATACAGCGTGGCTGCTATATATTACGTGGCCAGTGTTATATGCTACATGGGCAGTGTTATATACCATATGGGCTACATTATATACTATGTGGCCAGTGTTATATACTATGTGGGCAGTGTTATATACCGCGTGGCTGCTATATACTACATGGCTGTGCTATATACTACGCGGCCAGTGTTAGATACTATGTGGGCTGTGTTATGTACTGCGTAGCCTGTGCTATATATTACATGGCCACTGTTATATACTGCATGGCCTGTGTTATATACTACGTCGCCTGTGTTATATACTGCGTGGCTGCTATATACTGCATGGGCTGTGTTATATTCTATTTGGGCTGTGCTATATACTGCGTGGCCTGTGCTATATATTACATGGCCACTGTTATATACTGCATGGCGCATCGGGTATTCTACAATATGTATGTATGTATATAGCAGCCACATAGTATATAGCACAGGCCATGTAGTATTTGACTGCTATATACTACATGGCTCCTATATACTATGTGGCCTGTGCTATATACTATGTGGCTGCTATATACATACATACATATTCTATAATACCTGATGCATTTGAATTGGGCCACCATCTAGTGTATTATAATGTTCTGCAGGCACTGAGCCTATCAACTTTGTCTAGGAGAAGTTATAAGAATTTTAAAGACTTAAGCATCCTTATCTCATTGGCAACTTGATTAATCCTTATTGCTAATCACAAAGATAGCCCCTCAGGAAAAGAGTAAGCTCAGCCTTAAAAAAGCACCTGCAAATCTAGGACATGGCTCCCTTCATGACTGTGTGGCTTCCACATGATGCCTTGCAGTAGAGATGAGCAAATTTGAGTGTCATTGAATCCTAGGTCACATTGCAAGGCTCCTTAATGGGTCAATAGTGATGTGTAGAATCGCTGCTTCCAACATATGGTGCTATAAAGTTCTATCCCTCTTCCTCTCTGAAGAGGCAACTTAATTTCCCAAAGGAGCATTTCACAGCGAATAAGCCTCCTTACATTTGATGTGCCCGCCAGGGCTGTGGGGTACCCGGAATCAGACCGGATAGTTCTATGGGGAAAGTCACAGGGTCATGATCCGTTTCCGTTGCCCTGGCCATGTCATAAAATGGAATGGAGGATAATTATGTGGTGTTTGTTTGTGACACCACCCATAGTGTTCAGCAATGGGTGGCCGACACTGCGGTTTAGGGCCGTTGGGGCAAATCGTGATACAGGAAGGATGGTTCAGCTCTCCACGGGTAGAGTGGGGCCCCAGGGCAAATATATTTGATTGTTCAGATGCTGGTGAACGTTGAGGTAGAGAGAATAAGTGAAGTACACAGAGTGGTGCAGTTTTCTTTCTCTTTTACTTGAAAGTAGAGGCAATCTGGGGTACTAATTACAGATGACAGATTGAGTCCAGCTTGCCTGGAGGCTTTCAGGGGATCCATCCTGCCAGGTGGGGTTCGGGGGATTTTCTTTCTGTGCTCTCTTTTAGAGTCTCTGCTGCTTGTAGCTAAGCTGCGGCCCTCTCCTGTGTGATGATTTCTAACCTGTATGGCAGACAGCGTGAGCCTATTTCACAAGCACTGTCCTTTTCACTGTCAGCCCCAGGCTCTAGGTCTGCTACCGTGCCTTCACGTGTTCGGTGTGGCCAGGGAATTGCAGTCCCCTGCCCTCCAGATTCGGCTGTTAGGGCATACAACACCCACCCTGCCAAGGACTCTGACATCCCTTTTTATCAGTGCTCCACTCTGGGGTCAAGCTATGTGCAGTTTTTATTCCCCTGAGCTCTTGTCTCTGCTCCTGTCCCTTCCCTCTCCACCGACCAACTGCCAACTCTCCTCTCTCACTGTCCTGTCATGAGCTCCAGCTGGCTCCTGTTTCAATGACAACTCCCCTGTTTACTCTCTCAGCTGACTTCTTTCTGACTCACTAACACCACCTGCTGGCCAGAATTTATAAGGAAGCTCCCCTTTCAGGCCTGGAGCAAGAATTGACATGTATTCTGTGTTACCTGGCATGGGGACCTTCCTTCTTGCCTCCAGGCATGACATCACCCCTTAGAGGGAGGCAATGTCACCGTGGCAACCGGACTCTGGGGTGCCACACATTAGCATGCCAGGGCCGGCATGTCACTCTCCACAAGGGGAAACGTTACCTCTTGGACCATTGAATTCTCTTAAAATTTTACAATCAAATCATATTCTTCAGAATACGGATTTCTGGTAATATGTTCCACGTGAATTCTCAAAAGCCAAATGTGGCCACTATTTTTCTTACCCATAGAGGAGCATGCAAATGGATTAAGCAAAAAAAAGATAGCCTTGCTCTCCTCACCGTTCACCTTTTCCTCTGCTCCTGCAGGCCACCATCCAGTTCTGCACTCATTTTCTTTTTCCATTGCTTATATCCTATTCCGTCTTTTAACTCAAGATCAGAACTTTTCTACACACTTAGGCCTCTGATGTGCCATGTCATATCAGCTTTGCTTAAATGACAGAAAAGTGTGCAGTAACAGCATGGTATGCAAAGGCATTAGAAAGCTTAGACATGACGGAAGCCAGAACCTGGATTGAAATGGCTGAAGAGAATGCGCATGACAAGGAATTGGGAAAAGAAGAGTAACGGAGGATCAGACGTGAGTTGAGGGTATGGTTAGATAGGTGAGCATTGAGGTGAGAATATTTTTTTTTTGAGCCTACAGTACATGCATTATTCTCTGGGGTGTACAGAAACCCCAGAGCATTAAAAAATAACATACAATTTTCATCAAATAACTATGCAGCATATTGAATTTCACTGTAAAATTCATGTGATTTGCCAAATTTAAATGCTGACAGATCTGCTCATCTCAACCTTACAGATAATACATCACATGGGTTATTGCAGCCAATTTTGGGGGGGGGGACTATACAAGATAATTATGGAAAGCAATAGATAATAGGTCACAGCGCACATCTCATTATTTTTACAGATAGGGATAGAGAGACCTTAATCTTATTTTGGTGTACGGCTGAAATGCTGACAAATAGGATTGGTAGTCTCAGTCTGTGAATAATAATACACATAAATTGCTGGACCTGTAGTGTCTGTGTAAATGGATTGATCTGTGAAATACTGCTGTACAGCATCTTAATAGCACCATTTTCATTATTTTTTTATTCTTGATGCAGCTGAAATATCCCACTGTCCTATTTTTTCTGAAGAAGAAAAATACTGAAACAAAGGAACACGTGTCATTTTCAGAACAGCAAACCTGCTGCCGAAAACAAAAAAAGGGATATGGTCTCAATGCTAGTTAAAAATCCACTCCTCCTTCACTTACAAAACAGATAATCTGTTTCTGCTCAGGGATCATTTTGGAATGGTTTGTGAAATTGTTATTTTCTTTAGCAAAAAACAAAGCTCTTGATTCTCCCCAAATATTAATAATTGGTGCACTTCCATGTGAAAAAGTCATTTTTTCAATTTGCAACATCTGTGAACAAACACCAGCAAGGCAGACATCTCTCCGCACCATTGTTAAATAGGATGTTACTTACCTTTGGTTTCCATCAGCTTTCCCATAGCCTGATCGGTTGAGGTCACTTGGGCAAAACTTGAAGATTATTTCAATTCTGTGTAAAGAGCTCAAAAGGGGTTCAAGAAATTCCTAATAGAACTCAAAGTGTTATTTACTTTTCTAGTGGGCAACTAGTTTTACTATTTTGAGATTTGTAGTAAAAAAACATTTTTGGGAATCATTTGTTGAAGCTTCAAGATATGAATTTCTAATAGTTCCCTCATCTCTACAAAACTACTTTTTTTTGTTGGCAGTGTTGATATTTTAGTTAGAGAAAGATGTTCGTACTCTTTGCTTACTGATAGCTTACCTCTACAGAAAAAGACACAGCTATCTATCTATTTATAAAGGAGGGCCTCATACGCATTTTCTTCAAATTGTCATGTAGTGGTACTCCTAAACTTATAAAAGCTATGCACTAAGAGCAAAGCCTGCCAAAAATATTAAGCAGGGTCATCCATACACTTTTGAAGGCACCATATTAACCCCTTCACCCCAAAGCCTGTTTTCACCTAAGTGACAGGGCCAATTTTTACAATTCTGACCACTGTCACTTTATGAGGTTATAACTCTGAAATGCTTCAACGGATCCTGGTGATTCTGACACTGTTTTCTCGTGACATATTGTACTTCATGATAGTGGTAAAACTTCTTCGATATGACTTGCATTTATTTGTGAAAAAAACAAAAATTTGTCGGAAATTATGAAAATTTAGCAATTTTAAAACTCTTAGTTTTCATCCCCTTAAATTAGAGAGTTATATCACATAATATAGTTAATAAACAACATTTCCCACATGTCTGCTTTACATCAGCACAATTTTGGAAACATAATTTTTTTTTGTTAGGACGTTATAAGGGTTAAAAGTTGACCAGCGATTTCTCATTTTTGCAACAAAATTTGCAAAACCATTTTTTTACGGACCACCTCACATTTGAAGTGACTTTGAGGGGTCTATATGACAGAAAATGCCCAAAAGTTACACCATTCTAAAAACTGCACCCCTCAAGGTACTCAAAACCACATTCAAAAAGTTCATTAACCCTTCAGGTGCTTCCCAGGAATTTTTTGAATGTTTTAAAAAATTGAACATTTAACTTTTTTTTCACAAAATTTTTACTTCAGGTCCAATTTGTTTCATTTTACCAAGGGTAACAGGAGAAATTGGACCACAAACATCGTTGTACAATTTGTCCTGAGTACGCCGATACCCCATATGTGGGGGTAAACCACTGTTTGGGCACATGGCAGAGCTCGGAAGGGAAGGAGCGCCATTTGACTTTTCAATGCAAGATTTGCTGGAATTGAGATCGGAGCCCATGTCACGATTGGAGAGCCCCTGATGTGCCTAAACAGTGGAAACCCCCACAAGTGACACCATTTTGGAAAGTAGACTCCCTAAGGAACTAATCTAGATGTGTGGTGAGCACTTTGAACCTCCAAGTGCTTCACAGAAGTTTATAATGTAGAGCCGTAAAAAAAATTTTATATTAATTTTCACAAAAAATGACCTTTTTGCCCCAAATTTTTTATTTTCCCAAGGGTAACAGGATAAATTGGACCACAAAAGTTGTTGTGCAATTTGTCCTGAGTACGCCGATACTTCATATATGGCGATAAACCACTGTTTGAGCGCATGGCAGAGCTCGGAAGGGAAGGAGTGCCATTTGACTTTTCAATGCAAAATTGGCTGGAATTGAGATCGGACGCCATGTCGCATTTTGAGAGCCCCTGACGTGCCTTAACAGTGGAAACCCCCCACAAGTGAACCCATTTTGGAAAGAAGACCCCCTAAGGAACTTATCTAGATGTGTGGTGAGCACTTTTAACCCCCAATTGTTTCACTAAAGTTTAGAATGTAGCATTGTGAAAATTAAAAAATCATTTTTTCTTTCCACAAAATAATGTTTTAGCCCGCAATTTTTTTTTCCCAAGGGTAACAGGAGAAATTGGACCACAAATGTTATTGTCCAATTTGTCCTGAGTACGCTGATACCCCACATGTGGGGGGGAACCACCATTTGAGTGCATGGCAGAGCTCGGAAGGGAAGGAGCACCGTTTGAAATGCAGACTTAGATGGAATGGACTGCAGGTGTCATGTTGCATTTGCAGAGCCCCTGATGTACCTAAACAGTAGAAACCCCCCACAAGTGACCCCATATTGGAAACTAGACCCCCCAAGGAACTTATCTAGATGTGTTGTGAGAGCTTTGAACCAACAAGTGTTTCACTACAGTTTATAATGCAGAGCCGTGAAAATAAAAAATATTTATGTTTTTATTTTCCCAAGGGTAACAGGACAAATTGGACCCCAAAAGTTGTTGTCCAACTTGTCCTGAGAGCGCTGATACCCCATATGTTGGGGGGAACCACTGTTTGGGCACACAGGAGAACTCGGAAGGGAAGGAGCACTGTTTTACTTTTTCAAAGCAGAATTGGCTGGAATTGAGATCAGACACCATGTCGCATTTGGAGAGCCCCTGATGTGCCTAAACAGTGGAAACCCCCAATTATAACTGAAACCCTAACCCCAACCCTAACCCTAATCTCAATGGTAACCCTAACCACACCTCTAACCCTGACACACCCCTAACCCTAATCCCAACCCTATTCCCAACTGTAAATGTAATCTAAACCCTAACTGTAACTTTAGCCCCAACCCAAACTGTAGCCCTAGCCCTAACCCTAGCCCTAACCCTAGCCCTAACCCTAGCCCTAGCCCTAACCCTAGCCCTAACCCTAACCCTAGCCCTAACCCTAACCCTAGCCCTAACCCTAACCCTAGCCCTAACCCTAGCCCTAGCCCTAACCCTAGCCCTAACCCTAGCCCTAGCCCTAACCCTAGCCCTAACCCTAGCCGTAACCCTAGCCCTAACCCTAGCCCTAACCCTAGCCCTAATGGGAAAATGGAAATAAATATATTTTTTTACATTTTATTAATTTTCCCTAACTAAGGGGGTGATGAAGGGGGGTTTGATTTACTTTTATAGCGTTTTTTTGGCGGATTTTTAGGGTTGGCAGCTGTCTCACACTAAAAGACGCTTTTTATTGCAAAAAATAGTTTTTGCATCACCACATTTTGAGAGCTATAATTTATCCATATTTTGGCCCACAGAGTCATGTGAGATCTTGTTTTTTGCGGGACGAGTTGATGTTTTTATTGGTAACATTTTCGGGCAGATGACATTTTTTGATCGCTTTTTATTCCGATTTTTGGGAGGCGGAATGTACAAAAACCAGCAATTCCTGAATTTCTTTTAGGGGGGGCGTTTATACCGTTCCACGTGTGGTAAAATGGATAAAGGAGTTTTATTCTTCAGGTCAGTACGATTACAGAGATACCTCATTTATGTAATTTTTTTTATGTTTTGGCGCTTTTACACAATAAAAACTATTTTATATAAAAAAATAATTGTTTTTGCATCGCATTATTCTGAGAGCTATAACTTTTTTATTTTTCTGCTGATGATGATGTATGGCGGCTTTTTTTTTGCGGGACAAGATGACGTTTTCAGCGGTACCATGGTTATTTATATCCGTCATTTTCATCGCGTGTTATTCCACTTTTTGTTCGCCTGTATGATAATAAAGCAATGTTTTTTGCCTTGTTTTTTTTTTTTTTTTTGCGGTGTTCACTGAAGGGGTTAACTAGTGGGATAGTTTTATAGAGCGGGTTGTTACGGACGCGGCGATACCAAATATGTGTACATTTATTGTTTTTTTTTAATTTACATAAATAAATGGATTTATTGGGAAATGTTTTTTTTTTTTTATTTGGGGATTTTTTTTATTTTTTTTATACATTCTATTTTTTTTATTTAACTTTCTATCATTGTCCCAGGGTGGGACATCTCTGTATTAGATCAGATCGTTGATCTGACACTGTGCATAGCACACTGTCAGATCAACGATCTGACAGGCAGTTTAGCTGGCTTTCCAGCGCCTGCTCTCAGCAGGCGCCGGCTAGCCAGGTCATTTCATGACCCGGAAGGAGTCCGGCGGCCATCTTGGATCCGAGGACTCCTTCCGGGTCACCGGAGCAACGCGATCTCATTGCGTTGCTCCGGTGGGAGAGCGCAGGGAGCCCCTGTCCCTGTGCGATCCCCCTCTATGCCGCTGTCACTACTGACAGCGGCATCAGATGGGTTAAATGCCCGCGATCGGCGATAGCGCCGATCGTGGGCATTGCTGCGGGGTGTCAGCTGTCATATACAGCTGACACCCGCACCCGATCACCGCGGCGCTCAGCGCGAGACCGCGGTGATCGGTGCGCCGTACTAGTACTGCTGCTGGCACAAATGCAGTGCCAGCAGCGCAGTACTAGTACGGCGCGTGGCGCGAAGGGGTTAATATTGTGAACAAAGTGTAGTTGTGGTAGTGCAGCACGGTGGCTCAATGGTTAGCACTGCAGCCTTGCGGTGCTGGAGTCCTGGGTTCAAATCCCACCAAGGACAACATCTGCAAGGAGTTTGTATGTTCTCCCCATGTTTGCGTGAGCTTCCTCAAGTTTTCCGGTTTCACATTCCACAGACATACTGATAGGGAATGTAGATTGTAAGCCCCATTGGCGACAGCAATGATAATATGTGCAAACTGTAATGCGCTGCGGAATATGTTAGCGCTATATAAAATAAAGATCATTATTATTAATGAGCTTAATGAAAAAATAATGAGGGTAACATAGTCATCCATAAATCGTTGAAGCAACAACAAACACATTTGTTCTATAGTATTTATGACAATAGTAATTTTTGAACCACTGAATTTCTACACCTGTAGCAGGTCAATTTTGGCTTTTATTTCAAACCAATGAAATTGCACACAAACCAAGTTCTATGGTATACATCAGGGGTGTCAAACTGCATTCCTCGAGGGCTGCAAACAGGTCATGTTTTGAGGATTTCCTTGTACTGCACGGTGATAATTTAATCACCTACACACATAATGATTGCAGCACCTTGTGCAATGCTAAGGAAATCTTGAAAACACGCATGGTTTGAGGCCCTCGAGGAATGCAGTTTGACACCCCTGGTATACATGACAATAGTCATTATTTTTAACTAATATACACTGCTCAAAATAATAAAGGGAACACTAAAATCCCACATCCTAGACATCACTGAATTAAATATTCTAGTTGTAAATCTTTATTCATTACATAGTGGAATGTGTTGAGAACTATAAAAACTAAAAATTATCAACGTAAAATCACAACTAATATCCCACGGAGGTCTGGAGTTGGAATGATGCTCAAAATCAAAGTGGAAAATAAAGTTACAGGCTGATCCAACTTCAGTGGAAATGCCTCAAGACAAGGAAATGATGCTCAGTTGTGTGTGGCCTCCACATGCCTGTATGACCTCCCTACTATGCCTGGGCATTAGTGATGAGTAGTGTTGAGCATTCCGATACTGCAAATATCGGGTATCGGCCGATATTTGCTGTATCGGAATTCCGATACCGAGTCCGATACTTTTGCGATATCGGATACCGGAATCGGAAGTTCCCATAGTGAAATGATGCATTATAATAGAGTGTGGGCGTTGCGTGGGCAGAGACTGCGTGTCTGTGTGTGCAGGCAGGGTCTGTGCGTGACCATGGGGGTCTGTGCAGGCCTGCCGGGGGTCTGTGTGGGCCTGCTGGGGCTCTGTGCGGGCCTGCTGGGGCTCTGTGCGGGCCTGCCAGAGGTCTGTGTGTGCCTGCTGGGGGTCTGTGTGGGCCTGCCGGGGCTCTGTGTGGGCCTGCTGGGGCTCTGTGCGGGCCTGCTGGGGCTCTGTGCGGGCCTGCCAGAGGTCTGTGTGGGCCTGCTAGGGCTCTGTTCGAGCAGCCGGGGCTCTGTGCAGGCTGCCGGGGGTCTGTGCGGGCCTGCCAGGGGTCTGTGCGGGCTGCCAGGGGTCTCTGTGTGACTGCCAGGGGCTCTGTGTGGGCTACCGGGGGTCTGTGCGGGCTGCCGAGGCTCTGTGCGGGCTGGCGGGGGTCTGTGCGTGCCTGCCGGGGGTCTGTGTGTGCCTGCTGGGGGTCTGTGTGGGCCTGCCGGGGCTCTGTGTGGGCCTGCTGGGGCTCTGTGCGGGCCTGCTGGGGCTCTGTGCGGGCCTGCCAGAGGTCTGTGTGGGCCTGCTAGGGCTCTGTTCGAGCAGCCGGGGCTCTGTGCAGGCTGCCGGGGGTCTGTGCGGGCCTGCCAGGGGTCTGTGCGGGCTGCCAGGGGTCTCTGTGTGACTGCCAGGGGCTCTGTGTGGGCTACCGGGGGTCTGTGCGGGCTGCCGAGGCTCTGTGCGGGCTGGCAGGGGGTCTGTGCGTGCCTGCCGGGGCTCTGTGCGTGACTACTGGGGGTCTGTGCGTGACTGCCGGGGGCTCTGTGTGGGCTGCCGGTGCTCTGTGCGGGCTGCCGGGGCTCTGTGCATAGCTGCCAGGGCTCTATGTGGGCTGCCGGGGCTCTGTGCGTGCCTGCCAGGGGCTCAGTGCGAGCTGCCAGGGCTCTGTGCAGGCTGCTCGGGCTCTGAGCGGGCTGCTAGAGGTCTGTGCGTGACTGCCCTGGGCTCTGTGCGGGCTGCCAGGGCTCTGTGCGTGCCTGTCGGGGGCTCTGTGTGGGCTGCCGAGGCTCTGTGCGTGACTACCGGGGGTCTGTGCGTGCCTGTCGGGGGCTCTGTGTGGGCTGCCGAGGCTCTGTGCGTGACTACCGGGGGTCTGTGCGTGACTGCCGGGGCACTGTGCGGGCTGCCGGGGCTCTATGCGGGCTGCTGCGGCTCTTTGCGTAGCTGCCAGGGCTCTGTGCGGGCTGCCGGGGCTCTGTGCGGGCTGCCAGGGCTCTGTGCGGGCTGCCGGAGGTCTGAGCGTGCCTGCCGGGGTTCTGTGCAGGCTTCCAGGGCTCTCTGTAGGCTGCCGGGGCTCTATGCGGGCTGCTAGGGCTCTATGCGGGCTGCTGGGGCTCTTTGCGTAGCTGCCGGGGCTCTATGCGGGCTGCTGGGGCTCTTTGCGTAGCTGCCAGGGCTCTGTGCGGGCTCCCGGGGGTCTGTGCGTGCCTGCTAGGGGCTCAGTGTGGGCTGCCAGGTCTCTGTGCAGGCTGCTGGGGCTCTGAGCGGGCTGCTGGAGGTCTGTGCGTGCCTGCCAGGGGCTCTGTGTGGGCTGCCGGGGCTCTGTGCGTGACTACCGGGGGTCTGTGCGTGACTGCCGGGGGCTCTGTGCAGGCTGCTGGGGCTCTGTGCGGGCTGCCGGCGCTCTATGCGGGCTGCCGGGGCTCTTTGCATAGCTGCCAGGGCTCTGTGCGGGCTGCCGGGGCTCTGTGCGGGCTGCCGGAGGTCTGTGCGTGCCTGCCTGGGTTCTGTGTGGGCTTCCAGGGCTCTCTGTAGGCTGCCGGGGCTCTGTGCGGGCTATACATACAGACATACAGTACATTAAACATAGAGTACATACTCACCATTACTTGTCATTTTGATCCCCGAAGCCAGTGTCATCTGTAAAAAATGTTAAAATAACAAACAACCAATATACTCCCTGCCCGCAGAAATCCAGGAGTGTCCCACGATGATCTCCCATGGAGAACGGCAGCATCAGCTGATGCGACCGCTCTCCAGGAGCTCCAGGAACACAATGACGGGAGAAACCGCCACACTACCGTCACTCAAATTTTTAGGGGCTCCGGGCGCCGCCCTCTCCACACTGTTTTTGCATGAAATCCGGCGCCTGCGCTGTGTAGTACTGTCTCGCGCCTGTGCAGCCAGTGCGGCCACCCACCTTGGTAATCCCAGCCCCGCAATGTGTTATGCATTATGTACAGTGCGGGGCTGGGATTCCTGGGCATGCGCACTGCGTGTGTCAGCGGGGGACCCGGGTGACGGCAGTGACGGACACCTGACTGCTCACGTGACCGTAACATCATCGAAGGTCCTTCACTCACTGCATTCTTAGGAATGGAGGCAGACGCTCGCAGCGGTGACAGCCAGGGTTCGCCGGAGGGGTGAGTATATCCATATTTTTTATTTTTATTCTTTATTTTTTACATAAATATGGATCTCAGGGCCGAAGATGACTGGGAACTTATAGGAACTTCCGATTCCGATTTCCGATATCGCAAAAATATCAGAACTCGGTATCGGAATTCCGATACAGCAAATATCGGCCGATACCCGATATTTGCAGTATCGGAATGCTCAACACTACTCATTACTCGAGATCTCTAGATCATGCTCGGGGGTCCTCCGAGTATTTTTTAGTGTTCGGAGATTTAGTTTTTCTAGCCGCAGCTAAACTTACATCTGTCAGCCAGCATAAGTACATGTGGAGGCTGCCTGGTTGCTAGGGAATCCCCACATGTACTTATGTTGGCTAACAGATGTAAATCATTCAGCTGCGGCAAGAAAAACTAAATCTCCGAGCACTAAAAAATACTCGGAGGACCCCCGAGCATGCTCTAGAAATCTCGGGTAATGAGTATATTTTCTCATCACTACTGGGCATGCTTCTGATGAGGTGTTGGATGGTCTCCTGAGTGATCTCCTCCCAAACCTGGCCTAAAGCATCCACCAACTCCTGGACAGTCTGTGGTGCAACGTGACATTGGTGGATGGTGCGAGACATGATGTCCAAGATGTGTTCAATCAGATTCAGGTCAGGGGAACAGGCGGGCCAGTCCATAACTTCAATGCCTTCATTATGCAAGAACTGGTGACACACTCCAGCCACATGAGGTCTGGCATTGTCCTGTATTAGGAGGAACCCAGGGCCTTACGCACCGGCATATTTTCTCACAAGGGGTCTGAGGATCTCATATTGGTACCTATTGGCAGTAAGGCTACCTGTGGTGAGCACATGGCAGCCCTCCAATGAAATGCCACCTCACACCATTACTGACCCAGTGCCAAACCTGTCATGCTGAAGGATGTTAGTTTAACACAAACCGACATCTCCAAAACACATACAATCATTCCCCAAATGGAAAAAGTGCTGGAGTGCAAAAAGAAACCAGGACAACTCCCATAATGAATAAATCATATAGAAAACTATGGAGAATAATGTCCCAAAATCAAAAGACTAAGTTTTATTATAAAAATACAAGTTTTTATTAGACAATCATGGAGACAAGACAAGTAAAAAACACAGTATTTGGACTGAAAAGATGGTGATGTCACAAAGACAAAAACTGCCCACCTAACAACCATGTACTGCCGAATCTGGCCTAAGTTCAGTGTGGAGTATAATACCTGTGGTACCCAAAATGAAAAGCCAAACTACATATAATTAGCCTTAAATCAATTTTAGTAAAGTGCCTAGTGTCCATAAAAAGTGCTGTACACAGTGTTTAGGCCAGATTTGCATGCACAGTTCATTTGGGTAATTACACTAGTGGTCCCTTGGACAGCCAAGATAATAGTGCCTTCCCATTATCATTACAGCGCCTTCCTGGTGAGGTGCCACTTTTTGGCAGTACATGGTTTTAAGGTGCAGTGGTTTTTGCCATCATCATCTTTTCAGTCCAAATACTGTATTTTTTCAACTTGTCTTGTCTACATAATTGTTTAATTTGCATTTTTATAATAAAAAAAACTTACAGTCTTTTGATTTTTGGGACAGTATACTCCATAGTTTTCTATAGGATTTATTCATTATGGGAGTTGTCCTGGTTTCTTTTTGCACTCCAGCACTTTTTCCGTTCGGGGAATGATTGTATGTGTTTTGGAGATGTCGGTTTGTATTAAACTAATTATCTTACTGTGTATTTTCACAGCCCTTTCCACCGACCATATGGATCACAAAGTACGTGAAAAGATGTGGCTTTCAAAATTGGAAGAGGTCTTTGGTGAAGACTCATGTGTGGTTTTAAGTACAAGAGAAATGGATGATTCAGTTATCAAAGTCAAATATCTTTTGAAAGGCCCCCCTGTATCAACCTAAGGTATTTCCAGCCTATAGCTGGGTGACACCTTCTTCTATTTAAGACTTCTCCTCCAATATGGAGGTGTCTAAGCTACTTTTTTAGTTTGCCCTGCATGCTTTCTAGTTGTCAGATTTCCCAGGTCCACCCTTCTGCAAGTCTACCCTGTACCCTCCTGCTCATACCTTTCTTTTCTTATATGCTCATACCTGTCTGTGCTCTTCTGTCCATCAACGAGTCCAGATCACACCTGTCAATGCCCATCTGTCAAACACCCAGTCCAGCCCATCGCTTCCAGTGTCTTTCTGTTCCTCAGCCATTCCCATCTGCACAAATGGTTACAGTGTTCAGACAGTTCCTGCCTGCCTGGCGGAGACAAAATGTCGCAGGTATGTGACCAGAGTCTGGTTGGCCCTCTCTACCAACCCATTCATGATGAAATATGTGTATATATATATTATATATGTATATGTCTATATGTGTGTAGGGACATCTGTCTAGGGTTATATGTGTGACTAGTGATAATTTAGCATCTGTCCTGAAGGCAAGTCGCACCTAGGTGTTAATAGGTACTTCCTTGGGAAGAGTAAGACCTCTGTCTCCAGATCTCAACAGGAGGCCTAGCTAGAGCCAAGAACAAAAGAATACTTGACACCTCTGAGTGCTTGGAGGGGAGATGCTAATTGCGGCTTGAGGGTTAGCTATTCCTGGGAACCATCTCACAAGTGTCTCCAGAGGAAAATAATATATATTCATTAGTAGCACGGCCGTGGCCCAATCAAACAGGCAGCAGTTATGATATTGGCCAGAGGGGCCGGTCTAGAAACCGGACCTCAGACCAAAGTTATAAATTTAGGCTGCAGACAGAGAATTGTGTTCACATGTGAGGGCAGCCTGAGAAGCTGATGTGTTCCACAATTCCATTCACCAACCCCCCCCCCTCAGGGAGCAGAAAGCAGACTACCAGTTTAATGATTTCTGTAAGTTTATCCTGTTTATTTTGACATTGTTTGCATAAGTTGTATGTCTTTTTATTATCATATTTTTATACCTTTTTCTTATTGTAAGCATTGAACCTTTTGCTATTAAAGTATAAACTTTAATAAGTTGAACCTTGAATGTTCTAAAGAATCCATAGCCTAGAGGTGTGCGAGCCTTATGAGTGATAAACATATTTTTATTAGTATTATTTCTGGGACTCATTGCCTGTGTATTCAATGAGTGGTGGCAGCGTGTATGAGCGGGTGTGTGGCCTGGGTTGGTGTGTCATTTATGCTCCCATCACAGCATAGGACAGAGGTTGAATGCTGGACTGAGAGTGGGGAGATAGATTGCAGGCACAACCCCAAGTCAGATGTGAGAGCAGGCACATGACGAATAAGTGACACCACGGAGAAGGGATCCGTGACAGTATGGTATGCAGAAGAGAGATTCAGCTCAATGCTAAGTAAACGACAGAGCTCTCTCCAGAACCAAGACGCAAACTGTGGACCCCGGTCACTGACAATTTTGGCAGGCATGTCATGTAGACGGAAAACATGTTTAATGAACAACACTGCCAAGGCCCGTGCAGAAGATAACCGTGGAAGCGGAACCAAGTGCACAATTTTAGAAAAATGGTCGGTGACTACCCAGAAAACCGTGCAGCTACGAGACTTGGGTAAGCCCACCACGAAGTCCTGACCATTTCCCAGTGCCTGTCTGCCACCGGCAGGGGGTAAAGTAGCCCAGCAGGCTGTTGTCGAGGAGACCGATTCTTTTTCACAAACATTGGGATATTTTAAAAACAGATCCTAAGATTGTGGATTTTTTACCCACTAGACCAGCACTGACGGCCAGAAGAGCTCTTAATCTGCATGACTCTTTAACCAGGAGCCATTTTGTGAGGCCCATAGCAAGGATCGGATCTGGTGTACGCTTACGGGGGTCATATCCATGTGGGGACTGTAATGTATGCAGTGTCATGCAAAGTGGTCTCCAATTTATTAATCCTTTGGATTCCGCAGTACATGTGCTCAGGGATTATATTAATTGTAAATTAAGTAATTTGATTTATGCTTTGGTGTGTACTTGCCCCAAAGTATATGCTGGACAGACTTCACAAGAGTTGCGCAGGCATACACAGCAGCACATTTCAAATATTAATTTAGCCAAACAAGATCAGGCGAAAGGGAAAAATTTGTCTACAGTAGCAAGTCATTTTTTACAGGTACATTCTAGCAGTACACGTGTCTTGCGAGTTGTTGGTCTACAAAAATTATCCAGCAATATTCGCAAGTCAGATAGACAAGGTGAGTTATTGAGATTGGAATCCAGATGGATAACACAAGCTTAACACAGTGGCCCCCTATGGGATCAATGAGGACTTACTTTATACGGGCTTCTTAGGGTATGTGCACACGTTCAGGTTTTTTCGCAATAAAAATGTGATAAAACTGCATTAGAAACCACAGACATATGCATCCTATCATTTAGAATGCATTCTGCAATTTTTGTGCACATGATGAGTTTTTTTCTGTGAAAAAAACGCATCGTGTTATTAAAAGCAGCATGTTCATTAATTTTGCGGATTTTCTGCGTTTTTCCCGCTATTCTATGCATTTGGGAAAAAACGCACAAAAAACGCACAAAAAATGCGTAAAAAATGCGTATTTGTATGAATCACCCAGCGCGATTGTGCGTATGATTCTAAGTATTATCTTTAAACTACCTGTATCTATGGTGTAGGCATGCTGAAATAACATCTGCTCAATGATAGATTGGGTGACATGCACGACATCATGTTCAGCAATAGATCTACATTATATTCATCTGTGCATGTGTGACTATGTAACTTCCGATTGGCGGATCGCACAGTGACACGCACGCCGATCTACAGCATCCATTCCACATGCTCCTTCTGATTTATTTATTTTTTATTATTATTATTTTTTTGTTCCTTGATCGCCGGCCGCAGGTGTTGGCAATCCTGGTAACAACAGTGAGTGCACTCACCTCTATTTAAGACAGATCTGTGGGTCATTTTAGCATTTTACCCTGACGAAGCTACAGCTAGTAGCGATACGCGTATATATGTATCTATTAGGCATTTTGCTCTATTCTATTTTCAATATTGGGAGCACTGTTTACATACAGTATATGCATCATTATAACAGGTGTCATTTGGGCACCTGGCCCAGTATTAATGCCAGTATTTTAGTACTGTTTATATTCATGTCTCATTATGTATGTGTCACTATCATTATTAGCAGCCATATTTGTACTTGTTTTTAATGTTTTTTAACGTTTTTTTATATGTTGTGCACCCAGTGTTGGTCAAATAAAGCTATTTTCAAGGTTATAACAGGTTTGTGCACCTTTATATGCGCCTTCTTTTCTTTGCTTCTCTTCTTTGCTTCATCTACTATAGTATTGGGCACATTGGTAGCACTCCTGATTACTTATGTTAGTGGTGCCCACTTTTCTTCCATTATCTGAGGAGACCGATTCTTGGCGCATGAGACACACGCCCGAATATAGTCACTGACGTCACGGGCCATATGCAGCCACCAGTATGTCCTCGCCAGAAACTCAGATATCCTCTTGGCCCCAAAATGTTCACCCATCCTGGATGAGTGAGCCCAAGAGAGAACCTCTGGTCGCAAATTAGATGGAACAAAAGTCTTGCCTAGGGGCACATACTCTAGCGAAACCGGAGCCACAGTTCTCAGGCTCTCCAATAATCCGAGGCTACTCCTCCTCTGATGACACTAAGGAGCGGGAGAGAGCATCGGCACGAGTGTTCTTCTCCCCGGAGAGAAAATGGAGGGTAAAGTGGAACCTTGCGCAGGCGTGTACTACAGAGGACATAGAATAAACTTCAATCCAATATTGCGGCCAGCATGCAGCCAGCGGATAAGGAAAGGGTGAATCAAACACCCGAAATCTCCGCCCATATTACCGAAAACCGGTCCAGTAAATTCAGGTGACAGGTTCCCTTTAAGTTTGCAGTTGTATCATACTTCTTCCAGTTTCAGATGATAGACTGAACAGCTCTTTGTGAGATGCTCAAAGTTGGGCTATTTCTTTAAAACCTAAACCTGCTTTGCTTTTTTTTCACAATGTTATTCCTGACCTGTCTGATATATTCCTTGGTTTTCAGGATGCTGGTTGATCCTACTGTTCTCAGAAAAACCTTGTTGGCCTTCACAGAACAACTGTAGCTTTACTGAAAATAAATGTATAATTGAAAAAAAACTAAAATTATGAAACTGCTAATGAATAAAGACAAACACTTTTTGACATCATTATAATAGGAAAAATTCTTTTTGAAAAGACTTTGTGTTGTGACATCATCAGACTCTTACACAACTTAGAGATAAAGATAAAGCTATTGTTACATAATAACAATAGAACACAGCCAAGTGAGACACACTATTGTGAAACAAAATCAATAGAAGACAGCCTTGAAATAAAGGCAAACTGCTTTGAACACCAGCATGAGCAGACTTAAAAAAAAATTAACATAAGAACATAGCTTATAAAAGAAGACTTTGTCATTACAAAATCATTATAATAAAATAAGAAGAGAAACATAATGGTGTCATCAAGACAATAAATGCAGGCTAGGGATGAAGACAAAATTGCCTTAATTCCATCAAAATAGAATGCAGCTTGTAAAATAAGTAAAAGAAGAAACGGATATTGTGACATCACTGGGATAGAAAACAGGTTTGGAAAGACATATTATAAATTGACAATTGTGCTTTTTTTATCATAGGAATTGTTTAAATAAAATATTCCAAAGCTGGCATTAGGCAACATATCTGCCATCGTGATTGTGTATGATAATGTAAAAGCATTGCCATAATGGTGCTATTACACAGATTCAATGGATACATTTAATGAACAATTCACTTTCCTGGTTCTTCTTTAATCCACATTTGAAGTTTTGGTGTAAAAACCTTCCAGTACATGTATGTGTGATTGTAAGTTCTTCGACTATACCAATGCCCCTCCACCTGCCTCTGTTGTCTGTATCTGCTTCCTTTTTTAAAGTCCACCAGTTGGGGTATAAAATCCTGAAGACAGATTCTTTTTAAAACATTTACTCCCCATTATCCAGGTATACTTGCAGTTAAGATTGCATATTCAGACACCATAAAATAAGTGTTGTCTAGTAGCGATTAGCGAATATATTCAGAAAATAATTGCCAAACATAAATTCAGCACGAATATGGCACATTCGGTTTTGTGATCGGAAATACAAGCAATTTTCTTAAAATTGGAAAAAGTCGGTAAAATTTGGTAAAACGGTGGGAAAATAATTGCGTTGCCACTAAAGTTGTCATGCTGGGTGAAGGATAAGTAAATGCAAAACAATGGGAACAGGGATTGGGAGCCCACACACTAGGGAAGGGGGGAGTGGTGACCCCTAGGCAGATCTAAAATCACCCTGTCTGCCCTAAACATCCCTATATAGGTTCTGCAACTATCAACGTGCAGGAGCCTAATCCTTGCCTGACCCTAGCAATAGACACTACATAGGGAGGGGACAGGGTGAGCGCTAGTCAGTTCCAACTAAAACTATAGGCAGAGAGAGGAGACGGATGGAAGGAAAACACTTAGCTTGAAAAGACAACCGAGATGTCACACCAGCTAGCTTCCAAGGGTCCTCAGGGAAAGACAACACTTGCCGACTGCTAGAACCTCCACCAAGAGTGAGGCAAGAATGAACAAACACCTGCACTATGCTGCAGCAATTGAATGTATCTAAACTTTCAGCCCAGGTGTGTGATTAGCAGCAGAAGGTGGAAGTAACAATTGGGTCCTAGAGGGAGAAGGATATTGCTACATAACAGAGATGCAAATCAAGAAGGTGCTTGAGCTTAATGCTAAGACTTTCTTTGGCAAGCTCCAGGATGACCATCTGTCACACCTGACACACCCATGACAGTATCCCCCCTTCTACGAGTAGTCTCCGGACACTCAAGACCCAGTTTCTCAGGATGAGAGGCATGACACAAATGAACCAGTCTAGGGGCATTCACCTCTGCTGAAACCCACATCCACATCTTCTGGAACATAACTGTTGTGAATTCTGTGGCCAAGCTCCCTCCTGTGGTCGTGAGTGGTTCTGCGGCTGGTTCTGTCTATAAGCTTCCTTTGGTGGATGAGAGTGGTTCTGCGGCTTCTGAGTTTCCTTCCTCAGGTGATGAGGTTAAGTCATTAGGTGCTGCTCTATTTAACTCCACCTGGTGCTTTGATCCTGGCCTCCAGTCAATGTTCTAGTATTGGTCTTGCTTCCTCCTGGATCGTTCCTGTGGCCTCTTTATCCTGCATAAGCTAAGTTCTGCTTGTGTTATTTTTGTTTGCTATATTTTCTGTCCAGCTTGCTATATTGGTTTTTGCTTGCTTGCTGGAAGCTCTGAGACACAGAGGGAGCACCTCCGTACCGTTAGTCGGTGCGGAGGGTCTTTTTGCCCCTCTGCGTGGTTGTTTGTAGGTTTTTGTGTTGACCGCAAAGCTATCTTTCCTATCCTCGGTCTATTCAGTAAGTCGGGCCTCACTTTGCTAAATCTATTTCATCTCTGTGTTTGTATTTCATCTTTACTCACAGTCATTATATGTGGGGGGCTGCCTTTTCCTTTGGGGAATTTCTCTGAGGCAAGGTAGGCTTATTTTTTCTATCTTCAGGGCTAGTTAGTTTCTCAGGCTGTGCCGAGTTGCATAGGGAGCGTTAGGCGCAATCCACGGCTACCTCTAGTGTGGTGTGTTAGGATTAGGGATTGCGGTCAGCAGAGTTTCCACGTCTCAGAGCTTGTCCTATGTTTTTGGTAAATGTCAGGTCACCTTGTGTGCTCTGAACTTCAAGGTCCATTGTGGTTCTGAATTACCTGTTCATAACAGTACTGGAAGCCCAAAGTACTAATGCTTCTCAATAGAGGGAAAAGAGAAGTTCTGAGACCATTTTTTTCTCTTTGCACTGTGATCTGTCTTTCTTTTCCCCTTTACATCAGGGTGGTTCAGAACACAGGTGTGGACATGGATATTCAGGGTCTGTCCTCTTTGATGGATAATCTCACTATAAGAGTACAGAATATTCAAGATTTAGTGGTTCAGAATCCTATGTTAGAACCTAAAATTCCTATTCCTGAGTTGTTTTCTGGAGATAGAGCTAAGTTTTTGAATTTTAAAAATAATTGTAAACTGTTTCTGGCTTTGAAACCCCGCTCCTCTGGTGACCCAGTTCAAGAAGTTAAAATCATTATTTCTTTATTACGTGGCGACCCTCAAGACTGGGCATTTTCCCTTGCGCCAGGAGATCCTGCATTATGTAATATTGATGCGTTTTTTCTGGCGCTCGGATTGCTGTACGACGAACCTAATTCAGTGGATCAGGCAGAGAAAAATTTGCTGGCTCTGTGTCAGGGTCAGGATGAGATAGAGATTTATTGTCAGAAGTTTAGAAAGTGGTCCGTGCTCACTCAATGGAATGAATGTGCGCTGGCAGCTATTTTCAGAAAGGGTCTCTCTGAAGCCCTTAAGGATGTCATGGTGGGATTTCCTATGCCTGCTGGTCTGAATGAGTCTATGTCTTTGGCCATTCAGATCAGTCGACGCTTGCGCGAGCGTAAATCTGTGCACCATTTGGCGGTATTATCTGAGCATAAACCTGAGCCTATGCAGTGCGATAGGACTTTGACCAGAGCTGAAAGGCAAGAACACAGACGTCAGAATGGGCTGTGTTTCTACTGTGGTGATTCCACTCATGCTATCTCCGATTGTCCTAAGCGCACTAAGCGGTTCGCTAGGTCTGCCACCATTGGTACGGTACAGTCAAAATTTCTTTTGTCCATTACTTTGATCTGCTCTTTGTCTTCCTATTCTGTCATGGCATTTGTGGATTCAGGCGCTGCCCTGAATTTGATGGACTTGGAGTATGCTAGGCGCTGTGGGTTTGTCTTGGAGCCCTTGCAGTGTCCTATTCCATTGAGAGGAATTGATGCTACGCCTTTGGCCAAGAATAAGCCTCAGTATTGGACCCAGCTGACCATGTGCATGGCTCCTGCGCACCAGGAGGATATTCGCTTTCTGGTGTTGCATAATCTGCATGATGTGGTCGTGTTGGGGTTGCCATGGCTACAAGTCCATAATCCAGTATTAGATTGGAAATCAATGTCTGTGTCCAGCTGGGGTTGTCAGGGGGTACATGGTGATGTTCCATTTCTGTCTATCTAATCATCCACCCCTTCTGAGGTCCCAGAGTTCTTGTCTGATTACCGGGATGTATTCGATGAGCCCAAGTCCAATGCCCTACCTCCGCATAGGGATTGTGATTGTGCTATCGATTTGATTCCTGGTAGTAAGTTTCCTAAGGGTCGACTGTTTAATTTATCTGTACCTGAGCATGCCGCTATGCGGAGTTACGTGAAGGAGTCTTTGGAGAAGGGTCATATTTGCCCGTCATCGTCGCCATTGGGAGCGGGTTTCTTTTTTGTGGCCAAGAAGGATGGTTCGCTGAGACCTTGTATTGATTACCGCCTTCTTAATAAAATTACGGTCAAATTTCAGAACCCCTTGCCGCTGCTGTCTGATTTGTTTGCTCGGATTAAGGGGGCTAGTTGGTTCACCAAGATAGATCTTCGTGGTGCATATAATCTTGTGCGTATCAAACGGGGCGATGAATGGAAAACAGCATTTAACACGCCCGAAGGCCATTTTGAGTACCTGGCTATGCCATTCGGACTTTCTAATGCTCCATCAGTGTTTCAGTCCTTTATGCATGACATCTTCCGAGAGTACCTGGATAAATTCCTGATTGTATACTTGGATGATATTTTGGTCTTCTCGGATGATTGGGAGTCTCATGTGAAGCAGGTCAGAATGGTGTTCCAGGTCCTGCGTGCTAATTCTTTGTTTGTGAAGGGGTCAAAGTGTCTCTCTGGTGTTCAGAAGATTTCATTTTTGGGGTTCATTTTTTCTCCTTCTACTATCGAGATGGACCCTGTTAAAGTTCAGGCCATTTATGATTGGACTCAGCCAACATCTCTGAAGAGTCTGCAGAAGTTCCTGGGCTTTGCTAATTTTTATCGTCGCTTCATCGCTAATTTTTCTAGCATTGCTAAACCGTTGACTGATTTGACCAAGAAGGGTGCTGATGTGGTCAATTGGTCTTCTGCTGCTGTGGAAGCTTTTCAGGAGTTGAAGCGTCGTTTTTCTTCTGCCCCTGTGTTGTGCCAACCAGATGTTTCGCTTCCGTTCCAGGTCGAGGTTGATGCTTCCGAAATTGGAGCAGGGGCTGTTTTGTCGCAGAGAAGTTCTGATTGCTCGGTGATGAAACCATGCGCCTTCTTTTCCAGGAAATTTTCGCCTGCTGAGTGAAATTATGATGTTGGCAATCGAGAGTTGCTAGCCATGAAGTGGGCATGCGAGGAGTGGCGTCATTGGCTTGAAGGAGCTAAGCATCGCGTGGTGGTCTTGACTGATCACAAAAACTTGACTTATCTCGAGTCTGCCAAACGGTTGAATCCTAGACAGGCTCGTTGGTTATTTTTTTTTCCCGTTTTGACTTTGTGGTTTTGTACCTTCCGGGCTCTAAAAATGTGAAGGCGGATGCCCTGTCTAGGAGTTTTGTGCCCGATTCTCCGGGTTTGTCTGAGCCGGCGGGTATTCTCAAAGAGGGGGTAATTTTGTCTGCCATCTCCCCTGATTTGCGGCGGGTGCTGCAAAAATTTCAGGCTAATAAACCTGATCGTTGCCCAGCGGAGAAACTGTTTGTCCCTGATAGGTGGACGAATAAAGTTATCTCTGAGGTTCATTGTTCGGTGTTGGCTGGTCATCCTGGAATCTTTGGTACCAGAGATTTGGTGGCTAGATTCTTTTGGTGGCCGTCTCTGTCGCGGGATGTGCGTTCTTTTGTGCAGTCCTGTGGGATTTGTGCTCGGGCTAAGCCCTGCTGTTCTCGTGCCAGTGGGTTGCTTTTGCCCTTGCCGGTCCCGAAGAGGCCTCGGACACATATCTCTATGGATTTTATTTTGGATCTCCCCGTCTCTCAAAGAATGTCGGTCATTTGGGTGGTTTGTGATCGCTTCTCTAAGATGGTCCATTTGGTGCCCTTGTCTAAATTGCCTTCCTCCTCTGATTTGGTGCCATTGTTTTTTCAGCATGTGGTTCGTTTACATGGCATTCCAGAGAACATCGTTTCTGACAGAGGTTCCCAGTTTGTTTCGAGGTTTTGGCGAGCCTTTTGTGCTAGGATGGGCATTGATTTGTCTTTTTCCTCGGCTTTCCATCCTCAGACAAATGGCCAGACTGAACGAACCAATCAGACCTTGGAAACATATCTGAGATGTTTTGTTTCTGCTGATCAGGATGATTGGGTGTCCTTTTTGCCTTTGGCTGAGTTCGCCAATAATAATCGGGCCAGCTCGGCTACTTTGGTTTCGCCGTTTTTCTGCAATTCTGGTTCCACCCTCATTTCTCTTCAGGGCAGGTTGAGTCTTCGGACTGTCCTGGTGTGGATACTGTGGTGGATAGGTTGCAGCAGATTTGGACTCATGTAGTGGACAATTTGACTTTGTCCCAGGAGAAGGCTCAACGTTTCGCTAACCGCAGGCGCTGTGTGGGTCCCCGACTTCGTGTTGGGGATTTGGTTTGGTTGTCATCTCGTTATATTCCTATGAAGGTTTCCTCTCCTAAATTTAAGCCTTGTTTCATTGGTCCATATAGGATTTCTGAGGTTCCTAATCCTGTGTCTTTTCGTTTGACTCTTCCGGCATCTTTTTCCATCCATAACGTGTTCCATAGGTCATTGTTGCGGAGATACGTGGCACCTGTGGTTCCATCTATTGATCCTCCTGCTCCGGTTTTGGTTGAAGGGGAATTGGAGTATATTGTGGAGAAGATTTTGGATTCTCGTGTTTCGAGACGGAAACTCCAGTATCTGGTTAAGTGGAAAGGTTATGGTCAGGAAGATAATTCCTGGGTCTTTGCCTCTGATGTCCATGCTGCCGATCTGGTTCGTGCCTTTCATGTGGCTCATCCTGGTCAGCCTGGGGGCTCTGGTGAGGGTTCGGTGAACCCTCCTCAAGGGGGGGTACTGTTGTGAATTCTGTGGCCAAGCTCCCTCCTGTGGTCGTGAGTGGTACTGCCGCTGGTTCTGTCTATAAGCTTCCTTTGGTGGATGAGAGTGGTACTGCGGCTTCTGAGTTTCCTTCCTCAGGTGATGAGGCTAAGTCATTAGGTGCTGCTCTATTTAACTCCACCTTGTGCTTTGATCCTGGCCTCGAGTCAATGTTCTAGTATTGGTCTTGCTTCCTCCAGGATCGTTCCTGTGGCCTCTTTATCCTGCATAAGCTAAGTTCTGCTTGTGTTATTTTTGTTTGCTATATTTTCTGTCCAGCTTGCTATATTGTTTTTTTCTTGCTTGCTGGAAGCTCTGAGACGCAGAGGGAGCACCTCCGTACCGTTAGTCGGTGCGGAGGGTCTTTTTGCCCCTCTGCGTGGTTGTTTGTAGGTTTTTGTGTTGACCGCAAAGCTATCTTTCCTATCCTCGGTCTATTCAGTAAGTCGGGCCTCACTTTGCTAAATCTATTTCATCTCTGTGTTTGTATTTCATCTTTACTCACAGTCATTATATGTGGGGGGCTGCCTTTTCCTTTGGGGAATTTCTCTGAGGCAAGGTAGGCTTATTTTTTCTATCTTCAGGGCTAGTTAGTTTCTCAGGCTGTGCCGAGTTGCATAGGGAGCGTTAGGCGCAATCCACGGCTACCTCTAGTGTGGTGTGTTAGGATTAGGGATTGCGGTCAGCAGAGTTTCCACGTCTCAGAGCTTGTCCTATGTTTTTGGTAAATGTCAGGTCACCTTGTGTGCTCTGAACTTCAAGGTCCATTGTGGTTCTGAATTACCTGTTCATAACACATAACCCCTCCAGTGCACCTAGTACTGCAGGTAATGACGAGAATCAACAATACTCTAAATCTTGAACTTCAAATTACCATCAACAATGATAGGAGGTTGTATCAGGGTAGAAGACTCAAGAGGTTCAACATACTACTTGAGCAGAGACCTGTGGAACACATTGTGAATTTTAAGAGCCTGGGGTAACTCAAGACAAAAAGCTGCATGGTTAATGACCGTGGTTATTCTATAGGGGCCAATAAACTTAGGTCCCAGTTTCCAGGAAAGGATCTTCAGCTTGACATTCCTGGCAGACAGCCACACAAAGTCATTCACACTTAGATCTGGACCTGGCAAACTTTTTCTATCAACCATATGTTTGCTCCTTTCTCTCATGACCTTCAAATTACTCTGAACCCTCCACCACAATGAAGAGAGTGACAAAGCAAAACGTTCCCCCTCAGGAATTCGCGAAGCACCTCCCCCACTAAAAGCAGCAAACTGTGGAAGGGAACCATATGTACCAAAGAATAGTGACCTGCTGGTAGATTCTTGGCAATGATTATTAATAGCAAACTCGGCCAGTGGTAAATAAGATGCCCAATCCTCCTGGTTTTCCGAGACAAAAAACCTGAGTTAAGTCTCCAAATTCTGATTAGTGCGCTCAGACTATCCAGTTGAGTGAGGATGGAAAGCAGAGGAAAACGACAGCTGCACCCACAGTCAAGTACAGAACACCTTCCAGAACTTAGAAACAAATTGAGTCCTTATATCTGAAACCACATCGGAGGGAACCCTGTGAAGCTTCACTATCTCATTAACAAAAACCTGAGCAAGAGTCCAGGCCTTGGGAATGATGGGGAAATCAGAGACCACCTTGATATAGCCTTATAATTCATATACATGACTCCTAGGCTAATGGAATATGTCTTAACATGTCTCAGCTAAGTCATACCTGCTGACTAATTAGAGTTGTTGACAGGGTGAGGCTAATTACATGGACCTTTAGCCCCTACATGCCTGAACCCAAGTACCCTCTTATGTAAGGATCCCCTGATAAATTAAGAATGATTTCATATGTAATAAACAGCTGATTTGCGCACGAACATGATTTATACGCCTACTCAAAAGTGTATGTAACTGAATGTCCTTTTCTGGAATAAATTACGGCTTGATACAGATCTCCATCTGTCCCTGTCTGTCATTTCTCTGGAGAAACTCACACATTTGGCAGCCATCCAATATCCCTGAGGGTCTGACTTGCAGACCACCCTAACATTTTTGGCGTCCCTGGGTGGGCAGCCACAACGGCAGATCACCAATATCTGATGTCCGGCAAATCGCAGACCTGAGACCAAGGACATACAGACAATATGCGGAAAAAGGTAAGAACCATTAGATTCTTACAAACTCTCTCTGTGTCTCCATCTGTCTCATAATCTGCAGCCGAACGCTAGGTATGCTATAACAAGATCTGTCTACAAAGCCGCCCATATTGTTTGGCAAAGAACCATAAAATATCCACGTTATATTTTAAAGGCATATTGGATGGGTCGATTTTATGTGCTGCTATTTCTGTTATATGTCTTGTTATATGTCTAGCATATGACTGAAGATTGCATGAGTGTGTGAATTCACCCATGAGGAGACGTCCTCTTGGGGAGTGATAGAGATACGGTGTAAAAAGCCGGTTGAATCGGGATAGGGCCTCTGCAGTTCCCTCCAGCGACCCTTCAGGGGCACTCTGGGTCAGAGGTCAGTCAGTCTGTCTGTGTTTGTCTTGCCTTGTATGTACGCACAAGCTGCCCCTCGTTTAGGAGGAGATTCTGACCACATCAAATCTGCCTGCGCTAGTTAGTTCTGTTCTCTGGTTAGTATATAAGATTTCTGTGTATGCCATAGTAAGTCTGAAGGAGGTGCCCTTAGATAGACCAGGAGGCCTGAGTGGGATTAGTGAGTGACGCTGCGGCGGTCACAACGGGCCAAATCACTAATCATTATCCCCGCAGTCCGCACACCTATTGGCTGTATGTTCACCATAGGTTACGAAAAGGCAGGAAAATGGGAATTACGGTTCAAGCAAACCAAGCACTATTACGTAGGTGTAGGTCAAGAAGTTGCTACGAGTTAGAGGCCGTCAGAAGTGGGCAACCAATAGAGGCAACACATGAGTAGAACAGTGAGTTGTCAGGAAAGCCAGAGAATGCAGGGATAGGAGTGGCAGATAACAGAGAGACAGCAGAGAACGCTGATGAGGCAGCAAGAAGAAGCAAGTCATAGTACACAGATAAGGACAGGCAGTGAGAATCAGATAGCTGCAAAAGGGAATTAGTGTTATCTGAGTGAATAACTGTGTGTGACAGAAGGTGATTGTCATATGAGATTCCCTGTTTGATTTTTGCAAGACGTATGTATGGGGAATAAGGATTTAAGCATAAAAATCCTGCTTATATAAGGGAATCCAATTAGGTGTGGTCCTTGGCTGACTGGTGCCAGGATAAAACTGAGGAACGCTAATAGTAAAACACATAGTCACACGTGTATGAGATGAGCTGAAACCAAATATTTGTTACTTGTCTAACTGATATTTGGGGAGGCTGCAAGTGAACAACTGTGCCGAATGCTTTGCAGGTTCTGTGTGGGTTCTGCAAGTTTTAGGAAGAGAACAGACGAGAATCGTGTTCTTTATGGCACGTGGGTACTACATAAAGTATATCAGACAACCACGCGGCCACATATAGAGTACACCAAATGAAGAAATCCTTGATGGGCATTCCTGTATCTGAATACCCATGTTCTGATCAGTAACTCCTATCTGCACCGTCCCATAGCAGAACTGAGAGAAGACGCCACATATATGCGTCAGAGTCCAGATGGTCAGGTCCTTCACATCAAGCGTATATGCGTTAGAAACAGAACTCCTTTCTAACACTCATACGTGTATAGGTTCTGATGTTTTAGTCATATGGAATATAATACCAAGTATTGTGAACAACCATTGAAGTACATTAATCTGTATTGTTCTGAAGGGTTTGGATTTGTTTTTCTGGGACTTTTTGTATTTGCATAGCTGATAGGAATTAGGATTACTTGGAACATTATAAAAGGCCGACCGCCAGCACAAATTTTGTAAATGTCGTGCCCAGATTGTAAAGTTGGTCTGATGCTGGCGATCTTGCCAGAAGGATGGTGGGTCGTGAAAATGGTACATCCCGGTTATAGCCAAGAGAACACTGGGTTTGGACCTTTGTCAGAAAGATTTCCTGAGTTGAAAGTGTTCCGACTTAACGTTCACTGGACTATTCTGTGGACCCCGGGAACCATGTTGAGTCACATAGAGGACAATAATCTCTGGTATCCCAGTAACATACCATTCAGGTGACCCTGAACAACGGGAGACCAGAAGATTATATCCAGATTGCAAAACATTTTGCTTTCCTCTGTGGATTTCAAATGTAGAGCTGTTTGCTTCTGTCACACAGACAGATCGATAGAGGGTAATGTCATGTTGATTTAGAATGTATAAGCATGTTGATAAGTAGGAACAACTGTATGGTTGCAAATAAATGTTCACTGTAGACTGATAAAAGAGAAATTGTTGAAGGGAATGGAAAGTTGTTTGAAAGCAAGAACTCGGAGAGTAATAAAAAGTGTCTGAGATAAGACAGCCCAGTAAATGTACGAAGAATTGGCACTCTGCCAACTGTCCAAAATTTGCACATAGGTTCTATGCCCCAAGTACGTGGTGCCCTATGAACAAAATTTTCTATTTTTGCTTAGTCGATAAGTTGTTGAAGTTTCAAATTTTTGGCTCCGTGCCAGAAAACTTTTTTTTTCTTTTCTTGGAGTTTGAATCCAACTACTCTTCTGCAATAAGGTAGTGGATTAACAAGGGGGGAGGAGTACTAGTAAATCACTGTGTTTTTGCAAATTGTATAGCCCATATGGCTCAAGCCACTGCAGATTTCTCATATGTCTCTCGTGTTCCTCTCATTAATCCAGATGTTGAGCTTTTTGTAGATGGTGGAAGCATGCAAGCCAGTGTATTGTCTGAGAGTGGAACAATGATAATCCTGCTCCTGATGATGTTGACAGCCTCACAGCAAGAAGAATGGACACCAACTATGCCTATGCTGACTAGGGATGCCTCGGGGATGCCAACAATTTGGTTTGATGCCTCTGAGAAAGCGGCTACTTTTAGATTTGACTTTTGTGAAATAGTGAAATGTCAATGGAATCTTAAATTTGGGAGAAAGAGCAGTAATCCCAGTTATTAATTCATAACGGCGGTTGAAGGGGCTGTGGTATATATCTGTGTAACAAGGCCAGGGAATGAGAACTGTGCTTCATGGTCTGATGCAGCTTGGAATACAGGAAATCCATGGGGATATCAGCCAGAAGAAGCTAAGACTCGCCTTAGTGCATCAGGGAAGCCTCCCCTTGACAGGCTGTATATTACACTATGGGGAGCCAGGTGGGATTGCAAGGTAGAGGACCCTGCCAACTTCCCTTGTAACCCTCTTCTCGTAACCATTAGTGAACCCTCTCAGGCAGACGAAGGTCTTTATGTACTGGGACTACATTCCCCGGGTAAAAGGGCTCAGTTAGGACGATTTCGGCTAAGGGCTATCCGCCAACAGGAAAATAGGACTGAAGGAAAGGAACCCCAAGAAACAACAGTAGAAAGGCCAAAATTCAACATGTTTGGGGACGTGAGCTATGAGGACAAGGTAGCCATAGAAACAGGCTATACTGAAAGGAATGAATGGCTCAAGTGGATGAGATTTACCGCAGGGCAGCATAATAAAGGTACCTTCACACTCAGTGACGCTGCAGCGATACCGACAACGATGTCGATCGCTGCAGTGTCGCTGTTTGGTCACTGGAGAGCTGTCACACAGACAGCTCTCCAGCGACCAACGATCCCGAGGTCCCCGGGTAACCAGGGTAAACATCGGGTTACTAAGCGCAGGGCCGCGCTTAGTAACCCGATGTTTACCCTGGTTACCAGCGTAAAAGTAAAAAAAACAAACACTACATACTTACCTACCGCTGTCTGTCCCCGGCGCTCAGCTTCTCTGCACTCCTCCTGCACTGACTGTGAGCACAGCAGCCGGAAAGCAGAGCGGTGACGTCACCGCTCTGCTTTCCGGATGACCGACGCTCATAGCCAGTGCAGGAGGAGTGCAGAGAAGCTGAGCGCCGGGGACAGACGGCTGTAGGTAAGTATGTAGTGTTTGTTTTTTTTACTTTTACGCTGGTAACCAGGGTAAACATCGGGTTACTAAGCGCGGCCCTGCACTTAGTAACCCAATGTTTACCCTGGTTACCAGTGAAGACATCGCTGGATCGGTGTCACACACGCCGATCCAGCGATGTCTGCAGGGAGTCCAGCGACGAAATAAAGTTCTGGACTTTCCTCAGCGACCAACGATCTCCCAGCAGGGGCCTTATCGTTGGTCGCTGTCACACAGAACGATTTCCTTAACGATATCGTTGCTACGTCACGAAAAGCAACGATATTGTTAACGATATCGTTATGTGTGAAGGTACCTTAAGTCTAACTGTATTGCATGTGCTACTGCCAGACCTCACTTGGGGACCATTCCTCTCAGGTCCTCAGAACCAGACCAAACAGACTTGCAATGCATTTTAGCCTTGTATGATGCTAAATATGACCCCTCTGACAATGCTCTGTGTTATGCTCTTTCAGCTTTGCATCCACATGTAGAGACAAGGGACGGGAACAGAAAAAGCAGTATTTGTAGGAAACCTAACGTCAGAGTTCTGTGACACTGCCATCCCCATAGATCACGATACGGGGAGCTTCAAGGCTAAATGCTTTCAGGGACAGACTGCAGCAAGAAGTGACATATGGTGGATATGTGGAGATATGCAACTTAGAGCCAGATTGCCAGCAGATTGGGTTGGCACCTGTGCCCTAACACAGATACTCATGCCATTTCAGATAATTTCATCAGAAGAAATATGAAGGGGTAAACTGAACACTGATACTCTGCGTAGAAATAAGAGATCAGCACCTGCTGGATCCTTTGATCCAAGGATCTACATAGACAGTATAGGGGTTCCTAGAGGTGTACCAGATGAATACAAAGCTAGGAACCAGATCGCAGCAGGGTTTGAGTCAATTTTCTTCTGGTGGGTTACACTCAATAAGAATGTGGATTGGATAAATTATATATATTATAATCAACAAAGGTTTATAAATTATACAAGAGATGCTATAAAAGGAATAGCAGAACAATTAGGCCCTACTTCCTTAATAACATGGCAAAATAGAATGGCTTTAGATATGTTGCTAGCAGAAAAAAGGAGGTGTCTGTAAAATGTTTGGCACTTACTGTTGCACTTTAATCCCAAATAAGACAGCACCGGATGGGAGCATCACTAAAGCACTGGAGGGTCTTACATCACTGTCCGAGGAGCTGGCAGAGAATTCAGGTATCAACAACCCCCTCACAGATTGGCTCGAATTATGGTTCGGAAAATGAAGTCATCTGGTCTCCAGTCTCCTCATCTCCCTCGTCGTTGTCACTGCAATACTTGTGGTCGTCGGATGCTGTTGCATACCTTGCATTAGAGGACTCCTCTGGAGACTGATCGATGCATCCATTACTAAGACTATGTACATGCAAATGAAACCCCGCAATGATGATTATGAGCAAATGCTATGATTGAGAATAGGATTTGATCTCCCCATCCTATGGGGGATTCGGCAGAAGAATTGACAAGAAAGTCCGACATTGGCATTAGGCCAGTGACAGCACCTGTGGGTTAGGGGTAGAATCATATCTAATCTCAAAAGGGGGGACTGATGGGGAAATCAGAGACCACCTTGATATAGCCTTATAATTCATATACACGACTCCTAGGCTAATGGAATATGTCTCAACATGTCTGAGGTCTCTGCTAAGTCATACCTGCTGACTATTGATTATCAATTAGAGTTGTTGACAGGGTGAGGCTAATTACATGGACCTTTAGCCCCTACGTGCCTGAACCCAAGTACCCTCTTATGTAAGGATTACCTGATGAATTAAGAATGATTTCATATGTAATAAACAGCTGATTTGCGCACGAACATGATGTATACGCCTACTCAAAAGTGTATGTAACTGAATGTCCTTTTCTGGAATAAATTACGGCTTGATACAGATCTCCATCTGTCCCTGTCCGTCATTTCTCTGGAGAAACTCACACATTTGGCAGCCATCCAATATCCCTGAGGGTCTGACTTGCAGACCACCCTAACAGGAAGGGTCGATAAAGTGATGAAATGCACCATTTTACTGAACCTATCTACAACCACCAGAAACAGTCTTGCCTGCTGATACTGGTAAGTCAGTAAGTAAATCCAAGCACAAGTTTGTCCATGGTCTGCTAGGAATGGGTAATGGAAAAAGAGGAACAAACAGATGGGTATGCAATACCTTAAAATGCACAGAAACACTGTAAGCAGACACCTGTTTAACCACATCCTGATGCAACCCCGGCCACCAATGATGCAACCCCGGCCACCAAAAACGATGAGAAAAGGGGTCACCGGTTTCCTTACCCAAGGTTGAAAAGCAAGTAAAAAGTTATGATGTTCCCTAATTACATCACAGTGCAAATAAAATGGTACAAATAACCTCCCTGAAGAGAAGGAGGCAGGGGCATCCCTCTGTACATCCAGAACCTCACCTTCCAGGTCAGAGTATAAGGCTGAGACAACTACCCCCTTCTGCAAAATTGGGACAGGGTCCTCATGAACGTAAGGGAAGCTCCGGGACAAAGCATCCTTGTTGGTGTTTTTATAACTCCTGGATGGAAAGTGACCACAAAATTGAATCTAGTAAAGGACCACCTGGCTTGTCTAGGATTAAGACTTTTAGCCAATTAAATATAAGACAAGTTATTGTGTTCCGTGATAACAGTAATAGGATATACTGCCCCCTTCAACCAATGTCGCCACTTCTCGAATGCCAATTTTATCGCTAAAAGCTCCCTATTTCTCACATCATAATTTCTCTGAACTGAGAATATTTTCTTTTAAAAGAAAGCACATGGATGCCATTTAATAGGGGATGGACTATGAGACAGCACAGCCCCAATCTCCACCTCTGACGCATCCACTTCTACGATAAAAGGTTAAGAAACAAGGCTGACTGAGCATAGGTGCAGTGTTAAACAACTCTTTAAGGAGGAAAAGCCTGATGAGCAGCATCTGATTATTTAGAAAAATCAGAGACCATCCTTGTCACCACAAAAAAGATGTCCCAAAGTATTAAACCCATAGGGTATTTGGGTTCATGTACCCCTTTAAGCATAACATTAATCACAAAATTGGTTGCCAATGAGAATAAACACAATGGTAACCAAAATTACTTCTTGATTAAAAAGTAATTTTTATTAATACAATAGATAAAAAGATGGAGAAGAAGCAGTGTGAAACGTGTGTCGGGGCAGAGTCACGCCTGGGATATCTATGTGCACGCTGCCGGTAAAGTTTAATGCAATGTCATATGTACCTAAATTCTAACCTTCCTCTAGTGTTAGGGTCGTGACCGACCCGTTTTAGGTTTTAAATGCATACAAATTCTACATACATTTGATTATTGCATCAAGACTTTTTGACTTTTTCAGGAACTTATTGTTAAACAAAATACAATAAAATAAAACTATTTTACTAAATTGTAAAATGCTCTTATTAAAATTATAACATTGTTTTGTTGGGGTCAATTTCGACCCAGGTCTAATATAAGAGTAAAAAAACAATAATAAGTCCCAAAACTGAACTCATAAACACAATATAAACCAACAGCCCACAGCCAGCTCTACCTCCAACAACTTGAGTTAGGGACATGTCCAGGCATGTATGGCCAAATCAGCTTAGAGTTGGTACTTTGCAGAGTATAGTTTATATTATTCTCTTGAGGTTTATTTGACAATACTTTTATATTGAAAATGAAGGGTATGCTCTCAAATGAAAGGCCCAGGGGGCCACAACAAAAATATTAAAATCAATCCTTCCATGGATGGGAAACCCTAACAAGGTAACTAAGAGGTAAGAAACAAATTGGATCATAAATAACTGTTTTTAGGTTATCCTAGGGGTGATTTATAACATGGGTCAAAATCGACCCGTTAACATAAGAAAGAGTAACAGAAAGCTAACACTGTGCGGCTCATACCTACTTTACAGCAGCAACATTGGATTTACAGTATCGATAGCATGTAATCCCTTGTTGACTAAACGTCATATGTATCTTCATTACAGTCTATGTTAGTACAGGTTTAGTGTTTTGAGATTGCTACTCCACTTTTTTGTTTTTTAGTTTGCTGCCTTATTTGGTTATACTATTCTTTCGATTTTGCTATATCAGCCATTCTAGTCTTGTGTTTACATATTTTCACTTTATATTCATAGATTTCATGTCAGGATTCTCTTCTGGCATTTCATTATATTGGGCTTTGCTACTTCAAATAGCTTGTGCTATGTGGTATTCTATGGTATTACTGTCCCTCTTTTAATGACTTAGCATCTTTCTTTACATCTTTTATTGTATTAATAAAAAATACTTTTTAATCAAGAAGTACTTTTAATTACCATTGTATTTATTCTCATTGGCCACCAATTTTGTAATGAACCTTCCTTGTCATGTCAGTAAGGGGTTTCACCATTATCAAATAATTTTAAATAAACTTACAGTAAAAATGAGTAAAACCCAGAAAGCATTGTAATGACTTGAAATTCTCTGGATGGTCCTAGTAGAGTACAGCCCAAAACTTTTCAAGGTGTTTGTGAAATTAGGTACATGACCACTTGACCAAGCCATGAGAGATTCACAGTAGCCTTTGCTAAACAACCGCAAAGGCGCAGGAGTGCAACATGAAGCCAAAACAGCACAGCATCTAATTGCCATAAGTCTTTCCTCCTTGAGACATAATATCATTTTGCTCACAACAACTAAACAACTTAGTGATTAAAAACTCTGGTGGGGTCAAAACGTCTAACTTTGTCACACAGGAGACCCGGGAGTTCACAGCCCGTGAACTCACTTCATCTTTCTGATGTCAGTGCGAGCACTGTGGGAAAATTTCCCTCAAATAGGGAAAAGCCGGTCACAGGCAGACACTGAGCTCACGGTGCTCAATGTCAGCTAGATGACAGGCTGTATGGATACATCCTGCCATCTAGATGTAGCAGGGCTGGACCCATCATGGAAAAAATGGATTAAAAACATCTGTTGCAGAAAGATGAGGAATACTGTTTTCTTTTTTACCTCTTATGCAGATGATGAGGGCATTGGGGGAACGGGCAAGGTCGTAAGTATAGTTTAATTAAAAAAATTAAGGGAGTCTGTCATTCTTTAAATTAAAGGACTTTTCCAGGATGTCACTCCTGACAGCACCACTAGGAGGTTGTCCTTCATATCCTTAATAGGGACAGGGACACTGAAAAGGTTTAATAGCCCCTGCCACCATCACCCTTCAGTGTTTTTCCTGTCCCTATCAGGGACAGATGCAGTTAGACAAATAACTTAGGTCCGGTCGAACAGGGGCTCCTGGCGAAACTTCATCCCTCCCTAGGGGGCTCTGGGGTAGAGGCGGCTCAGTGGCACGAGCCCTACAGCTTCGCTGACACCATGAGAGGTCCCTCAGTGACCGGTTGAGCTGTGCACTCCCGGCATCGGCCACATCCCTCAGTGAAGGGCTCTGGGCTGCAGCTGTAGCAGTGTCCTCATAGTGGGTGGCCGCAAGGCCTGAACCTCCAGCCGGGAAGCACACTACGGTGGATTCTGGGTGGAGCCTCTCAAGTCGGGATTACCGGCATCTCCCTCCTTTTCTTCAGGTGTGACGCGTCACTGGAAAGGTGCGCCGGCGACAACTTCCAGGGGTCGGGGCCAGAGATTCACAAGATTTCCGGCGCTCCTCGTGTACAGTGCATCCTGGGTCAAATCCTGTGGGCGTGGACCCAGGGAAACAGGCTGAGCAGGGACAATTCTGGTCTATCAGTGTGCATTCCGTTGGGCGCACGCGCAGTCCAGAGGAAGACCTGCAACACCTAGATTGGCAGCAGCTGAGCTCGGAAGGAGGTAAGACAGACTACTTAAGACAGACAGCTGACAGCACACACTGACTAAGTGAAGATGGAGAGTGCTAGCCATCCTGACGTCCAGTCCTTAGAGCCTATTCAAAAAATATGTTCTGGCACTCAAAAGTCAATATTTGTTCAGAAACTTTATTTATAGAAGAAGATATATGCTCCAGAAAAATAATAACGTTTCGGTCATTACACTGACCTTCATCAGACAACAAAATGGTAGAGGTAATAATTCAGGGTGACATCAGCAATGTGTCAAAAGATCCCCAATTATTTAGGGATCTTTTGACACATTGCTGATGTCACCCTGAACAAATATTGACTTTTGAGTGCCGGAACATATTTTTTTGAATATTTAATAGGGGAGTGGTAACCCCTTTTCGAGCACCACTACAAGAGGAGTGACGTGTCATCATATCTAGCATTATAGTCCTTAGAGCCATCCTTGGACCACATGAGGGGGGTATATTGAGGGTCTCTCAACTGGGCTAGATACAGATAGCTACAGGACCTTCCTTTTCACATTGCCTTTTTATCAGGATCCTGCCAGCACCAGCGCGCTGCCATGGCTGAGCAGGGTGACTCACCCACACTGCGGGAGAGCCCGGGCTCAGGTGCCACGGGGAAAGCTCAGGCAGATGGGACCTGAGCAGCATGCTGAAGATAGCAGAAAACAGAAGGACCTACAATCTTGTGACCACAGGGGCCGGGGCTTAGCGTCCTGCTACTGGAAATAAGTTCAGGATTCCACAGGCACCCTGTAGTAGAGGAGAGGAAAATTCAAGTCGTACAAAAGGGGGCCATACATGAAGAGGACGGTGCGGTACAGAAGGGGTGAGCAGAGAATAGTCAGAACATAGGCAAGGAGTCATACACGAAGATAGCTGCGCAGTACAAAAGGGACAGACAGAACTCTAAACTAGGACAGAACCAGATCAGAACCAGACAAGCATAAAATAGCACAGGCACAAAGCACAGGCACAACAGTCACACACACTCGGCCAAGGGTCAGAGTATAATCGACAGGGAATGGCCCCACAATGAGGCTATAAGAAGACTCCCAGAGTGAGGCCATCCAATCTCTCTTCCCTAAGAGACCCAGATGGGGACATGGATTCAAGTTCTGAGGAAGGAGAAGTGTCGGGATACTCTAACATATACTCTGGTGAAGGCGAGAATTCCTCAATATTCCTTTCTGAGGAGCAGAAGAGATACTTATTTTCATCTGAAGACACGGACACTCTATTACAGGCAGTTCAGAGTACTATGAATTAGAGGACTCCACGGAGCCACTAACAGTTCAAGATGAGATTTTCGGCGGCCTGAGAGCCTGTAGGAACAGAGTTTTTCCTGTGAACAACCACATAACGGAGAATGATACTTAAAGAATGGGAAGACGTGGGAAAAAAGCTGGTAGCCCCAACAGACTTCAAATTCCGCCTCCCCTTCAATCCAGAGGAGACTAAGATTTGGGAGTCAACACCGAAAATTTATATACCAGTAGCTAGAAGAAGACGGTTATCCCATTCGAGGATTTATCGGGCCTTAAAGATCCGATGGACAAGAGAGCGGAGGACCTCCTTAAGAAATCATGGGAAGCATCTGCATGAGTCAGGAAAGCCAACATAGCAGAAATTTCGTTAGCCAGATCAATGAGTCTCTGGGTGGGTGAACTAGAAAACCAGATCAGAAACAAAATCCCCAGAGGGGAGATCCTGAAATGCCTACCATTATTGAGAATGGCGACTGATTTTATGGCAGATGCCTCAGCAGAGTCAGTCTTTTTTGCAGCCAGAAGCAATGCACTGTCTAATGCGACTAGGCGTGCCTTATGGCTAAGATCATGGTCAGAAGAAACCCAATAAAAAATAAACTATGTTCAATTCCATTCTCCGGTCTCCATGTCTTCGGCCCAGTGTTAGATTAATTACTGGACAAAGCGTCAGATAGGAAGAAGGGCTTCCCAGAACAAAGGCAAAAGAAGATCCCGGCCTTTTGGAGGACTCGATTCAAACCGAGGCAGGATTATAAAAGCAAGGGTAAAACCGGAAGGTGGAGCTACTCAAAGGGTGGTAGGGGCAAAAGCTCCTTTCATGACCAGGGTACCGGGTCGGGCAGGCAATGACACCAAATGCATCGGGGGAAGACTATAATACTTCCTAGATGGATGGCAGAAATTAACCAGAATCAATGGATCTTGCAGACAATTGCTCATGGATACAGGGTGGAATTCACCCAGCTACCCCACAGAAGATATTGCCTGACTCGCAGCTAATCTCCCGTGGACCATCAAAGTCTTTTAAGGGACATACAAGAGCTCATAGAATTAGAAGCCATAATTTCGGTACCCCGTTCACAGCATTTTGATGGCCATTATTCCAGTCTGTTTTCTATTAAAAAAAAATCAGGAGGAGGATACCGGACCATAATAAATTTGAAACCACTAAACCAGTGGGTGTCTTACAAGTGTTTCAAATTGGAGACCATCAGTTCAGTCATACCGCTAATAAGGAAAGACTTGGTAATGTGTACACTAGATCACAAAAATGCATATTACCATGTGCCCATCCAGACCTCACATCAGAAATACCTCAGGTTTGCAATAAAAGACAGAAGGAAGATATTTAATTTTCAATTCCGATGCCTACCATTCGGTCTCTCTTCTGCACCTTGAATCTTCACAAAGCTCATGGCAGAGGCGATGGCCTTCTTAAGGGCAAAAGACATTCCCATAATCCCGTACCTGGACGACCTGCTGTTAGTGGCAGACTCACATCAACAGACGGAAAAGTATCTGCTGGAGACCATGTCGCTTCTAGAGAGGTTGGGATGGGTAATAAACCTAAAAAAGTTGAGTCTCGAGCCGGATAGGAGAAAAACATTTCTGGGGGTCCTTCTGGACTCAGAACAAGAGCACTCATTCCTTCCATCCCACAAACAACAGGCAGTCAGACAAAAAGTTCAGTCATTACAAAAGTAAGGATATGCCACTATCAGAGAGGCCATGAGAGTTATGGGCGTAATGACTTCATGCATTTCCAGCGTCCAGTGGAGTCAATTTCACTCAAGGATCTTACAGCAAGACATTCTTATGAAATGGGACAGGAAGGAACCTTCATTGGACACCAGAATGACAATATCCAAAGAAGTAAGACGTTCCCTGTCTTGGTGGACTGACATATCAAACCTACAGCAGGGAAACCAAGGAGAATGTCCCCATGTATAAATATTACAACAGAAGCAAGCCTTAGAAGGATGCTACCTCCAGGGAACATGGTCCACATTGGTGTGCAACAATTCATCAAACCTCAGAGAGCTCAGAGCAGTTTGGGAGGAGCTGAGGAGATGCCAAAGGCAGCTGCACAACCTTCATGTAAGAGTATTCTCCGACAACTTGACTACAGTTTCCTTCCTGCTACATCAGGGAGGTCCGAGGTACTGATATAGAATGGTTAATAGTTTGCCTTTAAGTGCCTTTTGCCTTTAATTGCTAGAATTACTAGAATCTGTTGATGCAGTAGTCTCATGGTCTCCGCTTCAAGGAGACTACATTTCTTATCATGTATGTTCTCAATAGTCAGCCACAACATGCCCCGGGTATGTGAGAGAATAAAGGTCAGTATGACCCTGGGTGATGGTGGGGGCTACATGAATTGCATTGAGAGTTACATTTGTTGTAAATGGTATAAAATATTGCCTCTTGCTGCATTACATCAGATAAAAGTGAATTTCACACAGAACAATGTGTGTGATTCTTTTGTCTCCAAGCGCTTGTCAATTAAGGGCATAATTCCACAATTTGGCCTCACTGATGATCTGTCATCTGACATTGGGTCAGAACACAAACAGCTACGACAGTACCGTCACCAACAGGATATAGCAGAGACAATATTCTCCTGGGCAAAGCTCAATATAAAATCCCTAATTGTGGTATATCTGAAGGGAGAAAACAACCAGGTGGCAGATTTTCTGAGCAGGGAGAGTATACAGCCCGCAGAGTGGACCTTAAATCAAGAGATCTTCATACAACTTACCAGGGTCTGGGGTTCCCCAAAAATAGACTTGTTTGCCTCAAGGATAAATACAAAAACAAAAGACTTCTACTTGTTAAATCCATAAGACAACCCGACAGCAGTAGATGCCTTAGCACAGGAATGCTATGGAGCCGGCATACGCCTTCCCTTCACTGCCCTTAATACCAAGAATTCTACAGAAGATTCAGGAAAGTCAAAAAGCAGTTATTCTAATAGTGCCGCACTGGCCCAAAAGGAGCTGGTTCCCGGTGTTGAGACAAATAACATAGTAACATAGTAACATAGTTAGTAAGGCCGAAAAAAGACATTTGTCCATCCAGTTCAGCCTATATCCCTTAATCAGGATCCGAATATCCCTCAGGTTCTAGACTTTCTTCAGACTGGCTTCGACAAGGGTCTAAAACCTAGTACACTTTAAGTACAGATTTCAGCACTGAGGTCCTTTTTCGGTTATCCTCTGTCAGAGCACCCCTGGGTAGTAAGATTCATTAGGGCCACTCAACGTATTAGACCCACAATACGTAGTTCTGTTCCTCATTGGGACCTCAATTTAGTCCTAAATGAGTCACGAGAGAACCCTTATGAACCTCACCCTGCTATTCCTGATATGTCCGCTGGCTGCACCCTCAATCCCATCACCCAACTTTCCTGATCTTCCTCACACTGGAATTCCTGGCATGTCTGCTGGCTGCACTCCCAATCTCATCACCACTACCCAACTTTCCTGATCTTCCTCACCCTGCTATTCCTGGTATGGCCGCTGGCTGCTACTACTGTTTTTTTTTTCTTCCCCTGCATATTTTCTCATTTTAGTTCCTTGATGCCAATACACAGTTGGCTTTATCTTTCCATTTGGATCTATTTCCCCTTGCATTTTCCCTTCTGACTTCTAATTAATCCCCTCCTGTGTCTGTGACCAGTCTCCCTGCTGCTACTCCCTCTTGATCACACCTGGCCTATTTCATGTGCACTTAGCTTGTTATAAATTCAGGGACACAGGTCTGTCTGGACCGTGGTCTGTCTCTAGAAAAATGTCTCTAACAGGATAACGGGAAAGATGACAGCAGAAATATGCCAGGAATGAGCTGGAAGTGAACAAAAGGTAAGACTAGCCACTGTTAATAAATGTACTAAATTTCTTTCCCTTTCCACCACACTTACTTTCATCATGCTGACATACACTCTAACAGCTTTGGCTCCATTAATCCTCAGCCTCCTTCGCTATCCCCAAACCCCAGCACCCTCTAACCAGGTAATAATCTCCCCTTCCCTCTTTCCTCCCCACCTGACCTCCTCTGCTGACCTGCTCCTCAACCTCAGATCTCTCCTAATAAAACACAAAACAATCTGCCCATTCTCCTTCCCCCACCTGCTCTCTCTTTCTCTGCTTCTCCTCACTGCTGGAGACATATCTCCCAATCCTGGACCCCCACAGCTCATACCTCCCATTACTACACCCTCCTATTGCTCCCAACCTAATGTAAACACCCGAAATCTTGTCAACCTCAAATCCGTGCCCATGATGCCTGTTCCCCTGCACCCTCTCTCTGGATCACTATGGAATGCCCGCTCCATCTGCAATAAACTCCACGTGATTCACAACCTTTTTACCTCTCGTAATCTTTTCTTTCTGGGCATCGCCGAAACATGGCTGACATCCTCTGACACAGCCTCCCCTGCTGCACTATGTTACAATGGCCTCCACTTTGTCCACACTCCTCGCCCTGGCAATAAACATGGTGGAGGAGTGGGTGTTCTCCTTTCTTCCAACTCTATCTTTAACCCAATCCCACCTCTACCCTCCTTTATCCTCCCTTCTTTTGAAGTCCACACTGTCCACATTTTCTCCCCCTACAAACTCCAAATGCCCATCATATAACGACCTCCAGGCTCAACCACTGCCTTTATTTACAAATTCTCCACCTGGCTCCTTCATTTTCTCTCTGCTGACATTCCCACCATCATCAGGGGTGACTTCAACATCCCCATTGATACCCACCAGTCAGCAGCCTCCAAATTCCTGTCCCTTACTTCATGTTTTGGACTTACTCATTGGTCCTCCTCATCCACCCACACAGATGGACACACATTAGACCTGGTTTTCACCTGTTTCTGCTCCCTGTTTAACTTCACAACCTCCCCTCTCCCTCTATCTGACCACCATCTACTACCTTTCTCATCCCTGTCCTCTTCACCTGTCACCCATGTCCAGCAACATGCACACCCACGCAGGAACCTCGCACACCTAGACACCCACACACTCTCTGACTCTATCCTACCACTAGTATCCATAACCTCACTCCACGACACAGACACTGTCTGCCACTGCTTTCTACAATGCCAATCTTGCATTGGCTATTGACACGGTCGCCCCTGTCATGCATAGCAGAGTGCAATGAACCAATAGACAACCCTGGCACAATAACATCACTAAAAAGCTTCAACAAGTATCCAGAATAGCAGAACAGTGTTGGAAGAAAGCGCATTCGCAAGATGATTTCACTGCACTCAAACAAGCAACACTCGCATTCAACTCAGTTCTCACCTCTGCTAAACAGACCTACTTCAAAACCCTCGCATCTTCCTTATCCCATAACCCAAACAGTTGTTCTCCCTCCTCCGCCCACCACTGCCCCCTCCGAGTTCCCTAATCGTTGCCGAGAACTTTTCCATACACTTCAAAAATAAATCGAACAAACAAGGCAAGTCTTTGTCGTCAAACCACCACAACCCCTTTGTATACCAGACCAATGCCCAAACCCCATAACTTCCCTCTCCAAAATCACTGAAGGGGGGCTTGCTCATCTTCTCTCCAAATCACACCTCACCACTTATGCAATTGACCCCATCTCATTCCACCTCCTCCCGAACCTCACCACCACACTAATCCCATCCCTATCCCATCTCTTCAACCTATCACTAACTTCTGGTACCTTCCCCACTGCTTTAAAACATGCCACAATCACACCTATCCTCAAAAAGCCATCCCTTGACCCAAGCGCTATGTCCAGCTATCGCCCCATATCTTTGCTCCCATTTGCTTCCAAACTCCTTGAGCAGCACGTCCATGCTGAACTCTCCTCTCACTTTGCATTTAACTCTCTCTTCGACAACCTACAATTTGACTTCCATCCCCACCATTCCACTGAGACTGCCCTGACCAAAATTACTAATGACTTACTTACAGCCAAAGCTAACAGACAATTCTCTATACTCCTCCTTCTAGACCTGTCCTCTGCCTTCGATACAGTTGACCACTGCCTCCTACTACAGATCCTCTCTTCCTTTGGTGTCAAAGACCTTGCCCTATCTTGGATCTCCTCATACCTTACCAACCGCACATTTAGCAATTCCTACTCCCATACTACCTCTTCATCTCGCCCCCTCTCTGTTGGTGTCCCTCAAGGCTCTGTCCTTGGGCCCTTACTCTTCTCAATCTATACACTCGGCCTGGGACAACTCATAAGGTCCTAAGGCTTCCAGTACCATACATATGCTGAAGACACTCAGATCTTCCTTTCTGGTCCAGATGTCACCTCTCTGCTCTCCAGAATCCCAAAGTGTCTATCAGCCATATCCTCCTTCTTCTCCTCTTGCTTCCTCAAGCTCAATGTGGACAAATCTGAACTAATTATCTTTCCTCCATCTCGCATATCTTCCCTACCTGATCTATCTATCAAAATAAATGAAATCACACTTTCCCCTGTCCCCAAAATCCGTTGCCTCGGAGCAACCATTGACTCTGCCCTGTTCTTCAAACCGCACATCCAAACTCTCGCCATCTCTTGTCGCTTCCATCTCAAAAAATATTTCCAGAATCCGTCTTTTCCTAAACCCTCACTCAACCAAAATGCTCGTGCATGACCTAATCATCTCCCGCCTCGACTACTGCAACATCCTCCTCTGTGGCCTACGTTCTAACACTCTCACACCCCTCCAGTCCATCCTTAACTCTGCTGCCTGACTAATTAATCTCTCTCCTCGCTACACTCCTGCTTCCCCTCTTTGCAAATCCTTTCACTCGCTCCCAATTTCCCAGCGTATCCAGTTTAAACTACTAACACTGACCTACAAAGCCATCCATAACCTTTCTCCTCTGGATATTTCTGAACTAATCTCTCAATATCTTCCCTCCCAAGACCTCCTTCTCTCCTCCACGCTTATTCGCTCCTCACCCAATCGCCTCCAAGACTAATCCCGAATATCCCCCATCCTTTGGAATTCTGTGCCCCAACACATCCGGTTATCTACCACATTTGGATCTTTCAAAAGAAATCTGAAAACCCACCTCTTCAAAGTAGCTTACAGCCTGTAATGACCACACGGCCACCTCAACACCATCGGAGCTACTGCAACCCTCGACCTACTGTCTCCTTCCCTATAATCCTGTAGAATGTAAGCCTGTAGAATGTAAGGGTCCTCTTCCCTCTGTACCGGTCAGTCATTGTTAGTTTTGTTTACTGTAAATGATATTTGTATTTTGATGTAACCGCTTCTTATGTACAGCATCATGGAATTAATGGTGCTATGTAAATAAATAATAATAAAATAACCTCTAGACCAAGCAGACCTCAGATCGATTACTCTCATAGCGGGTTTCCTGGTGGCAATAACCTCAGCACGACGTATAGGGGAGATCCAGACCTTTTCTGTAAGAGACCCATACCTGAAGATCCAGGAGGACTGTATCATTTTAAGATAGGATCCCGCTTTTCTTCCCAAGGTGGTAAGTGACTTTCACAGAAATCAGGAAATTATATTGCCAACCTTCTGCCAAGACTATAATAATGAGAAAAAACGCTCTTTCCACTCTTTGGATGTTAAAAGGACAGTCCTACATTACCTAAAACTCACGGAAAGCTGGAGAATAGATTCTAACCTCTTTGTCCAGATAGCGGGAAAAAATAGAGGGAAGAGAGTGTCATGATATGTACTTTTGCCCTGTCCTGTATTTGAATAATATGCCATTTGATGTATGTAACTGTTCTCTGGTTTCTCTTAGCTGTAATTTATGTATTCTCTTGAGCTGGGAGTTCACCTGTAACAATATGTCTCCTTCCCCAATACTTGCAGCCCTAAGCTCTAATGTAATTAAGCTTTGTCAACATCACTAGTGGAGGAATAGCCATTCTTCCTCACAGCAGGTGGCTAGTCAAATGTACATACTAAATAGATTAAGCGGAGCCCACCAGTCTAGAATCTTCTGGTGGACCCAACCATTGAATAGAAGGTGTGACTCCTACCCCCTTCATGGGCGGATCCCAGGAGCTCAGACAATCCATTCTTATTTTGAGATCAGATGTGAGTTGATCCTTGAAGGAGAAGGAGTGGGGATTCTTAGCTGAGGCAAGACCCCATGCCCATCTAGGACTGTGGAAGCGAACGGGGCGAGACTTGAGCTGAGGACTAGGGTTGAGCGAAACGGGTCGTTCATTTTCAAAAGTCGTCGACTTTTGGCAAAGTCGGGTTTCATGAAACCCGATCCGACCCCTGTGCGGGGTCGGCCATGCGGTACGCGACTTTCGCGCCAAAGTCGCGTTTCAATGACGCGAAAAGCGCCATTTCTCAGCCAATGAAGGTAAACGCAGAGTGTGGGCAGCGTGATGACATAGGTCCTGGTCCCCACCATCTTAGAGAAGGGCATTGCAGTGATTGGCTTGCTGTCTGCGGCGTCACAGGGGCTATAAAGGGGCGTTCCCGCCGACCGCCATGTTACTGCTGCTGATCTGAGCTTAGGGAGAGGTTGCTGCCGCTTCGTCAGAAGCAGGGATAGCGTTAGGCAGGGTCCATTAACCACCAAACCGCTTGTGCTGTAGCGATTTCCACTGCCCAACACCACCTTTGGTGTGCAGGGACAGTGGAAGCTACATTTTTTTTTCCTCAGCGCTGTAGCTCATTGGGCTGCCCTAGAAGGCTCCCTGATATCTGCATTGCTGTGTGTACGCCGCTGTGCAAACCAACTGCTTTTTTCAAAGCACAAATCCTCTTGTTCCTTCCTTTCTGCACAGCTATCTTTTTGGTTTGTACACACTTTTTATTTAATTTGTGCATCAGTCCACTCCTTATTGCTGCCTGCCATACCTGGCTGAGATTACTGCAGGGAGATAGTAATTGAAGGACACTCCCTGTGTTTTTTTTTTTTTTTGTGGGAGATTAAGATTGATATTTCTGCTAGAGTGCCATCCCTGTCTGTGTCATCTCGCACTCAGTGGGCCATAGAAAGCCTATTTATTTTTTTGCTTGATTTGGGTTATAAAATCTACCTGAAAAAATCACTACATCAATCAGTGGGAGAAAAATATTGGCCTCAGGGCTTGTGTGCCACTCTTGACTCCTGTGTGCATCATCACTCACTCAGTGGGCCATAGAAAGCCTATTTATTTTTTTGCTTGATTTTGGTTCTAAAATCTACCTGAAAAAATCACTACATCAATCAGTGGGAGAAAAATATTGGCCTCAGGGCTTGTGTGCCACTCCTGACTCCTGTGTGCATCATCACTCACTCAGTGGGCCATAGAAAGCCCATTTTTTTTTTTTTTGCTTTATTTGGGTTCTAAATTCTACCTGAAAAAATCAATAAATCAATCAGTGGGAGATTAATATTGGCCTTTGGGCTTGTGTGCCAGTCCTAAGCGTGCCATCTCTCTCTCTCAGATAGTGGGCCATAGAAAGCCTATTTATTTTTTTTTTTATTGGGTTTATAAATTTTCCCTGGAAAAAAAAAAAAAAAGTGGGAGATTAATATTGGCCTCTGGGCTTGTGTGCCAGTCCTGAGCGTGCCATCTCTCTCACAAATAGTGGGCCATAGAAAGCCTATTTATTTATTTTTTTTTGGTTTTATAAATTCTCCCTTAAAAAAAAAAGGGAGATTAATATTGGCCTTTGGGCTTGTGTGCCAGTCCTAAGCGTGCCATCTCTCTCTGTCTCTCAGATAGTGGGCCATAGAAAGCCTATTTATTATTTTTTTTATTGGGTTTATAAATTTTCCCTGGAACAAAAAAAAAAAAGTGGGAGATAAATATTGGCCTCTGGGCTTGTGTGCCACTCCTGACTCCTGTGTGCGTCATCTCTCACTCAGTGGGCCATAGAAAGCCTTTTTTTGTTTTATTTGTTTTCTAAATTCTCCCTAAAAAAATCATTTTATTTTCTTTGGTTTCTAAATTCTTCCTGAAAAAATCATTTTATTCTATTTTTTTTTTCCTAAAGTCTCCCTGAAAAAAAAAAACAAAAAAACAAATCAGTGGGAGATTAATATTGCCCTTTCTGCTTGTGTGCCAGTCTTGACTCCTGGGTGTGCCATCTCTCTCTCTCTCTCTCCAATTGTGGGCCATAGAAAGCCTATTATTTTTTTAGCTTGATTTGGGTTCCAAAATCTACCTGAAAAAATCACTACATCAATCAGTGGGAGATAAATATTGGCCTCTGGGCTTGTGTGCCACTCCTGACTCCTGTGTGCGTCATCTCTCACTCAGTGGGCCATAGAAAGCCTTTTTTTGTTTTATTTGTTTTCTAAATTCTCCCTGAAAAAATCATTTTATTTTATTTGGTTTCTAAATTCTTCCTGAAAAAATCATTTTATTCTATTTTTTTTTCCTAAAGTCTCCCTGAAAAAAAAAAAAAAAAAACAAATCAGTGGGAGATTAATATTGCCCTTTCTGCTTGTGTGCCAGTCTTGACTCCTGGGTGTGCCATCTCTCTCTCTCTCTCCAATTGTGGGCCATAGAAAGCCTATTATTTTTTTTAGCTTGATTTGGGTTCCAAAATCTACCTGAAAAAATCACTACATCAATCAGTGGGAGATAAATATTGGCCTCTGGGCTTGTGTGCCACTCCTGACTCCTGTGTGCGTCATCTCTCACTCAGTGGGCCATAGAAAGCCTATTTTTGTTTTATTTGTTTTCTAAATTCTCCCTGAAAAAATCATTTTATTTTATTTGGTTTCTAAATTCTTCCTGAAAAAATCATTTTATTCTATTATTTTTTTTCCTAAAGTCTCCCTTAAAAAAAAAAAAAATCAAATCAGTGGGAGATTAATATTTACATTTGTGCTTCAGTGACAGTCCTGCGTGTGTGGCATCTCTCTCATTTGTTGCCACCAACAACAGAGTGTGTAACATTGTGCCTGATTTTCGTTGTGGTCTCACTCACCTGTAAAGGGGTAGCTAAATCATACTGAAGTTATAGCTCACCGTGTAATTTGTGTGACAGCAACAAATACCGCTAGTTTGTTTACGTTTTTAAAACAATGAGGAAGTATGGTGGAAGAGGTCGTGGCCGGGGGCGTTCATTGTCAGCTGGTAATGAGGGTAGTGGTAGTGGTGGAGCATCAGCTGGTCGTGGGAAAAAAAATATTGCACCTAAGTCTGGAGCTGTGGAGCCAGGTTCGTCGTCTGGCTACACAAGGCCTCGAACGCTCCCTTTTCTGGTAGTAGGAAAACCGCTTTTAAAGCCGGAGCAGCAAGAGCAAGTTTTGGCTTATCTTGCTGACTCAGCCTCTAGCTCTTTTGCCTCCTCTCGTGAAACTGGTAAATGTCAAAGCAGCGCGTCGTTAGTGGATGTTCACGGTCAGGGACAAGTCGCTTCCTTGTCCTCTTCAGCAAAAACAACAACAGAGAAGAATGCAGCAGGCGACACAACGGGTTACTCCATGGAGCTCTTTACACATACCGTCCCTGGCTTAGAAAGTGAAGCAGTTAACAGTCCATGCCCATTACAAGTTGAATCTGACATGGAGTGCACTGATGCACAGCCACAGCCAGACTACTATGCTGGTCCTTTGACTCAGACCACAACATTGCCCTCGCAGGGTGCTGATCAAGAATCAGACCCTGATGAGACTATGTTGCCCCATCACGAACGCTATACCACCGACCGACACGGTGACACAGACGAAGTTGCACACGAGCTACAAGAAGAGGTAATAGATGACCCAGTTCTTGACCCCGATTGGCAGCCATTGGGGGAACAGGGTGCAGGCGGCAGCAGTTCTGAAGCGGAGGAGGAGGGGCCGCAGCAGGCATCAACATCGAAACAGGTTCCATCTGCCGGGCCCGTATCTTGCCCAAAACGCTTGGCAAAGCCAAAACCTGTTGGAGGACAGCGTGGCCATCCGGTTAAAGCTCAGTCTGCAATGCCTGAAAAGGTATCCGATGCTAGAAAGAGTGCAGTCTGGCATTTTTTTAAACAACATCCAATTGATCAGCGCAAAGTCATCTGTCAAAAATGTTCAACTACCTTAAGCAGAGGACAGAATCTGAAAAGTCTCAATACGAGTTGCATGCATAGACATTTAACCACCATGCATTTGCAAGCCTGGACTAACTACCAAACGTCCCTTAAGGTTGTAGCACCCTCGGCCAATGAAGCTAGTCAGCAACGCAACATCCCTTCCGGCAGTGTAGGGCCACCATTTTCCGCACCACCTGCAGTATCTGTGCAGGTTTCTTTGCCAGGCCAAAGCAGTCAGGGTCAGGGAATCACCAGTTTCGTAGTAGGAAACACTGCATCTAGGGCACCGGTGGCAACAATACCATCTCCCACCGTCTCTCAGTCTGCCATGTCCACCGGCACCCCCGCTAGTTCCACGATCTCCAGCTCTCCAGTCCAGCTCACCCTACATGAGACTATGGTTAGAAAAAGGAAGTACTTAGCCTCGCATCCGCGTACACAGGGTTTGAACGCACACATAGCTAGACTAATCTCATTAGAGATGATGCCCTACCGGTTAGTTGAAAGCGAAGCTTTCAAAGCCCTGATGGACTACGCTGTACCACGCTACGAGCTACCCAGTCGACACTTTTTTTCCACTTTTTTTCCAGAAAAGCCATCCCAGCCCTCCACCAGCATGTTAAAGAGCGCATCGTCCATGCACTCAGGCAATCTGTGAGCACAAAGGTGCACCTGACAACAGATGCATGGACCAGTAGGCATGGCCAGGGACGTTACGTGTCCATCACGGCACACTGGGTAAATGTGGTGGATGCAGGGTCCACAGGGGACAGCAAGTTTGGGACAGTTCTGCCTAGCCCACGGTCTAGGAAACAATTGGCTGTAGCCGTTCGCACCCCCTCCTCCTCCTCTTCGTCCTCCTGCAGAAGCGAGAGCTCGTCCACAGACCGCAGTCGCACAACCACTCCATCCGCAGCTGCCACTGTTGCACACCAGGTCTCCCATTATGGGGCAGCTACTGGCAAACGTCAGCAGGCTGTATTGGCTATGAAGTGTTTGGGCGACAACAGACACACCGCGGAAGTTCTGTCTGAGTTCTTGCAGAAAGAAACGCAGTCGTGGCTGGGCACTGTAGATCTTGAGGCAGGCAAGGTAGTGAGTGATAATGGAAGGAATTTCATGGCTGCCATCTCCCTTTCCCAACTGAAACACATTCCTTGCCTGGCTCACACCTTAAACCTGGTGGTGCAGTGCTTCCTGAAAAGTTATCCGGGGTTATCCGACCTGCTCCTCAAAGTGCGTGGACTTTGCTCACATATCCGCCGTTCGCCCGTACACTCCAGCCGTATGCAGACCTATCAGCGTTCTTTGAACCTTCCCCAGCATCGCCTAATCATAGACGTTGCAACAAGGTGGAACTCAACACTGCACATGCTTCAGAGACTGTGTGAACAGAGGCGGGCTGTTATGTTTTTGTGGGAGGATACACATACACGGGCAGGCAGTAGGATGGCAGACATGGAGTTGTCAGGTGTGCAGTGGTCGAAGATTCAAGACATGTGTCAAGTCCTTCAGTGTTTTGAGGAATGCACACGGCTGGTTAGTGCAGACAACGCCATAATAAGCATGAGCATCCCCCTAATGCGTCTGCTGATGCAAAGTTTGACGCACATAAAGGATCAGGCGTCTGCAGCTGAGGAAGAGGAAAGCCTTGATGACAGTCAGCCATTGTCTGGCCAGGGCAGTGTACAGGACGAGGTAGCGGGCGAAGAGGAGGAGGAGGACGAGGAGGATGATGGGGATGATTTTTATTTTTAATGAGGAAGCTTTTCCGGGGCCACTGGAAATTGGTGGCGCGGCAAGGCCGGGTTCTGGTTTTTTGAGGGACACAAGTGACGTGGATTTGCCTGAAACTGCCCCTCAACCAAGCACAACCGCAGATTTGAGAACTGGAACTTTGGCCCACATGGTGGATTATGCCTTACGTATCCTCAAAAGGGACACACGCATAACTAAAATGATGAATGATGACGATTACTGGTTGGCCTGCCTCCTTGATCCTCGCTATAAAGGCAAATTGCAAAATATAATGCCACATGAGAACTTGGAACTAATATTAGCAACCAAACAATCAACTCTTGTTGACCGTTTGCTTCTGGCATTCCCTGCACACAGCGCCCGTGATCGTTCTCACACGAGCTGCAGGGGCCAGCAGACCAGAGGAGTTAGAGGGGCAGAAATCAGAAGTGGCGTTGGCCAGAGGGGTTTTCTGACCAGGTTGTGGAGTGATTTTGCTATGACCGCAGACAGGACAGGTACTGCAGCATCAATTCAAAGTGACAGGAGACAACATTTGTCCAGTATGGTTACAAACTATTTTTCATCCCTTATCGATGTTCTCCCTCAACCGTCATTCCCATTTGATTACTGGGCATCAAAATTAGACACCTGGCCAGAATTGGCAGAATATGCATTGCAGGAGCTTGCTTGCCCGGCAGCTAGTGTCCTATCACAAAGAGTATTCAGTGCTGCAGGTTCAATACTAACAGAAAAAAGGACTCGTCTGGCTACCCAAAATGTAGATGATCTAACCTTCATTAAAATGAACCACAACTGGATTTCGAAATCTTTTGCCCCACCTTGCCCGGCTGACACCTAGCTTTCCTATGAAAAGGTCTTGCCTGTGGACTATTCTGAATGCCTTTTCCAATCTCGTAATTTTCTGCACCTGATTGTCCAGCATACGACATGTTTACACCTCACTAAATGGCCAAACTCCCCACACGGGGCCGTGGTATCGACACTTGGCGACAGCACCCGTGAGAGTGCAGTTTGTCTGAAGAGGTGGGTGAGCCCGCTTTTGGTCGACGGCACTGCCACTGGGTCCCTCCTAGTACAATAAAGTGTCTCTGGTGGTGGTGGTGCGCACCCAACGTCAGACACACCGTTGTAATATGAGGGGCCCTGGGCCTGTACCGCCGGCCACAAGACAGTTTCCCCCCACCCCAGCTCAAACAGTGCTCTACCACTTGCAAAATTATCTCACAGCTCCACCAATGTTTAGTCTATGCGCTGACATCCTTCAATGCCTGCCACTGACAATACCATTGTATTGACATTTTTGTTATGTTAGGCCTTCGATGCCTGTCTGTGGTCACTCCTTCCACTAGGCCTCCACTGACCACACCACTGCTGCCCGTGTACCCCTGTAACCAATTTAAAATTGCCTACAGCCATGTGTTATTATTTTAGGCCTTCGATGCCTGTCTGCGGTCACTCCTTCCACTAGGCCTCCACTGACCACACCACTGCTGCCCGTGTACCCCTGGAACCAATTTAAAATTGCCTACAGCCATGTGTTATTATTTTAGGCCTTCGATGCCTGTCTGCGGTGACTCCTTCCACTAGGCCTCCACTGACCACACCACTGCTGCCCGTGTACCCCTGTAACCAATTTAAAATTGCCTACAGCCATGTGTTATTATTTTAGGCCTTCGATGCCTGTCTGTGGTCACTCCTTCCACTAGGCCTCCACTGACCACACCACTGCTGCCCGTGTACCCCTGGAACCAATTTAAAATTGCCTACAGCCATGTGTTATTATTTTAGGCCTTCGATGCCTGTCTGCGGTCACTCCTTCCACTAGGCCTCCACTGACCACACCACTGCTGCCCGTGTACCCCTGGAACCAATTTAAAATTGCCTACAGCCATGTGTTATTATTTTAGGCCTTCGATGCCTGTCTGCGGTCACTCCTTCCACTAGGCCTCCACTGACCACACCACTGCTGCCCGTGTACCCCTGGAACCAACATCAGAAAATATAAAAATAAGTATGTTGCTTATAAAAAAGAAAATACTGGAGAGATATCAAATGCAGACATTTTAACATTAAAAACAAACACATACAACAAAAATCTGGTACAGTACTAAAAATGGCCACCAGCTACAATAACTTTCTCCTGCAAGTAGTTAACTGAAAGGTTTTTTCAATTTTAAACACAGATATGGCATCCACCGAGTGTTGTCCTGTCGCGTCTTCTTTATATTATTGCCAAGAAGATGCAAAACAATGAAAATAATAAAATCATTATTTACCAAAAAAATAGAGTAAGTCAAAACCACATTGCAAATAAACATTCATTACAAATAAAGAAGCAGGGCGCGTCCGAGGGTGAGTATATACCTAATAAGAATATAATCACCCTCGGACGCGCCCTGCTTCTTTCCGACAGCCTTCCTTCCTAAGAATCAGCCCTTCTGTGGTGTAGAGAGAGGGTTTGTTCCACTCCAAGGTGTTCCCCAGGTTGCCTTTCCTGAGCTTTGATCTTCCGGCTCTCGTTTAGTAGTTGTTGGAAACTACGCTGCATTGGGCCTACAAATTGGGTATGGGGTGTAGAGAGATGGTGTGTTCCACTCCAAGGTGTTCCCCAGGTTGCCTTTCCTGAGCTTCGATCTTCCGGCTCTCATTTAGTAGTTGTTGGAAACTACGCTGCATTAGGCCTACAAATTGGGTATGGGGTGTAGAGAGATGGTGTGTTCCACTGTAGAGAGATGGTGTGTTCCACTCCAAGGTGTTCCCCAGGTTTCCTCGCCAATGCTTCGATCATCATGCTCTCGTTTAGTAGTTGTTAAAAACTACGCTGCATTAGGCCTACAAATTGGGTATGTGGTGTAGAGAGATGGTGTGTTCCACTCCAAGGTGTTCCCCAGGTTTCCTCTCCATTGCTTCGATCTTCATGCTCTCGTTTAGTAGTTGTTGGAAACTACGCTGCATTAGGCCTACAAATTGGGTATGGGGTGTAGAGAGATGGTGTGTTACACTCCAAGGTGTTCCCCAGGTTTCCTCTCCATTGCTTCGATCTTCATGCTCTCGTTTAGTAGTTGTTGGAAACTACGCTGCATTAGGCCTACAAATTGGGTATGGGGTGTAGAGAGATGGTGTGTTACACTCCAAGGTGTTCCCCAGGTTTCCTCTCCATTGCTTCGATCTTCCGGCTCTCGTTTAGTAGTTGTTGGAAACTACGCTGCATTAGGCCTACAAATTGGGTATGGGGTGTAGAGAGATGGTGTGTTACACTCCAAGGTGTTCCCCAGGTTTCCTCTCCATTGCTTCGATCTTCCGGCTCTCGTTTAGTAGTTGTTGGAAACTACGCTGCATTAGGCCTACAAATTGGGTATGGGGTGTAGAGAGATGGTGTGTTACACTCCAAGGTGTTCCCCAGGTTTCCTCTCCATTGCTTCGATCTTCCTGCTCTCGTTTAGTAGTTGTTGGAAACTACGCTGCATTAGGCCTACAAATTGGGTATGGGGTGTAGAGAGATGGTGTGTTCCACTGTAGAGAGATGGTGTGTTCCACTCCAAGGTGTTCCCCAGGTTTCCTCGCCAATGCTTCGATCATCATGCTCTCGTTTAGTAGTTGTTGGAAACTACGCTGCATTAGACCTACAAATTGGGTATGGGGTGTAGAGAGATGGTGTGTTCCACTCCAAGGTGTTCTCCAGGTTGCCTTTCCTGAACTTCTATCTTCAGGCTCTCATTAAATTGTGGTTAAACGGAACAACTGCATTTGGCGTACTAGTTGGTTTGGGGCCTACTATCGGTGTCTGCCGCTCCTTGCTGTTCTCCTGGTTTCCTGTCCTGAAATTCCGTTTTCAGGCGCTCGTTAAGTAGTTGTTAATGTTAGACTGCATTTGGCCTACTAGTTGGGTTGGGGCCTACTATCGGTGTCTGCCACTCCTTGCTGTTCTCCTCCACTGAACAAAGCTGTGCCGCCTGTTTACTACTGTTGCCAATTTTGAACTGCATTTCGACTACTTACTGATTTGGGCCTACTCTCTGTGTCAGCCTCTCTTTCCAGTTGTCCTCCACTGCAATGCCCCCTGATTAGTCCTGTGTTACCAATTTTGAACTGCATTTAGCCCACTTTATTCTTTGGGCCTATATCTGTGTTTCCTCCTCATCCTGCCCATTGCCCAGCCAGTGATAGATGAGTCTGCTGGTACATTGACCCATAACGCAACATTTCCCGTGCACGCTACACTGCAAGATTGTGACCCTGCTGAAAGTCAGGTCCCCCTTCCCGCATACCATACCACCTTACACGGGGACAAACAGGAAAGGTGCAGATGAATGTGCAGGTTCCTTCATCAGGTGGGGGGAGGAATACTAGTTGGCGACGTCACTGGCACAGGGCCTCTCATAGTACGCAAAAGTGTTGCTGCCGGTGGGAGGCGCCCCCGCCGTGCAAACACACCGCTGTACTTTGAGGGGCCCTGTGCCAGTGCCAATGCCAACGAGTGGGCCCCCCCCTGCTTGCTCAGGTTCACAGCACTTGCAAAGTTGAAATACTTACCTCTCCCTGCTCCACTGGCGTGACGTGGTCCAGATTTCCTGGGCCCACTAATTACTTGAACCAGCCCTACCCACCACAACTTTAGCCAAATGACCCCCAATTTCAAATGCCTTCCAATTATTATAAGGTAAATTACGCTTGACAAGCTTCATTAAGAAGAATGGATGGTTTTGACATTAAAATGGGCACTCTAGGTGTTTTCCTGGCCCCCACTCACTGCCGACTATGCTGCCCCATTGACTTGCATTGGGTTTCGTGTTTCGGTCGATCCCGACTTTACGTCATAATCGGCCGATTTCACTCGACCCGACTTTTGAGATAGTCGGGTTTCGCGAAACCCAGCTCGACTCTAAAAAGGTCAAGGTCGCTCAACTCTACTGAGGACATATCTCGTCGTTCGTGAGATTGTTTTGGGATCCCTTGGACTAATTGTGGACTATTGCTTTGTTACCTGGCACAAGGATTATCGGGAGGTGCCCCGAACCTGTTACATTGGACTAATTGTGGACTCTGTAGATCTACCTGCATGTGTTGTTCCAGCGTTCTTGATAATAAATCTGTGGAATTATCCCTTGGCCTATTGTCCCTTCTTGCTCTGCCGTACACCCCGTCACAAACTGGTGGCAAGTAGTGGGATCAGAGCAGAAGGAATGGAGGACAATGGCCCAACATCGGGAACCAACACCGCAGAGTACAAGAACTGGACTTTGGGGAGCCTACAATCAAAGGCCCATGAAGTAGGAGTCCGTTTTAAGGGACTCTCCAAGGAGCAGCTTATTGAGACTTTGGAAGGAGTAAGCCTGCAAGATGACGCTGAGGAAGGACCCTCACAGCAAATGGAGGAAAGACTGCATCCGGAGGTAAATACCAAAAAAAGTCAGTGGGTTGTGTGGTACGAGGAGGAGTTGGCATTGCTGGGAGAAGAGGCCACCATAGACTATAAGAAAGAGGCCATTCACCGAGCTCAAGAGAGGGAGATGGAGGCCATTCACAGAGCTGAGGAGAGGGAGGCCATTCACAGAGCCGAGGAGAGGGAGGCCATTCACAGAGCCGAGGACAGAGCTCAGGAGATGGCATTGCTGGAGAGGCAGATCGCTTTGGAAGCAGCTAGAAGCTCCAGACAGACTGTAACCCCAGCACCCACCATGAGGGAACTCCCCAGAGTGTCCCGCAAAGACTTCAAGCCCTTTAATGAGGCTGCAGGCAACATTGAGGGCTTCTTCCAGGACTTTGAGCATCAGTGTCGATTAATGGAAGTCCCGGAAAGGGACCGAGTCCGACATCTGGTGGGGCTCTTAGAGGGTGGAGCTGCCGCAGCCTATAGAGCTATGGACCCTCAGGGGAACTGTGAGTATGCGGAGATTAAACGGACTATTCTAGAACATTATGCTGTTACCCCAGACACTTACAGGACTCAGTTCCATACTTTAGCCTGTGATGAGGAAGTGTCTTTCAAGATGTATGCCCACAGACTCAAACAGATATGTCATCGCTGGCTGGAGGCAGATGAGGCCTTAACCTGGGAGACCTTCCTCCAGGTTATCCTAAAAGAGCAGTTTTACTTCAAGTGCCCTGCTGAGATCCGGGAATGGGTGCGTGAGAGGAGACCAGCCACTGTGGAGGAAGCTGCAGCTCTAGCTGATGAGGCTCTCACCATCAAGCCTCAGTGGAGGGTTCTGTTGGAGGATGGAGAGAGGCCTACCAGCTCCACAACACCGGTGGCCCCCTGTTCTTCTGTCCCCATTGTTCCCCGTTCCTCTAAGCCACCACCTCATGCTGATACCCGTGTAAATGTGCCTCCAGTTGCTACTACTGCGTTTTCTGGAATAGGACGAGGAGAGGAAGTTGCTAGAGCGCAATTGTTATGGTTGTGGGCATCTGGGGCATCTGCAGGCCTCATGCCCAGCCAGCTCATGGAGAAGTCGTCCTCAAACCCCTACAGCACCTTCAGGTGGAAGCCGGCCTCCAGGTTCCCTTACCCCTCGCCCAAGAGGACGCCTTGGATGGAGTGAGACCCAGCAGAGATGCTATCGATGTGGACAGCCGGGGCATCTGCAAGCCTCCTGCCCAGCTGTTCAAATGAGGATTAATCCTGTACCCAGTCGTATTATTAATTATGTACACCCAAGTGCCATGGAGGACGATGCGTCACCACTACGTGAGGACTGGCCTAGTGCCTCACCCACCCATGTTGCACCACTAGGAGTTTATGGTGTGCGACCCGCAGCTATGACGACTTCTGCTCATCGAGGTAAGCACTTGCAGGAGGTCGTGCTGGATGGACAGAGACTTATTGGATTTTGTGACTCGGGCTTTCCTCACACTGGCTGATCCCCGAGTGGTTCAGCCTGAGGCAATCCATCGAGGACCTGGGATTGTCATTGAACTGGCTGGTGGACAATGGAGGACTATTCCCACAGCCACTGTGGATCTGAACTTTGGTTTTGGGGTCAGGCGATGTGTGGTTGGGGTGATGGGTGGTCTGCCTGCAGATGTTCTCCTGGGCAATGATCTGGGAGAGCTATGATGCCAATTCATGGCTGCATGAAGCCACATGTAAGTTACGCTCTGCCTGTGTGTACTTAACCAGCGACCTGTAGAGGTCCCTGGTACGTACACAAATTGGGAGGGGAAGGGATTGTTATGATATGTACTTTTGCCCTGTCCTGTATTTGAATAATATGCCATTTGATGTATGTAACTGTTCTCTGGTTTCTATTAGCTGTAATTTATGTATTCTCTTGTGCTGGGAGTTCACCTGTAACAATATGTCTCCTTCCCCCAATACTTGCAGCCCTAAGCTCTAATGTTATTAAGCTTTGTCAACATCACTAGTGGAGGAATAGCCATTCTTCCTCACAGCAGGTGGCTAGTCAAATGTACATACTAAATAGATTAAGCGGAGCTCACCAGTCTAGAATCTTCTGGTGGACCCAACCATTGAATAGAAGGTGTGACTCCTACCCCCTTCATGGGCGGATCCCAGGAGCTCAGACAATCCATTCTTATTTTGAGATCAGATGTGAGTTGATCCTTGAAGGAGAAGGAGTGGGGATTCTTAGCTGAGGCAAGACCCCACGCCCATCTAGGACTGTGGAAGCGAACGGGGCGAGACTTGAGCTGAGGACATATCTCGTCATTCGTGAGATTGTTTTGGGATCCCTTGGACTAATTGTGGACTATTGCTTTGTTACCTGGCACAAGGATTATCGGGAGGTGCCCTGAACCTGTTCCATTGGACTAATTGTGGACTCTGTAGATCTACCTGCATGTGTTGTTCCAGCGTTCTTGATAATAAATCTGTGGAATTATCCCTTGGCCTATTGTCCCTTCTTGCTCTGCCGTACACCCCGTCACAGAGAGCATCGGAAGCCACCTTAGCTAGATGGATAAAATCTACCATTACCACAGCATACACCTCAGCGGGGAAGACTCCACCAGAAGGACTCAGAGCTGCTGATCGCAGTTTCGGCTTCATGGGCAAAGAGTGCAGGGGCATCCATGGACCAAATCTGCAGGGCCGCAACCTGGTCTAGAAGAAATACTTTTTGTAGGCATTATAAATTGGACTTTATGTCAAACCAACAAACGGTCTTTGGGAGGAAAGTCCTCCAAGCAGTAATCTCCACTAATAGGAGTTATTTGGTAGGTCTCCTGGTGGTGCTGTCAGGAGGGACGTCCTGGAAAGTAGGAATTAGCCCTACCGTTAATGTTGTTTCCAAGATTCCATCATGACAGCACCCCTTATATTCCCTTCCTTAGATTTCCTATCTGATTTGTGGTGTAATCATTTGTAGTAGGAAATTCAATAAAATAGCATTGCATCCATCCTGGTGTGGTACTTGGTAAAATACACTGAAGGGTGATGGTGGGAGAAGCTTTTTAACCTCTTCTGTTTCCTGTCCCTATCAAGGATATGAAGGACAATCTCCTGGTGGTGCTGTCAAAACCAGGGATTCAAGCTTGAGGAGGCTAATTTGCATATTCCAGGTGCCTTCTGGGAAAAGCGAAGAGTCTCCCTAAGCTAGAAGATCGTTGGGTACAGCCGGGACCAGCTGCTTGGAAAGAATCACCAAACCAGGGATTCAAGCTTGAGGAGGCTAATTTGCATATTCCAGGTGCCTTCTGGGAAAAGCGAAGAGTCTCCCTAAGCTAGAAGATCGTTGGGTACAGCCGGGACCAGCTGCTTGGAAAGAATCACCAAACCAGGGATTCAAGCTTGAGGAGGCTAATTTGCATATTCCAGGTGCCTTCTGGGAAAAGCGAAGAGTCTCCCTAAGCTAGAAGATCGTTGGGTACAGCCGGGACCAGCTGCTTGGAAAGAATCACCAAACCGCGCGCCAAATTTTTGCCTATAGGACATTAATGCAAGAGAGCTTGGCTGAGTAGATTACACAAGAAGGAAAACACACAGCAAGTCAGCAGGATCTAGGAGCAACATGGCAGATGTGACAACCTACATGGTGAGCTGCAGCATGTGCTACATGTTCACAGATCGACCAGAAGAAGAATTAAATTTCACCTGTCAGAAGTGTAGACTAGTGGCCCTTTTAGAAGAAAAGGTGCGGGGTCTGGAAGAAAGAATAGCAACTTTGAAACTCATCAAAGAGAATGAAGACTTTCTAGACAGAACAGAAGCATCTCTACTGGTCACAGAAGGTGAAAAAAGTGTCAGAGAACCTCCAAAAGCAGATGAGTGGAAGCATGTGACCAAAAGAAGCAAGAAGACCATGGATAAATCACCAACCACACAACTGAAGAACCGATATCAAATCTTTGTAGAGGATGAAGATGGCACACCTAAGGATGAAACAATACCAGCAAGCAAAAAAGAAAAGGGCACACAGCAACAAGTGACAGCAAAAAGTACAGCCAAGAAGCAACGAAGAGTGGTGGTGGTGGGAGACTCACTACTGAGAGGCACAGAAGCAGCCATCTGCAGACCGGACATAACTGCAAGAGAAGTATGCTGCCTTCCAGGTGCGATGATCAAGGATGTGACCGATAGGATACCAAAGCTCTTCAACTCCAAGGACGTCCACCCATTTCTTCTGATACATGTTGGCACCAATGACACGGCAAGGAAGGACCTACCGACAATCTGCAAAGACTTTGAAGAGTTGGGGAAGAAAGTAAAGGAACTGGATGCACAGGTGGTTTTTTCTTCTATCCCTCCAGTAGACGGGCATGGCACCAGGAGATGGAACAGGATCCTTGATGCAAACAACTGGCTAAGACGATGGTGCAGACAGCAAGGATTCGGATTCCTGGACCACGGTGTGAATTACTTGTACGATGGACTCCTCGCCAGAGACGGACTACACCTCAACAAACCTGGGAAACACACATTCGCCAGAAGACTCGCTACACTCATCAGGAGGGCGTTAAACTAGAAGAAGAGGGGACGGGAAGAAAAACATTAGACTTGAACAAAGAAGATCCAGGAAAACATACTCAGAAGGGAGGTAAGAACATTTCTAAAACAATCCACAGCGAGGAGATTGGAACAAAACAAAATCCTCTAAACTGCATGCTCGCAAACGCCAGAAGCCTGACAAACAAGATGGAAGAACTAGAAGCAGAAATATCTACAGGTAACTTTGACATAGTGGGAATAACCGAGACATGGTTAGATGAAAGCTATGACTGGGCAGTTAACTTACAGGGTTACAGTCTGTTTAGAAAGGATCGTAAAAATCGGACAGGAGGAGGGGTTTGTCTCTATGTAAAGTCTTGTCTAAAGTCCACTTTAAGGGAGGATATTAGCGAAGGAAATGAGGATGTCGAGTCCATATGGGTCGAAATTCATGGAGGGAAAAATGGTAACAAAATTCTCATTGGGGTCTGTTACAAACCCCCAAATATAACAGAAACCATGGAAAGTCTACTTCTAAAGCAGATAGATGAAGCTGCAACCCATAATGAGGTCCTGGTTATGGGGGACTTTAACTACCCGGATATTAACTGGGAAACAGAAACCTGTGAAACCCATAAAGGCAACAGGTTTCTGCTAATAACCAAGAAAAATTATCTTTCACAATTGGTGCAGAATCCAACCAGAGGAGCAGCACTTTTAGACCTAATACTATCTAATAGACCTGACAGAATAACAAATCTGCAGGTGGTCGGGCATCTAGGAAATAGCGACCACAATATTGTACAGTTTCACCTGTCTTTCACTAGGGGGACTTGTCAGGGAGTCACAAAAACACTGAACTTTAGGAAGGCAAAGTTTGACCAGCTTAGAGATGCCCTTAATCTGGTAGACTGGGACAATATCCTCAGAAATAAGAATACAGATAATAAATGGGAAATGTTTAAGAACATCCTAAATAGGCAGTGTAAGTGGTTTATACCTTGTGGGAATAAAAGGACTAGAAATAGGAAAAACCCAATGTGGCTAAACAAAGAAGTAAGACAGGCAATTAACAGTAAAAAGAAAGCATTTGCACTACTAAAGCAGGATGGCACCATTGAAGCTCTAAAAAACTATAGGGAGAAAAATACTTTATCTAAAAAAATAATTAAAGCTGCCAAAAAGGAAACAGAGAAGCACATTGCTAAGGAGAGTAAAACTAATCCCAAACTGTTCTTCAACTATATCAATAGTAAAAGAATAAAAACTGAAAATGTAGGCCCCTTAAAAAATAGTGAGGAAAGAATGGTTGTAGATGACGAGGAAAAAGCTAACATATTAAACACCTTCTTCTCCACGGTATTCACGGTGGAAAATGAAATGCTAGGTGAAATCCCAAGAAACAATGAAAACCCTATATTAAGGGTCACCAATCTAACCCAAGAAGAGGTGCGAAACCGGCTAAATAAGATTAAAATAGATAAATCCCCGGGTCCGGATGGCATACACCCACGAGTACTAAGAGAACTAAGTAATGTAATAGATAAACCATTATTTCTTATTTTTAGGGACTCTATAGCGACAGGGTCTGTTCCGCAGGATTGGCGCATAGCAAATGTGGTGCCAATATTCAAAAAGGGCTCTAAAAGTGAACCTGGAAATTATAGGCCAGTAAGTCTAACCTCTATTGTTGGTAAAATATTTGAAGGGTTTCTGAGGGATGTTATTCTGGATTATCTCAATGAGAATAACTGTTTAACTCCATATCAGCATGGGTTTATGAGAAATCGCTCCTGTCAAACCAATCTAATCAGTTTTTATGAAGAGGTAAGCTATAGGCTGGACCACGGTGAGTCATTGGACGTGGTATATCTCGATTTTTCCAAAGCGTTTGATACCGTGCCGCACAAGAGGTTGGTACACAAAATGAGAATGCTTGGTCTGGGGGAAATTGTGTGTAAATGGGTTAGTAACTGGCTTAGTGATAGAAAGCAGAGGGTGGTTATAAATGGTATAGTCTCTAACTGGGTCGATGTGACCACTGGGGTACCGCAGGGGTCAGTATTGGGACCTGTTCTCTTCAACATATTCATTAATGATCTGGTAGAAGGTTTACACAGTAAAATATCGATATTTGCAGATGATACAAAACTATGTAAAGCAGTTAATACAAGAGAAGATAGTATTCTGCTACAGATGGATCTGGATAAGTTGGAAACTTGGGCTGAAAGGTGGCAGATGAGGTTTAACAATGATAAATGTAAGGTTATACACATGGGAAGAAGGAATCAATGTCACCATTACACACTGAATGGGAAACCACTGGGTAAATCTGACAGGGAGAAGGACTTGGGGATCCTAGTTAATGATAAACTTACCTGGAGCAGCCAGTGCCAGGCAGCAGCTGCCAAGGCAAACAGGATCATGGGGTGCATTAAAAGAGGTCTGGATACACATGATGAGAGCATTATACTGCCTCTGTACAAATCCCTAGTTAGACCGCACATGGAGTACTGTGTCCAGTTTTGGGCACCGGTGCTCAGGAAGGATATAATGGAACTAGAGAGAGTACAAAGGAGGGCAACAAAATTAATAAAGGGGATGGGAGAACTACAATACCCAGATAGATTAGCGAAATTAGGATTATTTAGTCTAGAAAAAAGACGACTGAGGGGCGATCTAATAACCATGTATAAGTATATAAGGGGACAATACAAATATCTCGCTGAGGATCTGTTTATACCAAGGAAGGTGACGGGCACAAGGGGGCATTCTTTGCGTCTGGAGGAGAGAAGGTTTTTCCACCAACATAGAAGAGGATTCTTTACTGTTAGGGCAGTGAGAATCTGGAATTGCTTGCCTGAGGAGGTGGTGATGGCGAACTCAGTCGAGGGGTTCAAGAGAGGCCTGGATGTCTTCCTGGAGCAGAACAATATTGTATCATACAATTAGGTTCTGTAGAAGGACGTAGATCTGGGGATTTATTATGATGGAATATAGGCTGAACTGGATGGACAAATGTCTTTTTTCGGCCTTACTAACTATGTTACTATGTTACTATGTTACTATGTCATGATAGATTCCTGGAAACAACATTACCGGTAGGACTAATTCTGACTTTTTCTGGGTGTCTGTGTTTTATTATAATGTAACTATGGAATTAGTAATGGGGGCGTCTTATTGATGCCTTTCCATTATTAACCTCTGGGCTTGATGTCACCTGACAATACAAAGGTGACTTCAACCCTCCCAACTATCACCCCACTTGCCACCACTATAGGGCAAGCAGGAAGAGCGAGGCTAAGTGCCAGAATTGGCACATCATAGAGATGCGCCTTTTCTGGGGGGGCTGAGAGCTTGATGTTTTTAGCCTGGGGAACAGTACCATGGCCCCTTCCTAGGCTATTAATATTAGCCCGCAGCTGTCTGCATAGCCTTTGCTGGTTATTAATTATAGCGGGACCCTACATCAATTTTTTTGGGGGTCCCCCATTTTAATAGCCAGTAAAGGCTAATTATACAGCTGTGAGCTGATACTAATAGCCTGGGAAGCTCAATGTGTATTACCCCCTTCCCAGGCTATAAACATATTCCCCCAGCCATCAGCTTTCCATCCGCTGGTTACGAAAATTGTTCAGGAGCCCACATCATTTTTTTCCAAAGCATAATCTTTTATTTATTAAATACATGTTCAGTAAGCTGCACACACACTGTACTAATCGTATTTGTCACTGACATCTGTATATCTATCTACTGTATTCTATTTGTATTTACTGTATATAATGCTTCTCTTCTATCCTGTCAGCTCCTGCAGTGATTTACAGAACACGGCAGATGAATTGCCAGCTTTTCTTCTATGTATCTTTGTTATAAATATACAGTACAGACCAAAAGTTTGGACACACCTTCTCATTGAAAGATTTTTCTGTATTTTCATGACTATGAAAATTGTACATTCAGGCATAAAAACTATGAATTAACACATGTGGAATTATATACTTAGCAAAAAAGTGTGAAACAACTGAAATGATGTCTTATATTCTAGGTTTTTCAAAGTAACCACCTTTTGCTTTGATGACTACTTTGCACACTCTTGGCATTCTCTTGATGAGCTTCAAGAGGTAATCACCGGGAATGGTTTTCACTTCACAGGTGTGCTCTGTCAGGTTTAATAAATGTGATTTCTTGCCTTATAAATGGTGTTGGGACCATCAGTTGTGTAGTGCAGAAGTCTGGTGGATGAACAGCTGATAGTCCTACTGAATAGACAGTTAGAATTTGTATTATGGCAAGAAAAATGCAACTAAGTAAAGAAAAACGAGTGGCCATCATTTCTTTAAGAAATGAAGGTCAGTCAGTCTGAAAAGTTGGGAAAACTTTGAAAGTGTCCCCAAGTGCAGTGGCAAAAAACATCAAGCGCTACAAAGAAACTGGCTGACATGAGGACCGCCCCAGGAAAGGAAGACCAAGAGTCACCTCTGCAAATGAGGATAAGTTTATCCAAGTCACCAGCCTCAGAAATCGCAGGTTAGCAGCAGATCAGATTAGAGACCACGTCAATGCCACACAGAGTTCTAGCAGCAGACACATCTCTACAACAGCTGTTAAGAGGAGACTTTGTGCAGCAGGCCTTCATGGTAAAATAGCTGCTAGGAAACCACTGCTAAGGACAGGCAACAAGCAGAAGAGATTTATTTGAGCTAAAGAACACAAGGAATGGACATTAGACCAGTGGAAATCTGTGCTTTGGTCTGATGAGTCCAAATTTGAGATCTTTAGTTCCAACCACTGTGTCTTTGTGCGATGCAGAAAAGGTGAACGGATGGCCTCTACATGCCTGGTTCCCACAGCGAAGCATGGAGGAGGAGGTGTGATGGTGTGGTGGTGCTTTGCTGGTGATACTGTTGGAGATTTATTCAAAATTGAAGGCATACTGAACCAGCATGGCTACCACAGCATCTTGCAGTGGCATGCTATTCCATCCGGTTTGCGTTTAGTTGGACCATCATTTATTTTTCAACAGGACAATGACCCCAAGCACACCTCCAGGCTGTGTAAGGGCTATTTGACTAAGAAGGAGAGTGATGGGGTGCTACGCCAGATGACCTGGCCTCCACAGTCACTAGACCTGAACCCAATTGAGATGGTTTGGGCTGAGCTGGACCGCAGAGTGAAGGCAAAAGGGCCAACAAATGCTAAGCATCTCTGGGAACTCCTTCAAGATTGTTGGAAGACCATTCCCGGTGACTACCTCTTGAAGCTCATCAAGAGAATGCCAAGAGTGTGCAAAGCAGTCATCAAAGCAAAAGGTGGCTACTTTGAAACACATGTGTAATTCATAGTTTTGATGCCTTCAGTGTGAATGTACAAATTCCATAGTCATGAAAATACGGAAAAATCTTTAAATGAGAAGGTGTGTCCAAACTTTTGGTCTGTATATATATATATATATATATATATACAGTATATATATGCGTGTGTGTGTTTTGACAAATATTTCCTTTGAAAACCATGTGTAAGTGACATAGTGAACTGCTGTATGTAAAAGTTCATGTTAAAAACCTCTTCATGATACCGGTCACAGTTTTGCAAATCATAGCATTTCCACTTATGCTTTTGTTGTTCTTTGGCCAGGATTGTGGTGCTGTATGATGAGTGGGGGGACAGGGGTCCATGTTTGATAAGGGGAGAAGAGAGTGGAGAGGTTAAAGGAGCATGTGGAGATGATAGAGGAGCGGAGAGCTATTTTTCCCCCTTAACTTTATTTGTGTTGATTCCAGCAGCCAATCAGGGTGTAGAAACCTTCCACAAAGTCATGACACAAGGTTTTCTGTGATTGACTGCCAAAGTCACATGTCTCTGGCCATATAAAAAGCAGACCTTTTGTATTGTTAGTAGTGTTGAGCGATACCGTCCGATACCTGAAAGTATCGGTATCGGATAGTATCGGCCGATACCTGAAAAATATCGGATATCGCCGATACCGATATCCGATACCAATACAAGTCAATGGGACATCAAGTATCGGAATGTATCCTCATGGATCCCAGGGTCTGAAGGAGAGGAAACTCTCCTTCAGGCCCTGGGATCCATATTAAAGTGTAAAATAAAGAATTAAAATAAAAAATATTGTTATATTCACCTCTCCGGCGGCCCCTGGACATCAGCGGGAGGATCCGGCGTCCGGCACGGCTTCTTTCTTCAAAATGCGCGCCTTTAGGACCTGTGGAATGACGTCCCGGCTTCTGATTGGTCGCGTGCCGCCCATGTGACCGCCACGCGACCAATCAGAAGCCGCGACGTCATTCCTCAGGTCCTAAAAGGCGCTGATTCTAGGACTTTAGCTGAGGAATGACGTCGCGGCTTCTGATTGGTCGCGTGGCGGTCACATGGGCGGCACGCGACCAATCAGAAGCCGGGACGTCATACCACAGGTCCTAAAGGCGCGCATTTTGAAGAAAGAAGCCGTGCCGGACGCCGGTTCCTCGCGCAGATGTCCAGGGGCCGCCGGAGAGGTGAATATAGCAATATTTTTTATTTTAATTCTTTATTTTACACTTCCGATACCGATACCCGATATCACAAAAATATCGGATCTCGGTATCGGAATTCTGATACCGCAAGTATCGGCCGATACCCGATACTTGCGGTATCGGAATGCTCAACACTAATTGTTAGCACCATTGTCTCAGTGTCACAGTGCAGAAAGGTCGTTCCTGAGCTAGAGCTGGTGCTGAAAGTGAACTTCTCAGTTAAATAGATAGGATACAATATCTCAAATTTCTGGATTGTCATCACACAAGTGGGTACCATGGGAGAGTGGCTAAAGGTACCGTGACACTCAGCAACTTTGCAACGAGAATGACAACAATCCGTGACGTTGCAGCGTCCTGGATAGCGATCTCGTTGTGGTTGACACGCAGCAGCGATCTGGATCCCGCTGTGCCATCGCTGGTCGGAGCTAGAAGTCCAGAACTTTATTTCGTCACCAGGTCAGCGTGCATCGTCATGTTTGACATCAAAAGCAACGACGCCAGCAACGTTTTACATGGAGGTAACAACCAGCGAGAACGAGAAGTGAGTCGTCGTTACGTCACTGGATCGCTCCTGCATTGTTCTGGAGTTGCTGTGTTTGACGTCTCTACAGCGATCTAAACAGCGATGCTCCAGCGATCTAGTTTAGGTCGGCTCATTGTCTATATTGCTGCAGCGTCGCTGAGTGTGACGGTACCTTTACAGTGATCAATAGAGGTTTATGGTTGAAGACAAACGGTTCGGGAGGATGCAAGAGTCAAGGAACAAATTGAGGAGGACAAGTTGATGGATGTGCAACAGTCAGGAGTAGTGTTGAGCTATACCTTCCGATATCCAGAAGTATCGGTATCGGATTGGATAGGCTGATATCCAAAAAATATCGGATATTGCCAATACCGATACCCGATACCAATGCAAGTCAATAGGACACAAATATAGGAATATAAATATGCCCTTTCTATCCATCTGCATCCTGTTCTGAGAAGGGAAGAGTGTGGGCGGTGCGTGGGCGGACACTGTGCGTGTCTGTGTTTGCGGGCGGGGTATGTGCGGGCCTGCCAGGTTTCTGTACGGGCCTCTCTGGGGTCTGTGTGGGCTGCCGGGGTCTGTGCGTGCCTGCTGGGGGTCTGTTCGGGATGCCGAGGGTCTGTGCGGGCTGCCGGGAAACTATGCAGGCTGCTGGGGGTCTGTGCGGGCCTGCCGGGGCTCTGTGTGGGCTGCCGGGGGTCTGTACGGGCTGCCAGGGGTCTGTGCAGGCTGCCGGAGGTCTGTGCGGGCCCGACAGGGGTCTGTGCGGGCCTGCCAGGGGTCTGTATGGGCCTGCCGGGGCTCTGTGTGGGCTGCTGGGACTCTGTGCGGGCTGCCGGGGGTCTGTGCGTGTGTGCAGGCATCATCAGATGGGACTACAAGTCCCATTGGACGATGCCTGCTACAGTGACAGTGATTGACACATTAGCCAAAGATGGGACAGTAGTAGTCCCATCATCCAGCTAATGTGATGAATGAAAAAAAACATACATAGTACATACATACTACATGCATACAACATACATACATACTACATACAGTACATTCATACATTACATACAATACATACATATAGACATACAGTACATTAAACGTAGAGTACATACTCATCATTACTTGTCATTTTGATCCCTGAAGCCAGTGTCACCTGTAAAAAATATTAAAATAGCAAACAACTAATATACTCCCTGTCTGCAGAAATCCACGAGTGTTCCACGACGATCTCCCGTGGAGAATGGCAGCATCAGCTGATGCGGCTGCTCTCCAGGGGCTCCAAGAACACAATGATCGGAGGAAGGTATCCTTCCACACTGTATTCCTCCGCCGCTGTAAAAAAATAGTCCCTAGTCTCACTTTTGATATTGCTGTGAGAGAAATGTTCCCACGCAGCATTTGCCATAAAGTGAGACTTTGAACTATAGTAACATCAGTGATGCACTGAAGGAGCCATTATCTCCTGTCAGTGTGTCACTGAGGGTCCTATAGAGCAGTGACATCACCCGATGTCACTATTCTATAGGGGAGATCGTCGTGGGACACTCGTTATTAATTGGACTACGGTGGACAGGTAGTATACAGTTTATTATTTTACATTTATGGTAAGTGTGATTAAATGATGAATATTAAAATACTTTTTTGCTAATGTGTGTGTGTTTTTTTTTAACCCTTTATTACTATTGGATTAATAATGAATAGGCGTCTTATTGACGCCACTCCTTTATTATCCCGGCTTATTGTCACCTTACAATAGCAAGGTGACACTAACCCCTTAATACCCCATATTGCACCACTACACGGGAGTGGGAAGAGCGGGGCTATGTGCCAGAATTGACACATCTTACATATGCGCCATTTCTGGTGCAGCTGCGGCCTGGTATTTGTAGTCAGGGGGGCAAAATCCATGGCCCCTCTCTAGGCTATGAATATCAGCCTGCAGCTGTCTGCGTAGCCTTTCTGGCTCTAAAATATAGGGGGACCCCACATTATTTTTTTGGGGGTCCCCCTATTTTAATAGCCAATAAAGGCTACGCAGACAGCTGCGGGCTGATATTCATAGCAGGCTACAAATATTGGTCCCCGGCCGTCGGTTTTTCCCCTCTGGCGCAGAAAATTGCACGGGAGCCCACGCCATTTTTTTCAGTTTATTTAACTAAACGCTCATTAAGGCCTCTTTCACACTTGCGTCGGTACGGGTCCGTCGCTATGCGTCGGGCCGACGTACCAACGCATGTTGTGAAATTTGTGCACGACGTGGGCAGCGGATGCAGTTTTTCAATGCATCCGCTGCCCATTCTGAAGTCCGGGAAGAATGGGGCGGAATTTCGGCCACACATGCGCTGTAGAAAATGGTGGACGCGACAGACAAAAAAACGTTCACTTGAACATTTTTTTCATGCCAATGGTCCGCCAAAACACAACGGATCCGTTGCACGACGGACGCGATGTGTGGCCATACGTTACGATCCTTTGCTAATACAAGTCTATGGGTAAAAAACGCATTTTGCAAGCACATTTGCAGGATCGTTTTTTTTCCCAAAACGACAGATTGCTAAAAACGCAAATGTGAAAGTAACCATAGAAACATCGGCCTTTCTATTATATATCTATGGATATATCTATCTATAGATATCTTTATAGATAGGTATATCTATAAATACATACTGTAGATGTATCTATCCATATATCTGGCTGCTTTCACACATCAGGTTTTTGCCGTCTGGCACAATCCGGCGATTTTTGAAAAAAACGTATCCGGCGGAAATAACCGGATCCGGCGGAAAAAACCGGATCCTGCAGAAAAAAACAGATTCGGTGGAAAAAATGGATCCGGTGGAAAAAAACGGATCTGGTGGAAAATAACGGATCCTGTGGAAAAAAATGAAAGAGAGAAGAAAAAAAAAGGGTGAAACCAGCTCACCTGCTAGGCATGTGCTGTGTGGAAGCTCGGATACCGTGCAGTCATCACGTAAATAGTAGAACAGAACAGGAAAAAAATCCAGCTTCCAAAAATAGTCCAATTTATTGAGAGTAAAATGCAAAGTCCAAAAACATGGTGAACAAGAGAGTGAGTTCAAATATTCAAAGCCTTGAAAAAGAACACACTGTTCGAAACGCGTAGCCTGCTGCTACTCACTCGCTTGTTCACCATGTTTTTGGACTTTGCATTTTACTCTCAATAAATTGGACTATTTTTGGAAGCTGGATTTCAGAAAAAAATGAATCCGGTGGAAAAAAACGGATCCGGCAAAAAAAAACAGATCTGGCGGAAAAACACGGATCCGTTTTTTTCAAAACTCACCGGATTGTGCCTGACAGCAAAAACCTGATGTGTGAAAGCAGCCAGATATATGGATAGATACATCTATGTATCTATAGATATATCTATCTATAAATATTTCTATAGATATACTAGATTGTGGCCCGATTCTAACCAATCAGACGCAGGATGTCTACGTCCTTTATGACATCATCGTCGTTGTGCCCGTCGCTGATTGCAGAGACGCGGGATTTCCAGGACAGACAGACAGACAGACAGACAGACAGACAGACGGAAAAACCCTTAGACAATTATATATATAGACTAGATTGTGGCCCGATTCTAACGCATCGGGTATTCTAGAATATGCATGTCCCCCTAGTATATGGACAAAGATGATTCCAGAATTCGCGGCAGACTGTGCCCGTCGCTGATTGGTCGAGGCAACCTTTATGACATCATCGTCGCCATGGCAACGATTATGACATCTACATCTATACTGTGCCCGTCGCTGAATCAGAAATGTGGGATTTCTACGTCCTTTATGACATCATCGTCGCTGTGCCCGTTGCTGATTGGTCGAGGCCTGGCGGCGGGATTTCCAGGACAGACAGACAGACAGACAGACAGACGGAAAAACCCTTAGACAATTATATATATAGATATATATACATATCCATAGATATACAGTATAATAGAAAGGCCGATGTTTCTAAGGCTACTTTCACACTTGCGTTTTTGGCAATTCATCCTTTTGGGTAAAAAAAACGGATCCTGCAAATGTGCTCGCAGGATGCGTTTTTTTACCCATAGACTTGTATTTGCAATGGATCGCGACAGATGGCCACACGTCGCGTCCATCTTGCAATGGATCCGTCGTGTTTTGGCGCACCATCGGCACGAAAAAACATTCAAGTGAAAGTTTTTTTGGCCGACGCGTTCGCATTTTCTACAGCACATGCGCGGCCGAAACTCCACCCCTCTCCTCCCCGGACTCCAGAATGGGCATCGGATGCGTTGAAAAACTGCATCCGCTGCCAATGTCGTGAACAAATTTCACAACATGCGTCGGTACGTCGGCCCGACGCATAGCGACGAGCCCGTACCGACGCAAGTGTGAAGGAGGCCTTAATGAGCGTTGAATTTTAAAAAAAGAAAAAAATGGCGTGGGCCCCCATGCAATTTCTGCCCCAGAGGGGAAAAGCCGACGGCCGGGGGCCAATATTTGTAGCCTGCTATGAATATCAGCCCGCAGCTGTCTGCGTAGCCTTTACTGGCTATTAAAATAGGGGGACCCCCCAAAAAATGATGTGGGGTCCCTGTTATGAAAGGCAATTCAGTACTACAATGGACATAGCGGTCAGAGCACATACAGTGATCTGACAATAACCCAAAATCATAGAACGAGCTCTGAGACGTGGGAACTCTGCAGACCGCAATCCCTAATCCTCTCCAAACAACACTAGAGGCAGCCGTGGATTGCGCCTAACTCTGCCTATGCAACTCGGCACAGCCTGAGAAACTAACTAGCCTGAAGATAGAAAATAAGCCTACCTTGCCTCAGAGAAATACCCCAAAGGAAAAGGCAGCCCCCCACATATAATGACTGTGAGTTAAGATGAAAAGACAAACGTAGAGATGAAATAGATTCAGCAAAGTGAGGCCCGACTTTCTTAACAGATCGAGGATAGAAAAGGTAACTTTGCGGTCTACACAAAACCCTAAAGAAAACCACGCAAAGGGGGCAAAAAGACCCTCCGTACCGAACTAACGGCACGGAGGTACACCCTTTGCGTCCCAGAGCTTCCAGCAACAAAATAGACAAGCTGGACAGAAAAAATAGCAAACAAATAGCAAAGAAGAACTTAGCTATGCAGAGCAGCAGGCCACAGGAATGATCCAGGGAAAAGCAAGTCCAACACTGGAACATTGACAGGAAGCCAGGATCAAAGCATTAGGTGGAGTTAAGTAGAGAAGCACCTAACGACCTCACCAGATCACCTGAGGGAGGAAACTCAGAAGCCGCAGTACCACTTCCCTCCACCAACAGAAGCTCACAGAGAGAATCAGCCGAAGTACCACTTGTGACCACAGGAGGGAGCTCTGCCACAGAATTCAAAACAGGTCCCCCTATATTTTATAGCCAGAAAGGCTATGCAGACAGCTGCGGGCTAATATTCATAGCCTAGTGAGGGGCCATGGATATTGCTTCCCCCCGGCTACAAATACCAGTCCACAGCCGCCCCAGAAATGGCGCATCTGTAAGATGCGCCAATTCTGGCACTTAGCCCCTCTCTTCCCAGCCCCATGTAGCGGTAGTATATGGGATAATAAGGGGTTAATGTCACCTTGCTATTGTAAGGTGACATTAAGCCGGGTTAATAACGGAGAGGCGTAAATAAGATGCCTATCCATTATTGATCTAAAAGTAATAAATGGTTAATAAAACATGCACACATTAGGAAAAAAGTATTTTAATATTCTTCATTTAACCATACTTACCATACTTCAGCGCCTGCAAAAAGCGTAAAATAATAAACCGTATACTACCTGTCCGCCGTAGTCCAATTAATAACGAGTGTCCCACGACGATCTCCCCTATAGAACAGTGACATCGGGTGATGTCACTGCTCTATAGGACCCTCAGTGACACACTGACAGGAGACAATGGCTCCTGAAGTGCATCACTGAGGTTACTATAGTTCAAACTATCACTTTATGGCAATTGCTGCATGGGAAAATTTCTCACACAGCAATGCCAAAAGTGAGACTAGGGACTATTTTTTTTTACAGCGGTGGGGGAATACAGTGCGGAAGGATACCTTCCTCCCGTTAATGTGTTCCTGGAGCCCCTGGAGAGCGGTCGCATCAGCTGATGCTGCCGTTCTCCATGGGAGATCGTCGTGGGACACTCGTGGATTTCTGCGGACAGGGAGTATATTAGTTGTTTGCTATTTTAATATTTTTTACAGATGACACTGGCTTCGGGGAACAAAGTGACAAGTTATGGTGAGTATGTACTCTATGTTATATGTACTGTATGTCTACATGTATGTATTGTATGTAATGTATGAATGTATTGTATGTAGTATGTATGTATTATGTATGGACTGTAGTATGTATGTAGTATGCATGTAGTATGTAGTATGTATGTAGTATGTAGTAGGTATGTAGTATGTATGTATGTATGTAGTATGTATGTATGTAGTATGTATGTAGTATGTAGTGTTTATGTAGTATGTATGTATGTAGTATGTAGTATGTATGTAGTATGTCTGTAGTATGTAGTATGCATGTAGTATGTAGTATGTATGTATGTAGTATGTATGTAGTATGTATGTAGTATGTATGTAGTATATATGTAGTATGTATGCAGTATGTTGTATCTATGGATGTAGTATGTATGTAGCATTTTTTTTTACATTCAACACATTAGCCGGATGATGGGACTACTACTGTCCCATCATTGGTTAATGTGTCAATTACTGTCACTGTAGCAGGCATCGTCCGATGGGACTTGTAGTCCCATCGGACGATGCCTGCACACACGCACAGACAGCCGGCAGCCCACACAGAGTCCCGGCATCCCGCACAGAGGCTCGGCAGTCCGCACAGAGTCCCGGCAGCCCACACAGAACCCTGGCAGGCCCACACAGACCCCCTGCAGGCCCACACAGACCCCCGGCAGGCCCGCACAGATCCCCGGCAGCCCGCACAGACCACCGGCAGCCCGCACAGAGCCCCAGCAGTCCCGCACAGACCCCTGGCAGCCCGCTCAGACCCCTGGCAGCCTGCACAGAGCCCCAGCAGGCCCGCACAGACCCCTGGTAGCCCACACAGACCCCCCACAACCCACACAGACCCCCGGCAGGAACATACAGACCCCCAGCAGGCCGCACAGACCCCCGGCAGGCACACACAGGCCCCCAGCAGGCCCACACAGACCCCCACGGTCACGCACAGACCCCGCACACACACACACATGCAGTCTCCGCCCATGAACCGCCCACACTCCATTATAGTGCATCATTGCACTATAGGAACTTCCGATTCCGATATCTGATATCACAAAAGTATCGGAACTCGTTATCGGAATTCAGATACAGTGAATATTGGCCGATACCCGATATTTGCAGTATTGGAATGCTCAACACTAGTCAGGAGATGAAGAGGATAATGAGCCACTCTCTGTTGTCCGTGGCTGGCGGGAAAGGATGGAGGAAGCAACCTTCAGTGTTGCCCCACCACCAACACAGGATGGACTTGGATCTCATGGAAGAGCTCAAGACATAAGCACCTTCTTGCTGCGCTATCTTCAACAAAATGCCCATATTCTTAAAGTTGGAAATAGTGCTGACAATTAGGTTGCCACTCTGTTAGATCCACAGTACAAGAGTACATTTAGTCAGATGCTTTCCCCCCTGGAAATGGATGCGTGCATGCTGGTACACAGTGATCATCCAATTTCTAGAGTACAACCCCAGGAATGTCATGGTGTCATTGCAAAAACAATAGCAGTGGCAGTATAAGTGGCATAAGCAATTTCTGTGAGTAATTTTACACATTTTTCAGACCAGTTTGTAGTTCAGCAGAGCAGAGTACAAGTCTGACATGTGAATGACAGGAGAATATGGTGCAGGATTATTTGGAGCTCAATATTAATGGCATCAGGGGGTTTGGACCCTATTGCATTTTAGTCTTCAAAAATGGAAGAGTGGCCTGAGCTGGCTTGTCATGGCTGGGAGGTTTTGTCATGCACAGCCAGCCTTCTCTCAGAATGTGTCTTCAGCGCTGCTGGTGGTGTCCTGAAAGATAAGCACATTCAGCTGAAAGTGTAGACTGCCTAACTTTCATCAAAATGAACAAGTCATGGGTCTCTAATGACTTTTGCCCCACAATTGCTATTGTGTCTTTTTTAGTGTCATGTATTGATCTTGCTTTATTGCAGTTTATTCCATCTTTGGGTTTCTTCTGTGCCTACTGTTGCTACTGCTGCTAATGTTACAAACAATTTTTTGAAACATGGAGACTCGAAGCTGGGTCTCCGTCTGGTGGGTTGCCTATAGTAGAAGGTGTGTCAGAGGCCTATTATACTGATACTCCACTGTGGAAATTGATGCCACTTTTGTGGTGTGTAGAAATTTTTGAAATGTGCAGACTACAAGTTGGCTCTCAATCTGGTGTGTTGCCTGTGGTTGAAGGTATATCAGAGGCCTATTATACTGTTTCTGCTCTGTGGAAATTGATGGCACCTTAGTGGTGTGTGACAAAAAAGTTTTTAAAATGTGTATACTCTAAGTTGGGCTCTCAGTCTGGTAGGTTGCCTGTGTAATTAAGCCTCCCAGACTGGCAGGCCAGAACCCACTTGTAGTCAACTGCCTGTGTTATTACTTCCCTTACATATGTGTACCAATAGTACTGTATGAAACTGATGTTTATGCCATCTGAGTGTGGCTGGAAAAAATGGAGGTGTTGCATGAAGCATCAGGGTTACCAGGTCTTCATTAAAACTTGAATTCAAAGCTGTTACAGCTGGGCCAAACCTTGATACCCCATGCATGGGCCATGGCTGACTGCCTCTTTGCCATTATAAAAGGTTCTACTTTGGGTCAATTGATCAGTCACCAACCCGTGTTACTATCCTTACATTTTTCTATCAATAGTAGTCTATGAAACTGATGTAGGTGCCACCAGAGTGTGGCTGGGAAACTAAAAAAATTGAGCTATTGCATGAGGTTTCTGTGCTCCGAGCTAAGAAGGCTTTCACCACTCCCTTAACCACCAGGTCCTCATTAAAACTTCAATTCCAAGCTGTAAATGCAGGGCCAGACCCTGATACCTCATGTATGGCTCATGGTTGACTTCTACTGTGCTATTTGCACATTTCTACTGTGATGCCAGTTTTCATGGTGTCTACTGCTAATTTTAGCTATTTGGGAAGCTTTTTGTCACCTCTTAAGGTGTTGTGCATACATTTGGTTTGGCCTCCCATTGAATTTAATGTGGTTTGGGTATGTTCATCTAACCGACCGTCAAACATGTTCTGCGAACGTCTAATCGTTTGGCAAATCATGCCGAATCTTGATAGGTTTGTTCAAGTCAAGGCTTGTAAGTGTCGTGTACTTTTGCACAGGGAGTTCATAATCAATACTGAATAAAGTGGAATGTTTCGAAATTATTGTTTCAATTTTTTCATGATTTGCATATCAGTAACCTGTCTATTCATGCTGTGAGCTCTATTATTCCACATCTTTACGTTCTTGGTGTTGCAAGCAGTAGAAGTACAGCAAATGGATAGTTTATAAGAGAAATCAAAGATCTCTAATTTTTTCTACATTTCTGTTTAAGTAAAAAATAATGTGCACACTATATGCAACAAGAAAAAAAATAATTTGCACACTATATGCAACCTTCACTCTTTGAGCTCTACTGTTTTTTTTCTTTGACATGACCATTAAATGTGAGGTAGTATTGTAAAATAGAAATTTCTAGCAATTTATGTAGTTTTCGCTCAAGCATAGATGGATCTTTTATCAAGTTGTCAAAATTACACTGCTTTTTCAATGGATTTTGCTAGTACAATAAAATATGGTATGAAAAAAAATCAATTGTATTGTTAAGTGTATTTTTAATATAAATTATCTTTAAAAAATAGTACTAGATTTAATGTTTAACACATTAAGCAATATAGCATACTGTACTTCAATAACTGAAACATCCTGAGTTATGTCAACTTCACTATATTAGGATCTAGTGCATAAATACCTGTTTACACTGTGTTTGACCTTCACAGTTAATGCATATATTTTTATTTTAGAAAACCTAATTTACACAGCAAACAGCTTTTTTTTCACAGTAGTTATAGTAGTAGAGTAAAATAGTAATGTTAAAAATGTCTCTCAAATCCATCATTCTAGACCAGTGTTTCCCAAGCTTGCAGTCTTCACAGCTCCCAAGAGATCATGTTTTAAAGATTATCTTAGTATTACACAGGTGATAAAATTATTTTCAAGGCAGAAGAAATTGTCACAGATTCTATCACCTGTGCAATACTAGTGAAATCCTGAAAACATGGTCTGTTGTGGTGGCTTTGAGAACTGGAGTTTGGGAAGCACTGTTCTAAATTCTTGATATTTTTAACCCCTTAATCCCATATGACGTACTATCCCGTCCAGGTGACCTGGGACTTAATTCCCAGTGACGGGATAGTACGTCATATGCGATCGGCCGCGTGTCAGCTGCCTATCGCAGCTGACATCCGGCACTATGTGCCAGGAGTGGTCACGGACCGCTCCCGGCACATTAACCCCCGGCACACCGCGATCAAAGATGATCGCGGTGTGCCGGCGGTGCAGGGAAGCATCGCGCAGGGAGGGGGCTCCCTGCGGGCTTCCCTGAGACGATCGGTACACGGTGATGTACTCACCATGTACCGAGCGTCTTCTCCCTGCTGTCCCTGGATCCAAAATGGCCGCCGGGCTGCATCCGGGTCCTGCAGGGAGCACTTCCGGGTCAGGATCAGGCTGCAACTGCAGCTCTAATCCTGCCCGGCTGTATGTCAGATCACCGATCTAACAGAGTGCTGTGCACACTGTCAGATCGGTGATCTGTGATGTCCCCCCTGGGACAGAGTGAAAAAGTAAAAAAAAAAATTTCCACACGTGTAAAAAAAAAAAAAAAAAAAAAAATTCCTAAATAAAGCAGACAAAAAAGATATTATTCCCATAAATACATTTCTTTATCTAAAAAAAAAACAAAAAAACAATAAAAGTACACATATTTAGTATCGCCGCGTCCGTAACGACCCGACCTATAAAACTGGCCCACTAGTTAACCCCTTCAGTGAACACCGTAAGAAAAAAAAAAAAAATGAGCCAAAAAACAACGCTTTATTATAACGCTGAACAAAAAGTGGAATAACACGCGATCAAAAAGACGGATATAAATAACCATGGTACCTCTGAAAACGTCATCTTGTCCTGCAAAAAACGAGCTGCAATATAGCATCATAACCAAAAAAATAAAAAAGTTATAGTCCTCAGAATAAAGCGATGCCAAAATAATTATTTTTTCTATAAAATAGCTTTTATCGTATAAAAGCGCCAAAACATAAAAAAAATGATATAAATGAGGTATCGCTGTAATCGTACTGACCCGAAGAATAAAACTGCTTCATCAATTTTACCAAACGTGGAACGGTATAAACGCCTCCCCCAAAAGAAATTCATGAATAGCTGGTTTTTAGTCATTCTGCCTCACAAAAAATCGGAATAAAATGCGATCAAAAACTGTCACGTGTCCGAAAATGTAACCGATAGAAACGTCAACTCGTCCCGCAAAAAACAAGACCTCACATGACTCTGTGGACCAAAATATGGAAAAATTATAGGTCTCAAAATGTGGAGACGCAAAAACTTTTTTGCTATATAAAGCGTCTTTTAGTGTGTGACGGCTGCCAATCATAAAAATCCGAAATAAAAAACGCTATAAAAGTAAATCAATCCCCCCTTCATCACCCCCTTAGTTAGGCTAGGTTCACATTGCTAACGGACAGCGTTGCACGGCGAAAATGTCACAATTAACGCCGTGTAATGGGTCCGTTAGCACAACCATTGACAGCAATGTGATTTTCGGGTGTAGCGCATCGCTAGAGCGTGCCATTTTCGGCTCGCGCTAGCAAGGTGCCGTTCTTTTGTGGCGCGCATCAGACGCTGCTTGCAGCGTCCGCGGCGCGCCCGAGGTCCGATCCCCGATCTTCCAGAGCGGGGACGTTAACGCGACCACTAAACACGACACCTAAAAACACATTGCGTTAGCGCAATCCGCTAGCGCTAAACGGATTTCCCTAACGCAATGTGAACCTAGCCTTAGGGAAAAATAATAAAATTAAAAAAAATATATTTATTTCCATTTTCCCATTAGGGTTAGGGCTAGGGTTAGGGCTAGGGTTAGGGCTAGGGTTAGGGTTAGGGTTTGGATTACATTTACGGTTGGGATTAGGGTTGGGATTAGAATTAGGGGTGTGTCAGGGTTAGGTGTGTGGTTAGGGTTACAGTTGGGATTAGGGTTAGGGGTGCGTTTGGATTAGGGTTTCATTTATAATTGGGGGGTTTCCACTGTTTAGGCACATCAGGGGCTCTCCAAACGCGACATGGCGTCCGATCTCAATTCCAGCCAATTCTGCATTGAAAAAGTAAAACAGTGCTCCTTCACTTCCGAGCTCTCCCGTGCGCCCAAACAGGGGTTTACCCCAACATATGGGGTACCATCGTACTCGAGACAAATTGGACAACAACTTTTTGGGTCCAAGTTCTCTTGTTATCCTTGGGAAAATAAAAATTTGGGGGGCTAAAAATCATTTTTGTGGGAAAAAAAAAGGATTTTTTATTTTCACGGCTCTGCGTTGTAAACTGTAGTGAAACACTTGGGGGTTCAAAGTTTTCACAACACATCTAGATAAGTTCCGTGGGAGGTCTAGTTTCCAATATGAGGTCACTTGTGGGGGGTTTGTACTGTTTGGGTACATCAGGGGCTCTGCAAATGCAACGTGACGCCTGCAGACCAATCCATCTAAGTCTGCATTCCAAATGGCGCTCCTTCCCTTCCGAGCTCTGCCATGCGCCCAAACAGTGGTTCCCCCCACATATGGGGTATCAGCGTACTCAGGACAAATTGGACAACAACTTTTGGGGTCCAATTTATTCTGTTACCCTTGTAAAAATGCAAAGCTGGGGGCTAAAAAATCATTTTTGTGAAAAAAAAAAAAATTATTTTAACGGCTCTGCGTTATAAACTGTAGTGAAACACTTGGGGGTTCAAAGCTCTCAAAACACATCTAGATAAGTTCCTTAGGGGGTCTAGTTTCCAAAATGGTGTCACTTGTGGGGGGTTTTAATGTTTAGGCACATCAGGGGCTCTCCAAACCAACATGGCGTCCCATCTTAATTCCAGTCAATTTTGCATTGAAAAGTCAAATGGCGCTCCTTCCCTTCCGAGCTCTGCTATGCACCCAAAAAGTGGTTTACCCCCACATATGGGGTATCGTCGCACTCAGGACAAATTGCACAACAACTTTTGTGGTCTAATTTCTTCTCCTACCCTTGGGAAAGTAAAAAATTGGGGGCGAAAAGATCATTTTTGTGAAAAAATAAGATTTTTTATTTTTACGGCTCTGCATTATAAACTTCTGTGAAGCACTTGTTGGGTCAAAGTGCTCACCACACATCTAGATAAGTTCCTTAAGGGGTCTAATTTTCAAAATGGTGTCACTTGTGAGGGGTTCCAATGTTTAGGCACATCAGGGGCTCTCCAAACGCAACATGGCGTCCCATCTCAATTCCAGTCAATTTAGCATTGAAAAGTCAAATGGCGCTCCTTTCCTTCCGAGCTCTGCCATGCGCCCAAACAGTGGTTTACCCCCACATATGGGGTATCGTCGCACTCAGGACAAATTGCACAACAACTTTTGTGGTCTAATTTCTTCTCTTACCCTTGGGAAAATAAAAAATTGGTGGCGAAAAGATCATTTTTGTGAAAAAATATGATTTTTTATTTTTACGGCTCTGCATTATAAACTTATGTGAAGCACTTGTTGGGTCAAAGTGCTCACCACACCTCTAGATAAGTTCCTTAAGGGGTCTACTTTCCAAAATGGTGTCACTTGTTGGGATTTCAATGTTTAGGCACATCAGGGGCTCTCCAAACGCAACATGGCATCCCATCTCAATTCCAGTCAATTTTGCATCGAAAAGTAAAATGGCGCTCCTTCCCTTCCGAGCTCTGCCATACGCCCAAACAATGGTTTACACCCATATATGGGGTATCAGCGTACTCAGGACAAATTGGCCAACAATTTTTGAGGTCCAATTTCTTCTCTTTCTCTTGGGAAAATAAAAAATTGGGGGCGAAAAGATCATTTTTGTGAAAAAATATGATTTTTTTATTTTTACGGCTCTGCATTATAAACTTCTGTGAAGCAATTGGTGGGTCAAAGTGGTCACCACACATCTAGATAAGTTCCTTAAGGGGTCTACTTTCCAAAATGGTGTCACTTGTGGGGGGTTTCAATGTTTAGGCACATGAGGGGCTCTCCAAACGCAACATGGCGTCCCATCTCAATTCCTGTCAATTTTGCATTGAAAAGTCAAATGGCGCTCCTTTCCTTCCGAGCTCTGCCATGCGCCCAAACAGTGGTTTACCCCCACATATGGGGTATCAACGTACTCAGTACAGATTGTACAACAATGTTTGCATCCATTTTATCCTGTTACCCTTGGTAAAATAAACAAATTGGAGCTGAAATAAATTTTGTGTGAAAAAAAAGTTAAATATTCATTTTTATTTAAACATTCCAAAAATTCCTGTGAAACCCCTGAAGGGTTATTAAACTTCTTGAATGTGGTTTTGAGCACCTTGAGGGGTGCAGTTTTTAGAATGGTGTCACACTTGGGTATTTTCTATCATATAGACCCCTCAAAATGACATCAAATGAGATGTGGTCCCTAAAAAAAAATGGTGTTGTAAAAATGAGAAATTGCTGGTCAACTTTTAACCCTTATAACTCCCTAACAAAAAAAAATTTTGATTCCAAAATTGTGCTGATGTAAAGTAGATATGTGGGAAATGTTACTTATTAAGTATTTTGCGTGACATATCTCTGTGATTTAAGGGCATAAAAATTTAAAGTTGGAAAATTGCGAAATTTTCTAATTTTTCGCCACATTTCCGTTTTTTTCACAAATAAACGCAAGTTATATCGAATAAATGTTACCACTAAAATAAAGTACAATATGTCACGAGAAAACACTGTCAGAATCGCCAAGATCCGTTGAAGCGTTCCAGAGTTATAACCTCATAAAGGGACAGTGGTCAGAATTGTAAAAATTGGCCCGGTCATTAACGTGCAAACCACCCTCGGGGCTTAAGGGGTTAACAAAGACAGTGGGGAAAATAAATATTTGACACACTGCCGATTTTGTAAGTTTTCCCAACTACAAAGAATGGAGAGGTCTGTAACTTAATATTTGGTACAGAAACCTTTTTTTGCAATTACAGAGGTCAGATGTTACATGCAGTTCTTGACCAAGTTTGTACACACTGCAGCAAGGATTTTGACCCCTTCCTCCGCACATATCTTTTCCAGATCTTTTAGGTTTCAGTGCTGTCACTGGGCAACATTAAGTTTTAACTCCCACCAAACATTTTCTTTTGGTTCAGTCTGGAGACTGGCTAGGCCACTCCAGAACCTTGAAATGCTTTGTATGGTGCCACTCCTTAGTTGCCCTGGCTGTGTGTTTCGGGTGACTGACATACTGCAAGACCCAACCATGACCCATCTTCAATGCTCTTTCTGAGAAAAGGAGGTTGCTGGCTAAAATCTCGCGATGCATGACCCCATCCATCCTCCCTATAGTATGGTGCAGTGATCCTGTCCCCTTAGCAGAAAAGCACCCCAAAAGTGTGATGTTTCTTCCACAATGCTTCACAGTTGGGATGTTATTCTTGGAACTTTGCTCATCCTTCTTCTTCTTCCAAACACGGCAAGTGGAGATGATACCAAAAAGCTCTATTTTAGTCTCATCTGACCACTTGACCTTCTACCATGCTTCCACTGGCTCATCCAGATAGTCATTTACTGGCATGAGCAGGGAGCCCCAGATCAAGTAAGATTGGCAGTAATCTTGTGCTTCTTCCATTTTCTAATAATTGTGCGAACAGTTATTGCCTTATCACCAAACTTCTAGCCTATTGTCCTAATAAAAAAGACTCAAACAAAAATAAGGATTCAGTAAAAAAGAGATCCTTGATAAGTTATTTTTGTTGAATGCCAAAGAATTAAAAACCAAACAATTAAAATAAGCAAAAAATGCCTTATACGGGATGTTGCTGGGTGAAACAAGATAGTATGGATATAGTAGACAAGATGGTATAAATTAATTAATTCAGTAGTCCTGCAACTGAAATGACCCATAACATCCTTATACTAAAATTGGCATCATTATTAGTGGAAAGTTAGTATCCCCATAAAAAACAAATTTGCAGTCTCTGGGGAGCGCTGAAGATGAGGCCAGAAGGATTGAATAGATTAAATTAGTGGTAAGTCCGAAGCAGCTCCAGACGTGAGCCCTCTAAGGCTGCCGTCACACGAGCAGTATTTGGTCAGTATTTTACATCAGTATTTGTAAGCCAAAATCAGGAGTGGGTGATAAATGCAGAAGTGGTGCTTATGCTTCTGTTATACTTTTCCTCTATTTGTTCCACTCCTGGTTTTGGCTTACAAATACTGATGTAAAATACTGACCTTTGATTTGAACTTTTATATATTTTTTATTTTTTTATATTTTTAAACACTTTTTTTTTTAATTTTGGCATGCTTCAATAGCCTCCATAGGAGGCTAGAAGAATGCACAACTCGATCGCCTCTGCTACATAGAGGTGAAGCACAGATCACCTCTATGTAGCAGAAATGCAGGGTTGCTTTGAACGCTGACCACAGGGTGGCACTCAAAGCAATCGGCCATCAACAACCAGAGAGGTCTCAAGGAGACCTCTCTGGTTGTTATGGCAATGCACCAATGACCCCCGATCATGTGACGGAGGTCAGCGGTGCGAGTACTTCCGGCCGCGTGGCCGGGAGCGCTAGTTAAATGCTGCTGTCAGCATTTGACAGTGGCATTTAACTAGTTAATGGGCACGGGCGGATCATATATACATATATATATCCCATAGAGCACGTGTTCTCTCTATATGGTGTTAGCTTTAACTCTGCGCTAAATATACAGAAATAGCTTTTAGAATGTCAGTGAAACCTTCCACGAGGCTCAGTACAGAACTGAGTGTAATATTTATTCAATAATTAATAATTTGATATTTACCTATTTCCCCTTTTGAGGGTGACAGACATTGATTGGAACCCTCAAAGTAGTCATATTGATAAAATCTTCTTTCTTTTTTGGCAAAATAATTTAATGTCCATAATAATAAAAAAGAATAATAATAATATTGTTTTACGCACTCAATAACATAATGATACATAAATTCATATTATGGTAAGCAGTGACCAATATTTATATAACATATATTTTTATACTTCCCTATGCATAGTTGAAGCATCTGATGTCATCTGGTCTTCATCTTGATTAGGGTTGAGCGAAACGGGTCGAAATTGTTCAAAAGTCGCCGACTTTTGGCAAGGTCGGGTTTCATGAAACCCGACCCGACCCCAGTGGGGGGTCGGCCATGAAGTCGGCGATCTTTTGAATCTGGAATCGGAATTCCGATCCCGATTCCCGATATGTTTAAGATATCGGGAATTGGTATCGGAATTCAGATTAAAGTGTAAAATATAGAATTAAAATAAAAAATATTGCAATACTTACCCTCTGACGCGCCCTGGTACTAACCGGCAGCCTTCCTCCTTCGAATCCGCGCTTCTAGGACCTTGCCGTGACGTCGCGGTGACGTCGCGGCTTGTGATTGGCCGCGCGGCCGCCCATGTGACCGCTCGCGCGGCCAATCACAAGCCGCGACGTCACCCGCGACGTCACCGAAGGTCCTGGAAGGGCTGATTCTTAGGAAGGAAGGCTGTCGGAAGGAAGCAGGGCGCTTCCGAGGGTGAGTATATACCTAATAGGATAATACTCACCCTCGGAAGCGCCCTGCTTCCTTCCGCGCGGCCAATCACAAGCTGCGACGTCACCCGCGACGTCACCGAAGGTCCTGGAAGGCTGATTCTAAGGAAGGAAGGTTCCCGGTTAGTACCAGGGCGCGTCAGAGGGTAAGTATAAGGATATTTTTTATTTTAATTCTATATTTTACACTTAAATATGGATCCCAGGGCCTGAAGGAGAGTTTCCGCTCCTTCAGACCCTGGGAACCATGGAAACCCAATGCACAGCATTGGGTTTCGAGTTTCGGCCGACCCCGACCCCGACTTTTTTATAGGATCGGCCGATTTCACTCGACCCGACTTTTCCAAAAGTCGGGTTTCGTGAAACCCAACCCGATCCTATAAAAGTGAAGGTCGCTCAACCCTAATCTTGATGTCTTTTAAAACAATCTTTATTATAATTCCTTTGAAATGGCATGTAGATATTGTAGAGACTGTGTGCCATGTGTCACTCAAAGTCCATAAATTCAAATGTTGATAAGAAAACAAAGTCCATAAATGAAATGTAGCTTTAATATCTGTGTAGTGTCACCTTTAGAGACCTGGACTTACATTGGCTCGCATTGGATATTTCTGGAATCCTTCCATATCATCCGCACTGGTCTTAGAACAGGTGTGACGTCTTTGGTCAGCACAGCAAGGGTTAAATTGAGTTTTGCTTGCTAAACACAGCACCATAACCAGTCCTTGATCCTAATACACAGGACACATGTCAGGGTTGTAGCTTCCTGAAAATTACTTGATTGTTCACCAGCTTTCATCGAAGCTTTATAGGTGATAGGAAACCACTGGAACATGATAAAAGTGTGTTAACACAGTTCATTTTAGTATCATAGGGATTATAACTGACACAGTCTATTATTTCTCAGAAATCATAGCATTGTTACCTTGTGGAACTTCTGGATAGCGGCTTTTTCTTCTTGCAACTTTTAAGAATCAATTGAATTTAGAAATATGAAAAGTCTTTTGTTAACGTAACTCCAGTATCTTGATTGAAGTCTTCATTCCCTGTTCTGTACCAAATCTGGTAATTTCCCTGACCTATAATATCACAGCATTCCATAGCAATCAATAATATCTATATATTATTATTATCAGAATATTAATATGGAATTAATGTTTGAAAAAATAAAACAATAATAAATGATAATACATTATTACCATATTCTTCATGTGATAGAACATTTTTATGTCATAGGTGTAATTACCTTTAGATGTCAGTGTGTCTTTTTATGTAACAAGTGTTTCCACCTTTATTACTAAAACTTTATTCATAAACTATATTTATTAGATCAATAATATGTAAGAATGTATAGCCATGAACCAAAATTAAAATAAGAATATATATGAATAAATGAATGAAAGAATTATTGCATTTACCGGTAACTCAGAATTGAAACATTTCTCTTATAATGGAACCATATGATCAATATATTTAATGAAGCAATATTCTTGTGCTAGACATTACTTTATTAAATATTGACGTTTTCTTCTTGAGATAAAAAATAAAAATTAAGAATAAAAATTAAGTAAGAATAAAAATGAAAAATGAAAAATAAAAATTAGAATAAAAATAAGGTCTTTATATGTTGATGATAAATGCAGAGTAATTATCAGTAACACATTGCCTTACTATTTCCATTACCTAGATGTTTTCATATTTGTCATAACCTTGTATTACCAAAATATTAAAATTATGCAGCTTTGCATGTAATACCCTTCATTAGAGTAAAAAAAATGACCTTTTATAATAATTCATCTTATTATACCCAATAATACCTTATTAATATTTCTTCTTTATTAAAATGTGTGAAGAAGAGGTATTGATGAAATGTGATAATGCATTCAGGATCAAAATCACATTTCCCCCTTAATGCTGAAAAATATTATTTTATGAAAAAATTAATTTGTAAAAACCCAAACTAAAAAAAAATAATTATTTTATAACTATCATATCATCTGTTAGGTGTTGAGTTCCTGCCGCTGCACAGGACGAGTTTTTCTTTTGAACAGCATCATTGCTTTTACCATTCGTGTACTGGAAAGTGGTAAACAAAATTCTAAATGAATAAATTAAAAAAAGTGCAATTTCCACAATGGTTTTCTTTTTAACCATGTTAAATGAATGCTAAAACTGGCCTATAATACCCCAGATCATTACAAGTTCGTAGATACCAAACATGCATAGGTTATTTTTTACTTAAGGGGTGGAAAAAAATCAAAGTTTGTAAAGAAAAGAAAACATTTTCCGATTCCTGTAGCGTCTCCATTTTTCAGAATCTGAGTCTGGGTGAGGGTTTATTTTTTTAGTGCCAAGCTACCATTTTTACCGATACCATTTTGGGAAATATATGTAATTCTGACATTTTGATTTTTTTTCTTGTTATGCAGTTTATCAATTCTTTTATATCTTGATAGATCGGGTGTTTCTGAATGCAGCAATACCAAATATGTGTATTTTTTAAATTGTTTTCTTTTGAATGGGGCAAAAAGGGAGATTCAAATTTTTATATTGTTTTATATTTTTAAAAGCATTTTTTCTACTAGCTTCAATTTGCGATAATATGATCGCTTATGTTACTTGTAGCAAAAATGCTCATCTGCTCTGAGCGCTGTCTACCAGGCGCTAATAGCAGTTCGGGAATGACAACAACAGGGGTCTCCTGCAGACCCAGGATTGTCATGCCAACCCATCAGCACCCTGGTATCATATGACAGGGGAGCAGATAGGCGGAGCTAAGAGGGGAGATAATTCAAGATCAAATGGTTTCTTTCCCTGTGAACTATGTAACACCTGTTTAAAACTTGAACTTCAGCAACATTGATAGCTCCCAGATCTATAAAATCTGCAAACACCTCAACTCTCCATTCAGGGGGTCATTTATCATGCCGAGTGTACCTGCAGTAAGACTTACATTGGATTAACCACTCATGAACTAAAGGTCAGGGTCAGAGAGCACATCTGAGACACTGACAAAGCTCATTCTGTTGATAATGAAACCTTCCTCAAGAAGCTTCCACACCACTTTAAGAGGTACCATAATGGCAACTCCGGTGGTTTACTCATCAAAGTGATTGATTAGGTCCAATTAGGAATGAAGGGTGATGGATCTATTGGTTGGGCACGTTAAATCCACAGAGGCCAAACAAAAATATGGGCTTTGCTGCATTTCTTTAAGGTAGATATCTCTTTTAATGGGTATCTTGTTTTAGGGTTAGGGAGTGCCCTCATCTTTTTTGGGGTATGTTTTGTATGTCAAATTTTAATGGATATTTTTAAATTCTAATGTTTTCATTCCATAAGTGATATAAAGGCAAGGATGTGTATTTCAAGAGTCAGCATCAACCTTCTTCTTTCTGATGGTACTTTTATTTTTGCTTTGTATCCGTGCAGGACCAAGGGACCTCTATATTATGGTCAGCCTAATATCGGATTTCTATACAGAATTTTTTTCTGTTTTTATTATTCAGCACTTCATCAGCACTTTAGCACTATATTAGTCTTTTGGTATTTTTTAACTTGTTTTATTATCGATTTATTATTAAATCTATATTTGGAAAATGTTTATCATACCTTGCGTATTAATTCCCTCTCAGCTTATCACACTATCTCTTATGATTCTATCGCTGTACGGTTCACAACCTATGTAACATTAGAGTAGGTTATTTGATAAGCGATCTCTATTAAAATACAAAGGAATTTTATTTACAGTGGTCTATTTTAAACACGGTCACTTTAATCCGGGGGGTGGCTGTTTTGTTGGATATATTCACAAACTCATAACACCGTCCTTATCTAATATACTATACTGTATATACAAACAAGTCACCCCTTTTGACAAATGTATCACAGGTATACCTTCTTATGAGCATTTTTCTCATTATTCATTCTTAATTTTTATTGTTCAGAGTAGTTTGCATATAAACCCATTTAAGGACTTTGATTTTGAGCAATTTTCCCATTATTTTAACCATTTGGCAATCTTACCCGCAGCACTTCCCGACAGTTAGAAATGTGTGTGTTTAAACACCTGTTGTCGTGACACTAGGGGTGCAGCACCAGGACCAACCACCAGAGGGTGATGGAGTGAGGGAAGCAGGAGCTCACCACAAGCAAAGACCTGTGGAGCCACAGTGCAAGCCACGCAAAGTGTCAGAAGAGTAGTTGATCTCACCGAGTCGGTAACAGCCAGGAGTGAGGGACCAGAGCGGAAGACTGGAGCAGAGTTAAGGCCCCGTCACACTTAGCGACGCTAAAGCAATCCCGACAACGATACGACCTGTCAGGGATCGTTGCTGCGTTGCTATGTGGTCGCTGGTGAGATGTCAAACAGTGAGATCTTCCTAACGACGCAGCAGCGATGCGGTGACCTGTAGCGACCTGTACAACGATGTAGTTGCTCGTTGTGACCCTGTCACATGGCAGCTATTATGACGATTCAGACCTCATGAGGGACGTCCTGTGTGACGTTGTAGTCACACAGGCGTGCATTTGCGTTGCCTTTTCCGCGCCCATTCAGTTCCGATTGGTGGTCGCTTCTGCGTTCTGATTGGTGGCGGCCTTGCCTTATGAGGCGACACAATAGCCCTTCCGTCCTTTGTTCCTGACCGCGTGGTGGTTTGCAGATCGTTGTAGAGTTCTCCGGCCTGCGACTCTTCTTCGATTTATCTATTCTTCAACGGTTCTTCTGACACCTAGGATGGAAGCGCTACTATGTCGCCTTCTGTTGAAGGCATGACCGCCAATCAGAACGCAGTAGCGACCACCAATCGGAGCGGAGGGGTGCGGAAAAGGCAACGCAAATGCACGCCTATGTGTCGGTGTCTGAGTCGTCAACGAGGTCGTTGGTAACGTGTCAAACACAGCAATGTGTGCTACCCAGCGGGACCTCAACGATCAAAAAAAGGTCCAGGCCATTCCGACACGACCAGCGATCTCACAGCAGGGGCCTGGTCGCTGCTACGTGTCAAACATAGCGAGATCCCTACTGAGGTAGCTGTTGCGTCACAAAACTTGTGACTCAGCAGTGATCTCGCTAGCGATCTCTCTTAGTGTGAAGGTACCTTTAGAAGCAAGTCAAAAGGTTACAGCCAGTCAAGGGTGTGGTATCCGAGGGGTGAAACGAGAGCAAACTCAAAGCAAATGAAAGGTCGTAGCCAGTCAGTATCAGGGATCACAGAAACGGAAGGCAGAAGGGCAGGTCACATATCAATCCAGGTCATACATTGCAGAGTAAGCACGAGGAAACACACTAATTCGGTGATAGGGAATGAATCGATTACGAACACAGGAAGTCAGGGAGCAAAAAGGACACTTAGGGTGAACTAGGTCAGCTGCTCAAGCCGAGGACTGGAACTATCACAGACGCGAGTAACCGGTGGTCGCGCAGAGAAATAGCCACCCATGCACCAGAGAGAGGCCAAGAAGCTGGTCTTTAAAGCCTGTACATCCGCAAGAATTGTATCAGTAACTCCACACAGGTCTTTAAGGCGAGCCTCCATCTTCCCAGATCCTTTAAAGCGAACCTGTCACCCCCCTCAGGCATTATGCATTATCGTCCCGGCACCTGCGCTGTAAGTACGAAGGGCAGCGCCACTGCGCACGCCCGAAAAAAAAAATGTAATGCAGCGCTCGGCGCACAGGTCTGGAGTGACGGCTGTGCAGTGTTTGATTAGGAGGGAAAGACCTGCATCCGGGAACATTTCAGGGTATGGGGGGGCACATTTTCTAAACGTTTATTTCAGTGTGTGCAGACATCATAACTAAAAGAGCCACCTTGTTAGAATTCAGCATTTGTGCTGCACAAGGTGGCTCTTTTAATTACAAACGCCTGAAGGGGGTGGCAGGTTCCCTTTAAAGCAGAAATGCTGGAAGAGAAAAAGGGCGCACAATAGTTTTTATCTTTGGCAACACACCTGACTGAAAAAGAAGGGAAGGGGCTCACCTGAAATGGTGAGTAGTGATGGGTGAACGCTAAAATGCTCGGGTGCTCATTGCTCGGGTCGAGCAAATTCGAATACTTGGGTACTCGACCCAAGCAACAAGCCCATTGTAAGTCTATGGGAAACCTGAGTATTTTTACTGCGATCCCCCTGGGGGTCCTTTTAAGGTCTAAAAACATCTGAAAATTATGAAAACATAGCTCAAATGACATAGGGAAATCATGCGGATCGCCCCTGGAAGCATTTCTGACTCCTAGGTCACAGCTGTAAGCAATATTGTCAGAGTTTCACGTCACTTTTACAGGTGCACCAACAAACATACAAAAATGTAACCAAAATGGATTTTGGTGGGAAAGATGTTAAGGTACATCTCTTCCAGGCTAATGACTTGTATATAAGGCAAAATTATTTACCCCAGAACAAAATGTTCCTCCACCAATTGGGCTATGTTCACACGCAGCGTTTTTTATGTCTTTCAACTTTAACATTGCTTTCAAGCAATACAAATGCATTCACTGGGAGATGTAATTGTAACACTTAACAACCCTAGCTGGCCATGTGGTGTGTGACACATCTTGTTTCATTTATGAAGGAGGGACTCTAAAGTCACAAAGCCTATTTTTAGAGGGGCATCAGGCAGCAATAATATTATTAAAAGGGCCGTTATTAAACAGTGTGTCTCCTATGCTGTTATTACCTATGCAGTGAGTGGCTGGGCTGCCAAGAATTACGATGCACCCCAATATCCCTTTCACGAGAGGTACAGGAGGGCTTCCTAAAAAAATGCTGCATTGAATGCAAGGCATGCCCTGCTACCAAGTCATAAGCACCCCAATAAGCCTTTGAACCTAGGTACTGGATGGCCACAGGAAAACCCACTTCACATTTTTCAGTTAGTCCTGCCATACTGATTCGTCATGCATTGAATGCAAGGGCCGCCTTGATCCAAATTTGCACACACCCCAATCCGCCCTTAGGAGAAATATGGAGGAGGGCCTCATAAAAAACTGTCCCATTATAAAGGAGCAGGCCTCCTAGACTTGTAATGTCTATACACTAAGTGTATGGGTTGACAATCATTTCCCCATGGGTGGTATATTTTTTAAAAATATTTTATGGGGATCATAGACACCCTTGCCAAAAAATTGACTGGCTATAGCAGCACGTAACACGATAATCTTGGTGATCTAGTGGCGGTGGATGATGTGACATGGAGGAAGGTCTCATTAAAAAATAAGCCCAATTTAAAGGAGCGGGTCTCCTCGACTCGTAATGCCAATACATTAGGTGCGTGGGCTGACAAACATTTCCTAATGGGGGTACATTTTTTAAAAATATTTTATGGGGATCATAGACACCATTGCCAAAAAATTGACTGGCTGTAGCAGCATAGAGCTCGTTCACCCTGGTGTTCTAGTGGTGGTGGATGATGAGACATAGAGGAAGGCCTCATTAAAAACTAGGCCCAATTTAAAAGAGCAGGTCTCCTAGACTCGTAATGCCAATACACTAAGTGCATGGGCTGAAAAACATTTCCCTATGGGTGTGGTACATTTAAAAAAAATATTTTATGGGGATCATAGACACCCTTGCCAAAAAATTGACTGGCTGTAGTACAAAGGAACATGTTAGCCCTGGTGGTGGAGAATGATGAGCCGTGGAGGAAGGCCTCATTAAAAACCAGCGGGTCTCCTAGACTCATAATGCCATTATCGCCATTCACATCTTGGTGCAGTCCTCAAAGTTTTGGAGGATGGTACATATGTCTGACATCCATGTCCACCCCTGAGATCTTATGTGTGGAGTCTTAACTGAATAGCAACAGCCTTGTTGATGCTGGTAGTCAACAACTGCCCTCTTCTGCTCACAAATACTTTCCAACATATGCAGTGTAGAGTGTAGAGTTCCAACGCGTGGGGACATCACACACCAGTCGATGAGCTGAAAAATGCAAACACTGCTGAAGCACAGCAAGGCTGCCTAAAGCTGTAGCTGACTTTCTAAAATGGGCAGACAGGTGGCGTACTTTCACTAGCAGATCCGGCAGCTCCAGGTAGCTTTTCAGAAAATGTTGAACCACGAGATTAAGCACATGGGCCAGGCAAGGTACGTGTGTGAGCTCACCTTGCCTCAGAGCCGCCACCAGGTTCCGGCCATTGTCACATATGACCATGCCAGGCTGTAGGTTCAGCAGTGTCAGCCAAAAATCTGATTGCTCTTTCAGCACTGTCCACAACTTTTCAGCATTGTGCAGTTTGTCACATATGCATATTAGCTTCTGCACAGCCTGTTGCCACTTGGCTGAGGCAGTGCGGCAGAGATTCCAGCTTTTGACTTATGTGCTCATCTCAGAGATGGAGGCTGAAGAGGAGGAGGAGGTGCAGGCGCTGTAGACTGTGGGGGCAACCAGGTTGACGTAGGGCCCGCAATCCTTGGCATGGGAAGGATGTGTTCCATCTCAAGGTGCGACTAGGTCCCGGCTTCCACTATATTAACCCAGTGTGCTGTCAGTGAGATGTACTGTCCCTGCCCACAAGCACTTGTCCACGTGTCCGTGGTTAGGTGGACTTTCCCAGTAACAGCATTGTTGAGGCCATGGGTAATGTTGCGGGACACGTACTGGAATAATGCCAGTATGGCACATCAGGAGAAATAGTGGCGACTGGGAACCGAGTACCTTGGGATGGCCACCACCATCAGGTTGCAGCAAGCTTCCATCTCAACGAGCCTAAAAGGCAACATTTCAAGTGCAAGCATACGAGAAATGTGAGAATTTAGTACTGTGGCCTGTAGGGCATTGGCTGTGTATTTCTGCTTGCATTCCAATTACAGGGGTATAGACAATTCAAGGCTGCGCTTGGACAAGGACATGGATGGGCTTGATGATAGTGCTGGTTGTCTGTGGGTAACAACAGGTGCAGGGCACGTGGCACCTTCGCATGCACCGTGGACTGTGGATTGGCTTCTATGCAAAACAGTGGAAGAAGCAGTGATATCACCTGCAGACAGTGTTCCTGTAGCCCGGGGTTTGGGCCACAAAGTTGGGTGCTTTGCTGCCATGTGCCTAATCATGCTGGTGGTGGTCAGGCTGGTAGTTTTGCTACCCCTGCTGATGCGGGCATAGCAAGTGGTGCAAATGGCCTGTTTGGGGTTATCGGCAGAGTCTTTAAAAAATAACCAGACTCTGGAAGATCTAACAGTTGGAATGGCAACTTCTGTCATGTTGGTGTTACGAGGAGCAGATGCACGCCCTCTGTCTGCGGCCACCAACTGATTTTTCCGGCCTGTTGGGCTGCTATGCCTCCATCCCCATGTGTGCTGCTCTCTTCTCTCTGCATGTCCACCTGCCAGGTTGGGTCAGTTACTATGTCATCCACCACCTCTTCTTCCACATCTGCACCCTGCTCCTCCCCCTGACTTTCTGGCAATTGTGTCTCATCATCGTCCACCTCTTGTGAATCTTTCCCACCATCGCCTTCGTGTGACTGTGGCTGCTCAAATCTTTGGGCATGGCTATATGCGATCTCATTTTGTCCCACTTCAAGTTGACTGGCCGAAAGTCTGAAATCTTTAAATGGAAAAGGGAACAGCTTTTTGGAGTGTCCAAGTGTGGGATCAGTTGTCTCAGGGCACTCGGCATGGTGAGAGGAAGGAGGATCAGGGTGAGTAATATGCGGTCCAGACTCATGGATATCCAGACTTGACCATGTGGAAGAGGTCGTGGTGGCTAAGTTACTGGAAGCATTATCCGCTATCCAACCAACAACTGTTTCACACAGCTCTGGCTTCAATAGTGGTGTGCTGCTGTCCCCTAGAAACTGGGAAAGGAAGATCGAGCAAGAAGATGTGGGTCTTTGTTGTGGCCCACTTTAAGCTTGGCCACAGCCTCGTCCTCTGCATGCACCGTCAGCATCACGTCCACTTCCCCATCCCTTGCCCCTTGCCTTGTCCATTTTAAATGGACTACTGAAAGATTTTAAAAGTTCAATACAAATGGATTAATTTTGAGAAAACTTATATGTGAACTGCTTGCCGAAAAAACACACTTTTAATTCAATGGAATGTTGTTAATTTTTTTATTTTCTTTTTAACAAATTTTTGTTAATAACTAGGGTAAGACACACCAAAACCAGTTCAAAGGAGCACTCAAATGCAAAAATTTTCAAAACACTGATGGAGGAGACGTCTGACAGAAAAACCACAGTGTTCAATATGTGGCCTTTTTTTTAATTTTTTGAAAAGACAATTACTGTCACAAAGTAGGCTAACATAATGCCAAAAAAGTGAAATGTATGCCTGAAAAGCAAGTATTTGGAGACCACAGATAGACCGGATGTCTGACTGAGATAAAGGACTGTTTCAATATGTGGCCTGGATTTTTTTTTTAATCACAAAATACTGTGTAGACCAAGGGTAGCAGATAAAAAACTGGAATCTATGCCTGAAAAGCAAGGATTTTGACACCACAGATAGACCGGGCGTCTGACGGAGATAACAGACTGTTCAAAATGTGGCCTTGATTTTTTTGCCCCACCAAAATTGTGTCAATAAGCAGGCTATGACACTAAAAAAAATTGGAGTACTAAAATTGTAAAATATTTAGCACAATGATATGCGATGCGTGTGGTCTAAAAATCACAGTGATAAATATAAGGACTGTAGCTAAATATTTTTGACCCAGCTACAGATTTTTTGGTCAGCAAAATCATGTCCAAAAATGTTGTAAGAAGAATGTAGCATAATTTTCTGCGCACTCACATCTGTTACCTGGGACAAATTTTTTTTTTTAAACTGTTCGATTTTCACGATCTTTTATTTAAATGACCTGCCTGTAGCCTGCAGTGTGACCAAGCAAATAAATTTAGAAAAAAGGGGGCTATGGATTGCTTTGTAGTAAAATTAGCAGGAATAAAGTGCAAAAAAATAAATCCTAGCCACGGATACCTGCAGCTATGTATAAATAAAATATGCAGCACCAGACAGTAATGGAGCTTTTTGATGTTTGCAGTGAGATCTATATACTCACATACAGTGCCTACATGTCTTGCACTCATATGAACTCGAGCGTGGGAATTTTTCAGAAAATTTTCTCACGCTCGAGTTCATATGAGTTTATGCCAGCAGGGGGCGCAGCACCACAAGTCTAGGTAGCTAAGTTCCCCTGCATTCCACTAATTCCCCACTTTTTACAGGCAGGAGCACAGCTGCATTAGCAGAGCTCCTGCTTGTAAAATTATTTAACCCCTTCAGATGAATTTAAAGCGTGGGACCTGACTGTAACAGCGGAGAGGTATGGGGTATTGTTTTTTTTATTTTCACTTTGTTTCAGGTGACAAGGGTCTTCAATTGGATTGAGTGATTAATAAACTATTACCACAACCCATTTATTTCATTAAAATATATTTTTTTTAATGTGTGTGTTTTTTTTTAACCCTTTATGAATATAGGATTAATGATGGATAGGTGTCTTATTGACACCTCTCCTTTTTTAACCTGGCTTAATGTCACCTTGCAATAGCAGGGTGATAATAACCCTTTATTACCCCATAACCCACCGCTACAGGGGAGTGGGAAGAGAGAAGCTAAGAGCCAGAATAGGCACATCTTACAGATGTGCCTTTTCTGGGGTGGCTGGGGGCAGATGTTTTTATCCAGGGGGGCCAATAACCCTGGTCCCTCTCTAGGCTATTAATATTTGCCCTCAGTCACTGGCTTTCCCACTCTGGCGGAGACAATTGCACGGGAGCCCACGCCAGTTTTTTCCATGATTTAACCCTTTATTTTAACAGCTAGAGCCCACAAATTTTGCACACAGACACTTGGAACATTATTAGTGTGGAATATGTAAAAAAATAAGGGTTATGAAATGGTTTAATGTATGTAAACCATGTCTCATATCCTGTCGGGTTTGGTAAGGAGATAGCAAAAGCCGGCAATTGAATTACCTTCTTTTGTACTATCTAGCGCTGTATGAAATATAAATATATATACAGTATATATATATATATATATATATATATATATATATACTAGATTGTGGCCCGATTCTAACGCATCGGGTATCCTAGAATATGCATGTCCCCGTAGTATATAGACAATGATGATTCCAGAATTCGCGGCAGATTGTGCCCGTCGCTGATTGATCGAGGCAACCTTTTTGACATCATCGTCGCCATGGCAACCATTATGACATCATCGTCGCTGTGCCCGTCGCTGATTGGTCGAGGCCGCCAGGCATCGGGTATTCTAGAATATGCATGTCCCCGTAGTATATGGACAATGATGATTCCAGAATTCGCGGCAGACTGTGCCCGTCGCTGATTGGTCGAGGCAACCTTTATGACATCATCGTCGCCATGGCAACCATTATGACGTCATCGTCGCTGTGCCCGTTGCTGATTGGTCGAGGCAACCTTTATGACATCATCGTCGCCATGGCAACCATTATGACATCATCGTCGCTGTGCCCGTCGCTGATTGGTCGAGGCAACCTTTATGACATCATTGTAGCCATGGCAACCATGATGACATCATCGTCGCTGTGCCCGTCGCTGATTGGTCGAGGCCGCCAGGCGGGAAGTCTACGGACGCGGGAAGTCTACGTCCTTTATGACATCATCGTCGCTGTGCCCGGCGCTGATTGGTCGAGGCCTGGCGGCCTCAACCAATCAGAGACGCGGGATTTCCAGGACAGACAGACAGACAGAAAGACAGACAGACAGACGGAAAAAATCCTTAGGCAATTATATATATATATATATATATATATATATGTGTGTCTCACTGACTATTTTCCCTCACTCCTCTCATTTTGCACTCACACCTTTTCATTTTCACCTCACACCCCTCATTTTCACCTCAAACCTCTCATTTTCCCCTCAGTATATACATGTTTGTCATCTCCCTTATATATAGTATACACCTGTATGTCATCTCCTCCTAAACAGTTATATGAAAAAGTGTGGGCACCCCTATTAATCTTAAGCTTAATGTTTTATAAAAATTGTTTATTTTTGCAACAGCTATTTCAGTTTCATATATCTCATAACTGTTGGACACAGTAATGTTTCTGGCTTGAAATGACGTTTATTGTACTAACAGAAAATGTGCAATCTGCATTCAAACAAAATTTGACAGGTGCATAAGTATGGGCACCCCACCAGAAAAGAGACATTAATATTTAGTAGATCCTCCTTTTGCAAAAATAACAGCCTTTAGTCGCTTCCTGTAGCTTTTAATGAGTTCCTGGATCCTGGATGAAGGTATTTTTGACCATTCCTCTTTACAAAACAATTCCAGTTCAGTTAAGTTTTATGGTCACCGAGGATGGACAGCCCTCTTCAAATGATCAATGTTCAATGATATTCAGGTCTGGGGACTGGGATGGCCATTCCAGAACAGTGTAATTGTTCCTCTGCATGAATGCCTGACTAGATTTGGAGCAGTGTTTTGGATCATTGTCTTGCTGAAAGATCCATCCCCTGCGTAACTTCAACTTTGTCACTGATTTATGAACATTATTGTCAATAATCTGCTGATACTGAGAGGAATCCATGCGTCCCTCAACTTTAACAAGATTCCCGATGCCGGCATTGGCCACACAGCCCCAAAGCATGATGGAACCTCCACCAAATTTTACTGTGGATAGCAAGTGTTTTTCTTGGAATGCTGTGTTTTTTGGCCGCCATGCATAACGCCTTTTTGTATGACCAAGCAACTCAATCTTGGTTTCATCAGTCCACAGGACCTTCTTCCAAAAAGAAATTGGCTTCTCCAAATGTGCTTTTGCATACCTCAGCCGACTCTGTTTGTGGCGTGCTTGCAGAAACGGCTTCTTTCGCAAAACTCTCGCATACAGCTTCTCCTTGTGCAAAGTGCGTTGTATAGTTGCCTGATGGACAGTAACACCATCTGCAGCAAGTTGATGCTGCAGCTCTCTGGAGGTTGTCTGAGGATTGTCCTTGACTGATCTCACCATTCTTCTTTGCCTTTCTGATGTTTTTCTTGGCCTGCCACTTCTTGCCTTAACAAGAACTGTACCTGTGTTCTTCCATTTCCTTACTATGTTCCGCACAGTGGAAATTGACAGGTTAAATCTCTGAGACAGCTTTTTGTATCCTTCCCCTGAACAACTGTGTTGAATAATCTTTGTTTTCAGATCATTAGACAGTTGCTTTGAGGAGCCCATGATGCCACTCTTAAGAGGAGATTCAAAGAGGAGAACAACTTGCAAGTGGCCACTTTGTGTCATCTCCCCTGTATATAGTATGTACCTGTATGTCATCTCCTCTGTATATAGTATATACCAGTGTGTCATCTCCTCCTGTATATAGTACATACCTGTATGTCATCTCCTCCTGTATATAGTATATACCTGTGTGTCATCTCCTCCTGTATATAGTATATACCTGTGTGTCATCTCCTCCTGTATATAGTATATACCTGTGTGTCATCTCTCCTGTATATAGTATATATCTGTGTGTGATCTCCCAGGTATATAGTATATATCTGTATGTCATCTCCTCCTGTATTAGACTGCGTTCACACGTTATTTGGTCAGTATTTTTGCCTCAGTATTTGTAAGCTAAATTTGCAGCCTGATAAATCCACAGCCAAGAGGAAGCCCTCCCCCTGGCAATATATATTAGCTCACACATACACATAATAGACAGGCCATGTGACTGACAGCTGCCGTATTTCCTAAATGGTATATTTGTTGCTCTTGTAGTTTGTCTGCTTAGTAATCAGATTTTTATTTGTGAAGGATAATACCAGAATTGTGTGTGTTTTAGGGCGAGTTTCATGTGTCAAGTTGTGTGTGTTGAGTTGCGTGTGGCGACATGCATGTAGCGACTTTTGTGAGATGAGTTTTGTGTGGTGACATGCGTGTAGCAACGTTTTGTGTTTCGAGTTGCATGTGACAGGTTAGTGTAGCAAGTTGTGTGCAGCAAGTTTTGCGCGTGGCGAGTTTTATGTGTGGTGCATTTTGAGTATGTGCAAGTTTTGTGTGAGGCAACTTTTGCATGTGTTGCAACTTTTGTGCATGTGGCAATTTTTCCGCATGTGCAAGTTTTGCATGTGGTGAGTTTTCCATGAGGTGAGTTTTGCATGTGGTGAGTTTTGCGCGTGGTGAGTTTTGAGTGGCGACTTTTGTGTTTCGACTTTTATGTAGCGAGGTTGGTGTATGTGTGAGAAATGTGTGCTGAGGGTGGTATATGTGTTCAAGCACGTGGTAGTGTGTGGCGCATTTTGTGTGTGTGTTCATATCCCCGTGTGTGGTGAGTATCCCATGTCGGGGCCCCACCTTAGCAACTGTACGGTATATACTCTTTGGCGCCATCGCTCTCACTCTTTAAGTCCCCAAGGTTCACATCTGGCAGCTGTCATTTGCCTCCAACACTTTTCCTTTCACTTTTTCCCCATTATGTAGATAGGGGAAAAATTGTTTGGTGAATTGGAATGTGCGGGGTTAAAATTTCGCCTCACAACATAGCTTATGACGCTCTCGGGGTCCAGACGTGTGACTGTGCAAAATTTTGTGGCTGTAGCTGCGACGGTGCAGATGCCAATCCCGGACATACACACATACACACATACACACACATTCAGCTTTATATATTAAACAAGACCTCACCTGACCGTCAGCTGAAATATGGAAAAATAGCTATCAAAATATGGCAATGCAAAAACTAGTTTTTGGAATAAAAAGCATCTTTTATAGTGTGACAGCAGTAAAACCTAAAAACCCAATATACACTACTGTTGAAAAGTTTAGGGTCACCCAGACAATTTCGTGTTTTCCATGAAAACTCATACGTTGCCTGGGCATAGTAAATATCTGTGGTTAGTTATAGCACGTCACTTCTCTTATTTTCCCATCACTCCTCTCATTTTCCCAATCACATCTTTAATTTTCCCCCTCACATCTCTCATTTTCTCCCTCACATCTCTCATTTTCTCCCTCACTCCTCTTTCCCGCCTAACACTTGTCATTTAGACCTCACATCTGTCATTTTCCGATCACTACACTATTTTCCCTCACTCCTCTCATTTTGCACTCACACCATTTCATTTTCACCTCACACCCCTCATTTTCACCTCAAACCTCTCATTTTCCCCTCAGTATATACATGTTTGTCATCTCCCTTATATATAGTATACACCTGTATGTCATCTCCTCCTAAACAGTTATATGAAAAAGTGTGGGCACCCCTATTAATCTTAAGCTTAATGTTTTATAAAAATTGTTTATTTTTGCAACAGCTATTTCAGTTTCATATATCTCATAACTGTTGGACACAGTAATGTTTCTGGCTTGAAATGACGTTTATTGTACTAACAGAAAATGTGCAATCTGCATTCAAACAAAATTTGACAGGTGCATAAGTATGGGCACCCCACCAGAAAAGAGACATTAATATTTAGTAGATCCTCCTTTTGCAAAAATAACAGCCTTTAGTCGCTTCCTGTAGCTTTTAATGAGTTCCTGGATCCTGGATGAAGGTATTTTTGACCATTCCTCTTTACAAAACAATTCCAGTTCAGTTAAGTTTTATGGTCACCGAGGATGGACAGCCCTCTTCAAATGATCAATGTTCAATGATATTCAGGTCTGGGGACTGGGATGGCCATTCCAGAACAGTGTAATTGTTCCTCTGCATGAATGCCTGACTAGATTTGGAGCAGTGTTTTGGATCATTGTCTTGCTGAAAGATCCATCCCCTGCGTAACTTCAACTTTGTCACTGATTTATGAACATTATTGTCAATAATCTGCTGATACTGAGAGGAATCCATGCGTCCCTCAACTTTAACAAGATTCCCGATGCCGGCATTGGCCACACAGCCCCAAAGCATGATGGAACCTCCACCAAATTTTACTGTGGATAGCAAGTGTTTTTCTTGGAATGCTGTGTTTTTTGGCCGCCATGCATAACGCCTTTTTGTATGACCAAGCAACTCAATCTTGGTTTCATCAGTCCACAGGACCTTCTTCCAAAAAGAAATTGGCTTCTCCAAATGTGCTTTTGCATACCTCAGCCGACTCTGTTTGTGGCGTGCTTGCAGAAACGGCTTCTTTCGCAAAACTCTCGCATACAGCTTCTCCTTGTGCAAAGTGCGTTGTATAGTTGCCTGATGGACAGTAACACCATCTGCAGCAAGTTGATGCTGCAGCTCTCTGGAGGTTGTCTGAGGATTGTCCTTGACTGATCTCACCATTCTTCTTTGCCTTTCTGATGTTTTTCTTGGCCTGCCACTTCTTGCCTTAACAAGAACTGTACCTGTGTTCTTCCATTTCCTTACTATGTTCCGCACAGTGGAAATTGACAGGTTAAATCTCTGAGACAGCTTTTTGTATCCTTCCCCTGAACAACTGTGTTGAATAATCTTTGTTTTCAGATCATTAGACAGTTGCTTTGAGGAGCCCATGATGCCACTCTTAAGAGGAGATTCAAACAGGAGAACAACTTGCAAGTGGCCACTTTGTGTCATCTCCCCTGTATATAGTATGTACCTGTATGTCATCTCCTCTGTATATAGTATATACCAGTGTGTCATCTCCTCCTGTATATAGTACATACCTGTATGTCATCTCCTCCTGTATATAGTACATACCTGTATGTCATCTCCTCCTGTATATAGTATATACCTGTGTGTCATCTCCTCCTGTATATAGTATATACCTGTGTGTCATCTCTCCTGTATATAGTATATATCTGTGTGTGATCTCCCAGGTATATAGTATATATCTGTATGTCATCTCCTCCTGTATTAGACTGCGTTCACACGTTATTTGGTCAGTATTTTTGCCTCAGTATTTGTAAGCTAAATTTGCAGCCTGATAAATCCACAGCCAAGAGGAAGCCCTCCCCCTGGCAATATATATTAGCTCACACATACACATAATAGACAGGCCATGTGACTGACAGCTGCCGTATTTCCTAAATGGTATATTTGTTGCTCTTGTAGTTTGTCTGCTTAGTAATCAGATTTTTATTTGTGAAGGATAATACCAGAATTGTGTGTGTTTTAGGGCGAGTTTCATGTGTCAAGTTGTGTGTGTTGAGTTGCGTGTGGCGACATGCATGTAGCGACTTTTGTGAGATGAGTTTTGTGTGGTGACATGCGTGTAGCAACGTTTTGTGTTTCGAGTTGCATGTGACAGGTTAGTGTAGCAAGTTGTGTGCAGCAAGTTTTGCGCGTGGCGAGTTTTATGTGTGGTGCATTTTGAGTATGTGCAAGTTTTGTGTGAGGCAACTTTTGCATGTGTTGCAACTTTTGTGCATGTGGCAATTTTTCCGCATGTGCAAGTTTTGCATGTGGTGAGTTTTCCATGAGGTGAGTTTTGCATGTGGTGAGTTTTGCGCGTGGTGAGTTTTGAGTGGCGACTTTTGTGTTTCGACTTTTATGTAGCGAGGTTGGTGTATGTGTGAGAAATGTGTGCTGAGGGTGGTATATGTGTTCAAGCACGTGGTAGTGTGTGGCGCATTTTGTGTGTGTGTTCATATCCCCGTGTGTGGTGAGTATCCCATGTCGGGGCCCCACCTTAGCAACTGTACGGTATATACTCTTTGGCGCCATCGCTCTCACTCTTTAAGTCCCCAAGGTTCACATCTGGCAGCTGTCATTTGCCTCCAACACTTTTCCTTTCACTTTTTCCCCATTATGTAGATAGGGGAAAAATTGTTTGGTGAATTGGAATGTGCGGGGTTAAAATTTCGCCTCACAACATAGCTTATGACGCTCTCGGGGTCCAGACGTGTGACTGTGCAAAATTTTGTGGCTGTAGCTGCGACGGTGCAGATGCCAATCCCGGACATACACACATACACACATACACACACATTCAGCTTTATATATTAAACAAGACCTCACCTGACCGTCAGCTGAAATATGGAAAAATAGCTATCAAAATATGGCAATGCAAAAACTAGTTTTTGGAATAAAAAGCATCTTTTATAGTGTGACAGCAGTAAAACCTAAAAACCCAATATACACTACTGTTGAAAAGTTTAGGGTCACCCAGACAATTTCGTGTTTTCCATGAAAACTCATACGTTGCCTGGGCATAGTAAATATCTGTGGTTAGTTATAGCACGTCACTTCTCTTATTTTCCCATCACTCCTCTCATTTTCCCAATCACATCTTTAATTTTCCCCCTCACATCTCTCATTTTCTCCCTCACATCTCTCATTTTCTCCCTCACTCCTCTTTCCCGCCTAACACTTGTCATTTAGACCTCACATCTGTCATTTTCCGATCACTACACTATTTTCCCTCACTCCTCTCATTTTGCACTCACACCATTTCATTTTCACCTCACACCTCTCATTTTCACCTCAGTATATACATGTTTGTCATCTCCCTTATATATAGTATACACCTGTATGTCATCTCCTGTATATAGTATATACCTGTATGTCATCTCCCCTGTATATAGTATATACCTGCTGTGTGTCATCTCCCCTGTATATAGTATATACCTGTATGTCATCTCCTCCTATATATAGTAAATACCTGTATGTCATCTCCTCCTATATATAGTATATACCTGTATGTCATCTCCTTTTATATATAGTATATTCCTGTATGTCATCTCCTCCTGTATATAGTATATACCTGTAGGTAATCTGCTCCTGTATATAGTATATACCTGTGTGTCATCTCCTCCTGTATATAGTATATACCTGTATGTCATCTCCTCCTGTATATATATGTACCTGTATGTCATCTCCTCCTCTATATAGTATATACCTGTGTGTCATCTCTCCTGTAGATAGTATATATCTGTGTGTCATCTCTCCTGTAGATAGTATATATCTGTGTGTCATCTCCTCCTGTATTAGACCTTGTTCACACGTTATTTGCTCAGTATTTTTACCTCAGTATTTGTAAGCTAAATTGGCAGCCTGATAAATCCCCAGCCAACAGGAAGCCCTCCCCCTGGCAGTATATATTAGCTCACACATACACATAATAGACAGGTCATGTGACTGACAGCTGCCGTATTTCCTATATGGTACATTTGTTGCTCTTGTAGTTTGTCTGCTTATTAATCAGATTTTTATTTTTGAAGGATAATACCAGACTCTTGTGTGTTTTAGGGCGAGTTTCATATGTCAAGTTGTGTGTTGAGTTGCGTGTGGCGACATGCATGTAGCGACTTTTGTGAGATGAGTTTTGTGTGGCGACATGCGTGTAGCAACTTTTTGTGTGTTGAGTTGCATGTGACAGGTTAGTGTAGCAAGTTGTGTGCAGCAAGTTTTGCACATGGCGAGTTTTGCGCATGGCGAGTTTTGTGCATGGCGAGTTTTATGTGTGGTGCCTTTTGAGTATGTGCAAGTTTTGTGTGAGGCAACTTTTGCATGTGTTGCAACTTTTGTGCATGTGGCAATTTTTACACGTGTGCAAGTTTTGCGTGTGGCGAGTTTCCCATGAGGTGAGCTTTGCACTTGTGGCGAGTTTTGCGTGAGCCTAGTTTATGCATGTGGCGAGTTTTGCGGGTGGCGAGTTCTGAGCAGCGACTTTTGTGTTTCGACTTTTATGTGGCGAGGTTGGTGTATGTGTGGTGAAATGTGTGCTGAGGGTGGTATATGTGTTCAAGCACGTGGTAGTGTGTGGCGCATTTTGTGTGTGTGTTCATATCCCTGTGTGTGGTGAGTATCCCATGTCGGGGCCCCACCTCGCTCTCACTCTTTAAGTCCTCATTGTTCACATCTGGCAGCTGTCAGTTTGCCTCCAACACTTTTCCTTTCACTTGTCCCCATTATGTAGATAGGGGCAAAATTGTTTAATGAATTGGAAAGCGCGGGGTTAAAATTTCACCTCACAACATAGCCTATGACGCTCTCAGGGTCCAGACGTGTGACTGTGCAAAATTTTGTTGCTGTAGCTGCGACGCCTCCAACACTTTTCCTTTCACTTTTTTCCCCATTATGTAGATAGGGGCAAAATTGTTTGGTGAATTGGAAAGCGCGGGGTTGAAATTTCGCCTCACAACATAGCCTATGACGCTCTCGGGTTCCAGACGTGTGACTGTGCAAAATTTTGTGGCTGTAGCTGCGACGGTGCAGATGCCAATCCCGGACATACATACACACACACATACACACATTCAGCTTTATATATTAGACTAGCTGAAGAGCCCGGCGTTGCCTGGGCATAGTAAATATCTGTGGTTAGTTATAGCACGTCACTTCTCTTATTTTCCCATCACTCCTCTCATTTTCCCAATCACATCTTTAATTTCCCCCCTCACATCTCTCATTTTCTCCCTCACTCCTCATTCCCGCCTAACACTTGTCATTTCGACCTCACATCTGTCATTTTCCGATCACTACACTATTTTCCCTCACTCCTCTCATTTTGCACTCACACCTTTTCATTTTCACCTCACACCTCTCATTTTCACCTCAGTATATACATGTTTGTCATCTCCCTTATATATAGTATACACCTGTATGTCATCTCCTGTATATAGTATATACCTGTATGTCATCTCCCCTGTATATAGTATATACCTGCTGTGTGTCATCTCCCCTGTATATAGTATATACCTGTATGTCATCTCCTCCTATATATAGTAAATACCTGTATGTCATCTCCTCCTATATATAGTATATACCTGTATGTCATCTCCTTCTATATATAGTATATACCTGTATGTCATCTCCTCCTGTATATAGTATATACCTGTGTGTCATCTCCCCTGTATATAGTATATATCTGTGTGTCATCTCCTCCTGTATATAGTATATACCTGTATGTCATCTTCCATATATAGCATATACCTGTATGTCATCTCCTCCTGTATATAGTATATACCTGTAGGTAATCTGCTCCTGTATATAGTATATACCTGTGTGTCATCTCCTCCTGTATATAGTATATACCTGTATGTCATCTCCTCCTGTACATAGTATGTACCTGTATGTCATCTCCTCCTCTATATAGTATATACCTGTGTGTCATCTCTCCTGTATATAGTATATATCTGTGTGTCATCTCCCCTGTATATAGTATATACCTGTGTGATCTCCTGTATTAGACCTCATTAACATGTTATTTGCTCAGTATTTTTACCTCAGTATTTGTAAGATAAATTGGCAGCCTGATAAATCCCCAGCCAACAGGAAGCCCTCCCCCTGGCAGTATATATTAGCTCACACATACACATAATAGACAGGTCATGTGACTGACAGCTGCTGTATTTCCTATATGGTACATTTGTTGCTCTTGTAGTTTGTCTGCTTATTAATCAGATTTTTATTTTTGAAGGCTAATACCAGACTTGTGTGTGTTTTAGGGCGAGTTTCGTCTGTCAAGTTGTGTGTGTTGAGTTGTGTGTGGCGACATGCATGTAGCGACTTTTGTGAGATGAGTTTTGTGTGGCAACATGCGTGTAGCAACTTTTTGTGTGTCGAGTTGCATGTGACAGGTTAGTGTAGCAAGTTGTGTGCAGCAAGTTTTGCGCATGGCGAGTTTTGCACGTGGTGAGTTTTATGTCTGGTGCCTTTTGAGTATGTGCAAGTTTTGTGTGAGGCAACTTTTGCATGTGCTGCAAATTTTGTGCATGTGGCAATTTTTCCGCGTGTGCAAGTTTTGCGTGTGGCGAGTTTTCCATGAGGTGAGTTTTGCACTTGTGGCAAGTTTGGCATGAGCCTAGTTTTTGCATGTGGCGAGTTTTGCGCGTGGTGAGTTTTGAGCGGCGACTTTTGTGTTTCGACTTTTATGTGGCGAGGTTGGTGTATGTGTGGTGAAATGTGTGCTGAGGGTGGTATATGTGTTCAAGCACGTGGTAGTGTGTGGCGCATTTTGTGTGTGTGTTCATATCCCCATGTGTGGTGAGTATCTCATGTCGGGGCCCCACCTTAGCAACTGATCGGTATATACTCTTTGGCGCCATCGCTCTCATTCTTTAAGTCCCCCTTGTTCACATCTGGCAGCTGTCAATTTGCCTCCAACTCTTTTCCTTTCACTTTTCTCCCCATTATGTAGATAGGGGCAAAATTGTTTGGTGAATTGGAACGCGCAGGGTTAAAATTTCACCTCACAACATAGCCTATGACGCTCTCGGGGTCCAGACGTGTGACTGTGCAATATTTTGTGGCTGTAGCTGCGACGGTGCAGATGCCAATCCCGGACATACACACACACACACATACACACACACATACACACATTCAGATTTATATAGTAGATATATACCTATACTATGTATAGACATTAATTTTAACTGTTCTATTCTAACCTGTCAGTGTGATTTTACTGTATACCGAGCTGAATTACTGGCTTTTCTTTAACGTTTCTCCTTATGGAGAGTGACATACCATCTCTGGCTTTTCAAGGTAAGGAGGCTTATTTGCTGTGCAATGCTCCTCTGGGAAATATAATATCCAAATTGCCTCTTCTGAGAAAAAAGAGGACTTAAACTCTATGGCGCCACCTGTTGGAAGAAGGATCGCTACTTCCAACAGGTGGCGCTATAGAGTTTAAGTCCTCTTTTTCTCAGAAGAGGCAATTTGCATATGGCTTTTCTATAGAACACCGGTGCGTATTTCTCGCAAGTCACACTGATGGTCCGTGTGTAATCTGTTTTTTTCTCGCACCCATAGACTTGCATTGGCGATTCTCGCCTGAGATACGCTGACAATAGCAGCATGCTGCGATTTCACTCAGATCCTAAATACGGCCGAGAAAACAACGGATAATAGGAGCTGCCCCATAGATTAACACTGGACCGAGTGCTATGCGATTTTTTATTGCATTGCACTCGTCCGTATTACGGTCTAGTGTGACTCCGGCCTTAAGAGGAGACTTTGTGCAGCAGGCCTTCATGGTAAAATAGCTGCTAGGAAACCACTGCTAAGGACAGGCAACAAACAGAAGAGACTTGTTCGGGCTAAAGAACACAAGGAATGGACATTAGACCAGTGGAACACTGTGCTTTGCTCTGATGAGTCCAAATTTGAGATCTTTGGTTCCAAACAGCGTGCCTTTGTGCGACGCAGAAAAGGTGAACGGATGGACTCTGCATGCCTGGTTCCCACCGTGAAGCACGGAGGAGGTGTGATAGTGTGGGGGTGCTTTGCTGGTGACACTGTTGGGGATTTATTCAAAATTGAAGGCATACTGAACCGGTATGGCTACCACAGCATCTTGCAGTGGCATGCTATTCCATCCGGTTTGCATTTAGTTGGACCATCATTTATTTTTCAACAGGACAATGACCCCAAGCACACCACCAGGCTGTGTAAGGGCTATTTGACCAAGAAGGAGAGTGATGGGATGCTACGCCAGATGATCTGGCCTCCACAGTCACCAGACCTGAACCCAATTGAGATGGTTTGGGGTGAGCTGGACCACAGAGTGAAGGCAAAAGGGCCAACAAGTGCTAAGCATCTCTGGGAACTCCTTCAAGATTGTTGGAAGACCATTCCCGGTGACTACCTCTTGAAGCTCATCAAGAGAATGCCAAGAGTGTGCAAAGCAGTCATCAAAGCAAAAGGTGGCTACTTTGAAGAACCTAGAATATTAGACATAATTTCAGTTGTTTCACACTTTTTTGTTAAGTATATAATTCCACATGTGTTAATTCATAGTTGTGATGCCTTCAGTGTGAATGTACAATTTTCATAGTCATGAAAATGCAGAAAATCTTTAAATGAGAAGGTGTGTCCAAACTTTTGGTCTGTACTGTATGGTCCCCGGAATTAGCCCTGAAAGGGACTGTTGGTTTATAAGGATTTGTTGATTGAACACTAGTAGACCCACACTAACTAATAAAAGTAAGAATCTGACCTTATCTCAGCAGCAGCTCTCCCTACACTAGCTGAGTCCGGAGCAGAACGCGGCGAGCAGGGTGGTGCCAGGTTTCTTATAGACCTGATGACTCTGTGCAGTCAGCTAATCTCTATAATACCACAACAAAGATGGCTACGGATTACAGTGCATGGCAGTCAATCCCTGCATGTTGATTGGCCCCCTAAACAGTGCAAAAATTAAAGGGAGAAGACCCGAGCTCCCGCTGAATAATCCCTGAAGTGCCCGGTGCCCCGAACACAGTGATACTCGAGCGAGTACCGAGTAGTGGCGAGCACGTTCGCTCATCATTAGTTGTGAGAACTCACTACTACTGTCAACACAGATTGTATCAATAGATATCCTGAATCCTCAGTCAGCGGCAGACTCAGCGTTCCCAGAACCAGCAAACACTAACATTGGCTTCTGAATCTTGTAAGGTATTGAATACAGTCTATATAGTGCCTTGTGCTTGGGTGCGAGGAAACACAGGCTTGTTTAAGAAGTGCTTATGTTACTTTATACAAGAAGGGGAGCAAAAATGAAAATGCAAAACAAAAAATACCTCTGGTCGTTAAGGGGTTAAACAAATTTATTGTGTGTTTGTTTATATAGAACATAACTGTAGGATTAGTAACTTTTTTCATCTTATTGATGCTTCTCCATTACTAAGCCATGAGCTTCATGTCACCAGACAATACAAAGGTGACATCAGTTCAGAAATCAATATTTTGTGGAATAACCATGATTTTTAATCACAGGTTTCATGCGTCTTGGCATGCTTTCCACCAGTCTTTCACACTGCTTTTGGCGTAAAAATTTAAGCAGTTCTTTGTTTTATGGCTTGTGTCTATCCTTCATCCTCTTGATTACATTCCAGAGGTTTTCAATGGTGTTCAGGTCTGGAGATTGGGCTGCTCATGACAGGGTTTTGATGTGGTGTTCTCTTAATTTTTGCCAGAACTGTACATGGGGACTCCACATCATTTTTTTCATATATTTAATTATTTATAAATACTGACATTTGCAGCTGCCTGCTCTCGCTGTTAACAGTTGAGTGCAACTCTTAATATTGTCTCCTGCTTGCGTTGAGTGCAGCGCGAGCAGTGGACAGCCATGTGAACTTTAGCATCTGACACCGGGAAACAGAGCAAACAGTACCGCTGATTTCCAGTCGCTGGTATGTATCACACTGATGACACAGAAATACCATCTGTGTCTCATCAGTGTGCACATGTGCAGGATATTTTGCGGCCCATGCTGCTAGTGCAAACACTGACATCTGAAAGAGAACTTAATGAACTTGGTCATTTACCAAATTTTGTCTGACTTTTACCGATTTTTAAGGAAAAAGATCGGGAATCCGAACACGTATATGAATGTGCATCATTTGTGCCGAATTTGAGATTGGCGAACGTTTTCTTAATGCTTATCTTTAGTCATAACAATCCATCCAACCCATGATTAAGTCATGGGCGCGCCAGACGTAAAGAGACATGGGCATGTAGATGCATGTTAAAAATCGCTGTCAGAGATTGACGGCTGCATTTAAAGAGTTAACAAGTAATTGTTAGTGGCAGGTCCTGGCTGTAATACTCAACCATCATATGCTGGGCATGGGGGGGCTCGTTGTGTGAGCTCGCTCCATAAACCCGCTTTCGCTTTCAACATTCGTTGTAGACATACGGCGGATGTCGTGAAGGGATAAAATAGTAGCAAATAGTAGTTGATGTAATATACACAATAATAAGCATTATTCCAACACACATGTGCCATGATGATTGATAACATGATGACACTACTCAATGGCCATCATAGTAATTTTCCAGGTGTCTACAGTGGGAAATACGTATTTCATCCCTTGCTGATTTTGTAAGTTTGCCCACTGACAAATATATGAACAATCTATAATTTTAAGGGTAGGTTAATTTTAACATTGAAAGATTGAATATCAAAAATAAAATCCAGAAAGTCACATTGTATAAATTATAAAAATGTATGTGCATCTTGCAGTGAGAAATAAGTATTTGATCCACTACCAACCATTCAGAGTTCCGGCTCCTACAGACCAGTTAGATGCTCCTAATCAACTCGTTACCTGCATTAAAGACAGCTATCTTAAATAGTCATCAATCTGGGGCACGATACAAAATCTCCTTGATCATGAGGAAGGTGAGAGATCAACCTAAAACTGCACAGGGGGAACCTGTTAATGCAGCTGGGACCACAGTCACCAAGAAAACCATTGGTAATGGTAACATTTTATGCCATAAAGGTTTAAAATCCTGGAGTTCCTGCAAGGTTCCCTTGTTTAAGAAGGCACATGTGTCAGCCAGTCTGAAGTTTGCCAATGAACACCTGGATAATTCTGTGAGTGATTGGGAGAAGGTGATGAGGTCAGATGAGACAAAAATTGAAGTCTTTGGCATTAACTCAACTTGCCGTGTTTGAAGAAAGAGAAATGATGCCTATGACCCAAAGAACACTGTCCCCACTGTCAAGTATGGAAGTGGAAACATTATGCTTTTGGGGGTGTTTCTCTGCTAAGGGTACAGGACTACTTCACCGCATCAATGGGAGAATGGATGAAGCCATATATCTTAAAATCCTGAATGACAACCTCCTTCCCTCAGCCAAGACATTAAAAATGGCTATTGGCTGCATCTTCCAGCAAAACAATGACCCAAAACATACAGCCAAAGCAACAAAGGAGTAGCTCAAAAAGAAGCACATTTAGGTCATGGAGTGGCCTAGCCAGTCTGCAGACCTTAATCCCATAGAAAACTTATGGAGGGAGTTGAAGCTCTGAAATGCCAAGCAACAGCCTAAAAATCTTAATGATTTAGAGATGATCTGCAAAGAGGAGTGGGCCAAAATTCCTCCTGACATGTGCGCAAACCTCATCATCAACTACAAAAAACATCTGACTGCTGTGCTTGCCCACAAGGGTTTTTGCCACCAAGTATTAAGTCTTGTTTGCCAGAGGGATCAAGTACTAATTTCTCACTGCAAAATGCAAATACATTTATTTAATTGATATATTGTGATTTTCTGGATTTTATCCTTGATATTCTATCTCAATGTTAAAATTAACCTATGCTTAAAATTATAGACTATTCATGTCTTTGTCAGTGGGCAAACTTACAAAATTTGGATACGTAAATTGCCTTTCAGCGTGATCTCTTCTATGCACCTGTCTCCTCCAGGCAGCTCTCTCAAGGCTAGGCACTTTTTTTTTGCAGCTGGCTGGCCTCTATAGTTGCAACCAGTTGCAGGCAGATTTCCATCAAGGTATGTATAACACAAGCAGGACAGCTATCAGGGCAATACAGTTATTAGTCTTGCTTTTGGTCCTAACAAATAGGGTTTCAAAATCAACTGCTTCCCCCAAGTTGCTGCAAATTTTAAATACTTAGGCTGGATTAAGCTTTCTACTTCCTCATAAGTTCACCATAAACAGTATATGACACATAGGCTTGACAGAATGCAGGGGAGGACATACAGTATCATTGGTTGTGCATTATAATGAGCTATTGGAACGGAAAAGGCACACATACAATTCTTGCTCAGGGGCCATCTTCTTTTTCTTTCTGTTCCTGACAATCTATATGGACATGGCTGAACAATAGCAGAATGCATTTGAAAAATAATGTAAAAAGCTTTAGATTTAAAGACTGAAATGCAAATACAACCTGACAAATATTTGAAGCAGGAACACATGGGCTACTTGCACAGTGAACAAGTCTGTATGATCATTGCGGATTACTGCAACATTTTTTCAAACTGAGTGTTTTTGGTTTTACTATTCTCTTTTGTGTCTTCAGGTTTCTTGGTGGTGTGTGAACATGATCATACAGACTTGTTCACTGTGCAAGTAGCCCATGTGTTCCTGTTTCCATAATTGTTCTCTTGTGTCTACAAGACTGGGGAGCTACCCACCACTCCTCTTGGGCTATCTGCACAAAAGCTGTTCTACCCTGTATGCACACATGGATTTTTCCTCTCTGAACCCTGTTCACACAGGTTATATACAGATGATCAGGTTTTTAAATACATCAGATAGGGATTGCATACATTAGTTAGGACTGCTCTGATAAGGGTATACCGTGAAGATTGGTAGAGCAGCTTAGTATACATTTTTTGCAAAAAACGTATCAACCAAATACCCTGTTTTTTACATCTTTTACTAGCACTTGCGGATTACTGCAACATTTTTTCAAACTGAGTGTTTTTGGTTTTACTATTCTCTTTTGTGTCTTCAAATATTTGAAGCAAAAGGAACGCTAGCATCTTGAAATAGAGTACTCGGTGTGCATCACTAAGAAACGTAAACCTCAATGAATTAGCTGTAGACATTTGATATCTGTGACAGTGGATGTTTCAAGCAGAACTGGTAAAATTATTAAAACTTTCACAAATGCGTTCAACACTTTTATTTTCAAAGATGATTGGTGTCTTGGAACTACGGCTAATTGGTTGACAAGGATACCTCATTTCACTTTCCACTTGAGCAGTCAGCTGTCCTTATGGCAGAGAGCTGCCATTTAAATCGAAGAGTTACTTCCAGCTCCTTCCCTGTTCTGGTCAGATGTCTTTTTATAGTACATGACTGCTAGTGAAGTGTCTTACATTTTATTAATTTAAACATGGGGTAATTAGCAGACCTTTCAATGTTGTCATGCTCTTTTAGCAGACCAGAGTATGTACTTTAACTTACCTAGCGTATCCACATATGTAGCATTTTTTAACATGCAAGATGTTAAATATACCAAGAAGCAGACAATATTTCAGTTCGGAAAGTGTTACTATATACCTTGGGTTACTTTTACACAAGTAATTGAACTTGTCAAATTAGGTGTTCAGTTACAGTTTTTCACATGAAAACATATTGTTTCTTCATAATGTGATTTTTTTTAACCTCAGTATTTGCAATCTAAAACCAGGAGTAGAAAAGTCAGAGGAAAACACCAAGATTACTTACTGGTAGCCAGTTTCTCCAGAGCCCACCTGATAACAGCATACCTGAGAGAGGGGGCCGCCTACCAAGGACTGGAATCCTATTGAAATAAAAGGGCGGCACTTCTCCACTGTATCAGTTGGGTTACAGAGCATGAGAAGACCTCCAAACAAATCATTTTACATAACCAACACCATGTCACAAAATTAGCCAATCTATAGTACACACCCATTCAGTGATAGGGGGTAATGGGTGCTGTCATGGACTCTGTGAAAAATGCTACTGTTCAGTAATCTTAGTGTTTACCCTTCACCCATGGCTGCACACTTGAGAGATTTCTGGAGAATTTGAAACAACTTAGGGAGGAACCACAGTTTGCAGCATCATTCTACCAAGCGTTAAGTTATCAGAAGAGGATAGATCCAGCCTGTAGTGCTTAAAGAAAGTATATACATGGTCAAAATTGTTGGTACTTCTCATTTAATGACAGAAAAACCCACAATGGTAACAGAAAAACTTGAATCTGACAAAGGTAATAAGAAATAAAAAATCTATGAAAATTAACAAATGAAAGTCAGACATTGATTTTCACCCAAGCTTCCTTCCATAGATATTTTTTTTAAATAAAACTCATGAAATAGGCCTGGACAGAAATGATGGTACCCTTAAATGAATATTTTGTTGCACAACCTTTTAAGGCAATCACTGCAATCAAATGATTCCTGTAACTGTCAATGAGACTTCTGCACCTCTCGACAGGTATTTTGGCCCACTCTTCAAGACCAACCTGCTCCAGTTCTCGTGTTTCAAGGTTGCCCTTTTCAGGCGGCATGTTTCAGCTCTTTCCAAAGATGCTCAATAGGATTAAGGCCAGGGCTCATAGAAGGCCGCTTCAGAATAGTCCAATGTTTTCCTCTTAGCCATTCTTGGGTGTTTTTAGCTGTGTGTCTTGGGTCATTATCTTGCTGCAAGACCCATTACCTACGACTGAGACCAAGCTTTCTGACACTGGGCAGCACATTTCTCTCTAGAATCCCTTGATAGCCTTGAGATTTCATTGTACCCTGCACAGTTTCTAGATACTCTGAGCCAGATGCAGCAAAGCAGCCCCAGAACATAACAGAGCTTCCTCCATGATTCACAGTAGGGACAGTCTTCTTTTCTTTGTATGCTTCATTTTTCCATCTGTCAACATAGAGCTGATGTGCCAAAAGGTTCAATTTTTGTCTCATCTGTAGATAAGACATTCTCCCAGAAGCTTTGTGGCTTGTCAAAATGTAGCTTGGAAAATTCCAGTCTGGCTTTTTTATGATTTTTTTTCAACAATGGTGTCCTTGGTCGTCTCCCATGAAGTACACTTTGGCTCATACAATGACTGATCGTGCGATCTGACACTGATGTTCCTTGAGCTTGAAATTCACCTTTAATCTGTTTAGAAGTTTTTCTGGGCTCTTTTCTTACCATTCATATTATCCGTCTCTTTGTCATCAATTTTCCTCCTGCGGCCACGTCCAGGGAGGTTGGCTACAGTCCCATGGATCTTAAATTTATGAATAATATGTGCAACTGTAGTTACAGGAACATCAAGCTGCTTGGAGATGTCTTATAACTTTTACATTTAACATGTTTGTCTATAATTTTCTTTCTAGTCTCCTGAGACAACTCTTTCCTTCGCTTTCTCTGGTCCATGTTGAGTGTGATACACACCATGTCACCAAGCATCACAGTGAGTGTCTGTAGCCCTATATACAGGCCCACTCACTGATTCCAAGATTGTATATACATGTGTTGCTAATGGTGGACACACCTTGGTTTACCAGGTCTCTTTTATCACCTTATTTTCAGGGGTAGAATCATTTCTGTTCTAGCCTATTTCATGAGTTTTATTTTTTTTTTTATTCTGTTGAAGCACGGTTGAAAAGCATTGTCTGACTTTCATTTATTCATTTTCATAGATCTTTTATTTATTTTTACTTTTGTCAGATTCAAGTTATTTTTGTGACTATTGTGGGTTTTTCTGTCATTAAACAAGGGGTACCAATAATTTTGACCACATGTGTAGATGCTGAGGACCAGGCAGTGGCCTTATAAATCTAATCAATCGATACCTCTGCTTTTTTCTGCCAAAGAGGTTGTCACAGCTCTGGTGGAATGAGACTTGATGGCCTCAGGAATCGGAGCTTTGCTAGCAGAGTAGGTTAAACTAATGCATTCCCTTATCCATCTTACAATGGTACTTGTTACTCCATAACTCGTCCTATTACTCTCAGAGGATACAAGCAGAGATTGGGCATTCTTCCATTGGCTGGTTAGAATGAAAAGCCGGATCAGGTCTTAATACGACTCTATGTTCATATATCTGTGTATAAGGAGGGCTTGCAGAAAGGCCGGTATATCACTCTTCCTGCAGACTGATATCAGTGCTTCCATTATGATCGTTTTGAGGGAAAAATACTTAGCTGACAACTATTTTACAGGTTCAAATGGGAATTTGGTCAAAGCTTCTAGCTCTAATAATAATAATAATCTATATTTTTATATAGCGCTAACATATTCCGCAGCACTTTACATTTTGCACATATTATCATCACTGTCCCCGATGGGGCTCACAATCTAATTTCCCTATCAGTATGTCTTTGGAATGTGGGAGGAAACCGGAGTGCCTGGAGGAAACTGGAGTGCCCGGAGGAAACCCACGCAAGCACGGACAGAACATACAAACTCTGTTTAGATCCCATGGAGGAACCCTAGGAATTGGGATTGGCCTGGACCTATCACAGGATTTCATAATTCTTGATATCCACTTATTGGCCGCTAGATTACAACTGCATAATGCACCCAAAGCTGACAGCTGGAACTTGAAAGTACTACTAGCTAACCCCAGTTCGAAACCCGTCTGAAGGAACTCTAGGATGGGACCGGCTGGAGACTTTTGTCCCAATGGCATTCTAAAAAATTTCAAGAATTTTCTCCATGTCCTGCCATAAATTCTTGCTGTCTACTTTTTAGCAAGGTGAAGACTAACCCTGGCAAAAAGCCTTTCTGACTCAGTATTACCCTCTCAAATTTCACACTGCTAGATGTGTGGAATATTAGCCCGGTTTAAGGATTTCAGGATCTCCATCAGGATCCATGGATCTGATACTGACATTGTTCTTAATAGGGAAAATCAATGTCTTTTTGGCCAGAAAAAGGCAATCACAATCACTGTCGCCTGATTCTCCCCAATCTTTTCCGCGACTGCTAGAATGATCGCTATCGGAAGGAAGGCATAAGCAATCTTGAAAACCCAGGGAATCTTGAGGTCATCGACCACATACAAGTTTTCTCTTGGGTCTAGTGAACAAAACTGTTTTAATTTTCTTTTGTGTTTTTAGGCAAACATGTCTATTTTTGGAAACGCCCATAGACAAACTATCCACTGAACCACTCAAGGATTTAGGGCCCATTCCTGTTTCAGATTGTTGTGCCTTAGGAAGTCTGCCTTGGTGTTTTTTGCCCCCTTTATGTGCAGTGCTGTAAGGGACAAAAGATGTTGCTCTGCCATCTGGAAGAGTTTGTTCATTGTTTCTATCAGGAAGTGGGACCTTCTTCCCCCTGGTTATTGATATAAGCCACGGTAGCCTGGTTGTCCTATATGACTCGCACGTGTTGATCCAGGAGGAGAGGATGAAAGCCCTATAGAGACTTTCCTTCTGTCCACAGTTCTTTTAGGTTTGATGACCTCCCTTTCTCAGTCCATGACCCCTGAAATGTATGATACCTCAGAACTGCCCCCCAAACTAAGTTGCTCTTGCTATTATTTCATTTACTGACCTGACCCATTGCACCACCACTTTGCCCTGTCTATCCACCACGATAGGGAGTCTCTGACTTCTAAAGAAAGTTCCACCTTCCCTTTTAAATGCCCTTTTAGCAATCTTTGATCCACTGAAGCTGAAGCTGTCTCATGTGGAACTGGGCCCATCTAACTACTGGGATGCAAGATGTTAGGGTTCCCAACAGGTACATAGCTGTTCTTAAGGTCGTCTTTGGAAGTTCAATCGCTGCTGAGGCCAGGTTTATATCCTTGTCTACAGTGTCCTTGGGTAAGAGACAAGTCTGAAGCTCAGAATTCAGAACAAGACCCAGGAAGGTCTGTACTCTTATGGGTTTTAGTCTTGATTTGTGATCTTGAAAGACGACTGCCACCTCCTTGAACTGTGTTTCACAGTGGGTCCATTAACTGTGTTGCACTTCCCACAATGAGGAAGTCATCTAGGTAAGGAACAATGACTGTGTTCCAAATGCGTAGACAGGTTGTCATCTCTGCTATTATTTTGCTGAATATCTTCGGTGCTACTGATAACCTGAATGGAAGAACTCTGAATTGATAATTGATAATGTTTGATCTTTCCTTGTATGCACAGGGCTATTCTTAGGTATCTCTGATAGCCTGGAGAAATCGGGATGTGATAATAGGCATCCTTTAAATCGACAACCACCAGAAAACAATTGTGATGAAGCAGTTTTATGGCCGTACTCACAGATTCCATCTTGGAAATGTGATTTTTTTTATCCACCGATTGAAGATCTTCAGATTTATAATGGTCCTGAATTAGTCATCTGGTTTATTTTTATCAAAATGAGGGGGGAATAAAATCCCCTTCCTTTCTGTATGTAATGGATCTCATACAAAACCTTCTTCTCAACCAAGCCCAAAATCTCTGTGTCTAGGGCAAGCTGTTTTCTGCTGATCTTCTGGTGGGGGTCATTACAAAAATTTGATGCAGCAGATGGTAAAAATTTTACTTTCAGGCCTTCCCTTACTATATCCAGGACCCAGTGCTGGAGAAGATGTTCTCCCAGGTCTGAATGAAGAGGGAAAGCCTGGCATCATTGTGATGATTTTTTAGAAGCGGAAGATAGACCTCCAAACATGAAACCGGTCTCTCTTTTACTCTTAAACTTCCACTTCCTTCTTTCTTCCGGAGGACATCCCCCAAAAGGACGTCTTCCTCATATCCCCTGAAAATCCAGGAAAGTTCTTTTTCTTGTCACTGGCGCTCTCTAGGATGTCATCCAACTTTTTCCCGAACCAAAATTGACCATAATACTGTATAGATCACAGTTTCTTTTTCCACTGTGTATCTCCCGGATAGCCCTTGAGCCACAAGGGACGTCTTGCTGCATTTGACAAAACAACAGACCTATCTGCTAGTCTCACAATGTCCACAGATACAGTATGTCTGCTAGGAATGCTGCGGCTCCATGCAACAAAAGCATGTTGGACAAAATCTTATAAAATTAGATCTTATCTTTGAGCTGCTCCTCTAGTTATCACAGCCAAATCATAAGAGAATGGGCTGTACAAGTTCCAGACATGAGACCCCTGCTGCCGCCTCTCATCTGTGCCTCAGATATGCATCCGCCACAAAGACTGGCACTGTCCACCTTTCATCATCTTGATACAGTGCCACCAATCCTGGGGACCTAGGATACCTCAAAAGGATATCTCTTTTTCTAGGATGAGGGCAAAGCACCAGTTTCCACCAGTTTCCTCCTCTCTTTGCTAATGAGTGCCTGGATCTTACTATTTACTGGAAAGATGCATCTCTTTTTCTGCTCTAACCCTCCAAACATCACTTGCTTTAGGGATTTAGCTATCCTCTTCTCCTTCAAGACTGCTGATTACCTAATGGCTTTAAGTAGCTTATCTATATTGTCCACCAGAAAGCACTGTCTGCTTCCCATGTCACTGTTAGTGGAATATGAGGATGAAGATTCACTATGGTATTGTCGTTCTGATAGCAGCAAAGAGGCAGTCAGTTGAAGCTTCCCTTCTCTTTTTAATAGTGTTTTTTGAGAGAGCCCACCACTTCAGATCTGATGACGGATGTAAGACTTTCTGCAAAGTCAGGGGTCTCATCACTAATCGGCTTGTGAATGCAGTCTGAACAGAGATTTTTCTGACAGTCCACTGCTAGTGGGTTTTAACATAGCATGCACTGTATGTTGCTCTTCTTAGCATTAGTTTTTCTAGGTCTCTCCTAGTGATTTAAACAAACAACAGAGGGCCTATTAAAATGGTGACTATCATTAAGATCGTTCACCACCCACTGTCAATTAATGGTACTGAATTTGAAGGTTGTTCTGGGATACACAATGCATCCTCTTAGGACATCGAGGAGTCTTGGGAAGCTCTGCTCCTCTTACTGGGATGGCTACTGATCCTGAAACTCAAACAGCTGACTCCCTTGTTTCCACATTGACGGTGAGCTGGTGGCTACTGCTGCTGATTACTTTAATCCTCTGTGACGATTAGGCAAGGTAAGCTGGAGCCTAAGCAGCCTTCTGCTCCACTACTCCCTCATAAAAAAGTAAAGCCAGATGCATCTTCTGCTTCCTCTGGTTATTGCCTTCCACCGCAAGAGCCAGCCGGGAGCATTATTTCTGAGCACTCTGGCCAGCGATGCGCAGGGTGCCACCATCTTCTACCGCCGTGCTCCTGACGTCACTCAGGCACACCCGTTTCAAGCATGCCTTGTGCATGTGACATCAGTAGTGTGCACCAAAACAGATGCTTCCCAACTGCTTTATCATGCTGAGACCAGCAGACAATAGGCATGGGGAGTGCAGCAGTGGGAGGACAACATGGCAGACTGAGACATGCTTTGCATCTGTCTCTATCGCCCGCATGTGCACAGAACCCACATTTGACCTGTGAATGGCAACTCTAGATATCTGAAGGCCAATGCAACAGGCATGCAACCTGCTCTTCTGCACACTGGGACTGGCCTAGGTATGGTATATAGTTCTTGATTTCACCACGTATCTCAGTACGAGGTTCCCATCATGGACAGGAAACCAAATGATGCGCGGTAGAGGTTCCTCCCTTTTATTTCAGTAGGTTTCCTTTCCTTGGTGGGCGGATCCCTCTCTCATGTGCGCTGTCATGAGTGAAGGGAAAAGAGTCCCCACTACTTCATTTGGCTCAAAAGTACTGAGGTAAAAGAAACTCACCAAATACTCTATGTGTGCACGTGGCCTTAGAATATACCACACATGTGTATACCAGAGTCAATTTCCCTCATTCCAAGGAAGGACTAAATGAAAATAATACACAAAACAGCCATTAATAATATAATCATATATATATGTAGACAAAATATCCTAATAAACACAATTGCATGCACTAAGGACACTTAAAAACCCATTAGTAATCAGAGATCCACCTCTGAAGTGGGATATATTTGTGTAAATAGAAATGGCTGAAACTCCACAGGGTAATCAAATCATGTCATGTCACGTCTGCCTCAGGTTGGTCTATATACTTTCTTGGTTCACTGGTTTACTCTGTATAAGTGGTATTCACTTTACATCATTCAGTTTGGGACTTAAGGTACCTTCACACACAGCGACGCTGCAGCGATACCGACAACAATGTCGATCGCTGCAGCGTCACTGTTTGGTCGCTGGAGAGCTGTCACACAGACAGCTCTCCAGCGACCAACGATGCCGATAACCAGGGTAAACATCGGGTTTCTAAGCGCAGGGCCGCGCTTAGTAACCCGATCTTTACCCTGGTTACCAGCGTAAAAGAAAAAACAAACACAACATACTTACCTTCCGCTGTCTGTCCCCGGCGCTGTGCTTTCCTGCACTGACTGTGAGCACAGCGCCCAGAAAGCACAGCGGTGACGTCACCGCTGTGCTTTCCGGCTGGCCGGCGCTCACAGCCAGTGCAGAGAAGCACAGCGTCGGGGACAGACAGCGGAAGGTAAGTATGTAGTGTTTGTTTTTTTAACTTTTATGCTGGTAACCAGGGTAAACATCGGTTTACTAAGCGCGGCCCTGCGCTTAGTAACCCGATGTTTACCCTGGTTACCAGTGAAGACATCGCTGAATCGGCGTCACACACGCCGATTCAGCGATGTCTGCAGGGAGTCCAGCGATGAAATAAAGTTCTGGACTTTCTGCAGCGACCGACGACATCACAGCAGGATCCTGATCGCTGCTGCGTGTCAAACTGAACGATATCGCTAGCCAGGACGCTGCAATGTCACGGATCGCTAGCGATATCGTTCAGTGTGACGGTACCTTTACTTACACTGAACCATAGGTGACAAATTGAAAATATAGGCTTTATTTGGCTAGTGCACTTTATATGTTTTCCAAATAATGGAGCTCCTTATGGAACTCACCAATGGTACCTGCATATATTTATATGTATATTTATACTATGTTATAAACTGCACAATGCACTTTTGCACTTTATTATATTAATTTCTGCCTACACATTCTGACGTGATTTGATTACCCTCTGGAGTTTCAGCCATTCTTATTTACACATATACTGTATATCCCACTTATTTCAGAGGTGGATCTCTGATTACCAATGGGATATTTCTATGCATATATATGACTATACTATTAATGGCTGTTTTGTGTCCTTCCTTGGCATGTACGTGGTACTTGCGTGTCGTCCTCCATTTTAATTTTTTGTGTCATTTTTATTTAAGTGTATGATTCTTTTGGTTATCAAACAGAAAATTAAGGCTTCTATAAGAAGTTGCTTTTTTCTGGGGGGGTTTCCCTACACATTGTCCTTATGGAAGCATGCAGGGAACCCCTTCCTGGTGCGATGCTCCTCGATGTCACTGTCACTACTGACAGTGGCATCGAAAAAAAAAAATTGCTGCTTAACTTAAAACTTTGTAACGTACGAACAAAATAATGTTTTAAAAATGATGATCATATAAAGTAAACATGTGATGAATGATATGTATTTCCTAATTTGTGGAACATGGCTGTTTTATGGGCATAAATTTTCAAACTTCCAATATTCTACATTTTAATCAAATTTCTCTATATTTTCATAAATAAACCCAAATCATATTGACCTAAATTTGCCTGAAAGAAAAAGTGTAATGTGTAATAAGCAAATCACTGATATGTTTAAAAGCATTCCATAGTAATTACCACATAAAGTGACACATGTCAGATTAAAAAAAAATATGATTGGCCTGGTTATGAAGGTCAATACTGGCTTTGGTGGAAAGAGGTTAAAGCCAGTCAGTACTGCAGTGAAGCACAGATTGAAAATTTGGTGATCACTTTGCAAAAGGCCATTGCCATCAAGGGATTACATAACTGATTTATAAGCAGGAGGGTAAATGTTTATCAGTTTAATGAACTTTAAATCCAATTATAGCTACATTTTGCCATTGACCAGTCAAAATAGCAGTTTATCAAACAGTGGTTTAAAGGTTTATCATGTAAGTTTAATGGATTTGTAATCTAAATCTTTTTCACATAATGAAAATGTCTCATTGTGTTACCTTTCAGAATCACTGCCACCTCGATATAATAGTTAGATAAAATGAATTGCATTGGCTTACATCTGTAAAAAAGAATTTAGTTTCCAAAAGTTTACAGATTTAGGCCGGTTTCACACGTCAGTGGCTCCGGTACGTGTGGTAACAGTTTCCTCACGCACCGGAGACACTGACTCACATAGACACATTAAAATCAATGTGTCTCTGCACATGTCAGCGTGTTTTCATGGACCGTGTGTCCGTTTGCAAAACACGGAGACATGTCAGTGTTCGTGGGAGCGCACGGATCACACGGATCCATTAAAGACAATGGGTCCGTGTAAACATGTACCACACACGGATGCTGTCCGTGTGCCATCCGTGTGCTGTCCGTTTGCGTTTTTCCTGTCATAGGGTTAAAATTGTAAAAATTGTTGCAATACATGGACACACGTACAGCACACGTACAGCACACGTACAGCACATGGACCCTAAAAACGTACTCACAGACATCACACGGATCCCACACAGATGGCCTACATGAGCACAAGGACACACGGACACGGATAACTCCGGTACCATTTTCTCCGGTACCGGAATTATCTGGACATATGAGAATGGCCTTAGAATACGGAAGTTTGTAAAACTCTGAATTGTTACATTAGTACCTGTGCGCACATTGCAGATTTGTTGTGTTTTGTAGCATATTTTTCTGCACTGTTTTATCACAAAAACTGAAGGGTTTCCTGATGCAAGCAAAGTGAATGAGAATCCAGAAGTCTCATGCATACGTTGCTTCTTTGTGACTTGCAGATTTGATGCAGATTGAAGTCTGCAGTATGTCAATTATTTTGGGATATGTGTACACTATCATTAAACACTGAGGGTTGGCCGCTGCGTACTTCTGCAGTGTCCAACTGGCAGCATCCAGAGGTTACAGCATAGTGAATGGGATTTCAAGAAATCCCTTGTCCATTATGCGTTCAGAGATGCCCGCGGCTCACCTGCGAAGACAGACATGCTGCGCATCTCTCCAGACTGCTGCATGTCTATTTAGCTTGTGGAGACGCGAGTCTTCCCAAGATAAATTTTACCCACACAATGTATTTGAGGCCTGTCCCACACGTCCAGATAATTCCGGTACCGGAAAAATCGGTACCGGAGTTATCCGTGTCCGAGTGTCCGTGAGCTCACGTAGGCCATCCATGTGGCACACGTACGGCACACGTGTGCCGCCCGTGTGCCGAGTGGGTACCACACGGAGTGTGCAGGAGACAGCGCTAGAGATAAGCGTTGTCCCCTGTATCTGGTGCTGAAGCCGCCATTCATATTTTCTCTCCAGCAGCGTTCGCTGTAGAGAAGATATGAAAAATCCCTTTTTTTTTCGTGTTTAAAATAAAGATCCCTGTCACCACCCACCTCCCAACCCCTGTGCGCCCGTCCGCTGTTACTAAAATACTCACCCGGCTCCCTCGAAGCGTCCTCTCCGCGCCGCACCTTCTCCTGTATGAGCGGTCACGTGGTGCCGCCCATTACAGTCATGAATATGTGGCTCCACCCCTATGGGAGGTGGAGCCGCATATTCATGACTGTAATTGGCGGCACCACATGACCGCTCATACAGGAGAAGCTGGCGCTGAGAGGACGCTTCGAGGGAGCCAGGTGAGTATTTTAGTAACAGCGGGCGGGCGCACAGGGGTTGGGAGGTGGGTGGTGACAGGGATCTTTATTTTAAACACGAAAAAAAAAAAGGATTTTTCATATCTTCTCTACAGTGAACGCTGCTGGAGAGAAGATATGAATGGTGGCTTCAGCACCACGCTGGGGGGACAGCGCTTACTGTAGCGCTGTCTTCTGCACGGCACAAGGACTGCACAGGGACAGCGTCCGTGTGCGGTACGTGTTTTACATGGACCCATTGACTTTAATCCGTGCGCTCCCACGAACACTGACATGTCTCTGTGTTTTGCACACGTAAACACGGTCATGCTGACATGTGCAGAGACACATTGATTTCAATGTGTCTACGTGAGTCAGTGTCTCCTGTACGTGAGGAAACTGTCACCTCACCTTCCGGAGCCACTGACGTGTGAAACCGGCCTGACATGGTGAATCCGCATGGTTCAGTGAACACATGCGGATTCACCTGTGTTCAATAGCTGGCGGCGCTTTGGACGTAGTGGACATGCCCTGAGTCCATAGAGCTGCCAATCCCTGATTGTGTGCACATACCCTCATTAATGTAAAAAACTCATAAAAAACACATGAATTTTACCCTGCTTTTTTCCTGTGAAGAGATGCAGAAATGGTACAGATATTTCTGCACCAAATACTTAATGTGTGCACACAACCTTACATTTGAACATGCAATATATGATCAGAAAGTGGCAAAAAAATGTGAATTTTAGGTCAACAAATTTTTCATCCTGATAGTATTCAACGTTAGATATTATGCAATTCTGATAAATAATTTATTATTAAGCCACACCCAAATAGGTTTTGAAAAAAAAAATCCGAAACATTTAAGATTTAGACCTCTTCAACTTTACCTAAGGAACCCTTCACACCCGCCTGAAAAAACATACACTTGAGACTGTCTGCTTTTACTATCCATGTGGTTTTCTTTTGGCTGTCGGTGTGTAACTTCCATGTGTATGTGTAAACCATTCATGTAGCATGTACCAGAATAAAATGCAGAAATTAAATAACAGATTTTTAGGTGTTAAAGATGTGCAAAGAGATAGACGATATATAATAGATTGATATGCAAGAGGAGGTTGCAGGTGACAAGTTTACACGTGGGACCCGGTCCAGTGCCTTGGATGACAACGTTCCTGAATATAAAGGTCCTGTGCACCAAACTTTTGTAAGAGTTGGTGCCAAATAGTTTGCTGGAGAGAAGGAATGAAAAATCAAGTTTTTTTTTTTTTTTTGCTAAAAATAAAGTTTGGGGTCACCTCCCGCCTCCAATCCCCCGTGCGCCCACCCGCTTGCCGAGAAATACTCACCCAGCTCCTGCAATGTCTCAGCGCCGGCAGCCTGTCCTGTGTGAGCGGTCACGTGGTACTGCTCATTACAGTGATGAATATGTGCAGTACTGCCAGCACTGAGAGGAGACATCACGGGAGCTGGGTGAGTTTTTCTCTGCAAGCGGGCGGGCGCACAGGGGATGGGTGGTGGGAGGTGACCCCCAAACTTAATTTTTAACACAAACAAAAAAAAACCCTTCTCTCCTGCAAGCGCTGCTTTCAGCCGAGCAGGACAGAAGGGATGAATGCCGGCTTCAGCACCACACGCAGTGGGCACAGCGCTTATTGTAGCGCTGTCTCTCCTGCGGGTGGTACATGCACACAGAGGAGAGTGCACACTGTTCTCCGTGTGCACATGTGCGGGATGTATTGCGGACCGTGCTGCTGGAGGAAAGCGGACATGTCTCCGTGTTTTGCCCACAGACACACGGTCCATGAAAACACGGAGACATGTGCATAGACCCATGCATTTGAATGGGTCTACGTGTGTCAGTGTCTCCGGTACGTGAGAAAACTGTCAATACAAGTACCACAGACACTGATGTGTGAAAGAGGCCTAACCCAGTAATAATGATAAAAACTCTCCGACACTTTCACTGGTAACCAATTTATAAAAAAAAAAATCCTATGTAGGTCAGACATAATCAAGGAAATCAGACATGATCCACAAATGTAACATGAAAAGCAGAAAAACAGAAATAAAAACAAATCACTGTCTCTCATTCACCTATTTATTATAAAAAAAAATGTTACCACAAAGGTCAGACATAGTCCAGTGATTTCCATGACGTTCCCCTAATTTGGCTCACTCTGCACTGAGCAAGACATTGCCACTGTGAAGAGCAGTAGCTTTACTTACATCACTGTTCTTCACAGTCTCCAGGTTTTATGCAGCGCAGCGTGACCCGGTAACTCTGATAAGCAGTGATATCAGTAATGTCACTGCTCTTCAGTCGCCGGGTATGACTGAGTGCAGCAGGTGCCGGATTCGTGGACTGTCATGAGAAGGGCTTGTCTACGTCAGACCTACATAGGAACCTTTTTTAAACTAAACTAGATGGAGGCTACCGCATCGGGAGGGCAATAATGTCACAATGGGGGCAGGCTTTGCCTCTCATGTTATCTCTTCTTTGACCTGTGTACCCTATGGGCCCTCCCTCTCATCTGCTCTCTCTCCACCACTGCTGTCTTCTTCCCTCATGTGTTCTCTCATTTCAGCTGTCTCCCCCCTGTCTGTTCTCTTTCCTATGTGCACTCACCCCTCCCCATGTATCTATGTATTATATAAGTATTGTACATTGATCTATCATCTATCTATGTCTCTATCATCTGTTATTTGTCTGTGTCTCAATCTATATTTAATGTATGTATGTCATTTGTATCTATCTCTCTTCTATGTATGTCTATATCATTGATGTATCTCATATGTATCTATCATCTAGCAATGTATGTCATATGTATCTATCATCTATCTATGTATCTCATATCTATCTAGCTATCTATTTATCTATGTATGTATGTCTATATCTATCTATCTATCTATCTATCTATCTATCTATCTATCTATCTATCTATCTATCTATCTATCTATCTCTATAGACCACACCCTGAGGTGGAGATATGGTGAACAGCCATCCCGCCCATCTCTTTAGCGGATTAGAAAAAACCCAGCCCTTGTAAAGTTAATTTAGGTCTCTCAGCATCTGTGACACTGGAGTATTAAATACGGGTTCATATGACCAAGTTTTACAAAGTGGATTACACGTATCACCTCTGTGATCACCTTACAATATTAAATATCTGTCTATATATCCCACAATCTTTCTATATCTATCTCATAGCTATGAAACATCTATCTATGTGTTGTCGTTGACGTTGTGCCTTTGCTGCTTTCCTTTCATTGTCATTGGAGTACTTTTCAGGAGGAGCATTTTTGGCGTTGATATTTGCTTTTTAAAGAGGTTTTCCCACAAACGAAAGTTAATTTTAAAAATTGTGTCTGACCATGTACAGAACATAGCACAGCTCCTGGGCAGGGGAGGAAGCAAAAGAAAATACTGACATTACAGCAGGAGATCGCAGAGGATACATTTTGTGAGGTAAAATATTGTTTCAAAACAGTCAGTGAAATATTTTACCTGACAAAAGAAATCCTTTGTGATCCCCTGCTGTAATGTCAGTATTGTGTTTTGCTTCCTCCCCTGCCCAGGAGATGTGGTATACTCCATACACAGTCAGACACAGACAATTTTTAAAATGAACTTTCGTTAGTGGGAAAACCCCTTTAGGCCGGTTTCACACATCAGTGGCTCCAGTACATGAGGTGACAGTTTCCTCACGTACCGGAGACACTGACTCACGTAGACACATTAAAATCAATGTGTCTCTGCACATGTCAGCGTGTTTTCACGGACCGTGTGTCCATTTGAAAAACACGGAGACATGTCAGTGTTTGTGGGAACGCACGGATCACACGGACCCATTAAAGTCAATGGGTCCGTGTAAAACACATACTGCACACGGATGCTGTCCATGTGCAGTCCGTGTGCCGTGCAGGAGACAGCGCTACTGTAAGCGCTGTCCCCCCAGCTTGTGGTGCTGAAGCCCCATTAATTTCTTCTCTCCAGCAGCGTTCGCTGGAGAGAAGGAATGAAAAATCATTTTTTTAAATTTTTTTTTGTTGGGAGCTGGGTAAGTATTTTAATGCCAGCGGGCGGGCGCACAGGGGGAGGGAGGGGGGAGATTACCGGGAACTTTATTTCAACAACAAGAAAAATTTAAAAAAAATGATTTTTCATTCCTTCTCTCCAGCGAACGCCGCTGCGAAGAAGGAATGAATTCTGGATTCAGCACCCAAAGCAGGGGACAGCGCTAAAATCTAGCGCTGTCTCCTGCACAGTGCGTGTGGTACCCAGTCGGCACACGGACAGCACACAGCTGCCGCACGTGTGCCACACTGATGTGCCACGTGAGCACACGGACACACGGACACGGATAACTCCGGTACCGATTTTTCCGGTATCGGAATTATCTGGACGTGTGGGACAGGCCTTAATGTGACCGGCTTCCTCTGCCTGTAGACATGTCACGCATCTGCCACCAGGATCAGCTGAATGATTCATTGCACCTGCGCAGAATTCGCGCAGTCAATCAGACCGCCACCATCTTTGTGCAGACAGATAGCGGCGGTCCTTGAAACTGTGCATGCGCTCCTTCCGTACAATGAAAACGGCAGTCAGTGAATCATTCAGCTGATCCTGGCGGCGGCATGTTCGCGATGGTGTTTCCCTGGTGGTACATTGCAAAAGGCTGCATATGACATTGACCTCAATAATTATGCAATTAAATTAAATATAATGTGAAGTATAATGGACATAATTATCCTACTGAAATGACTTTGTAACCCAAGTGAATCTGGAGATGAAATTCAACTCTGCTGTGCAAACTGCTGGTCATGCCCTCAGTTCTCATCTGAGATCTATTGATCTCTGAACCCAGGGATGGTAAGGAAGCACGGGAAGCTAAGTCACTTAGGGGCCCCTGGCACTGCTGTACAGATGTGGGATGGGGAGAGGAAAAAAATGTGACAAATCACAGAGAAGGCTGTCTCATTCTTCCAATAGGACACATCACAAGTACTATCCCAGTCTTAGAAAGGTCTGATAGACCATGTGATTTCATAGCTGAAGAACATTATGGAGAAGCTCGCTTGGCCTTAAAAAATGCCAATAGCCCACTCTTTGATGCTTCAGAAGTGTGAAAAAATGCTAGGAGAGTTATTTTGTGGAGCTCGCATATCAAATAGCAAAATATTCATATTTGCGTGAAACCACAAAGTTTAGGAATTTAGACTTTAAATCGACTCTCCATGGATTAATTTGCTCATTTCTAATAACAACCAGCTTTGCAATTTTTTTCCATTTGCAAGCAGTATCATTTTCTGAAAACATATTATTAGATATATTTTCTTAAAACTTTCAAGAAAGAAATAGCATTCAATAAAACGTCGTAAATAAATATATTTTTCAGGTCATCCATCAAACAGACACAATTGTACCCATCTAATTTTGATTTCTCTCAAATCAGTCCTATAATGAATATTGTAAAATTTTGAAGGATGAGCAACAACACATAAGATATATGATATATACGATATATATGATATATGAATGGTTCATTATTTTAAATTGTGGCCAGCAATATATCACTTTATTAAATTGTGTTAAAAATCAATCACATATACTTATGAAAAAATCCTAAAGGGGGTTATATCGAAACATTGTATTGATCAAGTATATTGGAGAAGACAGAGTATAGAGCATAAAAGCAAACAAAAAAAAAATTCTATCTACTGTAATCTTATGTTAAAGGTTCAGTTATGAAAAATATATAATATGACTGCCTTATTATATCTATGTATTTTATTAGAAAAATATTTCTTGTTACACACACTGGTCATCAGTAGTGTTGAGCGATACCTTCCGATATCCAGAAGTATAGGTATTGTATTGGATCGGCTGATATCCGAAAAATATCGGATATAGCCGATACCGATACCCGATACCAATGCAAGTTAATAGGACATAAATATCGGAATGTAAATAAGCCCTTTCTGTCCTTCTACATCCTGTTCCGGAGGGGGGAAGAGTGTGGGTGGTGCATGGGTGGACACTGTGCGTGTCTGTGTGTGCGGGCAGGGTCTGTGTGGGCCTGCCGGGGATCTGTACGGGCCTCTCGGTGGTCTGTGCGTGCCTGCCGGGGGTCTGTGCGTGCCTGCAGGGGTTCTGTGCGTGCCTGCCGGGGTTCTGTGCGGGCCTGCTGGGGCTCTGGGTGGCATGCAGGGCTCTGTGCGTGTGTGCCGGGGCTCTGTGCGGTGTGCCGGGGCTCTGTGCGGCATGCGGGGCTCTGTGCGGCATGCGGGGCTCTGTGCGTGTGTGCCGGGGCTCTGTGCAGCATGCTGGGGCTCTGTGTGGCGTGCTGGGGCTCTGTGCGGCGTGTGGGGCTCTGTGCATGTTTGCCGGGCTCTGTGTGGCGTGCCGGGGCTCTGTGTAGCGTGCGGGGCTCTGTGTGGCGTGCGGGGCTCTGTGCGGTGTGCCAGGGCTCTGTACGGCGTGCCGGAGCTCTGTGCGGCGTGCGGGGCTCTGTGCGGCGTGCGGGACTCTGTGTAGCATGACGGGGCTCTTGGCAGCGTGCTGGGGCTCTGTACCTGTGTGCAGGCATCATCTGATGGGACTACAAGTCCCATCGGATGATGCCTACTACAGTTACAGTGATTGACACATTAGCCAATGATGGGACAGTAGTAGTCGTCCCATTATCCGGCTAATGTGTTGAATGAAAAAAAAAACATACATACTACATACAGTGGGGCAAAAAAGTATTTAGTCAGTCAGCAATAGTGCAAGTTCCACCACTTAAAAAGATGAGAGGCGTCTGTAATTTACATCATAGGTAGACCTCAACTATGGGAGACAAACTGAGAAAAAAAAATCCAGAAAATCACATTGTCTGTTTTTTTAACATTTTATTTGCATATTATGGTGGAAAATAAGTATTTGGTCAGAAACAAAATTTCATCTCAATACTTTGTAATATATCCTTTGTTGGCAATGACAGAGGTCAAACGTTTTCTGTAAGTCTTCACAAGGTTGCCACACACTGTTGTTGGTATGTTGGCCCATTCCTCCATGCAGATCTCCTCTAGAGCAGTGATGTTTTTGGCTTTTCGCTTGGCAACACGGACTTTCAACTCCCTCCAAAGGTTTTCTATAGGGTTGAGATCTGGAGACTGGCTAGGCCACTCCAGGGCCTTGAAATGCTTCTTACGAAGCCACTCCTTTGTTGCCCTGGCGGTGTGCCTTGGATCATTGTCATGTTGAAAGACCCAGCCACGTTTCATCTTCAATGCCCTTGCTGATGGAAGGAGGTTTGCACTCAAAATCTCACGATACATGGCCCCATTCATTCTTTCATGTACCCGGATCAGTCGTCCTGGCCCCTTTGCAGAGAAACAGCCCCAAAGCATGATGTTTCCACTACCATGCTTTACAGTAGGTATGGTGTTTGATGGATGCAACTCAGTATTCTTTTTCCTCCAAACACGACAAGTTGTGTTTCTACCAAACAGTTCCAGTTTGGTTTCATCAGACCATAGGACATTCTCCCAAAACTCCTCTGGATCATCCAAATGCTCTCTAGCAAACTTCAGACGGGCCCGGACATGTACTGGCTTAAGCAGTGGGACACGTCTGGCACTGCAGGATCTGAGTCCATGGTGGCGTAGTGTGTTACTTATGGTAGGCCTTGTTACATTGGTCCCAGCTCTCTGCAGTTCATTCACTAGGTCCCCCCGCGTGGTTCTGGGATTTTTGCTCACCGTTCTTGTGATCATTCTGACCCCATGGGGTGGGATTTTGCGTGGAGCCCCAGATCGAGGGAGATTATCAGTGGTCTTGTATGTCTTCCATTTTCTAATTATTGCTCCCACTGTTGATTTCTTCACTCCAAGCTGGTTGGCTATTGCAGATTCAGTCTTCCCAGCCTGGTGCAGGGCTACAATTTTGTTTCTGGTGTCCTTTGACAGCTCTTTGGTCTTCACCATAGTGGAGTTTGGAGTCAGACTGTTTGAGGGTGTGCACAGGTGTCTTTTTATACTGATAACAAGTTTAAACAGGTGCCATTACTACAGGTAATGAGTGGAGGAAAGAGGAGACTCTTAAAGAAGAAGTTACAGGTCTGTGAGAGCCAGAAATCTTGATTGCTTGTTTATGACCAAATACTTATTTACCACCATAATATGCAAAAAAAATGATAAAAAAAACAGACAATGTGATTTTCTGGATTTTTTTTTCTCAGTTTGTCTCCCATAGTTGAGGTCTACCTATGATGTAAATTACAGACGCCTCTCATCTTTTTAAGTGGTGGAACTTGCACTATTGCTGACTGACTAAATACTTTTTTGCCCTACTGTACATTCTACATACATACTACATACAAACTACACACATGTTATATACATAATACATACATACTACATACATACTACATACAAGCTACATACATGCTACATACATACTACATACATACTACATACAATACATTCATACATTACATACAATACATACAATACATACATACAGTACATTAAACATAGAGTTCATACTCACCATTACTTGTCACTTTTTCCCCCAAAGCCAGTGTCATCTGTAAAAAAAAAATGAAAATAACAAACAACCAACATACTCCCTGTCCGCAGAAATCCACGAGTGTCCCACAACGATCTCCCGTAGAGAACAGCAGCATCAGCTGATGCGACCGTTCTCTAGGGACTCCAGGAACATAATGACAGGAGGAAGGTATCCTTCTGCACTGTATTCCTCCACCACTGTAAAAAAAAAATAGTCCCTAGTCTCACTTTTGGCATTGCTGTATTAGAAATTTTCCCACGCAGCAATTGCCATAAAGTGAGACTTTGTCCTAAGGTATCCTCTCGGTGATGCACTGCAGGAGCCATTGACCCCTGTCAGTGTGTCACTTCAGTGTCACTGTTCTATAGGGGAGATCGTCGTGGGACACTCGTTATTAATTGGACTACGGCGGACAGGTAGTGTTGTACAGTTTATTATTTTATGTTTTTTGCAGGCGCTGAAGTATGGTAAGTATGGTTAAATGAAGAATATTAAAATACTTTTTTCCTAGTGTGTGTGTTTTATTAACCCTTTATTACTATTAGATTAATAATGGATAGGCGTCTTATTGACGCTTCTCCGTTATTAACCCGGCTTAATGTCACCTTACATTATTACCCCATATCCCACTGCTAAACGGGAGTGGGAAGAGAGGGGCTAAGTTCCGGAATTGGCGCATCTTACAGACATCAGGTGATGTCACTGCTCTATAGGACCCTCAGTGACACACTGACAAGAGACAATGGCTCCTGCAGTGCATCACTGAGGTTACCTTAGGACAAAGTCTAACTTTATGGCAACTGCTGTGTGGGAAAATTTCTCATACAGCAATGCCAAAAGTGAGGCTAGGGACTATTTTTTTTTACAGCGAGAGGAGGAATAGAGTGCAGAAGGATACCTTCCTCCCGTCATTATGTTCCTGGAGCCCCTAGAGAGTGATCGCATCAGCTGATGCTACTGTTCTCTATGGGAGATCGTCGTGGGACACTCATGGATTTCTGCGAACAGGGAGTATATTGGTTGTTTATTTTCATATTTTTTTACAGATGACACTGGCTTCGGGGAATAAAGTGCCAAGTAATGGTGAGTAGGTACTCTATGTTTAATGTACTGTATATCTGTATGTATGTATTGTATGTAATGTATGAAAGTACTGTATGTGGTATGTATGTAGTATGTATGTAGTATGTATGTAGCATGTATGTAGCATGTATGTAGCATATATGCATGCAGCATATATGTAGCATGTATGTAGTATGTAGCATGTATGTAGTATGTATGTAGCATGTATGTATCATGTACGTAGCATGCATGTAGCATGTATGTAGTATGTATGTATGTAGTATGTATGTAGTATGTAGCATTTATGTAGCATGTATGTATGTATGTAGCATGTATGTAGCATGTATGTAGTATGTAGCATGTATGTAGTATGTAGCATGTATGTAGCATGTATGTAGCATGTATGTATCATGTACGTAGCATGTATGTAGTATGTATGTATGTAGTATGTAGCATTTATGTAGCATGTATGTATGTATGCAGCATGTATGTAGTATGTATGTAATATGTATGTAGTATGTAGCATGTAAGTAGCATGTATGTAGCATGTATGTAGTGTGTAGCATGTATGTAGCATGTATGTAGCATGTATGTAGCATGTATGTAGTGTGTAGCATGTATGCAGCATGTGTGTAGCATGTAGCATGTATGTATCATGTATGTAGTATGTAGCATATATGTAACATGTATGTAGCATTTATGTAGTATGTATGTAGCATGTATGTAGTATGCACAGTATGTAGTATGCATGTAGCATGCATGTAGCATGTATGTAGTATGTATGTAGTATGTATGGTTTTTTTTTTCATTCAACACATTTGCCGGATGATGGGACTACTACTGTCCCATCATTGGCTAATGTGTCAATCACTGTCACTGTAGTAGGCATCGTCCGATGGGACTTATAGTCCCATCGAACGATGCCTGCACACAGGCACAGAGCCCCGGCAGCCCGCACAGAGCCCCGCACACCGCACAGAGCCTCAGCACGCCGCACAGAGCCCCGGCACGCTGCACAGAGCCCGGCACGCCGCACAGAGCCCCGGCACACACGCACAGAGCCCCGCACGCCGCAGAGAGCCCCGTCACACCACACAGAGCGCCGACAAACACACACCGAGCCCTGCACGCCACACAGAGCCCCGGCACGCCACACAGAGCCCCGGCACACACGCACAGAGCTCCGCACGCCGCACAGAGCCCCAGAACGCTGCACAGAGCCCCAGCACACTGCACAGAGCCCCGGCATGCCGCACAGAGCCCTGGCACGCCGCACAGAGCCCTGCACGCCACACAGAGCCCAGCACAGACGCACAGAGCCCCGCACGCCTCACAGAGCTCCGCACACCACACAGAGCCCCGGCACGCAGCACAGATCCCCTGCACACACGCAAAGAGCCCCACATGCCGCACAGAGCCCCGCACACCGCACAGAGCCCTGGCATGCCACACAGAGCCCCGGCATGCCGCACAGAGCCCCAACACACATGCCCAGAGCCCCGCACATCACACAGAGCCCCGACATGCCACACAGAGCCCTGGCAGGCCCTCACAGAGCCCCAGCAGGCAAGCACAGAGCCCCAGTACACACGTACAGAGCCCCTGCATGACGCACAGACCCCCGGCAGGCACGCACAGACCTTTAACGGTCATGCACAAACCCTGACCACGCACACACCTGCTGCCTCCGCCCACACACATTATAGTGCATCATTGCACTATAGGAACTTCTGATTCCAGTATCCGATATCGCAAAAGTATCGGAACTCGGTATCGGAATTCTGATACAGCTCATTTCGGCCGATACCCGATATTTGCAGTATCGGAATGCTCAGCACTAGTCATCAGTATTTGAAGATGCTAAGGGACCCTATCTATGGGAATGAATATAATACTGTACTTTATCGAAATATTAATGATACAGCTGATAAATCAATATTTGGTTATGTGCCTTTGCACTGTATTTATATACACTAATAATAATGATGAACAATTTAATAATGAACAAAATTACTGAACTTATTTTCTCCATTGTGCAGTCTGATGCTTTAGACGTACCCATAGACTTGAATGGATGCATGTGCTCCGAAAATAGTTCAGCACTGTCACACATAATAACATTGGTCTGAGTGCTACCTAATAAAACATCGAAAAGCTCTCGTCTGAGTTACAATAAATGCTTGTGTGAGCCCCAAGAATAACATTAACTTGTAGCATAAAGTAATACATTTAGGCTATCTGCACACAATGTCATTACCGTATATACTTGAGTATAAGCTGAGATTTTCAGCCCATTTTGGGGGCTGAAAGTCCCCCTCTTGACTTATACTCGAGTCATACCCAGGGGTCGGCAGGGAAAGGGGAGCGGGAATGTCTAATTATACTCACCTACTCCAGGCACGGTCCGTGCACGTCTTTTCCCTGGTGCTGGCAGCTTCTTCCTATACTGAGTGGTCACATGGTACCGCTCATTACAGCAATGAATATGCGGCTCCACCTCCCATAAGGGTGGAGCTGCATATTCATTACTGCAATGAGCGGTAATTGTGACCGCTCAGTACAGGATGAAGCTGCGGCGTCGGGGAAGCAGGGACTGCACCGCGCCAGGAGCAGGTGAGTATAATGGGGAGGGGAGCACTGCGCTGCGCGATATTCACCTGCTGCTCGTTCTGGGTGCTGCTCCATCTTCAGCATCTTCTGCAGTGTTGCTCAGGTCAGAGGGCGCGGTGACGTGGTTAGTGCGCACCTTCTGCCTGAACGTCAGTGCAGAAGACGCTGAAGATGGAGAGGTGCCGGAACGTGGAGCAGGTGTATATTGAAAGTGCCGGGGGCCTGAGCGACGGAGAGGTGAGTATGTGATTTTTTTTGGTTTTTTTTTTATCGCAGCAACAGCAAATGGGGCAAGTGTTGGTATGGAGCATCTATGGGGCCATAACGTTTGTGCAGCAATATAAAGGGGCAAGTGTCTGTATAGAGCATCTTATGGGGCCATAATGTTTGTGCAGCACTATATGGGGTAAGTGTCTGTATGGAGCATCTATTGGGCCATAACGTTTCTGCAGCACTATAATGGGGCAAGTGTCTGTATAGAGCACCTTATGGGGCCATAACGTTTGGGCAGCACTAAATGGGGCGAGTGTCTTTATAGGGCCATAATCAACATTTGTGCAGCACTATATGGGGCAAGTGTCTGTATGGGGCCATAATCAACGTTTGTGCAGCACTATATGGGGCAAATTTCTTTATGGAGCATCTTATGGGGCCATAATCAACATTTGTGCAGCATTATATTGGGCAAATGTGTCTATGGAGCATCTTATGGGGCCATTATTAACCTTTATGCAGTATTATATGGGGCATATTTTAATATGGAGCATCTTATGGGGCCCATCATAAACTTTATGGATCATTATATGGGTCTCCTGATTCAATATGGATATTCAAAAACAATTAACCTACTGATGTCTCAATTAATTTTACATTTATTGGTATCTATTTTTACTTTTGACACGGTAGCTGCTGCATTTCCCACCCTAGGCTTATACTCGAGTCATTAAGTTTTCCCAGCTTTTTGTGGCAAAATTAGGGGGGTCGGCTAATCCTCGGGTCGGCTAATACTCGAGTATATACGGTATTTTGTAAATTAAGCCTGAAACTCACCAGAAAAAGCACAAAAAAAAAAAGAATGAACATATGCACTATGCAGCTAATAGAAGTGACTTTTTTATGCTTCTGGCAGCTTTCACTTGAAGGCTATCACTATTTTATATACAGTATGGAATTTAAAAAATGATGATGGCAAGGCTGACACTAAAGACATCAGAAAACACTCATAAGTGTGCGGAATATGTTGGCACTATAGAAATAAAATTATTATTATTATAAGAGAAATCTTTTCCTTGAATCATCTTCTATTTCCAAAACTGGCATCTAAAAGATGCGTTGTGCACATACAGTACTTTAAGGTGTTTTCCCTTATGCAGTTTTTCTCAGGTCCTCTCAGACATCATTTGAGGTGGCTTCATGGCAATCAAAGCTTGATGTAGTTAAAAGAAATTACAAAAGACAGAAAATATACATAGCAAGCTAGACTTTTAACCCCTTAGCGTCCGCCGATACGCCTTTTAACGGCGGCCGCTAAGGGTACTTAAACCACAGCGCCGTTAATTAACGGCGCTGTGGAAAAAGTGTATAGCGCCCCCCACAGGCCGATTTTCTCCGGGGTCTCGGCTGCCGAGGGTAGCCGAGACCCCAGAGAACATGATTCGGGGGGTTTTTAACCCTCACCGCATTTGCGATCGCCGGTAATTAACCGTTTACCGGCGATCGCAAAAAAAGCGATCTCTTTTTAATTTCTCTGTCCTCCGATGTGATCGCACATCGGAGGACAGAGAAAAGGGGTCCCAGGTGGCCCCCCAATACTCACCTAGCTCCCCCGATGCTCCTCGTGTCTCCCGGTGGGCGCCGCCATCTTCAAAATGGCGGACGCATGCGCAGTGCGCCCGCCGGCCGGCACCGGGAGAATCTTTGGGGTCTCGGCTGCCTGGGGTAGCCGAGACCCCAAAGAGCATGATCGGGGGTCGGTTTTAGCGACCCCTGTTTTGTGATCGCCGGTAATTAACTGTTTACCGGCGACCGCAAAAAAAAAAAAAAAAAAAAAAGTAAAGTGTAATTCTCTGTCCTCTGATGTGATCGCACATCAGAGGACAGAGAAATAGGGGGATTCGGGGACCCTAGCATACTCACCTAGGTCCCTGGATCCTCTTGCTGCTCCTCCTGGCCGCCGGCAGAAGAACATGGCGGACGCATGCCCAGTGCGCCCGCCATCTGTCTCCATCTGCCGGCCGGCAGGAGAACAGCGGTTAGGGCTAAAATTAGGGTTAGGGTTAGGGTTAGGGGTAGGGTTAGGGTTAGGGGTAGGGTTAGGGTTAGGGTTAGGGGTAGGGTAGGGTAGGGTTAGGGTTAGGGTTAGGGGTAGGGTTAGGGGTAGGGTTAGGGTTAGGGGTAGGGGTAGGGTTAGGGTTAGGGGTAGGGTTAGGGTAGGGGTAGGGTTAGGGCTAGGGTTAGGTTAGGGGTAGGGTTACGGCTAGGGTTAGGTTAGGGGTAGGGTTAGGTTAGGGGTAGGGTTACGGCTAGGGTTAGGTTAGGGGTAGGGTTAGGTTAGGGTTAGGGGTAGGGTTAGGTTAGGGGTAGGGTTGGGGCTAAATTTAGGGTTAGGGTTGGGGCTAAATTTAGGGTTAGGCTTCTTTCACACTTACGTCGGTACGGGGCCGTCGCAATGCGTCGGCCCGACATACCGACGCACGTTGTGAAAATTGTGCACAACGTGGGCAGCAGCTGTAGTTTTTCAACGCATCCGCTGCCCAATCTATGTCCTGGGGAGGAGGGGGCGGAGTTACGGCCACGCATGCGCGGTCAGAAATGGCGGATGCGACGTACAAAAAAACATTTCATTGAACGTTTTTTTGTGCCGACGCTCCGCCAAAACACAACTGATCCAGTGCACGACGGACGCGACGTGTGGCCATCCGTCACGATCCGTCGGCAATACTATGGGCAAAAAACGCATCCTGCGGGCACATTTGCAGGATCCGTTTCTTGTCCAAAACGACGGATTGCGACGGAATGCCAAACAACGCAAGTGTGAAAGTAGCCTTAGGGCAAGGGTTAGGGTTGGGGCTAAAGTTAGGGCTAGGGTTGGGGCTAAAGTTAGGGTTAGAGCTGGGATTAGGTTTAGGGTTTGGATTAGGGTTGGTATTAGGGTTAGGGTTGGCATTAGGGTTACGCTTGGGATTAGGGTTAGGTTTGGGATTAGGGTTAAGGTTAGGGTTGTGATTAGGGGTGTATTGGGATTAGGGTTAGGTTTGAGGTTAGGGTTGAGATTAGGATTAGGGGTGTGTTGGATTTAGGGTTTTGATTAGGGTTATGGTTAGGGTTGACATTAGGGTTGTTTTGGGGTAAGGGTTGTGATTATGGTTAGGGTTAGTGATTAGGATTATGGATCAGGTTGGGATTAGGGTTAGGGGTTGGAGCTAGAATTGGGGGGTTTCCACTGTTTAGGTACATCAGGGGGTCTCCAAACACGACAGCCAATTTTGCGCTCAAAAAGTCAAATGGTGCTCCCTCCCTTCTGAGCTCTGCCGTGCGCCCAAACAGTGGGTTACCCCCACATATGGGGCATCAGCGTACTCAGGATAAATTGGACAACAACTTCTGGGGTCCAATTTCTCTTGTTACCCTTGTGAAAATAAAAACTTGGGGGCTACAAAATCTTTTTTGTGAAAAAAAAAATATTTTTTATTTTCACGACTCTGCATTCTAAACTTCTGTGAAGCACTTGGGCATTCAAAGTTCTCACCACACATCTAGATAAGTTCCTTGGGGGGTCTAGGTTCCAAAATGGGGTCACTTGTGGGGGGTTACTACAGTTTAGGTATATCAGGGGCTCTGCAATCGCAACATAATGCCCACAGACCATTCTATCAAAGTCTGCATTCCAAAAAGGCGCTCCTTCCCTTCCGAGCTCTGCCGTGCGCCCAAACAGTGGTTTACCCCCACATATGGCACATCAGCGTACTCGGGATAAATTGGACAACAACTATTGCAGTCCAATTTCTCCTGTTACCCTTGTTAAAATAAAAACTTGGGGGCTACAATATCTTTTTTGTGAAAAAAAAAATATTTTTTATTTTCACGACTCTGCATTCTAAACTTCTGTGAAGCACTTGGGCATTCAAAGTTCTCACCACACATCTAGATAAGTTCCTTGGGGGGTCTAGTTTCCAAAATGGGGTCACTTGTGGAGGGTTTCTACTGGTTAGGTACATCAGGGGCTCTGCAAATGCAACATAATACCCGCAGACCATTCTATCAAAGTCTGCATTCCAAAACGGCGCTCCTTCCTTCCGAGCTCTGCCGTGCGCCCAAACAGTGGTTTACCCCCACATATGGGGTACCAGCATACTCAAGACAAATTGGACAACAACTTTTGGGGTCCAATTTCTCTTGTTACCCTTGTAAAAATAAAAACTTGGGGGCTACAATATCTTTTTTGTGGAAAAAAAAAATATTTTTTATTTTCACGGCTCTGCATTATAAACTTCTGTGAAGCACTTGGGCATTCAAGGTTCTCACCACACATCTAGATAAGTTCCATGGGGGGTCTAGTTTCCAAAATGGGGTCAATTGTGGGGGATTTCTACTGTTTAGGCACATCAGGGGCTCTCCAAACGCGACATGGCGTCCGATCTCAATTCCAGCCAATTCTACATTGAAAAAGTAAAACGGCACTCCTTCTCTTCCAAGCTCTGCGGTGCGCCCTAACAGTGGTTTACCCCCACATATTGGGTATCAGTGTACTCAGGAGAAATTGCACAACAACTTTTGTGGTCTAATTTCTCCTGTTACCCTTGTGAAAATAAAAATTTGTGGGCAAAAAATCATTTTTGTAGAAAAAATGCGATTTTTTTTTTCACGGCTCTACGTTATAAACTTCTGTGAAGCACATGGGGGTTCAAAGTGCTCGCCACACATCTAGATAAGTTCCTTAAGGGGTCTAGTTTCCAAAATGGTGTCACTTGTGGGGGGTTTCCACTGTTTAGGCACATCAGGGGCTCTCCAAACGCGACATGGCGTCCAATCTCAATTCCAGCAAATTCTACATTGAAAAAGTAAAACGGCGCTCCTTCACTTCCAAGCTCTGCGGTGCGCCCAAACAGTGGTTTACCCTCACATATGGGGTATCGACGTATTCAGGAGAAATCGCACAACAACTTTTGTGGTCTAATTTCTCCTGTTACCCTTGTGAAAATAAGAATTTGTGGGCAAAAAGATAATTTTTGTGTAAACAAAAGCGATTTTTTTATTTTCACGGCTCTACGTTATAAACTTCTGTGAAGCACTTGGGGGTTCAAAGTGCTCGCCACACATCTAGATAAGTTCCTTAAGGGGTCTAGTTTCCAAAATGGTGTCACTTGTGGGGGGTTTCCATTGTTTAGGCACATCAGGGGCTCTCTAAACGTGACATGGCGTCCGATCTCAATTCCAGCCAATTCTGCATTGAAAAAGTCAAACGGCGCTCCTTCACTTCTAAGTTCTGCGGTGCGCCCTAACAGTTGTTTACCCCCACATATGGGGTATTGGCGTATTCAGGAGAAATTGCATAACAAAATTTATGGTTACATTTCTGTTTTTACACTTGTGAAAATAAAAAAAATGGTTCTGAATTAAGATGTTTGCAAAAAAAAGTTAAATGTTCATTTTTTCCTTCCACATTGTTTCAGTTCCTGTGAAGCACGTAAAGGGTTAATAAACTTCTTGAATGTGGTTTTGAGAACCTTGAGGGGTGTAGTTTTTAGAATGGTGTCACACTTCATTATTTTCTATCATATAGACCCCTCAAAATGACTTCAAATGTGATGTGGTCCCTAAAAAAAAATGGTGTTGTAAAAATGAGAAATTGCTGGTCAACTTTTAACCCTTATAACTCCCTAACAAAAAAAAATTTTGTTTCCAAAATTGTGCTGATGTAAAGTAGACATGTGGGAAATGTTATTTATTAACTATTTTTCGTGACATATCTCTCTGATTTAAGGGCATAAAAATACAAAGTTTGAAAATTGCAAAATTTTAAAAATTTTCGCCATATTTCCGTTTTTTTCATAAATAATCGCAAGTAATATCGAAGAAATGTTACCACTAACATGAAGTACAATATGTCACGAAAAAACAATCTCAGAATCAGCGGGATCCGTTGAAGCGTTCCAGAGTTATAACCTCATAAAGTGACAGTGGTCAGAATTGCAAAAATTGGCTCTGTCATTAAGTACCAAATTGGCTCTGTCACTAAGGGGTTAAAACCCCTCTCCCTGCAAGTGGCGGTTGTGTATTGCCCTCCAGGCAAAACCAACCATTTCATTGATCAGTTTGTCACCTGGCTTTAACACTTTCGATCCTGTGACATTCCCACTCATCTAAAAGGACTTCAACATCACCGTGGAAAATCTGCTCTCCCCACTCATATTCTTCCTCTATCCTCCTCCTTTGGCCTTTCATAACTTACTAACACTCTTACTGATGAGGACGGACATATTCTTACAAACCCCCCTCTCCTGCTGTCTGACCACAACTTACTTTTGTTCTCTGTCTAGAACTGTCTCCCCACACAGGACACCCCCAATTACCACACAAGCAGCAATCTACATGCCATCAATACCCAGACTTAATATTGTCACATTATAATAATGCATTGCAGTGACCTGGATGAAGCAGCACTTCCAACATGCAGAACAACGTAGTACAAATGACGGTAAACCTAACACATGCTACAAACACATTTTTGTCAGCTTTTCTCAAGCCCTGCCAAGTGTAAGTGGAAAAAAATTACTTTGAGCAGAAACACAGTAGAGGGACACAGCTCCAAGAGAGACCCTCATGAAAGGGAACTTGTCAGCTGTTTTGGCAGATATAAGAGATGGCCACTGCCTTTCAGGGCTTATCTACAGCATTCTATAATGCTGTGTATAAGCCTTCGGTCTGACTTGAAAGAAAAGGAAAAAGTTTTATTATACTCACCCTGGGGGCAGTCCGGTGCTGTCTGGTCCGATTGATGTTGCAGGTCCGGGTCCGGCGCCTCCCATCTTCTTGCGATGCTGCCCTTCTGTTGCTTCATTGCTCCCAAGCATCACACTCCTGCACAGGCATACTTATCTGGCTTGTTGAGGGCAGAGCAAAGTACTGCAGTGCGCAGGTGCTGGGCCTCTCTGACTTTTCCCACCACCTGTGCACTGCAGTACTTTGCTCTGCCCTCAACAGGGCCGATAAGTATGTCTGTGCAGGAGCTGCGGCAGGAAGCATAGAAGAGGATGTCATCGTATGAAGATGGGAGGCGCCGGACCCGGACCTATGACACCCATCAGACCGGACCGCACCGGGCCACCCCTCAGGTGAGTATAATAAAACTTATTTTTCTTATCTTGCATTTCGGACCGGGGGCTTATCTACAGCATTTTAGAATGCTTCAGATAAGCCCTGAAAGGCCAAAACTGCTGACAGGTTCGCTTTAACAGATCAAATATGGCTATTTTGATGCAAGGTTCATAGCATAACATATTTGTCAGGATACAGCTGTTGGGTGACCTGGGACCAGAAGCTCTTTCCCTGTCCCTAACATGAGCCCTAGCTCGCCCCATTCCCCAGGATACTTCTGAAGATGAAGATGCCGGCACCTACAACCTTGCCTTATCTCCAAAATCAGCCCTCCGTCTGTTTTTTTCCCCCACCCAGGAAAGAGGAGAGCTGCAGTGCACCAACCTGACAAACAAGGCAACACGGACAAGGGTAACTGAAAATACCTCTCACTCACTTATACTCACATATAACAGATGAATGCACCTGGGAGAGGAGGATGGGGAAAAACCAAAGAAAGAGGAGGGAAGGGAATTTTCACACTTACATACCCATGCAACAGTCACAGATAACTCCTCCAAACTCCTTTTCATATAACCACCAAAAAAGCTGTTCTCCAATTCATGCAGCATAAGTTAGCTCTGATAATGTGCTTTAATCAGGACCCAGATTATAAAGGGGAAAGGAGTGGCAAAATGAGCTCAGCTGAGAGTTAAGACTCCCAGAACTTTCAACATGGCCAATTAACCCCTGTTTTGCCAAAATAAATAAACACCATTTAAATAGAAGGTGAAGTGCTGCGGTCTACTGTCTCCTCTCTGTTGCGGTAACCCCCGTGGCAATATTCACGCATGTGTCCCTGCATCAGGAAGGTGGAGGTTTATCTGATTTGCACAACTTCTTTATCATTCACATATATTGTCACCCGCAACGAAAAAGAACACACCACTGTGTGAGACAGAATGAGTTGTAAAGTGTACTGCCTGATGCCTTAAGTACCTAAGTGTGTTGCCAAGTGAAGAGTGCCTTGTTTTTAAGTTGTATGGGCCCACGAACTGTAATAGCAGCGGTTTGGACACAGCTCACCTGCGCCGCATCCAAAATGCTGTGTTCTATTATACAAGCACAATGAATGGTATTTATAGAAATCCCATGCCCACTGTGCTATTTAACGCTGCGTAAACTCACCCGCGGTGCAGGTTTACATGCCGCAGCATGTCAATTTCTGTTGTGGAGACGTTAGTCTCTATACAACACACATTTCCACAAAAGAATGTACTGGATGGGATAAATCTGCATTGTTCAAGGAACATATGTGATCTTAACTGCATGATTGCAAATACGCTGCGTTCAAAGCGCTGCTATTTCCTGATCATGGGCACATACCCTAATGGACCCAGTTTAGGATTGGAACAAGACCGACTAGAAGGTGAAGATACCCATGGCAAAACTTCTAGAATATAGAAACACATCTGGAATTTTCATTATTTCTGCAAAGTGATGGGTGTCGGACCCATGACTCTTGCCCATGGCTACCACCCCGGGCAATGTTACAATTGTGAAATCTGGTCCAGCATATGAAAAGTTTTGATCTAGTGTCTGGGAAGTCTGATCTCGCATCAGGGAAGTGTGATACAGTGTCTGTAAAATGTTATGCTATTCATTAAAATAAATTGGCTGTTTGTTTTTATTTTTAGGGGTCATTATCTATATTTTTTCAAATGCACTGGTGACACGATTTTATGATTTATGATAGCTCAAAGAGCACAAAACACCAGTATTCTAAAAATGTCTGCTGATGGAGCGGTGCGTAACTTGACCAAACCATTAGCTTCCTCCAGATAAAAAAATATCAATCACATCTGAAAAGTTTTTTCAATTGGAAAAGGCTGATGGAGAGTTATGGTTACATACTCCTCTATCAGCAGCCATTTGGAAAGCAAAAAAAACTAGTGCGGAAAGTTGCACTAACAAGTCCATAAAGAGAAGCTGTTATAGTTATATATTAGCAGGTGCCACAAAATCACACCTCATTTGCTAAACAATTAACAATTTGTCAACACTTTTAAAAATGTTTCTATGATTAAAACAAAATAGAGATGAGAGAGCCTATGTGCAACTAAACATATTCACAGAATCTAAATCAGATTAACAGAATCCAAATGTTCCACAATTCGATTCAAATATCTGCCAATAAGACTCTGAGGGCCACTAAGGGGGCTAAAAAATGTTATAACTCTAATCTGCACCCCCATACCTCTCCTGACATAGTTGGTTCTCCAGTAGACACCTCTGTCTATTATTTCCTTGTGTTTCTTGGACTCAGATGCTGCTGTTTTTCATGCTTTCAAGTGAGTTTTGATGCATGTCATTGACATCAATAGTGCACATAGTTATCCATGCGACGATGTGGAATTTAGAGAAAAATGAGTATTCTGAAGGCTCAGAAGAAAAAGATAGAAGTTACATGTATTAGATAGAACACAGAAAAGCTAATCAGAGGAATGGTGCAGTCATGGGAGATATGAGGATGACCAAGTAATGTTAAGTATAGCACTTTTCTTTTCTGACATTTTCCAGACACTATATTTGCACAGAATTTTTTTAATGTAAAATAAATTTACTGCTGGAATTTGAGCAAATCTGAATTCAAATTAAAGGAGATTCACTCATCCTTGGAACCAGAAATCTAGTAAGTCATTTGTTATCTTGTTTTAAAGAGGTTCAATATTTACCATGAATAATGCTATGGTGAGAGTTGCCCCTGTAAATAATAAAACTTGTAATTTTTTCATATTTGGGTTCAAAAGAGATATTACGGTGTTAACTATAAGGCCATGTTCACACAATGCGTTTTTTACTGCGGAACCGCAGCGATTTTGCCGCTGCGGGTCCACAGCTGTTTTCCATGCAGGGTACAGTACAATGTTACCCTATGGAAAACAGGAACCGCTGTGCCCACATTGCGGAAATTCACTAAAAAGCCGCGCTGTAAAAAAGAAGGGCAATGTAACTTCTTTGTGCGGAACTGCAGCGGTTCAGCACCCATTGACCTCCATTGTGAGGGTCAAACCCGCAGACAAAAAAATATCTGCAGGTTTTCTGCGGTTTGTGGTGCAGAACCGCTGCAGCCGGAATTGCGTGGGCGGAGTGTGGCTGTCCCCCCGTGACCCAATCCCACCCCCCCATGCTCCGATGCCACCTCCCGTGCTCTGACGCCCCCCCGTGCCCTCATCTCCCCCCTTATACTTACCGGGCCTCCCGGTGTCCGTCCGTCCGTCTTCTCCCTGGGCGCCGCCATCTTCCAAAATGGCGGGCGCATGCGCAGTGCGCCCGCCGAATCTGCCGGCCAGCAGATTCGTTCCAGGCATATTTTGATCACTGTGATAACCTCACAGTGATCAAAATAAAAAAAAAAGTAAATGACCCCCCTCTTTATCACCCCCATAGGTAGTAACAATAATAAAATAAAGATTTTTTTTTTCCCCCACTACAGTTAGAACTAGGGTTAGGGTTAGGGGTAGGGTTAGGGGTAGGGTTAGGGGTAGGGGTAGGGTTAGGGGTAGGGTTAGGGTTAGGGGTAGGGTTAGGGGTAGGGGTAGGGGTAGGGGTAGGGGTAGGGGTCGGGTTAGGGGTAGGGGTAGGGGTAGGGTTAGGGTATTTTCAGCCATTTTAACCCTAAAAAACTTCCTAGAAAACACACAGACTCTGCAGAGAAAACTGCATAAAAAACGCACTAAAAACCGCATCAAAAAACGCACCTGCGTTTTCTGCTAAGAGCTGCGGTTTTTAGTGCAGAAAAAACAGCAGGGAAATCAGGAACGTGTGAACATAGCCTAAGACCTCTTTGTTGCCTAAAAGTAACAAGTGTGTGCCCCACATAATATACAGTATATAGTTATATTTGTGCTCCCTAACAATTATAACTGTAGTAAGTACAAACTGGAAGCACAAGTTTACTGTTGGGGCAATACTGGACATTTCGCTGGTGTATTGTGACATCACAAAGTCTAAAGGGATTCGATAAATACTAAATGACCTTTCAAACCAAAGAGAGGTGCTTTGTGCACCTTTGCTATAGCCACATAGCTCAATGAACCATTCTGCCTGCTTATTTCACATCTATCTTTGTAACTTCTTCATTGCTTGACAGCTCTGGCTTTACAAAAGTTCAAGAAAAGTGGAAGCAGATAGAAAACTAGTAGGTGGAAAGCTGCACTAAATTGATCATGCCAAAGGTGCACCGAGGGCCTCACCATGGTTTGACAAGTCATTTTGTGGTAATAGTCTTCTTTATACAATTTTCATACAACTTTAAACAGTCAATCGATTACCAATATCTGTGATTTGTTGTAGGCTGCTAAGGATGCTGTTCCACTGACCTTATTGTAAATATTTCAATCAAAAAGATTGACTATTTGTTTTTTCCCTTAGCACTATTTGAGGTAGAAATCAGTCCAGGGACAGACACAGGCAAATGACTGCTCCTGTACAAGAATGGCATATGGGCTCTTTGTAAGCCTATAGTTCACCCTAATGCATCCCTTTAACCCCTTAACGACCACCGATACGCCTTTTAATAGTGGCAGTTAATTAACAGTGCTGTGGAAAAAGTGAATAGCGCCCCCAAAGTTGGATTTTCTCTGGGGTCTCGGTTACTGGGTGTAGCCGAGACCCCAGAGAACATGATTCGGGGTTTTTTACCGACCCCCTGGGTTGCGATCAGCGGTAATTAATAGTTTACCGGTGGTCGCAAAAAAAAAAACAACGCAATTTCCCATCTAATTTCTCTGTCCTCTGATGTGATCGCACATCAGAGGACAGAGAAATGAGGTCCCCTATCGCCCCCCGATACTCAACTGTCTCCCCCAGTGCTCCTCATGGCTCCCGATGGGCGCCGCCATCTTGTTCCAGCCAAAAAATGGCGGGCGCATGCACGACGGACGCGACGTGTGGCCATCCGTCGCGATCCATCGGCAATACAAGTCTATGGGCAAAAAACGCATCCTGTGGGTACATTTGCAGGATCCGTTTTTGTCAACATGACGGATTGCGACGGATGCCACACGACGCAAGTGTGAAAGTAGGGTTAGGGCTAGAGATAGAGTTTGCGCTAAAGTTAGGGCTAGGGTTAAGGTTAGGGTTGGGGATACATTTAGGGTTAGGGTTAGGGTTAGGGTTGGGGCTAAAGTTAGGGCTAGGGTTGCGGCTAAAGTTAGGGTTAGAGTTAGGATAAGGGTTAGGGTTTGGATTAGGGTTGGCATTAGGGTTACGTTTGGGATTAGGGTTAGGTTTGGGATTAGGGTTAAGGTTAGGGTTGAGATTAGGGTTAGGGGTGTATTGGGATTAGGGTCAGATTTGAGGTTAGGGTTGAGATTAGGATTAGGGGTGTGTTGGAGTTAGGGTTTTGATTAGGGTTATGGTTAGTGTTGAGATTAGGGTTGTTTTGGGGTTAGGGTTGTGATTATCGTTAGGGTTGTGATTAGGATTATGGATCAGGTTGGGATTATGGGTGTGTTGGGGTTAGGTTTGGAGTTAGAATTGGGGGTTTCCACTGTTTAGGTACATCAGGGGGTCTCCAAACACGACAGCCAATTTTGCGCTCAAAAAGTCAAATGGTGCTCCCTCCCTTCTGAGCTCTGGCGTGCGCCCAAACAGTGGTCCCCCCACACATGGGGTACCAGCATACTCAAGACAAATTGGACAACAACTTTTGGGGTCCAATTTCTCTTGTTACCCTTGTGAAAATAAAAGCTTGGGGGCTAAAAAATATTTTTTGTGGAAAACAAAAATATTTTTTATTTTCACGACTCTGCATTATAAATTTCTGTGAAGCACTTGGACATTCAAAGTTCTCACCACACATCTAGATAAGTTCCTTGGGGGGTCTAGTTTCCAAAATGGGGTCACTTGTGGGGGTTCCTAAGTCTGCATTCCAAAACGGTGCTCCTTCCCTTCCGAGCTCGGCCATGCGCCCTAACAGTTGTTTACCCCCACATATGGGGTATCAGCCTACCCAGCATAAAATGCACAATAAATTTTGGGGTCCAATTTCTACTGTTACCCTTGTGAAAGTAAAAATTTGGGGGTGAAAGATCATTTTTTTGGAAAAAATATGATTTTTTTTATTTTCATGGCTCTACATTATAAACTTCTGTGAAGCAGTTGGGGGTTCATAGTGTTCACCACACATCTAGATAAGCTCTTTGGGGGGTCTAGTTTCCAAAATGGGGTCACTTGTGGGGGGTTTCTACTGTTTAGGTACATCAGGAGCTCTGCAAATGCAACATGACGCCTGCAGACCATCCCATCAAAGTCTGCACTCCAAGCGGCGCTCCTTCCCTTCCGAGCCCCGATGGGTGTCCAAAAAGTTGCCCTTCCACATATGGGGTATCAGCGTACTCAGGACAAACTGGTTCCCAGATTTTGGGGTGCAATGTCTACTGTTACCCTTGAGAAAATAAAAAATTTGAGGCTTAAAAAATCATTTTTGAGGAAAAAAAATGATTTTTTTTATTTTCACAGCTCTACTTTATAAATTTCTGTGAAGCACTTAGGGGTTTAAAGTGGTCACCACACATCTAAATAAGTTCCTTAAGGGGTCTAGTTTCCAAAATGGGTTTAATTGTAGGGGGTTTATACTGTTTAGGCACATAAGGGGCTCTCCAAACGCGACATGTTGTCTGATCTTAATTCCAGTCAATTCTACATTGAAAAAGTAAAACGGCACTCCTTCTCTTCCAAGCTCTGCGGTGCACCCAAACAGTGGTTTACCCCCACATATGGGGTATCAACGTACTCAGGAGAAATTGCACAACACCTTTTGTGGTCTAATTTCTCCTGTTACCCTTGAGAAAATAAGAATTTGTGGGCAAAAAATCACTTTTGTGTAAACAAATGCAATTTTTTATTTTCACGGCTCTACGTTATAAACTTCTGTGAAGCACATGGGGGTTCAAAGTGCTCACCACACATCTAGATAAGTTCCTTAAGGGGTCTAGTTTCCATAATGGTGTCACTTGTGGAGCGTTTCCACAGTTTAGGCACATCATGGGCTCTCTAAACGTGACATGGCGTCCGATCTCAATTCCAGCCAATTCTGCATTGAAAAAGTCAAACGGCGCTCCTTCTCTTCCAAGCTCTGCGGTGCGCCCAATCAGTGGTTTACTCCCACATATGGGGTATTGGCGTATTCAGGAGAAATTGCACAACAAAATTAATGGTTACATTTCTGTTTCTACACTTGTGAAAATTAAAAAAACATGGTTCTGAATAAAATGTTTGCAAAAAAAGTTAAATGTTCATTTTTTCATTCCACATTGTTTCAGTTCCTGTGAAGCACTTAAAGGGTTAATAAACTTCTTGAATGTGGTTTTGTGAACCTTGAGTGGTGAAGTTTTTAGAATGGTGTCACGTTTGGTTATTTTCTATCATATAAACCCCTCAAAATGATTACAAATGCGATGTGGTCTCTAAACAAAAAGTGTTGTAAAAATGAGAAATTGCTGGTCATATTTTAACCCTTATAACTCCCTAACAAAAAAAAAATTGTTTCCAAAATTGTGCTGATGTAAAGTAAACATGTGGAAAATGTTATTTATTAACTATTTTTTGTGACATATCTCTCTGATTTAAGGGCATAAAAATACAAACATTGAAAATTGCAAAATTTTAAAAATGTTCGCCATATTTCCGTTTTTTCATAAATAATCGCAAGTAATATCGAAGAAATGTTACCCCTAACTTGAAGTACAATATGTCACGAAAAAAAATCTCAGAATCAGCGGGATCCGTTAAAACGTTCCAGAGTTATAACCTCATAAAGTGACAGTGGTCAGAATTGTAAAAATTGGCTCGGTCATTAAGTATCAAATTGGCTCTGTCACTAAGGGGTTAAATGTCTATGACAGAAGTTGATTGTGACTTTGGAGCTAGAAGTTGGGCTCACTTACCTCTTGTGTCCCTGTGCATTTCATTGGCTGCTCCAATGCAATGCCCACCTCTATATCCATCATGGGCACATGCCATTCAGCGCTCCATGATACACACATCATGATGATTGCATACTGCAGCTTCTGTACTGGTGTGATTAGCTGCAGGAACCCTGCTGATATACACAGTCATGCTCTTTCTGTAACTGATATGATTAGCAGTCTCACCAATTACAGAAGTTTAACCCAGCATAATCCATTATAAATGGTGACAGTGACACATGAGAAGTTTGCCAGAGGAAAAAAAAATCCCTCTATCAGCCCATCGGCAGTGTGATTGCTGGGTGATGATAGGATGATATTGACATGCCTACCAAGACTGTGGGGTACTCGGAACCGGGTCAAACAGTTCTTTGAGGAAGTCACGGGGCCGTGACCCAACTCCGTGGCCCTGGCTGTGCTGTAAAATGGGGAATAAGTATATGGGATTTAACGTGACGCCACCTGTGGTGTTCAGCAATGGATGGCTGATGCTGCTAAAGGAGACGGCTGGGGCTGATGGTGACATACAGTGCCTACAAGTAGTATTCAACCCCCTGCAGATTTAGCAGGTTTACACATTTGGAGCTAACTTGGCATTGTGAAATTTGGACTGTAGATCAGCCTGGAAGTGTGAAATGCACTGCAGCAAAAAAGAATGTTATTTCTTTGTTTATTTTTTGTTTAAATTGTGAAAAGTCTTTTCAGAGGGTCATTTATTATTCAACCCCTCAACCCACCAAAATTCTGTTTGGTTCCCCTAAAGTATTAAGAAGTAGTTCAGGCACAAAGAACAATGAGCTTCACATGTTTGGTTTAATTATCTCTTTTTCCAGCCTTTTCTGACTATTTAAGACCCTCCCCAAACTTGTGAACAGCACTCATACATGGTCAACATGGGAAAGACAAAGGAGCATTCCAAGGCCATCAGAGACAAGATCGTGGAGGGTCACAAGGCTGGCAAGGGGTACAAAACCCTTTCCAAGGAGTTGGGCCTACCTGTCTCCACTGTTGGGAGCATCATCCGGAAGTGGAAGGCTTATGGAACTACTGTTAGCCTTCCACGGCCTGGACAGCCTTTGAAAGTTTCCTCCCGTGCCGAGGCCAGGCTTGTCCGAAGAGTCAAGGCTAACCCAAGGACAACAAGGAAGGAGCTCCGGGAAGATCTCATGGCAGTGGGGACATTGGTTTCAGTCAATACCATAAGTAACGTACTCCACCGCAATGGTCTCCGTACCAGATGAGCCCGTAAGGTACCTTTACTTTCAAAGTGTCATGTCAAGGCTCGTCTACAGTTTGCTCATGATCACTTGGAGGACTCTGAGACTGACTGGTTCAAGGTTCTCTGGTCTGATGAGACCAAGATTGAGATCTTTGGTGCCAACCACACACGTGACGTTTGGAGACTGGATGGCACTGCATACGACCCCAAGAATACCATCCCTACAGTCAAGCATGGTGGTGGCAGCATCATGCTGTGGGGCTGTTTCACAGCCAAGGGGCCTGGCCATCTGGTCCGCATCCATGGGAAGATGGATAGCACGGCCTACCTGGAGATTTTGGCCAAGAACCTCCGCTCCTCCATCAAGGATCTTAAGATGGGTCGTCATTTCATCTTCCAACAAGACAACGACCCAAAGCACACAGCCAAGAAAACCAAGGCCTGGTTCAAGAGGCAAAAAATAAAGGTGTTGCAGTGGCCTAGTCAGTCTCCTGACCTGAACCCAATTGAAAACTTGTGGAAGGAGTTCAAGATTAAAGTCCACATGAGACACCCAAAGAACCTAGATAACTTGGAGAAGATCTGCATGGAGGAGTGGGCCAAGATAACTCCAGAGACCTGTGCCGGCCTGATCAGGTCTTATAAAAGACTATTAGATTATTAGCTGTAATTGCAAACAAAGGTTATTCCACAAAATATTAAACCTAGGGGTTGAATAATAATTGACCCACACTTTTATGTTTAAAATTTATAAACATTTAACTGAGCAACAAAACTTTTTGGTCTGTAAGATTTATGCATCTGTTAATAAATCCTGCTCTTGTTTGAAGTTTGAAGGCTCTAACTTATTTGCATCTTATTAAACCTGCTAAATCTGCAGGGGGTTGAATACTACTTGTAAGCACTGTAGATGGGATGTTTCTGCTCCCCACAGGTGGAGCAGGGTCCCAGGGCTACAGGTCCCTTTTTATATCAGGCCTCATGTACCTTGTGGTGCAGGACTCAGGGCGCAAGAGATCACTGAATGACACAAGTGCGGTAGTTTTCTTTTCCTTTACTTGATGGTTAATAGTACAGACCGGGGTACTGGTAATAGATTGTGAAGGAGAGCCAGGCAGCCTGGAAGCAATTTTCGGATACCCCAGGTCAGGTGGGTACAGAGCCCTTCCTTCTCTACTGTCCTCCCTTTTTTCTTGTTGCTTCTCCGCTCGTCCTCCTGCAGCTAACTGTCAATCTATGTTCTTAAAAGCAAACTGTTGCACGCATGGCAGGCAGCTCGAGCCTATCACAGGTGACGCTCCTTTGTGTCAGCTCCAGGCCCTGGTATGCTGCTCTGCCACCGGTTATTAGATCAGGCCAGGATTTAGCTGCTGGGACTTCAGTACCCACGCAACCACAGACTACAGTTTCCCGTTCCTAGTGCTCAGCTCTGGGGTGAGTTCACAGCTCCATTCCCCAGGTTCTGCTTTACTTCTCTCCTACTGAAACCTGGTAAGGGGACCGTTCCTTGCTCAAGGCATGACATTACTCCCTGTGAGGGAGGCAATGCCACTGTGGCAACCGGACTAATGGGGTGCCACATTCCCCCTAGTGAAATTCAGTACTTCCGGACTGAGGAAACAAATAATAAACAAATTAGCAAGTGAACAATCATAACTATTTACAAGATTTCAAAAATAATATTACAAAAACCAAAGCTCAAAAATAGTCCTGGTGACGATTAGTCCATGCGTCATTGTCCATTGTTCATTCATGAGCCAGGTTGGTAACTATATATTGCCCTGGTTACAACGAGTTCAGTGATCCAATCGTCCATTAAATCAAGTAAAATAGGATTGCTCAACAGTTCTTACAGAGTCTCTGTAGGCTCATACGCTTGACGGCTACGTACTTACTTTACATATTTACATATCTTATTTACACAATCTACTTACATGTGGAACAGTAGGGGGATATGACCTAGGGTACTATGGGTAGACCCTCATAGCACTGGTAATAGTGTAGTGCGCTCTCTATTGGCTGTGCTACGGGTGACTCTATGTAGCATGGGTATACCTGATGTTCTACGACCACTGATGCTCACCGTGGTCATGACAGATTCTTTGCTGACAGGAGGTGGATTTTCTTGCTCTGCTGCTGGTGTGACATCTGCTGCTTAAACCCGCTGGTCTTCTGGCTGGTCCTGATTCGCATCTCTTTCTGGCACTACTAGCTGGGGAAAGGTCAAAATGGGCACAACTATGGCTTGGTTCACCCTTGTCCAATTTGGAGGGAACTAGCCGAGTAGTACTGTGCTTCCACCTCTTCCACTGGCTGAGGAATGTCTTGGTCTTCAATTCTTTCCTTTAGGTGGTTAGGGCATGTTTTAGATGATCCCTCAACACTGCCGCTGAGGTTTCTCCTCCATCTTTACTGATGAGGCACACCTTGGTGTTATTAAAGTCTGAAGGTAAAATAGTGTATGGCTCAGCCTCCCACTAGTCATATAGTTTGTGAACTTGTATCTTTCTATTGAGTACCTGTTCTACAGGTGAGAATGGAACTGCAGGGGCGTGCTGATTACAATTTCTTTCCTGCCTCTGTCTTGCCTGGGACAAACTTTTCTCTACACATTCTTGCACCTTGTGATATTGCTGCTGCTCCATATCCCAGTCTGCATCTGGTGATGTAATCTCAGGTGTTACAACTCCCATGTCCAAGTCAATGGGTAACTTGCCAGGTCTTGCCCTCATCAGGTAGGCGGGTATACACTTGGTGGAGTTCACCGTGATGTGGTTATATAAGTCTACCAAATCTGGTAACTTCTCTGCTCACAGGCTACACTGTTGTGAATTCTGTTGTCGGGCTCCCTCCTGTGGTCATGAATGGTACTTCGGCTGGTTCTGTCCATGGACTTCCTCTGGTGGGTGTTTCTGAGTTTCACAGGTGACGAGGTTAATTCGTTAGCTGCTGCTCTATTAAACTCCACTTAGATCTTTGCTCCATGCCACCTGTCAATGTTCCAGTATTGGTCTGTTCACTCCTGGATCGTTCTTGTGACCTGTCTTCCCATCAGAAGCTAAGTTCCAGCTTGTATTTCTTTGGTTTGCTATTTTTCTGTCCAGCTTGCTATTTAATTTGTTGTCTTGCTTGCTGGAAGCTCTGGGACGCAGAGGGAGCGCCTCCGCACCGTGAGTCGGTGCGGAGGGTCTTTTTGCGCCCTCTGCGTGGTCTTTTTGTAGGTTTTTGTGCTGACCGCAAAGTAACCTTTCCTATCCTCGGTCTGTTCAGTAAGTTGGGCCTCACTTTGCTAAATCTATTTCATCTCTGTGTTTGTATTTTCATCTTTACTCACAGTCATTATATGTAGGGGGCTGCCTTTTCCTTTGGGGAATTTCTCTGAGGCAAGGTAGGCTTTATTTTTCTATCTTCAGGGCTAGCTAGTTTCTTAGGCTGTGCCGAGTTGCATAGGGAGCGTTAGGCGCAATCCACGGCTATTTCTAGTGTCTTTGATAGGTTTAGGGATTGCGGTCAGCAGAGTTCCCACGTCCCAGAGCTCGTCCTTATTATCAGTAACTATCAGGTCATTCCGTGTGCTCTTAACCACCAGGTCCATTATTGTCCTGACCACCAGGTCATAACACTACACTCTTCCAGGGGCAGTCTTCAACAGGTCTAATACTACCTGGTTCATTTTCTCGCATAATCTGTTGGTCTGGGGATGATACAGCGTGGTTCTTATTTTCTTGCAGCTGCACAGGTTACAGAACTCCTGGAACACTACTGCTTCAATGACTGGGCCTTGGTTGGTAAGCACTTTTTCAGGATAACCGTGCGGGTGACAAAAGTGGTGTTGAAATGCTTTGGATGCCATCTTCGCCATCTGATCCTTCACTGGCACTGTTACCAGGAACCGGGAGTAGTGGTCAACTATGGTGAGGGCGTAGACATAGCTGACTGGCTTGGGGCCAGCTTCACGTGGATCAAGGCTACAGCTCAAATGGTTGTTTAGGGACTATGGGCTGTAGGAGAGCCCTCTGGCTATCATGGTCTTTCCGTCTCAAGTTGCATGGACCACATTCTCTACACCATTTCTCGATTGCTTTCCTCATGCCAACCCAGTAGAATTGCTCACGTAGCAAGACTTCCAACTTCTTCCACCCGAAGTGTCCTGCTCCAATGTGGTATGCTTCTAAGACCATTGGCGCATCCCACTTCGGGACTACCACCTGCCAGACCAGTTCATGGGTTTGGGAGTTGATGCTTCTCCGACACAGCTTCCCCTCATAGATGAACAACTTGCCCTTCTCCTTCCACAACTGTTCTGTCTCTTGTGGAGCATCTGGACCAGGGAGTGAATCAGCTTGTGTCAACAATTCCTTTTCTATGCAGACTGCTGGATCGCTGTCCTGCGTTTCTGCCCATCTATGGTGGGGCAATGGGTTAATTGTTGCCTCGTGCACAGCCTAGTGCTTGTCCCTTATGCAGTGGGAACACTGGGCCGCACTGCAGAAAGCTGGTAACTCGATTTCTTCTCCCCCTTCCAGCAAGTTGGGCATCCAGAACAGCACATCAGCATTAGAGTTTTTATTTTCCACCTGCAAGCTTTCGAGACTACATACGTCTCTTCATCAGGCAAAGTCTTTGCCTGATGAAGAGACGTATGTAGTCTCGAAAGCTTGCAACTTGTTACCATCTTTTCAGTTAGCCATTAAAAGGTATCAACCACTGAGGACTCTCAATTCTAAATATATTTCTATCTACTGGCTAACACGGTAAAAAGATATATTATTTTCCACCTGGTAATTCATGGTAAACTCATAGTTGGACAGCCGAGTCATCCATTGCTGCTTTAGTGCACCTACCGTCGCCATTTCAAGGTCTGTCGGCGGATTATTATCCGTATAAATGGTAAACTTCGTTGAAGCCAGGTAGTACTTGAAGCGCTCCGTTACCACTCTGAATATGGCAAGAAACCCCAGTTTAAAGGAACTATAGTTGTCGGGATTCCTTTCTGTGGGACGAGGCTTACTGCTGGCATAGGCAATCACTCTCTCTGCATTGCTGTACCTGGGACAGCACAGCTCCCAATCCCACATTGCTGGTATCCATATTTAGTATAAAGGGTTAGCCATAGTCGGGGTAGGCCAGGACTTCTTCTCCCGTAAGAGCCAACTTCAACCGAGTGAAGGATTCTTCTTCTGTTTTAATACACTCGTGCGGAGGACTCAGGTATTTGGCCTTTCTGGACGGGCCTATTAAGAGGTCCTGCATGGGTGCTGCTATCTTGGTGAAGCCCTTTACGATACTCCTGTAGTAACCTACCAGCCTGAGGAACTGCCGCACTTCCTTGATAGTGGAGGATCTTCGCCGGTCCTTGATCATGGTGACTTTTTCAGGGTCTGGTGCCACATCTTCAGCGCTTACCACGTGACCTAGGTACTGCACCTTAGGCTTCAGTAGATGACCCTTGGATGGCTTTACGTTCTGGACAAAACCGTATAAGGCCTCAAACACCTCGGCCAGGTGCTCCAGGTGGTCTTCGTACGTCTATGATTAGACAATGACATCGTCCAGATACAACAAAATGATTTCAAAGTTTTTATGTCCTAGGCAGCATTCCATTAACCGCTGCAACATTCCCGGTGCATTGCAGAGCCTGAATGGCATGCAGTTGAACTCGCAGAGGCCCATTGGTGTCGTAAACTCTGATTTCTCTCTGTTTGCTTCTGCCACTGGAACCTGCCAATACCCACTGGCGAGATATAAAGTGGAGAAATAGTTTGTGGATCTCAGTGCAGCTAATGATTCCTCAATTCGTGGTAATGTGTAGGCATCTTTATGTGTAATGCAGTTAATCTGCCTGTAGTCAACACACATCCTCATTGTACCTTCTTTCTTTCTAATGAGAACTAATGGAGCTGCCCAGTGGCTTAAACTATCTCTGATTACCCCAGCCTCCTTCATTTTTGGTAACATACTCTTGACACATTGATAGTGAGCTTGGGGTACAGGCCGGTACCTCTCTTTAATGGGCAGATGATCTCCGGAGGGGATATGGTGTTGGACCCCTTTTACATGCCCAAAGTCTAGAGGGTGTTTACTTAAGACCTGCTTATATTCTCAAACCACAAAGTAAACCCCATGGTTTTGGTGCGAAGGGGTGGAGTCAGTACATATGTGTAGCTTCTGACACCAATCTTCCAGCTGCCCCTCAGAGCCATTGTCCTCCGTCTGGTTGGATGGAAGCAAGGGCCTTTATTGCATTATTACTGACAGTGAACAGCTTAGCAAGGGTGGCATACCGGGAAAAATGGACCTCTTTCTCCCCACAATTCAAGATGTGTATTGGTAGACTCCCATTGCAGACATCGACTACCCCTCTGGCTGTCAGGATGGTGGATTTCCTATCAGAGTACATGGGTTCTTCCAGAGTCTGGTAATCTTGACCTCTGAAGACTTTTGCTGCCCGACACCGAGTCAACATTTAACTCCTAGGGGGTATTGCAATGTGGAATGGATCACTCACTCTGACACTGCCGAATTCTGCACCAGACAGCTCTACCTGTTGTGTCTGCATCAGGGCTATGAATTCCTTTTGCAGGACATGCTGCTGACTGGAGCTGGTGGTCTCGAATACCTGTTGCAACAGAACAATAATTTCTCCAAGACAATTCTCTATTACATCGGTGCCTAGAGTAATCATAGGATGGCATTCTTGTCTGTCAATATCAACTATAATTAAACCTTGTGACTGCAATTCTACTCTGCCAACATTGATGGTCACCTCGTTATACCCCACCTGAGGCAAGGGCTGACCATTGCTAGCAAAGATGTTAAAGTGTTCACCTGGGCTGCGAGTAATGTCTGAATCAGCCCAATAGAGTTTAAAAAGGATATATGGTATCGTTGTCACCTGGTAACCTGTGTCCAATAAAGTGTTCATCGGGATGCCATCAAGCATGACGGGAAAGACCGGTCGTCCTCCCAAAAACTTGTCTCGCCAGCTTTGTGGGCCCGGTTGTCTTACTCATGGGGGTTGGCCCTCTACCCCATGGGTTGCTTGGTTAAATTACAGTTTCTTGCGATGTGCCTTACCTTGCTGCAGCGGCAACTGATTGGTCGTTCGTCCTGGTTGTAGCGATCGTTGTCTCTCACTCTGGTCGGTGGGATTCTCCTCTGCCGTCGCCACGGGACGTCATCTGGACTGGAGGCCAGCTTGATCTTCTCCTTTGGGGACACTTACATGAACTGCAAGGTTTTGGTTAGTGCAGCCACACTTTTGGTCAGCTCCTGGACCTGGAGACATAGGCCTGCAGAGGAGTCACTATCTAGGATCTGCGCATCGGCCTTCATGGGTGCCTGGGAAAGGATGCCACTTCCTGGTGGTATGTGATAGCTGGATGCTGGAGGGGTGCAGTGCCACTTGGGGTTGGTTCTCGCAGCACCTGCATACCCCGGTCTTTAAATCGTGTGAAGTCCAGGTCAGGGTTTTGCAGGACCATAATGTGCAGCTGTGTCTGATGAGCTATAGACAAGACCCCCTCAGTAAACTGCCCGGTTAGCAATCTGTCTTCGTCTTGCACACTGCTTGGGTCTACCTGTTTAATGGCCCGCAGCGCCTCTTGAAGGTTTAGGTTGTCTTACTCATCCAGTCCTGTATACTGTCCTACACCCTTTGTTTGCACCCATAGAATTTGATTTTAATCTCTGCTGCTGTTTTCATGTCAAATGTATCTTTCAGCCGGGCCAGGATTTGCCTAACAGTTCATTTGTTGGTGTCTGGCCAGGACTTCACCTCCCTCTGGGCCACACTGGTTAACTGACCAATAAGAATGATGACTTTTTGGCTCTCTGACAGTGGGTATGCTTCGAATAAACTATGCAGTCTCTCCTTAAAGTCACTCAGGGTGTGCAACTCCCCTGAGTACTCCCCTGAGTACTGAGGTAGCCAGGCCGCCCTTGGGATATATGGCATGGATAAAGGCACTACGGTGGCTGCGGTCGCGCCTGCCGCTGGATCCTCTTCTGGATTGGGCATCTCCTTTCCTCCTAGTGAACCTCAGCCAGGTATATATATATATATATATATATATATATATATATATATATATATATAATATCAGTATCCAATGAAATTCTGGAACAAATGAGAAACAAAGTAAGTTATGAAGCCATTTTAAAACTTTGGGACTCCAGCGACACACAGTGAGAGCTATTATCCACAAATGGCAAAAACATGCAGCATGCAGGGATGATGACTCATCCAAGAGGTCAGAAAAGAAACCACAACAACATCCAAAGAACTGCAGTTCTCACTTGCCTCAGTTTAGGTCAGTGTTCATGACACCCCCCATAAGAAAGAGACTGGGCAAAAATGGCCTGCGTGGCAGAGTTAAATGCCGAAAAACACTGCTGAGCAATAAGAATGTAAAGGCTCATCCCATTTGTGTCAGAAAACATCTTGATGATCCCCAAGAGATTTGGAAGAATACTCTTTGGCTGACGAGACAAAAGTTGAAATTTTTTTAAGGTTTATGTCCCATTACATCTAGAGTAAAAGTAACACAGCATTTCAGAACAGGAACATCACACTAACAGTAAAAAATTATGATAGTAGTTTGATGGTCTGGAGTTGTTTTGCTGCTTCAGGACCTGAAAGATTTGCTGTGGTAAATGAAACAATGAAATCTGCTGTCTACCATAAAATACAGATGAAAAATATCCGGCCATCTGTTCATGACCTCAAGCTGAAGCACACTTGGGTTATACAGCAGGACAATGATCCAAAGAACACCAGCAGGTCCATCCCTGAATGGCTTAATAAAAACAAAATTAAGACTTTGGAGTGGCCTAGTCAAAGTCCCGCCCTTAATCAGACTGAGATGCTGTGGCATGCGTTTAAAAATTTTGATTCATGCTCGGAAACCCTCCACATGTGGCTGAATTACAATAATTCTGCAATTAATTGGGCCAAAATTCCTCCAATACTTTGGCAAGCCAGTGTAAACCCTCATACAGCTCTATAAGTGAAAACAAGAAAATTATAGCTATTAGAACTTGATGCCAAAATATTTATATTGTATTAGTGATGTATTTAGCAAAAGTAGTAAAGGAAAAAAGTATCAATTTGATATCACTGTAATTGTTTTGACCTGATTGGCAGAATTGAAAATGAATGTTCAGTCCAAGAGGAAAAAAAAACAGATTGCTCTGATAAAATATATTATAACTTTTTTTTATCTTCTTGTATAAAAAATGGTTACTCTGTAAAATGTATCTATCTATCTATCTATCTATCTATCTATCTATCTATCTATCTATCTATCTATGTATCTAGTTACATATTCTGTGAGGGTTTCTACTACATAAAATAAACTAAGGAAATCCATGTACATTTGACAAATGAAAAAGCTGGAGCTTTTGTAAAAGGCTTTCTAAAAAGCCTGTCAGCATCAATGATCAATTGAAATTGTGGGTAAGAGAATGTTGCAGCATAAGCGTAACTCTATTAGTTTTATAAAGGCAAGGTATATATTATGTTTTTATTGCTGAATGTTTGAAGGGTAGGTAAGTGGATACCACAAGTGGTTTCAAACAATGTCATAGAAGTTGCTTAAAGAATGGAAAGTTACGTAAGGAATATATGAAACATTTTGTATATTATTGATGAATGGTCATTCTGTGTCTGTGCCATTTTTTACTTTCATGCTTTTTTGCCTCTGCAGCTTATGCAGAGAAAAAATAAACTATAATGAAAACTAAAGGGTCACATCAAGGTTAGCAAAGAGTATTGCTTTCATTGAAAAAAAAAGATAATAAAACTAAAGCTGCTGTGGCATTGGCCTGTCTATCAGCTTCCCCTCTGAACATTTCAGAGCTGTATTTTCATTGGAAGATGCTTAAGGAAAGATGTTTTAAAAACAAGACAAGTTTGCAAGCTGAGAGATGGTGCATTAAAAGCAGGTGGCATTCAACAAAGGAGGAGAACTTGTAACATATTTCTTAAAACAAAATGAACCCCTTGAACGACCGCTGATACGTCTTTTAACAGTGGCAGTTAAGGGTACGCTGTGGAAAAAGTGAATAGCGCCCCCCAGAGTCGGATTTTCTCTGGGATCTCATTTGCCGGGGGTAGCCGAGACCCCAAAGAACATGATTCGAGGTTTTTTTTATTGACCCCCGGGTTGTGATCGCCGGTAATTAACTGTTTACCAGCGGTCGCAAAAAAAAACAAAACGCAATTTCCCATTTAATTTCTCTGTCCTCCAATGTGATCGATCGCACATCAGAGGACAGAGAAATGGGGTCCCCAATAGCCCCCCAATACTCACCTGTCTCCCCCAATGCTCCTCGTGGCTCCCGATGGGCGCCGCCATCTTGTTCCGCCAAAAGATGGCAGGCGCATATGCATTGCGCCTGCCAGCCGGCACCCGGAAGATCTTTGGGTTCTCGGCTGCCAGGGGTAGCCGAGACCCCAAAGATCATGATCGGGGTCGGTTTTTACTGACCCCTGTTTTGCGTTCCCTGGTAATTAACTTTTTACTGGCGGCCGCAAAAAAAAAGCGATGTGTCATTCTCTGTCCTCTGATGTGATCGCACATCAGAGGACAGAGAAATAGGGGGATTCAGGGACCCTATTATGCTTTCCGGTGTCCCTGGGTCCTCCTGCTTCCCCTCCTGCCCGCCGGCTTCTTCATCCGGTAAGAAAATGGCAGGCGCATGCGCAGTGCGCCACCATGATCTGCCTGCCGGCAGCTAGAGGAGTTGGGGCTAAATTTAGGGTTAGGGTTGGGGCTAAATTTAGGGTTAGGGTTAGGGCTAGGGTTAGGCTTCTTTCACACTTGCGTCGGTATGGGGCCGTCGCAATGCGTCAGCCCGACGTACCGACGCAAGTTGTGAAAATTGTGCACAACGTGGGCAGCGGATGCAGTTTTTCAGCGCATCCGCTGCCCAGTCTATGTCCTGGGGAGGAGGGGGCAGAGTTACAACGACGCATGTACGGTCGCAAATGGCGGACACGACATACAAAAAAACATTACATTGAACGTTTTTTGTGACGACGGTCTGCCAAAACACAACGGATCCAGTGCATGACGGACTCAACTTTTGGCCATCCGTCGGGATCCGTCGGCAATACAAGTCTATGGGCAAAGAAAGCATCCTGCGGGCACATTTACAGTATCCGTTTTTTGTCCAAAACGATGGATTGCGATGGATGCCACACGATGCAAGTGTAAAAGTAGCCTTAGGGCTAGGGTTAGGACTAGGGTTAGGGTTGGGGCTAAAGATAGGTCTAGGGTTAGGTTTGGGCTAGAGTTAGGGCTAGGGTTAGGGTTGGGGCTAAAGTTAGGGTTAGGGTTGGGGCTAAATTTAGGGTTAGGGTTAGGGCTAGGGTTAGGGTTGTGGTTAAAGTTAGGGTTAAGGCTAGGGTTAGGGTTGGGGCTAAAGTTAGGGCTAGTGTTGGGGCTAAAGGTAGGGCTAGGGTTGTGGCTAAAGTTATGGTTAGAGTTGGTATTATGGTTAGGGTTTGGATTAGGGTTGGTATTAGGGTTACGTTTGGGATTGGGGTTAGGTTTGGGATTAGGGTTAAGGTTAGGGTTGGGAATAAGGTTTGGTTTGAGGTTAGGGTTGAGATTAGGATTAGGGTATGTTGGATTTAGGGTTTTGATTAGGGTTATGGTTAGAGTTGAGATTAGGGTTGTTTTGGGGTTAGGGTTGTGATTATCGCTAGGGTTGTGATTAGGATTATGGATCAGGTTGGGATTAGGGTTAGGAGTGTGTTGGGGCTAGGGTTGGAGTTAGAATTGAGGGGTTTCCACTGTTTAGGTATATCAGTGGGTCTCCAAACACGACAGCCAATTTTGCGCTCACAAAGTCAAATGGTGCTCCCTCCCTTTTGAGCTCTGCTGCGCACACAAACAGCGTACTTGGGATAAATTGGACAACAACTTTTGGGGTCCATTTTCTCCTGTTACCCTTGTGAAAATAAAAACTTGGGGGCTAAAAAATCTTTTTTGTGGAAAAAAAATTATTTTTATTTTCATGACTCTGCATTATAAACTTCTGTGAAGCACTTTGGCATTCAAAGTTCTCACCACACATCTAGATAAGTTCCTTGGAGGGTCTAGTTTCCAAAATGGAGTCACTTGTGGGGGGTTTCTACTGTTTAGGTACATCAGGGGCTCTGCAAACGCAACATAATGCCCGCAGACCATTCTATCAAAGTCTGCATTCCAAAACGGCGCTCCTTCCCTTTCGAGCTCTGCCTTGTGCCCAGACAGTGGTCCCCCCACACATGGGGTACCAGCATACTCAGGACAAATTGGACAACAGCTTTTGGTGACCAATTTCTCTTGTTACCCTTGTGAAAATAAAAGCTTGGGGGCTAAAAAATAAAAAAAAATTATTTTCACGACTCTGCATTATAAACTTCTGTAAAGCACTTGAGCATTCAAAGTTCTCACCACATATCTAGATAAGTTCCTTGGGGCGTCTAGTTTCCAAAATGGGGCCACTTGTGGGGGGTTTCTACTGTTTAGGTACATCAGGGGCTCTGCAAACACAACATAATGCCCACAGACCATTCTATCAAAGTCTGCATTCCAAAACGGCGTTCCTTCCCTTCCGAGCTCTGCCATGCACCCAAACAGTGGTCCTCCCCCCACATATGGGGTAACAGCCTACTCAACATAAATTGCACAATAAATTTTGGGGTCCAATTTCTCCTGTTACCCTTGTGAAAGTAAAAAATTGGGGGTGAAAGATCATTTTTGTGGAAAAAATATGATTTTTTTTTTCATGGCTTTACATTATAAACTTCTGTGAAGCAGTTGGGGATTCATAGTGCTCACCACACATCTAGATAAGATCTTTGGGGGCTCTAGTTTCCAAAATGGGGTCACTTGTGGGGGGTTTCTACTGTTTAGGCACATCAGGGGCTCTCAAAACGCGACATGGCGTCCAATCTCAATTCCAGCCAATTCTACATTGAAAAAGTAAAACAGCATTCCTTCCCTTCCAAGCTATGCTCTGCAGTGCAAATACAACATGACGCCCGCAAACCATCCCATCAAAGTCTGCATTCTAAGCGGTTCTCCTTCCCTTCCTAGCCCTGATGGGTGCCCAAAAAGCTCCTCCCCCCGTATGGGGTATCAGCATACTCAGGACAAACTGGTCAACAGATTTTGGGGTCCAATGTCTCCTGTTACCTTTGAGAAAATAAAAAATTGCAGGCTTAAAAAATCATTTTTGAGGAAAAAAAGGATTTTTTATTTTCATGGCTCTACGTTATAAACTTCCGTGAAGCACCTGGGGGTTTAAAGTGCTCACCACACATCTTGATACATTCCTTAAAGGGTCTAGTTTCCAAAATCGTGTCACTTGTGGGGGTTTCTACTGTTTAGGCACATCAGGGGCTCTCCAAATGCGACATGGCGTCCGATCTCAATTCCAGCCAATTCTACATTGAAAAAGTAAAATGGCACTCCTTCTCTTCCAAGCTCTGCGGTGCGCCCAAACAGTGGTTTACCCCCACATATGGGGTATCGACATACTCAGGAGAAATTGCCCAACAACTTTTGTGGTCTAATTTCTGCTGTTACCCTTGTGAAAATAAAAATTTTGGGGCAAAAAATCATTTTTGTAGAATGAATGCAAATTTTTATTTTCACGGCTCTACGTTATACACTTCTGTGAAGCACCTTGGGGCTTAAAGTGCTCACCACACATCTAGATAAGTTCCCTTAGGGGTCTAGTTTCCAAAATGGTGTCACTTGTGGGGAGTTTCCACTGTTTAGGCACATCAAGGGCTCTTCAAACGTGACATGGCGTCCAATCTCAATTCCAGCCAATTCTACATTGAAAAAGTCAAACGGCGCTCCTTCTCTTCCAAGGTCTGGAGTGCGCCCAAACAGTAGTTGACCCCCACATTTGGGGTATCGGCATATTCAGGAGAAATTGCTTAACAAATTTATGGTTAAATTTCTGTTTTTACACTTGTGAAAATAAATAAAAAGGTTCTGATGTAAAATGTTTCCAAAAAACAGTTAAATGTTCATTTTTTACTTCCACATTGTTTCATTTCCTGTAAAGCACGTAAAGGGTTAATAAACTTATTGAATGTGGTTTTGAGCACCTTGAGGGGTGCAGTTTTTAGAATGGTGTCACACTTGGTTATTTTCTATCATATACACCCCTCAAAATGACTTCAAATGTGATGTGGTCCCTAAAACAAAATGGTGTTGTAAAAATGAGAAATTGCTGGTCACCTTTTAACCCTTATAACTCCCTAACAAAAAAAAAATATTATTTCCAAAATTGTGCTGATGTAAAGTAAACATGTGCAAAATGTTTTTTATTAACTATTTTTGTGACATACAGTGGGGCAAAAAAGTATTTAGTCAGTCAGCAATAGTTCAAGTTCCACCACTTAAAAACATGAGAGGCGTCTGTAATTTACATCATAGGTAGACCTCAACTATGGGAGACAAACTGAGAAAAAAAAATCCAGAAAATCACATTGTCTGTTTTTTTAACATTTTATTTGCATATTATGGTGGAAAATAAGTATTTGGTCAGAAACAAAATTTCATCTCAATACTTTGTAATATATCCTTTGTTGGCAATGACAGAGGTCAAACGTTTTCTGTAAGTCTTCACAAGGTTGCCACACACTGTTGTTGGTATGCTGGCCCATTCCTCCATGCAGATCTCCTCTAGAGCAGTGATGTTTTTGGCTTTTCGCTTGGCAACACGGACTTTCAACTCCCTCCAAAGGTTTTCTATAGGGTTGAGATCTGGAGACTGGCTAGGCCACTCCAAAACCTTGAAATGCTTCTTACGAAGCCACCACTTCGTTGCCCTGGCGGTGTGCTTTGGATCATTGTCATGTTGAAAGACCCAGCCACGTTTCATCTTCAATGCCCTTGCTGATGGAAGGAGGTTTGCACTCAAAATCTCACGATACATGGCCCCATTCATTCTTTCATGTACCCGGATCAGTCGTCCTGGCCCCTTTGCAGAGAAACAGCCCCAAAGCATGATGTTTCCACCACCATGCTTTACACTAGGTATGGTGTTTGATTGATGCAACTCAGTATTCTTTTTCCTCCAAACACGACAAGTTGTGTTTCTACCAAACAGTTCCAGTGTGGTTTCATCAGACCATAGGACATTCTCCCAAAACTCCTCTGGATCATCCAAATGCTCTCTAGCAAACTTCAGACGGGCCCGGACATGTACTGGCTTAAGCAGTGGGACACGTCTGGCACTGCAGGATCTGAGTCCATGGTGGCGTAGTGTGTTACTTATGGTAGGCCTTGTTACATTGGTCCCAGCTCTCTGCAGTTCATTCACTAGGTCCCCCCGCGTGGTTCTGGAATTTTTGCTCACCGTTCTTGTGATCATTCTGACCCCACGGGGTGGGATTTTGCGTGGAGCCCCAGATCGAGGGAGATTATCAGTGGTCTTGTATGTCTTCCATTTTCTAATTATTGCTCCCACTGTTGATTTCTTCACTCCAAGCTGGTTGGCTATTGCAGATTCAGTCTTCCCAGCCTGGTGCAGGGCTACAATTTTGTTTCTGGTGTCCTTTGACAGCTCTTTGGTCTTCACCATAGTGGAGTTTGGAGTCAGACTGTTTGAGGGTGTGCACAGGTGTCTTTTTATACTGATAACAAGTTTAAACAGGTGCCATTACTACAGGTAATGAGTGGAGGAAGGAGGAGACTCTTAAAGAAGAAGTTACAGGTCTGTGAGAGCCAGAAATCTTGATTGTTTGTTTCTGACCAAATACTTATTTTCCACCATAATATGCAAAAAAAATGATAAAAAAAACAGACAATGTGATATTCTGGATTTTTTTTCTCAGTTTGTCTCCCATAGTTGAGGTCTACCTATGATGTAAATTTCAGACGCCTCTCATCTTTTTAAGTGGTGGAACTTGCACTATTGCTGACTGACTAAATACTTTTTTGCCCCACTGTATCTCTCTGATGTAAGGGCATAAAAAGACAAAGTTTGAAAATTGCAAAATTTTTAAACTTTTCGCCATATTTCCGTTTTTTTCATAAATAATCACAAATAATAGCGAAGAAATGTTACCACTAACATGAAGAACAATATGTCACGAAAAACAATCTCTGAATCAGCGGGATCTGTTAAAGCATTCCAGAGTTATAACCTCACGAATTGACAGTGGTCAGAATTGTAAAAATTGTCTCGATCATTAAGTACCAAATTGACTCTGTTACTAAGGGGTTAATGTCAACCTCATTAACATATTTTATTTTTTATTTTTGTTTTCTTAAACCCCCAAGTGCTTCACAGAAGTTTACAATGCAGAGCTGTGAAAATAAAAAATAATTTTTCTTTCCTCAAAAATTATTTTTTAGAACGCAATGTTTTATTTTCACAAGATAAACAAGAGAAATTGGACCGCAACAGTTGCTGTCCAGTTTGTCCTGAGTACGCTGATAACCCATATGTGGGGGAAACCACTGTTTGGGCACACATCGGGGCTTGGAAGGGAAGTAGTGACGTTTTGGAATGCAAAGTTTGATGGAATGGTCTGCGGGCATCTTGTTATGTTTGCAGAGTCCCTCATGTGCCTAAACAGTAGAAACCCCCCACAAGTGACCCCATTTTGGAAACTAGACCCCCTAAGGAACTTATCTAGATGTGTGGTGAGCACTTAGAACCCCCAAGTGCTTCACAGAAGTTTATAACGCAGAGCCGTGAAAATAAAAAATCATTTTTCTTTCCTCAAAAATTATGTTTTAGCAAGCAATTTTAGGGTAGCAGGAGAAATTGGACCCCAATAGTTGCTGCCCAGTTTGTGCTGTGTATGCTGGTACCCCATATGTAGGGGTAAACCACTGTTTGGGCACACCTCGGGGCTCAGAAGGGAAGTAGTGACGTTTTGAAATGCAGACTTTGATGGAATGGTCTGCGGGCATCACATTGGGTTTGCAGAGACCCTGAGGTGCCTAAACAGTAGAAATTCCCCAAAAGTGACCACATTTTGGAAACTACACCCCACAACAAGGAACTTATCTAGATATGTGGTGAGTAGGGTTGAGCGATTTTTACTTTATTAGGATCGACTCGGGTTTCGCAGAATCCTACTTTCTCAAAAGTCGGGTCGAGTGAAGTCGGCCGATTATCGCGAAAAGTCGGGGATCGACCGAAACACGAAACCCAATGCAAGTCAATGGGGAAGCATAGTCGGCAGTGAGTGGAGGCCAGGAAAACACCTACAGTGCCCATTTTAATGGCAAAAACATCCATTTTTGTTACTGAAGCTTGTCAATCTTAATTTACCTTATAATAATAGTTAGGCATTGGAAATTGGGGGTCATTTGGCTAAAGTTGTGGGGGGTAGGGCTGGTTCAAGTTTTTAGTGGGCTCAGGAACTGTGGACTACGTCACGGCGGTGGAGCAGGGAGAGGTAAGTATTTCAACTTTGCAAGTGCTGTGATCCTGAGCAAGCAGGGGGGCTTACTCGTTCGCATTGGCACTGGCACAGGGCCCCTCAAAGTACGGCGGTGTGTTTGCACGGCGGGGGCGCCTCCCACCGGCAGCGACACTTTTGCGTACTATGAGGGGCCCTGTGCCAGTGACGTCACCAACGAGTATGCCCCCCCACCTGATGAAGGAACCTGCACTTTCATCTGCACCTTCTTCATTGTCCCCGTGTAAGGTGGTATAGTATGCGTAAAGGGGAACCTGACTTTCAGCAGGGTCAGATTCTGGCTGTGTAGCATGCAAAAGACAATTTTCACAGAGAAAAAATATAAACTTGGGTATAAGTACAAAAGCTCACAGAAAAATCCCAAGAATTAAAAAAAATTAACCTTTATTAATATAATCTTATAAAAAGTATTAGATACCAACTATGTGCACAACCACACCATCACCAAGATTAACAACATCCCATAGGAAAGGCCAAGTTGGTGCCAATCCCTACACTAAACTACAATGACCCTACCTGACCAGCGGAGGTTGGCACCCTATAACACCTGCGCAATGGCGCCCCCGCTCATCGTCGACTCTCCCTGCTAACCCTAGTGGGCCCTACTGGGGTCAGGGAACCGAAAACGACAAGTATACAGTGCAAATCAGAAATGATGGGTCAATAGCAGTTACCCAGAAACCCTATTTTGCTAGCTGCACTACACCTTCCTAGTCGCAGGGGTCGACACCCTAATTGCCAATGGTGCCCCCGCTCCACGATGGCTACACTTTTCTTACCCTATAATAACAACATGAAGGGCAGGCAGGATGTTAAACAAAAATTTAGAGGCATATATCCCGAGGATATGCGATGTCTGTTTGATAATGGGGTGTACTTCCTCTCCTTTTACCTATAGACCGTGCTGATCATTCATACTCCATATATTCCAAAGTCATCTGAATTTTAGTATATACATAGATCAATACCAAAACAAAACAATAGATAATACAAGAGATCATAAAGTTCAATGACTTCCAAGTAACATGACCTCTCACATTGCAGATGTTAAAGGTATAAGTAAAAGACAACAATAATCCTAGAGTATGAGCACATACTGGAAAGACACAATCCTCCTACGGCCTAAACCACATTAGTATGGTCAATAGAACATAAATAACCATGATACCCCCTTTTAATTAACTCAACGCGTTTCCCCTCCGCATATAACCGGAGGTTCATCAGGAGTTTATCAAATAAAACATAGGGTTACTTAGCTTCCTTCATAGATGGTGCCGGTGAATGAAATGATCTGTATCACCATCAGGCCAATCCCTCGTGGATATGGTGCTCCCAGACACATGTCATACCATGTGCGTTTTAAAGACTGAGCACTTAACAAGGAGGCGGGCTCAGCTGCTTACCGGCGTGCGTCCCCCGAATACTTCCGGCAACGCAGTCAAAGGGGGTCACACAGCCTGTGACGTAAAACCCATCTGATGCGTCTGCGCAAAGGCCACAGCTGCTTCCCGGCGTGTGTGTCCCAAATACTTCCGGTACCGCAGTCAGGAGGGGGTCATACATCCTATGACGTACATTCTACCTAGTGCGCCTGTGCAGAGTCCACAGGTAAATACCCTGTTCTTAGACGAGCAACAATGCGCATGCGCTGATTGTAACATAATGAACGTTCAAAACGCCACCCCAACTTCTCAAACGAGTGAGGTGCCAATTAGAACAAGTCCAACAAGCGCGGATAGAATATACATGCTCTATAGATATAGTCAAAAAGGGACCCTGAATAACCATAGTGATGTAGACGCATATTCAATAGATGTAATAAAGAGAGATACTATGTAACCATAGTGATATAAACACTAGATACCCGCGCACGCGCAGTAAGCACTTATTTCATTGGTGCCATAGAAAACATTAGCATACCGTAGACACATGTTAATGCGCACGCGCCAATCCCGGAGTAGAAAAAGAAGAAGACAACGGAGCAACCCCCTCTCCTCACGCTAAATACAAACGCCACTAGAACAGATATATAGAGACCAATGGAGTGCACACTCAGTGTAATTGATCAAACAGAATAATGGGTAAGCATGGTAGCGCGGACATCAATCACGATATAGACACAGCATGCACAGTTAATACTGCAAGGATAATAATAATCAAATTTCCAAATAGGAAGCACAACGCGCAACCGATAGGTTATAAATACTCATAGTCACCAGATAAATTCTTATTACGCGCTATGATTGCGCATACCATAACGCGTCATTAATATTGTGCGCATAATTAGTGTCCTGCTGATTCCTTACGATGTACCCCACCTTTCTAACAGGTTGACTGAAATGTTTATAAATGAAGACCCAAACATATGTATATACAGTGACCAAACCTTAAAACGCACACATCCCCAGATGACTTCCGTAGACAAGATAATGTCCACAGGTACTTGACAGATATTAAGTCCAAGAAATCTCAGATAGATGCTTAGAAACCAGTCAGACCCATTTTAGGGTCGATATTGCAGATCTTCTCATTGCCAAAGTAACATCAATGGATAACAGAGTCATAGGTAGCAGCCAAAGTTCATTTGTTCGTTCAAACCATTCGGGAAAACCGTATCCAACCTATGGATCCACTTCAATTCCTTTTGTAGGATCTTTCGATCCCAATCCCCACCCCTGATGGAAGGGACTACCACTTCAATGGCACAGAAAGTAAAGGACTTGAGGTCACCATGATGTACCATCCGAACATGTCTAGATATTGGGGTATCCCTGGCATGTCTGATGTCACCCAGGTGATCCCCTATCCTTCTTCTCAGCTCCCTTTTTGTTTTTCCCACATAATTTAGTGGGCAAGTACACTTAAACAAATATACAACTCCACTTGTCTTGCAATTTGCGAAGTGTCTGCTCTCAAACACCTGTCCTGTTTTAGAACTAGAGAAATGACTGCCGGTGTCTAGATAAGTACAAAAGGAACAGTTACCACAGCGAAACGTACCAAACTGTCTCCTGTCCAACCATGTTCCACTTTTTTTGGGAGGTGAGAAGACACTGTGTACTAGTTGATCCTTAAGAGATCTTCCTTTTCTATACGTGATCATGGGTGTCTCCGGGAGGCAATCTTTTATGTCTGTGTCTGCCAACAGGATATCCCAATATTTTTTGATGATGTCCCTCACCTCATTGGAACAGTCATCAAACATTCCAATAAGTCTCAGAGGAGGGTCCTCATCAGTCTTATTTACAGGATGTAATAGATTGGTTCTTGGGACTGTCTCGACCTGTTTAAAAGCCTCACGAAGTACCTTCATAGGGTACCCTCTTTCAAGAAATCTATTTTTTAGATCTCGTGTTTCAGTAAAAAAGGAAGCGTCAGACGAACAGTTTCTTCTAGCTCTCATGTACTGCCCTTTGGGTATCCCCCTTCTGAGCCCATATGGATGATGACTGTTCCAATTCAAAAGATTATTTGTCGAGGTGGGTTTTCTATAGATGGAGGTGGCTAAGTGACCATCACCCTCCTTTCTAATTGTGACATCCAAAAAGTTGATCTTATCACCATTAATTTCGGAGGTAAAACTGAGGCCCATGTTATTATTATTTAGACCCTTGACGAAGACATTAAACGAGGAAACATCTCCTGACCACAGAATTAGGACATCATCAATATAGCGCCCCCAAAAAAATTATCTGGGGGCCCCATCTTGACAGACTCTCCTCACCGAAAACCACCGTGTCCTCCCACCAGCCCAGGAGCAAATTTGCATAGGTAGGGGCACATGGACTGCCCATGGCCGTGCCCCTGAGCTGGTGGTAGAACCTCCCCTCAAAGAGGAAGTAATTGTGTGTCAAGATAAAATGGAGGAGACGATTAATGAATCTACTATGTTCCGTGAACTGAACCCCTCTGGATCTAAGAAAGAAATCTACAGCCTGTAAACCCACAACGTGAGGTATACTGCTGTACAAAGCCTCAACGTCAATGGATGCCAAGAGGGTATCAGCATCCACAAAAATGTCTTCTATTCTCACTAGTAAGTACGAGGTGTCACGTATATATGATGGTAGAGCCGTGACAAAATCTCTCAAAACTTTATCGATATAGATACCGCAGTTTTGCGTGATAGAATCATTGCTAGAGACTATTGGTCGCCCTTTCAAAGGCTTTAGCCCTTTATGCACCTTTGGCAGTGCATAAAACACAGGTATAGTTGGCATCCTTTGTGTCATAAAGTTCTTCTCACTTATAGATATCAGTCCACCCTCATAGGCCTCTTGTAACAGGTGACCCAACTCTAAGTTAAATGTCTCCATGGGATCTTTCCGGAGTAGCCCATATGTTGACTCATCCTTCAACAGTCTCAAGCACATGTCTCTATATCTATCACAGTCAAGGATAACAAGGTTACCACCTTTGTCTGATTGTTTAAACACCAGTTCTTTTTTCTCAGATAGAGAATCCAACGCCCTCCTTTCATTCCAAGATAGATTTGACTTATATTTTCTCTCTTTAGTGTTTAATTTCTTTAAGTCAGCCAACACTAATTGTGTAAATATATCGATACTGGTGTTAGTAGACAAAGGTGGCATCCTCTTACTGTTAGGTTTCAGCTTTGTAAAAGGGCCCATACCTACAGGCCTAGAGCTCTCCTCCAGCATCTCCGTAAGAACTCTTATATCCGATAGCTCTGTCATGTCTATACCCAGGGATGCACATTCAGCTTCATCATGATTCTTAAAAATTTTTTTCCATTTTAGTTTACGAGCAAAAAGGTTAATATCTTTAACCCATTCAAATTCGTTGAACCTGTTAGTTGGCACAAAGCCTAACCCTTTTACCAATACTGTCCTTTCCACATCTGAAAGGTGATGGGATGACAGGTTCACGATTCTATTATCCTTTAGTAACGAGGGGCTCCCAGACGCTCCCTCAGTTGGTAAGGGAGCGGCCGCCTCTCTAAAAAAGAAGAGGACGAGGAGGAGAACGCAGGAGAGGGAGCTGCCAAAAAACCAGAGGTGGTCATGTGTCCTGTGTATGGTGTTTGATAATTTCCTCCGCTCCTTGATGGGCCATATTTCTTTTTTCCCCCCAATTTTCCCCATCTCTCTCTGCGAGGTTTAAAAGTAGAAATAGAGTTAGGATTTTTGAAAAAATCACTTCTTTCACTATCTGACGTTTCAGCCTCAGATGAAGATAGACTCAATGATTCCCCCCTTTGGGATAACCCCTCCTCCGAGAGGAACCCAAAAACTCTGTTCTCCTTGAAATCCCAACTATCACGACTAAACTGTTTATGCTTCCTTTCTTTTATATCTGTCTGAAACCTCTCAACACTAGTCTGTAGTGTGGATTCTCTCCTATTGAAATCCGGGTCACCTTTGTGTTTGCTGATGTTCTCAATTAGCTCAGTCAACTTCTTACTCGTTCTTTCAAATGTGTTTTTCTCTTCCTGTAGAAGAATCTGCATAAATCTAATCGAGCTTTCTATTAGCTCGTTCCTCCACTTGTGTAATAGCTCGGGTGTCCTTGCTCTACGTGCCGGGATAAGGTTCAGTCTCAGGCCCTTGGGTACAATCTTAGTTTTAATATAATTTTCAAGTGACTGTACTTCCCACCAGGACTTGATGTTGTCCCTATAGCAATTTGTTAATTCGTGGAATAGATCTTTCAGATCTGGTGTTCTAGCTGGATCACTCGTCCCTCTGGGATCACAAAAAACGTCCCTGGCATCAAATGCCCATGACTCTCTATTGATTGGCCCTGCGAGAAAACCTGCCATGTAGGCAAAAGACAATTTTCACAGAGAAAAAATATAAACTTGGGTATAAGTACAAAAGCTCACAGAAAAATCCCAAGAATTAAAAAAAATTAACCTTTATTAATATAATCTTATAAAAAGTATTAGATACCAACTATGTGCACAACCACACCATCACCAAGATTAACAACATCCCATAGGAAAGGCCAAGTTGGTGCCAATCCCTACACTAAACTACAATGACCCTACCTGACCAGCGGAGGTTGGCACCCTATAACACCTGCGCAATGGCGCCCCCGCTCATCGTCGACTCTCCCTGCTAACCCTAGTGGGCCCTACTGGGGTCAGGGAACCGAAAACGACAAGTATACAGTGCAAATCAGAAATGATGGGTCAATAGCAGTTACCCAGAAACCCTATTTTGCTAGCTGCACTACACCTTCCTAGTCGCAGGGGTCGACACCCTAATTGCCAATGGTGCCCCCGCTCCACGATGGCTACACTTTTCTTACCCTATAATAACAACATGAAGGGCAGGCAGGATGTTAAACAAAAATTTAGAGGCATATATCCCGAGGATATGCGATGTCTGTTTGATAATGGGGTGTACTTCCTCTCCTTTTACCTATAGACCGTGCTGATCATTCATACTCCATATATTCCAAAGTCATCTGAATTTTAGCATATACATAGATCAATACCAAAACAAAACAATAGATAATACAAGAGATCATAAAGTTCAATGACTTCCAAGTAACATGACCTCTCACATTGCAGATGTTAAAGGTATAAGTAAAAGACAACAATAATCCTAGAGTATGAGCACATACTGGAAAGACACAATCCTCCTACGGCCTAAACCACATTAGGATGGTCAATAGAACATAAATAACCATGATACCCCCTTTTAATTAACTCAACGCGTTTCCCCTCCGCATATAACCGGAGGTTCATCAGGAGTTTATCAAATAAAATTCCAATTCCAAGTTCCAATGAGGTGAGGGACATCATCAAAAAATATTGGGATATCCTGTTGGCAGACACAGACATAAAAGATTGCCTCCCGGAGACACCCATGATCACGTATAGAAAAGGAAGATCTCTTAAGGATCAACTAGTACACAGTGTCTTCTCACCTCCCAAAAAAAGTGGAACATGGTTGGACAGGAGACAGTTTGGTACGTTTCGCTGTGGTAACTGTTCCTTTTGTACTTATCTAGACACCGGCAGTCATTTCTCTAGTTCTAAAACAGGACAGGTGTTTGAGAGCAGACACTTCGCAAATTGCAAGACAAGTGGAGTTGTATATTTGTTTAAGTGTACTTGCCCACTAAATTATGTGGGAAAAACAAAAAGGGAGCTGAGAAGAAGGATAGGGGATCACCTGGGTGACATCAGACATGCCAGGGATACCCCAATATCTAGACATGTTCGGATGGTACATCATGGTGACCTCAAGTCCTTTACTTTCTGTGCCATTGAAGTGGTAGTCCCTTCCATCAGGGGTGGGGATTGGGATCGAAAGATCCTACAAAAGGAATTGAAGTGGATCCATAGGTTGGATACGGTTTTCCCGAATGGTTTGAACGAACAAATGAACTTTGGCTGCTACCTATGACTCTGTTATCCATTGATGTTACTTTGGCAATGAGAAGATCTGCAATATCGACCCTAAAATGGGTCTGACTGGTTTCTAAGCATCTATCTGAGATTTCTTGGACTTAATATCTGTCAAGTACCTGTGGACATTATCTTGTCTACGGAAGTCATCTGGGGATGTGTGCGTTTTAAGGTTTGGTCACTGTATATACATATGTTTGGGTCTTCATTTATAAACATTTCAGTCAACCTGTTAGAAAGGTGGGGTACATCGTAAGGAATCAGCAGGACACTAATTATGCGCACAATATTAATGACGCGTTATGGTATGTGCAATCATAGCGCGTAATAAGAATTTATCTGGTGACTATGAGTATTTATAACCTATCGGTTGCGCGTTGTGCTTCCTATTTGGAAATTTGATTATTATTATCCTTGCAGTATTAACTGTGCATGCTGTGTCTATATCGTGATTGATGTCCGCGCTACCATGCTTACCCATTTTTCTGTTTGATCAATTACACTGAGTGTGCACTCCATTGGTCTCTATATATCTGTTCTAGTGGCGTTTGTATTTAGCGTGAGGAGAGGGGGTTGCTCCGTTGTCTTCTTCTTTTTCTACTCCGGGATTGGCGCGTGCGCATTAACATGTGTCTACGGTATGCTAATGTTTTCTATGGCACCAATGAAATAAGTGCTTACTGCGCGTGCGCGGGTATCTAGTGTTTATATCACTATGGTTACATAGTATCTCTCTTTATTACATCTATTGAATATGCGTCTACATCACTATGGTTATTCAGGGTCCCTTTTTGACTATATCTATAGAGCATGTATATTCTATCCGCGCTTGTTGGACTTGTTCTAATTGGCACCTCACTCGTTTGAGAAGTTGGGGTGGCGTTTTGAACGTTCATTATGTTACAATCAGCGCATGCGCATTGTTGCTCGTCTAAGAACAGGGTATTTACCTGTGGACTCTGCACAGGCGCACTAGGTAGAATGTACGTCATAGGATGTATGACCCCCTCCTGACTGCGGTACCAGAAGTATTTGGGACACACACGCCGGGAAGCAGCTGTGGCCTTTGCGCAGACGCATCAGATGGGTTTTACGTCACAGGCTGTGTGACCCCCTTTGACTGCGTTGCCGGAAGTATTCGGGGGACGCACGCCGGTAAGCAGCTGAGCCCGCCTCCTTGTTAAGTGCTCAGTCTTTAAAACGCACACGGTATGACATGTGTCTGGGAGCACCATATCCACGAGGGATTGGCCTGATGGTGATACAGATCATTTCATTCACCGGCACCATCTATGAAGGAGGCTAAGTAACCCTATGTTTTATTTGATAAACTCCTGATGAACCTCCGGTTATATGCGGAGGGGAAACGCGTTGAGTTAATTAAAAGGGGGTATCATGGTTATTTATGTTCTATTGACCATACTAATGTGGTTTAGGCCGTAGGAGGATTGTGTCTTTCCAGTATGTGCTCATACTCTAGGATTATTGTTGTCTTTTACTTATACCTTTAACATCTGCAATGTGAGAGGTCATGTTACTTGGAAGTCATTGAACTTTATGATCTCTTGTATTATCTATTGTTTTGTTTTGGTATTGATCTATGTATATGCTAAAATTCAGATGACTTTGGAATATATGGAGTATGAATGATCAGCACGGTCTATAGGTAAAAGGAGAGGAAGTACACCCCATTATCAAACAGACATCGCATATCCTCGGGATATATGCCTCTAAATTTTTGTTTAACATCCTGCCTGCCCTTCATGTTGTTATTATAGGGTAAGAAAAGTGTAGCCATCGTGGAGCGGGGGCACCATTGGCAATTAGGGTGTCGACCCCTGCGACTAGGAAGGTGTAGTGCAGCTAGCAAAATAGGGTTTCTGGGTAACTGCTATTGACCCATCATTTCTGATTTGCACTGTATACTTGTCGTTTTCGGTTCCCTGACCCCAGTAGGGCCCACTAGGGTTAGCAGGGAGAGTCGACGATGAGCGGGGGCGCCATTGCGCAGGTGTTATAGGGTGCCAACCTCCGCTGGTCAGGTAGGGTCATTGTAGTTTAGTGTAGGGATTGGCACCAACTTGGCCTTTCCTATGGGATGTTGTTAATCTTGGTGATGGTGTGGTTGTGCACATAGTTGGTATCTAATACTTTTTATAAGATTATATTAATAAAGGTTAATTTTTTTTAATTCTTGGGATTTTTCTGTGAGCCTGTGTAGCATGCAAGCGGAATGTAGGGGTCTGGGTCACTGTAACAGCAGACTCATCTAGCACTGGCTGGACAATGGGCAGGATGAGGAGGAAACACAGATATAGGCCCAAATAATAAAGTGGGCTAAATGCAGTTCAAAATTGGTAACAGGACTAACCAGGCGGCATTGCTTTGTTCAGTGGAGGACAACTGTAATGAGAGGCTGACACAGTGAGTAGGCCCAAATCTGTAAGTAGGCTAATGCAGTTCAAAATTGGTAACAGTAGTAAACAGGCGGCACTGCTTTGTTCAGTGGAGGAGAACAGCAAGGAGCGGCAGACACTGTTAGTAGGCCCAACCAAACTAGTAGGCCAAATGCAGTTAACAATTTGTAAATATAGGCCAAAAGCCAGAAGATCAAAGCTCAGGAAAACAAACCAGGAGAACACCTAGGAGCGGCAGACACCGTTAGTAGGCCCCAACCAAACTAGTAGGCCGAATGCAGTTAACAATTTGTAAATATAGGCCGAAAGCCTGAAGATTGAAGCTCAGGAAAGTAAACCAGGAGAACACCTAGGAGCGGAAGACACCGTTAGTAGGCCCCAACTAAACTAGTAGGCCAAATGCAGTTTAATATTAAAAATATAGGCCGAAAGCCTGAAGATAGAAGCTCAGGAAGTTAGACCAGGAGAACACCTAGGAGCGGCAGACAGCGTTAGTAGGCCCCAACCAAACTAGTAGGCCAAATGTAGTTAAATATCTGATATAGGCCGAAAGCCTGAAGATTGAAGCTCAGCATTTTTCCTTGGAGGACTGTTATGGCTGGCAATCAGGCAACACAGCGTGCAGTAATCAGCGCACATACAGAGATCTGGCAATAACCAAAAACAATAGGACGAGCTCTGAGACGTGGAATCTCTGTAGACTGCAGTACCTGATCTATCCTCACACAACTATAAGCAGCAGTGGATTGCGCCTATCAACTACCTATGCAACTCGGCACTGCCTGAGGAGCTGACTAGCCTGAAGATAGAAATACAAGCCTGACTTACCTCAGAGAAATACCCCAAAGGAATAGGCAGCCCCCCACATATAATGACTGTTAGCAAGATGAAAAGACAAACGTAGGAATGAAATAGATTCAGCAAAGTGAGGCCCGATATTCTAGACAGAGCGAGGATAGCAAAGAGAACTATGCAGTCTACAAAAAACCCTAAAACGAAAACCACGCAAAGGGGCAAAAAGACCCACCGTGCCGAACTAACAGCACGGCGGTGCACCCCTTTGCTTCTCAGAGCTTCCAGCAAAAGTTAATAGCAAGCTGGACAGAAAAAACAGAAAACAAACTAGAAGCACTTATCTAGCAGAGCAGCAGGCCCAAGGAAAGATGCAGTAGCTCAGATCCAACACTGGAACATTGACAAGGAGCAAGGAAGACAGACTCAGGTGGAGCTAAATAGCAAGGCAGCCAACGAGCTCACCAAAACACCTGAGGGAGGAAGCCCAGAGACTGCAATACCACTTGTGACCACAGAAGTGAACTCAGCCACAGAATTCACAACAGTACCCCCCCCTTGAGGAGGGGTCACCGAACCCTCACCAGAACCCCCAGGCCGACCAGGATGAGCCACATGAAAGGCACGAACAAGATCTGGGGCATGGACATCAGAGGCAAAAACCCAGGAATTATCTTCCTGAGCATAACCCTTCCATTTGACCAGATACTGGAGTTTCCGTCTAGAGACACGAGAATCCAAAATCTTCTCCACAATATACTCCAATTCCCCCTCCACCAAAACAGGGGCAGGAGGCTCCACAGATGGAACCATAGGTGCCACGTATCTCCTCAAAAACGACCTATGGAATACATTATGTATGGAAAAGGAGTCTGGGAGGGTCAGACGAAAAGACACCGGATTGAGAATCTCAGAAATCCTATACGGACCAATAAAACGAGGTTTAAATTTAGGAGAGGAAACCTTCATAGGTATATGACGAGAAGATAACCAAACCAGATCCCCAACACGAAGTCGGGGTCCCACACGGCGTCTGCGATTAGCGAAAAGCTGAGCCTTCTCCTGGGACAAGGTCAAATTGTCCACTACCTGAGTCCAGATCTGCTGCAACCTGTCCACCACATAATCCACACCAGGACAGTCCGAAGACTCAACCTGTCCTGAAGAGAAACGAGGATGGAACCCAGAATTGCAGAAAAATGGAGAGACCAAGGTAGCCGAGCTGGCCCGATTATTAAGGGCGAACTCAGCCAACGGCAAAAATGACACCCAATCATCCTGGTCAGCGGAAACAAAACATCTCAGATATGTTTCCAAGGTCTGATTGGTTCGTTCGGTCTGGCCATTAGTCTGAGGATGGAAGGCCGAGGAAAAAGATAGGTCAATGCCCATCCTACCACAAAAGGCTCGCCAGAACCTCGAGACAAACTGGGAACCTCTGTCAGAAACAATATTCTCAGGAATGCCATGTAAACGAACCACATGCTGGAAGAACAAAGGCACCAAATCAGAGGAGGAAGGCAATTTAACCAAGGGCACCAGATGGACCATTTTAGAAAAGCGATCACAGACCACCCAAATGACCGACATTTTTTGAGAAACGGGAAGGTCAGAAATGAAATCCATCGAAATATGTGTCCAAGGCCTCTTCGGGACCGGCAAGGGCAAAAGCAACCCACTGGCACGTGAACAGCAGGGCTTAGCCCTAGCACAAATTCCACAGGACTGCACAAAAGCACGCACATCCCGTGACAGAGATGGCCACCAGAAGGATCTAGCAACCAACTCCCTGGTACCAAAGATTCCTGGATGACCGGCCAGCACCGAACAATGAAGTTCAGAGATAACTTTACTAGTCCACCTATCAGGGACGAACAGTTTCTCGGCCGGACAACGATCAGGTTTATTAGCCTGAAATTTCTGCAACACTCTCCGCAAATCAGGGGAGATGGCAGACACAATGACTCCTTCCTTGAGGATACTCGCCGGCTCAGATAACCCCGGAGAGTCGGGCACAAAACTCCTAGACAGAGCATCCGCCTTCACATTTTTAGAGCCCGGAAGGTATGAAATCACAAAATCAAAACGAGCAAAAAATAACGACCAACGGGCCTGTCTAGGATTCAAGCGCTTGGCAGACTCAAGATAAGTAAGGTTCTTATGATCAGTCAAAACCACCACGCGATGCTTAGCACCCTCAAGCCAATGACGCCACTCCTCGAATGCCCACTTCATGGCCAGCAACTCTCGGTTGCCCACATCATAATTACGCTCAGCAGCAGAAAATTTCCTGGAAAAGAAAGCACATGGTTTGAACACTGAGCAACCAGAACCTCTCTGTGACAAAACCGCCCCTGCACCAATCTCAGAAGCATCAACCTCGACCTGGAACGGAAGAGAAACATCAGGTTGACACAACACAGGGGCACAGCAAAAACGACGATTCAACTCCTGAAAAGCTTCCACGGCAGCAGAAGACCAATTAACCAAATCAGCACCCTTCTTGGTCAAATCGGTCAATGGCCTGGCAATGCTAGAAAAATTACAGATGAAGCGACGATAAAAATTAGCAAAGCCCAGGAATTTCTGCAGACTTTTTAGAGATGTCGGCTGAGTCCAATCCTGGATGGCCTGAACCTTAACCGGATCCATCTCGATAGTAGAAGGGGAAAAGATGAACCCCAAAAATGAAACTTTCTGCACACCGAAGAGACACTTTGATCCCTTCACGAACAAGGAATTAGCACGCAGTACCTGGAAAACCATTCTGACTTGCTTCACATGAGACTCCCAATCATCTGAGAAGATCAAAATGTCATCCAAGTAAACAATCAAGAATTTATCCAGATACTCACGGAAAATGTCATGCATAAAAGACTGAAAAACAGATGGAGCATTGGCAAGTCCGAACGGCATCACCAGATACTCAAAATGACCCTCGGGCGTATTAAATGCCGTTTTCCATTCATCTCCCTGCCTGATTCTCACCAGATTATACGCACCACGAAGATCAATCTTAGTAAACCAACTAGCCCCCTTAATCCGAGCAAACAAGTCAGAAATCAATGGCAAGGGATACTGAAACTTAACAGTGATCTTATTAAGAAGGCGGTAATCAATACACGGTCTTAGCGAACCATCCTTCTTGGCTACAAAAAAGAACCCTGCTCCCAATGGTGACGACGATGGGCGAATATGTCCCTTCTCCAGGGACTCCTTCACATAACTGCGCATAGCGGTGTGTTCAGGTACGGACAAATTAAATAAACGACCCTTAGGGAATTTACTACCAGGAATCAAATCGATAGCACAATCACAATTCCCAAGGCGAGGTAGGGCATCAGACTTGGACTCTTCAAATACATCCTGAAAGTCCGACAAGAACTCTGGGATGTCAGAAGGAATGGATGACGAAATAGACAAAAATGGAACATCACCATGTACTCCCTGACAACCCCAGCTGGTTACCGACATAGAGTTCCAATCCAATACTGGATTATGGGTTTGTAGCCATGGCAACCCCAACACGACCACATCATGCAAATTATGCAGTACCAAAAAGCGAATAACTTCCTGATGTGCAGGAGCCATGCACATGGTCAGCTGGGCCCAGTACTGAGGCTTATTCTTGGCCAAAGGTGTAGCATCAATTCCTCTCAACGGAATAGGACACCGCAAAGGCTCCAAGAAAAATCCACAACGTTTAGCATAATCCAAATCCATCAGATTCAGGGCAGCGCCTGAATCCACAAACGCCATGACAGAATATGATGACAAAGAGCACATTAAGGTAATGGACAAAAGGAATTTGGACTGTACAGTACCAATAACGGCAGAGCTATCGAACCGCCTAGTGCGTTTAGGACAATTAGAAATAGCATGAGTAGAATCACCACAATAGAAACACAGTCTGTTCAGACGTCTGTGTTCGTGCCGTTCTACTTTAGTCATAGTCCTGTCGCACTGCATAGGCTCAGGCTTACTCTCAGACAATACCGCCAGATGGTGCACAGATTTACGCTCGCGCAAGCGACGACCGATCTGAATGGCCAAGGACATAGACTCATTCAAACCAGCAGGCATAGGAAATCCCACCATTACATCCTTAAGAGCTTCAGAGAGACCCTTTCTGAACAAAGCCGCTAGTGCAGATTCATTCCACAGAGTGAGTACTGACCATTTTCTAAATTTCTGACAATATACTTCTACATCAACCTGACCCTGGCATAAAGCCAGCAGATTTTTCTCAGCTTGATCCACTGAATTAGGCTCATCGTAAAGCAATCCCAGCGCCTGGAAAAATGCATCAACATTACTCAATGCAGAATCTCCTGGTGCAAGAGAAAACGCCCAGTCCTGTGGGTCGCCGCGCAAAAAAGAAATAATAATCAAAACCTGTTGAATAGGATTACCAGAAGAATGAGGTTTCAAGGCCAAAAATAGCTTACAATTATTTCTGAAGCTCAGGAACTTAGTTCTGTCACCAAAAAACAAATCAGGAATCGGAATTCTTGGTTCTAGCATCGATTTCTGATCAATAGTATCTTGAATCTTTTGTACATTTACAACGAGATTATCCATTGAGGAGCACAGAGCCTGAATATCCATGTCCACAGCTGTGTCCTGAAGCACTCTAATGTCTAGGGGAAAAAAAAGACTGAAGACAGAGCTAAGAAAAAAAAATGATGTCAGGATTTCTTTTTTCCCTCTATTGGAAATCATTGAAGGGCTCCTTGTACTGTTAGCAAGATGAAAAGACAAACGTAGGAATGAAATAGATTCAGCAAAGTGAGGCCCGATATTCTAGATAGAGCGAGGATAGCAAAGAGAACTATGCAGTCTACAAAAAACCCTAAAACGAAAACCACGCAAAGGGGCAAAAAGACCCACCGTGCCGAACTAACAGCACGGCGGTGCACCCCTTTGCTTCTCAGAGCTTCCAGCAAAAGTTAATAGCAAGCTGGACAGAAAAAACAGAAAACAAACTAGAAGCACTTATCTAGCAGAGCAGCAGGCCCAAGGAAAGATGCAGTAGCTCAGATCCAACACTGGAACATTGACAAGGAGCAAGGAAGACAGACTCAGGTGGAGCTAAATAGCAAGGCAGCCAACGAGCTCACCAAAACACCTGAGGGAGGAAGCCCAGAGACTGCAATACCACTTGTGACCACAGAAGTGAACTCAGCCACAGAATTCACAACAGAGGACACCAAGGAGCGGCAGACACCATTAGTAGGCCCCAACCAAACTAGAAGGCCAAATGCAGTTTAATATTAAAAATATAGGCCGAAAGCCTGAAGATAGAAGCTCAGGAAATTAAACCAGGAGAACACCTAGGAGCGGCAGACACCGTTAGTAGGCCCCAACCAATCTAGTAGGCCAAATGCAGTTTAATATTAAAAATATAGGCCGAAAACCTGAAGATAGAAGCTCAGGAAATTAAACCAGGAGAACACCTTGGAGCGGCAGATACCGTTAGTAGGCCCCAAACAAACTAGTAGCCCAAATGCAGTTTCAGATTAAAAATATCAGCTGTATTGAGTGGCGCAGACAGACACAGGTAGTAGGCCTTAAACTAAAAAGTTGGCTCAATGCAGTTTAAAAAAGGTTACAGGGGTACACGGGCAGCATTGGTGTGGTCAGCGGAGGACGATTGCAAGGAGGGACCGCAGACAGACTTAGTAGGCCTAAAATAAAAAAAGTAGGCTTGTGTTGTGAATTCTGTGGCAGAGCTCCCTCCTGTGGTCACAAGTGGTACTTTGGCTTATTCTCTCTGTGAGCTTCCGTTGGTGGAGGAGAGTGGTACTGCGGCTTCTGAGTTTCCTTCCTCAGGTGATGTGGTGAAGTCGTTAGGTGCTGCTCTATTTAACTCCACCTAGTGCTTTGATCCTGGCCTCCAGTCAATGTTCTAGTATTGGACCTGTTTCCTCCTGGATTGTTCCTGTGGCCTGCTGCTCTGCATAGCTAAGTTCCGCTTTGCTATTTTGCTTGCTGTTTTTTTTCTTTCCAGCTTGTCTATTTGTTTTTTCTTGCTTGCTGGAAGCTCTGGGACGCAGAGGGTGTACCTCCGTGCCGTTAGTTCGGTACGGAGGGTCTTTTTGCCCCCTTTGCGTGGTTGTTTGTAGGGTTTTGTGTTGACCGCAAAGTTACCTTTCCTATCCTCGCTCTGTTTAGTAAGTCGGGCCTCACTTTGCTAAATCTATTTCATCTCTACGTTTGTCTTTTCATCTTTACTCACAGTCATAATATGTGGGGGCTGCCTTTTCCTTTGGGGTATTTCTCTGAGGCAAGGTAGGCTTTTTTTCTTTCTTCAGGCTAGCTAGTTTCTCAGGCTGTGCCGAGTTGCATAGGGAGCGTTAGGCGCAATCCACGGCTGCCTCTAGTGTGGTTGGAGAGGATTAGGGATTGCGGTCAGCAGAGTTCCCACGTCTCAGAGCTCGTTCTATGTTTTTGGGTTATTGTCAGATCACTGTATGTGCTCTGACTTCTATGTCCATTGTGGTACTGAATTACCTCATCATAACAGGCTTGATGCAGGTTTAAATAGGTTACAGGGGTACACAGGCAGCATTGGTGTGGTCAGCAGAGGACAATTGCAAGGAGGGACCGCAGACAGACTTAGTAGGCCTAAAATAAAAAAAGTAGGCTCGATGCAGGTTTAAATAGGTTACAGGGGTACACAGGCAGCATTGGTGTGGTCAGCGGAGGACGATTGCAAGGAGGGACCGCATAGAGACTTAGTAGGCCTAAAATTAAAAAGTAGGCTTGATGCAGGTTTAAATAGGTTACAGGGGTACACAGGCAGCATTGGTGTGGTCAGCGGAGGACGATTGCAAGGAGGGACCGCATACTGACTTATTAGGCCTAAAATAAAAAAAATACATGTAGAGCAGCTGCGGAGACACCATCACGTGTTTCTCAACGCAGGCAGTGAATAGCCAGGCCTTTCCCCGGGAATGAACAACCAAGGGAAGGGCAGCATCCAATAAAGGAAAAAATCCAATAAAGGAAAACCAACTATGCCAAGCATGGTATCCATCCACAGACAGCTGTTTCGGGTTTTTTGCCCCTCATCAGTGAGGAGTAGGAAACTGTCTATCAGGAGCAGTGCCTAGTAGAAAGTCTATAAAGGCACGGATGATTGACCTCGTGGAGACCAAAACATCCAACACCGCGGAGACACCATCACGTGTTTCTCAATGCAGTGATCCAGAACACTGCCCCCAAATATGCAAATGCATGTAGAGGAGCTGTGGAGACACCATCACATGTTTCTCAACGCAGGCAGTGAATAACCGAATAGCCAGGCCTTTTCCCGGGAAGGAACAACCAAGGGAAGGGCAGCATCCAATAAAGAAAAACATCCAATAAAGGAAAACCACCTATGCCAAGCATGGTATCCATCCACAGGCAGCTGTTTCGGGATGGATACCCCGAAACAGCTGTCTGTGGATGGAGGCTTGCAAGTGCATGGTGGTTAAATGTCTACGCATGCAACTTGTATTTAAATTTTTTACATTCTGACCTCTGCTAAAGGTCCTTGAGCATTTCTTACAGATCACTTTGCACCGATCATTCGGATCTTGGTTAAAAAATTGCCAGACTTCACTCTTCCTACTAACGAATACCTTTTCAGGCATTGCACACTGAGCTACTTTAACCGGATGGCCACGCTGTCCTACAACTGTTTTTGGTTTTGACACACGTTTTTTGGCCAGATACGGGCCTGCCAGATGAAAGCTGTTGTGATGTTGATGCCTGCTGCGGCTCCTCCTTCTCCGCTTCAGAGCTACTGCCAGCAGCACCCTGTTCCCCCAATGGCTGCCAATCGGGGTCAACAACTGGGTCATCTATCATTTCCTCTTCTATGTCCTGTGCACCTTCCTCTGTGTCACCGTGTAAGCCGGTGCTATAGCGTTCAGGACGGGGCACCATAGTCTCATCAGGGTCAGATTCTGGCTCAGAACACTGCGAGGGCAATGTTGTGATCTGAGTCAATGGAACAGCATAATAATCTAGCTGTGGCTGTGCATCTGTGCACTCCATGTCCAATTCATCTTGTAATGGGCATGGCCTGTTAACAATTTCCCTTTCTAACCCAGGCACGGTATGTGTAAAGAGCTCCATGGAGTAACCTGTTGTGTCGCCTGACGCATCCTTCTCTGTTGTTCTGGGTAAAGGACACAAGGATGCGACTTGTTCCTGACCGGGAGCATCCACTGACGATGCGCTGCTTTTAAATCTTGCACTTTCTGAAGAGCTAGAGGCAGAGTCAGCAAGGAAAGCCAGAACTTGTTCCTGCTGCTCTGGCTTTAAAAGTGGTTTTCCTACTCCCAGAAAAGGTAGCGTTCGAGGCATTGTTTAACCAGACAATGACGCTGGCTCAACAACTCGAGACTTAGGTGCTATATTGCTTTTCACACGACCACCTGATGCTCCACCACCACTACCATCATTACCAGCTGGCAATGACCACCCACGGCCATGACTTCTTCCACCAGACTTCCTCATTCTTGGAAAAATGTAACCAAACTAACAAACGTTATATGGTACTGTAAAACCAGTTAGAAGGTGTATGGAAAATTGTTGTAAATTTAAATCTCCCTTTATAGGTGTGTGAGTCTGCTGGGAAAATCAGGCCCACTGTATTATACTACACAGTTTCTGTGTCATTAAGTGGCTGACAGATATGCTACAAACAGGACTCACGCAGATGCACTCAGTGGCAATATAAATCTCCCTTTTTTATGTGTGGGAGAATGCAGGAAAAAATCAGGCCCACTGTATTACACTACACAGTTTGAGTGACAGAAAGTGGCTGACAAATATGCTACAAACAGGACTCACGCAGATGCACTCAGTGGCAATATTAATCTCCCTTTTTTATGTGTGGGAGACAGCAGAAAAATCAGGCTCACTGTATTGCACTACACAGTTTCAGTGGCAGAAAGTGGATGACAGATGCCACAAACAGGACTGACGCAGATGCACCCAGTGGCAATATAAATCTCCCTTTTTTATGCGTGGGAGAATGCAGGAAAAAATCTGGCCCACTGTATTACACTGCACAGTTTGAGTGGCAGAAAGTGGCTGACAGATATGACACAAACAGGACTGACGCAGACGCACTCAGTGGCAATACAAATCGCCCTTTTTTATGTGTGGGAGACAGCAGGAAAAAATCAGGCCCACTGTATTACACTGCACAGTTTGAGTGGCAGAAAGTGGATGACAGATGCCACAAACAGGACTGATGCAGATGCACTCAGTGGCAATATAAATCTCCCTTTTTTATGTGTGGGAGACAGCAGGAAAAAATCAGGCTCACTGTATTACACTACACAGTTGCAGTGTCAGAAAGTGAATGACAGATATGCCACAAACAGGTCTGACGCAGATGCACTCAGTGGCAATACAAATCGCCCTTTTTTATATGTGGGAGAATGCAGGAAAAAATCAGGCCCACTGTATTACACTGCACAGTTTGAGTGGCAGAAAGTGGATGACAGATGCCACAAACAGGACTGATGCAGATGCACTCAGTGGCAATATAAATCTCCCTTTTTTATGTGTGGGAGACAGCAGGAAAAAATCAGGCTCACTGTATTACACTACACAGTTGCAGTGTCAGAAAGTGAATGACAGATATGCCACAAACAGGTCTGACGCAGATGCACTCAGTGGCAATATAAATCTCCCTTTTTTATGTGTGGGAGAATGCAGGAAAAAATCAGGCCCACTGTATTACACTACACAGTTTGAGTGGCAGAAAGTGGTTGGCAGATATATCAAAAAATACAAGGACTGTAGTAATAATAATAATAATAATCTTTATTTATATAGCGCCAACATATTCCGCAGCGCTTTACAGTTTAACAGGTAAAATTTCAATCTCCCTACAATGATCAAAGGACAAGTATGGCAGCAATAAAAAGGACTGCTGCACACAAGAGTGTGGACAAAGAAACAAGAGAATTGTGCAGAAGAGAAGGAGCAACAGGATTTTTGCAGAAAAAAGCAGTTGGTTTGCACAGCGGTGTACAAACAGCAATGCAGCTATCAGGGAGCCTTATAAGCTATAATTATTATTATTATTATAAGCTACAGAGCTGATGCACAGAAATCTAGCCTCCACTGTCCCTGCAAAGAAAAGGTGGTGTTGGACAGTGGAAATCATAGTAACATACATAGTAACATAGTTAGTAAGGCCGAAAAAAGACATTTGTCCATCCAGTTCAGCCTATATTCCATCATAATAAATCCCCAGATCTACGTCCTTCTACAGAACCTAATTGTATGATACAATATTGTTCTGCTCCAGGAAGACATCCAGGCCTCTCTTGAACCCCTCGACTGAGTTCGCCATCACCACCTCCTCAGACAAGCAATTCCAGATTCTCACTGCCCTAACAGTAAAGAATCCTCTTCTATGTTGGTGGAAAAACCTTCTCTCCTCCAGACGCAAAGAATGCCCCCTTGTGCCCGTCACCTTCCTTGGTATAAACAGATCCTCAGCGAGATATTTGTATTGTCCCCTTATATACTTATACATGGTTATTAGATCGCCCCTCAGTCGTCTTTTTTCTAGACTAAATAATCCTAATTTCGCTAATCTATCTGGGTATTGTAGTTCTCCCATCCCCTTTATTAATTTTGTTGCCCTCCTTTGTACTCTCTCTAGTTCCATTATATCCTTCCTGAGCACCGGTGCCCAAAACTGGACACAGTACTCCATGTGCGGTCTAACTAGGGATTTGTACAGAGGCAGTATAATGCTCTCATCATGTGTATCCAGACCTCTTTTAATGCACCCCATGATCCTGTTTGCCTTGGCAGCTGCTGCCTGGCACTGGCTGCTCCAGGTAAGTTTATCATTAACTAGGATCCCCAAGTCCTTCTCCCTGTCAGATTTACCCAGTGGTTTCCCATTCAGTGTGTAATGGTGACATTGATTCCTTCTTCCCATGTGTATAACCTTACATTTATCATTGTTAAACCTCATCTGCCACCTTTCAGCCCAAGTTTCCAACTTATCCAGATCCATCTGTAGCAGAATACTATCTTCTCTTGTATTAACTGCTTTACATAGTTTTGTATCATCTGCAAATATCGATATTTTACTGTGTAAACCTTCTACCAGATCATTAATGAATATGTTGAAGAGAACAGGTCCCAATACTGACCCCTGCGGTACCCCACTGGTCACAGCGACCCAGTTAGAGACTATACCATTTATAACCACCCTCTGCTTTCTATCACTAAGCCAGTTACTAACCCATTTACACACATTTTCCCCCAGACCAAGCATTCTCATTTTGTGTACCAACCTCTTGTGCGGCACGGTATCAAACGCTTTGGAAAAATCGAGATATACCACGTCCAATGACTCACCGTGGTCCAGCCTATAGCTTACCTCTTCATAAAAACTGATTAGATTGGTTTGACAGGAGCGATTTCTCATAAACCCATGCTGATATGGAGTTAAACAGTTATTCTCATTGAGATAATCCAGAATAACATCCCTCAGAAACCCTTCAAATATTTTACCAACAATAGAGGTTAGACTTACTGGCCTATAATTTCCAGGTTCACTTTTAGAGCCCTTTTTGAATATTGGCACCACATTTGCTATGCGCCAGTCCTGCGGAACAGACCCTGTCGCTATAGAGTCCCTAAAAATAAGAAATAATGGTTTATCTATTACATTACTTAGTTCTCTTAGTACTCGTGGGTGTATGCCATCCGGACCCGGAGATTTATCTATTTTAATCTTATTTAGCCGGTTTCGCACCTCTTCTTGGGTTAGATTGGTGACCCTTAATATAGGGTTTTCATTGTTTCTTGGGATTTCACCTAGCATTTCATTTTCCACCGTGAATACCGTGGAGAAGAAGGTGTTTAAAATGTTAGCTTTTTCCTCGTCATCTACAACCATTCTTTCCTCACTATTTTTTAAGGGGCCTACATTTTCAGTTTTTATTCTTTTACTATTGATATAGTTGAAGAACAGTTTGGGATTAGTTTTACTCTCCTTAGCAATGTGCTTCTCTGTTTCCTTTTTGGCAGCTTTAATTAGTTTTTTAGATACAGTTTTTTAGCTACATCACAAGCGGTTTGGTGGTTAAGCTTTCCTCCCTAACAATATCCCTGCTTCAGACGAAGCTACAGCAACCTCTCCCTAGGCTCAGATCGGCAGAAGTAAGATGGCGGTCGGCGTGCACGCCCCTTTATAGCCCCTGTGACGCTGCAGAAAGCAAGCCAATCACTGTAATGCCCTTCTCTAAGATGGTGGGGACTGAGACTTATGTCATCACGGTGCCCACACTCTGCGTCCACCTTCATTGGCTGAGAAATGGCGCTGAACCCATCATATGAAACGCAACTTTGGTGCGAAGATCGCCGACCGAGTGGCCGATCCCACAATGGGATCGGCTCGGGTTTCACGAAACCCGACTTTGCCGAAAGTCGGCGACTTATGAAATTGACCGATCCGTTTCGCTCAACCCTAGTTAATACGATTAATCCCCACTCAATCCCCACAGTTTTAACCGTGCCCTAAAAACTCATTTGTTCAGATTGGCCTACCGCCTCAACGCATTAACCTAACTATTCTTGTGTGGCACATTAAAAAAAAAAAAAGAAAAAACAATAATCAGGCTCCTCGCATCATGTTCTCATACACTTCATGCCGTTAATAGCCCTCTGTGTCTGTACTGCTGCATACTTAGGCAGTTAACTGGTTCATGCAGCTTTACATGAACACCCGAGCCTTACACTATGGCTGGTCCGAATAACTAAAGCAATTGTCACCATCCACCTCTCGTGTCTCCCCTTTTCCTCATAGTTTGTAAGCTTGTGAGCAGGGCCCTCATTCCTCTTGGTATCTATTTTAACCCCTTCATGACCAGGGGATTTTTCGTTTTTCCGTGTTCGTTTTTCGCTCCCCTCCTTCCCAGAGCCATAACTTTTTTATTTTTCCGTCAATTTGGCCATGTGAGGGCTTATTTTTTGCGGGACGAGTTGTACTTTTGAACGACATCATTGGTTTTAGCATGTCGTGTACTAGAAAACGGGAAAAAAATTCCAAGTGCGGTGAAATTGCAAAAAAAGTGCAATCCCACATTGGTTTTTTGTTTGGCTTTTTTGCTAGGTTCACTAAATGCTAAAAATGACCTGCCATTATGATTCTCCAGGTCATTACGAGTTCATAGACACCAAACATGACTAGGTTATTTTTTATCTAAGTGGTGAAAAAAAATTCCAAACTTTGCTAAAAAAAAAAAAAAAAAAATTGCGCCATTTTCCGATACTCGTAGCGTCTCCATTTTTCGTGATCTGGGGTCGGTTGAGGGCTTATTTTTTGCGTGCCGAGATGACGTTTTTAATGATAGCATTTCGGTGCAGATACGTTCTTTTGATCGCCCGTTATTGCATTTTAATGCAATGTCGCGGCGACCAAAAAAACGTAATTCTGGCGTTTCGAGTTTTTTTCCCGCTACGCTGTTTAGCGATCAGGTTAATACTTTTTTTATTTGATAGATCGGGCAATTCTGAGCGCGGCGATACCAAATATGTGTAGATTTGATATTTTTTTTATTGATTTATTTTGATTGGGGCGAAAGGGGGGTGATTTAAACTTTTATGTTTTTTTTATTTTTTTCACATTTTTTTAAACTTTTTTTTTTTACTTTTGCCATGCTTCAATAGCCTCCATGGGAGGCTAGAAGCAGGGACAGCACGATCGGCTCTGCTACATAGCAGCGATCTGCTGATCGCTGCTATGTAGCAGAATTGCACGTGTGCTGTGAGCGCCGACCACAGGGTGGCGCTCACAGCGACGGGCAATCAGTAACCATAGAGGTCTCAAGGACCTCTATGGCTACAATGGAGACGCATCGCCGACCCCCGGACATGTGACGGGGGTCGGCGATGACGTCATTTCCGGCCGCCCGGCCGGAAGCGGTAGTTAAATGCCGCTGTCTGCGTTTGACAGCGGCATTTAACTAGTTAATAGGTGCGGGCAGATCGCGATTCTGCCCGCGCCTATTACGGGCACATGTCAGCTGTTCAAAACAGCTGACATGTCCCGGCTTTGGTGCGGGCTCACCGCGGAGCCCTGCATCAAAGCAGGGGAGCCGGCATCGGACGGTATAGTACGTCCGATGCCGGTAAGGGGTTAAACTGTGATCTCTGTTATGCTGTAATGTCTATTGTCTGTACAAATCCCCTCAATAATTTGTAAAGCGCTGTGGAATATGTTGGCGCTATATAAATAAAATTATTATTAATTATTATTAATTTCAACCCCTAACCCTAATTCCAACCCTAACTCTAGTTCCAGCCCTAACCCTAAGGCTATGTGCCCACGTTGCGGATTCATGTGCGGATTTTTCCGCACCGTTTTTGAAAAATCCGCAGGTAAAACGCACTGCGTTTTACTTGCGGATTTACCACGGATTTCCAATGTTTTTTCTGTGGATTCCTATTGAGGAACAGGTGTAAAATGCTGTGGATTTCACACATAGAATTGAGATGCTGCGGAAAATACAACGCAGCATTTCCACATGGTATTTTCAGCACCATGGGCACAGCGGATTTGGTTTTCCATAGGCTTACATGGTACTGTAAATGTGGCCAATCCACTGCGGATCTGCAGCCAAATACGCACTGTGTGCACATAGACTAATTCTAACCCTAATTGCAACCCTAACCCTAATTGCAATCCTATCCCAATTCTAACCCTAACCCTAGCCCTATCCCTAGCCCTAGCCCTAACCCTAAGCCTAATTCTAACCCTAACCCTAGTGGAAAAATTAAAATAAATATATTTTATTTATTTCATTATTTTCCCTACCTATGGGGGTGATAAGGGGGGCTTTATTTATTTATTTTTTATCACTGTGATATAACCTATCACAGTGATCAAAATGTATGGGCGCACTGCCCATGCACCCGCCATTTTGGAAGATGGCGGTGCCCATTGATGTAGACGGACCGACATCGAGAGGGACACTGGAACTTGGTAAGTATGGGGGTGGGATCAGACAGCGGGGGAGCGGAGGGGAGGCCAGGGGCAGGCGGAGGGGAGAGGAGGGCAGCGGAGCACAGAACGGAGGGGAGGAAGGACTGACAGCGGTGGAAGATCTCCACTGTCAGTCAGTGGAGGGGGCAGATTGCAGTCTTCAGCAATGGCCAATGATATTACAGTATCGGCCATGGCTAGATTGTAATATTTCACCAAGTTTCATAGGTGAAATATTACAAATTGCTCTGATTGGCTGTTGCACTTTCAACAGCCAATCAGAGCGATCATAGCCACGTGGGGGCAATGCCACCCCCCCTGGGCTGAAGTACCACTCCCCTTGTCCCTGCAGATAGGGTGAAATTGGAGTTAACCCTTTCACCCGATCTGCATGGACGCGATCCCTCCATGATGTCACATAGGCTTCACAGGTCGGATTGGCACCAACTTTCATGACGCCTATGCGGCGTCACAGGTCAGGAAGGGGTATTAACTAAATTCAGATATTTTTATGAATAAATGCAACAAATGTACAACTAACATAAAGTACAATGTGTAAGGAAAAAACAGTCCTAGTCTCAGAATCACTGGGATCTGTTGAAGCATTTCAGATTTATTACCTCATAAAGTGACCCTGGTAAGAATTGTAAAATTTGGCCTTGCCAGGAAGGTGACAACAGGCTCTGTGGTGAAGAGGGTAATGATCATAGCTCTTTGCTGTTCTATTAAAGTGGTATTAAATTGACTATCTGTAGGTGCCTATTAGCATGTTCCGGAAATAAAGCGTGAAATTTTTTACTCAAGGCCAAATAAATAGCATAGATTAGAATGAACTCGAGAAACCATGGCTGTTTTACTTTAAATGGTTTCTAAGCTTCTAAGCAAGAATAAATAATTTATTGGAGCTAATTCAGAAAAATGGGTTTACTTGCTGGCTGTATCCTAGAAATTGATCAAAGTGACCTAAACCACAACATATCACTGCTGAAGCCAAATCACATGGGGAACTATGGAAAAATTAGTTTCCTAATAGCTGGATGTTTTACTAATGATCTATCAGTATCAATTCTTAGCAGTAGCTTTGGCAAACTCTTAAGATAGAAGGACAAGGGAATTTACATACATTAGGAGAAATAGATTAAATCATGGCTGATGATTAATGGCTCATTATGGAATCCTTCACCACATGACCTGTTCTAAAAGAATGTGTCCTCAGCACTATTCACAATTTAAACTTTTACACCTCACATAGAGTCCATTAGAAGATATATTATAAGTTTGAATACCTGGAACACACTTTTTAGCATGGCAAAAATAACAGTATTTCTCCTATCATTCCAAACATACAGATATCTATATATATACAAGTTACTTGTTGTAACCAGTTTAGTTTATACTTAAAATAGTGTTATATGTTCTCAACTGTTTATTTATATGATAAACATATAAAAGTAATGGGGTTAAAAGAAAAGCTTCTAAGACAACTTCAGTCTCTTCATCAGATCAAATTCAGACATATATGCTGCACAAATTGGTCAAGAGTTTCCACAAATGAACTCAATAGCCTTATGTGACATAACACCTAACTTCAGCCTAAGATATTATAACAAAGTACAGAGGGGGCCATATATATGGCCTAAATAAAATGGGAATGGTTGGTGATATTAACTTCCTGTTTGTGGCACATTAGTATATGAGAGGGGAAAAACCGATCTGGGTCATTCTCCTTGAGATGCTGCAGCAGCTGGATTTTGTAAGGGTGCCATCTGTGAGTAGCTAATATCCGCCGAAGGGATGTTTGACTGATGCCAGATCAGCGCGCTGAATTTGCAGAATGGGCAAAACAAAAATTGGAACAGGAGCCTCAGTTTACACAGAACATTATGTTCAGTGATGAGGCAAACTTTTTTTTGGGTGGGCCATTTATATGGATACACCTAAATAACATGGGAATGGTGACAGTTTTCTTGCGTAGGGTGTCTGGCATTGAAATCTGCTGCAATGACCCAGGTACTGCATTCACCAGACATCAACACAATTTCTATCCGCTCCTCACGTGTTAACCTCTGCGACATGTCAATGGCTGTGAACAAAGAGAAACTTGTAAATAACTCATGAAAGAATAAAGATACGTTAAAACCAAGCACACCATTGTTTTTTCTTGTGAAATTCTCAATAAGTATGATGTGTCACATGACCCTCTTCCCATAGGAAAAAATAAAGTTTGATCTGAAATGGCCGACTTCAAAATGGCCGCCATGGTTGCCACCCATCTTGAAAAGTTTTCCCCCTCCCATATACTAATGTGCCACAAACAGGAAGATGATATCACCAACCATTCCCATTTTATTTAGGTGTATCCATATACATGGCCCACCATTTATATACATTTATATATCCATACAGTGCTCAGTATAAAGGAATAGACTTCAACAGATTTAGATTCTTTTTAAATCGACATTTTATTTGGGATACCATACTATAAAATACTCCCACAAGTGCAGCCCATTGATTACAAAAAGGATTTGCTATTTTCCACACACAAAAATTAATTTTCCTAACAAATTAAATCAAGACCATGTTGCAAAAGTGAGTACAACCCAGTGAAAGTCTTAAAGGGGTTGTCCACTACTTTCAATTAACCCCCCAATGTATCCCCCCGGGGCCCCTAATGAATTGGGCAATTACCTTGCGTTGCCGTTTTCGCCTGTGAGCGGCGCTATTCTGCCTGCTGAGTCCGGGTCACGTGACCCCCAGACTGCAGCCGCCGCTCATTTCCGCCGACGTCACGTCAATTTCCAGACTCTAGAAATTGACGTGACGTCAGCAGCAGGCATGACCATCCCCCACAGTCAGCAGTCACTCAGCAAGAGTGACTGGGCTGTGGGCGGTGCTGGGGGCTGCATGCAGGGCTGTGCTGGGGGCGGGCGGGGCTCTGTGTGCTCACTGCTGCTGGGATCATGATGTGCCGGCGGGGATCTGCCCGCCGGCGCCGGTGTTTTTGTGGACCGGCGCCGGTGTCTGCCCGCCGGCGTGTGTGGGTGCCTGCCCGCCGGCATGTGCGGGGCTCTGCCCGCCGGCGTGTGCGGGGGTCTGCCCGCCGGCGTGTGCGGGGGTCTGCCCGCCAGCGTGTGCGGGGATCTGCCCGCCGGCGTGTGCGGATGCCTGCCGGCGCTGTGTGTGTGCATGCCGGCGCTGTGTGTGCGTGCCGGCGATGTGTGTGTGCCGACGCTGTGTGTGTGTGTGCAGGCATCGTCCGATGGGACTACACTGACAGTAAGTGACACATTAGCCAATGATGGGACAGTAGTAGTCCCATCATCCGGCTAATGTGTTGAATGTAAAAAAAAACATACACAGTACATACATACATACAACACACACCATGCGACATTCGACGACATGCACCATGCGACGACATGTGACATGCACCATGCGGCGACATGCTGCATGCACCATGCGACAACATGCAACATGCTACATGCGTCGACATGCACCATGCGACGACATGCACCATGCGACGACATGCGACATGTGACATGCACCATGCGGTGACATGCTGCATGCACCATGCGACAACATGTGACATGCACCATGCGACAACATGCACCATGCGACGACATGCACCATGCGACGACATGCACCATGCGACGACATGCACCATGCGACATGCACCATGCGGCGACATGCTGCATGCACCATGCGACAACATGCGACGACATGCACCATGTGACGACATGCACCATGCGACGACATGCACCATGCGACAATATGTACCATGCGACGACATGCGACATGCTACATGCACCATGCAACGACATGCACCATGCGACGACATGCAACATGCACCATGCGATGACATGCTGCATGCAACGACATGCGACATGCACCATGTGACATGCACCATGTGACGACATGCGGCATGCACCATGCGACAACATGCACCATGCTACATGCACCATGCGGTGACATGCACTATGTGACATGCACCATGCGACGACATGCGACATGCACCATGCGACGACATGCACCATGCAACGACATGCGACATACAGTACATACATACATACTACAGACATACAGTACATATAACATAGATTACATACTCACCATCACTTGTCACTTTGTTCCCCGAAGCCATTGTAACGAGTGTCCCACGACGATCTCCCGTGGAGAGCAGGAGCATCAGTTGATGCGACCACTCTCCAGGGGCTCCAGGAACACAATGATGGAAGGTATCCTTCCATCATGTATTCCTCACAAGGTATTCCTACGCCCCTGTGAGAAAATAGTCCCTAGTCTCACTATTGGCATTGCTGGGTGAGACATTTTCCCACGCAGCAATTGCCATAAAGTGAGACCAGTGAACTAGAGTAACCTCAGTGATGCACTGCAGGAGCCATTGTCTCCTGTCAGTATGTCACTGAGGGTCCTATAGAGCAGTAACATCACCCGATGTCACTGTTCTATAGGGGAGATCGTCGTGGGACACTCGTTATTAATTGGACTACGGCGGAAAGGTAGTATACGGTTTATTATTTTACTTTTTTTTGCAGGTGCTGTAGTATGGTAAGTATGGTTAAATGAAGAATATTAAAATACTTTTTTCCAAATGTGTGTGTGTTTTATTAACCCTTACTTACTATTGGATTAGTAATGGATAGGCGTCTTATTGACGCCTCTCCGTTATTAACCCGGCTTAATGTCACCTTACAATAGCAAGGTGACATTAACCCCTTATTACCCCATATCCCACCGCTACTCGGGAGTGGGAAGAGAGGGGCTAAGTGCCGGAATTGGCACATCTTACAGATGCGCCATTTCTGGGGCGGCTGCCGGCTGGTATTTGTAGCCGGGGGGGGCCAATATCCATGGCCCCTCTCTAGGCTATGAATATCAGCCTGCAGCTGTCTGCGTAGCCTTTCTGGCTATAAAATATAGGGGGACCCCACATCATTTTTTTTGGGGGGGTCCCCCTCTTTTAATAGCCAGTAAAGGCTACGCAGACAGCTGCGGGCTGATATTCATAGCAGGCTACAGATATTGGCCCCGGCCGTCGGCTTTCCCCCTCTGGCGCAGAAAATTGCGCGGGAGCCCACGCCGTTTTTTTTCCGCTTTTTTTTTTCTTTTTAAATTACGGGTCCATCGCTATGCGTCGGGCCGACGTACCGACACACGTTGTGAAATTTGTGCACGACGTGGGCAGCGGATGCAGTTTTTCAACGCATCCGCTGCCCATTCTGAAGTGCGGGGAGAAGGGGGCGGAGTTTCTGCCGCAAATGCGCGGTAGAAAATGGCGGGTGAGCCGGCCAAAAAAATTTTCAATTAAACATTTTTTTTGTGCCGACGGTCCGCCAAAACACGACGGATCCGTAGCACGACGGAGGCGATGTCTGGCCATCCGTCACTAATACAAGTCTATGGGTAAAACGCATCCTGCGAGCACATTTGCAGGATCCGTTTATTTTCACCGGATCGTTCTTTCCGCCAGATCCGTTTTTTTCAACCGGATCCGTTTTTTTCCGCCGGATCCATTTTATTCCACCGGATGTTTTTTTTTCCGCCAGATCTGTTTTTTCTCATAGAGTTGTATTAGCGCCGGATTGCGCCTGGTGGCCACACGTTTAATCCATTTTTGCAGGATCCGTCAAAAAAGCTGTTTCCACCGGACGGAAAACACATACAGAGGAACGGTTTTTCGGTACGTTGAAAAAATGCACAGCGACTGATCTAGCAAAAAACGGATGAAGCGTGTGGCCATCAGACGCACTCCGGCGCTAATACAACTCTATGAGAAAAAAACGGATCTGGCGGAAAAAAACGATCAGGTGGTAAAAAACGGATACGGTGGGAAAAAAAAGATCCGGCAGAAAAAAAAGATCCGGCGAAAAAATACGGATCCTGCAAATGTGCTCGCAGGATGCGTTTTGTACCCATAGACTTGTATTAGCAACGTATCCGTCGTGTTTTGGCGGACACAACACACAAAAAAAAGTTCAATGTAACTTTTTTTGTGCGACGTGTCTGCCATTTCCGACCGCGCATGCGTGGCTGGAACTCCACCCCCTCCTCCACGCTCATCACAATGGGCAGCGGATGCGTTGTAAAACTGCATCCGCTGCCCACGTTGTGCTAAAGTTAGCATAAAGTCCGTCGGTACGTCTGGCCGAAGGTTTGCGACGGCCCCGTACCGACGCAAGTGTGAAAGTAGCCTTACATCTGAATTTGCTGAGTATAATGCAGCCACCCCAGAGTATAATGTAGCCCCCATAGAATATAATGCAGCCCCCCATAGTATATCAGACAGCCTCCCCCATAGAATAGTATATACCCCCGCAATAGTATATAACACAGCCACATAGTATATAACACGGCCTCCCCCATAGAATATAATATACCTCCCATAGTATATATCAAAGCCCGCATATAATATAGCACAACTTGCATAGTATATAGCACAGCCCACATAATATAGCACAGCCCGCGTAGTAGTATACAGCACAGCCCGTGTAGTAGTATACAGCACAGCCCGGGTTGTAGTATATACAGCACAACACGCATAGTAGTATATACAGCACAGCCCGTGGAGTAGTATACACAGCACAGCCCACACAGTGGTATATACACAGCACAGCCCACACAGTGGTATATACACAACACAGCCCACACAGTGGTATATACACAGCACAGCCCACACAGTGGTACATACACAGCACAGCCCACACAGTGGTATATACACAGCACAGCCCACACAGCGGTGCATACACAGCACAGCCCACACAGTGGTATATACAGCACAACCCACATCTTATCCCCCCGATAATGGCTCCACACTCTCCTCACCTTTCCTCTTGCCTGCGCTGCTCCTGTCTCGGCGGCTGCAGTCTGCCCGGGACACAGCAGGTCTGTGATGATATGACATCATCGCGCACCCGCAGTGTCAGAGGCAGAGCGGGGAATGATGGGAGAGGGAGCGTCAGCGGACGCTCTCTCCTCCATCATTGCATTGAACTATACCGGCGTCATAGACGCCGGTATAGTTGAATGCGGCGGCACTGGCGGGAGTAGGGGGGAAAGAGTGCAGCGGCCCACTACTGGCACCGGCCCTTCTAGCATTTGCCAGAAGTGCCCGATGGCTAGTCCGGCCCTGGTCACCGCCCACACACTTCCCTCCTCCTGAACTGCAGCGTTTCTCGGGCTCACATCCGCAGCAAAACTGCAGATATTTGTTACAATGAAAGTGTAAGGCCGGAGTCACACTACAGCGAGATACGGCCGAGTCTCGCAGGTTAAATACAAGTTCTGGCACCGGCACTCCGGAGCGGAGCGTGCGGCTCCATGTATTGCTATGCGGCCGCATGCTCCGCTCCAGAGTGCTGGTGCCAGAGCTTGGTTTTAACCTGCGAGACTCGGCCGTATCTCGCTGTAGTGTGATCCCGGCGTAAGCGTGCAGAAGCGCTGCAGTTCGGCACAAAAGTAGTGACATGCTGCGGAGAAAAAAAAAAGCTGCGTTTCGGTGCGGCCTTTTCCGCAGCATGTGCACAACAAGTCTGCGGCTCCCATAGACTTGCATTGGTTGTGCACAACACTGTGGATTTAATGCAATTCCGTACTGCAAAAAACGCTGCGGATCTGCAATCAAATCCGCAACGTGTGCACACAGCCTTAGCATTTAGTGAACCTAGCAAAAAGCCAAGCAAAAAACAAGTGTGGGATTGCACTTTTTTTGCAATTTCATCATACTTTGAATTTTTTTCACATTTTCTACTACACGACATGGTAAAACCAATGGTGTCGTTCAAAAGTAGAACTTGTCCCGCAAAAGATAAGCCCTCACATGGCCATATTGACGGAAACATTATGGCTCTGGAAAGAAGGGGAGCGATAAACGAAAAAAGCTCCAGGGGTGAAGGGGTTTAGAAACATGGATATGGACATATCAATGGAAATAGATATATAGATATATAGATATATCTGTATGTATCTATCTATCCCATATCTATCTAATTCTATCTATCTATCTATCTATCTATCTGTTATCTATCTATTTATTTATCTATCTAATATCCATCTATCTAATATCTATCTATCTATCTATCTATCTATCTATCTATCTATCTATCTATCTATCTATCTATCTATCTATCTATCTATCTGTTATCTATCTATTTATTTATCTATCTAATATCCATCTATCTAATATCTATCTATCTATCTATCATCTATCTATCTATCTCTGTGTGTAATGGAGTGTGGGTTGGACAAATGTAAAAGAGGAGTTGGACAGAAATGACACCACAAATCTTTTTGAAGAGAGGAGGGAGAGGAGGGAGGGGTTTGGGTGTGTTTTGGAGTGGGTGTGCTAGATTCGGGCTTAGTGGCAGTGCAAAGCATCATGGAACTTGTAGTATTAGGGCACAATAAGGAAGTTGTCGATTAACCCCATGAGTGCTGTATCCAGCACTGAAGATGTGCTGCTACAGCATGATAACAGGTAATATTGCTAAAATAAACACAGTAGATGTTTTCAGTGGCACAAAATAGCAAGATTTATGAAAAAACTTTATAGTAGTGGACAGCTTCTTTAAGAGCAAAGCTAAAGCTTGAACTACAAAATTTTAACAAACAAGAATTCAACCACATGTAAATCTACTTATTCATTATTAACAAGTGTCCAGTGGACAGTTGACTATAAAAGGATGTCAATTAACAAAGAAAGTCCTTTATCATGCTGTCAGCAATGGCACCACATGGAAGAGAAATATCACAAGACCAGTGAAGGAAGATATGCAAGTGTTGTGCTTTAAGATTTATTCAGGAGCAAGTAAAAATACAAGTTCAAAGTGGCTAAATTACCAAGTTTAGCGAAAAAAAATTAAGACATTACACCAATTAATTTTACACTTATTAATAAACTTCTTAACATAAACTCAAAAAATCAAAACAGAGAAATGTACCTATTATTTTTTCAAACTGTTATGACTATACTAGATGGCAGCCCGATTCTAAAGAATCGGGAGTCTAGAATCCATATATACTTGAAATTCGGCAGGAGCTTGAAGAGCAACGTCACTGGGCCCGCCTCCACGCAGTAGAAACTTGCTGTGAGGTAAAAATTCAAAAATCACACCAAAATGGCGGGCGGAGTGTGTCCCAGTACGGCTCGTTTCTGATTGGTCGCTCGCAGCAGGCGGCAACCAATCAGACACTGGACACTGTTGACGTCACTTATCTCCGGACATTAGCTCCGGACATTAGCTCCGGACATTAGCTCCGGACAAAGCCACGGCAGTTGGCACAAATTGCAGGAAGTAGTATTCTAGGCAATTATATATTAGATTATGCTTAATTAAAGCGCTGCAGTTGTTGAGAGCGCCACATAACTAAAAATAATAATACAGTGGGATGGCATTGTATTGCCTGAAAAATGTTAAGCGCTTTCACAGAAAAATATAATTTAACATGTGGTTCTTTAACCCCTTTCTGCCATTAGACGTACTATTGCGTCCATGTGGGGTGGGCTTTACTTCCCAAGGACGCAATAGTACGTCATATGCGATCGGCAGCGCTCACGGGGGGAGCGCCGCCGATCGCGGCCGGGTGTCAGCTGTTTATCGCAGCTGACATCCGGCACTATGTGCCAGGAGCGGTCACGGACCGCCCCCGGCACATTAACCCCCGGCACACCGCGATCAAAGATGATCGCGATGTGCCGGCGGTACAGGGAAGCACCGCGCAGGGAGGGGGCTCCCTGCGGGCTTCCCTGAGCCCCCCGCAGCAACGCGATGTGATCGCGTTGCTGCGAGGGTCTCACCTCCCTCCCTGCTCCCTCCAGCCCCGGATCCAAGATGGCCGCGGATCCGGGTCCTGCAGGGAGGGAGGTGGCTTCACAGAGCCTGCTCAGAGCAGGCACTGTGAAGCAGCCTGCACTCCTATCAGATCAGTGATCTGACAGAGTGCTGTGCAAACTGTCAGATCACTGATCTGTGATGTCCCCCCCTGGGACAAAGTAAAAAAGTAAAAAAAAAAAATTTCAAATGTGTAAAAAAAAGTAAAAAAAAATATTCCAAAATAATGAAAAAAAAAATAAAAATATTATTCCCATAAATACATTTCTTTATCTAAATAAAAAAAAAAACAATAAAAGTACACATATTTAGTATCACCGCGTCCGTAACGGCCCGACCTATAAAACTGGCCCACTAGTTAACCCCTTCAGTAAACACCGTAAGAAAAAAAAAAAAAAAAACGAGGCAAAAAACAACGCTTTATTATCATACCGCCGAACAAAAAGTGGAATAACACGCGATCAAAAAGACAGACATAACTAACCATGGTACCGCTGAAAACGTCATCTTGTCCCGCAAAAAACGAGCCGCCATACAGCATCATGAGCAAAAAAATAAAAAAGTTATAGTCCTGAGAATAAAGCGATGCAAAAATAATTATTTTTTCTATAAAATAGTTTTTATCGTATAAAAGCGCCAAAACATAAAAAAATGATATAAATGAGGTGTCGCTGTAATCGTACTGACCCGAAGAATAAAACTGCTTCATCAATTTTACCAAACGCGGAACGGTATAAACGCCTCCCCCAAAAGAAATTCATGAATAGCTGGTTTTTGGTCATTCTGCCTCACAAAAATCGGAATAAAAAGCGATCAAAAAATGTCACGTGCCCGAAAATGTTACCAATAAAAACATCAACTCGTCCCGCAAAAACCAAGACCTCACATGACTCTGTGGACCAGAATATAGAAAAATTATAGCTCTCAAAATGTGGTAACGCAAAAAATATTTTTTGCAATAAAAAGCGTCTTTCAGTGTGTGACGGCTGCCAATCATAAAAATCCGTTAAAAAACCCGCTATAAAAGTAAATCAAACCCCCCTTCATCACCCCCTTAGTTAGGGAAAAATTAAAAAAATGTATTTATTTCCATTTTCCCATTAGGGCTAGGGTTAGAGTTAGGGCTAGGGTTAGGGCTAGGGTTAGGGCTAGGGTTAGGGCTAGGGTTAGGGCTAGGGCTAGGGTTAGGGCTAGGGTTAGGGCTAGGGTTAGGGCTAGGGTTAGGGTTAGGGCTAGGGTTAGGGCTAGGGTTAGGGTTAGGGCTAGGGTTAGGGCTAGGGTTAGGGCTAGGGTTAGGGCTAGGGTTAGGGCTAGGGTTAGGATTAGGGTTAGGGCTAGGGTTAGGGCTAGGGCTACAGTTTGGGTTGGGGCTAAAGTTACAGTTAGGGTTTAGATTACATTTACGGTTGGGAATAGGGTTGGGATTAGGGTTAGGGGTGTGTCAGGGTTAGAGGTGTGGTTAGGGTTACTGTTGGGATTAGGGTTAGGGATGTGTTTGGATTAGGGTTTCAGTTATAATTGGGGGGTTTCCACTGTTTAGGCACATCAGGGGCTCTCCAAACGCGACATGGCGTCCGATCTCAATTCCAGCCAATTCTGCGTTGAAAAAGTAAAACAGTGCTTCTTCCCTTCCGAGCTCTCCCGTGTGCCCAAACAGGGGTTTACCCCAACATATGGGGTATCAGCGTACTCAGGACAAATAGGACAACAACTTTTGGGGTCCAATTTCTCCTGCTACCCTTGGGAAAATACAAAACTCGGGGCTAAAACATATTTTTTGTGGGAAAAAAAAAGATTTTTTATTTTCACGGCTCTGCGTTATAAACTGTAGTGAAACACTTGGGGGTTCAAAGTTCTCACAACACATCTAGATTAGTTCCCTGGGGGGTCTAGTTTCCAATATGGGGTCACTTGTGGGGGGTTTCTACTGTTTAGGTACATTAGGGGTTCTGCAAACGCAATGTGACGTCTGCAGACCATTCCATCTAAGTCTGCATTCCAAATGGCGCTCCTTCCCTTCCGAGCTCTGCCATGCGCTCAAACGTTGGATTCCCCCAACATACGGGGTATCAGCGTACTCAGGACAAATTGGACAACAACTTTTGGGGTCGAATTTCTTCTCTTACCCTCGGGAAAATACAAAACTGGGGGCTAAAAAATAATTTTGGGGGGAAAGATTCTTTTTTTTAATTTTCACGGCTCTGCGTTACAAACTGTAGTGAAACACTTGGGGGTTCAAAGCTATCACAACACATCTAGATGAGTTCCTTAGGGGGTCTAGTTTCCAAAATGGTGTCACTTGTGGGAGGTTTCTACTGTTTAGGTACATTAGGGGCTCTGCAAATGCAATGTGACACCTGCAGACCATTCCATCTAAGTCCTCATTCCAAATGGAGCTCCTTCCCTTCCGAGCCCTCCCATGCGCCCAAACAGTGGTTCCCCCCCACATATGGGGTATCAGCGCACTCAGGACAAATTGGACAACAAATTGTGGGGTCGAATTTCTCCTTTTACCCTCGGGAAAATACAAAACTGGGGGCTAAAAAATAATTTTTGTGGGAAAAAATTTTTGTTTTATTTTTACGGCTCTCCATTATAAACTTCTGTGAAGCCCTTGGTGGGTCAAAGCGCTCAGCACACATCTAGATAAGTTCCTAAGGGGGTCTACTTTCCAAAATGGTGTCACTTGTGGGGGGTTTCTACTGTTTAGGTACATTGGGGGCTCTGCAAACGCAATGTGACGCCTGCAGACCATTCCATCTAAGTCTGCATTCAAATGGCACTCCTTCCCTTCTGAGCCCTCCCATGTGCCCAAACAGTGGTTCCCCCCACATATGGTGTATCATCGCACTCAGGACAAATTGGGCAACAAATTTTGGGGTCCAATTTCTCCTGTTACCCTCAGGAAAATACAAAACTGGGGGCTAAAAAAATAATTTTTGTGGGAAAAAAATTTTGTTTTATTTTTACGGCTCTGCATTATAAACTTCTGTGAAGCACTTGGTGGGTCAAAGTGCTCACCACACCTCTAGATAAGTTCCTTAGGGGGTCTACTTTCCAAAATGGTGTCATTTGTGGGGGGTTTCAATGTTTAGGCACATCAGTGGCTCTTCAAACGCAACATGGCGTCCCATCTCAATTCCTGTCAATTTTGCTTTGAAAAGTCAAACGGCGCTCCTTCCCTTCCGAGCTCTCCCATCCACCCAAACAGTGGTTTACCCCCACATATGGGGTATCCGCGTACTCAGGACAAATTGGACAACAACTTTTGGGGTCCAATTTCTTCTCTTACCCTTGGGAAAATAAAAAATTGGGGGCAAAAAGATAATTTTTGTGAAAAAATATGATTTTTTATTTTTACGGTTCTACATTATAAACTTCTGTGAAGCACTTGGTGGGTCAAAGTGCTCACCACACCTCTAGATAAGTTCCTTAGGGGGTCTACTTTCCAAAATGGTGTCACTTGTGGGGGGTTTCAATGTTTAGGCACATCAGTGGCTCTTCAAACGCAACATGACGTCCCATCTCAATTCCTGTCAATTTTGCATTGAAAAGTCAAACGGCGCTCCTTCCCTTCCGAGCTCTCCCATCCACCCAAACAGTGGTTTACCCCCACATATGGGGTATCCACGTACTCAGGACAAATTGGACAACAACTTTTGGGGTCCAATTTCTTCTCTTACCCTTGGGAAAATAAAAAATTGGGGGCGAAAAGATAATTTTTGTGAAAAAATATGATTTTTTATTTTTACGGTTCTACATTATAAACTTCTGTGAAGCACTTGTTGGGTCAAAGTGCTCACCACACCTCTAGATAAGTTCCTTAGGGGGTCTATTTCCAAAATGGTGTCACTTGTGGGGGGTTTCAATGTTTAGCCACATCAGGGGCTCTCCAAACGAAACATGGCGTCCCATCTCAATTCCAGTCAATTTTGCATTGAAAAGTCAAATGGCACTCCTTCGCTTCCGAGCTCTGCCATGCGCCCAAACAGTGGTTTACCCCCACATGTGGGGTATTGGCATACTCAGGACAAATTGTACAACAATGTTTGGGGTCCATTTTCTCCTGTTACCCTTGGTAAAATAAAACAAATTGGAGCTGAATTACATTTTTTGTGAAAAAAAGTTAAATGTTCATTTTTATTTAAACATTCAAAAAATTCCTGTGAAGCACCAGAAGGGTTAATAAACTTCTTGAATATGGTTTTGAGCACCTTGAGGGGTGTAGTTTTTAGAATGGTGTCACACTTGGGTATTTTCTATCATATAGACCCCTCAAAATGACTTCAAATGAGATGTGGTCCCTAAAATAAAATGGTGTTGTAGAAATGAGAAATTGCTGGTCAACTTTTAACCCTTATAACTCCCTAACAAAAAAAAATTTTGGTTCCAAAATTGTGCTGATGTAAAGTAGACATGTGGGAAATGTTACTTATTAAGTATTTTGTGTGACATATCTCTGTGATTTAATTGCATAAAAATTCAAAGTTGGAAAATTGCGAAATTTTCATAATTTTCGCCAAATTTCTGTTTTTTTCACAAATAAACGCAGGTACTATCAAATAATTTTTACCATTGTCATGAAGTACAATATGTCACGAGAAAACAATGTCAGAATCACCAGGATCCATTGAAGCGTTCCAGAGTTATAACCTCATAAAGGGACAGTGGTCAGAATTGTAAAAATTGGCCCGGTCATTAACGTGCAAACCACCCTTGGGGGTAAAGGGGTTAATGTGATATTAAGAGCAGACAAGGTTTTTATTTAGTTTCACAGAACATTCCTTTCTTAAAAGGAATAATAAATAATTATTATTACAATAAAAATAAATGCAGTACACAATGAAACAAATGTAAACATTATATTGGGAGAAACATTTGTGAATCCTTTTGAAATTCAACCACCAATGCATTCACATAAATTGTCTGATGCATGAACAGAGTTGTTATTTTCTGATTTTAGACAACAGCACATTGTAAAGCTTTCTTATGCCACACTATATTCCAGCGTCCCTCCTATGTCCTGCACATTTGTCTCTTGTGTGAAGGTGAGTTCTTAGCACTATAGCCAAATGGCACCTGCTTGAGGGATTGTAGCTGACGGTGCATAGTAATGGAAGCTTACTCTTTATTGTCATTTATCTGGTGCAGTTTCTTAGCTGTATTCATCATGTGTCTCCTTTAATTTGAAAAAAGATGAAAGATGGAAGAAGTCAGAGTGTGACCTTACACCTACACATACTCTACATCAAATGCTGCATATCATGATGATGAATACCAATGGTTGACACATTGAGATGGATACCAGGCAGATAAGGATTTCATGTTACACGCCACAAATGTTTCAGTAAGCACATAGAAGTTTATAGATATAGAAGGTGAGTGAGCGAAAAGCATTTTATTTTAATTCAAATACATATGTGTATATATATATACCGTATATACTCGAGTATAAGCTGAGATTTTCAGCCCAAATTTTTGGGCGGAAAGTGCCCCTCTCGGCTTATACTCGAGTCATGCTTGGCGGCAGGGTCGGCAGGTGAGGGACTGTCGCATTCTCACCTGCTCCTAGCGCTATCCCTGCCTGTCCCATGGTCTTCGGGTGCCACAGCTCTTCCTCTGTTCAGCGGTCAAGTGGTACCGCTCATTAAAGTTATACATATGGACTCCACTCCCATAGGGGTGGAGCTGCAGATTCATTCCTGTAATGAGCGGTACCAGTGACCGCTGACTGAGGAAGAAGCTGCAGTGCCCGGAGACCATCTGTCTGGGAGAAGGAGCCAGGGACCGCGCTGGAGCAGATGAGTATTTCATGTTTACCTGTCCGCGTTCCACCCGCCGGGTGCCGCTCCATCTTCCCGTCCTCTTGCTGTGACTGTTCAGGTCAGAGGGCGCAATGACGTATTAGTGTGCGCGCCGCCCTCTGCTTGAACAGTCACTGAGGAGAGACGGGACGCTGAGGAGCAGCGGGCAGCAACGAGAGGTGAGTATGTCATTTTTTTATTGCAGCAGCAGCAGCATTATATGTGGCACAGCTTTATATGGAGCATCTATTGGGCAATAATGAATGGTATGGAGCATTATATGTGGCACAGCTTTAAATGGAGCATCTATGGGGCAATAATGAACGGTATGGAGCATTATATGTGGCACAGCTTTATATGGAGCATCTATGGGGCAATTATGAACGGTATGGAGCATTATATGTGTCACAGCTTTATATGGAGCATCTATGGGGCAATAATGAATGGTATAGAGCATTATATGTGGCACAGTTTTATATGGAGCATCTATGGGGCAATAATGAACGGTATGGAGCATTATATGTGGCACAGCTTTATATGGAGCATCTATGGGGCAATAATGAACGGTATGGAGCATTATATGTGGCACAGTTTTATATGAAGCATTTATGGGGCAATAATGAACGGTATGGAGTATTATATGTGGCACAGCTTTATATGGAGCATCTATGGGGCAATAATGAACGGTATAGCACATTATATGTGGCACAGTTTTATATGGAGCATCTATGGGGCAATAATGAATGGTATAGAGCACTATATGTGGCACAGCTTTATATGGAGCATCTATGGGGCAATAATGAACGGTATAAAGCATTATATGTGCACAGTTTTATATGGAGCATCTATGGAGCAATAATGAACGGTATGGAACATTATATGTGGCACAGTTTTATATGGTGCATCTATGGGGCCATAATGAACTACATGGAGCATTATATGGGGCATCTATGGGGCCATAAAGAACTGCATGGAGCATTATATGGGGCATGTATGGGGCCATAATGAACTGCATGGAGCATTATATGGGGCATGTATGGGACCATAATGAACTGCATGGAGCATTATATGGGGCATCTATGGGGCCATAAAGAACTGTATGGAGCATTATATGGGGCATCTATGGGGCCATAATGAACTGCATGGAGCATTATATGGGGCATGCATGGGGCCATAAAGAACTGCATGGAACATTATATGGGGCATGCATGGGGCCATAGAGAACTGCATGGAGCATTATATGGGGCATATTTGTATATGGAGCATTATATGGGGCTCCTGATTCAATATGGATATTTAAAAACACTTAACCTACTGATGTCTCAATTAATTTTACTCTTATTGGTATCTATTTTTATTTTTGGCCTTTACTGGTAGCTGCTGCATTTTCCACCCTAGGCTTATACTCGAGTCAATAAGTTTTCCCAGTTTCTTCTTGCAAAATTAAGGGGCTTGGCTCATACTCAGGTCAGCTTATACTCGAGTATTTACGGTATATATATATATATATATATATATATATATGGAACACTTAAGCAACAGGTCAGTAATGGTGTGGGGTGGCATTTCTTTGGAGGGCCACACAGCCCTCCATGTGCTCACCAGAGGTAGCCTGGCTGCCATTAGGTACCGAGATGAGATCCTCAGACCCCTTGTGAGACCATATGCTGGTGCGGTTGGCCCTTGGCTCCTCTTAATGCAGGACAATGTCAGACCTCATGTGGCTGGAGTGTGTCAGCAGTTCCTACAAGATGAATGCATTGAAGCTATGGACTGGCCTGCCCGTTCCCCAGACCTGAATCCGATTGAACACATCTGGGACATCATGTTTCGCACCTTTCTAAAATATCAGGTTGCACCACAGACTGTCCTGGAGTTCGTGGATGCTTTAGTCCAGATCTGGGAGGACATCCCTCACGAGACCATCCGCCGCCTCATCAGGAGCATATCCAGGTGTTGTAGGGAGGTCATACAGTCACATGGAAGCCACACACACACACAACTGAACATCATTTCCTTGTCTTGAGGCATTTCTGCTGAAGTTCGATTAGCCTGTAATTTGATTCTCCACTTTGATTTTGAGTATCATTCCAAATCCAGTCCTCCATGGGATATTCATTTTGATTTAAATTGATCATTTTTATGTTTTATTGTTCTCAACACATTCCACCATGTAAGAAATAAAGATTTGCAACTGAAATATTTCATTCAGTGATATCTAGGATGTGGTATTTAAGTGCTCCCTTTATTTTTTTTGAACAATATATATATATATATATATATATATATATATATATATATTGCCTTGAGAAAGTATGCGGCACCCTGGAACTTTTCAACCTTTTCCCACATATCATGCTTCAAACATAAAGATAGCAAATGTAAATTTTTGGTGAAGAATCAACAACAAGTGAAACACAATTGTGTATTTGAATGAAATGTATTGGTTATTTTAAATTTTAGTGGAAATTCAAAAACTGAAAAGTGGGGAGTGCAATATTATTCGGCCTCTTTAACTTAATACTTTGTTGCGCCACCTTTTGCTGCGATTACAGCTGCAAGTCGCTTGGGGTATGTCTCTATCAGTTTTGTACATCGAGAGACTGAAATTCTTGTCCATTCTTCCTTAGCAAACATTTTGAGCTTAGTGAGGTTTGATGGAGATCATTTGTGAACAGCAGTTTTCAGCTCTTTCCACAGATTCTTGATTGGATTGAGGTCTGGACTTTGACTTGGCCATTCTAACACCTGGATACGTTTGTGAACCATTCCATTGTAGATTTTGCTTTATGCATGGGATGATTGCCTTGTTGGAAGACAAATCTCCATCCCAGTCTCAGGTCTTTTGCAGACTCAATCAGGTTTTCTTCAAGAATGGTCCTGTATTTGGCTCCATCCATCTTCCAATCAATTTTAACCATCTTCCCTGCCCCTACGGAAGAAAAGCAGGCCCAAACCATGATGCTGCCACCACCATGTTTGACAGTGGGGATGGTGTGTTCAGGGTGATGATTTGTGTTGCCTTTACGCCAAACATATAATTTGGCATTGTTGCCAAAAAGTTCAATTTTGGTTTCATCTGACCAGAGCACCTCCTTCCACATGTTTGGTGTGTCTCCCAGGTGACTTGTTGCAAACTTTAAACACATTTTATGGATATTTTTGAGAAATGGCTTTCTTCTTGCCACTCTTCCATAAAGGCCAAATTTGTGCAGTGTACGACTAATTGTTGTCCTATGGACAGACTGCCCCACCTCAGCTGTAGATCTATGCTGTTCATCCAGAGTGATCATGGGCCTCTTGGCTGCATCTCTGATCAGAAAGGCAAAAACTGACAGCACTCTCTGTACTGGGGCGCCCGTTCCACATCCAGGGAACCGTCCCGGATATTATCAGACCAAACAATGCATAATGAACAGTGCTCCACCCAGGTGTAGATATCTTCAGAATATGCTTTTATTGAGCCATGGTACAGCAGCAACGTTTCAACCAACACTTGGTCTTTGTGATGCTTGACAAAGACCAAGTGTTGGTCGAAACGTTGCTGCTGTACCATGGCTCAGTAAAAGCGTATTCTGAAGATATCTACACCTGGGTGGAGCGCTGTTCATTATGCATTGTTTGCATCTCTGATCAGTCTTCAGTCTTGGTAGATTTGCAGTGGTATAATACTCCATCCACAGCGCTCCTTGGGATGTTTAGAGTTTTGGAAAATATTTTGTATCCAAATTCGGCTTTAAACTTCTCCATAACAGTATCACGGACCTGCCTGTTGTGTTCCTTGGTCTTCATGATGCTCTCTGTGCTTTAAACAGAACCCTGAGACTATGACAGAGCAGGTGCAGTTATACGGAGACTTAACTACATACAGGTGGATTATATTTATCATCATTAGGCATTTAGGACAACATTGGATCATTCAGAGATCCACAATGAACTTCTGGAGTGAGTTTGCTGCACTGAAAGTAAAGGGGCCGCATAACATTGCACGCCCCACTTTTCAGTTTTTGAATTTCCCAAAAAATTTAAAATAACCAATAAAATTCATTCAACTTCACAATTGTGTTCCACTTGTTGATTCTTCACCACAAATTTATATTTGGTATCTTTATGTTTGAAGCATGATATGCGGGAAAAGGTTGAATAGTTCCACGGAGCCGAATACTTTCGCAAGGCACTGTGTATATATATATATATGTCTATATATGTCTATATATATATATATATATATATATATATATATATATATGTATATAGACATATATATATATATATATATATATATATATATGTCTATATATATATATATACACACAGTGCCTTGCGAAAGTATTCGGCTCCCTGGAACTATTCAACCTTTATATACATGTAAAGGTACATATATACACAGTACAGACCAAAAGTTTGGACACACCTTCTCATTTAAAGATTTTTCTGTATTTTCATGACTATGAAAATTGTACATTCACACTGAAGGCGTCAAAACTATGAATTAACACATGTGGAATTATATACTTAACAAAAAAGTGTGAAACAACTGAAAATATGTCTTATATTCTAGGTTCTTCAAAGTAGCCACCTTTTGCTTTGATGACTACTTTGCACACTCTTGGCATTCTCTTGATGAGCTTCAAGAGGTAGTCACCGGGAATGGTTTTCACTTCACAGGTGTGCCCTGTCAGGTTTAATAAGTGGGATTTCTTGCCTTATAAATGGGGTTGGGACCATCAGTTGTGTTGTACAGACGTCTGGTGGATACACAGCTGATAGTCTTACTGAATAGACTGTTAGACTTTGTATTATGGCAAGAAAAAAACAGTTAAGTAAAGAAAAACAAGTGGCCATCATTACTTTAAGAAATGAAGGTCAGTCAGTCTGAAAATTTGAGAAAACTTTGAAAGTGTCCCCAAGTGCAGTTACATAAACCATCAAGCGCTACAAAGAAACTGGCTCACATGAGGACCGCCCCAGGAAAGGAAGACTAAGAGTCACCTCTGCTTCTGAGGATAAGTTTATCCAAGTCACCAACCTCAGAAATCGCAGGTTAACAGCAGCTCAGATTAGAGACCAGGCCAATGCCACACAGAGTTCTAGCAGCAGACACATTTCTACAACAACTGTTAAGAGGAGACTTTGTGCAGCGGGCCTTCATGGTAAAATAGCTGCTAGGAAACCACTGCTAAGGACAGGCAACAAGCAGAAGAGACTTGTTTGGGCTAAATAACACAAGGAATGGACTTTAGACCAGTGGAAATCTGTGCTTTGGTCTGATGAGTCCAAATTTGAGATCTTTGGCTCCAACCACCGTGTTGTTGTGCAACGCAGAAAAGGTGAACGAATGGACTCTACATGCCTGGTTCCCACCGTGAAGCATGGAGGAGGAGGTGTGATGGTGTTGGGGTGCTTTGCTGGTGACACTGTTGGGGATTTATTCAAAATTGAAGGCATACTGAACCAGCATGGCTACCACAGCATCTGGCAGCGGCATGCTATTCCATCCGGTTTACATGTAGTTGGACCATTATTTATTTTTCAACAGGACAATGACCCCAAACACATCTCCAGGCTGTGTAAGGGCTATTTGACCAAGAAGGAGAGTGATGGGTGCTACGCTAGACCTGAACCCAATCGAGATGCTTTGGGGTGAGCTGGACCGCAGATTGAAGGTAAAAGGGCCAACAAGTGCTAAGCATCTCTGGGAACTCCTTCAAGATTGTTGGAAGACCATTTCCTGTGACTACCTCTTGAAGCTCATCAAGAGAATGCCAAGAGTGTGCAAAGCAGTAATCAAAGCAAAAGGTGGTTACTTTGAAGAACCTAGAATAAAAGACATAATTTCAGTTGTTTCACACTTTTTTGTTAAGTACATAATTCCACATGTGTTAATTCATAGTTTTGATGCCTTCAGTGTGAATTTCCAAATGTCATAGTCATGAAAATACAGAAAAATCTTTAAATGAGATGGTGTGTCCAAACTTTTGGTCTGTACTGTATATATAATAATCTTTATTTTTATATAGCGCTAACAAATTCTGCAGCGCTTTATTTTTGCAGCGGTTGCACACTTTATCATCGCTGTCCCCGTTGGGGCTCACAATCTAAATTCCCTATCAGTATGTCTTTGGAATGTGGGAGGAAACCGTAGTACCCGGAGGAAACCCATGCAAACACAGAGAGAACATACAAACTCTTTACAGATGTTGTGCTTGGTGGGGTTTGAACCCAGGACTCCAGAGCTGCAAGGCTGCTGTGCTAACCACTGCGCCATAAAGGTTGTGTTATGTGCATATATAATAGCAAGATCGGTACTTTTGTGATATTTCAAGTGAAAAAATGTTTTACGTAATGTAAGCATAAAATAAAAAAAAAATGAGAGAAGACAGAAATAGAGCACAGATGATTTTATATTAATGCAAGGTGGCTCAGTGGTTAGCACTGCAGCCTTGTAGTGCTGGTACCCTGGGTGCAAATCCCACCAGTGACAACATCTGCAATGAGTTTGTATGTTCTCCTTATGTTTGCGTGGTTTTCCTCCAATTTCCTCCTTCATATCAAAAACATACTGAAAGGGATTACAGATTGTGAGCTCCAATGGGGACAGTGATGATAATGTTTGCAAAGTGCTGTGGAATTAATGGCGCTATATAAATGAGTAAAATAAATAAAAAATATGCATATCTGCATTTATGTCTTTATTCCAATTAAAGTCCCAGAATTTCTAAGATCTGACTTGCATACAAAATATAGTTATTAGAGATGAATGAGCACTAAAATGCTTGGATGCGCATTACTTGAACCAAGCAATTTCTAATGCACAGATGATTAACTCGAGTAACCAGTATAATGGGAGTCAATGGGAAATCCGATATTTTTTTGGCAGACCCTATAAGAAGATCTGTGGGGCAGTGAAAATGTTGAAATGCATGGAAAAAGTGCTTCTACACTCTTAAAAGCTCTACAAATAGTGGAAATCCATGAACAAATGATAAGGAGGGTGCAATAGTCATCCATAGACCCTTTAGTCAACATCTCGCAGGCCTCATTAAAATACAGTGGGGCAAAAAAGTATTTAGTCAGTCAGCAATAGTGCAAGTTCCACCACTTAAAAAGATGAGAGGCGTCTGTAATTTACATCATAGGTAGACCTCAACTATGGGAGACAAACTGAGAAAAAAAAATCCAGAAAATCACATTGTCTGTTTTTTTTAACATTTTATTTGCATATTATGGTGGAAAATAAGTATTTGGTCAGAAACAAACAATCAAGATTTCTGGCTCTCACAGACCTGTAACTTCTTCTTTAAGAGTCTACTCTTTCCTCCACTCATTACCTGTAGTAATGGCACCTGTTTAAACTTGTTATCAGTATAAAAAGACACCTGTGCACACCCTCAAACAGTCTGACTCCAAACTTCACTATGGTGAAGACCAAAGAGCTGTCAAAGGACACCAGAAACAAAATTATAGCCCTGCACCAGGCTGGGAAGACTGAATCTGCCATAGCCAACCAGCTTGGAGTGAAGAAATCAACAGTGGGAGCAATAATTAGAAAATGGAAGACATACAAGACCACTGATAATCTCCCTAGATCTGGGGCTCCACGCAAAATCCCACCCCGTGGGGTCAGAATGATCACAAGAACGGTGAGCAAAAATCCCAGAACCACGTGGGGGGACCTAGTGAATGAACTGCAGAGAGCTGGGACCAATGTAACAAGGCCTACCATAAGTAACACACTACGCCACCATGGAATCAGATCCTGCAGTGCCAGACGTGTCCCACTGCTAAGCAGTACATGTCCGGGCCCGTCTGAAGTTTGCTAGAGAGCATTTGGATGATCCAGAGGAGTTTTGGGAGAATGTCCTATGGTCTGATGAAACCAAACTGGAACTGTTTGGTAGAAACACAACTTGTCGTGTTTGGAGGAAAAAGAATACTGAGTTGCATCCATCAAACACCATACCTACTGTAAAGCATGGTGGTGGAAACATCATGCTTTGGGGCTGTTTCTCTGCAAAGGGGCCAGGACGACTGATCCGGGTACATGAAAGAATGAATGGGGCCATGTATCGTGAGATTTTGAGTGCAAACCTCCTTCCATCAGCAAGGGCATTGAAGATGAAACGTGGCTGGGTCTTTCAACATGACAATGATCCAAAGCACACTGCCAGGGCAACGAAGGAGTGGCTTCGTAAGAAGCATTTCAAGGTCCTGGAGTGGCCTAGCCAGTCTCCAGATCTCAACCCTATAGAAAACCTTTGGAGGGAGTTGAAAGTCCGTGTTGCCAAGCGAAAAGCCAAAAACATCACTGCTCTAGAGGAGATCTGCATGGAGGAATGGGCCAACATACCAACAACAGTGTGTGGCAACCTTGTGAAGACTTACAGAAAACGTTTGACCTCTGTCATTGCCAACAAAGGATATATTACAAAGTATTGAGATGAAATTTTGTTTCTGACCAAATACTTATTTTCCACCATAATATGCAAATAAAATGTTAAAAAAACAGACAATGTGATTTTCTGGATTTTTTTTTCTCAGTTTGTCTCCCATAGTTGAGGTCTACCTATGATGTAAATTACAGACGCCTCTCATCTTTTTAAGTGGTGGAACTTGCACTATTGCTGACTGACTAAATACTTTTTTGCCCCACTGTATTTTGCAGTTGATGTACTCCAACACTCATAAAGGCTTTGCACAAAGTGCAAAGACAGGAAAAAAATATAAGTAGGGTCATCCAGTCAAAAATAAAACCTTGAAGGCAAAAAGTGGCAGGCCTCATTTGAATATTGAAGATTCAAATTACTATAGCTGCTGTCATCTGGTGGTCTGGAAACATTGGAGCTAATCCAGACATTGTTCATTTCAATGAGAATGAGCCAGTCATCACTTTATGTTCACAAGTGAAAGCTCCTGTATTTTTTTTCCTCCTTGGAGGCACTAAAAGCCCACTCAGTCAAGACACTAGCAACAGGACAGCACAACACCTCCAAGGGATAGAGGGACAGCTCATGCCAGGTGTTCAGCTTTAAGACCCAATAGCTGAAAGTTGCAGAAGGATTTGAGAGTACGCTGGTTTTGTTGGCCAGGTATTGTTTGACCATCTTTAGGGTGGTTTTACACTTGCGTTTTTGTCTGCAGCGTTTTTTTTCTCCTATATTTAACATTGAAAACGCATGCGTTTTTTTGTGTACGCGTTTGGTCGCGTTTTTTGACGCATGCGTTTTTTACTGCATGCGTTCATTTTCTGAAATGCTACTTGTAGTATTTTTAGAAGCGTTTTTTGGACAAAAAAAAACGCATGCGTTTTCATGCGTTGTTTTTGGGTCAAAAAATACATTGGAGTCAATGGGGACGCATGCGTTTTTTGGTGCATGCGTTTTTTGCGGTAAAAAACGCATGCGTTTTTTTATTAAAAAACCAGAAAACACACTGATATGCCACCCCCCAACATAAAGGTGATAAAGGGAACCTAACCCTACCCCTAACACTACCCCTACCCCTAACCCTAACCCTAAGGGATCCTAACCCTAACCCTACCCCTAACCCTAACCCTAAGGGATCCTAACCCTAACCCTACTCCTAACCCTACTACTAACCCTACCCCTAACCCTAACCCTACCCCTAACCCTAAGGGATCCTAACCCTAACCCTAATCCCTTTATGGTTAGGGTTAGGGGTAGGGTTAGGGGTAGGGTTAGGGTTAGCATCCCTTAGGGTTAGGGTTAGGGGTAGGGTTAGGGTTAGGGGTAGGGTTAGGGTTAGGGTTAGGATCCCTTAGGGTTAGGGTTAGGGGTAGGGTTAGGGTTAGGATCCCTTAGGGTTAGGGTTAGGGGTAGGGTTAGGGGTAGGGTTAGGGTTAGGGTTAGGATCCCTTAGGGTTAGGGTTAGGGGTAGGGTTAGGGGTAGGGTTAGGGTTAGGGTTAGGATCCCTTAGGGTTATGGTTAGGGGTAGGGTTAGGGGTAGGATCCCTTTAGGGTTAGGCTTAGGGTTATGATCCCTACCCCTACCCCTACCCCTAACCCTAACCCTAACTATTTCTGTTTATAGTGGGTTTTTTACTTTATTTTGATGATTGGCAGCTGTCACACATTTCTCAGCATGCGTTTAAAAAATGCAAACGCATGTAAAAACACATGTAAACGCGTCAAAACGCCGCGTTTTTTTCACCACATGCAAAAACGCATGCGTAAAAAAAACGCAGCGTTTACATGCGTTTTTTCACCATGCGTTTTTTGCGTTTTTTACCGCAAAAACGCACCCCAAAAAACGCCAATGTGAAACCAGCCTTAGAAAGTTTTCGCATCTTGTCAAAAAAACCCAGTCACCAGGGCCAGGATGCTGGAAGGGTGTCATGAAAATGACCCAGGCCTTTGACAGTGTATCCATGTTGTACCTGGTATGTGTCTCCTTGGCCTTTACTCCTTGCCCCTTCACTAATGATGTCTGATGGGAATTTTTTCAACATATTTTCCACAATATCTTTCTGTTATAGCACCATTTTAGTATATACCTCTCCTCCTCAGGAAGGAGAGATGCAAGGTTCTCCTTGTAGCATGGATCTAACAGGGTGAACATCCAGTACTATATTTTGACCAAGATGAAAGTAACGAGAGGGTCATGGGAAAAGCAAAGGTACATAAAGTCTGCCTCACAAGATCTCCTTCTCTACTCCCCTCTTATCTCCTCTTCCCACAATCGCATACAAGATTTCTCTCGTGCATAACCCCTACTCTGGAACTCTCTACTACAACATATCAGATCAGACTCTCGCCTACCATCGAAACCTTCAAAAAGAAGCTGAAGACCTACCTCTTCCGACAAGCCTACAACTTGCAGTAACCACCGATCGACCAAACCACTGCACGACCAGCTCTACCCTCATCTATTGTTTCCTCACCAATCCCTTGTAGATTGTGAGCCCTCACGGGCAGGGTCCCCTCTCCTACTGTACCAGTCGTGACTTGTATTATTTAAGATTATTGTACTTGTTTTTATTATGTATAATCCTCCTCACATGTAAAGCGCCATTGAATAAATGGCGCTATAAATAATAATAATAATAATAATAATAATAACAATATGTGCCAAGGACCCTACAGCCAAAACTACCCTGTCTCCACCATGATGACTACTCTCAATCTCCTCCTCTTTCATTTTTTCCTCTACATTTCTCTAATCATCGCATCCATGTAGAAGAGAAGTGACAAAGCTTTTGCGAGTACTAACCCCTGATGCTCCAGTTCCTCCTCCTCTTCTGCCTCTACTTCATCATTGTTACCCAATCCACGCTGAGCAGATGAGATAATGCTTGGCTGGGTAGTATCTGTCTCATGTTTTTCTACATCTCCACCTGTCTACATGCAAAACTTCATGTTTAATTGTCAGCATTGACTGTTTAAATTGGCACAGAAGCAGAATTGTTGCACCGATGATGACTCTATCACCACTCACCATCTTTCTGTAGTCAGACATCCATGCCCACTCTCCAGTTTTTATGTGCAAAGGCTGATCTGAATACTAACGGGCGTGTTGGAACCGATATTCCACAAATGGCCTATGTTGCTCACAAAGCCTTGCCAGCATGTGCAGTGTAGAGTTCCAGCATGTGGTGATGTTACACACCAGTCAGTGAGCTGGCACTTGCATGAGGTGCTGCAGCACTGCCAGTACGGTGGCAGCTGTAGCTGACTTGCAGAAATGGATGCTGACTCTGTGCATCTTAACCCGAAGCTCAGGCAAATCTGGGTAGGTTTTCATAAACCGCTGAACTATTAAGTTGAGCATGTATGTCAAGCATGGTACGTGTGTGAGCTTGCCAAGCTTCACACCTATCACCAGGTCACGTCCATAATTGCACCACGACCATGCCTTGCTCAGAAGTGTTATCCTGTGACTCCTTGCAAAGTGGAACAGGAACCTATGTGTCATGGGTGGGCGTGATTATTATGCCTAAGCAACAGCTGTAGTCGCACCTGCCCCACGTCCTCGGCGTCTGCATGTACCATCATCAGCACTTTCATTTCCCCATGTCTTACTGCGCGTTCTATGCATTTCTAATTGCTAAGTCTCTTGAAAAGTAAGATTATTTTTTATACAAAAAAAAATTGGTCAGCTGCAGCAGTCAATACGTTTTTTTGGGGAGTTTAATAACACTAATGTAGCACAATGCACATAAGAGTATATAGATGACAAATTCAATTCTGAAAAAAGTTTCAATGCTTTTTTTGTAATGTTATATACCACCAAAATGTAAAATAAAGCACATAATGCTCAATGGATGAGTAATTGAATAAAAAAACACACCTTTTTTGAGTGCTGTACAACACCAAAATGTACTACAAAGCATGCAATACTCAAATGGATGAGCAGTTGAAGTCAGAAAAGTGTTATATTACACTGACATTTACCACAAAGCAAATAATACACTATAGTCGATAACACTGGTCAACACAATAAAATCATCAGCAAAAGTAATATGTCTGTTTTATGGAGTTTGATGTGCTGATTCAAAAAAATATGCTTAGTTTTGCTCTATCACATAAAGTTTCTGAGATAGAAGCATTTTTGTTATTACGTTATTTCTGCATTTTCAATGTAGGTGGTTTTTCCTATGTTAATCCAATTTCTTTGCTTTTCTTAATTGTGAATTTTCTTACAGGGGCAGCATCAGTAAAAGTTTTAGTGAATTTTATGGGAAGGAGTATTGACAGTACAGTCAACTAATGACTGCTTCTTGGAAAGTCACATGTTATGGTGAGGAAATAACTGTTATGAGGTGGTACGATTTGAGTCAGTCAGAAAATGATGGTGATGGCAGCAAGGCCTTGCATGTGAGGCTCTGACAGGAGAAAGTCCAATAGAACAGAAGAAACAGGAGAAAGGCTTCTACTGGGATCTGAGCCCTGCCACAGGGAGATAGAAGGATAGAAGGGAAGGCAGCAGACAGCCGCCATTGTGAGGGAATTTTCACTACATTTCTGGGAGGGCAAGTCGCTTCAGAGGGTAGAAAACAGTTCAGCCGCTGAGGTGTAACTGAGTGAGGGTCTACACAGAGAAAGAACCTGAAAGCAGCCAATATCACACAGAGAAACTGCCTGTCTGGAAATGTTCATCGGTAAGGAATAGGCTGACCCGTTTACCTCACAATTGTATATAGTTATCTACCAGATTACCTCCAGTAAAATCAGTTCTAAACACAAGCTGCCTCTGTCATCTCTGGGGAAATATCTACATACAGTCGTTCGGCTCATCACATTTTTTTTTTAGTTTGTCACCACCATTGAGCTGAACTTACTCTCCTGTTTGATCTGTTTTAAAGGAGAAAAATGCCCCGACAGTGTATCAATCATCTGAACAGATTCTGCCTTGTGTGTGGTTCTTTTACATCAAAAGACCAAGTATGTTCAATGACTCATGATATTAAAAAGATATACAAGATGTACTTTAAGTGTCCACTTAGTGATCAAGACAAAAGCTAGACCCCTAATGTGATATGCTCAAGTTGTTCAAATGGTCTTCGTGACTGGTTGAATATGAGGAAAGTGGCTATGCCATTTGCTGTTAACATGATTTGGAGCGAGCCCAAAAATCATAGTGATGACTAGGGTTGAGCGACTTTTCATTTTATAGGATCGGGTCGGGTTTCACGAAACCCGACTTTTTCAAAAGTCGGGTCGAGTGAAATCGGCCGATCCTATAGAAAAGTCGGGGTCGGGGTCGGCCGAAACACGAAACCCAATGCAGTGCATTGGGTTTCTAATGGTTCCCAGGGTCTGAAGGAGAGGAAACTCTCCTTCAGGCCCTGGGATCCATATTTAAGTGAAAAATAAAGAATCAAAATAAAAAATATTGATATACTTACCCTCGGACGCGCCCTGGTTCTCACCGGCAGCCTTCCTTCCTAAGAATGAGCGCCTGAAGGACCTTCGATGACGTCGCGGCTTGTGATTGGTCGCGTGAGCGGTCACATGGGCATCACGCGACTAATCATTCAATAGCACTGCCAATACACATTTGTCGAAATGATAGATGATAGTTAAAATATACAGGGGCCCTGGCCTCCATTTATACCAGTTAATACTTTGCGCCTACTACCACTGTCTGCTACTCAGCAGAGGATCCCACCCCTGTACCTAGCTATGCCACCTGTTTAGTCCTGTTATCAATTTTGAACTGCATTAGCCTACTTTAGTATTTGGGCCTACTAACTGTGTCTGCCTCTCATTACAGTTGTCCTCCACTGAACAAAGCAATGCTACCTGTTTAGTCCTGTTACCAATTTTGAACTGCATTTAGCCTACTTTAGTATTTGGGCCTAGTAACTGTGTCTGCCACTCATTACAGTTGTCCTCCACTGAACAAAGCAATGCCGCCCGTTTAGTCTTGTTACCAATTTTGAACTGCATTTAGCCTACTTTATTATTTGGGCCTACTAACTGTGTCTGCCACTCATTACAGTTGTCCTCCACTGAACAAAGCAATGCCGCCTGTTTAGTCCTGTTACCAATTTTGAACTGCATTTAGTCTACTTTATTATTTGGGCCTATATCTGTGTTTCCTCCTCATCCTGCCCATTGCCCAGCCACTGTTAGATGAGTCTGCTGATATATTGACCAAGACCACTACATTCCACTTGCATTCTACACAGCCAGAATCTGACCCTGCTGAAAGTCAGGTTCCCCTTCCCGCATACTATACCACCTTACACGGGGTCAAAGAGGAAGGTGCAGATGAAAGTGCAGGTTCCTTCATCAGGTGGGGCGGCATACTCATTGGCGACATCACTGGCACAGGGCCCCTCATAGTACGCAAAAGTGTCTCTGCCAGTGGGAGGCGCCACCCGCCGTCAAACACACTGCCGTACTATGAGGGGCTCTGTGCCAGTGCCAACGAGTGGGCCCCCCGCTTGCTCTGGATCACAGAACTTGCAAAGTTGAAATACTTACCTCTCCCTGCTCCACCGCCGTGATGTTTTTCTCGTTACCTTGGCCAATGAAAATCCTGAGCCAGCCCTACCCCTCCACTTTAGCCAAATGACCCCCAGTTTTCAATGCCTAACTATTATTATAAAGTAAATTAAGATTGACAAACTTAAGCAATAAGAATTGATGTTTTTGGCATTAAAATGGGCACTGTAGGTGTTTTCCTGTCCTCCACTCACTGCCGACTTTGATTTCCCATTGACTTGCATTGGGTTTCGTGTTTCAGTCGGCCCCCGACTTTTCACAATAATCGGCCGATTTCACCCGACCCGACTTTTGACAAAGTCGGGTTTCGCGAAACCCGACTCGATCCGAAAAAAGTTAAAGTCGCTCAACTCTTTATGCTATACAATATAAGCATCATCAATGCAATATCTGCGGAGATTTGAAAGTGATTGGTCTGCTAATGGGAATGCCAGGAGGTTTCACAAAATATTGTTGCTTCTTGTGTTTATGGGACAGTAGAAATACAGTAGAGCATTTTGTTCATCATGATTGGGGACAGAGAAACGTTTATGCTCCAGGTAGAGACAATGTTCAGCATAATCCTTTAGTTGCTCCAACAAAAATCTGTCTTACTAAAACTACTCATAAAGTTGGGATTGATTAAAAAGCTTTGTGAAAGCCATGGCAAAGACAAATTCACAAGGGTTCCAGTACATTTCACAGAAATTCTCCAGCATTTCATCAGCAAAACTGAAAGAAGGGGTGTTTGTTGGTCCTCAGATCAGAGCGCTTATGAGAAATGATGTGGAAGTAATTCTAAATAATAAGGAATTGAGACCTTAGAAAATCTTCAAGTGGATCTGTGAAAATGTGTTAGGAAAACAAAAATCTCCAGAATATGTTGAAGGTGTTGAGGAATTGCTAAATGCACATCAGTGTCTTGTATGTCACATGTCTCTGAAACTGCACATTTTGCATTCATATTTAGATTTCTTTCTTCAAAATCTTGGGGATGTAAGCGATGAACAAGGCGAGAGGTTTCACCAAGATTTTTAAGTTATGGAACACTGCTATCAGGGCTTTTGGAATGACTCAATGATGGCAGATTACTGTTGGATGTTATATATGGACAACCTTGAAAAATCATATCAACAACAGTCTAATGTCAAGCACTTTTAATTTCTGCTCATATTTTGGTTTCTATTTTGCATGTGAAAATATTTTGGTACAATAAAAACTGTTTTGTAAAGCAAAACATTTTTTTTCTGATATGTAGATTACTGTTTTCTTAAAGGGAACCTGTCACCCCGTTTTTTCAGATTGACATCGCGGTGGCCATTTTCCTGAAGCCGAGATTCGAACTCGGCTTCAGGAAAATGGCCGCCGCGATGTCCATCTGCGCACGTGCGGCATCCCGCGGCCATTTTCCTGAAGCCCCGGGAAGCAGGAGACTCCATCTGTGCACGCGTGGCCTCAGGAAGATGGCCGCTCCCACCGAGAAACCGCTGAATAGCGGCGAGCGCGCTCTTTTTCTACAGCTGCGCAGTGCATTCGGCACTTGCGCATGCGAGAAGCACTACGCCACCAACGGGAACATAAGCAAGATGTGGGGGAGAAACAGCGCTGTGACCACGCCCATCCGACCTGACCAGCCTGATTGACAGGCGAAAAAGGCCACTTTTGTAAGGTATTTCGGCAGCATAGGTGGGGAATCAGGGGACAAAAAATACCCTATTGTAAAGCACTGCTCAGGCCCTATTTAACGGTATTTTTATCTCCTACTGAAAAAACGGGGTGACAGGTTCCCTTTAACCCCTTACCGGCATCGGACGTACTATACCGTCCGATGCCGGCTCCCCTGCTTTGATGCAGGGCTCCGCGGTGAGCCCGCACCAAAGCCGGGACATGTCAGCTGTTTTGAACAGCTGACATGTGCCCGTAATAGGCGCGGGCAGAATCGCGATCTGCCCGCACCTATTAACTAGTTAAATGCCGCTGTCAAACGCAGACAGCGGCATTTAACTACCGCTTCCGGCCGGGCGGCCGGAAATGACGTCATCGCCGACCCCCGTCACATGTCCGGGGGTCGGCGATGCGTCTCCATTGTAGCCATAGAGGTCCTTGAGACCTCTATGGTTACTGATTGCCCGTCGCTGTGAGCGCCACCCTGTGGTCGGCGCTCACAGCACACGTGCAATTCTGCTACATAGCAGCGATCAGCAGATCGCTGCTATGTAGCAGAGCCGATCGGCTTGTGCCTGCTTCTAGCCTCTCATGGAGGCTATTGAAGCATGGCAAAAGTTAAAAAAAAAAGTTTAAAAAAATGTGAAAAAAATAAAAAAAACATAAAAGTTTAAATCACCCCCCTTTCGCCCCAATCAAAATAAATCAATAAAAAAAATATCAAATCTACGCATATTTGGTATCGCCGCGCTCAGAATTGCCCGATCTATCAAATAAAAAAAAGTATTAACCTGATCGCTAAACAGCGTAGCGGGAAAAAAACTCGAAACACCAGAATTACGTTTTTTTGGTCGCCGCGACATTGCATTAAAATGCAATAACGGGCGATCAAAAGAACGTATCTGCACCGAAATGCTATAATTAAAAACGTCATCTCGGCACGCAAAAAATAAGCCCTCAACCGACCCCAGATCACGAAAAATGGAGACACTACGAGTATCGGAAAATGGCACAATTTTTTTTTTTTTTTTTTTTTAGCAAAGTTTGGAATTTTTTTTCACCACTTAGATAAAAAATAACCTAGTCATGTTTGGTGTCTATGAACTCGTAATGACCTGGAGAATCATAATGGCAGGTCATTTTTAGCATTTAGTGAACCTAGCAAAAAAGCCAAACAAAAAACCAATGTGGGATTGCACTTTTTTTGCAATTTCACCGCACTTGGAATTTTTTTCCCGTTTTCTAGTACACGACATGTTAAAACCAATGATGTCGTTCAAAAGTACAACTTGTCCCGCAAAAAATAAGCCCTCACATGGCCAAATTGACGGAAAAATAAAAAAGTTATGGCTCTGGGAAGGAGGGGAGCGAAAAACGAACACGGAAAAACGAAAAATCCCCTGGTCATGAAGGGGTTAATGTCCCAGTATATTTTCTATACCTTATAGTAATGATGCTGCTCCATGGAAACTATACGTGCTAAAGAAAAACTATATACATTTTTGAAATCAGGACTAAAAGATGATTCAGAAAAGTACATAGTCACCTGTGGTGATTACAAAAAATATTATAGTAGTCAATTTTTTCACCCCTCAAAAAGAGAATGTGGTTAACTATATATTTAGCTTCAACTATATATTTAGCAACTGACTGCAAAGCCCTAAGCCCTGCTTAGAGACTGTATTCAGCCACTCCTCCTGTTCTTGCAACTGTACGTCCCTAGGCTAAATGCAGAATGTATCTGATACAAACAGTAAAGCACAAGATTAGCCCTTAGAAGGACTATGATGGTTCAGCATCAGAACCAGTATCAACACTAGAGGACTATGATTCATTATACTCAGCACATACCGGCCTGGATAAGCACTTTCTTCCTCCAAGAACTGTCCCTAGGCTGATCAATGACGTCAGTGTGCTAAGCCTAATGGAGCTTGTGCTTTTCTAACCCCTGATGATGACATACGGCTAGCCAGAGTGAGGCCACTACCAAGATAACTACAGCATTACAGTGACTCCCAGGCAACTCCTACAGCCCAGAGGTTATTAACAGAGAGGCAACTTTAAAATCCTCCCATTACTAAACTCATAGTTAGATTGTTAAAAAAAACACATCCAGAATAAAGTCCTGAGAAATTTCTCAAGCAGCGAGCGGTGCCGTAAGCGATGTCACTGGGGTTTATCAGCTATGAAATCTGGTGACCTTTTCTCATGAGAGCTCAGCACTATACACTGTGTTCCAAATTATTATGCAAATTGGATTTAAGTGTCATAAAGATTTAATTGTTTTGTTTTTCAAATAAACTTGTGGATGGTATTGTGTTTCAGGGCTCAATAGATAACTGAAATCAATCTTAAACACATGTGATAATTAGTTTTCCAGGTGATTCTAATTAAAGGAAAACTACTTAAAAATGATGTTCCACATTATTAAGCAGGCCAAAGGTTTCAAGCAATATGAGAAATAAAAAGTATCTCTCTGTTGCTGAAAAGCGTTAAATAGTGCAATGCCTTGGACAAGGTATGAAAAAATTAGATACTTCACAAAAACTTTGTGATCATCATACTGTGAAGAGATTTGTGACTGAAACAGAGCACAGACAGAGTTCAAGCAGATAAAAGCATAATGAGGAAGGTTTCTGCCAGACAAATTCATTGGATTAAGAGAGCAGCTGCCAAAATACCATTACAAAGCAGCAAACAGTTATTTGAAGCTGCTGGTGCCGCTGGAGTCCCTCGAACCTCAAGATGTATTATCCTTCAAAGGCTTGCTGTGGTGCATAAACCTACTATTCGGCCACCCCTAAACAGTGTTCAAGAGCATAAACGGTTGCGGTGGGCCCAGACATACATGAAGACTACTTTTCAAAAAGTCTTGTTTACTGATGAGTGTCGAGCAACCCTGCATGGTCCAGATGGATGGAGTAGTGGATGGTTGGTGGATGGCCACCATGTCGCAACAAGGCTGCGACGTCAGCAAGGAGGTGGAGAAATCATGTTTTGGGCTGGAATCATGGGGAAACAGCTGTTAGGGCCATTTAAGGTTCCTGAAGGTGGAAAATGACCTCTGCAAAGTTAATAGCGTTTCTGACTGACAACTTTATTCCATGGTCTAAAAAGCAGAAACATGCCTTCAGGAGCAAAATCATCTTCATGCTGACAATGCCCCATCTCATGCTGCAAAGAATCCCTCTGAGTCATTGGCTGCTATGGGCATAAAAGGAGATAGACTCATGGTGTGGCCACCATCTTCACCTGACCTCAACCGTACAGAGAACCTTTGGAGAATCAATAAGCAAAAGATCTGTGAGGGTGGGAGGCAGTTCACATCAAAACAGCGGCTCTGGGAGGCAAAGAAATACAAGCCGAAACTCTCCAAAAACTCAAGAATGCAAGAATTGTGAAGGTGATATCAAAGAAGGGTCCTATGTTACATGTAACTTGGCCTGTTAGGAGGTTTTGGAGTTAAATAGGTTTTTTGTTCAATGAATGTGACCTCCTAATGCTGCAAATTCCACAAAATGAGCATTCTCAGTTCTTTAAAAGATATCAAATGTATAGAAATTCTACTGTGCCTAATAATTTGGAACAGTGCATTTTGAGTTTTTATTCATTTTGGAGATTATACTGTTATCATTGGGAGGTTTCTTCAATAAAATTTGATGTATAATCTAACGGGTGATGACTTTTATTAGACTGACTGTCATTTGCACCGACCATTTAGGAAAATCCGAGAAAAATGTAATCTGCATAATAATTTGGAACATAGTGTACACTACAAGAGCATGATTATGCTCCTGTCTCAGTTTGAGTCAGCTGCCATGGATAACAGTTGCATTACTGATGTGACTGCAATCCAAATCATCCGATTATTCATGTAACTGATATGGATTATCTTCACATTGGACAGGTGAGGAATATGGTTATTTATTATTTTTATTCTTTTACAGGGGACATAAGCTAGATATGGGGTTTGCTATGGGGGTGTCTTATAGACGCCTTTCCATTACTAACCCCATGGCTTGATGTAAATGGCCATAAAACAGCTGATCTCAACACAAAATCTATTACCCCTCTTGTCACCGTACCAGCGCAAGTAGGAAGAGCCAGGCAAAGCACCAGAATTGGCGTATCTAATAGTTGCGGCCTTTTCTGGGCGGCTGCTCTTTTTAGGCTAGGGTGTAATATCCAGCCACCAGTTGTCTGCTTTAGTTTGGCTGTTAGTAAAAAATGGGGCAGACCACACAACATTTTTAAAATTATTTAAAAAAACAACAACCAGAGACCCCTCTATTCTTGACAACCAGCCATGATAAAGTTGGCAGGTGATGGCTGCAGTCCACAGCTGTCAGTTTTGCCTATGCTGGTTACCAAAATAGAAGAGGCCTCATGTCAATTTTTATAATTTTTTTATTTTCATAGTAGAGACACCGGCTGATAAATTCACTGATCAGTAGCGCCTGCTCTCGCTGTTATGAGTGACAGCAGGTGAAAGCTGATTAACTACCACTATCTCAACAGCCAATGCCTGTGACCAGCGAAAACCTTTTTACCACCAGTCACAGCTGCTGCCTCACATTGTCATCTGACAGCGTGGGAACCACAACTCTCTTACTGGCAGTAGCAAACATACTCCTAATCCAAGCCACCGATATTTCTCGCACTGTCACACAGATGACAGCATGGGAAACAGGTAATGTTCATTATGCCAAACCCAAATAGTAGCATGAACTCCCTGGAGAAGTCCATGTTTGGGGTCCATGCATGGTCACTAGGTTTTCGGTGGGGATCCTGTACGTTACTATTCAGGTTCGCCCATTTTTACTCACTGGTACAGCCAGCAAAGCTCCTCCATCCAGTTTTCTGTGCAGCTCTAACCACCTTCTTTTTTCCTACATGTAATGTCCTTTCAGAGCTACCAACAGCTTCACATCTGCACCATAACTTTGTGAAGAGCAGAACAAAAATGATTACCTCAATGAACAAAAATAAAAAAAAAGAATTTGTGATAAATATTGACCTGTCCATTCAAGGACATTTTAGCTATAGTATGAAATCCTGTTTTTCTTGTCTGTGGAATTGCCTTTGTACTGTTTGTTGTAAAACTGCCGCCCACGAAACTGTTTTCTTTTCTTTTCTTTCTTTCCTGTTTTGTCTCTTTGTTTAAACATGCAAAACTTGTATAACCACTAAACCTACTGAAACAACTATATAAAGAAGGGATAGCACCCTGAAGGCAGGCGTGCTTCAGAGACTTCCCAGTGATACACTATACAAGACGTGTCTTGTGTATTATTTCTGGTGATTTCCCACTTCCAAAGGCTGCTCCGACTGAGTGTGATCCCGACATTTCCTGGCGCCTGAACAGGGACCCGAGGTCTGTGTATTCCTTCAAGAACACTGGCAGAATACGAACGAAAAGAGAATCTGGGATAATGGACGGCAGATGAACAAAAACCTGGCCAGGTAAGAGACACTGTTAGATCTCTTATATCTGCCCTGCACTGTCCGTAAGATTTTCTGTGTCGTGTTCTTTAGCGGGTAGTTCTAGTAGAGGAGGATACCTATAGCTCGGGTTCTTGAACTATTTAGGAATTGATCACCTCACGGAGTACGGCATTGAATGAGAGTGAATGTGAATAGAAGGTGTGTGGAAGTTGGGAATAGCCCTATAAGCCGCCCAGGGGGTTGAAACAGAAGAAGTGACTGTCCCACTGGGCAACGTGGTTGCGTCCTTTCGGGGAGACCTCCGCGCCTATGTTCAATCTCTGATCCTGTCTTTGACAAAAACCTGGTGACGGATAAGTGTATGATAGTATGAGCCCAGGACAGATAAATTAGCCTGGGACAAGATACGTTGTATGTTCTTTTTCTTTTTCTGTCTGGTTGCATTTGTGTTGTTTGCTATAGGTGTAGGAATCAGGATTTTCTTACATCAACACAGTTTAAACATCCTAGCTCCTTAGGAAGAAGGTAACGAGGTATTCTCATACCCAAACGCCACCTAGGGCAAGAAAAAGACATCCTAGCTCCTTAGGAAGAAGGTAACGAGGTATTCTCATACCCAAACGCCACCTAGGGCAAGAAAGCTCAGGATAAGAAAATGGGGAATAAGCAAACAAAGTCGGAACCAGAAGAATTAGATATCTATACTATCATAAAGGAGAGAAGTGGTGAAGATGCCACTAAGGGGCTGAAAAAGATTTTTAGTAAGTTTGGAGTTACTAGGGCAGAAGCTTTTAGTAGAAAACTATGGGAAGGAATTCAGGAAAGGAAAAAAGGCATAATCAGAGACAAGAAATGGATAGATCAGATCCAAGCATTGATTGATGTCTCTAGGGTAGCAGAAAATGAGGGCTGGACATATAATCAACAGAGTAAAAAGTGGTGTATTAGACCCACAGGCTGTGGAGAAAAACAAAATGTGGAATCTAAAAATACCCCACCCCCATACCTTAACCCACATGCCCCATCTTTTCTCCAAACACCACCTCAAAGTTTAGCCGGACCAGGAGGATGGGTATGTCCGCACTGTGGACAACAAAATCCAGACTGGAGAAATGATTGCCTAGCCTGTGGTACACCTAGACATGGCGCTGTACTTGCCCCTGTTAGGGTAGTACCAAGACCCTTTAGGGAACCTGGTGCTGACGGAGTAATGGGAACTAGATATCACCAAACTCGACAATATTTCCCTTGGTCCCCCGCTGAAGGCATGTCTCTCTTGCATAACACACCAGATCCCACCCAGTGTCCAGTTAGATTTGCACAATATATACAGCAAATTATGCAGACTCACGCTGGAGTTTGGGCAGATGGAGAAGAATTATGTAGAATGAAAATGACTCCTGGACTCTTCCAGGAGCTATTAGCAAATCTACAGGTACATAGGCCCCAAGCAGGAGATGGTGCCTTACAAACGATAGAATCAGGTACACAATTTGTAGATCACTTAATGGTTTTCATGAGGGAGAGACAGAGGCAGAGAGGAACAACGGGAGTGGTGGCTCAGAAATCTGGACAATCAGTAGACGAATATTATCTAAGTGTAGAAAATAATTTCAGAGATGAAGGCATGGATCTAACCGCTCCAGGAATGATGAGGTTAGTTACAAAAACCTTTATAGATGGATTGTCTCCAAAAGTGAAGGAAAAGCTTAAGGCCGCAACCCCTGATTGGAGAACCTTGGAAGACCCACACCTGGCTAGACAGAAAGCTGTAGGGATAGAAATGGACTTAAGAGAAAATTCTAAGCCAGTAAGAATTGCACAGGCTAATACTGGCTCTGCTAATCAAAAGTTTACTTGTCATTACTGTAAGAAGCCAGGACATTTCCAAAGGGAATGTAGGAAGATAAAAGCAGATATAGATTCAGGAACCTTTGTACCCAAAAATAGGATAAATAACCCAGTGCCTGATCAAACAGACAGCTCAGAATGACTGAAAGTTATGCAGGTCTCTCTTCCTTCTAGAAGACCAATAATACAAGTTGAAGTTGAGGGTAAAAATGTACCTTTTCTGATAGATACGGGAGCAACATCCTCCATTTTAAATCAGGACTTTTTACCATATCCTGACAATATATCCTCAAAGGTTACATATGCAGAAGGGTATGATGGTAAAATTCAGGCTTTGCCCTTTACAAAACCTTTAAATGTGAGCTTTGGCCCTAAAACTTTTGTATCCAAATTTTTATTTGCTAAAGGTGCACCTACCTGCTTGTTGGGTACTGATGTCTTAAGTAAAATGCATGCAAACATCCATTTTAGAGAAGATGGCACAGTTATGCTGACCATCCCTGAAGATGCAGAAACTCTGGAACCATATGTTAGAATACAGACAATGGAGGATTTTCCCGAAATTTACACTCAACAAGCAAAAATTGACTTGTCTCGGGTTCCTGACAGCCTATGGGCAAAAGGAGACACTGATGTAGGATTTTTATCAGTAGCTCCTATACTGTTAGAAACTGCCCCGGGAACCATATTACCTCAGCTTAGGCAATACCCCATCAGCGCCCAGCAAGAACAGGCGATTTCTCAACAAATTCAGGATTATGTGTTACAAGGTGTTTTGGTAGAAATCAGGTCACCCGCCAATACACCCTTATATCCTGTTAAAAAGAAAGTGTCCTCCAAAGAAACTATGGTGAAATATCGCATGGTGCACGACTTACGGGAAATCAATAAGGTTTTGGCACCGGTCACCCCTGTGGTACCGAATCCTCATACCTTACTGTCTCAAATTCCCAGCACTGCTGCATATTTTACGGTAATTGACTTATCAAACGCATTTTTTTCTGTGCCACTACATAAGAACTGTTGGCATTTGTTTGCCTTTACATTCAAGGGTAAACAATTAGCATGGACAAGATTGCCACAAGGTATGGTACACTCACCAACTTTGTACTCTGAAACAATGCAGACCGTGCTAAAAAATTTCATCCCAGAACCAGGAGTAGTCATTCTACAGTATGTAGATGACTTACTTATTTGTTGCCCTGATGAGCAGACGGCAGTTACCTCAACTGTTAATTTCTTAATTTTCCTAGCGCAAGAAGGCTGTAAAGTAAATAGACAGAAACTCCAGGCTTGTCAACAAACAGTCGTGTTTTTAGGTCACTGCATATCACAGGGCATCAGACACCTCACACCTCAACGTACGGAAGCCATACGTAACATGCTTGAACCCAGGAATCACAAACAGCTGCGTGCTTTCCTAGGTATTGTTTCACACTGTAGACAGTGGATCATACCAGCAAGTCAACTCATGCAGCCTTTATATGACTGTATTGCCAACACACCATATTCACTCAGTGAAAAGGCTAAACAGTCATTTTCCTCTTTGAAAACAGCACTGGTATCAGCTCCGGCTTTGGGACTCCCAGACTACACTAAACCTTTTCAATTGATGGCAGCTGAGATATCCTCACATGCTACAGGGGTGCTCACACAAAAACATGGAAACAAACAGAGACCTGTGGCATACATATCAGCTCATCTGGACCCTGTAGCTAGAGCCGCACCTTCTTGTGTAAGAGTAGTAGCCGCAATTTCACTGTTATTAGATAAAGCTTCTGAGATTGTTCTTGATCACCCACGTCTAGTTCAGACCACTCATGATGTACATGGCATTCTTAACCAGGTCCAACCTAAACATATTTCAATGGCCAGACACCTCCGTCTCCAATGTTCCCTACTACTGCCGCCCAACATTTCCTTTGCCAGGATTCAGACTCTTAATCTCGCGTCTTTGCTCCCTTTAGAGTCTGAGGGGGGTACCATACCTGAGGAAACTGCACTCTCCAACTCCTTTGAAACTGCACTCTCCAACTCCTTTGACCCATCAAAGTCAATGCATGATTGTGTACAATTAATGGAACAAGAGACTCAGGGCTTATGTAATGTACGTGACAAGCCACTCTGTAATGCTACATTTGAACTTTTCATAGATGGCAGTAGATATGCAGATATGAATGGACAATTTCATACAGGTTATGCGGTAGTAACTCAGCATGAAGTGCTGAAAGCAGAACCTCTCCCTGCTAATCAGTCTGCACAAGAAGCAGAACTAACGGCATTAGTTGAAGCTCTAAAAATAGCCAAAGATCAGACAGCAAACATATACACTGATTCTAGATATGCACATGGCATTATTTTCGATTTTGGCATAATATGGAGAGCCAGAGGTTATATGACTGCTTCAGGCCAACCTGTTAAACATGCCTCCCTCATTAGACAGATTCTGGAGACAGCACAAGAAACTAAAGAAATAGCGGTGATAAAGGTAGCTGCACATGTGAGACTCGACACCGAGGAAGCCAGGGGTAACGATAAAGCCGATAAGGCAGCAAAACAGGCAGCACGTAAACCCTTACATCATGCCCACACACTAGATAGCTCTGAAGATGATGAGGAAAGATTGAAGGAAGCTCAGAAACAGGTAGACGACGAAGAACGAGGGCAGTGGCAGAAAAAAGGGGCAGAAGATCAGCAAGGATTATGGAAAAAAGGAACTTTGTTGTGTTTACCCAGAGCCTGGTACCCCGCAGTGGCAAGTGACCTCCACCTACCCACGCATGTGTCGGCAAATGGTATGACGCTCAAGGTAAAAGAAAGGTGGTTGGCTCCAGGCTTTGGTAATTTTGCTCGGAACATGTGTGCTGCATGCGCTATATGCCTGGCACACAATCCAGGTCAGGCCATTAAAACCCCAACCAAGCATCATGTAAGACCACTGTATCCCTTTCAAAGACTCCAGATCGACTACATCCAACTTCCTAGGTACAATGGATACGAATATGTGCTTGTGTGTGTGGACATGTTCTCAGGGTGGCCAGGCTTATCCAGTTCGTAAAGCCTCAGCAAAAACTACTGCCATTAAAATAGCACATGAACTGATACCCCGTTACGGCATGCCTGAGGTGATCGAGTCAGATAGGGGTACCCATTTTACTGGGGAAATATTCCAGAATGTTATGAAAATGTTGGGAGTAGAAAACCAGTTTCACACTCCATATCATCCACAGAGTTCAGGTAAAGTGGAAAGATTAAATGGGACAATAAAATTAAAAATCCAGAAGGCCATGGCAGAAACAGGAAAGCCTTGGACCGAGTGTCTACCACTTGCCCTGTATTCCATCCGAAACACCCCAAGGGGGAAGGCTAAGCTGTCACCACATGAGATTCTTTTTGGTAGAGCAGCAAATTTGGGTTGTTATTTTCCACAACAACTGATGTTGAATACTGAGACTTTAACTGCTTATGTACAAGAATTACAAAAACGTTTAACTAAAGTGCATTCGCAAGTTTTTGCTTCCCTTCCAGATCCAGAAAATCTCGAAGGAGGCCACAAGTTGGAACCTGGTCATCAAGTCTACGTGAAAAGACACACCAGAAAGACTCTGGAACCGAGATTTGACGGACCTTTCCAAGTCCTGTTAACAACTCCAACAGCAGTCAAGCTTGAAGGAAAGGCATCATGGATACATGCAAGCCATTGCAAAAAAGCAGTATAAGACTCATGATATTGATGTTAATAATGTTAACCTCAACGGAGGCATGGGAAAGACTGAATTCTCTAGCCCCTTTGAACAATAGATTCGTACAACATCATAGAAAATTAGTGCATGACTTGTTAAATAATACGCAACCCCTGGCAGATTGTTGGATCTGTACCCATTCACCAGTATCAGCCACAAGTATACCTTTTCTAGCAGTTCCCGTGTCAGCTGAAGAAATATTCGCTTGGCCTAATTGTTCAGACAACCTGGCCAACAACCAACCTGGCAATACTAGACTATGGAATACTACAATCGCCATACCAATTGTGGGATGGGTAGAATTTCCTTGGTGGCAGGGCAATCTTACAGGAAAAATAGACAACTTACAATATTTAGCATTCAAGGGAGGAAAATGGGTACCTAGGAATAAGACTGGATTAACTGATTTAGGACAGGTCCCCACTGAAAATCTACAGCTCAGTTTCAGTACAACCACCCCTTCCTCTGATGCTTTCAAACCTACAGTATTGGAAAGATACCTACATAATAGAAAATGGGAACATTCTGAGTTGTTCCCCCAAGGTGATGCAAACAGTTGTACAAGTAAGCCGGGGAACCTGGTTTGTAATGAATCCAATGAGTATGTCAACGGAATGCATGTATGTGGGAATCCCGCAGCCGGGTACTGTAGCCCCTTGGGACAAAAACCCTCTTGGTGTATGCTTCAGAATGTATCTAGTTTTGTGGATTTGGCTCACAGATTGGTATTGCAGCACTCAGCTTTGTGGGATCTGCCTGAGGGTACATTTTGGATATGCGGAGAAGGAGCATATAAATGGCTTCCCGTAGGTATAAAGGGTACTTGTACATTAGGACGCCTAACCCCGGCTACTTTCATAATTTCAAATAAACAAGTGAATATGCAAGCCGTGCCCAAGCACACACTGTATAAAAGAGCTGCAGATAATTCACCACGTCCCTCGGGGAGGCCGCATATAGTACAAATGGGAATTCCCAACAAAATTGCTAGTACCATTTTTATTTATCCTATGTTAACACAAATGTGGGATAAATTAGTTAGAGCCACGGATTATCTAGATGATCAGATTTGGGATATATTGGACATATTAAATACTAGTATAGCTGTACAGAATCAGCTTATAATAGTCACTAACCAACATACCCTGGTATTGGATTACCTAACTGCCTCACAAGGGGGTATGTGTCAAATCATCAGACCCACCTGCTGTCATTATATAGACCCGAATAGTACTATGAGTATAAGATTTAAATTAAAAGACGTACAACGACTCAGGGATCAGTATGACAAAGACAATGACCAAAATAAGGATAGCTGGTGGTCAGATACCTTTTCTTTTCTTAACCCGGCCAATTGGTTCAGAGGGATCGGTGGGTGGGTTACCGGGATTATGCAAAGCCTAATACATACAGTTATGGTTATTGTAATTATATATGTATTATTCAAGGTTGTACTCAAGGGTATCTCGGTATGCACAAATAAATTTTGTGTAATGGATGCGAGAATATAAAGTTTTTTTTTGTAATATCACAAAAAGAATGACTAAAATGATCGACAAGGTTTTGAATGGAATATGTCAAAGGGGGGATTGTGAAGAGCAGAACAAAAATGATTACCTCAATGAACAAAAATAAAAAAAAAAGAATTTGTGATAAATATTGACCTGTCCATTCAAGGACATTTTAGCTATAGTATGAAATCCTGTTTTTCTTGTCTGTGGAATTGCCTTTGTACTGTTTGTTGTGAAACTGCCGCCCACGAAACTGTTTTCTTTTCTTTTCTTTCTTTCCTGTTTTGTCTCTTTGTTTAAACATGCAAAACTTGTATAACCACTAAACCTACTGAAACAACTATATAAAGAAGGGATAGCACCCTGAAGGCAGGCGTGCTTCAGAGACTTCCCAGTGATACACTATACAAGACGTGTCTTGTGTATTATTTCTGGTGATTTCCCACTTCCAAAGGCTGCTCCGACTGAGTGTGATCCCGACAACTTACTGCAGGAAGTAGGTCTCTGACATTACAACATATTTAAATACATCATAATGTCATGTATTGAATCACATATGGCCTAGTTAGTGCCTTAGACTGTATGCAGGACTGGATGGAATAGAGGATTGCGGTGGACAGATGAATGATGGGGTGAGTATCTTTATTTTCCACTCCAAATCTATTATGAGCTACAAGAGTTTGGGTTTATCCGAAATGGGTACACTTTGTCATGCTAGGTTTGTTTTTTTGCTTTGATTAAAAATGTGTCAGCCAAGTACCCCATTTTATTTACATATACTATTACCATTTATTTACAGTGGCTTGCAAATGTATTAACCCAATTGGCTTTTTACCTATTTTGTTACACTACAACCTATTTTAATATTTTGTAATCTAATTTGTGTGATGCATCAGCATTAAAAAGACTAAGTTGTGAAGTGAGAAAATATAGGCATATATTAAATGCATAGGGTTAAATAACTAAAAATTGGCATTTGCATATGTATTCACCCTGTTTGCGACAAAGCCCTTAAAAAATTCTGGTGCGAGCAATTACTATCAAACGTCACATGATTAGTGAAAGGAAGTCCACCTGTGTGCAATCTAAGTGTCACATGGACTGTCAGTGTATATACAAACACCATTTTGGAAAGGCCATACAGATTCCAAAACCATTAAGCAAGAGGCATCATTATCTAAACAGAATCATGAAGACCAAGGAGATCTTCAGTCAGGGATAAATTTTTGAGATGTACAAGTCAGGGCTGGGTTAAAAAACTATGCCAGTCTCTGATGAACCCCCTGAGCACCATCAAATTCATTATAATCAAATAGAAAGAGCATCTAGGCATAACAAACCAGCCAAAAGAGGGCCATACATAGATCAAAGATACAACACATAGACCAAAGGTAACCCTGATGGAGCTGCAGAGTTCCTAAGCAGAGACTGGACCATATGTTCATACAAACACAATAAGCCGTACACTCCATAGAAGTGGCTTTTATGGAAGAATAGCCAGAAAATAAGCTTTTACTTGCAAATTAAAATTATAAAACTCATATTGAGTTTGCCAAAAGACATGTGAGACACTCCCCAAATGTATGGAGTTAGGTGCTGTGGTCAGAAGAGACAAAATTTAACTTTTTGGCCACCATAGTAAACGCTAGGGTTGAGCGAAACGGGTCGAACATTTTCAAAAGTCGCCGACTTTTGGCTAAGTCGGGGTTTCATGAAACCCGATCCGACCCCTGTGCGGGGTCGGCCATGCGGTACGCGACTTTCGCGCCAAAGTCGCGTTTCAATGACGCGAAAAGCGCCATTTCTCAGCCAATGAAGGTAAACGCAGAGTGTGGGCAGCGTGATGACATAGGTCCTGGTCCCCACCATCTTAGAGAAGGGCATTGCAGTGATTGGCTTGCTGTCTGCGACGTCACAGGGGCTATAAAGAGGCGTTCCCGCCGACCGCCATCTTACTGCTGCTGATCTGAGCTTAGGGAGAGGTTGCTGCCGCTTTGTCAGAAGCAGGGATAGCGTTAGGCAGGGTCCATTAACCACAAAACCGCTTGTGCTGCAGCGATTTGCACTGTCCAACACCACCCTCGGTGTGCAGGGACAGTGGAATTTTTTTTTTTTTTTTTTTTCCCCTCAGCGCTGTAGCTCATTGGGCTGCCCTAGAAGGCTCCCTGATAGCTGCATTGCTGTGTGTACGCCGCTGTGCAAACCAACTGCTTTTTTCAAAGCACAAATCCTCTTGTTCCTTCCTTTCTGCACAGCTATCTTTTTTGTTTGTCCACACTTTTTATTTCATTTGTGCATCAGTCCACTCCTTATTGCTGCCTGCCATACCTGGCTGAGATTACTGCAGGCAGGGAGATAGTAGCTGCCTGCCATACCTGGCTGAGATTACTGCAGGCAGGGAGATAGTAATTGTAGGACATTCCCTGTTTTTTTTTTTTTTTTTTTTTTGGTGGGAGATTAAGATTGGCAATTTGGCATTTCTGCTAGAGTGCCATCCCTGTGTGTGCCATCTCTCTCACATAGTGGGCCATAGAAAGCCTTTTCATTTTTCTGTATTTTTTTTTGTGGGGTGTATAAATTCTCCCTGATAAAAATACAGTGGGAGATTAATATTGGCCTTTGGGCTTGTGTGCCAGTCCTGAGTGTGCCATCTCTCTCACAAATAGTGGGCCATAGAAAGCCTATTTTATTTTTTTTTGGGTTTTATAAATTCTCCCTGAAAAAAAGGGAGATTAATATTGGCCTCTGGGCTTCTGTGCCAGTCCTGAGCGTGCCATCTGTGCCAGTCCTGAGCGTCCCATCTCTCTCACAAATAGTGGGCCATAGAAAGCCTATTTAATTTTTTTTTTGGTTTTATAAATTTTCCCTGAAAAAAGGGAGATTAATATTGGCCTCTGGGCTTGTGTGCCAGTTGTGAGCGTGCCATCTGTGCCAGTCCTGAGCGTGCCATCTCTCTCACAAATAGTGGGCCATAGAAAGCCTATTTAATTTTTTTTTTGGTTTTATAAATTTTCCCTGAAAAAAGGGAGATTAATATTGGCCTCTGGGCTTGTGTGCCAGTTGTGAGCGTGCCATCTGTGCCAGTCCTGAGCGTGCCATCTCTCTCACAAATAGTGGGCCATAGAAAGCCTATTTAAATATTTTTTTGGTTTTATAAATTCTCCCAGAAAAAAAGGGAGATTAATATTGGCCTCTGGGCTTCTGTGCCAGTTGTGAGCGTGCCATCTGTGCCAGTCCTGAGCGTGCCATCTCTCTCACAAATAGTGGGCCATAGAAAGCCTATTTAAATATTTTTTTGGTTTTATAAATTCTCCCAGAAAAAAAGGGAGATTAATATTGGCCTCTGGGCTTCTGTGCCAGTCCTGAGCGTGCCATCTGTGCCAGTCCTGAGCGTCCCATCTCTCTCACAAATAGTGGGCCATAGAAAGCCTATTTTATTTTTTTTTTGGGTTTCAGAAATTCTCCCTGGAAAAAAAAAGGGAGATTAATATTGCCCTTTGGGCTTGTGTGCCAGTACTAAGCGTTCCATCTCTCTCTCTCTCTCAGTCAGTGGGCCATAGAACGCCTATTTTTGGTTTTATTTGTTTTCTAAATTCTCCCTGAAAAAATCATTTTATTTTATTTGGTTTCTAAATTCTTCCTGATAAAATCATATTTTTTTTATTATTTTTTTTTCTAAAGTCTCCCTGAAAAAAAAAAAAAAAAAAACAACCAAAAAAAACAGTGGGAGATTAATATTGGCCTTTCTGCTTGTGTGCCAGTCTTGACTCCTGGGTGCGTCATCTCTCAGTCAGTGGGCCATAGAACGCCTATTTTTGGTTTTATTTGTTTTCTAAATTCTCCCTGAAAAAATCATTTTATTTTATTTGGTTTCTAAATTCTTCCTGATAAAATCATATTTTTTTTATTATTTTTTTTTCTAAAGTCTCCCTGAAAAAAAAAAAAAAAAAAACAACCAAAAAAAACAGTGGGAGATTAATATTGGCCTTTCTGCTTGTGTGCCAGTCTTGACTCCTGGGTGCGTCATCTCTCAGTCAGTGGGCCATAGAACGCCTATTTTTGGTTTTATTTGTTTTCTAAATTCTCCCTGAAAAAATCATTTTATTTTATTTGGTTTCTAAATTCTTCCTGATAAAATCATATTTTTTTTATTATTTTTTTTTCTAAAGTCTCCCTGAAAAAAAAAAAAAAAAAAACAACCAAAAAAAACAGTGGGAGATTAATATTGGCCTTTCTGCTTGTGTGCCAGTCTTGACTCCTGGGTGTGCCATCTCTCTCTCTCTCTCTCTCCAATTGTGGTCCATAGAAAGCCTACATTTTTTTTCCTTGATTTGGGTTCCAAAATCTACCAGAGAAAATAACTCCATCAATCATTGGTAGAAAAATATTGGCCTCTGGGCTTGTGTGCCACTCCTGATTCCTGTGTGCGTCATCTCTCACTCAGTGGCCCATAGAAAGCATATAGTTTGTTACATTTGTTTTCTAAATTCTCCCTGCAAAAATCTATTTTTTTTTTTTTGGGGGGTTTCTAAAGTGTTCCTGAAAAAAATAAAAATAAAAAAAAAATAATAGTGTGACATTAATATTAACATTTGTGCTTCAGTGACAGTCCTGCGTGTGGGGCATCTCTCTAATTTGCAGCCACCAAAAAAAGAGTGTGTAACATTGGGCCTGATTTTCGCTGTGGTCTCACCAACCTGTAAAGGGGTAGCTAAATCATACTGAAGTTATAGCTCACCGTGTAAGTTGTGTGACTGCAACAAATAACGTTAGTTTGGTTACGTTTTTAAAACAATGAGGAAGTCTAGTGGAAGAGGTCGTGGCCGGGGGCGTTCATTGTCAGCTGGTAATGAGGGTAGTGGTAGTGGTGGAGCATCAGGTGGTCGTGGGGGAAAAAATATTGCACCTAAGTCTGGAGCTGTGGAGCCAGGTTCGTCGTCCGGCTACACAAGGCCTCGAACGCTCCCTTTTCTGGGATTAGGAAAACCGCTTTTAAAGCCGGAGCAGCAAGAGCAAGTTTTGGCTTATCTTGCTGACTCAGCCTCTAGCTCTTTTGCCTCATCTCGTGAAACTGGTAAAAGTAAAAGCAGCGCGTCGTTAGTGGATGTTCACGGTCAGGGACAAGTCACTTCCTTGTCCTCTTCAGCAAAAACAACAACAGAGAAGAATGCAGCAGGCGACACAACGGGTTACTCCATGGAGCTCTTTACACATACCGTCCCTGGCTTAGAAAGTGAAGCAGTTAACAGTCCATGCCCATTACAAATTGAATCTGACATGGAGTGCACTGACGCACAGCCACAGCCAGACTACTATGCTGGTCCTTTGACTCAGACCACAACATTGCCCTCGCAGGGTGCTGATCAAGAATCAGACCCTGATGAGACTATGTTGCCCCATCACGAACGCTATACCACCGAACGACACGGTGACACAGACGAAGTTGCGCAGGAGGTACAAGAAGAGTTATTAGATGACCCAGTTCTTGACCCCGATTGGCAGCCATTGGGGGAACAGGGTGCAGGCGGCAGCAGTTCTGAAGCAGAGGAGGAGGAGGGGCCGCAGCAGGCATCAACATCGCCACAGGTTCCATCTGCCGGGCCCGTATCTTGCCCAAAACGCGTGGCAAAGCCAAAACCTGGTGGAGGACAGCGTGGCCATCCGGTTAAAGCTCAGTCTGCAATGCCTGAAAAGGTATCCGATGCTAGAAAGAGTGCAGTCTGGCATTTTTTTAAACAACATCCAATTGATCAGCGCAAAGTCATCTGTCAAAAATGTTCTACTTCCTTAAGCAGAGGTCAGAATCTGAAAAGTCTCAATACTAGTTGCATGCATAGACATTTAACCACCATGCATTTGAAAGCTTGGACTAACTACCAAACGTCCCTTAAGGTTGTTGCACCCTCGGCCAATGAAGCTAGTCATCAACGCAACATCCCTTCCGGCAGTGTAGGACCACCATTTAGCGCACCACCTGCTGTATCTGTGCAGGTATCTTTGCCAGGCCAAAGCAGTCAGGGTCAGGGAATCACCAGTTTCGTAGTAGGAAACACTGCATCTAGGGCACCGGCGGCAACAATACCATCTCCCACCGTCTCTCAGTCTGCCATGTCCACCGGCACCCCCGCTAGTTCCACGATCTCCAGCTCTCCAGTCCAGCTCACCCTACATGAGACTATGGTTAGAAAAAGGAAATACTTAGCCTCGCATCCGCGTACACAGGGTTTGAACGCCCACATAGCTAGACTAATCTCGTTAGAGATGATGCCCTACCGGTTAGTTGAAAGCGAAGCTTTCAAAGACCTGATGGACTACGCTGTACCACGCTACGAGCTACCCAGTCGACACTTTTTTTCCAGAAAAGCCATCCCAGCCCTCCACCAGCATGTTAAAGAGCGCATCGTCCATGCACTCAGGCAATCTGTGAGCACAAAGGTGCACCTGACAACAGATGCATGGACCAGTAGGCATGGCCAGGGACGTTACGTGTCCATCACGGCACACTGGGTAAATGTGGTGGATTCAGGGTCCACAGGGGACAGCAAGTTTGGGACAGTTCTGCCTAGCCCACGGTCTAGTAAACAGTTGTCTGTAGCCGTTCGCACCCCCTCCTCCTCCTCCTCCTCGTCCTCCTGCAGAAGCAAGAGCTCGTCCACAGACCGCAGTCGCACAAACACTCCATCCGCACCTGCCACTGTTGCACACCAGGTCTCCCATTATGGGGCAGCTACTGGCATACGTCAGCAGGCTGTATTGGCTATGAAGTGTTTGGGCGACAATAGACACACCGCGGAAGTTCTGTCCGAGTTCTTGCAGCAAGAAACGCAGTCGTGGCTGGGCACTGTAGATCTTGAGGCAGGCAAGGTAGTGAGTGATAACGGAAGGAATTTCATGGCTGCCATCTCCCTTTCCCAACTGAAACACATTCCTTGCCTGGCTCACACCTTAAACCTGGTGGTGCAGTGCTTCCTGAAAAGTTATCCGGGGTTATCCGACCTGCTCCTCAAAGTGCGTGGACTTTGCGCACATATCCGCCGTTCGCCTGTACACTCCAGCCGTATGCAGACCTATCAGCGTTCTTTGAACCTTCCCCAGCATCGCCTAATCATAGACGTTGCAACAAGGTGGAACTCAACACTGCACATGCTTCAGAGACTGTGCGAACAGAGGCGGGCTGTTATGTTTTTGTGGGAGGATACACATACACGGGCAGGCAGTAGGATGGCAGACATGGAGTTGTCAGGTGTGCAGTGGTCGAAGATTCAAGACATGTGTCAAGTCCTTCAGTGTTTTGAGGAATGCACACGGCTGGTTAGTGCAGACAACGCCATAATAAGCATGAGCATCCCCCTAATGCGTCTGCTGATGCAAAGTTTGACGCACATAAAGGATCAGGCGTCTGCACCAGAGGAAGAGGAAAGCCTTGATGACAGTCAGCGATTGTCTGGTCAGGGCAGTGTACATGACGAGGTACCGGGCGAAGAGGAGGTGGAGGATGAGGAGGATGATGGGGATGAGTATATTTTTAATGAGGAAGCTTTCCCGGGGGCACGGGAAATTGGTGGCGTGGCAAGGCCGGGTTCTGGTTTTTTGAGGGACACAAGTGACGTAGATTTGCCTGCAACTGCCCCTCAACCAAGCACAACCGCAGATTTGACAACGGGAACTTTGGCCCACATGGCGGATTATGCCTTGCGTATCCTCAAAAGGGACACACGCATTACAAAAATGATGAACGATGACGATTACTGGTTGGCCTGCCTCCTTGATCCTCGCTATAAAGGCAAATTGCAAAATATTATGCCACATGAGAACTTGGAACTAATATTAGCAACAAAACAATCAACTCTTGTTGACCGTTTGCTTCTGGCATTCCCTGCACACAGCGCCCGTGATCGTTCTCACACGAGCTCCAGGGGCCAGCAGACCAGAGGTGTTAGAGGGGCAGAAATCAGAAGTGGCGTTGGACAGAGGGGTTTTCTGACCAGGTTGTGGAGTGATTTTTCTATGACCGCAGACAGGACAGGTACTGCAGCATCAATTCAAAGTGACAGGAGACAACATTTGTCCAGTATGGTTACAAACTATTTTTCATCCCTTATCGACGTTCTCCCTCAACCGTCATTCCCATTTGATTACTGGGCATCCAAATTAGACACCTGGCCAGAATTGGCAGAATATGCATTGCAGGAGCTTGCTTGCCCGGCAGCTAGTGTCCTATCAGAAAGAGTATTCAGTGCTGCAGGTTCAATACTAACAGAAAAAAGGACTCGTCTGGCTACCCAAAATGTAGATGATCTAACCTTCATTAAAATGAACCACAACTGGATTTCAAAATCTTTTGCCCCACCCTGCCCGGCTGACACCTAGCTTTCCTATGAAAAGGTCTTGCCTGTGGACTATTCTGAATGACTTTTCCAATCTCGTAATTTTCTTCACCTGATTGTCCAGCATACGACATGTTTCCACCTCACGAAATGGCCAAACTCCCCACACGGGGCCGTGCTATCGCCACTTTGCGCTTGGACCCTTGAGAGTGCTGTTTGTCTGAAGAGGTGGGTGTGGCCGCTTTTGGTCGACGGCACTGCCACTGGGTCCCTCATAGTACAATAAAGTGTCTCTGGCGGTGGTGGTGCGCACCCAACGTCAGACACACCGTTGTAATATGAGGGGCCCTGTGCCTGTACCGCCGGCCACAAGACAGTTCCCCCCCCCAGCTCAAACAGTGCTCTACCACTAGCAAAATTATCTCTCACAGCTTCACCAATGTGTAGTCTAGCCGCTGACATCCTTCAATGCCTGGCACTGACAATACCATTGTTTTGACATTTTTGTTATGTTAGGCCTTCGAAGCCTGTCTGCGGTCCCTTCTTTCTACAACTACTACACTGACCAGGCCACTGCTGGCCGTGTTACCCTGGAACCAATTTAAAAGTGCCTACAGTCAGCCCAATTTTGTTATGTTAGGCCTTCGAAGACTGTCTGCCGTCACTCCTTCCACTAGACTTCCACTGACCATACACTGCTGCCCATGTACCCCTGGAACCAATTTAAAGTGCCTACAGCCAGCCCAATTTTGTTATGTTAGGCCTTCGAAGCCTGTCTGCGGTCACTCCTTCCACTAGACTTCCACTGACCAGACCACTGCTGCCCGTGTACCCCTGGAACCAATTTAAAAGTGCCTACAGCCATGTGTTATTATTTTAGGCCTTCGATGCCTGTCTGCGGTCACTCCTTCCACTAGGCCTCCACTGACCACACCACTGCTGCCCGTGTACCCCTGGAACCAATTTAAAATTGCCTACAGCCAGCCCAATTTTTTTATTTTAGGCCTTCGATGCCTGTCTGCGGTCCATTCTTTCAACTACTACTACACTGACCAGGTCACTGCTGCCCGTGTACCCCTGGAACCAATTTAAAATTGCCTACAGCCAGCCCAATTTTTTTATTTTAGGCCTTCGATGCCTGTCTGCGGTCCATTCTTTCAACTACTACTACACTGACCAGGTCACTGCTGCCCGTGTACCCCTGGAACCAATTTAAAATTGCCTACAGCCATGTGTTATTATTTTAGGCCTTCGATGCCTGTCTGCGGTCACTCCTTCCACTAGGCCTCCACTGACCACACCACTGCTGTCCGTGTACCCCTGGAACCAATTTAAAATTGCCTACAGCCATGTGTTATTATTTTAGGCCTTCGATGCCTGTCTGCGGTCACTCCTTCCACTAGGCCTCCACTGACCACACCACTGCTGTCCGTGTACCCCTGGAACCAATTTAAAATTGCCTACAGCCATGTGTTATTATTTTAGGCCTTCGATGCCTGTCTGCGGTCCATTCTTTCAACTACTACTACACTGACCAGGGCACTGCTGGCCGTGTACCCCTGGAACCAATTTAAAATTGCCTACAGCCAGCCCAATTTTTTTATTTTAGGCCTTCGATGCCTGTCTGCGGTCCATTCTTTCAACTACTACTACACTGACCAGGTCACTGCTGCCCGTGTACCCCTGGAACCAATTTAAAATTGCCTACAGCCATGTGTTATTATTTTAGGCCTTCGATGCCTGTCTGCGGTCACTCCTTCCACTAGGCCTCCACTGACCACACCACTGCTGTCCGTGTACCCCTGGAACCAATTTAAAATTGCCTACAGCCATGTGTTATTATTTTAGGCCTTCGATGCCTGTCTGCGGTCCATTCTTTCAACTACTACTACACTGACCAGGGCACTGCTGGCCGTGTACCCCTGGAACCAATTTAAAATTGCCTACAGCCAGCCCAATTTTTTTATTTTAGGCCTTCGATGCCTGTCTGCGGTCCATTCTTTCAACTACTACTACACTGACCAGGTCACTGCTGCCCGTGTACCCCTGGAACCAATTTAAAATTGCCTACAGCCATGTGTTATTATTTTAGGCCTTCGATGCCTGTCTGCGGTCACTCCTTCCACTAGGCCTCCACTGACCACACCACTGCTGTCCGTGTACCCCTGGAACCAATTTAAAATTGCCTACAGCCATGTGTTATTATTTTAGGCCTTCGATGCCTGTCTGCGGTCACTCCTTCCACTAGGCCTCCACTGACCACACCACTGCTGTCCGTGTACCCCTGGAACCAATTTAAAATTGCCTACAGCCATGTGTTATTATTTTAGGCCTTCGATGCCTGTCTGCGGTCACTCCTTCCACTAGACTTCCACTGACCAGACCACTGCTGCCCGTGTACCCCTGGAACCAATTTAAAAGTGCCTACAGCCAGCCCAAGTTTGTTATGTTAGGCCTTCGATGCCTGTCTGCGGTCACTCCTTCCACTAGGCCTCCACTGACCACACCACTGCTGTCCGTGTACCCCTGGAACCAATTTAAAATTGCCTACAGCCATGTGTTATTATTTTAGGCCTTCGATGCCTGTCTGCGGTCACTCCTTCCACTAGGCCTCCACTGACCACACCACTGCTGTCCGTGTACCCCTGGAACCAATTTAAAATTGCCTACAGCCATGTGTTATTATTTTAGGCCTTCGATGCCTGTCTGCGGTCCATTCTTTCAACTACTACTACACTGACCAGGGCACTGCTGGCCGTGTACCCCTGGAACCAATTTAAAATTGCCTACAGCCAGCCCAATTTTTTTATTTTAGGCCTTCGATGCCTGTCTGCGGTCCATTCTTTCAACTACTACTACACTGACCAGGTCACTGCTGCCCGTGTACCCCTGGAACCAATTTAAAATTGCCTACAGCCATGTGTTATTATTTTAGGCCTTCGATGCCTGTCTGCGGTCACTCCTTCCACTAGGCCTCCACTGACCACACCACTGCTGTCCGTGTACCCCTGGAACCAATTTAAAATTGCCTACAGCCATGTGTTATTATTTTAGGCCTTCGATGCCTGTCTGCGGTCACTCCTTCCACTAGGCCTCCACTGACCACACCACTGCTGTCCGTGTACCCCTGGAACCAATTTAAAATTGCCTACAGCCATGTGTTATTATTTTAGGCCTTCGATGCCTGTCTGCGGTCCATTCTTTCAACTACTACTACACTGACCAGGGCACTGCTGGCCGTGTACCCCTGGAACCAATTTAAAATTGCCTACAGCCAGCCCAATTTTTTTATTTTAGGCCTTCGATGCCTGTCTGCGGTCCATTCTTTCAACTACTACTACACTGACCAGGTCACTGCTGCCCGTGTACCCCTGGAACCAATTTAAAATTGCCTACAGCCATGTGTTATTATTTTAGGCCTTCGATGCCTGTCTGCGGTCCATTCTTTCAACTACTACTACACTGACCAGGGCACTGCTGGCCGTGTACCCCTGGAACCAACATCAGAAAATATAAAAATAAGTATTTTGCTTATAAAAAAGAAAATACTGGTGAGATATCAAATGCAGACATTTTAACATTAAAAACAAACACACAACTCTAATCTGGTACAGTACTAAAAATGGCCACCAGCTACAATTACTTTCTCCTGCAAGTAGTTAACTGAAAGTTTTTTTAAATTGAAAACACACATATGGCATCCACCGAGTGTTGTCCTGTCGCGTCTTCTTTATATTATTGCCGAGAAGATGCAAAATAATGAAAATAATAAAATCATTAATTACCAAAATAATAGAGAAAGTCAACACCACATTGCAAATAAACATTCATTCCAAATAAAGAAGCAGGGCGCGTCCGAGGGTGAGTATATACCTAATAAGAATATAATCACCCTCGGACGCGCAATGCTTATTTCCAACAGCCTTCCTTCCTAAGAATCAGCCCTTCCGTCGTGTAGAGAGACGTTGTGTTACACTCCAAGGTGTTCCCCAGGTTGCCTTTCCTGAGCTTCGATCTTCCGGCTCTCGTTTAGTAGTTCTTGGAAACTACTCTGCATTAGGCCTTCAAATTGGGTATGGGGTGTAGAGAGATGGTGTGTTCCACTCCAAGGTGTTCCCCAGGTTGCCTTTCCTGAGCTTCGATCTTCCGGCTCTCGTTTAGTAGTTGTTGGAAACTACGCTGCATTAGGCCTTCAAATTGGGTATGGGGTGTAGCGAGAGGGTGTGTTACACTCCAAGGTGTTCCCCAGGTTGCCTTTCCTGAGCTTCGATCTTCCGGCTCTCGTTTAGTAGTTCTTGGAAACTACACTGCATTAGGCCTTCAAATTGGGTATGGGGTGTAGAGAGAGGGTGTGTTACACTCTAAGGTGTTCCCCAGGTTTCCTTGCCATTGCTTCGGTCTTCCGACTCTCGTTTAGTAGTTGTAGAAAAGTACACTGCATTAGGCCATACAAAATGGGTATGGGGTGGAGAGAGATGGTGTGTTACACTCCAAGGTGTTCCCCAGGTTGCCTTTCCTGAGCTTCTATCTTCAGGCTCTCATTAAATTGTGGTTAAATGGAACAACTGCATTTGGCGTACTAGTTGGTTTGGGGCCTACTATCGGTGTCTGCCACTCCTTGCTGTTCTCCTCCACTGAACAAAGCTGTGCCGCCTGTTTACTACGGTTGCCAATTTTGAACTGCATTTCGACTACTTACTGATTTGGCCCTACTCTCTGTGTCAGCCTCTCATTCCAGTTGTCCTCCACTGCAATGCCCCCTGGTTATTCCTGTGTTACCAATTTTGAACTGCATTTAGCCCACTTTCTTCTTTGGGCCTATATCTGTGTTTCCACTTCATCGTGCCCATTGCCCAGCCAGTGATAGATGAGTCTGCTGGTACATTGACCCATAACGCAACATTCCCCGTGCACGCTACACAACAACATTGTGACCCTGCTGAAAGTCAGGTTGCTCTTCCCGCATACCATACCACCTTACACGGGGACAAAGAGGAAGGTGCAGATGAAAGTGCAGGTTCCTTCATCAGGTGGGGGGAGGAATACTAGTTGGCGACGTCACTGGCACAGGGCCTCTCATAGTACGCAAAAGTGTTGCTGCCGGTGGGAGGCGCCCCCGCCGTGCAAACACACCGCTGTACTTTGAGGGGCCCTGTGCCAGTGCCAATGCCAACGAGTGGGCCCCCCCTGCTTGCTCAGGTTCACAGCACTTGCAAAGTTGAAATACTTACCTCTCCCTGCTCCACTGCCGTGACGTGGTCCAGATTTCCTGGGCCCACTAATTACTTGAACCAGCCCTACCCCCCACAACTTTAGCCAAATGACCCCCAATTTCAAATGCCTTCCAATTATTATAAGGTAAATTACGCTTGACAAGCTTCATTAAGAAGAATGGATGGTTTTGACATTAAAATGGCCACTCTAGGTGTTTTCCTGGCCCCCACTCACTGCCGACTATGCTGCCCCATTGACTTGCATTGGGTTTCGTGTTTCGGTCGATCCCGACTTTACGTCATAATCGGCCGATTTCACTCGACCCGACTTTGGACATAGTCGGGTTTCGCAAAACCCGGCTCGACTCTAAAAAGGTCAAGGTCGCTCAACTCTAGTAAACGCTATGTCTGACGCCAATCCAACACAGCTCATCACCTCAATGACACTATTCCCATGATGATGGCAGCATCATGCTGTAGAGATGTTTTTCGGCAGTAAGGAAAGGAAAAATGGCTCATGTCGAGGGGAAGATGGATGGTATGAAATACAGGGATATTCTTGAGCAAAACCTGTTTCAGTCTGTCAGTGATTTGAGACTGGGATGGAGATTCATCTTCCAACAAAACAATGACCCAAAGCAAAACTTGAGTGGTTTAACGGGAAACATGTACATGTTTTGGAGTAGCCTAGACAAAGCCCTGACCTTTATCCAATAGAGAATCTGTGGTCAGACTTGAAGATTGTTGTTCATCGAGGGAAACCATCTACCGTATTTTCTGGCGTATAAGACGACCCCCAACTTTTCCATATAAAATATGGAATTTGGGATATGCCCGCCGCATAAGATGGGGGTCATCAGACGGGGGTCATCTTATACGCCCAGTCATCTTATACGGCGTGTGGTTCCCAGGGTCTGGAGGAGAGGAGACTCTCCTTCAGGCCCAGGGATCCATATTCATGTAAAAAATAAAGAATAAAAATAAAAAACATGGATATACTCACCCTCGGACGGGCCCTGGATCACAGCGCTGCAAGCGTCTCCCTCTGTTCCTTAGAATGCGGTGAGTGAAGGACCTTCGATGACATTGCGGTCAAATGAGCGGTCCGGTGACTGGTCACCTGACAGCTCATTTGACCGCGACATCATTGAAGGTCCTTCACTCACCGCATTCTCAGGAACGGAGGGAGACGCTAGCAGCGCTGTGAGCCAGGGGCCGTCCAAGGGTGAGTATATCCATGTTTTTTATTTTTATTCTTTATTTTTTACACGAATATGGATCCCAGGGCCTGAAGGAGAGTCTCCTCTCCTCCAGACCCTGGGAACCACACGCCGAAATGCAGGATCGCTCCCTGCACATGCCGTACCCGGCGTATAAGACAACCCCCGACTTTTGGGACAATTTTTTGGGGTCAAAAAGTCGTCTTATACGCCGGGAAATACGGTAACTTGAAGGAGCTGGAGCAGTTTTGCCTTGAGGAATGGGCAAAAATCCCAGTGGTATTATGTGAAAAGCTCATACAGATTTATCCAAAGCAACTTGCAGGGGGTGAATAGTTATGCACACTGAAGTTGTTATTTTGTCCTATTTGTTTACTTCAGCATCACAATAAAAAGAAAACCTAAAATTCACAAACTCTCAAATAAAGTGAAATTTCTGGTTGTAAGGTAGGAAAACACGAAAAATGCCAAAGGGGTTGAATACTTTTGCAAGTCATTGTATTTACTTACTGCAGGGTATTTGCTCAGTTGTTTTATCCTAGGATTTGTCTGTTTAATGGCCAGTGTGAATGAGTTTCTACTTATTGTATTTATGTCAAGTTATGTTTAATTTTTTTTGTACTTTGCATAAACAAGTAGCTCACCTTTGTGGGCCGGGCACTTTGTATCGGCTTTTACACTTTTTTGATCAAAACAATGTTAAATAAGTATCCTATGTAGTTAACATTTACTATTTCTATTTACTTACTGCGGGGTATTTGCTCATCTTGTTTTTATCCTATGCTCTTGCTGCTAAATGTTCTCAGTGTGAATGTGCACCTACATATTGCACTTATACCAACATGCGTTCTGGCACCTTTCATTGGTATTATGCCCTAGATCCTGCATGACACCATAGCATGATAAATAGCATTCGGTTCACGTGAAATTTGATTCACGTCAAATATTAATGTCAAATTCAAATGTATTTCTCAATTTGAATTTTTTTTAGATTTTCTGATTACTAGCAGTGACTTACAGTTATGACTGGGTCATAACAAGCTGTGATATGGTATTGCTAGACCTAAGAGGAAGACAAATGAACCAGAGGTGCAATTACACATATGGCAGCTGAAGAGTCTTTTTTAACTAATATCCAGGAGTAGCAAAGTTAAAAACATGTGGAATAAAATGAAAGAAAATGTTCTTCGTCTTTGTTAGAATTCATTGTAATTCCTATTTCTGTTACATTAAGTAAAGGACATACATACCGTGACATCTTTTGGGGCTTCAAAGCCTAAAGATGCATTGCTTCAACTTCGGCACAGAGGGCATCACGAATGAAAGGAAGAAATGTGATGTGAAGTTATTTTCTCAGTGGACAAATAGTGCTTACCAATTTCATGAAAAAAATCTCTTCCACAATTGTGCAGGAAGTATTCACTCTTACATTTCTATGGAGAACAATAATATTTTTATTCCAAACTTTTGTATGAAGCTGTAATTTGATGCATTTGTAAATGACGAATGTGCCTTTTGTCTTTTTTTTGCATTGTATGGTTAGCATTAGAATCTATCTAGAAATAAATATATTAGAAATAGATTAAAAACAAAAGATTTACATCTCCAGTCTACATTTATCAGTATCTTTTAGTCTTCAGAAGAAAAAAAAAACCTTCTCTTATCATATAGTAATTGTTTATGCCTCGCCTAGCCGTTAAAGTATATTTATCTCCTGCCACACTAACTCTATTGATTTTCTTTTTAAATTGTCTTGTTTTTCAAAAGTGATATAGCTCAAGCTCAGAGATCATTTTTTAGCTACATTTCAAGAGCTATTACAAGGTGCATCTTGTACAAACTGTTAGACTTAATAAGCTGCAAGGAATAAACTTTATCTGCAAAGTGCCTTTCTCAGATCTCATGGAAGTTCTTTTGATAAATGAGCAACAGTTCAAAAAGATATTTCTCTTTCATTGCGTTCATTTCAAACAGCTAATCATTTTCTACATCAGCAAAAATAACGAAAAAATAGATGACCTAATTTAACGAAACCATATACACTGCTATATATCGCAATTAAAGATTAGAGTACTTTTGGTAAATGAAGACATTTATGCAATGTGAATTTTCTCCTTTTTAGTGTATAAAGTATGGAGACTATTATAAAGAAAATGATTAAACTAGTAATGGGCTTCTCACTACCAGTGTCTGTCATTAGGCCGAGGCTTAAGTGTCAGAGCTCTTTTGAGTAGATGGACTTTATTTATAACTATTGGATACTTGATACAGTAAGTCATTATTGCATGTAGACTCCTTTCATGTCAACATCACCAAAGCTTGTAGTACTAAATCCGAAATGTCATTTTGCATCTTGGCACTCCACACTATTTGCATAGACTCTACAAACGGCAATGGTGAGTCACTCTAAAGTCCTACTTTGCCCAAAAGGTCAAATTTCTCACGGGTCTTGACAAGGGGACATGTATAAGGTAGGTAATTCTTATTCCTTAAGAATCACATGCCTCTTAGGCTACTTTCACACTAGCGTTTTCTGCAATCCATCACAATGTGTCGTTTTGCAGAAAAAACGCATCCTGCAAAAGTGCTTGCAGGATGTGTTTTTTCCCCATAGACTTGCATTGACGACGCATTTGCGACGGATTGCCACACGTCGCATCCGTCGAGCGACGGATGCGTCGTGCTTTGGCGGACCGTCGGGAGCAAAAACGCTACATGTAACGTTTTTTGCTCCTGACGGACCGCTTTTTCCGACCGCGCATGCGCGGCCAGAACTCCGCCCCCACCTCCCCGCACCTTACAATGGGGCAGCGGATGCGCCGGAGAAATGAATCCGTTGCCTCCATTGTGCAGTGCGTTAAACGCTAGCATCGGAATCTCTCCCCGACGCATTGCGACGGGAAGATTCCGACGCTAGTGTGAAAGAAGCCTTAATGAAATAGGATTGTTTGAAGAGTGGCGCGCGCCACCTCACCGATCCTACTCCAGCCCCTGACTGTAGTGAGATTGCAAGCCACAGAGAATGCCACTGACCCAACAGGGATTCCTACATTTTTGTGGAGCTGGGAGAATCTGTTGTAAAAACGACAAAGCTCACAATATTTTTGCCAAACTTTAAGTTGCGCAAAATTTTGTGACTTTTTTAAAGCTTTTTACCCCAGAATTCTGGCATAAAAGCTTTGATGAATAACGCCCGATAACTAGAGTGTACTATAGCTCTCAATACAGCGGCTGCTATATTTGCATGTTTTTTTTTTCTCTGTAATGTATAACATATTTAGCTAATTATCCTAGTAATTGCCTGAATTGATTATATTTAAAGTGTAAAAATATTGTAAAAAATAAAAGAAAACACTGTTACCAAGATTGACTCTTATAGCAGAAATAATTGCAACTCCTTGGAAGTCTCTTAGGTGCTCAGTCAACCAATACATTTATACATTTTCAAATTCAAGCCTGCACACGATAAGTGCTTTTTTTTAATATTACTCAACCCTTGTATAAGATATAACAATAGTAATGTTTATCATCTGCTACAGGGTGTGATCATAGTATTTTTTACACCAGTAGTACATATTTGTCAATTCATTTGCCCAACATCTACATCTTCAAATATTACCATGGACATATTAACTTAAATACAGTACAAGGAGGGGAATAGCTGATGAACTCTTGAAGGATCAGATAAATTGAAATGTTTGTGCTCATTTAGGGACACAAACCAGAAAATGTATTAACCCCCTAGTGACTGAGCTATTTTTAGCTTTAAGAAACAGGCTACATTTTTTTTAAAATCTGACCAGAGTAAATTTATGTGGTATTAACTCTGGAACACTTCTCACTGATTCTAAGACTTTTTTTGTGACATATTGTACTTCATGATAGAGGTAACATTTTTTGATATGACTTGTATTTATTTGTAAAAATGTGGCAAAAATTTGTAATTTTCAAACTTTTAGTTCCTATGCCCTTAAATCAGAAAGTTATAACACACAATATAGTTAATAAATAACTTTTCCCACATGTCTACTTTAAATCTGCATCATTTTTTATTTTTTGTTGTAGGAAGTTAGAATGTTTCAAATATGATCAATCGTTTAGAAATTTGCTAACAAAATTTAAAAAAACATTTTTTCTTAGGGACCGCATGACATTTGAAGTGATTTTGAGTGATCTATATGACAGAAAATACCAAAAGTGACATGATTCTAAAAACGGCACCTCTCAAAGCACTCAAAACCACACTCAAGAAGTTGATTAACCATTCTGGTGCTTAACAGGAGCTAAAGCAATGTGGATGGAAAAAAGGGAAAAAAAAATCTCTAAAGTTTTACTTTAATTCCTTACTTTAATGTGTTATTTTTACAAGGGTAACAGGAGAAAATGGAGCATAAAATTTGTTGTGAAATTTATACTGAGTATGCCTATACTCCATATATGGAGGAATACTACTGTACTATCTAGGTGCGTGGCAGGGCTCGGAAGGGAAAGAGCACCATTTGACTTTTTGAACACAAAAATGGCTGGAATCAAGAACGGACACCTTGTCGCATTTTGGAGAGTCCTTGATGTGCCTATACATTGAAAGCCCCCCACAAGTGACCCCATTTTTGAAACTGCACTGTGTGCAGAATTATTAGGCAAGTATTTTGATCACATGATACTTTTTATACATGTTGTCCTACTCCAAACTGTTCAGGCTTGAGAGCCAACTACCAATTAAGTAAATCTGGTGATGTGCATCTCTGTAATGAGGAGGGGTGTTGTCTAATGACATCAAAACCCTATATAAGGTGCGCTTAGTAGGGTTGAGCGAAACAGGTCGGCCATTTTCAGAAGTCGCCGACTTTTGGCAAAGTCGGGTTTCATTCCGGCAGCCTTCCTTCCTAAGAATCAGCACTTGAAGGACCTTCGGTGACGTCGCGGCTTCTGATTGGTCGCGCGAGCGGTCACATGGGCGGTCGCGCGACCAATCACAAGCCGCGTCGTCATCTAAGGCCCTTCACGCGCTGATTCTAAGGAAGCAAGGCTGCCGGTTAGTACCAGGGCGCGTCAGAGGGTGAGTATAGCAATATTTTTTATTTTAATTCTTTATTTTACACTTAAATATGGATCCCAGGGCCTGAAGGAGAGTTTCCTCTCTTTCAGACCCTGGGAACCATTGGAAACCCAATGCACTGCATTGGATTTCGTGTTTCGGCCGACCCCAACCCCGACTTTTTTATAGAATCGGCCGATTTCACTCTACCCGACTTTTGAAAAAGTCAGGTTTCGTGAAACCCGACCCGATCCTATAAAAGTAAAAGTCGGTCAACCCTAGTGCTTAGTTATTAGGAAACTTCCTTTCCTTTGGCAAAATGGGTCAGAAGAAAAATTTGACGCGCTCTGAAAAGTCTAAAATTGTGAGATGTCTTGCAGAGGGATGCAGCAGTCTTGAATTTGCCAAACTTTGAAGCGTGATCACCGAACAATCAAGTGGTTAATGGCAAATAGCCAACAAGGTTGCAAGAAGCGTGTTGGGCAAAAAAGGCGCAAAATAACTGCCCATGAATTGAGGAAAATCAAGCGTGAAGCTGCCAAGATGCCATTTGCCACCAGTTTTGCCATATTTTTTAGAGCTGCAACGTTACTGGAGTAACAAAAAGCACAAGGTGTGCGATACTCAGGGACATAGCCAAGGTAAGGAAGGCTGAAAAATGACCACCTTTGAACAAGAAACAGAATCTATGGATGGAAGGCTGTTGAATGTCATCATAAAGAAAGGTGGCTATATCGGTCACTCATTTTTTGGGGTTTTGTTTTTGCATGTCAGAAATGTTTATTTCTAATTTTTGTGCAGTTATATTGGTTTACCTGGTGAAAATAAGCAAGTGAGATGGGAATATATTTAGTTTTTATTAAATTGCCTAATAATTCTTCACGGTAATAGTTACCTGCACAAACAGATATCCTCCTAAGATAGCCAAATATAAAAAAAAACACTCCAATTTCCAAAAATATTAAGCTTTGATATTTATGAGTCTTTTGGGTTGATTAAGAACATATTTGTTGATAAATCTATATATATAATTGTCTAAGGGGCACTTACGTCTGTCTGTTTGTCTGTCTGTCTGTCATGGAAATCCCAAGTCGCTGATTGGTCGCGGCGGGCACAGTCCGGCCGTAAAATGGCCACTTCCTACTCCCCTGCAGTCAGTGCCCGCTCCATACTCCCCCCCCCCAGTCAGTGCCCTCCGCCCACATAGTGTTTTAGCAGTCTGTAAAAAGCCAACTGCGTTACACCTTGGCATAACGTGGTTAACACTGCTATTAACACTATGTGACAAACTTTTTACTATTGATGCTGCCTATGCAGCATCAATAGTAAAAAGATATAATGTTAAAAATAATAAAAAAAAATTAAAAATGGTGCTTTTTTCACCCTCTGGCGTCCACGGATGTGCCCGAATGGCAAGGCTGCCGCCTGCTTCCGTTCTCGGAGATGCATTGTGAAATTACCCAGATGACTTAGCAGTCTCACGAAACCGCTATGTCATTTGGTTAATTTTGCAATGCATCTCTGGGAATGGAAGCTGGCAGCAGCCTCGCCGCTCATGAGCATTGGTGGACGCTGGAGGGTGAGTATATAACTATTTTTTATTTTAATTATTTTTTAAAAAAGATATGGTGCCCACACTGCTGTATACTACGTGGGCTATGTTATATACTGCGTGACTGATATATACTACGTGGGCAGTGTTATATACTGTGTGGGCTGTGTTATATACTACATCGCTGCTATATACTATGTGGCTGCTATATACTACATGGCTGTGCTATACACTATGCGGCTGCTATATACAGTACTATGTGGCAGCTATATACTATGTGGCTGTTATATACTACGTGGCTGTGCTATATACTATGTGGCTATTCTATATACTACATAGCTGTGCTATATACTACGGGCTGTGCTATATACTACATGGCTGCTATCTACTACGTGGCTGCTATATAGTACATGGGCTGTGCTATATACTATGTGTCTGTGCTATATACTACATGGGCTGTGCTATATACTATGTGGCTGCTATATACTATGTGGCTTCTATATACTATGTGGCTGCTATATACTACGTGGCTGCTAAATACTATGTGGCTGTGTCATATACTATGTGGCTGCTATATATTACGTGGCTGCTATATACTATGTGGCTGCTATATACTACATGGCTGCTAAATATTATGTAGCTGTGCTATATACTATGTGGTTGCTATATAATACGTGGCTGTGCTATATACTACAGGCTGTGCTTTATACTACGTGGCTGCTATTTACTATGTGGCTGTGCTATATACTACATGGCTGTGCTATATACTACATACTACGTGGCTGTGCTATATACTACGTGGCTGTTATATACTACCTAGCTGTACTATATCCTGCACCACGAACCCCCGACATCCAGTGCCCCGAACCTCCGACATCCTGCAACCAATCAGTGACAGATGCAGTCCAGGTGCGAACTGACGCAGGATTTAAACCACGCTTCGCTGATTGGTCGCGCCTGACCAGATGCGACGAGTCAGCGATATTGGCATGGGATTTAAACACCGCTTCAGTAATTGGTCGCGCACGGCCGGCTGCAACCAATCAGCTATATTGGTGCGATATTTAAAAACCGCTTTGGTCATTGGTCACGCCCGGTCATGACCAATCAGCGATATTGGTACAGGATTTAAACACTGTTTCAGTGATTGGTAGCTCAAGGCCAGCCGCGACCAATCACCGATAGTGGCGTGGTATTTAAACACCGCTTCGGTCATTGGTCTTGCCCGGCTGGCCGCGTTCAATCAACGACAGGTGCAGTCCAGCCACGAAATGGCACCAGATTTGAACCATGCTTCGCTGATCGGTCAGCCAGGTGCGACCAATCAGCAATATTGGTGCGGAATTTAGCACCCACTCACAGCGCGACGTGCACAAATACATACATATTCTAGAAAACTCGATGCGTTAGAATCGGGCCACCATCTAGTAATAAAAATAATCCTCTAAAATACAACTTGCCTAATAATTCTTTACACAGTGTATATGTATATACAGTATATTCCCATATACTTATATACACATATACAGTATATATATATATATATATATATATATATATATATATATTGTAAGGCAGCAGCGTTTTTGCGAGACAGTGACGCAGGTAAATTAAATCTAATGTCCCTTAATATCATAAAATCATTGTCATGAAATTTTTCCCCTCTCGATCATAGCTGGGAGCAGGTAAATAAAGTCCAGTGCAGCTGGCACTTGAATCTCTGTAAGGATCTTGGGAACTAACGTTTTTGCCTATGTTGCTGGCCCTGGTCTGTGTTACATTCACACAGTCAGGCATACAGTAGCATTCAAAATAATAGCAGTCCAATATGACTAACCAGATTAATCAGTGTTTTTGGTATAAATTATATTACCATAGTCAAACTATTTAAAAAAACCCAACAGACTGACCATTAATGATCTGCAGGTTTTTAACCCCTTTCTGCCATTGGACAGAAGAGCACGTCCCATGGCAGATCCCCTGCTTTGATGCGGGCTCCGGCGGTGAGCCTGCATCAAAGCCAGGACTTGTCAGCTGTTTTGAACAGCTGACATGTGCCCGCAATAGCGGTGGGTGGACCCGCGATCCATGTTTATTTACAGGCAGACACCTCAGCCTCAGCAGCTGCACATGGAGCCATGGCACCCAAGGCCACTATACAGGAACAAGAGGGAAGCGAAGAGATCCCTGGAGCATTATAGGGGAACCAGAGGGACTTATGCACAGAGGTGAGTGAAGTTCCCCTGAGACACTGGAGGGTCATGTGGATTTGAGACAGGAGCAGAAGAGTCTGCGGCACCCCTCAGGTCCACCCCTGCCCCTCCTCCCAGAGTTACACATGCAAAAGGAGCTTTCCAAGCAGAGCTGTGTATTAGCTCAGCCTGCAGCACAGGAGACATCTCCCATCCCAGAGTCAGGTCAGGGCTCTAACTACAGGCAAGATCCATATATAGCAGATTCAGAAGGGAATAAGGCTGATATATCAAGTACTCCCTGCCTGTTTCAAATTGCTAGTAATACAGACCAGGAATTGTCTTCAGACTCTGAGTTTACAGCACCTGATGATGCTCATGATAAATGGAGCTCATATATGAAACAACGTCCCACAAAAGCAGATTTTAAATTGCTTATAGCTGAAGTGCGTGATGCATGCAGAGTGGAGATTGCAACTGTAAGAGTTGAGACCCCAGAAGATGACCATGATCTAACCCGTACATATGTTTCTCAGCTCCATTCCATGGTTATGGCGCAGCATGAAGCAATTTGTGACTATCATAGACAATTGGAGGATTTGGACAATAGGGGTCGCAGACATAATATTAGGGTTCATGGCTTGCCAGAACCTCAAGGGGAGGTAAATCTTCCTAAGATCTTACAGAATACTTTTAACAAAATAATGGACGCTCCTCCTGCTCAACACATCAAACTTGATAGGGCACATAGAGCACTACGTCTGTTGTGAATTCCGCACTTGGGCTCCCTCCGGTGGTTGTAAGTGGCACTTTTGTGAGTTCTGCTCTTGGGCTCCCTCTTGTGGTTTCTAGTGGTATGGCTGCTCCTTGGAGTTAGCTGTCTTCAGCTGCCTCCACTTATCGTCTCTTCTGCTCGGCTTTTTAAGTCTGGCTCTTTCTTTAGCCAGTGCCACTTATAAATGGTTCCTGGTTGGATTCACACCTCTTTGGAGTTCCCTGTTATCCTGACCAGTTCAGCTAAGCTAAGTTTTTGCTTGCTCTTTTCTGTCCATAGATTGTGGACTTATCCATTCTGTGCTTTCTATGTTTGTCCAGCTTATCAGTGTGAATATATTTTGTCTTGCTGGAAGCTCTGGGAGGCAGATTTGCCCTCCACACCTTTAGTCAGGTGTGGAGATTTCTTGTAAACTCTGCGTGGATTTTTGTAGTGTTTTATACTGACCGCACAGTATTCCATCCTGTCCTATCTATTTAGCTAGACTGGCCTCCTGTGCTCATCCTGGTTTCATTCTGTGTATGTCTTTTCCCTCACCACTCACAGTCATTATTTGTGGGGGGATAATCTATCCTTTGGGGATTTTCTCTGAGGCAAGATAGTTTTCCTGCTTCTTTCTTTAGGGGTAGTTAGCTCTTAGGCTGTGACGAGATGCCTAGGGAGAGTTAGAAGCATTCCACGGCTACTTCTAGTGTTGCGTTGAGCTTAGGGACTGCGGTCAGTAGAGTTACCACGTCCTTCAGAGCTCGTTCCATGTTGCTCCTAGACCACCATATCATAACAGTACAAGTGGCCAAAAATGAATTAAATACATCTCAAAAGAAGGAAAAGAAAGTTCTGAACCATTTTTTTTTCTGTGCTTTGGTTTGTCTTTTTTTTTCCTCTTGATATCTGGGTGGTTCAGGATATATGCTTTGGCATGGATGTTTAGGGTTTGTTTTCTCGTGTGGATCAACTTGCTGCAAGAGTACAGAGTATCCAGGACTATGTTGTCCAGACTCCGGCTTTAGAGCCCAGAATTCCTACTCCTGATTTGTTTTTTGGGGACAGATCCAAGTTTTTGAACTTTAAAAATAACTGCATATTGTTTTTTGCTTTGAAACCCCGTTCTTCTGGTGATCCCATTCAGCAAGTAAAAATCATCATATCCTTGCTGCGTGGTGACCCTCAAGACTGGGCTTTTTCTCTTGAAACAGGGGATCCAGCATTATTGAATGTAGATGCATTTTTTCAAGCGCTCGGATTATTGTATGACAAACCTAATTCTGTGGATCATGCAGAAAAAACCCTGTTGGCCTTGTGTCAAGGTCAGGAAGCGGCAGAGTTATACTGCCAGAAATTTAGAAAATGGTCTGTGCTCACTAAATGGAATGAAGAGGCTCTGGCTGCTATTTTCAGAAAAGGTCTTTCTGAAACCCTTAAAGATGTTATGGTGGGCTTTCCTACGCCTACCAGTTTGAGCTAATCTATGTCTCTAGCCATTCAGACTGATCGGCGTCTGCGCGAGCGCAAAGCTGTGCACCATATGGCAGTATCCTCTGAGCAAAGTCCTGAACCTATGCAATGTGATAGGATTTTGACTAGAATAGAACGGCAGGAATTCAGACGTCAGAATAGGCTGTGTTTTTACTGTGGTGATTCGGCTCATGTTATCTCTGATTGCCCTAAGCATACTAAGAGAGTCTCTAGGTCTGTTACCATTAGTACTATACAGCCTAAATTTCTCTTATCTGTGACCCTGATTTGCTCATTGTCGTCCTTTTCTGTCATGGCATTTGTGGATTCAGGCGCTGCCCTGAACTTAATGGACTTAGAATTCGCCAGGCGCTGTGGTTTTTCCTTGCAGCCTTTGCAGAGCCCTATTCCTTTGAGGGGCATTGATGCTACACCCTTGGCCAAGGATAAACCTCAGTACTGGACACAGATGACTATGTACATTGCTCCTGCACATCAGGAAGATTGCCGTTTTCTGGTGTTGCATAACCTGCATGATGTTGTTGTACTGGGATTTCCATGGTTACAGGAACATAATCCGATGCTGGATTGGAAAACTATGTCGGTGACTAGTTGGGGTTGTCGAGGAGTACATAGTGATGTTCCTTTGATGTCAATTTCCTCTTCCCCCTCTTCTGAGGTCCCTGAGTTTTTGTCGGATTTCCAGGATGTATTTGATGAGCCCAAGTCCAGTTCCCTTCCTCCACATAGGGACTGTGATTGTGCTATTAACTTGATTCCTGGTTGTAAGTTCCCTAAGGGCCGACTTTTCAATCTGTCTGTGCCAGAGCATGCCGCTATGCGGAGCTATGTTAAGGAATCTTTGGAGAAAGGGCATATTCGTCCCTCTTCGTCACCATTGGGAGCGGGTTTCTTTTTTGTTGCTAAGAAGGATGGCTCCTTGAGACCCTGTATTGATTATCGTCTTCTTAATAAGATCACGGTCAAATTCCAATACCCCTTGCCTTTGCTTACTGATTTGTTTGCTCAGATTAAGGGGGCTAGTTGGTTTACTAAGATTGACCTCCGAGGGGTATATAATCTTGTTCGTATTAAACAGGGTGACGAATGGAAAACTGCATTTAATACGCCCAAAGGCCATTTTGAATACCTTGTGATGCCATTTGGGCTCTCTAATGCTCCATCTGTGTTCCAGTCTTTCATGCATGATATTTTCCGCAATTATCTTGATAAATTCATGGTCGTATATTTGGATGATATTTTGATTTTTTCCGATGATTGGGAGTCTCATGTGAAGCACGTCAGGATGGTGTTCCAGATCCTTCGTGATAATGCTTTATTTGTGAAGGGGTCTAAGTGCCTAGCTAGACTGGCCTCCTGTGCTCATCCTGGTTTCATTCTGTGTATGTCTTTTCCCTCTCCACTCACAGTCATTATTTGTGGGGGGCTAATCTATCCTTTGGGGATTTTCTCTGAGGCAAGATAGTTTTCCTGCTTCTTTCTTTAGGGGTAGTTAGCTCTTAGGCTGTGACGAGATGCTTAGGGAGAGTTAGGAGCATTCCACGGCTACTTCTAGTGTTGCGTTGAGCTTAGGGACTGCGGTCAGTACAGTTACCACGTCCTTCAGAGCTCGTTCCATGTTGCTCCTAGACCACCGTATCATAACATACGTCCTAAAAGATCAAATCAACTGCCCCGTGATATATGCTGTGTCACAGATTATGGACTAAAGGAAGAAATAATGTTCCATGCCAGGAGAAAATGGAGCATTGAGTTTGAGGGAAATCAACTCCAGATCCTGCCAGACCTCTCCTGGGTCACACTGCAAAGGAGGCATCTGCTTCATCCTCTTCTAATATTGAAAGATAACTAAATCATGTACATATGGGGGTTCCCATTCAGCCTTACAGCCAGAAGAAATGGCCGCTCAACCACCCTTAGAGTTGCAGCTGACCTGCACCAGTTTTGCTCAGCCTTAGAAATTCCGGTCCCAAAACTACCAAACTGGGAACTGACCTCCCTGCTCCACCGCCGTCCTCAGCTTGGCAGCAAGTTTCAGCTAAAAAACGGTGTGCCTCGCCCCCGGTTCTATCTCAGGAGAAAAAACACCACTCTTCTAGGCGCTGATGGAAAATTAAGAGGACTATTTTGCCTGTGTTGTCAACATGAGCAGACACTGGGACTTGCACTACGGATCATCTTATAGCTACAGAAATATGACCGCATAAGATAATACTTCCTCAACTGCAAGGCTGACAGGGAGTGCAAGAAGGCACTCTAACTGCTCAGACTACTTGAAATCTCCAGAATCTTCTAGTTCATTTTCTTTTTCCTGCTTTTTACCCCCGTATTGACATTTCCAGTTTCTTGATGTCAGTTCGAGCGTCAGAGAAGGAATATGGTCAATGTAGGATTTTGACCACGGTTGAAAAAGTAATCAGGCTCTGGACTTGTTTGTGGAGTCTAATTTCGAATGGGGTCACACTTTGTAACATGACCAAGAGTTTGTTTGTTCCCTACCTTCCCTTCTCCCTCCTCCCTTCTTGTCTCCCTTCTTTTCTTTTTCTTCTCCTTGATAACGGCATCATGTATCCCAGTATGGAGTGGGCAGCTTGGTGGGCCATTACTTGGTCAAGAGATGGGGCCAGTGGACCTGTAAGGGGGTAAGATATATTGCTTCATCTCATATATATTGTTTTTTTTTGGAGACAATGGCTCTATCATGGTGCGTCTTATGTCATTAAATGTTAAGGGGCTCAACTCGGATGTTAAGAGACGCCTCCTTCTACGAGAAATGAAGTCTTCAGGCAGATATTGTGTTTCTGCAGGAGATGCACCATGATGGAACAGGATCCTTCAACTTTGCAAGGGGAAGATTCCCAATAGCATATACAGCCACCCAAAAATAGGAAAAAAGCGGGAGTGGCGATTATGATAGCTCAAAATTGCCCTTTCCAGGTTATTAGCTTGGATTCAGACCCTAATGGACGTTACTTGATCCTAACAGGAACTTTGAAGGGAGTCCCTGTGATACTATGTAACGTATATGTCCCCAATTCTGGACAGTTAATTTTCCTAAATCGGGTATTAGCTAAATTACATCAAATCCCATCACATGCGCTATATTTTGGGGGTGATTTTAATTTGATTTTTTTCAGCATTAAGGATCAGGCTTTCTGTAAGTGGTGCCCCAACCCCATTGACTTTGACTGGACAAACGAAGGCGTTCCATCTGCTAATTCGAAAGCATGGCCTCTATGACCTGTGGCGTACCTCGAACCCGACAGCCAAGCAATACACATTCTGATCACATCCACACTTCACCCACACATGGATAGACTCTTTCTTTAGCAATCTCTTGGCTTTGTGAGGAACTGCAACAGCAGACACTGGCCAAATTACGTAGTCGGATCATGCACCAGTTATATTGGATCTCTGCCCAGCCTCCTCGCCAAGATGGTAATGTCATTGGAGGCTAAATGATTATTTACTCAAACACCCATTGCATAAAGCCAAACTCCAAGAAAAGTTGGAGGATTACTTTACTCTAAATAAAGACTCTGTCCCTTCGCTCTCCTCAGTTTGGGAGGTGCATAAAGTTGTAATGAGAGGGAACTGCATTTCATTAGCATCACACTTAAAAACAGACAGCAATCATCAACAGATGACCCTTTTGGCACATTTCAAAAAGTTGGAAAAAAGAATGCCTGTGCAACCCTCTAAACCTATACTTAAAAAAATTGTTGAGGTAAGGGGTGGGCTGAGGGATCTCGCTATCCAGAAAGTTGAAAAAATGATGGTGTATACTAAGCAAAAGTACTATGAGAGGGGTAATAAGGTCCACTCTCTCTTGGCAGCTTAGTTGAGGGAGAGATTGGTTCACGGTTTCCCCTTTGCCATCAAAAATAAACAGGCACACCTCATATATGACACACAGAAGCAAGCAAACATATTTCAGGATTACTATTCCCATCTATATTCATTACCCTCCACTCTACCCATAGACCAGATTGATAGATCTGAAAGACTCAAAACTTACTTGGACTCCTGTCAATTACAAACCTTGAGTGTGGAAGCCTTTTTAACACTAAACAACATAATAACCGAAGAAGAACTGGAGAATACAATTAAAGAATTAGCTCAGGGTAAAGCCCCAGGACCTGATGGGTTCACATATTTATACTACAAAACAGTTCAGAAAGAATTAATGGCTTTTATGTTACCGCTCTTTAATTCCTTCATGTCGGGTTCTCCCATTCCCCCCTCTATGCTGTGTTCACATATCACAATATTACATAAACAGGGAAAGGACCCAGCTATCGACCTATATCCCTACTAAATGCCGATCTTAAAATATTTACTAAAATCCTGGCTAATAGATTGAGTTTGCTTCTTCCGTATTTAATCCATAAAGATCAGGTTGGTTTGTGGCAAATAGGCAAGCTGGTAATAACACTAGACGTACTATAGATCTTGTTGATGTCCTTGAAAGAAATGGGCAATCTGGTCTTCTGCCAAGTTTAGATGCTGAGAAGGCATTCGACTGACTGAGGTGGCCTTTTTTACTAGTGTCTTTACGCAGGTATGGCCTATCGGGTCCATTTCTTCAGGCTATACAAGCTTTATATTCCTTGCCCAATGCTGTGGTTAAACTCCCCCATGCGTCTTCCTCTCATAACAATATCTCAAATGGATCTAGACAGGGGTGTCCTCTCTCTACCCTGCTGTTTGTCCACCGTATAGAGCCCTTGGCTTCCAAAATAAGGAATAGTCCAGATATCCAGGGCATTAAGGTACAGGAGAGAGAGTTCAAGTTGTTTCTATTTGCGGATGATATTCTCCTAACCCTTACCAACCCACACATTTTCCTCCCTAATCTTCAATCTACCTTGACAGAATATGTACTACTCTCAGGGTACAATGTAAATACAACAAAGACTGAAGCTCTCCCAATTAACTTACCATGTGCAATGGCGGACACTCTGAAATCAAAGTTTAAATTTGCTTTGAATGACACCAAAATTAAATATTTGGGTATTTTCCTGACTGGCTCTTACGACTCCCTTTATAGACATAATTTACTGGCCTTCTTTCAAGAGATTACTGGGTTACTTTCTAGATGGTCTAAACTTCCTCTCTCACTTTTTGGCAGAGTAAATGTGATAAAGATGTCTATTATACCCAATTTCTTATACATGGTGGAGGTTTTGCCGGTGCCGATCGCATGAGCGATGTTGAGGAGGTTTCAGACTGTGCTTCTTAATTTTTTTTGTGGCCAGAGATGACATCAAATAGCTAAATCAGTCCTCACATCTCCAAAAACGCAGGGGGGTATTGCCTTTCCAGACATCTGGAGATATTACTTGGCCATGCACCTTAGAAGGATACCAGCTTGGGCCTCCTTGTGGGCTTAACCCCTTCCCGACCCATGACGCCACGTAGGCGTCATGAAAGTCGGTGCCATTCCGACCCATGACGCCTATGCGGCGTCATGGAAAGATCGCGTCCCTGCAGATCGGGTGAAAGGGTTAACTCCCATTTCACCCGATCTGCAGGGACAGGGGGAGTGGTAGTTTAGCCCAGGGGGGGTGGCTTCACCCCCTCGTGGCTACGATCGCTCTGATTGGCTGTTGAAAGTGAAACTGCCAATCAGAGCGATTTGTAATATTTCACCCATTATAACGGGTGAAATATTACAATCCAGCCATGGCCGATGCTGAAATATCATCGGCCATGGCTGGAAATACTAGTGTGCCCCCACCCCACCCCTCCGATCGCCCCCCCACCCCCCCGATCTGGCCGGTACACTGCTCCGGCTCCCCTCCGTCCAGTGCTCCGCTCCCCCCCGTGCTCGTGCCCGCTCCCCCCGTGCTCCAATCACCCCCCCGTGCTCCAATCACCCCCCCTGCACTCCGATCCACCCCCCCCCGTGCTCCGTTCCACCCCCCCGTGCTCCATTCCAGTCCCCCCGTGCTCCGTTCCACGCCCCCCGCGCTCCGTTCCACCCCTCCCGCGCTCCGATTCCTCCCCCCGTGCTCCGATCCCCCCCCCCGTGGTCCCCCCCCACCCTATCATACTTACCGATCCAGCCGTGGTCCCGTCCGTCTTCTCCCGGGCGCCGCCATCTTCCAAAATGGCGGGCGCATGCGCAGTGCGCCCGCCGAATCTGCCGGCCGGCAGATTCGTTCCAAAGTGCATTTTGATCACTGAGATATAATCTATCTCAGTGATCAAAATAAAAAAAATAATAAATTACCCCCCCCCCCTTTGTCACCCCCATAGGTAGGGACAATAAAAAAATAAAGAATTTTTTTTTTTTCCACTGTTAGAATAGGGTTAGGGTTAGGGGTAGGGTTAGGGGTAGGGGTAGGGTTAGGGGTAGGGTTAGGGGTAGGGTTAGGGGTAGGGCTAGGGGTAGGGTTAGGGGTAGGGTTAGGGGTAGGGTTAGGGTTAGGGTTAGGGTTAGGGTTAGGAATGTGCACACGTATTCTGGTCCTCTGCGGATTTTTCCGCTGCGGATTTGATAAATCCGCAGTGCTAAACCGCTGCGGATTTATGGCGGATTTACCGCGTTTTTTTCTGCGCATTTCACTGCGGTTTTACAATTGCGATTTTCTATTGGAGCAGTTGTAAAACCGCTGCGGAATCCGCACAAAGAAGTGACATGCTGCGGAATGTAAACCGCTGCGTTTCCGTGCAGTTTTTCCGCAGCATGGGCACAGCGATTTTTGTTTCCCATAGGTCTACATTGAACTGTAAACTCATGGGAAACTGCTGCGGATCCGCAGCGTTTTCCGCAGCGTGTGCACATACCTTTAGAATTAGGCTATGTGCACACGGTGCTGATTTGGCTGCGGATTGGCCGCTGCGGATTCGCAGCAGTGTTCCATCAGGTTTACAGTACCATGTAAACATATGAAAAACCAAATCCGCTGTGCCCATGGTGCGGAAAATACCACGCGGGAACGCTGCGTTGTATTTTCCGCACAATGTCAATTCTTTGTGCGGATTCCGCAGCGTTTTACACCTGTTCCTCAATAGGAATCCGCAGGTGAAATCCGCACAAAAAACACTGGAAATCCGCGGAAAATCCGCAGGTAAAACACAGTGCCTTTTACCCGCAGATTTTTCAAAAATGGTGCGGAAATATCTCACACGAATCCGCAACGTGGGCACATAGCCTTAGGGTTAGGGTTGGAATTAGGGTTGTGGTTAGGGTTAGGGGTGTGTTGGGGTTAGTGTTGTGGTTAGGGGTGTGTTGGGGTTAGGGTTGTGATTAGGATTATGGCTACAGTTGGGATTAGGGTTAGGGGTGTGTTGGGGTTAGTGTTGGAGGTAGAATTGAGGGGTTACCACTGTTTAGGCACATCAGGGGTCTCCAAACGCAACATGGCGCCACCATTGATTCCAGCCAATCTCGTATTCAAAAAGTCAAATGGTGCTCCCTCACTTCCGAGCCCTGACGTGTGCCCAAACAGTGGTTTACCCCCACATATGGGGTACCAGCATACTCAGGACAAACTGCGCAACAATTACTGGGGTCCAATTTCTCCTGTTACCCTTGTGAATCTAAAAAAATGCTTGCTAAAACATAATTTTTGAGGAAAGAAAAATGATTTTTTATTTTCACGGCTCTGCGTTGTAAACGTCTGTGAAGCACTTGGGGGTTCAAAGTGCTCACCACATATCTAGATAAGTTCCTTGGGGGGTCTAGTTTCTAAAATGGGGTCACTTGTGGGGGGTTTCTACTGTTTAGGCACACCAGGGGCTCTGCAAACGCAACGTGACACCCGCAGACCATTCCATCAAAGTCTGCATTTCAAAAGTCACTACTTCCCTTCTGAGCCCCGACGTGTGCCCAAACAGTGGTTTACCCCCACATATGGGGTATCAGCGTACTCAGGAGAAACTGGACAACAACTTTTGGGGTCCAATTTCTCCTGTAACCCTTGGGAAAATAAAAAATTCTGGGCTAAATAATTATTTTTGAGGAAAGAAAACGTATTTATTATTTTCACGGCTCTGCATTATAAACTTCTATGAAGCACTTGGGGGTTCAAAGTGCTCACCACACATCTAGATAAGTTCCTTTCAGGGTCTAGTTTCCAAAATGGGGTCACTTGTGGGGGGTTTCTACTGTTTAGGCACATCAGGGGCTCTGCAAACGCAACGTGACGCCCGCAGAGCATTCCATCAAAGTCTGCATTTCAAAACGTCACTACTTCAATTCCAAGCCCCGGCATGTGCCCAAACAGTAGTTTACCCCCACATATGGGGTATCACCGTACTCAGGAGAAACTGGACAACAAATATTGGGGTCAAATTTCTCCTGTTACCCTTGGGAAAATTAAAAAATTCTGGGCTAAATAATTATTTTTGAGGAAAGAAAACGTATTTATTATTTTCACGGCTCTGCATTATAAACTTCTATGAAGCACTTGGGGGTTCAAAGTGCTCACCACACATCTAGATAAGTTCCTTTGGGGGTCTAGTTTCCAAAATGGGGTCACTTGTGGGGGGTTTCTACTGTTAAGCCACATCAGGGGCTCTGCAAACGCAACGTGACGCCCACAGAGCATTCCATCAAAGTCTGCATTTCAAAACGTCACTACTTCACTTCCGAGCCCCGGCATGTGCCCAAACAGTGATTTACCCCCACATATGGGGTATCAGCGTACTCAGGAGAAACTGGACAACAACTTTTGGGGTCAATTTCTCCTGTTACCCTTGGGAAAATAAAAAATTGCAGGCTAAAAGATCATTTTTGAGAAAATAATTTTTTTTTTTATTTTCATGGCTCTGCGTTATAAACTTCTGTGAAGCACTTGGGGGTTCAAAGTCCTCACCACACATCTAGATTAGTTCCTTTGGGGGTCTAGTTTCTAAAATGGTGTCATTTCTGGGGGATCTCCAATGTTTAGGCACACAGGGGCTCTCCAAACGTGACATGGTGTCCGCTAATGATTGGAGCTAATTTTCCATTTAAAAAGCCAAATGGCGTGCCATCCCTTCCGAGCCCTGCCGTGCGCCCAAACAGTGGTTTACCCCCACATATGGGGTATCAGCGTACTCAGGACAAACTGGACAACAATATTTGGGGTCCAATTTCTCCTATTATCCTTGGCAAAATAGGAAATTCCAGGCTAAAAAATCATTTTTGAGGAAAGAAAAATTATTTTTTATTTTCATGGCTCTGCGTTATAAACTTCTGTGAAGCACCTGGGGGTTTAAAGTGCTCAATATGCATCTAGATAAGTTCCTTGGGGGGTCTAGTTTCCAAAATGGGGTCACTTGTGGGGGAGCTCCAATGTTTAGGCACACAGGGGCTCTCCAAACGCGACATGGTGTCCGCTAACAATTGGAGCTAATTTTCCATTCAAAAAGTCAAATGGCACGCCTTCTCTTCCGAGCCCTGCCGAGTGCCCAAACAGTGGTTTACCCCCACATATGAGGTATCGGCGTACTCGGGAGAAATTGCCCAACAAATTTTATGATCCATTTTATCCTACTGCCCATGTGAAAATGAGAAAATTGAGGCGAAAAGAATTTTTTTGTGAAAAAAAATTACTTTTTCATTTTTACAGATCAATTTGTGAAGCACCTGAGGGTTTAAAGTGCTCACTAGGCATCTAAATTAGTTCCTTGGGGGGTCTAGTTTCCAAAATGGGGTCACTTGTGGGGGAGCGCCAATGTTTAGGCACACAGGAGCTATCCAAACGCGACATGGTGTCCGCTAACGATGGAAATAATTTTTCATTCAAAAAGTCAAATGGCGCTCCTTCCCTTCCGAGCCTTACCATGTGCCCAAACAGTGGTTTACCCCCACATATGAGGTATTGGTGTACTCAGGAGAAATTGCCCAACACATTTTAGGATCCATTTTATCCTGTTGCCCATGTGAAAATGAAAAAATTGAGGCTAAAAGAATTTTTTTGTGAAAAAAAAGTACTTTTTCATTTTTACGGATCAATTTGTGAAGCACCTGGGGGTTCAAAGTGCTCACTATGCATCTAGATAAGTTCCTTGGGGCGTCTAGTTTCCAAAATGGGGTCACTTGTGGGGGAGCTCCAATTTTTAGGCACACGGGGGCTCTCCAAACGTGACATGGTGTCCGCTAAAGAGTGGAGCCAATTTTTGATTCAAAAAGTCAAATGGCGCTCCTTCCCTTCCAAGCCCTGCCGTGCGCCAAAACAGTGGTTTACCCCCACATATGAGGTATCAGCGTACTCAGGACAAATTGGACAACAACGTTCGTGGTTCAGTTTCTCCTTTTACCATTGGGAAAATAAAAAAATTGTTGCTAAAAGATAATTTTTGTGACTAAAAAGTTAAATGTTCATTTTTTCCTTCCATGTTGCTTCTGCTGCTGTGAAGCACCTGAAGGGTTAATAAACTTCTTGAATGTGGTTTTGAGTACCTTGAGGGGTGCAGTTTTTAGAATGGTGTCACTTTTGGGTATTTTCAGCCATATAGACCCCTCAAACTGACTTCAAATGTGAGGTGGTCCCTAAAAAAAATGGTTTTGTAAATTTCGTTGTAAAAATGACAAATCGCTGGTCGAATTTTAACCCTTATAACTTCCTAACAAAAAAAAATTTTGTTTCCAAAATTGTGCTGATGTAAAGTAAACATGTGGGAAATGTTATTTATTAACTATTTTGTGTCACATATCTCTCTGGTTTAACAGAATAAAAATTCAAAATGTGAAAATTGCGAAATTTTCAAAATTTTCGCCAAATTTCCGTGTTTATCACAAATAAATGCAGAATTTATTGACCTAAATTTACCACTAACATGAAGCCCAATATGTCACGAAAAAACAATCTCAGAACCGCTAGGATCCGTTGAAGCGTTCCTGAGTTATTACCTCATAAAGGGACACTGGTCAGAATTGCAAAAAACGGCAAGGTCTTTAAGGTCAAAATAGGCTGGGTCTTGAAGGGGTTAAAGCAAATGGGTAGAAATTGAGAAACTTTGGATGGCTCCAGCGCATCCCAATTCATTGCTATGGGGAGATGGGAGTACAGGCCCCTCAATGCCTCTGCTGGGCTCTATGGCATTTACAATGAAAATTTGGAGGATAAGCAGCAAGGCCTTTCCATTGATCTCCCCCAAGTCCCCTATGATCTCCTTCCTTTTTACACCCTCCATACCTGATAGTCTGACTGCAGCTATGACAGAACCATGGCTTCAAGCACAATTATTTTATTACGCAGATATTGTAGACTCCTTTAATAGAAATATTCTTCCTTTTCAGACTCTTAGAGAGTGGTTTAAACTCCCACTTAGGACCTACTTCTCATACTTAGAAATCTGCCACCTGGCCTTAACTTCATTTAAAAACACAATGTTCTCCACCCCCACTCCCTTTGAGCGACTCTGTAAAAGGAATCCCTCTACAAAGGGTTTGATCATGGATATTTATAGTATACTGTTCACTCCGCCATCAGACCCCGCTCCTAAATATGCTTACATGATAAAGTGGGAGAGATACCTGGGGAGGGAACTTCCACTTCCTATCTGGCAGGTCATATGGTCTAAGGCAGCTAAATCGTCACTATACATAACACAAAAGGAAAATCAGTACAAGATACTGATGCATTGGTATCATACGCTGGAGGATTTACATAATATTTAGCCTGCCACGTCAGATAAATGATGGAGATGCATGGGAGCTGTGGGTTCATTGCCACATATATTCTGGGATTGCCAGACTATATCACCATTTTGGAAGAGAGTACAGGGGTGGATTTCTCAGGTGTTAGATGTAGAGATTCCTCTGGATCCTGTGAATTTTTTGCTTAATGTTTCCCCAGTTCCCATGACAAAGGGCCCTGCCAGGCTGCTCCTCCATATCCTAACATCGGCGAAGTGTCTATTAACCTCGTACTGGAAGAAAAGATCAGCTCCCACTATAAAAATAACTCCGGGTGAAGATTAAAGAAATGAGACATATGGAGAATCTTACAGCCTGTATTAATAATCAACTTGATTTGTTCTGGGCTCCATGGGATGACTATGTAACTAAGCTAACCAACTGATATAACGTGCCTTTTTTCTTTCTTTCTGTGTCTTTTCCCCTCCCTGACTTTTACCCTATCCCTTCCCTGTACCCCACCTACTCTTAGATGATGCATTAGATGTTTGCCCTAAGTTTAGTAGGAGCATCAGTGCTGCGCACTGTGCCACTGGAAGAAACATCTAAAAAGTTTTGCATTGTTTTGCATAATTTTGCTACAACTATACTTATGTTTATGATGTTATTTGTACAGGAAAAAGGAAAATCTTTCAAAAATAAACAGTTAAAAAAAAAAAAGAGTCAGCTTGGTGCGAAAAAAATAAGCCTACACCCGACCTGACATTCCAAAAAATGGAGATGCTACGGGTCTTGCAAAATTGTGCAATTTTTTTAAAAAATTTTTTAGCAAAGTTTGTCATTTGCTTTCACCACTTACATAAAAAATAACCTAGACATGTTTGGTGTTGATGAACTCATAATGACCTGGAGAATCATATTGGCAGGTCAGTTTTAGCGTGGGAGTGCACTTTTTTTGTAATTTTGCCGCACATGAATTTTTTTTCTTGTTTTCTAGTAGATGATATGGTAGAACCAATGATGTCGTTCAAAAGTACAACTCATCCTGCAAAAAATAAGCCCTGACATGGCCATATTGATGGAAAAATAAAAAAGTTATGGTTCTGAGAAAAAGGGGAGCAAAAAATGAAAATGTTAAACTGAAAAAAGCTCTGGGGGCTAAGTCTGTGTATTAAAATAATTAATTGAAAGGGTGTGTGTTCAAAATAATAGCAGTTTGGAGTTCAATTAGTGAGAACAATCATTCTGTGAAGAAACAGCTGTGAATCAGGTGACCCTTATTGTTCTGTCTTCATACACGTTGATACGGTGTGTGATCCGACATACGGCATAAACCACTTCTGTCTCCCAAATAAGCAGACTGTTCTCTGTAGTCTAACTTGTTTATTGGTAAACATGAGCGCGGTAAAACTATAAGAATACAAATGATTTGTATAAGTATTGGGCAAATAATAACATGACTGCAACTAACAGGGAAAGCATACAGGATGATGCAACTTCTATAATAACTACATACAGCAGGTAACTGAAATCACATTTCCTGTGTACTGGCTGCTATACAGTTAATCACACTCTGTACAACATTACATAGCAAGAACAGGGATAATGGTCTTACCGGATAATCTTAACCGGAATGGCAAGTAAGTGAAGTCAATGGTCTAGCATTAATGATGGCCGAAACTTCTGCCAGGCATGTGGTTAAACTTTCATGTGTGAGTCTTGCTTCAATGGATCTGGTTGCGTGGTCCGCAGGATTGTGGTTTGTGGACACATAATGCCACTGTTTAGGGTCGGTGGATCTCCTGATCCTTAGCACCCGATTGCTGACATAGACATAGAAACGACGAGTTTCATTGCAAATGAACCCCAACACTACCTTGCTGTCGGTGTAGAACTCGATTTCTTTGACCTCCAGGTCCATTTCTGTCAAGATAAGCTCGGCTAACTCTACTGCTAACACAGCTGCACAGAGTTCCAGTCTGGGTACTGTGTGTTCACGGATTTCTGTTGATGGCACAGAAGCATATGGTCGTGCAACGTAGAGACTTGACAGGGCTTCTAACGAGTTCTTCCATCTTACCCACAAGTCTCTTTTCTCACTGGGAAGTGGATCATCCCAATCGGACGTCTCTTGGGTGAAGTCTCTCAACATCATTTTACCTTGGATAGTTACAGGAGTTACAAATCCCAGAGGATCGTACAAGCTGTTCACAACGGACAGGACGCCTCTACGCGTCAAAGGTTTCTCTTCTTCGCTGATCTGGAAGGTGAATGCATCCTTCTTCAAATCCCAAAGTAAACCCAGGCTCCGCTGCATAGGAAGGGAGTCCGTGCTTAAATCCAAGTCTTTTAAATCGGTTGAGTAATCTTGAGAGAGAAAGGCTGCCATTAGTTTTTGGCTGTTGGAAGCAATTTTGTGCAACCTCAAATTGGATGAAGCGAGCATTTCTTGCGCCCTTTTCAGGAGACTGACTGCCGACTCATCTGTGGGTGTGGATTTCAGGCAGTCATCTACGTAGAAATCCTTTTCCACAAAAGATCTTACATCCGATCCGTACTTTGCTTCACCCACTCTGGCTGAATGTCTAAGCCCATAGATAGCGACAGCAGGGGAAGGGCTGTTCCCGAAGATGTGTACCTTCATACGATATTCCACGATGTCCTTGTAGGTGTCATTATCGCGGTACCAGAAAAACCTCAAGTAGTTTCTGTGTTCTTCTTTAACAAAGAAGCAGTGAAACATCTGTTGTATGTCGGCCATAAATGCTACTGCATCTTTGCGGAAACAAAGAAGTACTCCCAGAAGTCTGTTGTTGAGGTCTGGACAAGATAGAAAGACGTCGTTTAAAGAAACACCTTCGTATCTGGCACTTGAGTCAAATACCACTCTTATCTGACCAGGTTTCTTCGGATGATACACGCCGAAAATAGGTAAGTACCAACATTCCTCGGAATCTTGAAGTACAGGTGCAATTTCCGCGTGGCCACTCTGGAATATTCTCTCCATGAAGGTAAAGAAGTGTTCTTTTGTCTCTGGTGACTTCTGCAGTTTGCGTGTAAGGGAGACAAATCGACTGTACTCAAGTTCTCTGTTGTTGGGTAAGCGTTGCCTCTGTGGTTTGAATGGTAAAGGTGCGACCCAACTCTTTGATTCATCTCTTACTATCTCTCGCTCCATGATGTCCAAGAACAGTCTGTCCTCTATGGACGTTGCTACCTGGTCGTCTTCTCTTGTCCTGTGGAAAACTGTGCACCCTATATGATCTTGCTCACCGTCGCATGCATAGTCTTCACAGGAGGGATCAGCTAACGGACAAGATGGAGGGGTGTTGTGTGGCAATTCTTTAATCAGGAAACTGCTCTCGCATGGCTGGAAGAGAGACGGGCGTCCATTCTCGAGGGTATTGGTGAGCATGCTGTTGACTGATGTCTGCCTGTGTGCTCCACCCAAACAGACGTCTCCCACAATGACCCATCCTAGGTCAAGTCTCTGAGCATATGGGCGTTTTGTGGGCCGTTGATCTGTCCTCTAGCCTTGTGGACCTGTAAAATGTCTCTTCCGAGGAGTAAGACGATAGGAGCTCCTTGGTCAAGCTCCGGTATCAGGTGAGCTATATATTTCAAGTGGGTATGATGAGCTGCTACCTCTGGTGTAGGTATCTCCGACCTGTTGTCGGGAATTTGATTGCACTCCAGTATCGATGGCAAGGATAAGCAGGTTTGACCGTCTATAGACTCTACTTTGAATCCGGTCGCCTTTCTCTCCGCCGTCTCGACAGTACCTGCACATGTCTTCAAGGAGTACGGAGAGCCGGGACCAGCAATGTTGAAGGTGTTGAAGAAAAAGGACTTAGCTAGAGACCTGTTGCTCTGATCGTCCAATATTGCATATACCTTGATTGCCTTATCCCGTTGGCTCACTGGGAATACTCTGACAAGACAGATCTTCGAGCAGGATCTCCCTGCTACAAATTCCTTGCAGATCTCTGTACACTGAGAAGTGACCACTGGGGTGTCAATGTCAGTGTCCGTCTGTTTTTCGGCAGACTCTTCTACTCGTGACGATACCCCTGAGGGTGGTCCAGGGTGTAAAGCCGTGTTGTGCTCCACACTACTGCATTCTGCACATTTCACACTGGTTTCACAGTTCTTGGCGAAGTGTGAAGTAGTCGCGCAGCATCTGAAGCATATCTTGTTTTCCCTTAGGAAGCTCTTACGGTCTTCTAGAGGCTTCTCCCTGAAGGCTCTACATTTTAGTAGAGGATGAGGTTTCTTGTGTAGGGGGCAGTGTTTGCTGAGATCCTGAGGTTTGTCCTCCTCTGGAGAGGACTTACTAGCCCTGTAAGGAAAACCTGTGGAGGTAACATTAGTTTTGTGTACTGCCACTGGTGTTTTACTGGGTTTTACACCGGAGGCAGTGGTACATGACATAGTGAAATCGAAACTGGGGTCATTTCTAACTTTAGCCTGCTGAGCAACAAAGTCTACAAACCAGGGATTCAAGCTTCAGGAGGCTAATTTGCATATTCCAGGTGCCTTCTGGGAGAAGCGAAGTCTCCCTAAGCTAGAAGATCGTTGGGTACAGCCGGGACCAGCTGCTTCGAAAGCATCACCAAACCAGGGATTCAAGCTTCAGGAGGCTAATTTGCATATTCCAGGTGCCTTCTGGGAGAAGCGAAGTCTCCCTAAGCTAGAAGATCGTTGGGTACAGCCGGGACCAGCTGCTTCGAAAGCATCACCAAACCAGGGATTCAAGCTTCAGGAGGCTAATTTGCATATTCCAGGTGCCTTCTGGGAGAAGCGAAGTCTCCCTAAGCTAGAAGATCGTTGGGTACAGCCGGGACCAGCTGCTTCGAAAGCATCACCAAACCAGGGATTCAAGCTTCAGGAGGCTAATTTGCATATTCCAGGTGCCTTCTGGGAGAAGCGAAGTCTCCCTAAGCTAGAAGATCGTTGGGTACAGCCGGGACCAGCTGCTTCGAAAGCATCACCAAACCAGGGATTCAAGCTTCAGGAGGCTAATTTGCATATTCCAGGTGCCTTCTGGGAGAAGCGAAGTCTCCCTAAGCTAGAAGATCGTTGGGTACAGCCGGGACCAGCTACTTCGAAAGCATCACCAAACCAGGGATTCAAGCTTCAGGAGGCTAATTTGCATATTCCAGGTGCCTTCTGGGAGAAGCGAAGTCTCCCTAAGCTAGAAGATCGTTGGGTACAGCCGGGACCAGCTGCTTCGAAAGCATCACCAAACCAGGGATTCAAGCTTCAGGAGGCTAATTTGCATATTCCAGGTGCCTTCTGGGAGAAGCGAAGTCTCCCTAAGCTAGAAGATCGTTGGGTACAGCCGGGACCAGCTGCTTCGAAAGCATCACCAAACCGCGCGCCGTAAGGCGCGCGAATTTTTGCCTGTAGGACATTATTGCAAGAGAGCTTGGCTGAGTAGATTACACAAGAAGGAAAACACACAGCAAGTCAGCAGGATCTAGGAGCAACATGGCAGATGTGACAACCTACATGGTGAGCTGCAGCATGTGCTACATGTTCACAGATCGACCAGAAGAAGAATCCAATTTCACCTGTCAGAAGTGTAGACTAGTGGCCCTTTTAGAAGAAAAGGTGCGGGGTCTGGAAGAAAGAATAGCAACTTTGAAACTCATCAAAGAGAATGAAGACTTTCTAGACAGAACAGAAGCATCTCTACTGGTCACAGAAGGTGAAAAAAGTGTCAGAGAACCTCCAAAAGCAGATGAGTGGAAGCATGTGACCAAAAGAAGCAAGAAGACCATGGAGAAATCACCAACCACACAACTGAAGAACCGATATCAAATCTTTGTAGAGGATGAAGATGGCACACCTAAGAATGAAGCAATACCAGCAAGCAAAAAAGAAAAGGGCACACAGCAACAAGTGACAGCAAAAAGTACAGCCAAGAAGCAACGAAGAGTGGTGGTGGTGGGAGACTCACTACTGAGAGGCACCGAAGCAGCCATCTGCAGACCGGACATAACTGCAAGAGAAGTATGCTGCCTTCCAGGTGCGATGATCAAGGATGTGACCGATAGGATACCAAAGCTCTTCAGCTCCAAGGACGTCCACCCATTTCTTCTGATACATGTTGGCACCAATGACACGGCAAGGAAGGACCTACCGACAATCTGCAAGGACTTTGAAGAGTTGGGGAAGAAAGTAAAGGAACTGGATGCACAGGTAGTTTTTTCTTCTATCCTTCCAGTAGACGGGCATGGCACCAGGAGATGGAACAGGATCCTTGATGCAAACAACTGGCTAAGACGATGGTGCAGACAACAAGGATTTGGATTCCTGGACCACGGTGTGAATTACTGGTATGATGGACTCCTCGCCAGAGACGGACTACACCTCAACAAACCTGGGAAACACACATTCGCCAGAAGACTCGCTACACTCATCAGGAGGGCGTTAAACTAGAAGAAGAGGGGACGGGAAGAAAAACATTAGACTCGAACAAAGACGACCCAGGAAAACATACTCAGAAGGGAGGTAAGAACATTTCTAAAACAATTCACAGTGAGGAGATTGGAACAAAACAAAATCCTCTAAACTGCATGCTCGCAAACGCCAGAAGCCTGACAAACAAGATGGAAGAACTAGAAGCAGAAATATCTACAGGTAACTTTGACATAGTGGGAATAACCGAGACATGGTTAGATGAAAGCTATGACTGGGCAGTTAACTTACAGGGTTACAGTCTGTTTAGAAAGGATCGTAAAAATCGGAGAGGAGGAGGGGTTTGTCTCTATGTAAAGTCTTGTCTAAAGTCCACTTTAAGGGAGGATATTAGCGAAGGGAATGAGGATGTCGAGTCCATATGGGTTGAAATTCATGGAGGGAAAAATGGTAACAAAATTCTCATTGGGGTCTGTTACAAACCCCCAAATATAACAGAAAGCATGGAAAGTCTACTTCTAAAGCAGATAGATGAAGCTGCAACCCATAATGAGGTCCTGGTTATGGGGGACTTTAACTACCCGGATATTAACTGGGAAACAGAAACCTGTGAAACCCATAAAGGCAACAGGTTTCTGCTAATAACCAAGAAAAATTATCTTTCACAATTGGTGCAGAATCCAACCAGAGGAGCAGCACTTTTAGACCTAATACTATCTAATAGACCTGACAGAATAACAAATCTGCAGGTGGTTGGGCATTTAGGAAATAGCGACCACAATATTGTGCAGTTTCACCTGTCTTTCACTAGGGGGACTTGTCAGGGAGTCACAAAAACATTGAACTTTAGGAAGGCAAAGTTTGAACAGCTTAGAGATGCACTTAATCTGGTAGACTGGGACAATATCCTCAGAAATAAGAATACAGATAATAAATGGGAAATGTTTAAGAACATCCTAAATAGGCAGTGTAAGCGGTTTATACCTTGTGGGAATAAAAGGACTAGAAATAGGAAAAACCCAATGTGGCTAAACAAAGAAGTAAGACAGGCAATTAACAGTAAAAAGAAAGCATTTGCTCTACTAAAGCAGGATGGCACCATTGAAGCTCTAAAAAACTATAGGGAGAAAAATACTTTATCTAAAAAACTAATTAAAGCTGCCAAAAAGGAAACAGAGAAGCACATTGCTAAGGAGAGTAAAACTAATCCCAAACTGTTCTTCAACTATATCAATAGTAAAAGAATAAAAACTGAAAATGTAGGCCCCTTAAAAAATAGTGAGGAAAGAATGGTTGTAGATGACGAGGAAAAAGCTAACATATTAAACACCTTCTTCTCCACGGTATTCACGGTGGAAAATGAAATGCTAGGTGAAATCCCAAGAAACAATGAAAACCCTATATTAAGGGTCACCAATCTAACCCAAGAAGAGGTGCGAAACCGGCTAAATAAGATTAAAATAGATAAATCTCCGGGTCCGGATGGCATACACCCACGAGTACTAAGAGAACTAAGTAATGTAATAGATAAACCATTATTTCTTATTTTTAGTGACTCTATAGCGACAGGGTCTGTTCCGCAGGACTGGCGCATAGCAAATGTGGTGCCAATATTCAAAAAGGGCTCTAAAAGTGACCCTGGAAATTATAGGCCAGTAAGTCTAACCTCTATTGTTGGTAAAATATTTGAAGGGTTTCTGAGGGATGTTATTCTGGATTATCTCAATGAGAATAACTGTTTAACTCCATATCAGCATGGGTTTATGAGAAATCGCTCCTGTCAAACCAATCTAATCAGTTTTTATGAAGAGGTAAGCTATAGACTGGACCACGGTGAGTCATTGGACGTGGTATATCTCGATTTTTCCAAAGCGTTTGATACCGTGCCGCACAAGAGGTTGGTACACAAAATGAGAATGCTTGGTCTGGGGGAAAATGTGTGTAAATGGGTTAGTAACTGGCTTAGTGATAGAAAGCAGAGGGTGGTTATAAATGGTATAGTCTCTAACTGGGTCGCTGTGACCAGTGGGGTACCGCAGGGGTCAGTATTGGGACCTGTTCTCTTCAACATATTCATTAATGATCTGGTAGAAGGTTTACACAGTAAAATATCGATATTTGCAGATGATACAAAACTATGTAAAGCAGTTAATACAAGAGAAGATAGTATTCTGCTACAGATGGATCTGGATAAGTTGGAAACTTGGGCTGAAAGGTGGCAGATGAGGTTTAACAATGATAAATGTAAGGTTATACACATGGGAAGAGGGAATCAATATCACCATTACACACTGAACGGGAAACCACTGGGTAAATATGACAGGGAGAAGGACTTGGGGATCCTAGTTAATGATAAACTTACCTGGAGCAGCCAGTGCCAGGCAGCAGCTGCCAAGGCAAACAGGATCATGGGGTGCATTAAAAGAGGTCTGGATACACATGATGAGAGCATTATACTGCCTCTGTACAAATCCCTAGTTAGACCGCACATGGAGTACTGTGTCCAGTTTTGGGCACCGGTGCTCAGGAAGGATATAATGGAACTAGAGAGAGTACAAAGGAGGGCAACAAAATTAATAAAGGGGATGGGAGAACTACAATACCCAGATAGATTAGCGAAATTAGGATTATTTAGTCTAGAAAAAAGACGACTGAGGGGCGATCTAATAACCATGTATAAGTATATAAGGGGACAATACAAATATCTCGCTGAGGATCTGTTTATACCAAGGAAGGTGACGGGCACAAGGGGGCATTCTTTGCGTCTGGAGGAGAGAAGGTTTTTCCACCAACATAGAAGAGGATTCTTTACTGTTAGGGCAGTGAGAATCTGGAATTGCTTGCCTGAGGAGGTGGTGATGGCGAACTCAGTCAAGGGGTTCAAGAGAGGCCTGGATGTCTTCCTGGAGCAGAACAATATTGTATCATACAATTATTAGGTTCTGTAGAAGGACGTAGATCTGGGTATTTATTATGATGGAATATAGGCTGAACTGGATGGACAAATGTCTTTTTTCGGCCTTACTTACTAACTATGTTACACCCTGAAAGGAGGAAATGGCACCTTATGAGCCTGTTTGTAATGGGACCCGTGACTGACCCACTTTTCTTGTAAATTGTAAGGGAGCTTTTGGACAATCGGGTTGACACCTCTGGCAGTGTCCAGGAATGCCAACCCTGGTAGGTCACCTTCTGCCTGAGCAGCATGTACCTCCATTAACAAGTCGCTCAGTTCCCTGAGCTTTTGATAACCCTTATTTGCTATCTTGGGGAAATCATCAATTCTTTTATACAAAGCATTTTCTATAGCTTCTATTGACCCATAACATTCTTCGAGTCTCTCCCACACCATGCGAAGTCCTGTGTGTGGGTACTTTATGTTAATGTTCCTGATTCTTTTGGCGTGTTCAGCTGACTCGTTCCCAAGCCACTTAACCAGCAGATCTAACTCTTCACTACTGGAAAGATGCAAGTCTCTGATGGCGTTCTGGAAGGAGGCTCACCAAGCTCTGTAGCTTTCAGCTCGATCGGTGAACTTTACAAGTCCCTTGGTCACCAGCTCCCGGTGGGTAAAGAACCTTGCAAAGTTCATAGTGGCTGAGTCAGTGTCAACATGAGCTGGTGTGCTGTTGTCATGCAGTGTATGTGGTGCATCCTCATACCTGGTAGGAGCTTCTGGCTTAGGAAAGTCTGTATAAAACCGTTCTGAAGCGAAGGGTGTCCCTGTCAGTCTGGGAGGAGGCCGTACCTTCTGTTCTGTAAGACGATAGTGGTGGTCGACGTCGTTTCGCAGTATACCTTCCTGCTTCCAGTACGGTGTTTGGGGGAAGGATCTCTGGTAATCTGTATAGGCTGGTTCGTGTAACGGATCAGAGTTGTCTTCAATTCCGGGATGTTGGTGGACATATTCTGAGGCGCGTTGAGCAGGGTCCTGACGATCAAGGTCTGGTCCACGTACGTCGCTGTCACGCTCAGATTCGGGAAACTACACGGCTTCTAAGAACTCAGCTTTGGCTATTGCGGCTGCTGCTTCTTTTTCGGCGGAAAGCCTTTCTAAGGTTGCTCGCAGGTGTGCTGTATCTGCGTCTCTATCGGCTTGCAGGCGGGCTCTTTCTGCTTCTTGCTCGACTTGCAGGCGGGCTCTTTCTGCTTCTTGGCAGGCTCTTTCTGCTTCTCTATCTGCTTGCAGGCGGGCTCTTTCTGCTTCTTGCTCTGCTTGCCTTAACTTTAACTGCATCTCTTGTGCAGCAAAGGAGGATCTTACCTTCGCCGCCTCAGCTTCTGCTCGGGTGAGGGTGACAGACCTTTTCGAGGAAGACTTGCTAGAGCGGCTTGTTTGAGACCTCGTCCTGACTGAGGATGCTCGACTTGCAGACATCGTGTGTCCGTTTGCAGGCTGTAGGACGTCTCAGAGCGGGTAGGAATGACTTCAGCGTAGACTGAGACGTGTAGCGCTTGGCGGGCAATATGGCGGCTGCTGCGGTATCTGCAGGCTGTGCGGTGAGGTACAAGCGGCTGTGTAAGTGGTCTTGTTACTGCTGGTGTCTAGCCTGGTTTTGCTAGCCTCCGCTGGTATTTAGCTTCTGTTTTACTGCTTGCTGGTATCTAGCCTGCGTTTTACTGGCCTCCGCTGGCGTCAAGAATCCGTTTTACTGGCCAAGCTGGCGTCAAGAATCCGTTTTACTCCTTGCTGGTATCTAGCCTGCGTTTTACTGGCCTCCGCTGGTATCTAGAATCCGTTTTACTGGCCAAGCTGGCGTCAAGAATCCGTTTTACTGTTCTGTCTTCATACACGTTGATACGGTGTGTTATCCGACATACGGCATAAACCACTTCTGTCTCCCAAATAAGCAGACTGTTCTCTGTAGTCTAACTTGTTTATTGGTAAACATGAGCGCGGTAAAACTATAAGAATACAAATGATTTGTATAAGTATTGGGCAAATAATAACATGACTGCAACTAACAGGGAAAGCATACAGGATGATGCAACTTCTATAATAACTACATACAGCAGGTAACTGAAATCATATTTCCTGTGTACTGGCTGCTATACAGTTAATCACACTCTGTACAACATTACATAGCAAGAACAGGGATAATGGTCTTACCGGATAATCTTAACCGGAATGGCAAGTAAGTGAGGTAGTTCAACACAGCAGATTAACACGTGTGTCCAGGGAAATACACAGAGAGAAAATGGAGTTTCCCCTTCCCATGATACCTTGGTGAATTCCAGAATGCAACACTCTAATAGTTACTGAAAAACACAGGTAATAACTGTAACCACCACTAGGTGGTGCTATAACACAGCAAAACCAAAACTATGGTATTAAACCTTTTTAAAGCTAGATACGAAACCTGACCTTCGCTAGAATGGGCAGAAAACTTATTTAACGATAAAGCCAAGACATGTTGTACACGTATTTCTCCTTGAAGGCCTATTAAATATGGGTAGTTCAAGACATTATTCAGAGCAGCGTACTTTGATTAAAAAGTTGATTGGAGAGGGTAAAATTTGTACAGAAGTGCAGACAAAGAAAGGCTATTCGGGTAAAATGATCTCTAATGCTTTAAAATGGAAAGCTAAACCAAAACGTTGAATGGATGGAAGAATAGCCAGAATGTCAAAGGCTTAGCCAATGATTAGCTCCAGGATGATCAAAGACAGTCTCAAGTTACCTGTGAGCACAATGACAGTTAGACGCCTGTGTGAAGCTAATCTTTTAGCAAGACGTCCCCGCAAAGTCCAACTGTTAAAAAAGATACAATTTGCCAAAGAACACATCAACTGGTCTAAGGAGAAATGGAGAAACAGTTTGTGAACTGAGGAAAGTAAAATTGTTCATTTTTGATCTAACGGCTGCAGACAGTTCATCAGATGACCCCCAAACTCTTTATTCAAGCCACAGTACACTCTGAAAACAGTTAAGCATGGTGGTTCAAGCTTCATAATATGGGCATGTTTCTCTTTCTACGGTGTCGGATCTATTTACAGCATACCAGGGATCATGGACCAGTTTGTATATATTACAATACTTGAAGAGGTCATGTTGCCTTATGCTGAAGAGGATATGCCCTTGAAATGGGTGTTTCAACAAGACAATGACTCTAAACACACTAGTAAACAAGCAAAATCTTTTTTCCAGTCTAACAAAATTGAGGTTAATGAGTGGACAGCCCAATCCCCAAACCTTAAGCAGATAGAACACTTGACATTAAAAATGAAGTTTCCAATGCAAAGCCAACAAATGCCTAAAACTTGTGAGATGTAGTCCAAGCATTCTGGGCTGAAAAAACAGTTGACAGGTGGCAGAAGTTGGTTGACTATGTGCAACATAGTTGTAAACCAGTTCTAAAGACATGGTGGGTATAAAAGTATAAAAGGACCTGTATATAGGGCTACAGACACTCACTGTGCTGTTTGGTGACATGGTGTGTATCACACTCAACATGGACAAGAGGAAGCGAAGGAAAGAGTTGTCTCAGGAGATTAGAAAGAAACTTATAGACAAACATGTTAAAGGTGAAAGTTATTAGATCATCTCCAACCAGCTTGATGTTCCTGTCACTACAGTTGCACATATTATTCAGAAATTTAAGATCCATGAGAGTGTGGCCACAGGAGGTAAATTGATGACAAATGAAAGAGACGGATAATATGAATGGTAACTAAAAGAGATCAGAAAAACTTCTAAACAGATTAAAGGTGAACTTCAAGCTCATGGAACATCAGTGTCAAATCGCACCATCCGTGTTGTATCAGCCAAAGTGGACTTCATGGGAGATGACCAAGGAGGACACCATTGTTGAAAAAAAGTCAGAAAAAAGCCAGACTGGAATTTGCCAAACTACATGTTGACAAGCCACAAAGCTTCTAGGAGTATGTCCTATGCACAAATGAGACAAAAATGGAACATTTTGGCAAGGCACATCAGCTTTATGTTCACAGACAGAAAAATTAAGCATATCAAGAAAAGAACACTGTCCCTACTGTGAAACATTGAGGAGGCTCTGTTATGTTCTTGGGCTGCTTTGCTGCATCTGGCAGAGGGTGTCTAGAATTTGTGCAGAGTACAACGAAATCTCAAGAATGTCAAGGGATTATAGAGAGAAATGTGCTGCCCAGTGTCAGAAAGCTTGGTCACAGTCGCAGGTCATGGGTCTTGCAACAGGATAATGACCCAAAACACACAGCTAAAAGCACCCAAGAATGGCTAAGAGGAAAAGATTGGACTATTCTGAAGTGGCCTTCTATGAGCCCTGTCCTAAATCCTTTTGAGCATCTTTGGAAAGAGCGAAAACATGCCGTCTGGAAAGGCAACCTTCAAACACGAGACAAATAGAGCAGTTTGCTCTTGAGGAGTGGGCCAAAATACCCGTTGAGAGGTGCGGAAGTCTCATTGACAGTTACAGGAATCATTTGATTGCAGTGATTGCCCCAAAAGGTTGCATAACAAAATATTAAGTTAAGTGTACCATCATTTCTGTCCAGGCCTATTTCATGAGTTTTATTTTTTTTTAATTCTGTAGAAGCATAGTTGAAAAGCAATGTCTGACTTTCATTTTTTCATTTTCATATATTTTTTATTTATTATTACTTTTGTCAGATTCAAGTTATTTCTGTGACCATTGTGGGTTTTTCTGTCATTAAATGAGGGTTACCAACAATTTTGACCACATGTGTACATTTCTCTTCATATTTTGATTTAGAAAATAGAGTGCAATGTTCCCAATGCATGTACCGTATATACTCGAGTATAAGCCGAGATTTTCAGCCCATTTTTTGGGCTGAAAGTCCCCCTCTCGGCTTATACTCGAGTCATATACCCGGGGGTCGGCAGGTGAGAGGGAGCGGGGGCTGTGTAGTTATACTTACCTGCTCCCGGCGCGGTCCCTGCAGTCCCTGGCTTCCCTGGCGCTGCAGATTCTTCCTGTACTGAGTGGTCACATGGCACCGCTCATTACAGAAATAAATATGCGCCTCCACCTCCCATAGGGGTGGAGCCGCATATTCATTGCTGTAAATGATCGGTAACTATGACCGCTCAATTACAGGAAGAAGCTGCAGCGCCGGGGAAGCCAGGGACTGCAGAGACCGCGCCGGGAGCAGGTAAGTATAGGGGAGCGCAGCGCTGCGCTATATTTACCTGCTCCTCGCTCCGGTGCGGCTCCATCTGCAGCGTCCTCTAGCAGTGACGCTCAGGTTAGAGGGCGCGGTGACGTAGTCAGTGCACACCCTCTGCTGAGCGTCAGTGCTGGAGACGGAGCCACACGAGGAGCAAGTAAATATTGAAAGCACTGGCGTCCTGAGCAAGAGAGGTGAGTATGTGATTTTTTTTTTTTATTGCAGCACCAGCAGCATTATATATGGCACAGCTTTATAAGGAGCATCTATGGGGCCATAATCAACGGTGCAGAGCAATATATATGGGGCACAGCATTATATATGGAGCATCTATGGGGCCATAATCAATGGTGCAGAGCAATATATATATATGGCACAGCTTTCTATGGAGCATCTATGGGGTCATAATGAATGGTGCAGAGCATTATATATGGCACAGCTTTCTATGGAGCATCTATGGGTCCATAATGAACGGTGCAGAGCATTATATATGGCACAGCTTTATAAGGAGCATCTATGGGGCCATAATGAACGGTGCAGAGCAATATATATGGGGCACAGCTTTATAAGGAGCATCTATGGGGCCATAATCAACGGTGCAGAGCAATATATATGGGGCACAGCTTTATAAGGAGCATCTATGGGGCCATAATGAACGGTGCAGAGCATTATATATGGCACAGCTTTATAAGGAGCATCTATGAGGCCATAATGAACGGTGCAGAGCATTATATGTGGCACAGCTTTATATTGAGCATCTATGAGGCCATAATGAACGGTGCAGAGCATCCTATATAGCACAGCTTTATATGGAGCATCAATGGGGCCATAATGAACGGTATTAGAGCATTCCATATGGCACAGCATTATATGGAGCATCTATGGGGCCATAATGAACGGTGCAGAGCATTGTATATAGCACAGTTGTATATGGCACAGCTATGGGGCCATAATGAATGGTATGGAGCATCTATTTTTATTTTTGAAATTCACCGGTAGCTGCTGCATTTCCCACCCTAGGCTTATACTCGAGTCAATAAGTTTTCCCAGTTTTTTGTGGCAAAATTAGGGGGGTCGGCTTATACTCGGGTCGGCTTATACTCGAGTATATACGGTAATTAAAAACTAGTATACAGATTTTGTGATTAACTCATGTTTTTGAACTCACTGCTACTATTTTGAACACTACTCTATGTCCAGCACATTCAGCTCTGTTACATGTCAACACCAAACACAAACTGACACAAACCTTATCTTCAGGATTAACACTTTAAGGACCTTGCCAGTTTGTAGGTGAATAACCAGGCCTAAATTTGGAAATCTGACCAGTGTCAATTTATGAGGTTATAACTCTAAAATGCTTCAATGGATCCCACTGATTCTTAGAATCTTTTTTCAAGACATGTTGTACTTCATGACAGTGGTAAAATTTATTTGATATGACATGCGTTTATTTGTGAAAAAATCTTAAATTTGGCAAACATTTAGAAACTTTCACAATTTTCAAACTTTTAATTTTTTCATACCCTTAATCAGAGAGTTATGTCACACAAAATCATTAATAAATAACATTTCCCACATGTCTACTTTACATCAGCACAATTTTGGAAAGATCATTTTTTTTTGTCAGGAAGTTACAGTACAGACCAAAACTTTGGACACACCTTCTCATTTAAAGATTTTTCTGTATTTTAATGACTATGAAAATTGTAAATTCACACCGAAGGCATCACAACTATGAATTAACACATGTGGAATTATATAGTTATCAAAAAAGTGTGAAACAACTGAAAATATGTCATATATTATAGGTTCTTCAAAGTAGCCACCTTTTGCTTTGATGACTGCTTTGCACACTCTTGGCATTCAATTGATGAGCTTCAAGAAGTAATCACTGGGAATGGCCTTCCAACAATCTTGTAGGAGTTCCCAGAGATGTCTAGCACTTGTTGGCCCTTTTGCCTTCACTCTGTGGTCCAGCTCACCCCAAACCATCTCGGTTGGGTTCAGGTACGCACAACACAACTGATGGTCCCAACCCCATTTATAAGGCAAGAAATCCCACTTTTTAAACCTGACAGGGCACACCTGTGAATTGAAAACCATTCCCGGTGACTGCCTCTTGAAGCTCATCAAGAGAATGCCAAGAGTGTGCAAAGCAGTCATCAAAGCAAAAGGTGGCTACTTTGAAGACCCTAGAATATAAGACATAATTACAGTTGTTTCATACTAATTTGCTAAGTATATAATTCCACTCGTGTAAATTCATAGTTTTGATGAATAGTAGTAGTAATATAGTTTTAATTCAGCATGCAGAGGATATTCAAAAAATATCTGATGGCTGCCCGTCACTCTGGTACACACACTTAACTAGGGATTGGAGCTCCATGTATCATGACCACGAATGGAGCAGTGGCTGCATGTGTTGGCACATTCTACTCCTTTCTGTGTACTCATTTAATAAACATTTTAAGGCTCTACTAAAAACATGATGACAGGCTTTGACTATCTGGCTGTACACCTGTCCAGCTCAATAGTGCACAGCATACTTCAGCACATAGTAGAAGTTAATAGTACATTTTGATATAATTTTTTTTTAATAAAGATGAATTCCATCAAATATTAATTTGACACTTTTATGTAATGAAATGTTTTGGCACTGCAAATTCTTGCCTTCATCAAAATATTCTAACTATTCACCTCACATTCAGTAAACTCTGCCTTGCTTAATAAACCATCCCTTTTTTCTTTAGAGTAATGAATAAAGTAATATTCCTTCTTTTTCAATGACAGATTGGTGACAAGGGACTAGAAGGTAACTGCTGTCTCAATTTTAAGAGTTAGATTTTTATTAATCTGTTCTGTATAGAAAAATAACCCTAGGGTATGTCAGACAAGCTATATGACATGTATTATTAATTTGGTGAACAGCTACAATATGTCTGAGAATGATGAACTGTCAAAATGTAAACAAATACATATACAAAATCACTAACTTTTCACAAATGGTAAGCAGAACATACAGCAAAATCATTGCTACCATGTAATTTTTGTTTTGTTTTTCATTTGCCTTTATTTCCCATCTTTTGGACTATATTGTTTATCCTTAGATAGATTCAGCTGATGTTTCCTGTAAAAAAAAATTACCCTTAACATTCATAGCAGAATTGTACCTGTTACTGGTACTGTGCCAGAGAAAATCATTTTTTGCTTATTTAAAAAATAAGGAGGCTTGGCATAGCCAAGAGTTTCATGCTCGGTGCACCTTTTTGCCTCCTCATTTGCATATTTATATTTGCATATTGTGGGCCTTTCTACCACTTCAAAAAACAAGCCTGTCTGGATGCTGTCGATGTGTGCATCGCGAGTGGTGATGAGCGAACGTGCTCGCCACGACTCGGTACTCGCCCGAGTATCACTATGCTCGGTGTACTTGGCGAGCACCGAGTATTTCTGGGATTATTCGTCGGGAGCTCGGGTCTCCGCCCTGCAATTCTGGCCCTCTTTAGAGCACTAATGACAGTGCAGGGATTGTCTGCCATGCACTGTAATGCCGTAGCCATCTTTGTTGTGGTATTACATTGATTGGCTGGCCGCACAGCATCACACAGCGAGTGTAGGGAGAGCTGCTGCTGGGATCAGAATCATCCTTGTAAGGCTGGAGTCACACTACAGCGAGATACGGCCGAGTCTCACAGGTTAAAACCCAGCTCTCCAGAGCGGAGCTTGCGGATCCATGTATTGCTGTGCGGCCACACACTCCAATCTGGAGTGCCGTGCCAGAGTTTGGTTTTAACCAGCGAGACTCGGCCGTATCTCGCTGTGTGTGATCCCGGCCTAATAGTTAGTGTAGGTCTGCAACTGTTCAGTCCACAACTCCTGAGAAACCAACTGTCCCTTTTAGGGCTAACTCGGGGTCCCAAGATTTCAGCGCTAGGTAGGCAGGGAGTCTATGTGCACATATCCATATTAGTGCAAGGCCTGCAGGCACTGTATGTGTGTACATAGCTCTCACTACATACTTCCAAAAGCTCCATTACTCTCTGCTGCTGCTTATTTACTACATACCTATCTGCAGTTTTCATTGTTTTGGCTTTTTTTCAAAAATTCACCCCAAAAAAATGTATACAGTCTGTTATGTCAGACTGAGGCCTGATGTATCTGTTTTTTAAAAATCATAGTTTTGCAGGCATACGTAGCATAGTTCTGTGTGCTAGCATTGTTCAATTTTTTTATTTTTCTTAAACTCACCAAAAAACAAAAAATAATTTACACATTCTATATCAGGCTGAGTCCTGGTATATCTGTGTTTGAAAAACCGTATTTCCTCAGGCATATATTAGCATAGTTCTGTGTGCTAGCCTTGTTTAATTTTTTTTCTTAAATTCACTAAAAACAAAAAAAAATTTATACAGTCTGTCAGGCTAAGTCCTGGTGTATCTGTGTTTAAAAAATCATATTTTCGCAGGCATGCATATCATAATTCTGTGTGCTAGCCTTGTTCTACTCTTTTTTTTTTAAATTCACCAAAAAGCAAAGAAAACATTTAATACAGTCTGTTATGTAAGGCTGAGGCCTGGTGTTTCTGTGTTTGAAAAATCGCGTCTTCACAGGCATACGTAGCATAGTTCTGTGTGCTAGCCTTGCTCTACTCTTTCTTTTTTTTATTTGTTTTTTTAAACTCACCAAAAACCAAAAACATATTTAATACAGTCTGTTATGTCAGGCTGAGGCCTGGTGTTTTTGTGTTTGAAAAATCGCATCTTCACAGGCATACGTAGCATAGTTCTGTGTGCTAGCCTTGTTCAATTTTTTTTTCTTAAATTCACCAAAAAGCAAAAAAAAAATGTAATGCAGTCTGTTATGTCAGGCTGAGGCCTGGTGTATCTGTGGTGGAAAAATAATAGTTTCGCAGGCATACGTAGCATAGTTCTGTGTGCTAGCCTTGCTCTACTCTTTCTTTTTTTTATTAGTTTTTTTAAACTCACCAAAAACCAAAAACATATTTAATACAGTCTGTTATGTCAGGCTGAGGCCTGGTGCTTCTGTGATTGAAAAATTGTAGGTTTGTAGGCTTACTGATCAGGTATAATGAGCTCCAAATAAATACATTTGTGTTGAGCTTTTGAAATAGTGCATTAGTCCATTTAAAATGGGCAAGGCAAGGGGCAATGGACGGGGAAGTGGACGTGATGCTGATGGTGCACGCAGAGGATGAGACCGTGGCCAAGCTGAAAGTGGGCCACAAAAAAGACCCACATCTTCTCGCTTGGCCTTCCTGTCCCAGTTTCAAGGGGACCACAGCACACCACTATTGAAGCCAGAGCAGTGTGAAACGGTTGTTGGTTGGATATTGCATAATGCTGCTGAGATAGGGTCAGATTCCTACTTTTATTAGTTAGTTTGGGTATACTAGTGTTCAATCTACAAATCATGATAAACCAACAGTCCATTTTAGTGCTAATTCGGGGGTAAATAGATTGCAGTGCTAGGTAGGCAGGGGAGTCTATGTGGACATATCCACATCAGTGCAAAGCATGCCGGCACTGTATGTGAGTACATAGATGTCACTGCATACATCAAAAGGCTCCATTACTGTTTGGTGCTGCGTATTTTATATATACATAGCTGCAGGTATCCGTGGCTAGGATTTCTTTTTGCACTTTATACCTGCTAGTTTTTTACAAAGCAATCCATAGCCCCCTTTTTTCTACATTTAATTGATTGGTCACACTGCAGGCTACAGCCAAGTTATTTCAATACAAGATCGTGAAAATCAAACAATTTAAAAAAAAAATTTGTGCCAGGCATCAGATGTGAGTGCGCAGAAAATTCTGTCCTTTTTTTTAGTACTATAGTATTTTTTGGAGTCTCTTACAACATTTTTGGACATGATTTTGCTGACCCAAAAATCTGTAGCTGGGTGAAAAATATTTAGGTACAGATCTTATATTTATCACTGTGATTTTTATGCCACACGCATCGCATATCATTGCGCTAAATATTTAACAATTTTAGTACTCCAATTTTCTTTAGTGTCATAGCCTACTTATTGACACAATTTTGGTGGGCCAAAAAATCAAGGCCACATTTTGATCAATCCGTTATCTCCATCAGACGCCCGGTCTATCTGTGGTGTCAAAATCCTTGCTTTTCAGGCATACATTCCAGTTTTTTGTCTGCTACCCTTGGTCTATTCAGTATTTTGTGGATAAAAAATTTTAAAAAAATCCAGACCAAATATTGAAACAGTCTTTTATCTCAGTCAGACGCCCGGTCTACCTGTGGTCTCCAAATACTTGCTTTTCAGGCATACATTTCACTTTTTTGGCATTGTGTTAGCCTATTTTGTGACAGTAATTGTCTTTTCAAAAAATAAAAAAAGCCACATATTTAACATTGTGGTTTTTCTGTCAGACCTCTCCTCCATCAGTGTTTTAAAAATTGTTGCATTTGAGTGCTCCTTTGAACTGGTTTTGCTGTGTCTTGCCCTAGTTATTAGCAAAAATTTGATAAAAACTAAATAAAAAAATTGCCAACATTCCATTTAATTAAAAGTGTGTGTTTTTTGGCAAGCTGATCACATAAAAGTTTTGTGAAAATTAATCCATTTGTATTGAACTTTTAAAATATTTCAGTAGTCCATTTAAAATGGGCAAGGCAAGGGGCAAGGGATGGGGAAGTGGACGTGATGCTGATAGTGCATGCAGAGGACGAGGCTGTGGCCAAGCTTAAAGTGGGCCACAACAAAGACCCACATCTTCTCGCTCGGCCTTCTTGACCCAGCTTCTAGGGGACCGCAGCACACGACTATTGAAGCCAGAGCAGTGTGAAACGGTTGTTGGTTGGATATCACATAATGCTTCCAATCACTTAGCCACCACCATTTCTTCCACACGGTCAAGTCTGAGTAGCCGTGAGTGTGGACCGGATATGCCTCACCATGATCCTCTTTCCTCCCAACATGCCGAGTGCCTTAAGACAGCTGTTCCCACACTTGGAAAATTCGAAGGGTTGTTCAGTTTTCCCTTTCAAGATTCTGGACTCTCGGCCAGTCAACTTGAAGTGGGGCCAGATGAGATAGCATGTAGCCATGCCCAAAGCTTTGACCAGTCACGGTCACACGAAGGTGATGGTGGGAAAGTGTCACAAGAGGTGGACGATGATGAGACACAATTGCCAGAAAGTCAGGAGGAGAAGCAGGGTGCAGATGTGGAAGATGAGGAGGAGGATGACATAGTGACTGACCCAACCTGGCAGGAGGACATGCAGACCGAGTATAGCAGCACACATGGGAAGGAGGCATATCACCCAAACAGGCAGGAAGAAGCAGTGTGGTGGCCACAGATAGAAGGCGTGCATCTGTTCCACGCAACACCAACATGAGGGAAGTAGCCATTCCAACTGTTAGATCTTTCCGAGTCTGGTTATTTTTTAAAGACTCTGCCGATAACCCCAAACAAGCCATTTGCAGCACCTGCCATACCCACATCAGCAAGGGTAGCAAAACTACCAGCCTGACCACCACCAGCAGGATCAGGCACATGGCAGCAAAGCACCCGACTTTGTGGGCCGATCCCCAGGCTCTAGGAACACTGTTTGCAGGTGACACCACTGCTTCTTCCACTGTTTTGGTAGATGCCAATCCCCAGTCCACCGTGCATGTGAAGATGCCTCTAGCCCTGCACCTGTTGCCCACAGTCAAGTAGCACCATCATCAAGACCGTCCACATCCTTGTCCCAGCACAGCCTTGTCTATACCCCAGTCTTTGGAACGCAAGTGGAAATACACAGCCAACGCCCCACAGGCCACAGTCCTAAATTCTAACATTTCTCATTTGCTTGCGCTCAAAATATTGCCTTTTAGGATCGTCAAGACAGAAGCTTACCGCAACTTGATGGCGGTGGCCATCCCAAGGTTCTCGGTCTCCAGTCACCACTATTTCTCCTGGTGTGCCACACCGGCATTACACCAGCATGTGTCCCACAACATTACTTGTGCCCTCAACAATGCTGTTACTGGGAAAGTCCACCTAACCACGGACACGTGGACAAGTGCTTGTGGGCAGGGATGGTATATCTCATTGATGGAGCACTGGGTTAATATAGTGGAAGCCGGGACCCAGTCAGACCTTTGGATGGAATACATCCTTCCCAAACCGAGGATTACGGGCCCTACATCAATCAGGGTTGCCCCCACAGTCTACAGCTCCTGCACCTCCTCCTCTTCAGCCTCCATCTCTGAAATCAACACATCAGTCAGAAGCTGGAAGCACTGCTGCACTGCCTCAGTTAAGCAGCAACAGGCCATGCTGAAGCTAATCTGCATAGGTGACAAACTGCACAATGCAGAAGAGTTGTGGACAGCGCTGAAAGAGCAGTCAGATATTTGAATGACACCGCTGAACCTACAGCCAGGCATGGTTGTGTGTGACAATGGCCAGAACCTGGTGGTGGCTCTGAGGCAAGGTGAGCTCACACATGCACCTTGCTTGGTCCATGTGCTTAACCTCGTGGTTCAATGTTTTCTGAAAAGCTACCTTGAGCTGCCGGATCTGCTAGTGAAAGTATGCAGTCTGTCTGCCGTTTTTAGAAAGTCAGCTACAGCTTCAGCCACCATTGCCATGCTTCAGCAACATTTGCAGCTTCCAGCTCACCGACTGGTGTGTGAGGTCCCCACACGCTGGAACTCTACGCTGCATATGTTAGAAAGGATTTGTGAGCAGAAGAGGGCAGTTGTTAACTACCAACATCAACAAGGCTGTTGATATTCAGTTCATACTCCACACATAAGACCTCAGGAGTGGACATGGATGTCAGACATATGTATCATCCTCCAAAATTTTGAGGACTGCACCAAGATGATGAACGGCGATGATGCCAAAATTAGCATCACCATCCCGCTTCTCAGCATTCTGAAAACCTCTCTGTTCACAATTAAAGAGGATGCATTGCAGGCAGAGCACGAGGACATGGATCAAGGAAGCATACAGGGGGATTACACTCAGCCCAGCCTCATGTCTTCCCAATGTGGATTGGTAGGCAATGAGGAGGAGGAGGAAGAACAGGAGCTACTTTCATGCGCTATGCATGGTATTACAAGCACAGCTGTCATATTGTCTGTTCAGCTGGGATGGCCTGACTACAGGGAGGAGGAGGATGAGGATGAGGCAGAGGAGGATACCATGGTCAGTCGTCCTGCTTGTGAGGACACAGAAGTCTTACCTGTTAGCAGTCTGGCACGCATGGCAGACTTTATGTTGTGCTGTGTTTCACTTGACCCTCGCATTATTAAAATTTTTGGTGACACTCATTACTGGTTGGTGACATTTCTAGACCTACGCTACAAGGAGATCTTTCAATCTCTTCTGCCAGAGGCAGAGAGGTGTACTAAAATGTTGCAGTACCAGAGGGCACTTGTAGCGGAATTACTTAGAAAATTCATTTTCCATTTTGGTTTTGTTTTTGTATGTTTTTGGGTGCACCTGTAAAAATTGTGTGAAACTCTGACAACATTGCTTACAACTGTGACCTAGGAGTCAGAAATGCTTTCAGGTGCGATCCCCATGATGTTCCCATGTCATTTTAGCAATATTTCCATCATTTTGAGACATTTATAGACCTTAAAAGGACCCCAGGGGGGGATTGCAGTAAAAATACGCGGGTTTCCCATAGACTTACATTGGGCTATTTGCTTGGATCGAGTACCCGAGTATTCCAATTTGCTCGACCCGAGCAACGAGTACCCAAGCATTTTAGTGCTCGCTCATCACTAATCAACAGCATTTATGGTTGTCCTGAAAAACTGATGTATGGTTGTCCTGAAGAATTGGTCAGTAGACTCTGAAAAGCATTGACAAAAAACCTACAGTTCAAACACTTCCAATTCTGTTACGTAATTCTACTGTTTAAGGAAGCTGCTGCATCTGGTTTCCAAGCTCTATAAACAGTGTGTCTCACACAACCACAAAAGGTGAGCAGTTATATATATATATATATATATATATATATATATACAGTTAGGTCCATATATATTTGGACAGAGACAACATTTTTCTAATTTTGGTAATAGACATTACCACAATGAATTTTAAACAAAACAATTCAGATGCAGTTGAAGTTCAGACTTTCAGCTTTTATTTAAGGGTATCCACATTAAAATTGGATGAAGGGTTTAGGAGTTTCAGCTCCTTAACATGTGCTACCCTGTTTTTATAGGGAACAAAAGTAATTGGACAGATTCAATAATTTTAAATAAAATGTTCATTTTTAGTACTTGGTTGAAAACCCTTTGTTGGCAATGACTGCCTGAAGTCTTGAACTCATGGACATCACCAGATGCTGTGTTTCCTCCTTTTTGATGCTCTGCCAGGTCTTCACTGCAGTGGTTTTCAGTTGCTGTTTGTTTGTGGGCCTTTCTGTCTGAAGTTTAGTCTTTAACAAGTGAAATGCATGCTCAATTGAGTTGAGATCAGGTGACTGACTTGGCCATTCAAGAATATTCCACTTCTTTGCTTTAATAAACTCCTGGGTTGCTTTGGCTTTATGTTTTGGGTCATTGTCCATCTGTAGTATGAAACGACGACCAATCAGTTTGGCTGCATTTGGCTGGATCTGAGCACACAGTATGTCTCTGAATACCTCAGAATTCATTTGTCTGCTTCTGTCCTGTGTCACATCATCAATAAACACTAGTGGCCCAGTGCCACTGGCAGCCATGGATGCCCAAACCATCACACTGCCTCCGCCGTGTTTTACAGATGATGTGGTATGCTTTGGATCATGAGCTGTATCAAGACTTCACCATACTTTTCTCTTTCCATCATTCTGGTAGAGGTTGATCTTTATTTCATTTGTCCAAAGAATATTCTTCCAGAACTGTGCTGGCTTTTTTAGAAGTTTTTTCGCAAAGTCCAGTCTAGCCTTTTTATTCTTGATGCTTATGAATGGCTTGCACCGTGCAGTGAACCCTCTGTATTTAATTTCATGCAGTCTTCTCTTTATGGTTGATCTGGATATTGATACGCCTACCTCCTGGAGAGTGTTGTTCACTTGGTTGGCTGTTGTGAAGGGGTTTCTCTTCACCATGGAGATTATTCTACGATCATCCACCACTGTTGTCTTCCGTGGGCACCCAGGTCTTTTTGCATTGATGAGTTCACCAGTGCTTTCTTTCTTTCTCAGGATGTACCAAACTGTAGATTTTATCACTCATAATATAGTAGCAATTTTTTGGATGGGTTTTTTCTGTTTTAGCAGCTTAAGGATGGCTTGTTTCACCTGCATGTAGAGCTCCTTTGACCGCATGTTTACTTCACAGCAAAACCTTCCAAAAGCAAACACCACACCTCAAATCAACTCCAGGCCTTTTATCTGCTTAATTGAGAATGACATAATGAAGGGATTGCCCACACCTGTCCATGAAATAGCCTTTGAGTCAATTGTCCAATTACTTTCGATCCCTTTAAAAACAGGGTGGCACATGTTAAGGAGCTGAAACTCCTAAACCCTTCATCCAATTTTAATGTGGATACCTTCAAATGAAAGCTGAAAGTCTGAACTTCAACTGCATCTGAATTGTTTTGTTTTAAATTCATAGTGGTAATGTCTGTAACCAAAATTAGAAAAATGTTGTCTCTGTCCAAATATATATGGACCTAACTGTATATATATATATATATATATATATATATATATATATATATACAGTGGGGCAAAAAAGTATTTAGTCAGTCAGCAATAGTGCAAGTTCCACCACTTAAAAAGATGAGAGGCGTCTGTAATTTACATCATAGGTAGACCTCAACTATGGTAGACAAACTGAGAAAAAAAAATCCAGAAAATCACATTGTCTGTTTTTTTAACATTTTATTTGCATATTATGGTGGAAAAAAAGTATTTGGTCAGAAACAAAATTTCATCTCAATACTTTGTAATATATCCTTTGTTGGCAATGACAGAGGTCAAACGTTTTCTGTAAGTCTTCACAAGGTTGCCACACACTGTTGTTGGTATGTTGGCCCATTCCTCCATGCAGATCTCCTCTAGAGCAGTGATGTTTTTGGCTTTTCGCTTGGCAACACGGACTTTCAACTCCCTCCAAAGGTTTTCTATAGGGTTGAGATCTGGAGACTGGCTAGGCCACTCCAGGACCTTGAAATGCTTCTTACGAAGCCACTCCTTCGTTGCCCTGGCGTGTGCTTTGTATCATTGTCATGTTGAAAGACCCAGCCATGTTTCATCTTCAATGCCCTTGCTGATGGAAGGACATTTGCACTCAAAATCTCATGATACATGACCCCATTCATTCTTTCATGTACCCGGATCAGTGGTCCTGGCCCCTTTGCAGAGAAACAGCCCCAAAGCATGATGTTTCCACCACCATGCTTTACAGTAGGTATGGTGTTTGATGGATGCAACTCAGTATTCTTTTTCCTCCAAACACGACAAGTTGTGTTTCTACCAAACACTTCCAGTTTGGTTTCATCAGACCATAGGACATTCTCCCAAAACTCCTCTGGATCATCCAAATGCTCTCTAGCAAACTTCAGACGGGCCCGGACATGTACTGGCTTAAGCAGTGGGACACGTCTGGCACTGCAGGATCTGAGTCCATGGTGGCGTAGTGTGTTACTTATGGTAGGCCTTGTTACATTGGTCCCAGCTCTCTGCAGTTCATTCACTAGGTCCCCCCGCGTGGTTCTGGGATTTTTGCTCACCGTTCTTGTGATCATTCTGACCCCACGGGGTGGGATTTTGCGTGGAGCCCCAGATCGAGGGAGATTATCAGTGGTCTTGTATGTCTTCCATTTTCTAATTATTGCTCCCACTGTTGATTTTTTCACTCCAAGCTGGTTGGCTATTGCAGATTCAGTCTTCCCAGCCTGGTGCAGGGCTACAATTTTGTTTCTGGTGTCCTTTGACAGCTCTTTGGTCTTCACCATAGTGGAGTTTGGAGTCAGACTGTTTGAGGGTGTGCACAGGTGTCTTTTTATACTGATAACAAGTTTAAACAGGTGCCATTACTACAGGTAATGAGTGGAGGAAAGAGGAGACTCTTAAAGAAGAAGTTACAGGTCTGTGAGAGCCAGAAATCTTGATTGTTTGTTTCTGACCAAATACTTATTTTCCACCATAATATGCAAATAAAATGTTAAAAAAACAGACAATGTGATTTTCTGGATTTTGTTTTCTCAGTTTGTCTCCCATAGTTGAGGTCTACCTATGATGTAAATTACAGACGCCTCTCATCTTTTTAAGTGGTGGAACTTGCACTATTGCTGACTGACTAAATACTTTTTTGCCCCACTGTATATCTCAACCGTCTCATGTGAATAAGACCACATTTCTTTTTACAATACATGATATCGCTGCATTCATAAAATCTGAATCTATTGAAGTGTTGAAAAAAATCAGATTGTTAAACGGCATAACAAGTAAAAAAAACAAAGCACCAGAATTGTTACAACAGAAAAAAATGTAATAAAAGGCGATCAAAACACTTATCTACCCCAAAATGATATAATTAAAAACATCAGTTCAGGGCAGCTCCATATCCATGAATTAACACCGCAAGCTTCTTTTTTTTTCAACACAAATTTCTGGAGGATTTTCACCACCAAACTAAAGCAAAAATTACTAATATTTTGCCAGGTAATTTTTAAGATAAAATCAGTGCTGTAAATAAAAAAAAAAAACAATTGTGGAATTGTACATTTTTTGTGCTATTTTTCCATTTTTCCACACTTGGAAATTTTTTCCCGCTTTCCAGTGCAACAGATGATAAAATGGATGGTGTCATTCAAAAGTAAAACTCGTCCAGAAAAAAAGTCTACACATGGGTATATTGATGGAAAAATAAAAAAGTTATGGCTCTTGGAATAAGGAGAAAGAAAAAATGAAAGCACACAAATAAAAAGTGCCAGGTCCATAGAGGGAAGATATTAATACCTTTACCACCTTGGTTTTTCTGTTTTTGCATTTTCTGACATGTTCAGGAAAAGTTGCAGGCTCTTCTCTGGAGCCCGTATATAATAGGGTGAGGCGACCTTGGATGTACCTATATTTCCAAGGTCAACAAGGTGTTAACCTGAAGATATACAGATGTGGGATTAATCTGGATGTTTACAGCATTATAAACCAGACCAATTCCTACACTAAGAGCCCCACTACATGTAGAAAGTGGATATTTTTCCTCCAGCGTTCAGCTTTCAGTCATAGGAATTGGCAGGCATAGCTTCAGTCACCACTTAGTTCATAGTGAGCATTGCTTGTTACTGCTCCACCAGCACTGACTAAGGCTGGTTTCACACGCCCTGATATTTCTGGTACTGGAAAAAACTGTGTTGGAGATGACAGTGTCCATGTGTGTAATACTTGTGGCACACGTGTGGCAACTGTGTGCTGCCCATATGCCGCATCATGGACGAGAACCAGAGAAGAAGCGCTACAGTAAGCGCTGTTCCTGGGTGCTGAAAACGCTCTAATCATACTCCCCTGCTCTGCCGGTGAGCAGGGGAGAATGATGAGAGTTGTATTCAAGTGATAACAATGACTGTTACTCCCATCATCCTACACCTGTTGCCGCTAATAACAGTGACAGCAGGAGCGGCTGATAAGAGTGTTCCTCACACACAGCCTGAGCTGTAAATAAATAAATAAAGGAAAAAAACCCTGACATGGGATCCCCTCTATTTTCTATAACCAGCCAGGCAAAACTCACAGCTGGGGGCTGCAACACTCAGCTGTCAGCTTCAGCAAGGCTGGGTATCATGAATAGAGGGTCTTCATGCTGTTTTTTTAATTATTTAAATAAATAATTTTAAAAAGCAGCATGTGCTCCCCTCCATTTTTGACAACCAGCCTTGCTAAATCTGACAGCTGTGGGTTGGTATTCTCAGGCTGGTAAGGGGCCATTGATATAGGCCCCCAGCCTAAAAATGGCAGCATGCAGCTGCCCAAAAAAGGCGCATCTATTAAATGTGCCAATTCTGGTGCTTTGCCTGGCTCTTCCCACTTACTCTGTAGCAGTGGCAAGTGGGGTTCATATTTGTGGGGTTGATGTAACTTTTGTATTGTCAGGTGACATCAAGCCCACGGATTACTGATGGAGAGGCGTCTATAAGACAACTATCCATTAATGATCCGATAGTTACATGGTTAATAAAGACACAGCTTAAATAGTCTTTTATTGGAAATAAAACAGAACACAATTTTCCATTTTTACTGAAAAACTAACAAATATAGTTATGCTCACCTGACGCCTAATTCCACTGAAGCCCTCATCTTTTGTAATACAACTAAAATACACTGCGTGCAGAATTATTAGGCAAGTTGTATTTTTGATCACATGATACTTTTTATACATGTTGTCCTATTCCAAGCTGTTCAGGCTTGAGAGCCAACTACCAATTAAGTAAATCAGGTCATTTGCATCTCTGTAATGAGGAGGGGTGTTTTCTAATGACATCAACACCCTATATAAGGTGTGCGTAATTATTAGACAACTTCTTTTCCTTTGCCAAAATGGGTCAGAAGAGAGATTTGACAGGCTCTGAAAAGTCCAAAATTGTGAGATGTCTTGCAGAGGGATGCAGCAGTCTTGAAATTGCCAAATTTTTGAAGCGTGATCACCGAACAATCAAGCTATTCATGGCCAATAGCCAACAGGGTTGCAAGAAGCGTGTTGGGCACCTTTATAAGGTGTGCTTAATTATTAGGCAACTTCTTTTCCTTTGGCAGAATCGGTCAGAAGAGAGATAGGACGCGCTCTGAAAAGTCCAAAATTGTGAGATGTCTTGCAGAGGGATGCAGCAGTCTTGAAATTGTCAAACTTTGAAGCGTGATCACCGAACAATCAAGTGTTTAATGGCTAATAGCCAACAAGGTCGCAAGAAGTGTGTTGGGCAAAAAAGGCGCAAAATAACTGCCCATGAATTGAGGAAAATCAAGTGTGAAGCTGCCAAGATGCCATTTGCCACCAGTTTTGCCATATTTCAGAGCTGCAACATTACTGGAGTAACAAAAAGCACAAGGTGTGCGATACTCAGGAACATGGCCAAGGTAAGGAAGGCTGAAAAACGACCACCTTTGAACAAGAAACATAAGATAAAACGTCAAGACTGGGCCAAGAAATATCTTAAGAAGTTAAGACTGACTTTTTAAAGGTTTTATGGACTGATGAAATGAGAGTGACTCTTTATGGGCCAGAGGGATGGGCCAGATGCTGGATCAGTAAAGGGCAGAGAGCTCCACTCTGACTCAGATGCCAGCAAGGTGGAGGTGGGGTACAGGTATGGGCTGGTATCATCAGAGATGAACTTGTGGGACCTTTTCGGGTTGAGGATGGAGTGAAGCTCAACTCCCAGACCTACTGCCAGTTTCTGGAAGACAACTTCTTCAAGCAGTGGTACAGGAATAAGTTGGTATCGTTCAAGAAAAACATGATTTTCTTGCAGGACAATGCTCCATCACATGCCTCCAACTACTCCACAGCGTGGCTGGCCAGTTAAGGTTTCAAAGAGGAAAAAAAATGAAATGGCCCCCTTGTTCACCTGATCTGAACCCCATAGAGAACATGTGGTCCCTCATAAAATGTGAGATCTACAGGGAGGGAAAACAGTACACCTCTCAGAACAGTGTCTGGGAGGCTGTGGTGGCTGCGCACGCAATGTTGATTGTAAACAGATCAAGCAACTGACAGAATCTATGGATGGAAGGCTGTTGAGTGTCATTATAAAGAAAGGTGGCTCTATTGGTCAATAATTTTTTGGGATTTTGTTTTTACATGTCAGAAATGTTTATTTCTATATTTTGTGCAGTTTTATTGGTTTACCTGGTAAAAATAAACAAGTGAGATGTTAATATATTTGGTTTTTATTAAGTTGCCTAATAATTCTGCACAGTTATAGTTACCTGCACAAAGAGATATCCTCCTAAGATAGCCATATCTAAAAAACCCAACTCCAACTTCCAAAAATATTAAGCTATGACATTTATGAGTCGTTTGGGTTGATTAAGAACATAGTTGTTGATCAATAATAAAAATAATCCTCTAAAATACAACTTGTCTAATAATTCTGCACGCAGTGTAAAAAACAACAATATCCCTCACCTCTCCTTGTTCTGTCCCATGCTGTAATCCATATCTGGGGTAAATAGTTTTCAACCTGGATGGTGCCAAGATGTGACTGTCTAGGTTGAGAACCCCTGGTGAATGAGAAATTCTCATGGTGATTTGCTGTGAAGAAGCTGAGCTTGAACTGCAGCGACATAATTACTGGCTTTTTTTCCCACAGTGCTGAGGTCACTGCAGTTCAGCCTAGCTGGAAACACAGCCCCACTTATTGGCGGTAACCACAATGATGTCACCGCTGGTCAACAATGCTGTGCTCAAAGTTGCTCATTCACCAGTGGTTCTCAACCTGGACAGTCGCATCTTGCTACAGTCCAGGTTGAAAAGTATCCCCCAGACATGGATTATGGCCTGGGACAGAATGATGAAGAAAGAGATGAAGGATATTGGTGTTTTTTATTTTAGTTTTATTACAGTAGACGAGGGTTTTGATGGAATTAGGCATTAGGAGAGCATAACTGTGTTTATTATTTTAAATTAAAAATGGGAAACTGTGTTTTGTTTTATTTCTAATAAAATACTTTATTCTGGCTGTGTTTTTAATTGCCATGTAACTATAGGATTAGTAATGGATGTGTATCTTGTAGTCACCTCTCCATTAGAAATCCGTGGGCTTGATGTCACCTGACAATACAAAGGTGACATCAACCCCACAAATATGAATCCCACTAGTCATCGCTATAGGGAAAATGGGAAGATAATAGATGTGCCTTTTTTTGGCAGCTGCAGGCTGCTATTTTTAGGCTGGGGATCTTATATCAATGGCCCCTTACCAGCCTGAGAATACCAGCCCCTAGCTGTTACCTTTAGCAAGGCTGGTTGTCAAAAATGGGTGGGACCCCATGCTGTTTTTTAAATTACTTATTTAAATAATTTAAAAAAAAAGTGTGGGGACCCCTCTCTTCTTGATAACTAGCCTTGTTGAAGCTGACAGCTCAGGCTTGCAGCCCCCACCTGTGAGTTTTGCCTGGCTGGTTATAGAAAATAGAGAGAAACCCATGCCAGATTTTTTTGAATTATTTATTTATAGTGTGTGAGCCGGCAGATGAATACTCCCATCTGCCGCCTGCTGTTATTGTTTTCTCTTGAATATAACTTTCATCATATTTTATGGAATATGTTCATTTTCACCCATTTCTCCAGTGTGTGCATGTTTCTCTTACCATAGTCCTGACGGGTCATGGTAGACGCGCAGTGTTCATTCCAAAAATGGCAATTCCCTGTGATTTTCAATAAAATGGCAGATGCTCAGCGCATGCCCTATGGAACTGCATATACCTCCTTGTCAAAAAGCTGCACATGAAATGCGTGTCTGTGGCTCTCTTGATGACAGTGCACTTGTATTTTACTATGGGTAAGCTATGCTGATCACATTATGGGGATTTTGTGACTCGTGTGAGCAGGTTGCGGTATGCAGTAAAGAACAGGAGGCAGAGCAAGGGTTAATGATAGTTTACGTGAACATGGGTTTACACCACGCATGTAGGGAAAGGGGTAAACATTAGTATAGCGGGTTTTATAAACACAATTAGTAATGCAGCAGTTCTTTAAAAATTAACTTATCGGTCTGGCGGCTTCCTGACTGTAGAGTCCTTGGTTGAAACAGCGCGGGGTGAGTCCAGTGTCATCCTGAAGGCGATGATGATCCAGTTTCCGGCGATAATGGTGGGTTCTTGTCGTATTGAACAGGATCTTGGACAGAGTCTTGAATACAGGGTTCGTTTTGTGGTGTTAAGTGCAATTTCCAACTCTGTCAGAGCTTAATCTGGCTTGACAGATAGTAACCCGGACCTTCATAAGCGGCACGCGTGCATTACTTACTGGCCCAGAGCATTTGGCACCTTCAGCTGGAGGAGCCAATGGGCACATGGCATGTCTCTCATCACAGTGTATGTATGTGGTGACAGTGAATCTATTATGTGAGCCTGTGCTGTCATGATGCTCAGAGGATGGAGCACCAACTGTTTCCTGTTGTGCGCTGCATGTTCCCACCAGGACTGACTGCTTCCATGGGCGCTCTGGCCTTTTAAGCTTAGCCACGCCTCATGCTCTCAAATGGTGGGTTGAGAGAGCAATAAAATATTAAAACAACCTGTGTGTTTATTTCATTAAAATACTTTTTAATAATGTGTGTGTGTTTTTTTTAAACCCTTTCATACAATTGGATTAATAATGGATATGTGTCAGATTTGACGCCTCTCCAATATTAATCTGGCTTAATGTCACCTTACAATAGCAAGGTGGCATTAACACTTCATTACCCCATACCCCACCGCTACACGGGAATGGGAAGAGAGTGGCCAAGTGCCAGAATAGGCGCATCTTACAGATGTGCCTTTTCTGGGGTGGCTGGGGCAGATGTTTTTAGCCAGGGGGGGGCAATAACCATGGACTTTTCAATAAGATCGGCCGATTTCACTCGACCCGACTTTTCAGAAAGTCGGGTTTCACGAAACCCGACTCGACCTGAAAAAATGAAAAGTCGCTCAACCCTACTTCCTAGACCTGGCCGTCCAGCCAAATTGACCAATCATGGGAGAAGAGCCTTGGGTGAAAGAGGTAAAGAAGAACCTCAAAATGACTGTGGGTGAGCTCCAGGGATGCAGTAGGGAGGTGGAAGAAAGTTCCACAAAGTCAACTATCACTGCAGCCTTCCACCAGTCGGGCCTTTATGTCAGAGTGGCCCGAAGCAAGCCTCTCCTCAATGCAAGACATATGAAAGCCTGCATAGAGTTTGCTAAAAAACACTTGAAGGACTCCTAGAATATGAGAATATAGATTCTCTGGTCTGATGAGTTGAAGATAGAACTTTTGGGTGACAATTCTAAGAGTATGTATAGAGAAAACCAGGCACTACTCATCACCTGCCCAATACAATTCCAACAGTGAAACATGGCGGTGATAGCATCATGCTATGGGGGTGTTTTTCAGCTGCAGGGACAGGATGACTGGTTGTCATTGAAGAAAACATGAATGCAGCCAAGTACAAAGATATCATGGATGAAAATCTCTTCCAGAATGCTCTGGACCTCAGACTTGGCCGAATGTTCAACTTCCAATAAGACAATGATCATAAGCACACAGCTAAAATAACAAAGTAGTGGCTTCAGAACAACTCTGTGACCATTCTTGACTGGCCCAGCCAGAGCCCTGACCAAAATCCAATTAAGCATCTTTGGAGAGACCTGAAAATGGCTGTCCACCAATGTTCACCATCCAACCTGACGAAACTGGAGAGGATCTGCAAGGAAAAATGGCAGAGGATCCCCAAATCCAGGAGTGAAAAACTTGTTGCATCATTCAAAAAAGATTCATGGCTTCATCTCGAAAGGGGGCTTCTACTCAATACTGAGCAAAGGGTGTGAATACGTATGATCATGTGATATTTCAGTTTTTCTTTTTTAATAAATTTGCAAAAATTACTACATATCTGTTTTTTATCAGTCAAGATGGGGTGCAGAGTGTACATTTATGAAAAACAATGAACTTTTTTGAATTTACCAAATGGCTGCAAAGAAACAAACAGTGAAAAATATAAAGTAGTATGAATATTTTCCACACCCACTGTACCTGGTACGCAGATTGTGGATAAAGTCATATGACAGGACATCACTTTGCATATCATGCCACTATTTTTTGTATACAACAGCACAGCTGTAAAGATTTGTCTGAGAATTCCTGATATCAATGCATACATTATTTCATTTTTTAATTTATGGATCACTAGGAGTGTAATGAGGATTTAAAAGATTCATTCTTAAAACACTCTGCTCTAAGAATTACTACAGTTAGTAGACACTTCGCCACTTTTAGATGTTCCCTGTCTTCAATTATTTGCTGAAAAATACCCAATATAATACATTAGTATTATTAGTAGGGATGAGTGAGCACTAGAATGCTCCATACTCGAACCAAGCAATTCCTTATGCACGGATGCTTGTTTCAAGTAACGATTATAATGGGAGTCAATTTGAAATCAGAGCATTTTTCTGGTGAACCCTACAAGAATGTCTGGGGGCAGTGAAAATGTTGAAATGGATGGAAAAAGTGTTAAATGGTTTGAGAACAGCATGGGGAAGACCTCTGGAAGCATCTCTGACTCCCAGATCATTGCTGAGATCAATGTTGTCCCACTTTTACTCCAAGGACTGACAAACATTCAAAACCGAGAAATTGGAGTTTACAGGAAAAAATATAAAGAAATATTCTTTCCTGTGTAATGACTTGTGTATAAGGAAACACTTAAAATGGATTGTTTTAAAAATAAGTAAATCAAAATAGAAATTTTGTATTAATACAATGTAAATTTCAGTGTAATTTATGAAGGAAGCAATAATTGCCAAAGATTTGATGGAAGATGCTCAGATGCTCAGGACTAAGATGCATCCTGTATTAGACATAAAGGAGAACATCATACACATTATGTTCAAATTGTCTGCCTGCGAGAAACTCGGATGAGTCTTGCATGTCAATACCCAGCACTGCTGTCGGCACTCAAGAGCGGAGCGTGCGGCTGCATGTATTCCTATGTGGCCGCATGTTCTGATCTGAGTGCTGGGTGCAGCGCCGGGTATTAACATGCGAGACTCATCCGAATTTCTCTCAGGTGAGTATGAGCCCTTAGATTAATAAAGGCTATGCATTAAGTGCAAAGCCTGCAAAAAATTACAAGCAGGGTCACTTTATGAGGTTAGAACTCTGAAACGCTTCAACAGATCCTGGTAATTCTGAGGTTGTTTTGTCGTGACATAATGTACTTTATGATAGTGGTAAAATTTCTTTGATATGACTTGTGTTTATTTGTGAAAAAAAACAGAAATTTGGCGAAAATTTAGAAAATGTTGCCATTTTTAAACTTTTAGTTTTTATGTCCTTTAATTAGAGAGTCATATCATACAAAATAGTTAATAAATAACATTACCCACATGTCTGCTTTACATTAGCATAATTTTGGACACATAATTTTTTTGTTAGGAAGTTATAAGGGTTAAAAGATGACCAGCAATTTCTCATTTTTACAACAACATTTGCAGAACCATTTTTTTTTTAGGGACGAAATGACTTTTAGGGGCCTATATGACAGAAAATGCCCAAAAGTGACACCATTCTAAAAACTGCACCCCTCAAGTTGCTCAAAACCACATTCAAGAAGTTTATTAACCATTCAGGTACTTCATAGGAATTTTTGGAATGTTTAAAAAAAATTGAACATTTAACTTTTTTTCACAAAATGTTTAATTCAGATCCAATTTGTTGTATTTTACCAAGGGTAACAGGAGAAATTGGACACCAAAAGTTGTTGAACAATTTGTCCTGAGCACGCCAATACCCCATATGTGGGGGTAAACAACTGTTTGGGCACATGGCAGAGCCCAGAAGGGAAGGAGCGCCATTTGAATTTTCAATGCCAAATTTGCTGGAATTGAGATCGGACACCATGTCGCGTTTGGAGAGCTTCTGATATGCCTAAACAGTGGAAACCCCCCCAAAATGACACCATTTTGGAAAGTAGACCCCCTATGGAACTAATCTAGATGTGTGGTGAGCACTTTGAACCTCCAATTGCTTCACAGAAGTTTATAATGTAGAGCCATAAAAAAAATCATATTTTTTTCACAAAAATGAGCTTTTCGCCCCAAATTTTTATTTTCCAAGGGTAACAGCACAAATTGGACCCAAAGAGTTGTTGTACAATTTGTCCTGAGTACGCTGATAGACTGTATGTGGGGGTAAACCACTCTTTGGGTGCATGGCAGAGCTCGGAAGGCAAGGAGCGCCATTTGACTTGTCAATGCAAAATTGGCTGGAATTGAGATCGGACACCATGTCGCGTTTAGAGAGCCCCTGATGTGCCTAAACATTGAAACCCCCACAAGTGACACCATTTTGGAGAGTAGACCCTCTAAAGAACTAATCTAGATGTGTAGTGAGCACTTTTAACCCCCAAGTGCTTCACAGAAGTTAATAATGTAGAGCCGTAAAAAAAATCATATTTTTTTCACAAAAATGATTTTTTGCCCCATATGTTTTATTTTCCCAAGGGTAACGGGACAAATTGGACCCCAAAAGTTGTTGTTCAATTTGTCATAAGTAGTAGAAATTCACCGCACACTCTCAAATGCTGGTTTGCAGACGTGTATTAACACTTTTATTCCAAAAAAATTTGTTTCAGACAGAAAAATCAACCACAAGCAGTGTAGAGATAAAGTAAGATATAACAACCCAACGTTTCGACCCTCCTGGGTCTTAGTCATGGGGTTACTAGTGAAGACAAAAAGACAAAGTATAAGACACTGAACCATATATACAATATATACAATATGTACAAAGGAATAAACGGCAATAGGAATAAACGGCAATAGGATTTAGCATGGTAGCATAAGTATGATTTCCAACAATAGTAGAATAGCATCAAAGAGAGACTGGGCTGCCAGTACTAGTAGCATTATGTCAGAATGAGAGACAATATGATGTAGTAGAAACACATATGACTGGCCAGTATTACCTTGGTAGGAGATGCCAAAGTAGAAGGAAGAAGATGTAGGACCCTTAGACTTAGGGTAACCGAAACTGTTATGGATAATGGGGATATTATCAGTGAGGTAAGCCAATACAATAACCAGGTAAGGGAAGAGGGTAGCTACATGGAATGGTACTAATACAATGGATAGTTACATCCGGAATAACTGAAATGTGTACGCAGGGACACAGGGGTAGATAATGGACATGAGTAGTAAGGCTGCGGTAGTGGAGCAGAAATAGGGGCACAACAGATAGGTTGCTGTCAGTGGCCTGGTGGTAGCTAATCTCCCGGGAGGCTGTGGGCAAATATGTGGAGATACACAGATCAAGATTACCTGCTGAAGGTGTGGTGTCCAGGGTGCTAGAGCGGCGCATCCGCGTCCTGCTCCGTATGCGGCTGTCTGATGTGCACCATGAGGCCCACAGCAGCGTTTTAAATGATCCCATATCGCTGGACCGGAAGTGCGTCACCGGGACCGGAAGTGACGTATCGTTGCAGAGAAGGTTACACTGCGCATGTCTGGTTGTGAAACCATAGCGACGGACATGCTGAGGCAGGGGAGGGAGCATAAATCAACAGCCACAGATGACGTATAGTAACTGGGAGGGGTGTAGTGTGTATGCACGGTAATCATAGCGACGGTCATGTGAAGGAGCAGTAGTAAAGAGCCCTGCATGATAGATACTGCGTAATAAATGGTGACAGATAGAAAATGGGCAGAAGTATGTGAGCTACCCATAGTGGACTGTCCTAGAATCCTGTTCTATTGGTGGTGTAGGTGAGGATATAAGGAGGAAAAAATAAATAAAATAACAACAAAATTGACAGTCTATTGCAAAAGAGGGAAAACTCACCTATAGGCAATAGAGTTTAGCGAGTCTGCAAAAATAAATGGTAAAGTAGTTAGGATCATATTAACCAGTCAATCTCTCTATTGAGACCTCTAGGGGCCAGGGTATCCAGTTTATGAATCCAGTAGGCCTCCCTGGTTTTAAGAAGTCTGATGTGATTGCCTCCTCTCCTAGGCCTGGGTACGTGTTCGATCACTTGGTATTTGAGTTGTGCCACAGTGTGTTTAAATTTAATGAAGTGGTCTGAAATGGGAAGCCAAGTTTTACCGCACCGAATGGTCGATTTGTGGCTCGCGATTCTGTCTCTGACATGCTGAGTTGTTTCCCCAATGTATAGGAGGCCGCATGGACATTTTATTAGGTACACTACGAAATTGGAATTACAGGTATGGTACCCATGAATAGGAAATGATTGGCCTGTCCTAGGATGAGTGACATTGTCCGATTTAATCACGTTGGAGCACGAGGCGCAGTTTAGACAGGGAAAGGTGCCCTGTCTACGTGTGGTAAGGAAGCTTTGAGTCATGGTTGGTCGGAGACTGCCAATGTCAGCACGTACCAACTTATCCCTGATGTTGGGAGCCCTTCTGTTGCACATTAGAACTGGTGAGGTAAAGCAATCTACTCTAGGGTATGCCTTGGATAGTAGAGGCCAGTGTTTTCTGATGATAGATTGGACTTTTGGCATTAGGGGATGATATGTGTGTACAAAGGGAACACGTTCTTTGGTGGCCAATTGTGGGCGAGGGGGTTGGGGACTCAGGATGTTGTTTTTTTCTATTTCCAGTAGGCGTGCTGGGTAGCTCCTGTCTTTGAATTTCTGGGACATGGTATCCAGGCGTATTGGGAGTATGGCTGGGTCCGACACAATCTTAGCTAGCCTCGTGAATTGTGATCGGGGTAAGCTGTTTTTGGTGGCCCTGGGGTGGCTACTGGAGTAGTGTAGGAGATTGTTACAGTCTGTAGGTTTGGTGAATAAGTCCGTAGTGAGTTTACCTGATTGGTTTTTATGTATCATGGTGTCTAAGAACGATATAACGGTCGTATCATATTGAATAGTAAATTGTAGCTCAGGGTGAACTGAATTAAGATGTTGGTGAAAGGATAATAGTAGTTCAGATGACCCTGTCCAGATAAGAAAGATGTCATCAATGTATCGGTGATAACATCGGACGTATTGCTTGAACAGTTCCTCTGGGTAGACGTGATTATTTTTAAAATGGCTCATGTACGCATTTGCATAGGCCGGTGCGACATTAGAGCCCATCGCGGTCCCGCAGCATTGTACATAGTATGTGTCCTCATATAAGAAGAAATTCTCATATAGGACTAGTTTGAGGAGGTCAAGGCAGAATTTGATGGAATTAATGGGCATATTTGAGGCCTGAAGGAGTGCCCTTGTGGCTGTGATGCCTCTCTCGTGTGTAATGGACGTATATAGACTGTTTACATCTAATGTGACGAGTAGGCTATCTGGTGGTATGGTGTCTTGTTCTCTGATGAGGCTCAAGAAATGTCCAGTGTCTAGCAGGAAAGACTTGGTGGTCCTAATGAGGGGTGTCAGTATCTTTTCTAGGTAAATTGACAAAGGTGATAAAATCGAGTCAGTAGAGGCCACGATGGGTCTACCGGGAGGATTGGTGAGTGATTTGTGGATTTTTGGGAGTATATAAAATACAGGGATAACAGGGTTGGAATTAGAGAGGAATTTGGCAGTGTTCTGATCAATAGTGTGGTTATCTAAGTAGGTCCTAATCAGGTTTCGGATTTTCTTGTCCATGTCAAATGTGGGGTCTCTCGGGATGGCTCTATATGTATTAGAGTCCGAAAGTTGGCGCTGGACTTCGTTAGAGTATCCGGCGCGGTCCATGATTACAATTGCGCCCCCCTTATCTGCAGGTTTTATTATTATGGATTTGTTATCCTTAAGGGACGACAGTGCCTGTTTTTCTGCTAATGTGAGGTTGGTGTGTGTGGGGAAGAAGCCAAGGCGCTGTTGGTGTGATAGTTCCCTCACCTCACGGTCAACAAACGAAATAAAAGTTTCAGTAGGATGAAAAGACTGAGGTGGACTAAACGTACTCGGGTTACGTAGACCCAGAGAAGTGAGGGAGATTTCCGCAACAGAGACGTCCCCGTTAGGAGACACTCTGCTCTCGGAAGTCTCTGATGATGTCCCGAAATGAGTCTTTAGTCTCACTGTGCGGTAAAACCACTGAAGGTCCCTCTCCAACTGGAAAGCATCCCAGTTGGGAGTAGGACAAAACGACAGTCCTTTCTGTAGTAGGGCCAGTTCAGCCGGGGAGAGCGTGTAGCTGGAGGTGTTGATCACCAGGTTAGGTGCCTTACCTGGGAGCGGGTCGTCATTTTTTCTCCTGGATCTTCTCGTCGGTCGGTGCGTTGGTAGCCTCCCCTGTGACCTTTTGATAAAAAATGGGACCTGTTGGAGTTTGTAGACGAGTCGCTGTCTGTACTGAAGGATCTGCGCTGATTTGGTTGACGACGCCAGTTGCCTCGCCCGGTGGAATCGCTCCATTTGTAAACTTTATTGGTGGCGTAGTCGTCGTTGTCTCGTTGGAATTTTAAGCGTTTTCTTTCTTGTAAGAAATTTTGGTGGTCTGTAAGGACTTTATCCGTTTTTTCCTTGAGTTTAGTCCACTCGGCAGATGATAAGGTTGAGGTGAGCTGGGTTTCAATGGCCTTGATATTTTCTCGTGTTTCAGCAATTGATTTCTGCAGAAATTCAATAGTGAGAATGATGATATCCAAAGAGCACTTATTCAAGATCCTCTTGTACTTTTCACAGAAGTCCTGATTATCAGAAAAGAGGGTTGGACGCAAGTTGCATCTGAGACCCCTGGGAATTTTTCCTTGTTTGTGGTACTCAGCCAAGGTTATACAATGCAAGTCATAAGAGATAAGTTTACGTTTCTCTTTCTCGTAGCCTCTGGTTCTTAGCTCCTGTGTAGGAGTTTTTAGAAAGTCATTCGCACTGGAAACTTGTGAAAGGATGCTGGTACTGGTAGCCGTGTCATAGGCAAAAGTCTCTGAAGACATTGGACTGACCGGTGCAGGCACCAAGAAAAGGATCCGTAATAAAGGAAAAAATGGTGTGCACTCAGGTCTACTTAGCTCTGGGGCCATCAAGGTCCGTTACGCCAGCACCTCGTATTCTAGACCTGAGTGCACACCATTTTTTCCTTTATTACGGATCCTTTTCTTGGTGCCTGCACCGGTCAGTCCAATGTCTTCAGAGACTTTTGCCTATGACACGGCTACCAGTACCAGCATCCTTTCACAAGTTTCCAGTGCGAATGACTTTCTAAAAACTCCTACACAGGAGCTAAGAACCAGAGACTACGAGAAAGAGAAACGTAAACTTATCTCTTATGACTTGCATTGTATAACCTTGGCTGAGTACCACAAACAAGGAAAAATTCCCAGGGGTCTCAGATGCAACTTGCGTCCAACCCTCTTTTCTGATAATCAGGACTTCTGTGAAAAGTACAAGAGGATCTTGAATAAGTGCTCTTTGGATATCATCATTCTCACTATTGAATTTCTGCAGAAATCAATTGCTGAAACACGAGAAAATATCAAGGCCATTGAAACCCAGCTCACCTCAACCTTATCATCTGCCGAGTGGACTAAACTCAAGGAAAAAACGGATAAAGTCCTTACAGACCACCAGAATTTCTTACAAGAAAGAAAACGCTTAAAATTCCAACGAGACAACGACGACTACGCCACCAATAAAGTTTACAAATGGAGCGATTCCACCGGGCAAGGCAACTGGCGTCGTCAACCAAATCAGCGCAAATCCTTCAGTACAGACAGCGACTCGTCTACAAACTCCAACAGGTCCCATTTTTTATCAAAAGGTCACAGGGGAGGCTACCAACGCACCGACCGACGAGAAGATCCAGGAGAAAAAATGACGACCCGCTCCCAGGTAAGGCACCTAACCTGGTGATCAACACCTCCAGCTACACGCTCTCCCCGGCTGAACTGGCCCTACTACAGAAAGGACTGTCGTTTTGTCCTACTCCCAACTGGGATGCTTTCCAGTTGGAGAGGGACCTTCAGCGGTTTTACCGCACAGTGAGACTAAAGACTCACTTCGGGACATCATCAGAGACTTCCGAGAGCAGAGTGTCTCCTAACGGGGACGTCTCTGTTGCGGAAATCTCCCTCACTTCTCTGGGTCTACGTAACCCGAGTACGTTTAGTCCACCTCAGTCTTTTCATCCTACTGAAACTTTTATTTCGTTTGTTGACCGTGAGGTGAGGGAACTATCACACCAACAGCGCCTTGGCTTCTTCCCCACACACACCAACCTCACATTAGCAGAAAAACAGGCACTGTCGTCCCTTAAGGATAACAAATCCATAATAATAAAACCTGCAGATAAGGAGGGCGCAATTGTAATCATGGACCGCGCCGGATACTCTAACGAAGTCCAGCGCCAACTTTCGGACTCTAATACATATAGAGCCATCCCGAGAGACCCCACATTTGACATGGACAAGAAAATCCGAAACCTGATTAGGACCTACTTAGATAACCACACTATTGATCAGAACACTGCCAAATTCCTCTCTAATTCCAACCCTGTTATCCCTGTATTTTATATACTCCCAAAAATCCACAAATCACTCACCAATCCTCCCGGTAGGCCCATCGTGGCCTCTACTGACTCGATTTTATCACCTTTGTCGATTTACCTAGAAAAGAAACTGACACCCCTCATTAGGACCACCAAGTCTTTCCTGCTAGACACTGGACATTTCTTGAGCCTCATCAGAGAACAAGACACCATACCACCAGATAGCCTACTCGTCACATTAGATGTAAACAGTCTATATACGTCCATTACACACGAGAGAGGCATCACAGCCACAAGGACACTCCTTCAGGCCTCAAATATGCCCATTAATTCCATCAAATTCTGCCTTGACCTCCTCAAACTAGTCCTATATGAGAATTTCTTCTTATATGAGGACACATACTATGTACAATGCTGCGGGACCGCGATGGGCTCTAATGTCGCACCGGCCTATGCAAATGCGTACATGAGCCATTTTGAAAATAATCACGTCTACCCAGAGGAACTGTTTAAGCAATACGTCCGATGTTATCACCGATACATTGATGACATCTTTCTTATCTGGACAGGGTCATCTGAACTACTATTATCCTTTCACCAACATCTTAATTCAGTTCACCCTGAGCTACAATTTACTATTCAATATGATACGACCGTTATATCGTTCTTAGACACCATGATACATAAAAACCAATCAGGTAAACTCACTACGGACTTATTCACCAAACCTACAGACTGTAACAATCTCCTACACTACTCCAGTAGCCACCCCAGGGCCACCAAAAACAGCTTACCCCGATCACAATTCACGAGGCTAGCTAAGATTGTTTCGGACCCAGCCATACTCCCAATACGCCTGGATACCATGTCCCAGAAATTCAAAGACAGGAGCTACCCAGCACGCCTACTGGAAATAGAAAAAAACAACATCCTGAGTCCCCAACCCCCTCGCCCACAATTGGCCACCAAAGAACGTGTTCCCTTTGTACACACATATCATCCCCTAATGCCAAAAGTCCAATCTATCATCAGAAAACACTGGCCTCTACTATCCAAGGCATACCCTAGAGTAGATTGCTTTACCTCACCAGTTCTAATGTGCAACAGAAGGGCTCCCAACATCAGGGATAAGTTGGTACGTGCTGACATTGGCAGTCTCCGACCAACCATGACTCAAAGCTTCCTTACCACACGTAGACAGGGCACATTTCCCTGTCTAAACTGCGCCTCGTGCTCCAACGTGATTAAATCGGACAATGTCACTCATCCTAGGACAGGCAAATAATTTCCTATTCATGGGTACCATACCTGTAATTCCAATTTCGTAGTGTACCTAATAAAATGTCCATGCGGCCTCCTATACATTGGGGAAACAACTCAGCATGTCATAGACAGAATCGCGAGCCACAAATCGACCATTCGGTGCGGTAAAACCTGGCTTCCCATACCAGCCACTTCATTAAATTTAAACACACTGTGGCACAACTCAAATACCAAGTGATCGAACACGTACCCAGGCCTAGGAGAGGAGGCAATCACATCAGACTTCTTAAAACCAGGGAGGCCTACTGGATTCATAAACTGGATACCCTGGCCCCTAGAGGTCTCAACAGAGAGATTGACTGGTTAATATGATCCTAACTACTTTACCATTTATTTTTGCAGACTCGCTAAACTCTATTGCCTATAGGTGAGTTTTCCCTCTTTTGCAATAGACTGTCAATTTTGTTGTTATTTTATTTATTTTTTCCTCCTTATATCCTCACCTACACCACCAATAGAACAGGATTCTAGGACAGTCCACTATGGGTAGCTCACATACTTCTGCCCATTTTCTATCTGTCACCATTTATTACGCAGTATCTATCATGCAGGGCTCTTTACTACTGCTCCTTCACATGACCGTCGCTATGATTACCGTGCATACACACTACACCCCTCCCAGTTACTATACGTCATCTGTGGCTGTTGATTTATGCTCCCTCCCCTGCCTCAGCATGTCCGTCGCTATGGTTTCACAACCAGACATGCGCAGTGTAACCTTCTCTGCAACGATACGTCACTTCCGGTCCCGGTGACGCACTTCCGGTCCAGCGATATGGGATCATTTAAAACGCTGCTGTGGGCCTCATGGTGCACATCAGACAGCCGCATACGGAGCAGGACGCGGATGCGCCGCTCTAGCACCCTGGACACCACACCTTCAGCAGGTAATCTTGATCTGTGTATCCCCACATATTTGCCCACAGCCTCCCGGGAGATTAGCTACCACCAGGCCACTGACAGCAACCTATCTGTTGTGCCCCTATTTCTGCTCCACTACCGCAGCCTTACTACTCATGTCCATTATCTACCCCTGTGTCCCTGCGTACACATTTCAGTTATTCCGGATGTAACTATCCATTGTATTAGTACCATTCCATGTAGCTACCCTCTTCCCTTACCTGGTTATTGTATTGGCTTACCTCACTGATAATATCCCCATTATCCATTACAGTTTCGGTTACCCTAAGTCTAAGGGTCCTACATCTTCTTCCTTCTACTTTGGCATCTCCTACCAAGGTAATACTGGCCAGTCATATGTGTTTCTACTACATCATATTGTCTCTCATTCTGAAATAATGCTACTAGTACTGGCAGCCCAGTCTCTCTTTGATGCTATTCTATTATTGTTGGAAATCATACTTATGCTACCATGCTAAATCCTATTGCCGTTTATTCCTATTGCCGTTTATTCCTTTGTACATATTGTATATATTGTATATATGGTTCAGTGTCTTATACTTTGTCTTTTGTCTTCACTAGTAACCCCATGACTAAGACCCAGGAGGGTCGAAACGTTGGGTTGTTATATCTTACTTTATCTCTACACTGCTTGTGGTTGATTTTTCTGTCTGAAACAAATTTTTTTGGAATAAAAGTGTTAATACACGTCTGCAAACCAGCATTTGAGAGTGTGCGGTGAATTTCTACTACTTAGCTCTGGGGCCATCAAGGTCCGTTACGCCAGCACCTTGTATTCTAGACCTGAGTGCACACCATTTTTTCCTTTAGTTCAATTTGTCATAGCAGAGCTTGGAAGAGAAGGAGCGCTTTTTTGACTTTTGAATGCAAAATTGGCTGGAATTGAGATCGGAACCTATGTAGCGTTTTGAGAGCCCTTAATGTGCGTAAACAGTGGAAACCCCCCCAAGTGACCCCATTTTGGAAAACAGACCCCATAAGGAACTTATCTAGATGTGTGGGGAGCACTTTGAACCCCCAATTGTTTCACTAAAGTTTAAAATGTAGAGTTGTGAAAATTAAAAAAAAAAAAATTTCCACAAAATTATTTTTTAGCCCTCAATTTTTTATTTTCCCATAGGGTAACAGGAGAAGTTGTCCAATTTGTCCTGAGTACGCTGATACCCCATATGTGGGGGGAACCACCGTTTGGATGCATGGCAGAGATCGGAAGGGAAGGAGTGCTGTTTTGGAATGCAGAATTTGATGGAATGGTCTGTGGGCGTCACTTTGAGTTTGCAGAACCCCTGATGTACCGAAACAGTAGAAACCCCCACAAGTGACCCTATATTGGAAACTAGACCCCACAATGAACTTATCTAGATGTGTTGTCAGAACTTTGAACCCCCAAGTGTTTCGCTAAAATTTATAATGCAGAGCCGTGAAAATAAAAAATATATTTCTTTCCACGAAAATGATATTTTAGCCCCCAAATTTTTATTTTCACAAGGGTAACAGGAGAAATTGGACTCCAATAGTTGCTGTCCAATTTGTCCTGAGTGTGTTGATACCCCATATGTGGTGGGGAACCACTGTTTGGGCACACGGTAGAGCTCGGAAGGGAAGGAGCATCATTTTACTTTTTGAATGCAGAATTGGCTGGAAATGAGATCGGACGCCGTGTCCCATTTGGAGAGCCCCTGGTGTGCCTAAACAGTGGAAACCCCCCAATTCTATCTCCTACCCTAACCCCAACACACCCCTAAACCTAATCCCAACCATAACCCTAACCACACCCTTAACTTGAGCACACCCCTAATCCTAATCCCAACCCTAGCCATAACCCTGACCACACCTCTAACCCTAACACACCTCTAACCCTAATACCAGCCCTAATCTCAACCCTAACCATAACCCTAACCACAACATTAACCCTGACACACTCCTAACCCTAATCCCAACCCTAACCCCAACCGTAAACATAATCCAAACCCTAACTTTAGCCCCAACCCTAACCCTAACTTTAGCCCCAACCCTAACCCTAACGTTAGCCCCAACCCTAACCCTAACCCTAATGGAAAAAGGAAATAAATACATATTCTTAATTTTATTATTTTTCCCTAACTAAGGGGGCGATAAAGGGGGGTTTGATTTACTATTTATATCAGGTTTTTATAGCGGGTTTTTGTTTGGCAGCTGTCTCACGCTAAGAGACGCTTTTTATTGCAAAAAATAGTTTTTTGCATCACCACATTTTGAGAGCTATAATTTATCCAAATTTTGGCCCACAGAGTCACGTGAGGTCTTGTTTTTTGCGGGATGAGTTGACATTTTTATTGGTACCATTTTTGGGCACATGACATTTTTTGATTGCTTTTTATTCCGATTTTTGTGAGGCAGAATGAACAAAAACTAGCAATTTCTGAATTTCTTTTAAGGGGGGCATTTATATCATTCCACGTTTGTTAAAATTGATAAAGCAGTATTATTCTTCGGGTTAGTATGATTACAGCAATACCTCATTTATATCTTTTGTTATGTTTTGGCGCGTCTACACAATAAAAACTATTTTATATAATAAATAATTGTTTTTGCATCTCTTTATTCTGAGAGCTATAACTTTTTTATTTTTCTGCTGATGATGCTGTATGGCAGCTTTTTTTTGCAGAACAAGATGACGTTTCAGCGGTACCATGTTTATTTATATCGATCTTTTTGATCACATTTTATCGCACTTTTTGTTCGGTAGTGTAATGATAAAGCATTGTTTTTTGCCTCGTTTTTTATAATTTTTTTGCGGTGTTCACTGAAGGGGTTAACTAGTGGGATAGTTTTATAGAGCAGGTCGATACAGAAGCGGGAATACCAATTATGTGTACTTTTATTTTTTTTTATTTACATAAATAAATGGATTCATTGGAAATATTTATCTATTTATTTGGGGATTTTTTTTTCTATACATTCTATTTTTTTTTAACTTTATAACATTATCCCAGGGTGGGACATCACTATGTTACATCAGATTGCTGATCTGACACTTTGCATAGCACTGTGTCAGATCAGAGATCTGACAGGCAGTGTAGGAGGCTTTCCAGCGCATGCTCTCAGCAGGCACTGGCAAGCCAACTCATCGAAGGACCCGGAAGGAGCCCCATGGCCATTTTGGATCCGGGGACTACTTCCAGAACACCGATGCGATCGCGTTGTTCCGGTGGAAGATCGCAGGGAGCCCCATCCCTGCGCGATGCCCCTCTATGTCACTGTCACAACTGACAGCGGCATCAGAGGGGTTAAATGCCCACGATCGGCACTAGTGTCAGTTGTCACATATAGCTGACACCCGCACGCGATCGCCGCGGTGCTCACTGTCAGACCACGTGATTGTGCCGCCGTACTAGTACTGCGGTTTATGGGAACTTGGTTCCTGCAGAGCAGTACTAGTATGGCGCATGTCGGGAAGGAGTTAATGTCCATTGTTTACATGCTCCTATTTTGCCTACATACCAACTTATGCTGCAGTAATTTATTTATTTATTATTATTTTTTCATTAAGTTTCAGGTTTCAATATTTAGTGTGGGACCTGATCCTGTTCAGCCCTTACTCACACTGACGTCACTATGACGCATGGTAAGGTTTTAGTACTAGACGTCAGGACCATCTCGAATTTGGGTACACCTTGATGCTGGTGGGATGGTTTTTACACTATTTTTTATCCAAAACTGTGTTTACTAAGTACCCAATTAAGTTATGTGCACTATTGCTTTTACCTATTCACTAGTAGAATACATGTTTATTTTGTTTTTATCTTAAGGAACTGTCACATTTAGCGACACTGCAGCGATATAGACAACGATGCCGATCGCTGCAGCGTCGCTGTTTAGGTCGCTAGTAGACGTCAAACACCGGCAACAGGTGAGCGATGCAGGAGCGATCCAGTGACGTACTTATCGTTCTCGCTGGTTGTTCGCTCCATGGAAAACCATTGCAGGCATCGTTGATTTTGCTGTCAAACATGACGAATCACGCTGACCTGACGACCAAATAAAGTTCTGGACTTTCAGCTACGACCAGCGATGTCACAGCAGGATCCTGATCGCTGCTGCGTGTCAAACACAACGAGATCGCTATCCAAGACGCTGCAACGTCACGGATCGCTGTCGTTCTCGTTGGTAAGTTGCTTAATGTGACGGTACCTTTAGCCTTAAGGTACCTTCACACATAACGATATTGTTAACGATATCGTTGCTATTTGTGACGTAGCAAAGATATCGTTAATGAAATCGTTATGTGTGACAGCGACCAACGATCAGGCCCCTGCTGGGAGATCGTTGGTCGCTGAATAAAGTCCAGAACTTTATTTGGTCGCTGGACTCCTGCTGACATCGCTGGATCGGCGTGTGTGACACCGATCCAGCGATGTCTTCACTGGTAACCAGGGTAAACATCGGGTAACTAAACGCAGGGCCGCGCTTAGTAACCCGATGTTTACCCTGGTTACCATGCTAAAAGTAAAAAAAAACAAACACTACATACTTACCTAACGCTGTCTGTCCTCCAGCGCTGTGCTCTGCACTCCTCCTGTACTGGCTGTGAGCCGGAAAGCAGAGCGGTGACGTCACCGCTCTGCTTTCCGGCTCACAGCCAGTACAGGAGGAGAGCAGAGAAGCAGAGCGCAGCGCTGGAGGACAGACGGCTGTAGGTAAGTATGTAGTGTTTGTTTTTTTTTACTTTTAGCATGGTAACCAGGGTAAACATCGGGTTACTAAGCGCGGCCCTGCGCTTAGTTACCCGATGTTTACCCTGGTTACCGGCATCGTTGGTCGCTGGAGAGCGGTCTGTGTGACAGCTCTCCAGCGACCAAACAGCGACGCTGCAGCGATCCGGATCGTTGTCGGTATCGCTGCAGCGTCGCTAAATGTGAAGGGGCCTTTACTTTGTCAGGTAATAGCGTTTGTTTACATGACAGGTGAAAGAGCTGTAAAACATGATAAGGGATCTTAGTGCTATAAAAGATACTTAGAGTTGCCAATAGGGAGATAGTTGTCTTCTTTGTGGAGTACAGAATTTACATCTTTTATTTTCCAGAAAGTTTGATGCATAAATACTCTGATCAATAATTTCTTATAATTCACAAATGCAATGTATGATTAAAAGTCGATTCAAACAAAGGAATGCCTTGTTTGTTATGTACTTGTTTCTCCTTTTGTGAGATGAAAGGACTTGTGTGAAAACGCCACTTGAAGTTAGACAAAAAGTTTTTATCTTTACAAAGTATTTTATGATAGTTTTCTGGTATAAAAAAAAACATATTGGCCCTTTAGCGTTCATATGTTCCACATCTTTACATTGTGTCTTTATATCATACTTTATATTATGTGCTATTGCTGCATATTTGTAGTTTGATTTGTATCTGTGTATTTAGGCTTCACACACACGCATCATTAAATAAAAGAGAAAAAACCTACAAAAAATATAGATTTTATTAAAAAAAGTAATGTGAATGAAAAATGCTAACTAGTTTTACCACATAGCATTATTTTCTTTTAAATCAACTTTTAGCTTTGTTTCGTAAAACTCTATCAACACTGCAGTGGAATTTAAATAAAAATACTATATAACAAACTTGCAAGACTGGAATTATGTTTTTGTGGCAGATTGTAATGCAGTTGTTTTAGCTAAACAGTAAATTGTAGTGGATACAATAGAGAAACAATGTATCAGTTTTTGTGTCCTTTCTTCCCTTTGCATTCTCTTTAGGCTTTACTTTTTTAATAGCATTTAAAATGATTGCAAAACCTGCATGTGTGATTTAGTAACTGAGTCAGTAACATCCGTGTTTTTTCCATGTGTGATAATGATTTTAAATTGACAGCTGAAGATAATGTCTTAAAGACTTATTTAAAATTGTTAAACGTGATAAACTTACTGTAAATGAAATTTTCCATGCTGCCCCACTTCAGGCGTAATGAATATATCCACAGAAATGTCTGAACGACTTGCTGTAGATATGTTTTATCTCTTTCAATTTCTTTTAACAACTTCAAGTTTCGGAAGCCGTGAAGTGGCTCAAAAAAAATGTCTGGTCCATTCTTCAGGTTGCTTCTATTTGGACTAGGATTTACATATAAATTAAGGAAAAAATGTTGCTGACAGCATAGCTGCCACAAAAACAGTAATGCTGTGTGCCCATGATCAGGAACTGCTGTGGGTTTGATACTTCGAATTTATGCAGCATCAAACCATCAGCGGCCAGATGTGACAGTTAGTGGATGGGATTTCTAGAAATCCTATGTCCACTATGCGTGCATAGTCGCCTGTGGCTCATCCGCGGATCCTGACATGTGGCGCATGTTTACAGACCTTAGCATGTCAATTTCTCTTGCGGAGACACTAGACTCCCCAACAGAAATTACATTAATAGAAATGTATTGAATGTGGTAAATCCACACAGTAAAGTGAACACATACAAATTTATGTGCATTTAGATAGAAGACAGCACTTTGGACACAGCGAACATCTGCTGCTTTTAAAGCGCTGCTAGTTCTGGATAGTGGGCACCTAGCCAAAAAACCTCATAAAGAAGGTTCCTCTGTAAAAACATAGCCAACATTTTCCTAAGGCATCATCTGCTTCAAAAACTCAGAGTCTCCATCAGTGTTTGTAAGATGGCATTTGCTTATTCCATAGCTGTTTTTTCCTATAGACTAGTAGACGATTTAAAGGGGATTGCTAGAATGTCACAATTTGAAATTTTACACTTCAGGGAAAATTGAGCTTCCAGGCTCCTATTCCTCATTGCCTTTGCCCTGATTTTTTTTTTGCCCAGTTGTTTTGTGACTTTTTTGTTTTCACCCAAATCTTATTTTATTTGCATATTTTTTTAAAGACTATTTTATATATGCGTTGTCCAGTTGTTGTTTTTTTTACTTTTCTCATTTTGTGGATGGAATCTACCAATTCCATGAGTTTTCGCCTGATTTATCAATTGTGACTGTTTCAAAAGTCGCTAAATTTTGTGTAACTTCTCTATAGGACTCCTTGATGCAATTTTGACTACGCCAGTATTTTCGTGCAATTCTTTTGGTTCCAATGTGCAACTTTTTTCGTCGAAAGCTGTAAAAGCAGGTCCAGACAGGAAGAAAGCCCATTTTGACTAAATTCATAAATCATATGCACCATTTTGATTATTTTGGTGCAGAAAAAGGCAACTAATTATAACACAGGAAAAAAAAAAAAAAAAAAAAATGATGGCTTAAGAATCTAGCCTAGAGCTAGTCTTTTTTTATCTTTAGTGACCCTATAATTCTAAATAGAACATTATCATATACGACCAACAATAATGTGGAATAGTTCACTTAAGACCTGTGTGCATCAAACTGGTTATATATGTATGTTTTCCATCTTTTCTGACTGTGTTAACTGCTAGAATACACATTCATATTATGTTTTCTGCTGCTGTTTCTTAAAAGGAAATATTACACTATTACACTACAAAAATGATAAATGTAGAACTGGCAACGTCAAAAATAAAATGATCCTGTAACTTATAGATAAAGACATTGCAATTGACAACACAAAAATACTATCTTTTAAAAAAATTTCTTTTGTGGATATGGTTTGTAGAAGGATGATAAACAGTTGAAAATAAGTGTAGATCAAGAAGGCAGACTATATGAAAAGTAGGTATAAATATCACTCTTTTCGGAACTCGTAAAAGTGTCAAGAGTATCTATATTTATTTTTCAGAGTATGTTAAATCTTAAGTTACTTATAGCAAGGGAATAAGAAGCATGTCATACATGCATTAATATATTTTCTAACCTTTTTTAACCCCTATCATGACCCAGCCTAATTTGACCTTAATTACCTGGCCATTTTTTGCAATTCTGACCAGTGTCCCTTTATGAGGTAATAACTCTGTAAGGCTTCAACGGATCCAAGCGATTCTGAAACTGTTTTTTCATGACATATTGGGCTTCATGATAGTAGTAAATTAGGTCAATAATTTTTGCGTTTGTTTGTGAAAAAAAAGAAAATTTGGCAAAATTTTTGAAAATTTTGCAATTTTCGAATTTTGAATTTTTATTTTGTTAAACCAGAGAGTTATGTGACACAAAATAGTTAATAAATAATATTACCCACATGTCTACTTTACATAAGCACAATTTTGGAAACAACATTTTTTTTTGCTAGGATGTTATAAGCGTTAAAATTTGACCAGTGATTTCTCTTTTTTACAACAAAATTTACAAAATCATTTTTTTTAGGGACCACCTCACTTTTGAAGTTAGTTTGAGGGGTCTATCTGGCTGAAAATACCCAAAAGTGACACCATTCTAAAAATTGCACCCCTCACGGTGCTCAAAATCACATTCAAGAAGTTCCCTTCAGGTTCTTCACAGCAGCAGAAGCAACATGGAAGGAAAAAATAAACATTCAACTTTTTAGTCACAAAAATGATCTTTTAGCAACAATTTTTTAATTTCCCCAAGGGTAAAAGGAGAAACTGGACCCCAAAAGTTATTGTACAATTTGTCCTGAGTATGCCGATACCCCATATGTGAGGGGGGATCCACTGTTTGGGTGCACGACAGGGCTCAGAAGGGAAGGAGCGCCATTTGACTTTTTGAATGAAAAATTGACTCCAATCTTTAGCGAACACCATGACATGTTTGGAGAGCCCCTGTGTGCCTAAACATTGGAGCTCCCCCACAAGTGACCCCATTTTGGAAACTAGACCCCCCAAGGAACTTATCTAGATGCATAGTGAGCACTTTGAACCCCCAGGTGCTTCACAAATTGATCCGTAAAAAGGAAAAAGTACTTATTTTAGCCTCAATTTTTTCATTTTTACATGAGCAACAGGATAAAGTGGATCTTAAAATTTGTTGGACAATTTCTTCAATACCTCACATGTGGGGGTAAACCACTGTTTGGGCACACAGCAAGGCTTGGAAGGGAAGGAGCGCCATTTGACTTTTTGAATGAAAAATTAGCTCCAATCATTAGTGGACACCATGCCGCGTTTGGAGAGCCCTGTGTGCCTAAACGTTGGAGCTCCCCCACAAGTGACCCCATTTTGGAAACTAGACCTCCCAAGGAACGAATCTGGATGTGCAAGGATCATTTGAACCCCCAAGTGCTTCACAGAAGTTTATAACGCAGAGCCATGAAAATAAAAAAATCATTTTTATTTCCTCAAAAATTATTTTTAGCCCGCAATTTTTTATTTTCACAAGGGTAACAGGAGACATTGGACCCCAAAAGTTGTTGTCCAGTTTATCCTGAGTACGCTGATACCCCATATGTGGGGGTAAACCACTGTTTGGGCACACATCAGGGCTCGGAAGGGACGTAGTGATGATTTGGAATGCAGACTTTGATTGAATGGTCTGCAGGCGTCACATTGCGTTTGCAGAGCCGCTGATGTGCCTAAACAGTTGGAATTACCCACAAGTGACCCCATTTTGGAAACTAGACCCCCCAAGGAATTTACCTAGATGTGTGGTGAGCACTTTGAAGCCCCAAGTGCTTCACAGAAATTTTTAGCACAGAGCCGTGAAAATAAAAAATCTTTTTTTTCCACAAAAGTAAGTTTTTAGCCCCCATTTTTTTATTTTCCCAAGTGTAACAGGAGAAGTTAGACCCCCAAAGTTGTTGTCCAATTTTTCCTAAGTACGCTGATAACTCATATGTTTGGGTAAACCACTGTCTGGGCGCACATTGGGGCTCGAAAAGGAGGGAGCACCATTTGACTTTTTGAACACAAGATTGGCTGAAAATCAGTGGTGGCGCCATGTCGCGTTTGGAGACCCCTGATGTGCCTAAACAGTGGACACCCCTCAATTCTAACTTCAACACTAGCTCCAACACACCCCTAACCTTAACCATAACCCTAACCACAAGCTTAAACCTAACCACAAGCTTAAACCTAACCCCAACACACCCCGAACCCTAATCTTAACCCTATTTCAAGCCCTAACCCTAATTCCAACCCTAACTCTAATTCCAACCCTAATCCTAAGGCTATGTGCCCACGTTACAGATTCATGTGAGGATTTTTCCGCATAGCTTTTGAAAAATCCGCAGGTAAGGCGCACTGCATTTTACCTGCGGATTTACCGCGGATTTCCAATTGTTTTTTGTGCTGATTTCACCTGCGGATTCCTATTGAGGAGCAGGTGTAAAACACTGCAGAATCCACAGAACAAATTGAGTGCAGAAAATACAACGCAGCATTTCCTCATGGTATTTTCCACACCATGGGCACAGCGGATTTGGTTTTCCATAGGTTTACATGGTACTGTAAACGTGATGGATAACTGCTACGAATCCGCAGCGGCCAATCCTCTGCGGATGCGCAGCCAAATCCGCACCGTGTGCACAAATCCTAATTCTAACCCTAATTCTAACCCTAACCCTAGCCAGAAAACTGCTACGAATCCGCACTGGGCAATCCGTTGCGGGTCCGCAGCCAAATCCGCACCATGTGCACATAGCCTAATTCTAACCCTAATTCTAACCCTAACCCTAGCCCTAACCCTAGTGGAAAAATAAAAGTAAATATTTTTTCTTTATTTTATTATTGTTCCTACATATGGGGGTGATAAAAGGGGGTTTATTTATTATATTTTTATTTTGATCGCTGTGATTGAACCTATCACAGTGATCAAAATGTACCTGGAACGAATCTGCCGGCTGGCAGATTTGGCAGGCACACTGCGCATGCGCTCGCCATTTTGGAAGATGGCGGCGCCCATGGAGCAGACGGACACCAAGTGGGACACCGGAGGTTGGTAAGTATGAGGGGGAATTGGACAGTGGGGGGAGATCAGACTGCAGGGGGAGCAGACAGGAGGATGGTGGGGAGCGGAGGACAGCAGATGACAGGATGGAGGACGGAGGGGAGGAGATCGGTGGTGGTGGTGGGGGGCAGATCATGATCCCCAGCCATGGCTGATGCTATTGCAGCATCGGCCATGGCTGGATTGTAATATTTCACTAATTTTCATTGGTGAAATATTACTATCGCTCTCATTGAAAGTGAAAGTGAAACGTCACTTTCAACAGCCAATCAGAGCGATCGTAGCCACGGGGGGGGCAAAGCCCCCCCCAGGCTCAAGTACCACTCCCCCTGTCCCTGCAGGTCTGGTGAAATTACAGTTAACCCTTTCCCCGGCCTGCAGGAGCGCGATCCGACCATGACGCATATGCTGTGTCACAAGTCTAATTGGCACAGGTTTTCATGACGCATACGCTGCGTCAAAGGTCGGGAAGGGGTTAAAGAAACTTTTCTTCATTTTAGATTTTTTTTTTGTATATCCCAGAAAGCAACTTGACACAAAAGACTGGGATCAGTTAAAATGTTCCTATGCTTAGCAATTTACATTTCATAGCTGTTATAGTAATCCTTGGTGCACTTCTGATTATGTCTCACAATATCAACCTAAAGTGTTCAGTGCTGGTGGGTACATATTCTCTGACAGCATGTTGGCTCTATGGTTAGTACTGTTGCTTTACAGTGCTGGCCTTCTGGGTTCAAATTCCCCCAAGGACAACACTTGCAAGGAGTTTGTTTGATATCCCAACATTTGCCTTTGCTTCCTCTGATTTCCTCAGACATTCTAAAGACCTAACGATAGGGAATTTAGATTGTGAGCCCCATTGGGGACAGTGATGAAACAGTGTGTAAAGTGCTGTGGAATATGGAATAGCGTATATAGGTATGGAATATGCTATATAAGAAAGCATAATAAATAATTCCAACTAGGGTTAAGCGACTTTTACTTTTATAAGATCGGGTCGGGTTTCACGAAACCCGACGTTTTCAAAAGTCGGGTCGAGTGAAATCGGCCGATCCTATAAAAAAGTCGGGGTCGGCCGAAACACGAAACCCAATGCAGTGCATTGGGTTTCCAATGGTTCCCAGGGTCTGAAGGAGAGGAAACTCTCCTTCAGGCCCTGGGATCCATGCTTAAGTGTAAAATAAAGAATAAAATAAAAAATATTGCTATACTCACCCTCGGACGCGCCCTGGTACTAACCGGCAGCCTTCCTTCCTTAGAATCAGCGCGTGAAGGGCCTTAGATGACGTCGCGGCTTGTGATTGGTCGCGTGACCGCCCATGTGACCGCTCGCGCGACCAATCACAAGCCGCGACATCACCGAAGGTCCTTCAAGCGCTGATTCTTAGGAAGGAAGGCTGCCGGAAAGAAGCAGGGCGCGTCCGAGGGTGAGTATATTCCTATTAGGTATAGCCTAATTCTAACCCTAATTCTAACCCTAACCCTAGCCCTAGCCCTAACCCTAGTGGACTATTAGGTATATACTCACCCTCGGACGCGCCCTGCTTTTTCCAGCAGCCTTCCTTCCTAAGAATCAGCGCTTGAAGGACCTTCGGTGACGTCGCGGCTTGTGATTGGTCGCGCAAGCGGTCACATGGGCGGTCTCGCAACCAATCACAAGCCGCGAAGTCATCTAAGGCCCTTCACGCGCTGATTCTAAGGTAGGAAGGCTGCCGGTTAGTACCAGGGTGCGTCAGAGGGTGAGTATAGCAATATTTTTTATTTTAATTCTTTATTTTACACTTAAATATGGATTCCGATACCGATTTCCAATATTGCAAACATATCGGAACTCGGGATCGGAATTCCGATACCAGATTCAGAAGATCGCCGACCTCATGGCCGACCCCACAGAGGGGTCGGGTCGGGTTTCATGAGACCCGACTTTGCCAAAAGTCGGCGACTTCTGAAAATGGCCGACCCCTTTCGCTCAACCCTAATTCCAACCAAAAAAATTTGTCGCATAAGAAGTGACAACTCCCTAGCAATGATAAGCTATGAAGAGTAGTGATGATCAAGCACTAAAATGCTTGAGTGCTCTGTACTCAAATTGAGCAGGTTGTAATGGCTTGCAAAACTTAGAAGAGAAAAAAAGCCTCCTCCACCCCTTAATAGTCGAGCCATCTCTCACTGTATTTTCCCGTCTCCTTTTTTCTACAGTAGATGACATTTTAGAGGGGTAAATAAAACTACACCCACTGGTAGTCACCAGTAAATGTAATTTTAACATAATCATGTGGTATGTGTGACATCCTGTTTCATTTATAAAGGAGGGACTCTGAAACTCACAAATTCTATGCAGACAATGCAAGAACTGCCAAAATTTAAAGACAAAGAGGGACTCTGATAAACTCTATATTAGACATAAAGTAGAACCTCATACAGTGTGTCTTATCATCATTATCTACCTCTTGAGACACTTATTGCCGTTCTCCACTGTCATCTTCTTCTGGCCATGGCTGCTCAAATATTTGGGCAACACTACACACAATCTCTTCATGTCCCTTTTAAAATGTGTAGAGGTTAAAGAGTTCCTCAGAGTTTCCAAGTGTGGGATCACTTGTCTCCTGGGACTCGCTTTGATGGAAGGAAAGAGTATCAGGGTGAGGATTATGTGGTATAGACTCTTGGCTAGTGAAACTAGACCATGTGGAAGACAGGGTATTGCTGGGAAACTTAGTGGAAGCATCATCTGCCATCCAACCGACCACCTGTTCACACTGTTCTGGCTTCAAGAATGGTGTCCCGTGCCTTCCTGCAAAGTGGGACAGGAAGCAAGGTCACATGTATGAGCTTGTTTGCTGCAGGCACAGTTTCACCTGCACGTCTACTTACCCGTCCATTAAAGCACACTTTGTACATTTTAAATTAGGTATATATTTATATGCCTGCAAAATCTCTAGGCATTAATAGGGTGAAGATAATTTGCAGCCCTGAAAAGAACATTTGTTTTTAGGTTACAATTGCAGACTACCTATAGAAGGTCTGCAAGGCTATAAACACTGCCTTTATGCCTCTAATCCAAAATGATTCCTCCTCCACCAGCTATAACTACATTGAATGCAGGTAACAGCGGTTTTACGAGAGAACTAACAGTATGTAGCCCTGAAAAGGACTTTTATTTTAATGGTGCAGCAGCAGGATAGAAGTGCTGCAATAACAATTAAACACTATATCCTTGCTCTAATCTAAGCTCTCCCTCCTAGACCAAATCTTCCTGAACTGCTTTCAGAGTACAGCGTGCCAAGCACTGCATTACTGGGTCTTAAATAAGATCCAATGATGCAATTCGAAGAGCCAATCACAGTAATGCCAGTAGCCAACAAGGCTATCACAATGCAATGCAATACAAAAAGAAGCACAAATACTGCGTGTGAACATAGCCTAAAGTGTGAAAGAGCATTTTTTTTCTTATTTATTTTGCCTTATATACAAGTCTTTATCCTGGAAAGAATGTTTTTGAAATTTTTTTAAAGTAAAATTTATTTAAAGTGCAGTTTTGTATGTTTTATTGTCTGTCCATAAAAGTGACTTAATACTCTGACAACATTGTACCCAGCAGCGGCCTGGGATGCAGAGATGCTTTCAGTGGTCTTCCCCATGCTTTTCCCATGCCATTTCAGCACTTTTTTCATCAATATCAGCAGTTTTTAGACCCCTCCAGACCTTTGGGGGAAGGGGGGGCCTCAGAAAAATACTTGAGTTTCCCATTGACTTATATTATAGTCAGTACTCGGCCCGAGCACCCGAGCATAATGCTTATTTGAGCATTTTAGTGATCACTCATCACTGTTGACTATTACTATGTGGGTTCACTTTATGGGAAATACTACTATGGACACATTTACATGCCACCTACTATGCCATGGAAATGACAGGTTCCTTTACAAATTCCACAAAATTTGAATCTGTGGTGGAATCCTTTAAAAGGAATCTGTCACCATGCTTTCCCAATGAAAAGAACTGCCAGCACCATTACGGCCTCTTTTACAGGATTCTAGTATACTGTATGTATTTTCCTAACTCTCTTTGCAAGAGACAGAAAAGACAGAGGGCAGAGCAAAGTACTGTAGTGCGCGTGTGCCGGCTGTACTTCGAGGTCATCGGTGCTCTTTGGCCTCCCTTAGCGCATGCGCACTACAGTACTTTGCTCTGTCCTTTGTCTATTTTGTTCCTTGCAAATCAAATTGGGAACATACCTGGCTGTGCATGAGCGTGATGGGGGACACTGTATGATTGATGGAGGACCCGTCAGCTACACGAAACAGGGAAAGAGGACACCGATCGTAAGGAGCAGGGATATGCCGTGTCCTCCAAATTTAGAGCCTCTTTTTGTAGATGTGCTTATATTTGACTGATAGATGTTGGTTCTAAATTACATTCTGTAATCTATCAACTCAAAAGCATAATCAAAGTTATTTTTTTTCTGAAACAAGCTTTACCAATGACTTAGGAGCCATGGTGCGTTTAGGAAATGGCATTTGTCAGTGCTAAACCCTAGGGCTTTCTAAATATGCAGGCACTTTTTTAAACATTGGAAAAAAGAATAGTTTTCAAAACATTTTTCAAGTTTTAAGATTAACATAATCAACTGTGCGACCTCAGATACCTGAAGCATTATAATCTGTACATCCTGCACACAGTAGAACACTAATCTGATACTGAATTAATTCCCGTGTTCCTTATTGTGTCTGCTTGTCTTACCTATGATAGAAGTTTCTGTGAATAATTCATATCCCCTAATAATATATCCTCTACTGTAACACTGAGGCATTTAATTTAACGACAAAATCTGGAAGGAGCCTTCTTTTATCAGATGAATGAATTGGCCTGGAATGGAAAATGATCTTGCTTTCTAACTTACCATTTATCTTATTTCCACCCTCGAGATGAGAGAATGGCAACTTTTTTTTCTGCTTATGGTCACTTTTCACTTTCATCTTGGCTCGTGTGCAATAAATTTAAATGAATAATTCAAATGCAGTGATAAAGAAAAAGCTTCCAAGTCTCCTTTTACATTATTACCTGTGATGTGAACACATATTCTCACATTCCTATGCTTTTATAGTCACTAAAATGGAAGCTAAACTATAAATGACTATGGACAGAGTTCACATTGTTTAACCATTTAATGAATGGAATATAATCATTTAATTATTAGCTTCGAAATGATATGTATGTGGCCAGCAGTATGTCTGTTCTTTATTTCATTTCAACTGCTCTGTTAAGCAATAGTTATGATTTTCAACTGAAGATCAACTTCGTTGTCTAACTGGGGGTCTTATTGTCAGAAACTCCACTCCATAACTCATCAAAGGCTCTGACTGCTGCTTTTCCCACCCACCCAATGCTTTACAGTTCTGCTTATTCAGCAGGCCTGCTGTGCAAAGGCCTAGTAGAAGCTCAGTAGTATTGATTTCCATTATTGCAAGGGAAGAAATAATAATAATGGTTTTACAGATCTACAAAAAAATAATCTACTGCCTGCTGCTTGTAGTACAGCAACAAAAAACAAACGAACAACAAAAGGTAATAACCAACTGGTGAGCACCTTTTAAACTTTATGGATAATACTTGCTCCATCGGTAGTGTTTTCTATTAAAAAACTATTTGCCGAAGGCAATTTTTCATTAAGCCTCCCCAGAGTGGCTAATTTCTATTTTGTGCTATTTCTTCCTTTCTTTTAAGAGCCACTACTTTTTTATTTATCTATTAACTTATACTTATGATTGCTTGTTTATTACAGAAGTAGAAGTTTTGAATGAAACATTTATTTTACCATATAATGTAGTTGAATACAGGAAAAAATCTAGTATGGAGAAATGTTGAAAAAAAAAAGCAATTCTACTTTTTTTGTTTGGGTTTTGCTTTTACTATGTTCTATGTGGTGAAAATGACCCACTGATTGAGGTCTGTTTAATTACAGCAATACCAAACTGATACTATTAGAGACGAGTAGAAAAGTCCATCAATAAAAGTATATCAATATTTATAAAATCGTAACAACAGTTGGCAACCACATACATTACATATATAAAGACAGGATGAAAGTAGGTAGACTTAGGTATGAATGTTATGGGGTCCACATACAAATATAAGGACATGGAAAATACATGACCTGGAAACATAATAGATATAATAAAGTGCTAGTGCTGAGTGATATAATATATAACTAGTAAATGCAATTATAATCTCTATACAAGAATAGAATAAGTATATGACTGATCAATGTATCAGTCCTTAATGTGTCTATTTAACCTGAATAGATCATAGTAGAGCAAAAGAATGCTCTCAAACAGCAGCTGCTGGTGTGGTACTCCACAAGGGAAGATATGGGTAAGAATATATTACCTGGTTAATTGGGCTTTATGATTTTTAGTTATGAGCATTATTTTGCTCTGCTATGAACTATGCAGGTTATATACAGTAGATACATCCAGGACTGTTAATTTGATCAGTCATCTACTTGATCTATTCTTGCATAGAGGTTATAGTTGCATTTACTAGTTATATATTTTATCACTCAGCACTAGCACTTTATCATATCTAGTATATTTCCAGGTCTTGTATTTTCCATGCCCTTATAATTATATGTGGACTCCATGGCATTCATACCTGAGTCTATCTACTTTTCATCTTCTCTTTATATACTGTATGTAATGTATGTGATATCAAACTGTTGTTATGATTTAAAAAATATTGATGTACTTTTATTGATGGACTTTGTACTCCTTGTCTCTATTAGTATATTCTATGATTGGAGTGCCCATTTTTTACTGTGATAGACCTTCTTGTGCCAGATAGAGCCTCTGTTATATTTCTGAACATATTATGTTTTCTGTTCTGATAATACTGTTTCAAGCAATACGAGTCTATAGTTTTTTTTACCTTACGGATGAAAAAATCAGACATTTACATAAAAAAACTTGGTTTGTGTCAACTTTAGAGATGTGAGCATTCATTCACAGAGGATCGGGTTTGAGTAAATTTTTCTGAAATTTACAGTTTCATGCAATTTCCCAGTACCATTTCCACACACTGCCTAAACATCAGCGAGCAGGCAAATGTAATTTTGCATTGCTGTGTGAGCCTTCCCCCAATCCCCTCAGCTATGACATCTTATGGATCATACCTTGTACAGTGGTTGGCAATATCTCGAGATACATGACTCCATCCATCATATGAAACCATCCATTTCAATATGGTGCATTGCATGCCCTGCAGGATTTTAATCCATGAAAGTGTACTGTGTTACTAATGGTAATATTTGAAACAGTGGTCCCAGCTCTGTTCAGGTCATTGGCCAGGTTGTCTTATATAGTACTGGGCTGATTCCTGAACTTTCTCAGAATCATCTTTTCCCCACGAGGTGAGATCTTGCATTGAGCGAAAGATTGACAGTCATCTTGTGTTTCTTCCATCTTCTAATACACCGTGTTCCAAATTATTATGCAAATTGGATTTAAGTGTCATAAAGATTTAATTGTTTTGTTTTTCAAATAAAATCATGGATGGTATTGTGTCTCAGGGCTCAATGGATTACTGAAATCAATCTTAAACACATGTGATAATTAGTTTTCCAGGTAATTAAAGGAAAACAACTTAAAAATGATGTTCCACATTATTAAGCAGGCCACAGTTTTCAAGTAACATGACAAAGAAAAAAGATCTCTTTGCTGCTGAAAAGCATCAAATAGTGCAATGCCTTGGTCAAGGGATGAAAACATTAGATATTACCCAAAAACTTAAAGCGTGATCACGATACTGTTAAGAGATTTGTGGCTGAATCTGAGCACAGACATGTTCGTGCTGATAAAGGCATAATGAGTAAGGTTTCTGCCAGGCAAGTTAATCGGATTAAGAGTGCAGCTGCTAAAAAGCCAATACAAACCAGCAAACAGATATTTGAAGCTGCTGGTGACTCTGGAGTCCCTCGAACCTCAAGGTGTAGGATCCTTCAAAGGCTTGCTTTGGTTCATAAACATACTATTCGGCCACCCCTAAACAGTGTTCACAAGCAGAAACAGTTGCAGTGGACCCAGATGTACATGAGGACTAATTTTCAAACAGTCTCGTTTACTGATGAGTGTCGAGCAACCCTGGATGGTCCAGATGAATGGAGTAGTGGATGGTTTGCGGATGGCCACCATGTCCCAACAAGGCTGCGACGTCAGCAAAGAGGTGGAGGTGAATGAGGGCAATATGGCCATGGGCTCCCGCAAAGCCTCGAGCCAGGTGGTAGGCAAGATGGCCATTATAATAATCGTCCCATGTGTAGATGTGTGTATATTTACATGTATAGGTATATACATGTAAAACACAACCTGCTTCTGCAGGTTATGGTGTGACAACAATTCTTGAGCCCACTCAATGCACTGTATTACACGACTGTATCCACTGTGATGTTCTGAATAGTAAAGGACTGACATATCATTTGTTCACTGCCATAAGTTCAGTTATTTCTCAAACTTTTATTGTTTATTGCCTGACTCTGCAACAGCTTTCTTGCTCCCTAAACTCTATCTTCTCTGCAACCTTCACAGGACTTACTTTGTAGAAATGGGCTGAGACATGCCATGGCCTCATAATACACATTGCGACACACAGTCATATTGTGTGTCAAGGCCTAAGTAGCAGAGTATGTATGAGAAGTTAGAAGTCTGGATATGGAGCTTTGCGAGCGAGCATGGTATTGACAACCAACTACAGCAGCAGGGACATATGACAGGCAAGGTGTGGATGTTCTCTCCTTTAATCTCAAAAGAAGAGAAAGAATCTCAAGATGCAATCAAAGTAAGCCCCGTGTCCCACTTGAAAATGCACTGCGAGAAACTCGCGCTAGTCTCTCGCCTTAATACCCAGCACTGCCGCCGGCACTCGGGACCGGAGTGTGGGGCTGCATGTATTTCTATACAGCTGAATGCTCCGGTCTGAACCACCGGCGGCAGTGCTGGGTATTGAGGCGCGAGTTTCTCGCATTGCAGTTGCAAGTGGGACACTGGCCTAAGAGGCAATGAAACACTAGAGGTCATGGGAAAAATAGGATCACCACCCATCTGCTTTACTAAAGAAGATGGAGACTCTTTCTCTGGAGTAAAATGATGCACCCTGTACAGCCATACAAACTGTACACCCATAAATTCTTCTGTTGTCACTGCTTATTAAAACATTATCCGCTTGCTTGATTGCTTCATGGGGCTTTCTGCTGGCATTAATATTTTTGTGGAGACACTGTTAGAACTGTGCAAACATTTGCTGGCTTTATTGGTTATAATAAGGCATTAACTGATGTTACTCTTTATGTGAAAGTACTTGCTTAACCTCTTCATGATCGTTGATGTGTATGTACTACATCGGCCAAGTCCTTGCGTATAATGCACACTCTCTCATGCTGAGCCAGCCTATTTCCTCTCACTTGTGCCTGAGCCTCTAACAACCGGTTAAATAGATCATGATTTCTGCTATACATGCAAACAATTGAATGATTGCAGCTTCAAGTTTCTTAAAAGAACTATTAAGCACAGTAAAAAGTTAAAAATAAAAAATAAAAAAAAGCACAAGTTCAACTTATCCCCTTTTATCCCATTAAAAATAATACAATTAATAAAAAATAAAATAACATAATTTGTATCACCTCATTAAGAAATGTCTAATCAACCAAAATATGAAATAAATTTATCCAATTGGTAAACGGAGTGAGGAGAAAAAAAATAAAAATGCCAGAATTCTGGTCACTACTACACTGCAATAAAATGTAATAAAGGCGATCAAAAGATTTTATCAACCCTAAAATGGTATTAGTAAAAATGTCAGCTCAGGGAGCAAAAAATAAGCCCTCGCTCAGCCCCAGATTCTGAAAAATTAGAATGCTACAGGTCTCGGAAAATTGCAACAACTACAATTTTTTTTTTACAAATTTCAGTGTTTTTCACCATGTAAATAAAAAGAACTTTACATGATTTGTGTCTTTATACTTGTACTGACCCATGGAATCATATTGTCAGGTCAGTTTAACCATATAGTAAACATGGTTAATCAAAAAACCATTGTGGCATTACACTTTTTTAGGCCTCTTTCACACATCAGTGTCTCCGGTACGTGTACTGACAGTTTTCTCACGTACCGGAGACACTGACACACGTAGACCCATTCAAATGAATGGGTCTATGAACATGTCTATGTGTTTTCACGGACCATGTGTCCGTGTGCAAAACACGGAGACATGTCCGCTTTTCTCCGGCAGCACGTACCGCAATACGTCCCGCACATGTGCACACGGAGAACAGTGTGCTCTCTCCTCCGTGTGCACGTACCACCCGCAGGCAAGACAGCGCTACAGTAAGCGCTGTCCCCCCTGCGCGTGGTGCTGAAGCCGGCATTCATTCTTTCTCCCCAGCAGCGTTCGCTGGAGAGAAGGAATGAAAAATCAAGGTTTTTTTGTGTTAAAAATAAAGTTTGTGGGTCACCTCCCACCTCCCATCCCCTGTGCGCCCACCCACGTGCTGAGAAATACTTACCCAGCTCCTGCGATGTATGCTCTCAGTGCCAGCAGCAGGTCCTGCGTGAGCGGTCACATGGTACCGCTCGTACGCAACAAAATATAGGTCGGCACCACCGTCAGGGATCACCTATAACATGCTACAAAAGAGCTAAGACCAAAAACAAAAGAAAAAGAGTAGCATGCATGATAAAGGGATCACCACAAAATATATAGCAAAATATAACAAATTTTTATTGAACCACACTTGAGTACACCACAAAACAGTTTTAAAAACACTTAAAATAGTAGCATAAAGCAAACATGAAAACATGGCCCATAATAGGGTCAAGCCACAGTGTCACCCCACACAAACTACCAGGAAAAATCCAAGTATAGGAGATATAGGGATATAATGGAACCCAGCATATAGGGCCTCTGTAGCTATGAATAGCCAAACAGATAACCCATCCTATACTACCTGACGTGAATAGACCAGGCCTCCTAGGTAGCGTTCCTGCATAATAGATCAGGGCTGATGAAAGATGACAACAGGGGTGGCACCGGGCAAAGATGCCCAACGCGTGTCGCCAGTAAACTGGCTTCTTCAGGGGCAGTACCAGCAGTGTCCCAAGTACACGGTTTAAATACCTTGATAATAATGTATTTAAAAAATAGTACAGTACATAATGAAGCTGATAAATATCAAAACACTACAATAGTATGATGGAGCACCTCAACATATATCAAATGTAAATTATAGACCCTATATTCATATAATTCATTTATATTGCACTAAAAAAGGATTATTGAATACAAATAATGAAAAAACTAAACAAGTGTATAATAAAAATTCACAAAAAAGTGAAAAATAGTGTATTATAGTAAATATTGCAAATAATGTGCAATGTATATATATGATAAAATTTATGTGACAATAAACTAAAGTAAATAGCGCTAAATATACCCCATAAATTGCACTCAAAAAATATATATAAAATAAATAGTGCAAGATGTAAAACCAAAAAATTATATGTAAACGTGTATGATAACTAAAAAGGGATAAAAAACGCTAAATGTATCTTATATATTGCACTACCCAAAATACAAAAAATATATATATATATGTGCACAGTGGTGCTATGAAGTGCTAAATAAATAACTATAAATAACAAAGGCAAAGGAAAAAAGAGATTATAACAAAATTTGTATTCAATGTAGCAATCCCTGCATATAAATAAGGTATACCGCTAAAAAAGTGCACATGTGCAAATGCTAATGACCAGTACTGAGTCTCTATATTGCACCAATACCACACTGGGCCACAGAACAAGTAGTGCAGCACAAAATAGGGCAACCGTAAACTGCTAAAGTAAAGTGCAAATAGTGGTTGACTGGGTCCGCTGCTATAAAAGCAGCATAGATATAATAAAAACAAATTACTGACAGAGGCTCCACATACCTATAGGTGCTCTGTCCCTACGTACGTTTCGGCTAATGCCTTCTTCCGGGGGCGTGACACGTAAAAGCAGCATAGATATAATAAAAACAAATTACTGACAGAGGCTCCACATACCTATAGGTGCTCTGTCCCTACGTACGTTTCGGCTAATGCCTTCTTCCGGGGGCGTGACACGCCCCCGGAAGAAGGCATTAGCCGAAACGTACGTAGGGACAGAGCACCTATAGGTATGTGGAGCCTCTGTCAGTAATTTGTTTTTATTATATCTATGCTGCTTTTATAGCAGCGGACCCAGTCAACCACTATTTGCACTTTACTTTAGCAGTTTACGGTTGCCCTATTTTGTGCTGCACTACTTGTTCTGTGGCCCAGTGTGGTATTGGTGCAATATAGAGACTCAGTACTGGTCATTAGCATTTGCACATGTGCACTTTTTTAGCGGTATACCTTATTTATATGCAGGGATTGCTACATTGAATACAAATTTTGTTATAATCTCTTTTTTCCTTTGCCTTTGTTATTTATAGTTATTTATTTAGCACTTCATAGCACCACTGTGCACATATATATATATATTTTTTGTATTTTGGGTAGTGCAATATATAAGATACATTTAGCGTTTTTTATCCCTTTTTAGTTATCATACACGTTTACATATAATTTTTTGGTTTTACATCTTGCACTATTTATTTTATATATATTTTTTGAGTGCAATTTATGGGGTATATTTAGCGCTATTTACTTTAGTTTATTGTCACATATAAATTTTATCATATATATACATTGCACATTATTTGCAATATTTACTATAATACACTATTTTTCCCTTTTTTGTGAATTTTTATTATACACTTGTTTAGTTTTTTCATTATTTGTATTCAATAATCCTTTTTTAGTGCAATATAAATGAATTATATGAATATAGGGTCTATAATTTACATTTGATATATGTTGAGGTGCTCCATCATACTATTGTAGTGTTTTGATATTTATCAGCTTCATTATGTACTGTACTATTTTTTAAATATTATTATTACTATCAATAAAAATTATTTTAATACTGTGTCTGTGTATTGCACTTTTCTGTTTTGGATGATTCAATTTTAGTGGTGCATGACATATATTTTACATACAAGTGGTTATTTATTGGATTAACTTGATAATAATGTGCAAAGTCGGTACAGCTGGAGACCAGGGGGTCGGGAGCACGGTATGTGCAGGTGAAGCCGGAAGTATAGAACAACGCCGGCGCCTGCGTAGTGAGAGGGCAGAGCCAGGGTCCCCGCTCTGAAGCATCCGTTCAGACGCAAGCGTGCAAGCGCCAGAAGCGGCGTCCGCGCACTGCAGTCCAGGCGGGCGCCAAGCAGAGACAGGACGCACCGCCACCATCCCCCACCTCGCCGGCGCCTGCGCCATATGAGGCATGAAGTCCGAGCCTCCCGTTCCAAGATGGCTGCCCGAAGCTCAGTGCGCACGCGCAGGTGCGCAGATAGTGCAGAGGGCGGGCATCCAGCGAACAGGGCGCCCGGTGACGTCAAGTGCCAGCGAAAGAAGCCAGAGGGGGAAGGAGGGAACAGAGGGAGGGGTGGGAGGGAGCAAAGGAGCGCACAAGTGTCACAGAACACATAAATGGCGAAAACAGAGATCTCCATATTGCGCAGCAGATCCCCACCACCCATGTATCTAGAGGCCAGACAATAGAGTCTCAAAAAGGGGCCCTGGGAGTATGCAAGGGCAATAGTATAATAAACCAACTAAAGGTCTCGAAGAGATTGTGTACAGAGAAAATATATAAATAAACAATAACACTTCAAATATAATAAACATAATAGCAAAAGAGCGTTAGTTAAAGAGACATAAATATAATACTTGAAAATGAATTCAAATACACCCTTTACGAAAACCATGGTTTTCACGGATAGAAGCTAGTTCATCCGTATTTGGACATATATATAACGAGGTACAGATATACGTCTCCGAAAAAGAATTAAAATAATAAATAAACAGCATTAACATGTTCTATAGTTGTTTATAGTAGCCAGTGAAAAGTAATTCCTCGTTCAGTCCATGTGGAGTAAGGGTGTTGAGATTATGAATCCACTTGGACTCACATCTTAGCAATTTTCTTGCCACATCACCACCTCGGATATTCTGTAAGACTCCCTCTAGTCCCATGACCTTTAACCCCCTTGACTTTCCATTATGACAGTCCAAAAAATGCGCAGCCACAGATGAGATGCCCCTGCCCCTTGCACGATCCCTTGATGCCATGGCAATATTGGATAAATGTTGCTGAGTTCTTCTTCGCAATTCCTGCGTGGTCTGTCCCACGTAGATCAACGGACAGTCGCAGATTAGAGCATAAACAAGGCAGCGGGTTTTGCAGTTGAAGAAGGCTTTTTTCGGTGTAACCTGAAAACGAGAGGCAATAAGCGTGAGTCCATCCTGTGCCACCATATATTGGCACACATTGTATCTGCCACATGGGAATGTTCCAAAAATCCTCACTCCCCTATTCAGTCTAACCGTAGGGCGTACATAATGGCTGTGGCAGAGCAAATCCTTAAGATTTTTTGCCCGTCGCGCAATCAGTTTAGGGGTAGCCGAGATATGTGGTGTCAACCTCGGTTCACTTAATAGTGTGCCCCAACTGCGGTCAAGGATCTTATACAGGTCCTTCTCAAAAAATTAGCATATAGTGTTAAATTTCATTATTTACCATAATGTAATGATTACAATTAAACTTTCATATATTATAGATTCATTATCCACCAACTGAAATTTGTCAGGTCTTTTATTGTTTTAATACTGATGATTTTGGCATACAACTCCTGATAACCCAAAAAACCTGTCTCAATAAATTAGCATATCAAGAAAAGGTTCTCTAAACGACCTATTACCCTAATCTTCTGAATCAACTAATTAACTCTAAACACATGCAAAAGATACCTGAGGCTTTTATAAACTCCCTGCCTGGTTCATTACTCAAAACCCCCATCATGGGTAAGACTAGCGACCTGACAGATGTCAAGAAGGCCATCATTGACACCCTCAAGCAAGAGGGTAAGACCCAGAAAGAAATTTCTCAACAAATAGGCTGTTCCCAGAGTGCTGTATCAAGGCACCTCAATGGTAAGTCTGTTGGAAGGAAACAATGTGGCAGAAAACACTGTACAACGAGAAGAGGAGACCGGACCCTGAGGAAGATTGTGGAGAAGGACCGATTCCAGACCTTGGGGAACCTGAGGAAGCAGTGGACTGAGTCTGGTGTGGAAACATCCAGAGCCACCGTGCACAGGCGTGTGCAGGAAATGGGCTACAGGTGCCGAAATGGGCTACAGAGAAGCAGCACTGGACTGTTGCTAAGTGGTCCCAAGTACTTTTTTCTGACGAAAGCAAATTTTGCATGTCATTCGGAAATCAAGGTGCCAGAGTCTGGAGGAAGACTGGGGAGAAGGAAATGCCAAAATGCCTGAAGTCCAGTGTCAAGTACCCACAGTCAGTGATGGTGTGGGGTGCCATGTCAGCTGCTGGTGTTGGTCCACTGTGTTTCATCAAGGGCAGGGTCAATGCAGCTAGCTATCAGGAGATTTTGGAGCACTTCATGCTTCCATCGGCTGAAATGCTTTATGGAGATGAAGATTTCATTTTTCAGCACGACCTGGCACCTGCTCACAGTGCCAAAACCACTGGTAAATGGTTTACTGACCATGGTATTACTGTGCTCAATTGGCCTGCCAACTCTCCTGACCTGAACCCCATAGAGAATCTGTGGGATATTGTGAAGAGAAAGTTGAGAGACGCAAGACCCAACACTCTGGATGAGCTTAAGGCCGCTATTGAAGCATCCTGGGCCTCCATAACATCTCAGCAGTGTCACAGGCTGATTGCCTCCATGCCACGCCGCATTGAAGCAGTCATTTCTGCCAAAGGATTCCCGACCAAGTATTGAGTGCATAACTGAACATTATTATTTGATGGTTTTTTTGTTTGTTATTAAAAAACACTTTTATTTGATTGGATGGGTTAAATATGCTAATTTATTGAGACAGGTTTTTTGGGTTATCAGGAGTTGTATGCCAAAATCATCAATATTAAAACAATAAAAGACGTGACAAATTTCAGTTGGTGGATAATGAATCTATAATATATGAAAGTTTAATTGTAATCATTACATTATGGTAAATAATGAAATTTAACACTATATGCTAATTTTTTGAGAAGGACCTGTAGATGTCCTGCCACTGATTGTTAAAGGTAGTCACAATACCAAGTGGTATATTTGACTCACGTGCCTGTTATGACCTGGTGGTCAGGACAATAATGGACCTGGAGGTTAAGAGCACACGGAATGACCTGATAGTTACTGATAATAAGGACGAGCTCTGGGACGTGGGAACTCTGCTGACCGCAATCCCTAATCCTATCACACACACTAGAAATAGCCGTGGATTGCGCCTAACGCTCCCTATGCAACTCGGCACAGTCAAAGGAACTAGCTAGCCCTAAAGATAGAAAAATAAAGCCTACCTTGCCTCAGAGAAATTCCCCAAAGGAATAGGCAGCCCCCCACATATAATGACTGTGAGTAAAGATGAAAATACAAACACAGAGATGAAATAAATTTAGCAAAGTGAGGCCCGACTTACTGAACAGACCGAGGATAGGAAATGTTGCTGTGCGGTCAGCACAAAAACCTACAAAAAGACCACGCAGAGGGCGCAAAAAAGACCCTCCGCACCGACTCATGGTGCGGAGGTGCTCCCTCTGCGTTCCAGAGCTTCCAGCAAGCAAGACAGCAATAACAATAGCAAGCTGGACAGAAAAATAGCAAACCAAAGAAAAACAAACAGGAACTTAGCTTCTGTTGGGAAGACAGGTCACAAGAACGATCCAGGAGTGAACTAGACCAATACTGGAACATTGACAGGTTGCCTGGAGCAAAGATCTAAGTGGAGTTAAATAGAGCAGCCAGCTAAGGAATTAACCTCGTCACCTGAGGAAGGAAACTCAGAAACACCCACCAGAGGAAGTCCATGGACAGAACCAGCCGAAGTACCATTCATGACCACAGGAGGGAGCCTGACAACAGAATTCACAACACGTGCCTGTCTCTGTAGCAGATCTGATTGTGCGCTAGTCCGGGCCCTCTGGTATGCAGACGAAATTACCTTCTTGGGATAGCCACGATATCTGAAGCGGTCCGTGAGTATCCTTGCTTCATCTTGAAAGTCAGACATTAGACTGCAGTTCCTCTTTAGGCACAAAAACTGGCCGGTTGGTATGCCATTCTTAAGGTGCCTAGGATGGAAACTTGAATAGTGTAACAAACTATTCGTCGCTGTTGGCTTACGATAGAGTGTGGTGACGCCATTTGAACCTGCCAAACTTACTTTCAGGTCTAGAAACTCCACCGACGTTCGTGAGATATGTGAGGTAAGCCTGATATTGTGGGGGTTGTCATTCAAATCAGCAATAAACCTCTCACAATCCTCTTCAGTGCCTGCCCAAAACATTACAATGTCGTCAATAAACCGAAGCCACTTAAGGCACCGTTCCTTAAACGCCACATGTTTGTACACAACCGACTCCTCCCACCACCCTAAAAATAAATTCGCATAAGAAGGTGCACACCGAGCCCCCATGGCGGTCCCCTTGACCTGTCTATAAAAGCACCTATCAAAAACAAAATAATTTTTATCGAGGACAAAGAACAGTAGATCAAGAAGAAATTGATCATGCTCCCTGTCACCCGTGGTGCACAGGTCTAGGAAAAAGGATACCGCCTTCAAACCTAAATCGTGCTTGATATTTGTGTAAAGGGACTCGACATCTAAAGTAATCAAGATCGTATCTGGTGGTAGACAGAGATCTTGAAGAAGTTGGATAAGATGTGTCGAGTCCCTAAGAAACGATTTAAGATTCATGGCCAACGGTTGGAGAAAGAAGTCTACATAGGTACAAGGCTTTTCAAATAGGCCATTGATGCCGGAGACTATTGGCCTACCTGGGGGATTAACCAACGATTTGTGCACCTTCGGAAGAAGGTAGAAGGTCGGTGTAACAGGGAACTCCGTTGTAAGGAAGTCCACCTCCTTTTTGCTCAATATGCCACGGTCCGCTGCTTGTCCAATAAGCTGGTCCAATTTCCCCTTGAAGAAGTCCGTAGGATCCGCTGGAAGGCGCAAGTAGCAAGTAGGGTCTCCCAGTTGGCGACCAACCTCCTGTAAATAGAGTGAATTAGGCCACAAAACAATATTGCCCCCCTTGTCCGCTTCACGGACCAGGAATTCCCTATTGCCCTGCAGATCCCTAAGTGCCCTGCGTTCAGATGAATTTAAATTGTTATTGCTATTACCGTCAATGCGGAGAGCCTGGATTTCTCTGCAAGTTTGATTAAAGAAGATCTGGACCGCCGGAAAGAGGGAGAAGGAAGGGGTGGCCTGTGAGGGTAGTCTTCCATCAAAACGTTTCCTTGCAGATGTCGTCTCATTTTCATGAAGAAGGTCCATCAGATTCCTGAGGACTTGCCGTTCGTCATTCGGGAGCAGATCTACTGAGGAAGGGTGATGATACAAAAGCTTGAATGTAAGCTGACGGCAGAACAAATATACATCTTTCACCAAAATAAACTTGTCCAAGCTGTTCATGGGAGCAAAAGAAAGACCCTTTCCCAAGACACATTGTTCAATTGGAGTCAAAACATGCGTGGAAAGATTAATGATTTGCAGGTTACCCGAATCATCCTGTAGGTTTTGCTGCTCCAAAGAAACACAGGGGGCTGGATCTAACGTCTCCTGTAGTTGTATCTCGTTTCCCGTTTGTATGCAGGCGACGAGTTCTTGAACCCCCTGGTGCGTTTTTTGGTTGTTGTACCTCCTAGTCTTACGTCTGCCCCTCCTGCAGCCCCTTCTAGATCGCTTGGATCTGATGATAAAAAATCGCTGGACGATACTTCCAATCTATTATTGGTGGTAGTGTGAGTGTTAGTCTCTGGAGGTGTTACCCTTCTGTTACCACGATGTCCCCATCTATAGGCCCAACCACCTGTAAAGTCCATCTTGTCCCTATGGAATTTACGTCTTTTTCCCTCAGTTATTTCCTTCTCAAATTTATCGATGGTACTTTTGAGTTGTTGTTTGAACGTTGCCACTGAGGACGCTTCAAAGGTGGCAAGTTGAATCTCCCTACTCTTAATGTCCTCCTTCAATGTGGCTAGGAGGGCCTGGTCATGGGCTATTAGCATATCCATTAGGATTGATGAGCATTTCATTAAGCCGGCCTCCCAGGTATTTTGAAATGCTGTATCCACTTCCCAAGCAGGGAAGATCTGCACCCTAAGGCCTCGGGGGACATAGCCTGTTTTTTTATACTCCTCCAGGCTTCTGATATTCCACCATGCCTTGGTGAGTGTTTTATGCAAATTAGTTAATTCATTGGTCACCCTAGAAAAACCCCCGTCACTACTAGCTGTTTCAGTAGTACAACTCCCACCATTATCAAAGATCCCCTGAGCCCTCTGGCTCCAAGCTGTTTCCCTGGTCTGCAGATCCATATAGATACCAAGGTCCACAAATAGGTAAATAACAGTGTGCCGTACACCAAGAAACGAGGAACCACAAGGTCCCCAAAACAACCTGTGTACGCAACAAAATATAGGTCGGCACCACAGTCAGGGATCACCTATAACATGCTACAAAAGAGCTAAGACCAAAAACAAAAGAAAAAGAGTAGCATGCATGATAAAGGGATCACCACAAAATATATAGCAAAATATAACAAATTTTTATTGAACCACACTTGAGTACACCACAAAAAAGTTTTAAAAACACTTAAAATAGCAGCATAAAGCAAACATGAAAACATGGCCCATAATAGGGTCAAGCCACAGTGTCACCCCACACAAACTACCAGGAAAAATCCAAGTATAGGAGATATAGGGATATAATGGAACCCAGCATATAGGGCCTCTGTAGCTATGAATAGCCAAACAGATAACCCATCCTATACTACCTGACGTGAATAGACCAGGCCTCCTAGGTAGCGCTCCTGCATAATAGATCAGGGCTGATGAAAGATGACAATAAACAGGGGTGGCACCGGGCAAAGATGCCCAACGCGTGTCGCCAGTAAACTGGCTTCTTCAGGGGCAGTACCAGCAGTGTACCAAGTACACGGTTTAAATACCTTGATAATAATGTGCAAAGTCGGTACAGCTGGAGACCAGGGGGGTCGGAAGCGCGGTATGTGCAGGTGAAGCCGGAAGTATAGAACAACGCCGGCGCCTGCGCAGTGAGAGGGCAGAGCCGGGGTCCCCGCTCCGAAGCGTCCGTCCAGACGCAAGCGCGCAAGCAGTCCAGGCGGGCGCCAAGCAGAGACAGGACGCTCCGCCACCATCCCCCACCTCGCCGGCGCCTGCGCAGTATGAGGCATGAAGTCCGAGCTTCCCGTTCCAAGATGGCCGCCTAAAGCTCAGTGTGCACGAGGAGGTGCGCAGATAGATCAGAGGGCGGGCATCCAGCGAACAGGGCGCCCGGTGACGTCAAGTGCCAGCGAAAGAAGCCAGAGGGGGAGGGAGGGAACAGAGGGAGGGGTGGGAGGGAGCAAAGGAGCGCACAAGTGTCACAGAACACATAAATGGCGAAAACAGAGATCTCCATATTGCGCAGCAGATCCCCACCACCCATGTATCTAGAGGCCAGACAATAGAGTCTCAAAAAGGGGCCCTGGGAGTATGCAAGGGCAATAGTATAATAAATCAACTAGAGGTCTTGAAGAGACCGGGCGCCCTGTTCGCTGGATGCCCGCCCTCTGCTCTATCTGCGCACCTGCAGTGCAGTGCGCGGACGCCGCTTCTGGCGCTTGCACGCTTGCGTCTGGACGGACGCTTCGGAGCGGGGACCCCGGCTCTGCCCTCTCACTGCGCAGGCGCCGGCGTTGTTCTATACTTCCGGCTTCACCTGCACATACCGCGCTCCCGACCCCCTTGTTTTCCAGCTGTACCGACTTTGCACATTATTATCAAGGTATTTAAACCGTGTACTTGGGACACTGCTGGTACTGCCCCTGAAGAAGCCAGTTTACTGGCGACACGCGTTGGGCATCTTTGCCCGGTGCCACCCCTGTTTATTGTCATCTTTCATCAGCCCTGATCTATTATGCAGGAACGCTACCTAGGAGGCCTGGTCTATTCACGTCAGGTAGTATAGGATGGGTTATCTGTTTGGCTATTCATAGCTACAGAGGCCCTATATGCTGGGTTTCATTATATCCCTATATCTCCTATACTTGGATTTTTCCTGGTAGTTTGTGTGGGGTGACACTGTGGCTTGACCCTATTATGGGCCATGTTTTCATGTTTGCTTTATGCTGCTATTTTAAGTGTTTTTAAAGCTTTATTGTGGTGTACTCAAGTGTGGTTCAATAAAAATTTGTTATATTTTGCTATATATTTTGTGGTGATCCCTTTATCATGCATGCTTTTTCTTTTGTTTTTGGCCACATGGTACCGCTCATTACAGTGATGAATATGTGCATATTCATCACTGTAATGAGCAGTACCATGTGACTGCTCACACAGGACTTGCTGCCGGCGCTGAGAGCATACATCGCAGGAGCTGGGTAAGTATTTCTCGGCAAGCGGGCGGGCCCACAGGGGATAGGAGGTGGGAGGTGACCCACAAACTTTATTTTTAACACACAAAAAAAACCTTGATTTTTCATTCCTTCTCTCCAGCGAATGCTGCTGGGGAGAAGGAATGAATGCCAGCTTCAGCACCAAAAGCAGGGGACAGAGCTTAACTGTAGCGCTGTCTCCTGCACGGTCCGTGTGGTCCTCAGTAGGCACATGGGCCGTGTGCCACACTGATGTGCTACGTGGGCACATGGACACATGGACACAGATAACTCCGGTACCGATTTCTCCGGTACTGAAATTATCTGGACGTGTGAAAGAGGCCTTCACCACACTTGAACATTTTTACTGTTTTCCAGTACACTATGTGGCAGGAAGAATGGTTTCATTCAAAAGTACAACTCGTCCTGCTAAAAACAAACCCTCATATAGCTGCATGGCTACAAAAATAATACAAAGTTATGGCTTTTTGAAGAAGGGAAGGAAACATGGAAAATGAATGATGGAAAATCACCCAGGTGTGAAGGTGTAAATATAAACAACTGTTGAGGGGAGAACAGACACCCCAATATTGTCACTTCTAGCATCTCTCAGGTATTTCAGAATATATTTGAAGCTGGTGGACCTTACCCTCTTAAGTCCTTGACCTTGAAGCTGCTATGCTCCAATGGAAAATCTTTAAAAATGCTCCCATCTATATTATACCACCCAATTACATTATTAATGTCTTCTTATGTGGCAGAGTCCTTTTGGCCTCCTTAGACACCCAGGCATAGGTGTGCCTGCTAACTCTATACCCACTATACTCAAGTCACTGCTTGATTTCTGGCTCTTGGCTATAAAAGCCATTAAAGTCATTACAGGGTAAAATATTGCAGGTTAATTAAATATGTGCAAAAGTTAATATTTTTTTTTCAAGCATACATATTTACACTAGGGATATCCTTGCTTTTGTTTTGTTTATCAGATATGATTGCATAATTGTGAAGGTAATAGAAGACTACAGTAATGAAACACCATTATTCCCTAAGCTTGAATAGCTTTCTTTGATGTTGCCTGTGGTCAAAAATAAACTTTACATTCATTTAAATATCACAGAAATATATGATACTTTGGAAACATTTAAGACTTATTTGAATAAATTCACAACAGGTATGATAATATTTTAAAGAGTTCTAATCTCAGTTTACCCGATGTTCATTCTTTGGAACAATCTTCAAGACTTTTATTCTTGCAGATCAAAGTCTGTATAATTTGAATGAGAAAAAAATAAAACAATCAACTTTGGAGCTAAATATAAACTTATTTCATACTCAAAAGTCCAGGATATTGAAGACTGCTGGTAAAAGAAAATGTTATTTGGAATAGAAGAATTCAGGTACAATTACACTGATTTGGTTGCATGTGGTTTTCAGAGAAATAGTTGAATTTATAGTATAGTACAACTGTATTTTTTCTCTGCGATTCTAAACCGCTGAACTGTAATTTAATAATGTAATAGTAGTTTCGGAAAAATGGACATAATGCCCTACTCCTTTCTAGAGAAACATATCAATGCATGTCCTTGATTTCAGGCTATAAAGCTAAATGAAGGAATTTACAGTAATTGCAAAATTGCAAAGAAAATCCTGAGCTTTGGTACAAATATTATTTTCCTTTAAAGCCTTTATATTAACCCCTTCCCGACCCATGACGCCACGTAGGCGTCATGAAAGCCGGTGTCAATCCGACCCATGACGCCTATGTGGCGTCATGGAAAGATCGCGTCCCTGCAGATCCGGTGAAAGGGTTAACTCCAATTTCACCCGATCTGCAGGGACAGGAGGAGTGGTACTTTAGCCCACGGGGGGTGGCTTCACCCCCCGTGGCTACGATCGCTCTGATTGGCTGTTGAAAGTGAAACTGCCAATCAGAGCGATTTGTAATATTTCACCTAAAAAACTGGTGAAATATTACAATCCAGCCATGGCCGATGCTGCAATATCATCGGCCATGGCTGAAAACACTGATGTAAACCCCCCCACCCCACCGATCGCCCCCCCAAGCTACCGATCTGTGGTCCGCTCCCCTCCGTCCTGTGCTCCGCTCCCCCGTCCTCCTGTCCACTCCCCCGTGCTCCTAAGCCACCCCCGTGCTCCGACACTCCCCCGTGCCCCGATCTCCCCCCCTTATACTTACCGAGGCTCCCGGGGTCCGTCCGTCTTCTTCATGGGTGCTGCCATCTTCCAAAATGGCGGGCGCATGCGCAGTGCGCCCGCCAAATCTGCCGGCCGGCAGATTCAATCCATGTACATTTTGATCACTGTGATAAAACATCACAGTGATCAAAATTAAAAAAAGTAAATGACCCCCCCTTTATCACCCCCATAGGTAGGGACAATAATAAAATAAATAAAAAATTATTTCCACTACAGCTAGAACTAGGGTTAGGGTTAGGGTTAGGGAATGTGCACACGTATTCTGGTCCTCTGCAGATTTTTCCACAGTGCAAAACCGCTGCGGATTTATCGCGGATATACCGCGATTTTTCTGCGGATTTCACTGCGGTTTTCTATTGGAGCAGTTGTAAAACCGCTGCGGAATCCGCAGAAAGAAGTGAAATGTGCGGAATGTAAACTGCTGCATTTCCGCACTGTTTTTTCCGCAGCATGTGCGCAGCGTTTTTTGTAAACTCATGGGAAACTGCTGTGGACCCGCAGCGGCGGAAACGCTGTGGATCTGCAGCATTTTCCGCATCGTGTGCACATACCCTTATAATTAGGCTATGTGCACAGGGTGTGGATTTGGCTGCGGATCCGCAGCAGATTTGGCTGCGGATCCGCAGCAGATTGGCCGCTGCGGATTTGTAGCAGTTTTCCATCAGGTTTACAGTTCCACGTAAACTTATGGAAAACCAAATCCACTGTGCCCATGGTGCGGAAAATACCGCGCGGGAACGCTGTGTTGTATTTTCCGCAGCATGTCAATTCTGGATTCTGCGGATTCAACAGCGTTTTACACCTGTTCCTCAATAGGAATCCGCAGGTGAAATCTGCACGAAAAACACTGGAAATCCACGGTAAATCCGCAGGTAAAACGCAGTGCCTTTTACCCGCGGATTTTTCAAAAATGGTGCGGAAAAATCTCACACGAATCCACAACGTGGGCACATAGCCTTAGGGTTAGGGTTGGAATTAGGGCTAGGGTTGAAAATAGGGTAAGATTAGGCTTGTGGTTAGGGTTTTGTTAGGGGTGTGTTGGGGTTAGGGTTGTGGTTAGGGGTGTGTTGGGGTTAGGGTTTGGATTAGGGTTAGGATTATGTTTAGGGTTGGGATAAGGTTTAGGTGTGTGTTGGGGTTAGGGCTGTGGTTAGGAGTGTGTTGGGGTTAGGGTTGTGATTAGGGTTATGGCTAGAGTTGAGATTAGGGTTAGGGGTGTGTTGGGGTTAGTGTTGGAGTTAGAATTGAGGGGTTTCCACTGTTTAGGCACATCAGGGGTCTCCAAACGCAACATGGCGCCACCATTGATTCCAGCCAATCTTACTTTCAAAAAGTCAAATGGTGCTCCCTCCCTTCCGAGCCCCAACATGCGCCAAAACAGTGATTTATCCCCACATATGGGGTACCAGCATACTCGGGACAAACTGGGCAACGACTATTGGGGTACAATTTCTCCTTCTACCCTTGTGAAAATAAAAAACTGCTTGCTAAAACATCATTTTTGAGGAAAGAAAAATTATTTTTTTATTTTCACGGCTCTGCGTTATAAACTTCTGTGAAGCACTTAGGGGTTCAAAGTGCTCACCACATATCTAGATAAGTTCCTTTGGGGGTCTAGTTTCCAAAATAGGGTTACTTGTGTTTTTTTTTACTGTTTAGGCACATCAGGGGCTCTGCAAATGCAACGTGACGCCCGCAGACCATTCCATCAAAGTCTGCATTTCAAAACATCACTACTTCCCTTCCGAGCCCCGACGTGTGCCCAATCAGTAGTTAACCCCCACATATGGGGTATCAGCGTACTCAGGACAAACTGGGCAACAATTATTGGGGTCCAATTTCTCCTGATACCCTTGAGAAAATAAAAAATTTCTTGCTAAAACATCATTTTTGAGGAAAGAAAAATGATTTTTTTATTTTCACAGCTCTGCACTGTAAACTTCTGTGAAGCACTTGGGGGTTCAAAGTGCTCAACTCATATCAAGATAAGTTCCTTGGGGGGTCTAGTTTCCAAAATGGGGTCACTTGTGGGGGGTTCTACTGTTTAGGCACATCAGGGGCTCTGCAAATGCAACATGACGCCCGCAGACCATTCCATCAAAGTCTGCATTTCAAAGCATCACTACTTCCCTTCCGAGCCCCGCCGTGCACCCAAACAGTGGTTTACCCCCACATATGGGGTACCTGCATACTTAGTGCAAACTGGGCAACAACTATTGGGGTCCAATTTCTCCTGTTACCCTTGTGAAAATAAAAAATTGCTTGCTAAAACATCATTTTGAGGAAAGAAAAATTATTTTTTATTTTCACGGCTCTGCGTTATAAACTTCTGTGAAGCACTTGGGGGTTTAAAGTGGTCACTGCAAATCTAGGTTAGTTCCATGGGAGGTCTAGTTTCCAAAATGGGGTCACATGTGGGGGAGCTCAAATGTTTAGGCACACAGGGGCTCTCCAAACGCGACATGGTGTCAGCTAATGATTGGAGCTAATTTTTCATTCAAAAAGTCAAATGGCACTCCTTCCCTTCCAAGCCTGGCCGTGTGCCCAAACTGTGGTTTACCCCCACATGTGAGGTATCACTGTACTCAGGAGAAATTGCCCAATAATTAGGATCCATTTTATCCTATTGCCCATGTGGAAATGAACAAATTAAGGCCAAAATAAATTTTTTGTGAATAAAGTACTTTTTCATTGTTAGGGATCAATTTGTGAAGCACCTGGGGGCTCAATGTGCTCACTATGCAACTAGATAAGTTCCTTGGGGGGTCTAGTTTCCAAAATGGGGTCACATGTGGGGGAGCTCCAATGTTTAGGCATACAGGGGCTCTCCAAACGCGACATGGTGTCCGCTACCGATTTGAGCTAATTTTTCATTCAAAAGTCAAATGGCGCTCCTTCCCTTCCGAGCCTTGCCGTGTGCACAAACAGTGGTTTGTGACCACATATGAGGTATCGTTGTACTCAGGAGAAATTGCCCAACACATTTTAGGATCCATTTTATTCTGTTGCTCATGTGGAAATCAACAAATTGTGGCTAAAAAAATTTTTTTGTGAAAAAAAAGTACTTTTTCATTTTACTGATCAATTTGTGAAGCACCTGGGGGTTCAAAGAGCTCACTATGCATCTAGATAAGTTCCTTGGGGGGTCTAGTTTCCAAAATGGGGTCACTTGTGGTGGAGCTCAAATGTTTAGGCACACAGGGGCTCTCCAAACGCGACATGGTGTTTGCTAAAGATTGGAGCCAATTTTTCATTGAAAAAGTCAAATGGCGCTCCTTCCCTTCCGAGCCCTGTCGTGCACCAAACAGTAGTTCCCCCCCACATATGGGGTATCGGCGTACTCAGGACAAATTATACAATAACGTTTGGGGTCCAGTTTCTCTCTTTACCCTTGGGAAAATAAAAAAATTGTTGCTTAGAGATCATTTTTGTGACTAAAAAGTTAAATGTTCATTTTTTCCTTCCATGTTGCTTCTGCTGCTGTGAAGCACCTGAAGGGTTAATAAACTTCTTGAATATGGTTTTGAGCACCTTGAGGGGTGCAGTTTTTAGAATGGTGTCACTTTTGGGTATTTTCAGCCATATAGACCCCTCAAAGTGACTTCAAATGTGAGGTGGTCCTTAAAAAAAATGGTTTTGTAAATTTCGTTGTAAAAATGAGAAATCGCTGGTCAAATTTTAACCCTTATAACTTCCTAGCAAAAAAAATGTTGTTTCCAAAATTGTGCTGATGTAAAGTAGACATGTGGGAAATGTTATTTATTAACTATTTTGTGTCACATAGCTCTCTGGTTTAACAGAATAAAAATTCAAAGCTTGAAAATTGCGAAATTTTCAAAATTTTAGCCAAATTTCCATTTTTTTCACAAATAAACGCAAAAATTATTGATCTAAATTTACCACTAACATGAAGCCCAATATGTCACAAAAAACAATCTCAGAACCGTTAGGATCCGTTGAAGCGTTCCCGAGTTATTACCTCATAAAGGGACACTGGTCAGAATTGCAAAAAACAGCCAGGTCTTTAAGGTCAAAATGGGCTGAGTCATGAAGGGGTTAATTACTCATAATAGTTATTTTAGCTATGGAATTGCTAATGTAAATACCACGATTATATTTAGCCTCTTGTTCTCAAACAAATGTATTTTGAAATGCAAAAATATATTTAAATGGAAATGTTTACAAGCATGGAATGTTTAGTTTTTGCACTTTCATTTTCCCTCCCCTTATTCCAAGAGGCATAACATTTTTTTTTCAACAGCATAGCCATATGATGGTTTGTTTTTTGTAGGACGAGTTGTAGTTTTGAATGACACCATTAATTTCACCATAAAACGTCCTAGAAAATAGGAAAATAAATTCTATATGCGGCTAAATTGTGAAAAAACAACATTCTTCCATCATAATTTTTTTTACGGAGTTCATTCTGTGGTACAAATGAGTCCAATTAACTTGATTTTACAAGTCAGTACAATTATGGAAATAATTAAACTCTGTCCATTTATTTTATTATTTTAGTGAAGAAAGAGAATCTGAAATGTAAAAAAAGAAAAAAAATTGTGCTTTTTTCTGGGATCTCTACCCTTACTTTTTCATTGTTGGCGCTGTGTGAGGACTTATTATTCATTCCCTGAGCTGACATTTTTATTGGCACAATATTGGGGTCCATGTGCTCTTTTGATTGCTGCTTATTGATTTCTTTAGGAAATGCAGTGACCAAAAAATGGTGATTCTGGAATTTCCTATTTTTTTCTTTAAAAGTCTATTGTATGATTTAAATTATTGTAAGTTTTGATAAATCTGACAGTTTTTGGAACAACGACACCAACGTTTGTTTTAGTAACCTTTTTAATTTCTTTATTTGGAAAGTGGAAAAATAGGGTAATTTAAATCTTTATATATTGTATCTCTAATTACTTGAATATACTGTAATACAGTATACTGTATGTGTATACGAGTGTGTAAATAAAGAAGAAGAATAAGAACATGAAGCGCCATGGCAAGACAAGCTGCTGCATGGGATGTACCATCGACAGATAATGGAGGTGGCTGACAAGGAGAAATCCTACCAATGGCTGGAAAAAGCTGGACTCCAAGAGAGCACAGAGGCACTAATCATAGCGGCACAAGAGCAAGCAATAAGGCTATGTGCACACGTTGCTGATTTGTGTGCTGATTTCTATCACTATTTTTGCAAAATCCGCAGGTAAACCGCACTGCCGTGGATTTACGGCAATTTTTGTGAGTATTCCACCTGCGGATTCCTATTGAGGACCAGGTGTAAACCGTTGCGGAATCCACACAAAGAATTGACATGCTGCAGAAAAAACACCGCTTCATTTCCGCACGTTTTTTTTCCGCAGCATGTACACTGCGGATTTTGTTTTCCATATGTTTACATGGTACTGTACAACGCATGGAAAACAGTTGCAGATCTGCAGCATCAAATCTGCTGCGAATCCGCAGCAAAATCTGCAATTTTGTACATAGCCTTAGTACCAGATCCATAGAAGCTGGAATCTACCACACAAGACAAGACCCAAGGTGCAAAGTATGCAAAGAAACCTCAGAAACATTCCAACACATAGTGGCAGTATGCAAAATGCAAGCAGCAACAGCATATAATGAATGCCAATACCAAGTAGCGGGAATTGTATACAGGAACATGTGCACAGCATATAGGCTATGTCCCCTAAGTCCAGGTGGGAGACCCCATAAAAAGTGGTGCAAAATGAAAGGACTAAAATCCTGTGGGACTTCAAGATCCAGATGGAGCTGGAGAAATACCAGGGCCTCAAAGGAGAACTGGAGAAGATGTAGTAGTTGAAGGCAACAGTGATTCCAGTGGTGATAGGAGTACTTGGAGCAGTGACCCCTAAGTTGGAAGAATGGCTACAACAAATCCCAGGAGCAACATCTGTGCTCTCTGTCCAGAAAAGCGCAATGCGGGGAACAACTAAGATCCTGCACAGAACCGTCAAACTCCCAAGCCTCTGGCAGAGGACTCGAGAAAGGACAACAGAGACCACCCCCATTGGGGTGAGAAGGAAGATATCAAAATAGAGATAATATACAGTACAGAGCAAAAGTTTGGACACACATTCTCATTTAAAGATTTTTCTGTTTTTTCATGACTATGAAAATTGTAAATTCACACTGAAGGCATCAAAACTATGAATTAACCCCTTTACCCCCAAGGGTGGTTTGCATCTTAATGACTGGGCCAATTTTTACAATTCTGACCAAGAAGAAGAGTGATTAGGTGCTACGCCAGATGACCTGGCCTCCACAGTCTCCAGACCTGAACCCAATCAAGATGGTTTGGGGTGAGCTGGACCGCAGAGTGAAGGCAAAAGGTCCAACAAGTGCTAAGCATCTCTGGGAACTCCTTCAAGATTGTTGGAAGACCATTTCTGGTGACTACCTCTTGAAGCTCATCAAGAGAATGCCAAGAGTTTGCAAAGCAGTCATCAAAGCAAAAGGTGGCTACTTTGAAGAACCTAGAATACAAGACATATTTTCAATTGTTTCACACTTTTTTGCTAATTATATAATTCCACATGTGTTAATTCATAGTTTTGATGCCTTCAGTGTGAATTTACAATTTTCATAGTCATATAGTCATGAAAATACAGAAAAATAAATGAAGAGGTGTGTTCAAACTTTTGCTCTGTACTGTATATATATATATACACACAAAAAAGAACACAGCAGCACATGTGCATGAATCTAGGCCGTGTGAAAACACAAACATTCAATATAGATTATACTTCTCAAAAATATATTTTTACATGTTTTCAAAAAACATTTTTTTCATAAAACTTGCAGTAGTAGATGAAAATGAAGGTTTTTAGCGGATAAATTGGCCAATTCATGTATGCCCATCAACCACGGCAAGATGACCTCCCTCTGATGGGTCCTACCCTACTGTACATGCCACTTTTGGGCCACCAGCCTAAGCGCTAAGAACCTTCATTTTCATCTATTACTATAGGTTATGAAAAAAAAAATTGGGGGGAAAAAATTGGTGAAAAAATGTTTTTGAGAAGTATATTATATATTGAATGTTTGTCTGTGTTTTCACATAGCCTAGATTCATGCACATGTGCTGCTGTGTTCTTTTTTGTATATATAATGCAGTTTTGCAGCTTGCACGTGCTTACATTAGGAGTGTTGGTTGTTTTTTTTTTTCTCTCTATTTAGTTACTGGATGCTGGCTGCCTCCAGGCTTTTTTGTAAATATAACGCAGTTTTGCTGCGTGCACGTGTTCACATTAGGAGTGCTGGTTGGTTTCTCTCTCTATATATATACTTACATTACAGTTTATAAGCCAACTTAATTCTTTGCCTAATGACTGATAACAAAAGTGGATATTGTTAACAATTTTGAAGTTTTTTTTTCATTATCAATCTTCAGTACCAACGAGGGATGTTCATTAAAGATTTCCTCTGACCTACTTCCTGTGGACTAAGAGTAATGAAACTTGGCACAGTTATTAGTCCTTCTCTACATAGGCATCATCTAGGGACACGCACTTCTCCCATGTCTTAAAGCAACTGTAAACACCTCACTTTTAGAAGTAGACGGGTTGCTCCAAAAGCCAAGTTATTGCTTTGGAAATCAGAGTCTCATCATCTGGAAAATGGTTGCCATTCAAAAATATTTTCATTGTAGGAAAGAGGTGGAAGTCCAATGGTGCATGGTCAGGTTAATAAGGGGGATGTGGTAGAATTTAAAAGCCACAGGAACATGCTTCCATTTGAGCAACATGTGAGTTGTGAACTGGTGCATTGTCTTGCAGAAGGCAGACACCTTTGGTGAGCATGCCATGTCTCTTGATTTTGATGGCCTCCCACAATTTCTGCAGCAGTGAAGCATTGCATGCCCCAGTAATCATGTTACCCTTTCCAAGGAAATCCATTAATATTACTCCTTGCTGATCCCAAAGCACTGTAAGCATGTATTGCCTGCCGACGGTTTAGCACGTGCTTTCTTAGGAGGCGGTGAGTCATGATGCTTCCATTGCATTGACTGGACTTAAGTCTCAGGATCATAGTGATGTACTCAGCTTTCATCTTGTGTGATCAGTCTTTTTAAAAAGTCTTCCTGGTTTCGTCAATAGAGCCTGAGAGGATTTGACTTGTTCCTGCTTCTGGAAAGATGTGAGCAGCCGGGGAACCCAGCGAGCGGATACATTATGCATGTGAAGATGGTCTTGGATGTTTTTTTTCCATGGATCCCACACTAGCCTTGAAATTTGGGGTTAGATGGTGAATGGCTACGTGGCATTTTATAAAATGGCAACTTCCACTTTTTGGATGGTGTGTTCAACAATTGCAGAGTGGGGTCACCCTGGAATTTGAGCTGTTTGCATCAAAGTCCAACCACATTTGAATTGACTATGTCAGTTCTTGACTGCATAATATGATGGGGAATCATTACCATGAACCTCTTTCATCTCATCGATCGTCTCCTTTGGTGTGCGGCCTTTCAAGTAAAGGAACTTGATGACTGCTCTATATTCCACTGGGTCCATTATCAAACATCATGCCACTTCAGAATCTGTAAAATCAAGACCGTTATCAGTTCTGAGTTGCAAATTGGCAAGTAACCTTTAGAGACTTATATCATTACACCTGTGCATTTTAAGGTCCTGTGGTAAATAGAAGTGGGTCAGGGGAAATCATTAATGAACGCCCCTGGCACATTTCCCCTACCTCCCAGCTTCCTGCATTCCGGAGATCAGTGAGAAGCTAATCATTGACAGTTCTGCCCAGCGTCATCATTGCAATGCTGGCTTAAACTGTGTGCTCTCCAATTCTGCAAGCAGAGGAGCATGCCCACTGAAACTGGCTATATTCAGCTATCTGGTCAATATCAGACTAGTGCCTGTTAAGGTACCTTCACACATAACGATATCGTTAACGATATCGTTGCTATTTGTGACGTAGCAACGATATCGTTAATGAAATCGTTATGTGTGACAGCGACCAACGATCAGGCCCCTGCTGGGAGATCGTTGGTCGCTGAAGAAAGTCCAGAACTTTATTTCGTCGCTGGACTCCCTGGAGACATCGCTGGATCGGCGTGTGTGACACCGATCCAGCGATGTCTTCACTGGTAACCAGGGTAAACATCGGGTAACTAAGCGCAGGGCCGCGCTTAGTAACCCGATGTTTACCCTGGTTACCATGCTAAAAGTAAAAAAAAACAAACACTACATACTTACCAACCGCTGTCTGTCCTCCAGCGCTGTGCTCTGCTTCTCTGCTCTCCTCCTGTACTGGCTGTGAGCCGGAAAGCAGAGCGGTGACGTCACCGCTCTGCTTTCCGGCTCCCAGACAGTACAGGAGGAGAGCAGAGAAGCAGAGCGCAGCGCTGGAGGACAGACGGCTGTAGGTAAGTATCTAGTGTTTGTTTTTTTTTACTTTTAGCATGGTAACCAGGGTAAACATCGGGTTACTAAGCGCGGCCCTGCGCTTAGTTACCCGATGTTTACCCTGGTTACCGGCATCGTTGGTCGCTGGAGAGCGGTCTGTGTGACAGCTCTCCAGCGACCAAACAGCGACGCTGCAGCGATTCGGATCGTTGTCGGTATCGCTGCAGCGTCGCTAAATGTGAAGGGGCCTTTAGCTGTATAGCAAATAGTCTGGAAGGGCTGCACTCTTTGCCTAGAAAACTGGTCACCACTGATATATTGCAGATGTGGTGACCTAGAAAACGAACAGTAGAGTTTAAACTTAAAATTCCACACATTGTCAAGAAGGATTCATAGTTTATAGTCTATATTATTTTGTAATTGTGTCCACTAATGTTGTTGAAGAAACAACTTGAAAGAAGTGGTGGTTTCTTGACTTTCTGTTGAACCATCTCCCCACACTATAAAGTAAGTGTAGGGCTTGCAAAGGACTCTTGGATTGTTGAATAAAGCATAATACTTCAATTGCCTTATGAAAATAGAGCATATCATGATGATGGATGAGAAACTCAACACTGTCTGAATTCTAGTACAACAGGAAATGTCACAACCTTTTTCTTACAGTTGTTAAATTTAAGATAAACCTCCATCATCAATCTAGTATAACATTGTTACCTTCTGAGACAGTTTACTAATTCTTTTTCAGACTTTTGATGCAATTTCTTAGGTTTCCACAGTAATTTTTATATTACAGGGTAAAATCAGATGGTAGGTAAGTTTATCTTAAAGAAACCCTGGCTTTTCTTTGCTAACTTTTCTTTGTTGGCCTCCTAAGTGCTAGATCTCTGGGTCTAGACAGCACAAACACTGCTTTTAAATGGTATACAGGAAGTTACATGAAAGATGATTAATGGTCTTTTAACCCCTTCGCCCCAAAACCTGTTTTCACCCTCCTGACCAGTAAAATTTTTACAATTTTGACCACTGTCAATTTGAGATCATAATTCTGGAACCCTTCAATAGATTTCACAAATTCTGAGAATGTTTTCTCGTGACATATTGTACTTCATGAAAGTGGTAAAATTTCTTTGATATGACTTGCGTTTGTTTGTAAAATTTGTAAAAAAAAAATGGAAATTTTGCAACATTTTTACAAATTTAGCAATTTTCAAACTTTCAAATTTTATGCACTTAAATCAGAGCATCATATCACAAAAAAATAGTTAATAATGTCTACGTTACATCAGCACAATTTTTGAAACATAATTTTTTTATTAGAAAGTTATAAGGGTTAAAATATGATCAGCAATTTCGCCTTTTTACAAAAAATTTGCTAAACCATTTGTTTTTGACGGACCACATTTGAATTGACTTTGAGGGGACTATATGACACAAAATACTCAAAAGTGACACCAATTTTAAAAACGGCACCCCCCACCATACTCAAACCCACATTCAAGAAGTTTATTAACTCTTCAGGTGTTTTGTAGACATTTTTGGAATGTTGAATGAAAAAATAAACTTTTATTATTTTTTTCACAAACATTTTCCTTTTGACCTAATTTTTTTTTACTTTTGCAAGGGTAACAGGAGAAAATGGACCATACAATTTGTTATGCAATTTATCTAGAGCATGCCGATACCCCATTTGTGGGTGAAATCTCCTGTTTTGACACATAATGGCAGGGCTCGGAAGGGATGGAGTACCATTTCACTTTTTGAATGTAAAATGTACTGGTTTAATTAGTGTATGCCATGTTGCGCTTTTAGAGCACCTGTTGTGCCTAAACAGTGGAAACTCCCAAAAAGTTACAACATTTTGAAAACTAAACCCCTTAGGGTACTTATCTAGATGCGTATTGAGCACCTTGAACCCACAGGTTCTGCACAGATGTTTATAAGGTAGAGCCATGAAGATAAAAAAAATTATAATTTTTCCCAGATAAATCTTTTTAGCTCTAAATGTAGCATTTTCATAAGGGTAAAAGGATAAATTGCTCAATCTAATTTGTTGTGCAATTTATCCTGAGTGCGCAGAAACCCAATATGTGGAGTAAAACAACTATTTGGGCGCATGGCATGGGAAGGAGAGACATTTTTCGTTTTGAATGTAAAATTTACTGGAATAACTAGTGGATGCCATGTCATGTTTGGAGAGCCCCTGTTATACCTAAACAATGGAAACCACCCACAAGTGACACCATTTTGGAAACTAAACCCCTCTGGGAATTTACCTCGATGTGTATTGAACACCTTGAACCCCCAGGTGCTTCACGTAAGTTTATAGATTTAAGCCGTGAAAATAAAAAAAATCAAATTTTTCCAGCAAAAATCCATTTTAGCTCCAAATTTTGTATTTTCACAAGGGTAACAGGATAAAATGGTCTCCAAAAATAGTTTTACAATTTCTCCTGAGTTCACTGATACCCCAAATGTGGTCAAAAACTACTTTTGAAGCACTGTGTAAAGCTCAAAAGAGAATATGCGCCATATTACAGTGCAGATTTTGCAGCACTGGTTATATTGGCAGAGCTCCTGAGGTGCCAGAACAACAGAACCCCCCATAAGTGACCCCATTTGACAAAGTAAGCCTCTCAATCTATTCATCAAGGGGGCAGTGATTATATTGACACCACAGGTATGTCACAGAAATTTTTACCATTGGGCAGTGAAGAAAGAATAATTTACATTTTCACCACCAAAATTGTGTTAGCCCCAAATTATATATTTTCTTACAGTGGAAACAGTAAAAATGGCACAAAAATGTGTCCAATAATTTCTGTTGAATGTAGAAACACCCCATATGTGGCTATATAGTACTGATTAACCATATGGAGAGACTCGGGAGGGACAGAGCGCTATTTGCCTCCTGGAGCGCAGATTTTCCTAGAATAGTTTGTGGACTCCATATACAGAGCCCATAAGTGCTAGAGAAAAAGAATCCACCCTGAAATTACCCCGTTTTGGTGCAAGTGCTCGATGCACAGTGCAGAATAAATGTGCACTAGCCTTACTGCAATCTTTGGGATGCAGCATGAAAAAATCAACAGCATGTGAAGAATTTGCTTTATTTTTGCGCTGTTCCTCGTGCGGTATAAGTGATTAGGCGACGTTATTCTTTGGAGCGATTACAGCAATACCAGATTTACATTGATTATTGCAGAGTATCACATCAGCATCTGACAGGCATGAAAAGATGCATGTCAGCACCTGATATCAGCAGGCACTGGCAAGCCACTTTAACTACAGGATCCCAATGGACCCCACGGCCATATTGCGACAAGGCGTCTCCATGATGACCTGATGGAAGCATGCAGGGAACTCATTCCTTGCCTGACTCTCATCTATGCCACTGTCAAAACTACACGCTATCGATGCTAGCACCGATAATGGGCATTGCTGCGGGGTGTCGGATATCACACAGAGCTGACACCCGCACCTGATCGCCGCAGCGTTCAGCATGAGGCCGCGAGATTGGTGCGCCGTACCCGTACTGCTGTTTGCGGGAACACAGTTCGAACACAGCATTACAAGTACAGCGCATGTCAGGAAGGGGTTAATGTTTACTCAGCCTGCCTGGATTGTACTGTGAAAGAAACACTTGTGCTCAACCTCAATGGTAGATACTAGAGATGGCTGAATTTTTTGGAGGGGAAATTAATTCTATTTGAATTTGACAAAAATTTGCATACCAAAAAATAAACATTTTTTTTACAATGCACTCACGCAAATTCTTGAAATTGTCATCCAACTGTGGTTTCCATATCGATGAATAGTAAAAGTTTACAAAGTAAAAAACATAGTCAGCTAACTGCTCACCTTTCCTGCCTCTGCTCCCTACTTATTTTCTGGTCCTACACTTCCCCTTTGCATCTTCAGCTTATTGTTCAATCTAGGTCTTGCATTCTGGCTATGAACAGGCCCTGATGTTCATGCCTATTCATGGCCAGAAGCCTGGGCTTTACATAGTTTATGCAGAGCAGAAATGCGATGTGATAGTGGTGCAGTGGACAGGGCAGTAGGTAGCGAGTATAAGATAAGAACCAAATGTTGAGTGGTGAGATATGTTTTTTTCTTCCTAACTTTTTTCCTAGCCATTTTCCTCTTCAACACTCCTGCTGCTCTTTTCACAATGCCCAGTCCTCTATGCCGTCATTGCATTGCATCTCAGGCCCAATGTTCATTCTAGGCAATGTGCAGGTCTTGGAGTTCACTGCATATGCTTTGGGGCCTATTTGAAGACAAGTGAACTCGAAATTTGCCTGATCCGCTCATCAATATTAGTGTCATGCTGCTGCAGTGAAGTACAGCACAACCTCCACCAGGTGGAGCTTGAGAGGGAAGTGAGACTGCACACACAGAGCAGCAGAACAGACGCCACCAAGTGGCGAGAGAGTGGTCAGACAAGCCAAGTCAAAGCAGGAGTTAGCACGACAGTACAAAAGGATTAGACAGAATGGATAGTCAGAACGTAGCAAGAGATCAGTAAACCAGAACGGGCAATATACAGTACAATAGGGACAAACAGAAACGGAGTCAATAGCCAAGCCAGGAGGTCAGAACCAGAGAATCAAGTAGATAAACAGAGAAACGATGGGAAAAGGGTATACAGAGGGAGTAAACAGAAACTTGACAAGTCAGGGATCACAGCAGGACAAATCAAGAGTTAGGTTCACACGCCGAAGACAGAACTATAGCTGACACCACCAGCAGTATACCTGGGAGCTATGTAGCAGACCTGAGCCCAGAATGAGGCAGAGCAAAGTTAACCCTTGACATGATCTACAGGGAAAAAGAGCAGACAGAGCTAAACTCTGGAACGGATCATGACAATTAGCTGTCATTACTTTATATGTTAACAAAATAATGTCTGCCATTTTTTGGCACAAAATGGAAACGTTTTCCCCAAAAAAGTATTGTGTTCCAGTCATCAAATTTTTAATGCATCCAATGGCTTTGACCTTTTTTGTAATTTATTTTGTAATTTTTGCTGGAATAAACTTTCTTTGTACCTGTAGCTGGCATGACTTTTCCTGGTACGACCTACACAAGATCGGGCCCCTGTGTAGGACTCACAGGTATTGAAATTTCAAAAATGAAATTTTCTTCTTTAAAACTCACATTTTTTGTCAAAATTGGTAGTGCTATTTTAGGAAAATTGATGTCTTATTAGTGTAAGGCAGCTGCTTTCACTACGAATGTGGTAGTGAAGCAATGACCCAAGATATTCTAATGTAAAAGTCTTTATTTTGGCAACTTTCAGCATAAAGACAAACATTATCCTCCAGATCATAGATGGATCATCCCTAATAGTCTGTTACACTCTGTTACTGTGGGCAACTGCATCACTGTATCACCAGTGCCTTGGTGGCTTTGTTTCTCTGGTCTGGGTTCACACTCATATAGGCCAACTGTACAATACACAAAGCTCCTGCTCTGTGCTTGCAAACCAATGACTGACACACCGAAACCTTAACTGATAGTATAAATGAGTTTTGTGGAGGTGGGCCTCTCCCAAGACCCAGAGTAGAGGGAGAGATCTGCCACAATACCATCCTGCAAATCTCTCAAAAAAATAGCCCATGTCAAGTTTTCTTAAATCTAACTTGGTCAATTAGTTTGATCAAATCAACTCTCCCTTTTATTTTGCATTGTAACCACAACTGTGGCTGCAAATGCAATGCTCTCCAGCAAGTTCACTATGCCATTAGGCGCATTCTGGGGACACATAATTATCTTTGTGTATGATCCTCTTCATTGCCTCACACTAGTTTAAGCTGTGTTTAATGTTTGGTGAAGCTTTTACAGAGTAGACAACGATCATCAATTCCTCATGTGTTTGACCCCAGCACAGGGTAGGGGCTCATAGGAAAAATTGTTGGAAATTAAAAAAAATATATTTTAATCCTGTAGAGCAATTTTCATTGACAAATTTTTCATTTTTTTTTTAAATTGAGAATGATTTTTTGAGACAGCGTTCCCTGGTGCTGGCAGTTTCCTTTGCAATTGCTAACCAATGATGTCCTAAATGTCCATGGTGGTAGACAAGACCGGTTATAGGATGCTTCGCCTCCAGCAGTTTGCCCACAGCAGTTCACCCCCAGCAGTTTGCCCCTGGGTACATTTTGCCCCGCGCACATTTCATCCCCAGCATTTGGCCCCAGGATGTTTCGGCCCTGCACATTTCACCCCCGCACATTTCGCTCCAAGAAGTTTGCCCCCAGCAGTTTGCCCCTGGGTACATTTCGCTCCCGCACATTTCATCCCCAGCATTTGGCCCCCAGGATGTTTTGCCCCCTCACATTTCACCCCGCACAATTTTAACAAGACATTATCCAAAACTTTTCTAAGCCTGTGTGCACACATTCAGGATTTTTCGCGTTTTTTTGTGTTTTTTCGCTATAAAAATGCTTTAAAATGCATACATATGCATCCCATCATTTATAATGCATTCTGCAATTTTTGTACATATGTCACGTTTTTTCCGTGAAAAAAACGCATCGTGGTAAAAAACGCAGCATGTTCATTAATTTTGCAGCTTTTTTACAGATTTCCCACTACATTATTGCATTGGGAACCTCCGGAAAAAAACACAAAAAATCAGCGCAAAAAACGCTTAAAAAACGCATACATATGCATCCCATCATTCAGGCTATGTGCATACATTCAGGATTTTTCATGTTTTTTTCATGTTTTTTCGCTATAAAAACATGATAAAAACGCTTTAAAAATGCATACATATGCATCCCATCATTTATAATGCATTCTGCAATTTTTGTGCATATGTTGCGTTTTTTTCCACGAAAAAAACGCATCACGGTAAAAAAACGCAGCATGTTCATTAATTTTGCGGATGTTTTGCGGTTTTGCCACTATATTATTGCATTGGTAACCTCCGGAAAAAAATGCGAAAAATCCACAGAAAAAAACGCGAGAAAACGCGAAAAAAAGCGCATGCGGATTTCCTGCAGAAAATGCCAGTTTTTTTTCAGGAAATTTCTGCAAGGAATCCTGACGTGTGCACAAAGTTGAAGGTAAAACATTTGGGGTCAAAATGTTAAGGGCAAAACATCAGATGGCGACACATCCAGGGACAAAATGCTGTAGGAGAAACATTTGGGGGCAAAACATCTGGGGGCGAACTGCTGGAGGCGAAATGTGCGGGCATGAAATGTGCGGGGGCAAAACATCCTGGGGGCCAAATGCTGGGGATGAAATGTTCGGGGGCAAAATGTATAAACATCCGGGGGCGAACTGCTGGGGGTGAACTGCCGAGGGCAAAACATCCTGGGGGCCAAATGCTGGGGATGAAATGTTCGGGGGTGAAATGTACCCAAGGGCAAACTGTTGGGGGTGAACTGCTGGGGGCAAAATGTGCGGGGATGAATCATCCTGGGGGCCAAATGCTAGGGACAAAATGTTTGGGGGCGAAATGTACCCAGGGGCAAACTGCTGGGGGCAAACTGCTGGGGGCAAAATGTGGGGGGGGGCGGGTGAAATGTGCAGGGGCGAAACATCCTGGGGGCCAAATGCTAGGGACGAAATGTTTGAGGGCGAAATGTACCCTGGGGCGAACTGCTGGGGGCGAACTGCTGGGAGCGAAATGTGTGGGGGTGAAATGTACCCAGGGGCGAACTGCTGGGGGCGAACTGCTGGGGTCAAAACATCCAAATCCCGACTAGACCAGAGGCACTGCAGGCATGGTAGCATGATTAGGTCACACAGTGGTATGAACAACATGCAACCTGGCATTTTGTTGGTTCAAAAACAGCTCCTGGGACTTTGAGGAAACACTGGTTCCACTACTAAAGCAATGCTGAGCTGTTAGTGTACCTTAGAGATGAGCAGATTGATCTGCAGAGGATCTACTTTTACTTAAATTTAGTAAAAGTTACAATTTCAAGTGAATTCAAACATATTGGTTTTAACTCACAGTTTGCAAAAAAAAAATGCCTGCCACCATTTCCCAAACTGCTGATGCATCAGAGAGCAGACTAACATTTTTTTTGCATGGCCTCATGGACTCACCCATGATTGTCTTCATTTATGACATCTAGTGGATTATCAAAACCTTTAAAGTGGAACAATTTGGTTAAAGGTACCTTCACACTAAACAACTTCACAACGATAACGATAGCGATCCGTAACGTTGCAGCGTCCTGGATAGCGATATCGTTCAGTTTGACACGCAACAGCGATCAGGATCCTGCTGTGATGTAGTTGGTCAGAGCTAGAAGGCCAGAACTTTATTTCATTGCTGGACTCCCTGCAGACATCGCTGAATCGGCGTGTGTGACACCGATTCAGCGATGTCTTCACTGGTAACCAGGGTAAACATCGGGTTACTAAGCGCAGGGCCAAGCTTAGTAACCCGATGTTTACCCGGGTTACCATCGTAAAAGTAAAAAAACAAACACTACATACTTACCTTCCACTGTCTGTCCCCGGCGCTCTGCTTCTCTGCACTCCTCCTGCATCCTGTGTCAGCGCTGGTCAGCCGGAAAGCAGAGCGGTGACGTCACCGCTCTGCTTTCCGGCCGCTGTGCTCACAGTCAGTGCGGGAAGCAGAGCGCCGGGGACAGACAGCTGAAGGTAAGTATGTAGTGTTTGTTTTTTTTACTTTTACGATGGTAACCAGGGTAAACATCGGGTTACTAAGCGCGGCCCTGCGCTTAGTAACCCGATGCTTACCCTGGTTACTGGGGACCTCGGCATCGTTGGTCACTGGAGGGCTGTCTGTGTGACAGCTCTCCAGCGACCAAACAGCGACGCTGCAGCGATCAACATCGTTGTCGGTATCGTTGCAGCGTCGCTTAGTGTGAAGGTACCTTAAGTCTGCAAAGTTGAATTTAAAAAGATCCACTTATATCTAGTGTACCTTCACACACTTCACTGATACAAAGAAGGTGCAAGAAGCTCTCTGCTGTGTTGAATGGAAGCAGGAAGGGGGTACAATAACTGTGAAACTGGTTCTAGCATTCAGACATCACTTAAGTAATCTGAATAAAAGTTAGTAACATTAACAATGGGCATCATTAAATACAGGTCCTTCTCAAAAAATTAGCATATAGTGTTAAATTTCATTATTTACCATAATGTAATGATTACAATTAAACTTTCATATATTATAGATTCATTATCCACCAACTGAAATTTGTCAGGTCTTTTATTGTTTTAATACTGATGATTATGGCATACAACTCCTGATAACCCAAAAAACATGTCTCAATAAATTAGCATATCAAGAAAAGGTTCTCTAAATGACCTATTACCCTAATCTTCTGAATCAACTAATTAACTCTAAACACATGCAAAAGATACCTGAGGCTTTTATAAACTCCCTGCCTGGTTCATTACTCAAAACCCCCATCATGGGTAAGACTAGCGACCTGACAGATGTCAAGAAGGCCATCATTGACACCCTCAAGCAAGAGGGTAAGACCCAGAAAGAAATTTCTCAACAAATAGGCTGTTCCCAGAGTGCTGTATCAAGGCACCTCAATGGTAAGTCTGTTGGAAGGAAACAATGTGGCAGAAAACGCTGTACAACGAGAAGAGGAGACCGGACCCTGAGGAAGATTGTGGAGAAGGACCGATTCCAGACCATGGGGAACCTGAGGAAGCAGTGGACTGAGTCTGGTGTGGAAACATCCAGAGCCACCGTGCACAGGCGTGTGCAGGAAATGGGCTACAGGTGCCGCATTCCCCAGGTAAAGCCACTTTTGAACCATAAACAGCGGCAGAGGCGCCTGACCTGGGCTACAGAGAAGCAGCACTGGACTGTTGCTAAGTGGTCCCAAGTACTTTTTTCTGATGAAAGCAAATTTTGCATGTCATTCGGAAATCAAGGTGCCAGAGTCTGGAGGAAGACTGGGGAGAAGGAAATGCCAAAATGCCTGAAGTCCAGTGTCAAGTACCCACAGTCAGTGATGGTGTGGGGTGCCATGTCAGCTGCTGGTGTTGGTCCACTGTGTTTCATCAAGGGCAGGGTCAATGCAGCTAGCTATCAGGAGATTTTGGAGCACTTCATGCTTCCATCGGCTGAAATGCTTTATGGAGATGAAGATTTCATTTTTCAGCACGACCTGGCACCTGCTCACAGTGCCAAAACCACTGGTAAATGGTTTACTGACCATGGTATTACTGTGCTCAATTGGCCTGCCAACTCTCCTGACCTGAACCCCATAGAGAATCTGTGGGATATTGTGAAGAGAAAGTTGAGAGACGCAAGACCCTGGATGAGCTTAAGGCCACTATTGAAGCATCCTGGGCCTCCATAACATCTCAGCAGTGTCACAGGCTGATTGCCTCCATGCCACGCCGCATTGAAGCAGTCATTTCTGCCAAAGGATTCCCGACCAAGTATTGAGTGCATAACTGAACATTATTATTTGATGGTTTTTTTGTTTGTTATTAAAAAACACTTTTATTTGATTGGATGGGTGAAATATGCTAATTTATTGAGACAGGTTTTTTGGGTTATCAGGAGTTGTATGCCAAAATCATCAGTATTAAAACAATAAAAGACCTGACAAATTTCAGTTGGTGGATAATGAATCTATAATATATGAAAGTTTAATTGTAATCATTACATTATGGTAAATAATGAAATTTAACACTTTATGCTAATTTTTTGAGAAGGACCTGTACAGTTACATTTTCTATCCCCTTAAAATGTTTTAAGTGCATAACATAAATATTACATTTGTTATTATCACACTCTGTACTTCTTTTGCTTGGTAGTCTCTTGTTAGTTATTCACTTTTGCAAGATATTGCTTTTAAATTTTTAGTGGTGCTTTATTCTCCTCTTGTGGATGCTGGGTGCATTGTACAACATAGGGCACTTTTATCTTACTAAAACACATTATTCAACAATCATTCATATTAAAAGGTCAAGATTGACCTTTATTCTTATTATGTTTTGATTGATTTGTCACAGAGTTATTTTACAATTTAGATTTGTAATTCTTATTTTACATTGCATGATGACAGATTTGAAAAAGAAACAAATTCCATATCTTCTTCTCGGCACAATACCAGACCTTGATATTTCTTTTTTTTTTGTAAATAGCTGGGTTACCTAAAGACGTTAAAGTCTTCTTTGATCAGTGAAATCAATAATGATGCATTGAAAAATATTTACAAAGATTATATTAAATGGGTTGTTATAGCTGGGCACTTTTTAAAATTATTACACCCATATATGTTAAAATAGAATATATAAAGTAATTATCCTTGTAATGTTCTTAATTATCCATATAAGAGCATGGGGGAAAATATAACAATTTTGACAACTTTGAGCAGATAGTTTTTAATTTTCTTATATGTTAAGGTCTTACCGAGCATCTTGGGAATTTATGTTTGAGGATTGAGTGATATATTTTTTAGTTTATTTACCAGAAAAAAGGGCCTACTGAACAACATTGTGTCTCCACTGTCTCTTTAGAGGTTTAAAAAAAACAATAAGGTCACCCTTATTTTTGATAACCAGCGAAGATAAAGTAGAAAGCTGTTGGCTGCATCCTTAACTGTCAGCTTTTTCTTGGCTGGTTATCAAAAATAAAGGCCTACTCTTTTTATTATTTAAAAAAATAATTGAAAGAATCAATGTGGGCTACCTCCTGTTTTTGATAATCATCTAAGCTAAAGCAGACAGCTGAGGGCTGATATTCTCAGACATGGAAGAGGCCATGGATATTGGCCCTCACCCAGCTCCTCAACCCTTTTTTACCTATTTATTTTATTTTCCAAATAAAAATAGAAAAATAGTGTAAAATAAAGAATCAAAATAAAAAATATTGATATACTTACCCTCGGACGCGCCCTGGTTCTCACCGTCAGCCTTCCTTCTTAAGAATGAGCGCCTGAAGGACCTTCGATGACGTCGCGGCTTGTGATTGGTTACGTGAGCGGTCACATGGGCGTCATGCGACCAATCACAAGCCGCGACGTCATCTAAGGTCCTTCAGGCGCTGATTCTTAGGAAGGAAGGCTGCGGGTTAGAACCAGGGCGCGTCCGAGGGTGAGTATATACCTATTAGGAATATACTCACCCTCGGACGCACCCTCGGACGCTTCCTTCCTAAGAATTAGCACCTGAAGGACCTTAGATGACGTCGCGGCTTGTGATTGGTCGCGTGACGCCCATGTGACCGCTCACGCGACCAATCACAAGCCGCGAATTCATTGAAGGCCCTTCAGGCGCTCATTCTTAGGAAGGAAGGCTGTCGGTGAGAACCAGGGCGCGTCCGAGGGTGAGTATATCAATATTTTTTTATTTTTATTCTTTATTTTACACTTAAATATGAATTCCGATACCGATTCCCGATATCTTAAACATATCGGAACTCGGTATCGGAATTCCGATTCCAGATCAGAAGATCACCGACCTCATGGCTGACCCCACACAGGGGTCAGGACGGGTTTCATGAAACCCGACTTTGCCAAAAGTCGGCGACTTCTGAATCTGGCCGACCCATTTCGCTCAACCCTACTCCTCACCTTTCTACCAATAATCCATATGTCTCTTGTGGAGCCAAATTCACAAATTCAGCTATATCTGGATACATTGCTGAGCAGTGGCAGGACGCGATCGCTCTGCCCTGCATCCTGGAGACACTGAGTGGAGCATGAGAACACAGCTTCAATGCCGAGTGGTGACATCAATAAGGTGAGTGCAGCCAGTAAACTCCAGTCACCTTATTTACATAACCACTTGGCACTGAACCCATGTTCTTATGCTCAACTCATAGTCTCTAGGATGCATGGCCACTACTCAGCAATACATCCTCCAGATGTAGCTAAGTTGGAGTACGTCATGGGACATATGGATTATTTATCGGCAGACAAGTGAGAAATACTGTGATTTTTTTTATTTTGAAAATAATAAATGGGTTAAAGAGGGTTTGGGATTTTTATTTCAAATAAAGGACTTTACTCTGTGTGTATGTTTTTAACTTAAACTTATGGGGTTAGTAATGGGGACTTCTGATAAACACCTCTCCATTAGTAATCCTTGGGCTTGATGTCAGCTGACATTAAAAGGCTGACATCAACCCCAATACTATTACCCCACTTACCACCCCACCAAGGCAAGAAGGAAGAGTTGGTCGGCAGTAACGAACTTACCGCCAATCAGAGCCAGTGTTTCCCACACACAGATGACAGCATGGGAAATGCCACATGTTCAGATTCCCATTCTTTTGAATGGGGTCTGGGTTCGGGCATGAGTTTGAGTACAGTTCTGGTACCAAAACCAATCTTTTTTTTAAAGTTAAGCCAAACCTGACATCCACTGGTCAGCCCATCACTAGTTAGAATTAATGTCAAAACACATACAGTATTTAGTACAGATTGATGTTTATTGTGAAGTATAATGATAAAATACATAACAATATACAGTATGTATGCATAAATGCTCTGCTAGGATAATATGTATGTATAAATGCTCTGTTAGCATAAATACCTTTTAATAAAACATAATAATTATGATATTATCTAACCTTTAGGGATGCACAGTACTTGATCTGCTATGAACATCACTGACACACTGATATTTTGTGTAATACATTGATAGCTGATATTTTAAATCACCATATGTTCATGAATGTCACTGACAATCACTGATAATCTGTTAATATTCTCAACTGACATTTCTGTGTTAAGCTTCTTGTTAAAAGTTTATATTTCATTTGCAAAGTTCACATATTTCTAGATTAAACATTAAAGGTCACATATTTGTCTTTGGTTTTGCAGTAGTGATGATCGAGCACTAAAATGCTTGAATACTCAGTACTAGAATCGAGACAATAGGACTCTCGTATGGGCTCGACTCGTGTAATGAGTATAATGAAAGACAATGTGTAACACACATTTTTCTGGAAAACCCAAACATGAGGGCTTGGGGGGGACAGGGAAATTGCTGAAATGGATCGAAACAGTGCTCAAATGTAATATTCCTTTAGAAATACCCTGGTTTAGCGAAAGAGGGGAAAAAAGACAAGTGTGGCGCTTCCTATGAGCGTAATATGTTTTTACCAACAGTAAATAAATCTTTTAGTTGTGGTTATGCTCACCTTCAATCAGTAAGAAACGCACTTTGAGATTCTCAAGGAATCAATTCTTTAGGAAACTCTCCTCCGTGTCTTGTATAGTCCAATAAGGGGTGCAGCTCACTATGGAGAACTATGTGTTGATCCTGCTTCGGATCTACATAGGTGATGAATTCAAAGGGAAAATAAACTCCAAGCGAATGTGGCGCTAATCACCTTAAGATTTTTTGAATACATCCACTTAGAAGTTTTTTTTTGTTTGTTTTAATGGGATGAATTGATTCATGTAAAGATGATAGTAGTGTTTTTGATAAAGTATTAGAGTGAATAATATTTATAATTTTATTTATATTTATATTTAAACCTATACTTATACTTTCAAATATTTTTATGTTTGTTCACAACAATGTAACACCATGTATTTAAAAGCTCATTTTGGATAGAATACAAGTACTATACTGTTATATTATTATACAGTTATATAAAAAAGTTTGGGCACCCCTATTAATCTTAAGCTTAATGTTTTATAAAAATTGTTTTTTTTTTTGCAACAGCTACTTCAGTTTCATATATCTAATAACTGTTGGACACAGTAATGTTTCTGCCTTGAAATGAGGTTTATTGTACTAACAGAAAATGTGCAATCTGCATTGAAACAAAATTTGACAGGTGCATAAGTATGGGCACCTCACCAGAAAAGTGACATTAATATTTTGTAGATCCTCCTTTTGCAAAAATAACAGCCTCTAGTCGCTTCCTGTAGCTTTTAATGAGTTCCTGGATCCTGGATGAAGGTATTTTTGACCATTCCTCTTTACAAAACAATTCCAGTTCAGTTAAGTTTGATGGTCGCCGAGCATGGACAGCCCTCTGAAGGTTTTTTTGCCTTTTTTTAATTTGCATTTTCACATTCAGGAATTCCAATGAATCTCCTCCAAAATTAGAAGTAAATTTAATGGTATCAGTATTAATTTCATTTAAACATGTTACAAATTGAGTAAACTGTGCTTCAGTACCTGTCCATACAACAAATATAGCATCCTCATACCTGTATTAGGCACTGATATATCTGATATAGGGGTTAAGGGTAGACATATTTATTTTCAAATACCGCAAGGACCAAGTTAGCAAAAGCACAAGCTACAGGAGTTCCTGTGGTTTGAAGGTACCAGATGTCCCCAAATTTAAAGGCATTGTGTGACAAAGTAAACTTTAGTGCGTCTATAACTAAATTTATATAATCGCTATAATTCTCTGTATTTTCTAATATAGATTTGATAGCCTCCACTCCTGTCATCTGTGGGATGCGTGTATACAGGCTTTCTATGTCTATCAAGGTGAGGAACCAATATTCCAGCCAGTCAATGTCATCTAAATTTGTTAGGAAATATCCTGTATCTTTTATACATTGCAGATATGTTATTCACCAAAGGTTTTAGTAACCAGTCCAAATATTTGGAAAGCGGTTCAGCGAGCAATCCTATCCCGAATACTATGGGGTGACCGAGAGGTGATATTAACGATTTATGAACTTTCAGAATACGATACTGATGTGCTTGCAGTGATTAATCTGGTAAAAGTTTTTCTACGGTTTTCTTGGATAGTATGTTCTTTTCAATCTGCATTCTCAACAATGTGGTCAACTGGCATATATATTTATTAGTCGGTTATTTTTGTAATTTTATACAGATATTTGTATATGACAAACATTATCTCAATGTTTCTTTTACATAGGAATCCTTTGATGAAAGTATTATATTATTGCCTTTATCTGCTCTATAAATTATGACATAATTTGATTTGATGTCTCTTAATGCAAATGACTTTTTAGAAACTCAAATTATTTGCTGCAGTCTTATAAATTAGAGCTTTAATATCAGCAATTACTCTATCATAAAATAAGTCGATCACATAACCATAGTTAATAGGGAGCATGATTGTGGATTTTATGTCTCCCTTAAATGGAATTATTGACCTCATATCCGGGATTTCATTTTATGCAGGTAAAGGTTCATGTTCACTAATGTTCAACAATAATTCTATTTCTGATGGTGTAGCTTTACCCCCCAATGTGGGTGCACTGAAGCAAAAAGTATATGAAACATTGGGAAATCTTCCTCTACATAGTATAGAAAAATGGTGGTATTATTTTTAAAAGCTTTATGTAATTGCATTTTCTTGATGGTTCTTAATGTTCTTAAAGAAATCTATTTTGAATTCAGTCATATCAAGCAGTTCTGGTATAAAACAGTTTAATCCTTTGTGTGCAAATTTTGGTGGTCCTGATTGAGACAGCGATCTGTGAGATTATTTCATTCCTTTCTGTGGATTCACTGATCTTCTCCAGGACTCCTTCTTTGGTTTGATTCCAGTGGCACCATTTCCACTGTGCAACACCTCTCCTTATGCATTTTCTGAAGGGTTGACATTAATTTTGGGTTCTGTACCAGTGTTTGACAAGTCCATTCCAGGAGAATCATTTCATTCATCTGTGATACTTGAATCTGAATCTCCAGTCCAACCACCTTGATCTGTCCTTCTTTTCTTCTTGTAATTATTATATGCAAAATATTTTTGCACATATTGATAGTTTTCATTCTTTCTTCTCTGCGTTTTATTTCAGGAGAAAATTATATTAATTTTAAAGTCTTTCTTGTCTCTAATTCATTTATATTTTTTTCTTTGTTCAATATCTGCTTATAGAGGAATCTGTTTTTTATCCAATCTGTAAAAAAAATGTTTCATTTGGTTCTCAGTGAGTCGTGTCTTTAATTAGCTTCTGGCTTTATCTAGCTCTTGATTAATTACTGGGAATTTACAATTTTTGTGAACATTCAACATGTATGCATTTCCATTCCTCTTGAAAAGCTTTGTTTTAACTTGAGAAATATTGTTGTATACCTGCAGTCTGCGTGAAATGCAATTAGATTCATCATATTATTTAAGTGATGGTGTAGCTTCCCCTAACCTCCCCTAATCCCCACACCAAGTAAGGAACTGGTTATCTCCTCTTCAATCCTCCCCATCCATCTCACCTCCTCCTCAGAACTGTTCCTCAACATACAATCCTCTGCCTCCAAACATAGACAGCCCCCTCATGCCCTCTCCTGCTCCCACCTGCTAACACTTTCTCTGCTCCTTCTCACTGCTGGTGATATCTCTCCAAATCCTGGTTCTCCTCACCACATTCCCACAGTCATTTCTACCTCCCATCCATGCTCTATCACAAACTTCCGTAACCTCTCTAACCTTATACCTATTCACCCAGCCCCCGCTTCCCCGGTCCCACTAACAGGAGCTCTGTGGAACGCTCGCTCTGTCTGCAACAAGCTTTCCTACATCCATGATCTTTTTGTTACTACCAAACTTTCCTTCCTTGCCATCACCGAAACCTGGCTCAGCCCTTCTGACACAGCCTCCCCTGCTGTACTCTCTTACAGTGGCTTTCTCACACACCCCGCCCCAGCAGCAAGCATGGCAGAAAAGTTGTTTTTCTCCTGTCAGATAACTGCTCCTTCACCCCAATCCCACTGCTACCCTCTGTTACCCTCCCTTCCTTTGAGGTGCACTCTGTGCGTGTCTACTCCCCCTCCAACCTCGAACTGGCTGTCATTTACCACCCCCCAGGGCCAGCCACCACCTTCTTTGACCAATTCACCACCTGGCTACTTCATTTCCTTTCCGCGGACATCCCCACTATCATCATGGGCGACTTCAACATCCCCATTGACACTTCCCTCTCAGCTGCCACTAAACTTCTATCTCTCACTTCCTCCTTCGGCCTCACTCAATGGTCTTCTACAGCCACCCACAAAGATGGTCACACACTGGACCTCATCTTCACCCGCCTCTGCTCCCTATCTAACCTCTCTAACTCACCTCTTCCTCTCTCTGACCACAACCTTCTCACATTCTCTTCCCTCTACACTCCATGTCTACAATCCCTACCCCACAAACTTTCACACCCTCGCAGAAATCTTAAACATCTTGACCTACATTCATTCTCTAAATCCCTCCTCCCTCTCACAGATATAAGTTCCTTACACAATGCGGATGACGCTGTCGCTCTATATAACACCACAATAGCTTTGGAATAGCTTTGGAATCTGCTGCCCCACTTACACATACCAAAGCTCGCAAAATCAACAGACAGCCCTGGCACAACAGCCTGACCAAAGAACTGAGGCAAGCTTCCAGGGCTGCTGAGCGTAGATGGAAAAGATCCCACTCCAACGAGCACTTAATCTCATTCAAACAGTCCCTCACTACTTTCAAGACCACACTCGCCACAGCTAAACAAACCTACTTCTCATCTTTCATATCCTCCCTGTCCCACAACCCTAAAAAGTTATTCAACACCTTCAATTTTCTCCTACGTCCCCCAGCACCTCCTCCCTCCCCATTTATCTCAGCTGAAGACTTTGCCTCATTTTTCAAGCAGAAGATGGATAACATCAGAGACAGTTTTGGTCAACAACCCCCAGAGCCCTTCCTCCCGACTTCCCAGCCCTCCGCCTCCAAAACCAACTTCTCCACCATTACAGAAGATCAACTTTCCACTCTACTCTCAAGATCACATCTCACCACCTGTGCACTTGACCTGATCCCATCCCACTTCATCCCAAACCTCACCACAGTCTTCATCCCAACCCTAACCCATCTCTTCAACCTATCACTAACAACTGGTGTTTTCCCCTCAAGCTTTAACCATGCCTCCATCACGCCTATCCTCAAAAAGCCTTCTCTTGACCCATCCTCTGTATCTAGCTATCACCCTTAATCACTTCTACCCTATGCCTCCAAACTACTGGAACAACAAGTCTACCTTGAACTGTCCTCCCATCTCTCTTCTTGCTCCCTCTTTGACAGCTTACAATCTGGCTTCCGGTCACACCATTCCACTGAAACTGCCTTAACTAAGGTCACCAATGACCTCTTAACCGCCAAGAGCAAGCGACACTACTCTGTCCTCCTCCTCCTCGACCTGTCGGCTGCCTTTGACACAGTGGACAATTTCCTATTATTACAGACCCTCTCATCCCTTGGCATCACAGACTTGACCCTATCCTGGATATCATCATACCTAACAGACCGGACATTCAGCATCTCCCACTCAAACACCACCTCCTCACCCCGCCCACTATCTGTTGGAGTCCCACAAGGTTCAGTCCTAGGGCCCCTGCTCTTCTCCATTTACAGCTTTGGCCTGGGACAGCTCATAGACTCTCATGCTGATGCCTCTATGCTGATGACACACAGATCTACATCTCTGGATCAGATATCACCTCCCTACTAACCAGAATCCCTCAATGTCTGTCCACTATTTCATCATTTTTCTCCACTAGATTTCTGAAACTTAACATGGACAAAACAGAATTCCTCATCTTTCCCCCATCTCACGCGACCCCCCCAACGAACCTATCCATTACAGTGAATGGCTGCCCACTCTCCCCAGTCCCACAAGCTCGCTGCCTCGGGGTAATCATTGATGCTGATCTCTCCTTCAAACCACATATCCAAGCCCTTTCCACTTCCTGCCAACTTCAACTCAAAAATATTTCACAAATCCGTACATTCCTCAACCAAGAATCTGCAAAAACCCTAGTGCATGCCCTCATCATCTCTCGCCTTGACTACTGCAACCTCCTGCTCTGTGGCCTCCCCTCTAACACTCTCGCACCCCTCCAATCTATTCTAAACTCTGCTGCCCGACTAATCCACCTGTCCCCCGCTATTCCTCGGCCTCTCCCCTCTGTTAATCCCTTCACTGCCTCCTCATTGCCCAGAGACATCAGTACAAAACCCTAACCATGACGTACAAAGCCATCCACAACCTGTCTCCTCCATACATCTGTGACCTCGTCTCCCGGTACTTACGTACACGCAACCTCCGATGCTTACAAGATCTCCTTCTCTACTCCCCTCTTATCTCCTCTTCCCACAATCGTATACAAGATTTATCTTGCGTATCACCCCTACTCTGGAACCCTCTACCACAACACATTAGACTCTCGCCTACCATCGAAACCTTCAAAAAGAGCCTGAAGACCCACCTCTTCCGACAAGCCTACAACCTGCAGTAACCACCGATCGACCAAACCACTGCATGACCAGCTCTATCCTCGCCTACTGTATTCTCACCCATCCCTTGTAGATTGTGAGCCTTCGTGGGCAGAGTCCTCTCTCCTCCTGTACCAGTTATGACTTCTATTGTTTAACCCCTTAGCGACCGCCGATACGCCTTTTAACGGCGGCCGCTAAGGGTACTTAAACCACAGCGCCGTTAATTAACGGCGCTGTGGAAAAAGTAAATAGCTCCCCCCAGAGTCGGATTTTCTCCGGGGTCTCGGCTGCCGGGGGTAGCCGAGACCCCAGAGAACATGATTTGGGGTTTTTTTTTACCGACCCCGCTTTTGCGATCGCCGGTAAATAACCGTTTACCGGCGATCGCAAAAAAAAAACGCGATCTCTTTTTAATTTCTCTGTCGTCCGATGTGATTGCACATCAGAGGACAGAGAAAAGTGGTCCAAGATAGCCCCCCGATACTCACCTATCTCCCCCGGTGCTCCTCGTGGCTCCCGGTGGGCGCCGCCATCTTCAAAATGGCGGGCGCATGCGCAGTGCGCCCGCCGGCCGGCACCGGGAGAATCTTTGGGGTCTCGGCTGCCGAAGGGCCTGTTTTTTCCTGCAGTCTCCCCCAACAAAATAAAAAGGGAGCTTTAAATTGCCACTAAGTGGATCTACGTGAGTTCTGTTTGGCGTATATCTGCCAGCCACGTTCTGCCTTGTTCATTGTGTGGTGTAATACACAGGGCCTGTTTTTTCCTGCAGTCTCCCGTCCCCCAAAAAAGGGAGCTTTAAATTGCCACTAAGTGGATCTACGTGAGTTCTGTTTGGCGTATATCTGCCAGCCACGTTCTGCCTTGTTCATTGTGTGGTTTAATACACAGGGCATGTTTTTTCCTGCACTCTCCCATCCCAAATTAAGGGATCTTTAAAATGCCACTAAGTGGATCTACGTGAGTTCTGTTTGGCGTATATCTGCCAGCCACGTTATGCCTTGTCCATTGTGTGGTGCAATACACAGGGCCTGTTTTTTCCTGCAGTCTCCCCCCAGCAAAATAAAAAGGGAGCTTTAAATAGCCACTAAGTGGATCTATGTGAGTTCTGTTTGGCGTATATCTGCCAGCCACGTTCTGCCTTGTCCATTGTGTGGTGTAACACACAGGGCCTGTTTTCTCCTGCAGTCTTCCCGCCAAAAAAAGGAGCTATAAATTCTCCAATAGTTAATATACACCTTCTACCTTGTGTAACAGTAGCATATAACGCTTCTTATTTTGGTAACATTTCTGCAAAAATGAGGAAGTCTGGTGGAAGAGGCCGTTGGTGGTCGTTGCCAGCTGGTACTCATGGTGGTGGTGGTAGTGGAGCATCTGGTGGTACTGGGAAAAGCAAGATAGCATCAAATGCTCGGGTTGTAGAAGCAGCGACATCGTCTGGCTACACAAGGCCTTGAAGGCTCCCTTATCTGGGAGTAGGAAAACAGCTTTTAAATCTGGAGAAGCAGGAACAAGTTTTGGCTTTACTTGCTGACTCAGCTTCCAGCTCTTTCACCTCCTCTTCAGAAGCTTCGAAATCTAAAACCAGTGGATGCTCCAGGTCCGTAAAAAGTTGCTTCTTTGTGTTCTTCACCCAAAACAAAAGTGAAGGATGCGGCAGGCAACACTACACTTTACTCCATGGAGCTCTTTACACATACCGTACCTGGGTTAGAGAGGGAAATTGTTAAAAGCCCATTACTGGAAGAATCGGACATGGAGTGCACAGATGCACAGCCACAGCTTGATTATTATGCTGTTCCATTGACTCAGATCACAACTTTGCCCTCACAGTGTACTGAGCCCGAATCTGACCATGATGAGACTATGGTGCCCAGTCCCGAACGCTATAGCACCTTACACGGTGACACAGAGGATGGTGCACATGACATTGAAGAGGAGGTGATGGATGACCCAGTTGTTGACCCAGATTGGCAGCCATTGGGGGAAGAGGGTGCCACAGCTTGGAGCTCAGAAACGGAGGAGGATGATCTGCAGCAGCCATCTACATCGCAAAAGTTGTCATCTGGCAGGCCCGCATCAGGCCCAAAACGTGTGTCAAAAACCACAACAGGTGTAGGACAGCGTTGCAATCCGGTGGCAGTAGCACGACGTGCAAAGCCTGAAAAGGTATTCCATAGTAGGACAAGTGCAGTGTGGCAATTTTTTAACCAAGATCTGAATGATCAGTCCAAAGTTATATGTAAGAAATGCTCCAAGACCTTTAGCAGAAGGAAGAATGTTCAAAATTTAAATACAACGTGCATGCGTAGACATCTAACCAGCAGGCACTTGGAAGCATGGACTAACTACCAAACGTCCCGTACCGTTGGTGCACCTGCTCATATTGAAGCTAGTCAGCAATGCAACATTGCTTCCCTAACTGGAAGCCCACCAGTTATGACACCACCAGTCAGCGTCGGACTGGAGCACCTTGGGCCCACCAGAGAAAATCATTCTTGGGGCCCACTATGCAGCTACCTAGAAATACAAGACCACCAATTGTGTGGTAAAACACGCTAATATCCGGGTATAATATAAGGTAGTACACGTCTTAATTATGTAGCAGGTGTTGGGGTAGAATCATAGAGGGGTAGCTCCCTCATAGAATATAATGTCACCCCCTGAGAGAATAAGGCAGCCCCACCACAGAATATAATGCAGCCCCCCCCATAGCGTACACTGTAGACCCCTCATATAGTAATATGGAGCCCCCCAGAATATAATGTAGCCCCCCTCACAAAGTATAATGCAGCCCCTCTCCACCCCCTCATTGTCTTCATCACCACCTCCATCATTGCTTTCTCCCCCACCATCATTGCCTATTTCATCACCTCCATCATTGCCTCCCCCACCACCATCATTGCCCATCACCTCCATCATTGCCTCCCCCACCACCATCATTGCCCATCACCTCCATCATTGCCTGCCCCACCGCCATCATTGCCCATCACCTCCATCATTGCCACCCCCACCATCATTGCTTATTGCCACCATCATTGCCTATTGCCTCCATCATTGCCTCCCCCTAACATCATTGCCTCCCCCACCACCAACATTGCCCATCACCTCCATCGTTGCCTGCCCCCACTGCCATCATTGCCCATCACCTCCATCATTGCCTCCCCCACCATCATTGCTTATCGCCACCATCATTGCCTCCCCCACCACCATCAATGCCTAATCACCTCCATCATTGCCCATCACCTCCATCATTATCTCCCCCACCACCATCATTGCCCATCATCTCCATCATTGCCTCCCCATTACCTCCATCATTGCCTCCCCCACCATCATTGCCCAATCGCCTCCACCATTGCCTCCTGTCACGATCATTGCCCATCACCTCCAACATTGCCCATCACTTCCTTCGTTGCCTCCCCTCACCATCATTGCCCCCCTCCATCATTGCCCATCACCTCCATCATTGTCTCCCCCCACCGCCATCATTGCCCATCACCTCCATCACTGTCTCCCCCACCGCCATCATTGCCTGCACTATTGCATCCCCCACCAATATCATTGTGCTTCCCCACCAACACACACGCAGGCACACACACACATGACACAGACACACACAGGCACACTCACACACAGACACACTCAAACAGAGATACAGGCACACTCACACATGCCCTTTATGTATCCAGACCCCCTATACTAGGCCATTGTCATGTAATCAGACCCCAGATGAGCACTTTACGGTAATTCAGATCTCAGCCCAGACCCTTATATAAATAGCAAACCCCAGACTAGCCCCCTAAATATATTTAGAACTCGGTCCAGGCCCCCTATATTTTCATACCAGAGATTGGACCCTCTATAATATTATCATAGTCTTAGCCCATATGTTTTATAAGACCCTAGACCAAACCCCTATATTAATATAGACCAGACCCCCCCATATTGTAACACCCCATATTATGCCCATATATAAATGCCAGACTCTGCTAATAACCAAGAAAAATTATCTTTCACAATTGGTGCAGAATCCAACCAGAGGAGCAGCACTTTTAGACCTAATACTATCTAATAGACCTGACAGAATAACAAATCTGCAGGTGGTCGGGCATCTAGGAAATAGCGACCACAATATTGTACAGTTTCACCTGTCTTTCACTAGGGGGACTTGTCAGGGAGTCACAAAAACATTGAACTTTAGGAAGGCAAAGTTTGACCAGCTTAGAGATGCCCTTAATCTGGTAGACTGGGACAATATCCTCAGAAATAAGAATACAGATAATAAATGGGAAATGTTTAAGAACATCCTAAATAGGCAGTGTAAGCGGTTTATACCTTGTGGGAATAAAAGGACTAGAAATAGGAAAAACCCAATGTGGCTAAACAAAGAAGTAAGACAGGCAATTAACAGTAAAAAGAAAGCATTTGCACTACTAAAGCAGGATGGCACCATTGAAGCTCTAAAAAACTATAGGGAGAAAAATACTTTATCTAAAAAACTAATTAAAGCTGCCAAAAAGGAAACAGAGAAGCACATTGCTAAGGAGAGTAAAACTAATCCCAAACTGTTCTTCAACTATATCAATAGTAAAAGAATAAAAACTGAAAATGTAGGCCCCTTAAAAAATAGTGAGGAAAGAATGGTTGTAGATGACGAGGAAAAAGCTAACATATTAAACACCTTCTTCTCCACGGTATTCACGGTGGAAAATGAAATGCTAGGTGAAATCCCAAGAAACAATGAAAACCCTATATTAAGGGTCACCAATCTAACCCAAGAAGAGGTGCGAAACCGGCTAAATAAGATTAAAATAGATAAATCTCCGGGTCCAGATGGCATACACCCACGAGTACTAAGAGAACTAAGTAATGTAATAGATAAACCATTATTTCTTATTTTTAGGGACTCTATAGCGACAGGGTCTGTTCCGCAGGATTGGCGCATAGCAAATGTGGTGCCAATATTCAAAAAGGGCTCTAAAAGTGAACCTGGAAATTATAGGCCAGTAAGTCTAACCTCTATTGTTGGTAAAATATTTGAAGGGTTTCTGAGGGATGTTATTCTGGATTATCTCAATGAGAATAACTGTTTAACTCCATATCAGCATGGGTTTATGAGAAATCGCTCCTGTCAAACCAATCTAATCAGTTTTTATGAAGAGGTAAGCTATAGGCTGGACCACGGTGAGTCATTGGACGTGGTATATCTCGATTTTTCCAAAGCGTTTGATACCGTGCCGCACAAGAGGTTGGTACACAAAATGAGAATGCTTGGTCTGGGGGAAAATGTGTGTAAATGGGTTAGTAACTGGCTTAGTGATAGAAAGCAGAGGGTGGTTATAAATGGTATAGTCTCTAACTGGGTCGCTGTGACCAGTGGGGTACCGCAGGGGTCGGTATTGGGACCTGTTCTCTTCAACATATTCATTAATGATCTGGTAGAAGGTTTACACAGTAAAATATCGATATTTGCAGATGATACAAAACTATGTAAAGCAGTTAATACAAGAGAAGATAGTATTCTGCTACAGATGGATCTGGATAAGTTGGAAACTTGGGCTGAAAGGTGGTAGATGAGGTTTAACAATGATAAATGTAAGGTTATACACATGGGAAGAAGGAATCAATGTCACCATTACACACTGAATGGGAAACCACTGGGTAAATCTGACAGTGAGAAGGACTTGGGGATCCTAGTTAATGATAAACTTACCTGGAGCAGCCAGTGCCAGGCAGCAGCTGCCAAGGCAAACAGGATCATGGGGTGCATTAAAAGAGGTCTGGATACACATGATGAGAGCATTATACTGCCTCTGTACAAATCCCTAGTTAGACCGCACATGGAGTACTGTGTCCAGTTTTGGGCACCGGTGCTCAGGAAGGATATAATGGAACTAGAGAGAGTACAAAGGAGGGCAACAAAATTAATAAAGGGGATGGGAGAACTACAATACCCAGATAGATTAGCGAAATTAGGATTATTTAGTTTAGAAAAAAGACGACTGAGGGGCGATCTAATAACCATGTATAAGTATATAAGGGGACAATACAAATATCTCGCTGAGGATCTGTTTATACCAAGGAAGGTGACGGGCACAAGGGGGCATTCTTTGCGTCTGGAGGAGAGAAGGTTTTTCCACCAACATAGAAGAGGATTCTTTACTGTTAGGGCAGTGAGAATCTGGAATTGCTTGCCTGAGGAGGTGGTGATGGCGAACTCAGTCGGGGGGTTCAAGAGAGGCCTGGATGTCTTCCTGGAGCAGAACAATATTGTATCATACAATTAGGTTCTGTAGAAGGACGTAGATCTGGGGATTTATTATGATGGAATATAGGCTGAACTGGATGGACAAATGTCTTTTTTCGGCCTTACTATGTTACTATGTTACTATGTTACTCCAAACCACTGCCCCTTAAATATAGTCAGACCCCAAATTAGGCCCCTATATTAATCTCATACTCCAGATCAAACCTCTGTGTATAATCAGACCTTAGACCAGACCCCCTAACACAACTCAGATCACAGATCCGTTCCCCTTATATATTCAAACCTCCTATAGTAATGTCAGACACCATGACTGCATTGAGACATAATGTTGCATGGAGGAGCAAACGGTGTGTACAGCTGCAGGCTGATACATGGTGCCCATCTGTGTGATTGGGTAGCCAACAGATACAGGCACACTCACACAGCACAGCTCACCTCCCTGCAGCCTCTTCCTCGCCGGCAGCTTTCTGTGTGAGACAGCGTGCTGGGTGATGACGTCATCCAGCTGGGCTGTCTCACACAGGGAAGCAGGACGCTGGAATGTGCTGCTACTGCCAGGAGGTGAACTACGCTGTGTGTCTGACTGTGTGCCTGTGTATGTGGTGCTGTGACGGTGCTTTGTGTGGTGCGGTGGTGGGGCGTTACATGCGGGCAGCGTTAGCCTCACCCTGCGGCTAACGCTGCCCGCTATTAAAGAGCAATGGTATTCACGCTTCTCCACGCCCTTAGGGGTGTGGAGAAGCTTGAATATTCATTTAGCTTTAGCAGCGGGGACAGGATCCTGTCTCCAGCTGCTGCTATGTTGACACAGAGCGGGCCCCCTTGACTTAGGGGCCCCATAGCCACTGGCTAGGGGCCCCTGGAGCAGTGGGGGCCCTTGAAGCAGTGGGGACCCTAGGCAGCTGCTGGCAAGTATGCCAGCAGGTGTCAGTGCCTGGGCCCACCGGAGAATCCTCCGGTTCTCCGGTGGGCCAGTCCGAGCCTGCCACCAGTAGCAAATGTGGAGGTATTGTTGCAAGGCCAACGCAGTAAGGGAATCGCAAGGTTCTTGGTTGGAAACACTGTAGGTAGGCCCACATCAAGAATACCATCGCCAAGCCTCTCTCAATTTGCCATGTCCACCACCACCCCCTCTAGTTCCACCATATGCAGCTCTCCAGTCCAGCTCAGCCTAAAAGAGACTCTCGATAGGAAAAGAAAGTACTCTTCCTCTCATCCGCATACACAGGGTTTGAACAGCTACATTGCTCGAATAATCTCGTTAGAGATGATGCCCTACCGTTTGGTTGAAAGCAAAGCTTTCAAAGCCCTGATGGCCTGCGCAGTACCATGCTATGACCTACCCAGTCGACACTTCTTTGCGAGAAAAGCCATCCCAGCACTCCACCAACATGTCAAAGAACGCATTGTCCATGCACTCAGGCAATCGGTCAGTAGAAAGGCGCACCTCACAACAGATGCATGGACCAGTCGGCATGGCCAGGGACATTATGTGTCCATTACCGCACACTGGGTTAATGTGGTGGATGCAGGGTCCACAGGGGACAACAATACTGGCACAGTTCTGCCTAGCCCACGGTCTAGGAAACAGTTGGCTGTAGGCATTTGCTCCTCCTCCTCCGGAAGCGAAAGCTTGTCCACAGAGCGCAGTCGCACGACCACTCCATCCGCAGCTTTCAGTCTTGCACCCATGGTGTCTAAATATGGAACAGCTAGTGGAAAGCGTCAACAGGCTGTGCTGCAAATGAAGTGTTTGGGTGACAAAAGACACACCGCGGAAGTACTGGCCGAGTACTTGCAGCAAGAAACTCAGTCATGGCTGGGCAGTGTACATCTTGAGGCAGGCAAGGTAGTCAGTGATAATGGAAGGAATTTTATGGCTGCCATAGCCCTTTCAGAACTGAAACACATATCTTGCCTGGCTCACACATTGAACCTGGTGGTGCAGTGCTTCCTCAAGAATTATCCAGATTTACCAGCCCTGCTCCTGAAAGTGCGTAGACTTTGCTCGCACATCCGCCGGTCGCCAGTACTCCAGCCGTATGCTTAACCATCAGCGATCGCTGAATCTTCCCCAGCACCACTTAATAATCGACGTGGCAACAAGGTGGTACTCCACACTGCACATGCTTCAGAGGCTGTGCGTACAGAGGCGTTCTGTCATGTATTTGTGGGAGGATACAAATACACGGGCAGGCAGTTGGATGGCCGACATGGAGTTGTCTGGTGTGCAGTGGTCGAAGCTCCAAGACCTCTGTCAAGTCCTTCAGTGTTTTGAGGAATGCACACGGCTGGTCAGTGCGGACGATGCCATCATAAGCATGAGCATCCCACAAACGCGTCTGCTGATGCAAAGTTTGACGCACATCAAGGAGCAGGCGTCTGCGGCCGAGGAGGAGGGAAGACTTGATGACAGTCAGCCATTGTCTGCTCAGGGAACTTTCCTGGATGAAGCGGCGGACGAAGAGGAGGAGGAGGAGGATGATGGGGCTGAATATTTATGGGAGGAGGATGCTTCACAGGGGGCAATAGAAACTGGTGGCATTGCAAGGTCAGGTACAGGGTTTTTGCGGGCCACAAGTGATGTAGATTTTCAAGAAAGTGCTCCTCAACACAGCACAAGCAGTGAATTGACACCTGGAACTTTGGCCCACATGGCAGAGTATGCCTTGGGTATCCTAAAATGGGACCCCCGCATTATCAAAATGATGACCAATGACGATTAATGGTTAGCATGCCTCCTTGATCCACGATACAAAGGCAAATTACAAAGTATCATGCCACATGAGAACCTTGAGCAAATATTGGCTACCAAACAAGCAACTCTTGTAGACCGTTTGGTTCTGGCATTCCCAGCACACAGCGGCGCTGATGGTTCTCACACAAGCTGTAGGGGGCAACATGGCAGAAGTGTTAGAGGTGCACAAAGCCGATGTAGCGTTGGACAGAGGGGATTTATGACCAGGTTGTGGAGTGATTTCGCAATGACCGCAGACACGACAGGTTCTGCTGCATCAATGCAAAGTGACAGGAGACAGTATTTGTCCAGTATGGTTTTCAACTATTTTTCCGCCATTATCGATGTTCTCCCTCACAGGTCATTCCCCTTTGATTACTGGGCATCTAAACTAGACACCTGGCCCGAATTGGCAGAATATGCATTACAGGAGCTCGCTTGCCCAGCTGCTAGTGTGCTCTCAGAAAGAGTCTTCAGTGCTGCTGGTTCAATACTGACCGAAAAAATGACACGTCTGGCTCCCCGAAATGTTGATGATCTAACCTTCATTAAAATGAACCAATCATGGATTTCAAATTATTTTGCCCCACCTTCACTTGCAGACACGTAGCTTGCCTGAAAAATTGATTGTATTTGGCCTCCTCTTACTGACTGCTCCAATTCCGCCATTTTCAGGTGCCGAATGTCCACCATAGGCCATTTTTATACCTCCCTAAATGGGCTGACTCCCCCCACAGGTCCATGGTCACAACTTGGTGCAAGCACTTGTGCAAGTGTCATTTGCCTGGACAGGTGTGTGTGCCCACTCTTGGGTGACAGCCCTGGCACAGGGTCCCACATAGTACAATGAAGTGTCTCTGACGGTGGTGGTGCACAACCAACGTCAGACACACTGTCGTTATATGAGGTGCCCTGTGCCAGTACCGCCGCCCACGAGAGAGTGTTCCCCCCAGCTCTAACTGTGCTCTACCATTTGCAAAACCTACCTGCCCCACCACTGTGTAGTCTGTGCTGTTAAATCCTTAAATGGCACTGCCATTACAAATTTGTTGCAATGATAGATGATAGTTAAATATACAGGGGCCCTGGCCTCCATTTAGACCCCTTAATGCTTTGCGCCAACTACCACTGTCTGCAACTCTGCAGAGGAGCCCACCCCTGTACCTCGCTATGCCACCAGTTTATTTATGACCAATTCATTGGCTAACATTTAGCCAACTTTAGTATTTTGGCCTACTAACTGTGTCAGCCATTTATAACAGTTGTCCTCCGCTGAAAAAAGCTATGCCACCTGAGTAATCCTATTACCAATTGTGAACTGCATTTAGCCACCTTTTTTTTATTTTAGGCCTCTGTCTGTCTGTCTGTCTGTCTGCGCCACACATTACAACTTTCCCCCTCTGAAACAAGCTAGGCCATCTGGTTAGTCCTGGTTGCAGTTTTGAACTGCATTTTGCCACCTTTTTTTATTTTAGGCCTCTGTCTGTCTGTCTGTGCCACACATTACAACTGTCCTCCGCTTTGCAAAGCTATGCCGCCTGTGTACTACTCAAACTAATTTTGAACAGACATTAGCCTACTTTTTTACTTTAGGCCTCTGTCTGTCTGTGTGCGCCACACATTACAACATTCCCCCCCTGAAACAAGCTAGGCCGCCGGGTAAGTCCTGGTAGCAGTTTTGAACTGCATGAAGGCACCTTTTTAAATTTTAGGCCCCTGTCTGTCTGTATGTCTGTCTGTCTGTGCCACACATTACAACTGTCCTCCGCTTTACAAAGCTATGCTGTCTGTGTACTACTCAAACTAATTTTGAACAGACATTAGCCTACTTTTTTTAATTTTAGGCCTACTCTGTCTGTCTGAGCCACTTATTACAGTTGTCCTCCTCCGCTGAACCAAGCTATGCCGCCTGTGTACTCCTCTGACCAATTTAGAACAGCATTTAGCCTACTTATTTTGTCCTAGTAACTGTGTCAGACTCTCAAAACAGTTGTCCTTCACCACTGAACCCAGCAATGCCGCCTCTGCAGTCCTCTTAGCAATTGTGAACAGAATATAGCCTTATTTTTTTATTTTAGGCCTACTCAGTGTGTCAAAGCCACTAATTACACTTGTCCTCCTCCGCTTAACCACACTATGCCGCCAGTGTACTCCTCGTACCAACTCTGAAATGCAATTAGCCACCTTTTATAAATGTGGGCCTACTCTGTCTCTCTGAGCCACTTATTACAGCTGTCCTACGCTGAACAAAGCTATGCCGCCTGTGTACTCCACTTTCCTATTTTGAACTGTATTTTGCCTACTTACTTATTAAGGCCTACTAACTGTGTCTGCCTCCCATTACTTTTGACCTCCACTGAACAAAGCTGAGCCTCAATTTTCATCCAGTGTCAGATATGTAACTGCATTTGGCCTACTTCTTTGGTTGGGCCTACAAATGGTGTGTGCCGCAGCTTGGTGTTCTCCACAGAATAAAGGTGATCTTAAATTTACAGGCTTTCAGCCTATATCAAATATTAAACTGCATTTGGCCTATTTGTTTGGTTGGGCCTACTAGCGGTGTCTGCCACTGCTTGGTGTTCTCCTCCACTTTACAAAGCTGAGCTTCAATCTTCAGGCTTTCGGCCTACCTCACATATTACACTGCATTTGGGCTACTAGTTTGCTTGGGCGTACTAACAGTGTCTGCCGATGCTTGGTGTTCTCCACTTTACAAAGCTGAGCTTCAATCTTCAGGCTTTCGGGCTATATCAGATATTACATTGCATTTGGGCTACTGGTTTGGTTGGGCTACTAATGGTGTCTGCGGCTGCTTGATTTTCTCAACTGTACAAAGCTGAGCTTCAATCTTCAGGCTTTCGGCCTACATCAGATATTACACTGCATTTGGGCTACTGGTTTGGTTGGGCACACTAATGGTGTCTGCGGCTGCTTGGTGTTCTCCTCCACTTTACAAAGCTGAGCTTCAATCTTTAGGCTTTCGGCCTACATCAGATATTGCACTGCATTTGGGCTATTGGTTTGGTTGGGCGTACTAACGTTGTCTGCCGCTGCTTGGTGTTCTCCTCCACTTTACAAAGCTGAGCTTCAATCTTCAGGCTTTCGGCCTACATCACATATTACACAGCATTTGGGCTACTGGTTTGGTTGGGGGTACTAATGGGGTCTGTGGCTGCTTGGTGTTCTCCACTTTACAAAGCTGAGCTTCAATCTTCTGGCTTTCGGGCTATATCAGATATTACACTGCATTTGGGCTACTGGTTTGGTTGGGCACACTAATGGTGTCTGCGGCTGCTTGGTGTTCTCCTCCACTTTACAAAGCTGACCTTCAGTTTTCAGGTTTTCGGCCTACATCACATACTACACAGCATTTGGGCTACTGGTTTGGTTGGGCGTACTAACGGTGTCTGCTGCTGCTTAGTGTTCTCCTCCACTTTACAAAGCTGAGCTTCAATCTTCAGGCTTTCGGCCTACATCACATATTACACAGCATTTGGGCTACTGGTTTGGTTGGGGGTACTAATGGGGTCTGTGGCTGCTTGGTGTTCTCCACTTTACAAAGCTGAGCTTCAATCTTCTGGCTTTCGGGCTATATCAGATATTACACTGCATTTGGGCTACTGGTTTGGTTGGGCACACTAATGGTGTCTGCGGCTGCTTGGTGTTCTCCTCCACTTTACAAAGCTGACCTTCAGTTTTCAGGTTTTCGGCCTACATCACATACTACACAGCATTTGGGCTACTGGTTTGGTTGGGCGTACTAACGGTGTCTGCTGCTGCTTAGTGTTCTCCTCCACTTTACAAAGCTGAGCTTCAATCTTCAGGCTTTCGGCCTACATCACATATTACACAGCATTTGGGCTACTGGTTTGGTTGGGGGTACTAATGGGGTCTGTGGCTGCTTGGTGTTCTCCACTTTACAAAGCTGAGCTTCAATCTTCTGGCTTTCGGGCTATATCAGATATTACACTGCATTTGGGCTACTGGTTTGGTTGGGCGTACTAACGGTGTCTGCCGCTGCTTGTTGTTCTCCTCCACTGAGCAAAGCTGTGCCGCCTGTTTACTCTTGTTACCAATTTTGAACTTCATTTGGCCCACTTTATTACTTGGGCCTACTAACTTTGTCTGCCACTCATTACAGTTTTTCGCCACTGAACAAAGCTATGCACTTAGCCTACTTTATTCTTTGGGACTATATCTGTGTTTTCTCCTCATCCTGCCCATTGGCCAGTCACTGCTACATGAGTCTGATGCTACATTGACCCAGACCACTACATTCCCCTTGCACTCTACACAGCCAGAATCTGACCCTGCTGAAAGTCAGGTTCCCCTTCCCGCATACTATACCTCTTTACACAAGGACAAAGAGGAAGGTGCAGATGAAAGTGCAGGTTCCTTCATCAGGTGGGGGGCATACTCGTTGGCGATGTCACTGGCACAGGGCCCCTCATAGTACGCAAAAGTGTCTCTGCCGGTGGGAGGCGCCCCCACCGTCAAACACACCGCCGTACTTTGAGGGGCCCTGTGCCAGTGCCAATGTGAACCAGTGAGCCCCCCCCTGCTTGCTCGGGATCACAGAACTTGCAAAGTTTAAATACTTACCTCTCCCTGCTCCACTGCCATGACGTAGTCCGCGTTTCCTGGGCCCACTAATATCTTGAGCCAGCCCTACCCCCCACAACTTTAGCCAAATGACCCCCTGTTTTCAATGCCTAACTATTATTATAAAGTAAATTAAGATTGACAAGCTTAAGAAATAAGAATTGATGTTTTTGGCATAAAAATGGGCACTGTAGGTGTTTTCCTGTCCTCCACTCACTGCCGACTTTGATTCCCCATTGACTTGCATTGGGTTTTGTGTTTCGGTCCATCCACGACTTTTCGCAATAATCAGCCGATTTCACCTGACCCGACTTTTGACAAAGTCGGGTTTCGCGAAACCCGACTCGATCCTAAAAAAGTAAAAGTCGCTCAACTCTACTCTCCAGGTCTCCGTCTAACCATTAGATGAGCAGGTGTTGGGCAAAGCTGGAAATTAAACTTATCAGAGATTACCTTACTCCAGTCCTCTATGGTCCAATCCTTATGATCTTTGGCAAACTTCAGCCTGGCTCTCCTTTGCTTCTCATTGATGAAAAGCTTTTTTCTAGCTTTACATGAATTGAGTCCTGCCTCTAGGAACCTGTTACGAAATGTTCTTGACATGCATTGCACCCCAGCTGCCATTTTCCATTCCCTTTGTAGGTCACTTGATGTCATCCTGCGGTTGCTGAGTGACATTCGAATAAGGTGATGGTCATCCTGGTCAGTAAAGAGTCATTTTCGCACTCTACCGGTATGTAGCTTTGCTGTCCCCAATGTCTGCTGCTTGACCTTGTTGTAATAGATTGCCGTCTTAGAAATTTTAAGGATGGAGGCAACATGATGCTCACTGTGTCCCTCTGCTAGTAAAGCCAGAATTGAACCCTTTTTTATTCACTTAAGACTTTTCTTTTCAACTCCTTTGGTATAGTTAAAAGTATTTTTTTCATTCCTATTACTTCTGGGATATTACTAGCACTTTTTTTTATTCCTGTTGCTAGTTTCCGGCTTAGTGTTCTGATGTTCCTGTGATCTGCTAGTCAAGTCTACATGATCTGTTATCCCCACCTGTGCACCCATTTCACTGTGCCAGCTCCTACATGTCCAGGGTCTAACTGGAATTAGCACCTGTGTCCTTCAGACATTCCATTCTGACCCTGTTTGAGGGGTCTTACTATGTTTCTGGGGTTTGCATAGTCATGACCCCTTCAGAGCCCCCCAGACCGTGATTCCACAAAAATAGCAATAAACGAATGTGCACTTCAGCATCTGTGCCTCCACTTCCATTCATTAGAGATTGCTCCAGCCATGGAACCTGCTGGGTCCAACGCACCTTTTGTGAATTCTGCTCTTGGGCTCCCTCCGGTGGTTATGAGTGGTAGTGCTGCGGTAGTTGGATCACAGCATTTATCAGGTGTATCTATTTTTTGCAATTTGGGCTGGGCTATATAGCCTTGCTTGATCCTTTAGTCAGTGCCAGTTGTCCATTGCTTATGGAGGATTCACATCCCTTCTGGTCTCTCCTGTTCGCTGAACTTTTCTTCAAAGATAAGTCCTGGCTTTGTTTTTGCTGTCCACCTGCTGTGGACCTTCTAATTCTGTGCATTTTTCATGCTTTGTCTTGTCCAGCTTTGTTGTGAAGGATTTTTTGCAGCCTAGCTGTGTCTCTGGAGATGCAGATATACCCTCCATGTGTTTAGTCAGATGTGGTGTTTTGTATTTTCTGTGGTGGATATTTTCTAGGGTTTTAATACTGACCGCATAGTACTCTGTTCTATCCTTTCTTTTTAGCTAGTATGGCCTCCTATGCTAAATCCTGATTTCATGTCTGCGTATGTTATTTCCCTCTCCTCTCACAGTCAATATTTGTGGGGGGCTGTCTATCCTTTGGGGATTTTCTCTGAGGCAAGATAGGTTTCCTGTTTCTGTCTTTAGGGGTAGTTATTTCTTTGGCTGTGTCGAGGGGTCTAGGGAGCATAAGGTACCCCCCACGGCTGCTTCTAGTTGCGCTTCTAGTTCAGGGTTTGCGGTCAGTACAGGTACCACCTTCTCCAGAGTACGTCTCATGCTGCTTCAAAGCCACCAGATCATAACAGTAAAACTGGCCAACAATGAGTTAATTGCATCTCAGAAGAAGGGAGGAAAGATATTGAGCCATTTTTTTTCCTTAGCCTGTTTGGTCTGTTCCTCCCTCTTAATCTATGGGTGGCTGCGGAACCTAGTAATAACATGAGTGTTCAGGAGTTAGTTTCTCGTGTGGATCAGCTTGCTGCTAGGGTACAGGGTAGGGTTGAGCGACTTTTCTTTTTATAGGATTGGGTCGGGTTTCACGAAACCCGACTTTTTCAAAAGTCGGGTCGAGTGAAATCGGCCGATCCTATAGAAAAGTCGGGGTCGGGGTCGGCCGAAACACGAAACCCAATGCAGTGCATTGGGTTTCTAATGGTTCCCAGGGTCTGAATGAGAGGAAACTCTCCTTCAGGCCCTGGGATCCATATTTAAGTGTAAAATAAAGAATCAAAATAAAAAATATTGATATACTTACCCTCGGACGCGCCCTGGTTCTCACCGGCAACCTTCCTTCCTAAGAATGAGCGCCTGAAGGACCTTCGATGACGTTGCGGCTTGTGATTGGTTGCGTGAGCGGTCACATGGGCGTCACGCGACCAATCACAAGCCTCAATGTCATCTAATGTCCTTCAGGCGCTGATTCTTAGGAAGGAAGGCTGTGGGTTAGAACCAGGGCGCGTCCGAGGGTGAGTATATACCTATTAGGAATATACTCACCCTCGGACGCGCCCTCGGACGCTTCCTTCCTAAGAATTAGCGCCTGAAGGACCTTAGATGACGTTGCGGCTTGTGATTGGTCGCATGACCACCCATGTGACCGCTCACGCGACCAATCACAAGCCACGACGTCACCGAAGGCCCTTCAGGCGCTCATTCTAAGGAAGGCTGCCGGTTAGTACCAGGGCGCGTCCGAGGGTAAGTATATCAATATTTTTTATTTTGATTCTTTATTTTACACTTAAATATGGATTCCTATACCGATTCCCGATATCGCAAACATATCGGAACTCGGTATCGGAATTCCGATACCAGATTCAGAAGATCACCGACCTCATGGCCGACCCCACACAGGGGTCGGGTCGGGTTTCATGAAACCCGACTTTGCCAAAAGTCGGCGACTTCTGAATCTGGCCAACCCATTTCGCTCAACCCTAGTACAGGGTATTTCTGAGTATATTGTTCAGACTCCTGCCTTAGAACCTAGGATACCCACTCCTGATTTATTCTTTGGTGACAGATCCAAATTTTTGAGTTTCAAAAATAACTGTAAACTGTTTTTTGCATTAAGACCCCGGTCTTCTGGTGATCCCATTCAGCAGGTTAAAATCATCATATCCCTGCTGCGTGGTGACCCACAGGATTGGGCATTTTCCATGGAAACTGGCAATCCTGCTTTGCTTAATGTTGATTCTTTCTTTCAAGCATTGGGGTTGTTGTATGATGAGCCTAATTCTGTGGATCAAGCTGAGAAAATCTTGCTGGACCTGTGTCAAGGTCAAGAAATGGCAGAATCGTATTGCCAGAAATTTAGAAAATGGTCTGTACTGACTAAATGGAATGAGGATGCCTTGGCGGCAATTTTCAGAAAGGGTCTTTCTGAATCCGTTAAAGATGTTATGGTGGGGTTCCCCACGCCTGCTGGTCTGAGTGATTCTATGTCTCTGGCCATTCAGATTGATCGGCGCTTGCGCGAGCGCAGAGTTGTGCACACTGTAACGTTGTCCTCTGAGCGGAGCCCTGAGCCTATGCAGTGTGATAGGATTTTGTCTAAAGCTGAACGTCAAAGATTCAGGCGTCAGAATAGGTTGTGTTTTTACTGCAGCGATTCTGCTCATATTATTTCTGATTGCCCTAAGCGTACAAAGAGAATCGCTAGTTCTGTTACCATCAGTACTGTACAACCTAAATTTCTGTTATCTGTGACCTTGATCTGCTCATTATCATCATTTTCTGTTATGGCATTTGTGGATTCAGGCGCCGCTCTGAACTTAATGGACTTAGAATTTGCCAGACATTGTGGTTTCCCCTTGCAGCCTTTGCAGAACCCTGTTCCTATAAGGGGCATTGATGCTACACCATTGGCTAAAAATAAACCTCAGTTTTGGACACAGCTGACCATGCGCATGGCGCCAGCCCATCAGGAATATTGTCGTTTTCTGGTGTTGCATAACTTGCATGATGATATTGTGCTGGGTTTTCCATGGTTACAGCTATATAATCCGGTGTTGGATTGGAAATCTATGTCTGTGACTAGTTGGGGTATGGTCACGTTCCTTTGATGTCAATTTCCTCTTCCCCCTCTTCTGAAATTCCTGAGTTTTTGTCAGATTTCCAGGATGTATTTGATGAGCCCTAATCCAGTTCCCTTCCACCACATAGGGACTGTGATTGTGCTATTTATTTGATTCCAGGTTGTAAGTTCCCTAAGGGCCAACTTTTCAACCTGTCTGTGCCAGAACATGCTGCATGCGGAGCTATATTAAGGAGTCTTTGGAGAAGGGGCATATTCGGCCATCTTCTTCACCATTGGGAGCAGGTTTTTTTTTTGCTGCCAAGAAGGATGGCTCCTTGAGACCCTGTATTGATTATCGCCTCTTGAATAAGATCACGGTCAAATTTCAATACCCGTTGCCTTTGCTTACTGATTTGTTTGCTAGGATTAAGGGGGCTAGCTGGTTCACTAAGATTGACCTTCGAGGGGCATATAATCTTATTCGTATTAAGCAGGGTGACGAATGGAAAACTGCATTTAATACGCCCGAAGGCCATTTTGAATACCTTGTGATGCCATTCGGACTCTCTAATGCTCCATCTGTGTTCCAATCCTTCATGCATGATAGTTATCTTGATAAATTCATGGTTGTATATTTGGATGATATTTTGATTTTTTCTGATGATTGGGAGTCTCATGTGAAACAGGTCAGGATGGTATCTCATATCCTTCGTAATAATGCTTTATTTGTGAAGGGGTCAAAGTGCCTCTTTGGAGTGCAGAAGGTTTCTTTTTTGGGTTTCATTTTTTCTCCCACATCTATAGAAATGGATCCGGTTAAGGTTCAGGCCATTCATGATTGGATTCAGCCCACATCTGTGAAGAGCCTTCAGAAATTCTTGGGCTTTGCTAATTTTTATCGTCGTTTCATTGCCAACTTCTCCAGTGTGGTTAAACTTCTGACCGATTTGACGAAGAAAGGCGCTGATGTGACGAATTGGTTCTCTGCGGCTGTTTCTGCCTTTGAGAAGCTTAAACGCCGATTTACTTCTGCCCCTGTCTTGCGTCAGCCGGATGTTTCTCTTCCATTTCAGGTTGAGGTTGACGTGTCTGAGATTGGGGCAGGGGCCGTTTTGTCTCAGAGGAATTCTGATGGTTCCTTGATGAAACCATGTGCCTTCTTTTCTCGGAAGTTTTTGCCTGCGGAACGCAATTATGATGTCGGCAATCGGGAGTTGTTGGCTATGAAGTGGGCATTTGAGGAGTGGCGACATTGGCTTGAGGGGGCCAAGTGTTGTGAATTCCGTTCTTGGGCTCCCTCCGGTGGTTGTAAGTGGCACTTTTGTGAGTTCTGCTCTTGGGCTCCCTCTTGTGGTTTCTAGTGGTATGGCTGCTCCTTGGAGTTAGCTGTCATCAGCTGCATCCACTTATTGTCCGCTATTTAAGTCTGGCTCTTTCTTCAGCCTGTGCCACTTGTCAATGTTCCTGGCTGGAATCACATCTCTGCTTGGATTCTCTTGGTTTCCTGACCAGTTCTGCAAAGATAAGTTCTGGCTTTGCTCATTTCAGTCCACATGTTGTGGACTTATTGTTCTGTGCATTCTATATTTGTCCAACTTGTCAGTATGGATTTTTTCTTTTAGCTGGAAGCTCTGGGAAGCAGATTTACCTTCCACACCTTTAGTCAGGTGTGGAGATTTTGTAAACTCTGTGTGGATTGTTTTGTAGTTTTTATACTGACCGCACAGTATCCTTTCCTGTCCTATTTATCAAGCTAGACTGGCCTCCTATGCTAAAATCTGATTTCTTTTCTGCGTATGTTATTTTCCCCTCCTCTCACCGTCAATATTTGTGGGGGGCTATCTTTCCTTTGGGGATTTTCTCTGAGGCAAGATAGGTTTCCTGTTTCCATCTTTAGGGGAAGTTAGATCTTAGGCTGTGCCGAGGGGTCTAGGGAGCGTCAGGTACCCCCCACGGCTATTTTTAGTTGCGCTGCTAGGTTCAGGGTTTGCGGTCAGTACAGATACCACCTCCTTCAGAGCTTGTCTCATGTTGTTCCTAAACCATCAGATCATAACAGTACAAGTGGCCAAAAATGAATTAAATGTATCTCAAAAGAAGGAAAAGAAAGTTCTGAACCATTTTTTTTTCTGTGCTTTGGTTTGTGTTTTCTTTTTTCCTCTTGATATCTGGGTGGTTCAGGATAAATGTTTTGGCATGGATGTTCAGGGTTTTTTTTTTCTCGTGTGGATCAACTTGCTGCAAGAGTACAGAATATCCAGGACTATGTTGTCCAGACTCCGGCTTTAGAGCCCAGAATTCCTACTCCTGATTTGTTTTTGGGGGACAGATCCAAGTTTTTGAACTTTAAAAATAACTGCAAATTGTTTTTTGCTTTGAAACCCCGTTCTTCTGGTGATCCCATTCAGCAGGTGAAAATCATCATATCCATGCTGCGTGGTGATCCTCAAGACTGGGCTTTTTCTCTTGAAACAGAGGATCCGGCATTATTGAATGTAGATGCATTTTTTCAAGTGCTCGGATTATTGTATGACGAACCTAATTCTGTGGATCATGCAGAAAAGATCCTGTTGGCCTTGTGTCTAGGTCAGGAAGCGGCAGTTATACTGCCAGAAATTTAGAAAATGGTCTGTGCTCACTAAATGGAATGAAGAGGCTCTGGCTGCTATTTTCAGAAAAGGTCTTTCTGAAACCCTTAAAGATGTTATGGTGGGCTTTCCTACGCCTGCCGGTTTGAGCGAATCTATGTTTCTAGCCATTCAGATTGATCGGCGTCTGCGCGAGCGCAAAGCTGTGCACCATATGGCAGTATCCTCTGAGCATAGTCCTGAACCTATGCAACGTGATAGGATTTTGACTAGAATACAACGGCAGGAATTCAGACGTCAGAATAGGCTGTGTTTTTACTGTGGTGATTTGGCTCATGTTATCTCTGATTGCCCTAAGTGTACTAAGAGAGTCGCTAGGTCTGTTACCATTAGTACTATACAGCCTAAATTTCTCTTATCTGTGACCCTGATTTGCTCATTGTCATCCTTTTCTGTCATGGCATTTGTGGATTCAGGCGTTGCCCTGAACTTAATGGACTTAGAATTTGCCAGGCGCTGTGGTTTTTCCTTGCAGCCTTTGCAGAGCCCTATTCCTTTGAGGGGCATTGATGCTACACCCTTGGCCAAGGATAAACCTCAGTACTGGACACAGATGACTATGTACATGGCTCCTGGACATCAGGAAGATTGCCGTTTTCTGGTGTTGCATAACCTGCATGATGTTCTTGTGCTGGGATTTCCATGGTTACAGGAACATAATCCGGTGCTGGATTGGAAAACTATGTCGGTGACTAGTTGGGGTTGTCGAGGAGTACATAGTGACGTTCCTTTGATGTCAATTTCCTCTTCCCCCTCTTCTGAGGTCCCTGAGTTTTTGTCGGATTTCCAGGATGTATTTGATGAGCCCAAGTCCAGTTCCCTTCCTCCACATAGGGACTGTGATTGTGCTATTAACTTGATTCCTGGTTGTAAGTTCCCTAAGGGCCGACTTTTCAATCTGTCTGTGCCAGAGCATGCCGCCATGCGGAGTTATGTTAAGGAGTCTTTGGAGAAGGGGCATATTCGGCCCTCTTCATCACCATTGGGAGCGGGTTTCTTTTTTGTTGCTAAGAAGGATGGCTCCTTGAGACCCTGTATTGATTATCATCTTCTTAATAAGATCACGGTTAAATTCCAATACCCCTTGCCTCTGCTTACTGATTTGTTTGCTCAGATTAAGGGGGCTAGTTGGTTTACTAAGATTGACCTCCGAGGGGCATATAATCTTGTTCGTATTAAACAGGGTGACGAATGGAAAACTGCATTTAATACGCCCGAAGGCCATTTTGAATACCTTGTGATGCCATTTGGGCTCTCTAATGCTCCATCTGTGTTCCAGTCTTTCATGCATGATATTTTCCGCAATTATCTTGATAAATTCATGGTCGTATATTTGGATGATATTTAGATTTTTTCCAATGATTGGGAGTCTCATGTGAAGCAGGTCAGGATGGTGTTCCAGATCCTTCGTGATAATGCTTTATTTGTGAAGGGGTCTAAGTGCCTATTCGGAGTTCAGAAGATCTCTTTTTTGGGTTTTATTTTTTCTCCCTCGTCTATAGAAATGGATCCTGTTAAGGTCCAAGCTATTCATGACTGGATCCAACCCACATCTGTGAAGGGACTTCAAAAATTTTTGGGCTTTGCTAATTTCTATCGCCGTTTCATTGCCAACTTTTCCAGTGTGGTTAAGCCCCTTACTGATTTGATGAAGAAAGGCGCTGATGTGACTAATTGGTCCTCTGAGGCTGTTGAGGCCTTTCAGGAGCTTAAACGCCGATTTACTTCTGCCCCTGTATTGCGTCAACCGGATGTTTCTCTTCCTTTTCAGCTTGAGGTCGACGCTTCTGAGATTGGGGCAGGGGCCGTTTTGTCTCAGAGGGAGTCTGATGGTTCTTTGATGAAACCGTGTGCTTTTTTTTCCAGAAAGTTTTCGCCTGCGGAACGCAATTATGATGTCGGCAATCGGGAGTTGTTGGCTATGAAGTGGGTGTTTGAGGAGTGGCGACATTGGCTTGAGGGAGCTAAACACCGTGTTGTGGTCCTGACCGATCATAAAAATCTGATTTACCTCGAGTTGGCCAAGCGGCTGAATCCTAGACAGGCTCGATGGTCCCTGTTTTTCTCCCATTTTGATTTTGTGGTCTCGTATCTTCCGGGATCTAAGAATGTTAAGGCTGATGCCCTCTCTAGGAGTTTTTCGCCTGATTCTCCTGGAGTCCTGGAGCCGATTGGCATTCTTAAGGAGGGGGTGATTCTTTCTGCTATCTCCCCTGATTTGCGGTGGGTGCTTCAGGAATTTCAGGCTGATAGGCCTGACCGCTGTCCAGTGGGGAAGCTGTTTGTTCCTGATAGATGGACAAGTAAGGTAATTTCTGAGGTTCATTGTTCAGTGTTGGCTGGTCATCCTGGGATTTTTGGTACCAGAGATTTGGTTGCTAGGTCCTTTTGGTGGCCTTCCTTGTCTCGTGATGTGTGTGCTTTTGTGCAGTCCTGTGGGACTTGCGCCCGGGCCAAGCCTTGCTGTTCCCGCGCTAGTGGGTTGCTTTTGCTTTTGCCAGTCCCTGAGAGGCCCTGGATGCATATTTCCATGGATTTTATTTCGGATCTTCCTGTTTCCCAGAAGATGTCTGTTATCTGGGTTGTTTGTGACCGGTTCTCTAAAATGGTCCATCTGGTACCTTTGCCTAAGTTGCCTTCCTCCTCAGATCTGGTTCCATTGTTTTTTCAGCATGTGGTTCGTTTGCATGGCATTCCGGAGAATATTGTGTCTGACAGAGGTTCTCAGTTTGTCTCTAGATTTTGGAGGGCCTTTTGTGCTAGGATGGGCATTGATTTGTCTTTTTCTTCGGCGTTTCATCCTCAGACTAATGGCCAAACTGAGCGAACTAATCAGACCTTGGAGACCTATTTGAGATGCTTTGTGTCTGCTGATCAGGATGATTGGGTGTCTTTCTTGCCGTTGGCTGAGTTTGCCCTTAATAATCGGGCTAGTTCGGCTACTTTGGTTTCACCTTTCTTTTGTAATTTTGGTTTTCATCCTTGTTTTTCTTCTGGGCAGGTTGAGCCTTCTGATTGTCCTGGTGTTGATTCTGTGGTGGACAGGCTGCAGCAGATTTGGACTCATGTGGTGGACAATTTGACGTTGTCTCAGGAAAGGGCTCAACGTTTTGCTAACCGCCGTCGGCGTGTTGGTCCCCGGCTTCGTGTGGGGGATTTGGTTTGGTTGTCTTCTCGTCATGTTCCTATGAAGGTTTCTTCTCCTAAGTTTAAGCCTCGGTTTATTGGTCCTTATAAAATTTCTGAAATTATTAATCCGGTGTCTTTTCATTTGGCTCTTCCTGCCTCTTTTGCCATTCATGATGTTTTCCATAGATCTTTGTTGCGGAGATATGTGGTGCCCGTTGTTCCCTCGGTTGACCCTCCTGCCCCGGTGTTGGTTGAGGGAGAGTTGGAATATGAGGTTGAGAAGATTTTGGATTCTCGTTTTTCGAGGCTGAGGCTTCAGTATCTTGTCAAGTGGAAGGGTTATGGCCAGGAGGATAATTCTTCGGTTGTTGCCTCCGATTTCCATGCAACCGATTTGGTTCGTGCTTTTCACTTGGCTCCTCCTGATCGGCCTGGGGGCTCTGGTGAGGGTTCGGTGACCCCTCCTCAAGGGGGGGGTACTGTTGTGAATTCTGCTCTTGGGCTCCCTCCGGTGGTTGTGAGTGGTAGTGCTGCGGTAGTTGGATCACAGCATTTATCAGGTGTATCTATTTTTTGCAATTTGGGCTGGGCTATATAGCCTTGCTTGATCCTTTAGTCAGTGCCAGTTGTCCATTGTTTATGGAGGATTCACATCCCTTCTGGTCTCTCCTGTTCGCTGTGCTTTTCTTCAAAGATAAGTCCTGGCTTTGTTTTTGCTGTCCACTTACTGTGAACCTTCTAATTCTGTGCATTTTTCATGTTTTGTCTTGTCCAGCTTTGTTGTGATAGATTTTTTGCAGCCTAGTTGTGTCTCTGGAGATGCAGATATACCCTCCATGTCTTTAGTCAGATGTGGTGTTTTGTATTTTCTGTGGTGGATATTTTCTAGGGTTTTAATACTGACCGCATAGTACTCTGTTCTATCCTTTCTTTTTAACTAGTATGGCCTCCTATGCTAAATCCTGATTTCATGTCTGCATTTGTTATTTCCCTCTCCTCTCACAGTCAATATTTGTGGGGGGCTGTCTATCCATTGGGGATTTTCTCTGAGGCAAGATAGGTTTCCTGTTTCTGTCTTTAGGGGTAGTTATTTCTTAGGCTGTGTCGAGGGGTCTAGGGAGCATTAGGTACCCCCCACGGCTGCTTCTAGTTGCGCTGCTAGTTCAGGGTTTGCGGTCAGTATAGGTACCACCTTCTCCAGAGTACGTCTCATGCTGCTCCAAGGCCACCAGATCATAACACGCACCTCCAGCTGCAAAGTTGTGTCAAGATCAAGAGGTTACTCACCTGAAAGATCAGTTGGACAAGAACATGACCTATCTGTTCAACATGTCTACATGTATGGACTCGGTGATAGTCTCGGCTACTCCTGTCTCGACCACCGGCTTCCAGGTTCCCTGTTGTACGGCAGGAAAAGTTCTTCGTCTGGCAGCTCCACCTTGGTTTAATGGCGGTCCCGCAAAATGTTAGGGGTTCTTAAATCAATGCACACTGCATTTTGAACTCCTGGGGCATATGTTTGTTTCTGAATGGGCCAAGATGGGCTTCATTATGTCACACCTCGCTGGAGAGGTCCTCCCTGGCTAAATCCACTGTGGGAGAGAGGGGATCCTCTGATTAATAACCTCCAGTCTTTCCTAGGGGCCTTTCCTCAAAGTTATCCTGGAATGACGAGGCCTTGGTGGCTACCTTCTGGGAGGAGCTGTCCGGGAGAATAAAGGACGAGCAGGCAGGCTGAGATACCTCTGTGAATCTGAGAGACCTGATATCCTTGGCAACACGGATTGATCTTCAGTTTCAGTTTTAAGAACGTTCCAGGGAATCCAAGTGTGAGAAGAAACTTTATAGTATGGATCTTAATCTCCAGAAACCGTCGGCTTCTCAGTCTCCAGACTCTCATCCCGAAGCCATATGACTGGATCAAGTGAGCTTGGCCAGGCAGCTCCAGGGGGAACACCACATAGAGGGGAAATGTTTCTACTGTGATAGTTCGGAGCATCAGATCCGTTTCTGTTCACTAAGGTCAGGAAACTCCATTGCCTAGGGTCAGCAGGAGAGGCTTCCTTTGGTAAAGATCAGAGAGACTACCTTCCCACATGTCGTATGACTGTTCCATTGATCTGCTTTCCGGAACATCTCCTCCTGGAGGGCAAATTTATCCTCTTTCCCATGCAGAGACCCAGGCGATGTCGCATTACATCCAGGAGAACCTGAATAGAGTATTTATCTGGAAATCATCTTCTCTGGCAGGGGCAGGATTCTTCTTTGTTATCAAAAAGGACAGATCTTTATGGCCCTGTATTGATTACAGGGGGTTAAACCAGATCACGATACAAAATAGATACCCGTCACCACTTATTTCAGAACTGTTTGATCATCTCCGAGGGGCGAAGATCTTCACCAAACTTGATCTCAGACGGGCCTTCAACCTGATTCATACATGTCAAGGAGACATATGGAAAACAGCCTTCAACACTCGAGATGGACACTAAGAATACCTGGAAATGCCATTTGGCCTCAGTAATGCACCTGTGGTCTTCAAGGAGTTTGCAAACAACATTTTTGGAGATCTCCTCTGTTCATTTGTTGTTGTCTACTTGGATGATATCTTGATTTACTCCACAGACTTAGCTACTCATCTCATCGGAAGCTTGTCCGCCAGGTCTTACAAAGGCTCAGGAGAACAGACTGTATTCTAAGTTTGAAAAATGCATCTTCAAGCAATCCTCCCTGCCTTTTTTTGGTTATATAGTCTCATCCAGAGGTCTTAAGATGGATCTGAAGAAGTTATCTGCTATCCTCAGGTTGTCTTGTCCATCTGGGCTTAAAGTGAAACAATGGTTAATGTGATTCGCCATCTATTACCGCCAATTTATTCCACACTTCTCTACCCGAGTGGCACCCATCTCAGCTTTAACTCGGAAAGGCGTTAATTCCAAAGATTGGATTCCTGAAGTGGAGGAGGCCTTTATTTCATTGAAGGAGGCCTTCCCTTCAGCGCCCGATTTCCAACGACCAGGTTCCAATAAACAATTTTTTCTCGAGTTAGATGCTTCCTCCATAGGTGCTGGAGTGCTGCTCTTGCTGCTCTCTCAGATATCATCTACTGGTCATATGGTCTTTTGTGTTTTTTTTCTCAAAAGTTTTTTTCATTTCTGAAAAAAACTATTCTATTGGAGATTGGGAATTGTTAGTAATCAAGTTGGCTCTGCAAGAGTGTCGGCACGTCTTCGAGGGAGCAGTTAATCAGGTTGTCATATTCACCGATCATAAAAACCTCGCCTATCTCCAGTCTGCACAGAAACTGAATTCCTGCCAGGCCCAATATGCCTTGTTCTTTCTCAATTTAATTTTGTGCTTCATTTTCATCCAGATGACAAGAATGTCAAGGCCGATGCAATCTCCAGACCTTTCCTGCCCCCTGACTTAGAGGAAGAACCTCAAAATATCATCGAGCCATCCAGGTTAGTGCCAGTAGACTCTGTCAATCTCTCTCGGCTTCCCCAGGAAAAACTCTTGTGCCCACTTTGGTAGAAATCATGTCCTTCAGAGGGGTCACTCTTCCAAGTTGGGCGGTCATGCCGGTCAGAAAAATACTTTGCAACTTATCTCTTTATACTTCTGGTGGCCTACCATTGGCAAGGGTATCCTGGAGTATGTTGCAGCATGTCCTTCATGTGCCCATAACAAAATGTCTGCTCCCAAGCTTGCTGACTACTTCATACAGCACATCTTCTGTCTTCATGGGTTTCCGCTCCACATTGTGTCTTACAGGGGAGTCCAGTTCACTTTAAAGTTCTGGAAAGTGGTCTGTAAACTAATGAAGGTAGAACTTGACTTTTCTACAGATTACCATCCTCAATCCAATTAGGAAGTGAAGAGAACCAATGAGATCTTGTCTGGCTTCCTGCGTCATTTTGTCAATGAGCATCATGATGACTGGGTCAAGTTACTGCCCTGATCTGAATTTTCATATAATAATCAATTAAGTGAATCCTCTGGAAGGTCTCCCTTCCAGATTGTATTTGGACTGCAACCCGGAAATCCTCTTCCCATCTCTGGGCCTTCAGGCGTTCCTGCAGCTGACACCTTTGCAGAGAAATTCTGTATGGAGTGATACCAAGTACACCCTGGAAAAAGCTTCACAATGCATGAAGTGACATGCAGACAAAAGACACCTGAATGCTAAAACCTTTCTGCCCAGAGATAAGATGTGGCTATCCTCCAAGTATATTCATCTGAAGATGTCCTCCAACAAATTGGGTCCCCGCTTCATCTGTCCCTTTGAATTCTTGAAGCAAATTAACATGTTCTCATTTAAATTGAAATTGCCTGCTTTGTTACAAGTGCCTAACTCTTTCCATGTTTCCCTTCTAAGACCAGTAGTATTGAGCTCCTTCTTTAAAGGCCTGGGTACCACTCCTGATTATTGATGAGTGAACGTGCTCGCCACTACTCTGTACTCGCCTGAGTATCACTATGCTCGGTGTACTCAGCGAGCACCGAGTATTTCTGGGATTATTCGGCAGGACCTCGGGTCTCCGCCCTGCATTTCTGGCACTCTTTAGAGCGCCAATAACAGTGCAGGGATTTGTCAGCCATGCACTGTAATGCCGCAGCCATCTTTGTTGTGGTATTAAAGTGATTGGCTGGGCGCACAGCGTCATCAGGTCTATAAGAGACATGGTGCCGCCCTGCTCGATGCATTCTGCTCTGGACTTAGAGAGTGTGGGGGGAGCTGCTGCTGAGATGTGGTCAGAATTGTCCTTTTAATAGTTAGTGTAGGTCTGCAACAGTGATGACCGAGTGTACTCGTTGCTCGGGTGATCTCCGAGTATTTATGACTGCTCGGTGATTTAGTTTTCATTGCGGCAGCTCAATGATTTATAGCTACTAGCCTGCTTCATGACATGCGGGGATTCCCTAATTACCAGGCAACCCCCACACGTACTTAGCCTGGCTAGTAGCTGTAAATCATTCAACTGCCTCGATGAAAGCTAAATCTCCGAGCAGTCATAAATACTCAGAGGTCGCCCAAGCGTGCTCGGGAAAACCCGAGCAACAAGTATACTCGCTCATCACTAGTCTGCAACTGTTCAGTCCACAACTCCTGAGAAACCAACAGTCCTTTTTAGGGCTAATTCGGGGGTCCAGAGATTGCAGCACTAGGTAGGCAGGGAGTCTATGTGCACATATCTATATCAGTGCAAGGCGTGCAGGCACTGTATGTGAGTACATAGATCTCACATATAAAGGCTCCATTACTGCCTACTGCTGCTTATGTAATATATGCCTAGCTACAGTTTTCTGTGGCTTTATTTTTTCTTCACCATATACTGTACCTGCTTCTTTTATTCTAAAGCAATCTATAGCCCCCTTATTTCAACATGTATTTGTTTGGTCACGCTGCCTACTACAGCCAGGTTATTGTAATCGAAGAACGTGCAAATCTACCTTTTTTTTACCCATGCACCAGATGTGAGTGCGCCAAAAAAACTTTTTTGTGTGTGTGTCATAGCCAACTTGTTGACACAATTTAGTTGTGCCCAAAAAAACTAAGGCCACATTTAGATTAGTCTGTTATCTGAGGCTGACAGCTGGTGTATATGTGGTGGAAAAATTGTAGCTTTGCAGGCATAAGCTTCATAGTTGTGTCTGCTATCCTTATTGTACTCATTTTTAATTTTTTGCCAAATTTCACATACAAGATTAAAAAAAATATACAGTCTGTTATTTCTGGCCATGGCCTAGTGTATCTGTGGTGGAAAAATCGTAGTTTCGCAGGCATACGTATCATAGTTCTGTGTGCTAGCCTTGTTTTACTTATTTTTTTCAAGTGTATCAGTGTTGGAAAAATAGTAGCTTCGCAGGCATATGTTGCATAGTTCTTTCTGCTAGCCTTGTTGTACTCTTTTTTTTATTTTTGTCCAAATTTCACATACAACAGAAAAAATAATTACACAGTCTGCTATCTGTGGCTGCGGCCTGTTTTATCTGTGGTGGAAATACTGCATCTTAGCTTTGAAGGCATATGGATTAGATATAATTTTGCTCCACATAAATACATTTGTATTGACCTTGTAAAACAGTTCAGTAGTCCAATTAAAAAGGGCAAGGCAAGGGGCAAGGGACGGGGAAGTGGACATGATGCTGATGGTGCATGCAGAGGATGAGGCCGTGGCCAAGCTGACAGGGGGCCAGAAAAAAAACCCACATCTTCTCGCTCACCTTCCTATCCCAGTTTCTAGGGGATTGCAGCACACCACTATTGAAGCCAGAGCAGATTTTTTGATCGCCTGTTATTGCATTTTAATGCAGTGTAGCGGCGATCAAAAAAACATAAATCCGGAGTTTTTGACTTTTTTTTATCACTATGCCATTTATCAATCAGATTATATCTTTTTATATCTTGATAGATTGTGAGCTTCTGAACGCAGCAATACCATATATGTGCATTTTTTATTGGCGCACGATTTAAACTTTTATTTTTTTAGTTGTTTTTATAAATTTAAAAAAGGGAGAGACACAACATGCGCCGTAAATGTATGGCACATGCCGTGAAGGGGTTAAAACTTGCCTAGATGCCACTTATACTAAACTTTCCCTCCACTAATTGCAGGTAACAACAGATTTACTGCAGAAAGGAAAACCATGAAAAGGATTTAACCTTGACAAGTACTGTTGTTTTAACAATGTGGAAGCAGTATAGAAGTCCTACAATCACAATATTAAACCCTAACTGTATAACAGCTACGAAATACGCTCTCCCTCTGAAAGCAACTCTCCCTGAACTGCTTCTTGAACACAGTGCTCCTAGCATCATGCATAAGACCCCATGATGCAATGCAGCCTGGTTTACCATGCATGGCGGGCAATCCCAGCATGTTCATTGGCTAGCTAACAGGCGCCAAACATGTGTGGTGTGTATATGAGCTTGGCGCTCAAACACTTGCCATAGATGATAGAGTAACAAGCTTGCTTGAGGAACCCAATGCTTGATTGAGTATCTAGCATTGGCAAGAGTGCGCTCTCACAAAGAATTATTTGTTTGTATGAACTATTCTAAAACTTTCTTACTTGATTGGTTCATTGTGTTTTATCTAACATATGGCCACTTGAACAAACAGATGTATTTACCCAAAATTATAATGGTCAGTACAGTCAATAAACTTTTAGTAATAATTGATATTGCTCTTTTGTTACCCAAATGGATTTATAAGCTCTGCATTTCTGACACCTTGAAAGCTCCGTTTACTAAGTATACATCCATTAACCATTCCAGGGAGAGCAGCTGTAGAGCATCTCTCCAGAGGCATAGCCTTGCAATCCTTATACATTATGTAATACACTTTGCAAATATAAAAGCAAAACAGATTCTTCATTATAAATTAATAACTATTGTTTTCAAGTTTAATTTTTTTATTGAAATAAGTAACAAGGCATTTTGCAAAATATCAAATATAACAAAATACCTCTCTTCCCACTTGTCCATTATTTGAATTCCATACCCAAAGCTTGAGATGAGCTGATCAAGCAAAATTTACATTTGCCTGTTTGTGTGGCTTTTTCTGTGAAACTAAATTCAGACAGAAGTTTTTCTCCATAAATGTAATGTCTATTTTTGTGCTGTGGGCTCTCTTTGGACTCAGAAGCATAATAAATGTAATAATATATTAAATACAAAGAAAATCATAATATTCACCCTCTGCTCATCTCTTCAGCACCTGCGCTTCCCACCATCATCCCTCAAGATGCTCAGGAGGTTTCTGTGTGGGTGCGTGAGAGGTCAACTGCGTTATGAAACCACAACGTGCTCCGTGGCTTTGTGCACAATAGATACTATTTGCCACGTTTTTATTTTTCTATGTGTAAACTAGCATTTCTTGTAATTTTTGCTCAGCTATGTTAGTAATCAGTAGTGATGAGTGAATATCTTCGGATAACTCCTTATCCGAATAGCTATAGCGCTTACTGAATAGCTGCATCAGTAACCTAAATACCTGGAACGCTTCCGCTAATAAGCTGTTTGATGCCAAAGGTGCATGTGTCGCGGTTTGTGACGGTCACAACACATGCATGGAGAGGCTGTTTGTTGCCATTCACTTCTCTGGCCACCTCCCTTGCTCATTCTCCTCTATATTTCATACAGTGAGCTGAAACCTTGGCTTCTTCACATTAGACCAGGACTTTCAGCTGTGACGATGCTCGTCATTAGGGTTGAGCGAAACGGGTCAAAATTTTTCAAAAGTCGCCGACTTTTGGCAAGGTCGGGTTTCATGAAACCCGACCCGACCCCTGTGTGGGGTCGGCCATGAAGTCGGCGATCTTTTGAATCTAGAATCGGAATTCCGATACCGATTCCCGATATGTTTATATCGGGAATTGGTATTGGAATTCAGATTTAAGTGGAAAATAAAGAATAAAAATAAAAAATATCGCAATACTTACCCTCTGACGCGCCCTGGTACTAACCGGCAGCCTTCCTCCTTCGAATCCGCGCTTCCAGGACCTTGCCGTGATGTCGCGGTGACGTCGCGGCTTGTGATTGGTCGCGCGGCCGCCCATGTGACCGCTCGCGCGACCAATCAGAAGCCGTGACGTCACTGAAGGTCCTTCAAGCGCTGATTCTTAGGAAGGAAGGCTGTCGGAAAGAAGCAGGGCGCGTCCGAGGGTTAGTATATACCTAATAGGAATATACTCACCCTCGGACGCGCCCTGCTTCTTTCCGGCAGCCTTCCTTCCTAAGAATCAGCCCTTCCAGGACCTTCGGTGACGTCGCGGTGACGTCGCGGCTTGTGATTGGTCGCGCGAGCGGTCACATGGGCGGCCGCACGGCCAATCACAAGCCGCGACGTCACCGCGACGTCACCGCAAGGTCCTGGAAGGCTGATTCTAAGGAAGGAAGGTTCCCGGTTAGTACCAGGGCGCGTCAGAGGGTAAGTATTGCGATATTTTTTATTTTTATTCTTTATTTTACACTAAAATATGGATCGCAGGGCCTGAAGGAGAGTTTCCGCTCCTTCAGACCCTGGGAACCATGGAAACCCAATGCATTGCATTGGGTTTCGAGTTTCGGCCGACCCCGACCCCGACTTTTTTATAGGATCGGCCGATTTCACTCAACCCGATTTTTGAAAAAGTCGGGTTTCGTGAAACCCGACCCAATCCTATAAAAGTAAAGGTCGCTCAACCCTACTCGTCATGTCTCTGAACAAGTTCATCATAAGGTTGTGATTTTCTGACATTATGACGTGCACTACACCTTATGAATTTGCATAATCTCTGTGAGCGTGAAGAGGCCAGGGGATGTCAGTGAGCAGCGACATTAAGAGTAAGCATTGAGGATTGTACGGATAATAGATAGAGTTGCTCTGCTTTATTTTTACAGTCATGGCCAACAATGTTGACACTCTTGAAATTGTTTCAGAAAATGAAGTGTTTCTCCCAGAACATTATTGTAAATACACATGTTTTGTTAAACACGTGTTTATTTATTTTGTGTGTACTGGAACAACACAAAAAAGAACACAGAAGAAAGGCAAATTCGACATAATTTCACACAAAACCCCCAAATTGGGCCCTACAAAATTGTTGGGATCTTCAACTTGTTTGCACACTGTTTGGAATGAAGAGCTGCAATCAATCTTCACTTCCTCTACAGCTCTGACAAAAACTAAGAGACCACCACATGAAAACCCTGTCATGGGCAGCCCAATCTCCAGACCTGAATCCCATGAAAAACCTCTGGAATGTAATCAAGAGGATGATGGTTTGTCACAAGCCATCCAACAAAGAAGAACTGCTTAAATTTTTACGCCAGAAGCAGTGAGAAAGACTGGTGGAAAGCATGCCAAGACGCATGAAAGCTGTGATTAAAAATCATGGTTATTCCACAAAATATTGATTTCTGAACTCTTCCTGAGTTAAAACATTAGTATTGTTGTTTCTAAATGATTATGAAATTGTTTTTTTGGCATTATTTGAGGTCTGAAAACACAGTTTTTTTATTTTGACCATTTCTCCTTTTCAGAAAAAAAATACAAACTTTATTGCTTGGAAATTTGGAGCCATGTTGTCAGACGTTTATAGAATAAATGAACAATTTACATTTTACTCAAAAATATACCTATAAAGAGATACCTATAAAGAGAAAAATCAGACAAACTGAACATTTTGCAGTGGTCTCTTCATTTTTGTCAGTGCTTTAGATATCAACAAGCTTCTCACACTTCTCAAGTGAAATTTTGGACCACTCTTTTTTTCAAACTGCTCCAGGTCTCTCATATTAGTACATTCTCCCAGCAGCAACTTTAAGATCCCTCCACTGATGTTCAATGTTAGTTAGATCCAGACTCATTGCTGGCCACTTCAGAACTCTCCAGCACTTTGTTTCCATCCATTTCTGTGTTCTTCTTGAAGAATGCGGGAAGTATCATTGTCCTCCTGCAATACCCATGACCCAGGATGGAAATTCACCTTTCTGATACTGGGCACTGCATTGTGACTCAAAATCCTTTGGTAATCTTCAGATTTCCTGATGCCTTTCACAAAGTGAAGTCACTAGTGACGGAAAAAATTCAAAACATCTTTGAACCTTCACCATATTTGACTGCAGGTGCTGTGTTCTATTGTTTGTAGAACTCATTCCATTTTTGATAAACAGTAGAATGATGTAATTTAATGTTCTTTACCAAATAGCTTTATCTTGGTCTCATCTATCCAAAAGACACTTTCCCAGAAGGGTTTTGTAAACATGCCGTCTAGCTTTTTTATGTCTCTTAGTCACAATTGGGTTTCTGATAGATCTCCTGCCACAGCATTTGATTTCATTCATATGTCGATGGATAGTTCATGCTTACACTGCTGGACCTTGAGACTGTAGGACAGCTTGAATTTCTTTTTAACTTGATTGAGGCTACTTGTCCATCATCCATTTCAAGCTTTCATCAATTTTTCACTGCCATCCATGTTCAGGGACATTAGCTACAGTTTTGGTTGTAAACTTCTTGATTATGTTGGGCACCATGAACAAAGTAATGTCCAGCTCTCTGGAGATGAACTTGAAATATTGAGCTTGTTGATATTTTTTAACAATTTTGGTTCTCAAGTCCTCACGCAGTACACTTCTCCTCTTCATGTTCTCAATGCTTAGTGTGGCACACACAGACACAGGATGCAAAGATTGTGTTTCAGGTGTGATTTCCATATTGCCCACATCCATTACTTGACACAGGGGTTTGAACGAGCATCACATGATTTAAAAAAAAAAATGTTTACCCAGAATTTTGGAAAGGTGCCAACAATTTTGTCAGACCCATTTTTGGAGTTTAGTGTGAAACTATGTCGAGTTTGTCTTTTCTCAGTTTTTTTGTGTTATTCCAATACACAAAGGATATAAACATTTGCATAACAAATCGTGTGTAATTGTAATAATTTTCTGGGAGAAATACTTCATTTTCTGAAACTATTTCAAGGGTGTCAACAATTTTGTCCACAATTGTATATACAATTTCAAGGGTGTCAACAATTTTGGCCGCAACCTCATTTATCTTTAGACCCTCATAGCATAGTAAATTTCACTCCATTTGTGGAAAATATTGAATTTATTGGTAAAATCCATGGGTTTTGATGAACTCAAATCAAGTCAGCTCTGCAGGCCCCTGGAACAAAGGGTAGTAACCTATACAGTACCCAAGTGCCAATCACAAAGCCCTATTGACAAAATAGTCATATTTCAAACTGCCAGAGGAAAAGTATCCAAAACGTAGTAGAGATAGCAGGGATACAGTGATGCATGGAATAGAGGTCATAGAGGTAAGAACAAACTAGGGGGAAATCACATCGAGAAAAACAATGGAAGTAAAGGCAATTAGCCCTGTAAAGGAAACAATGGCTAGATCTACAGGAAAATATCTGTAGATAAGGTTACCTCATATCGCTATTTGCAAGAGCTTAGTCAGAGTGTATGTAGTTTGATCAAAATGAATATGAATATAAAGAAAAAAACATAACATGGGAAGCATTTACCACCGCTGTGCTTTCCGGCCGGCGCTTAGTGCAGAGAAGCAGAGCGCCGGAGAGGACAGACGCCGGAATGTAAGTATGTAGTGTTTTTTTTTTTTTACGTTTACACTGGTAATCAGGGTAAACATTGGGTTACTAAGCGCGGCTCTGCGCTTAGTAACCCGATGTTTACCCTGGTTACCAGGGGACTTTGCATAGTTGGTCGCTGGAGAGCTGTCTGTGTGACAGCTCTCCAGCGACCACACAGCGACGCTGCAGCGATCAGGATCGTTGTGTCACTTTTTGAAAATAAAAAAAAAAAAAAAAAAAAAAGGATCGTTGTCTAGATCGCTGCAGCGTCGCTTAATGTGACGGTACCTTAAGTATGAAACTACTCTTACCGGCACAGAAAGTAGTTATCTCAATATTGAAGGAGGAGGGTAATCCAGTAGTGTTAGTATGAACCCAAAAAAACCAGAATCCTGTATAAGTGAAAATGAAAAAAAGTGGATAACATCTATTTATTGTAATACTTCAGATGTAGCAGAAATAAAACAGTATTAACATGCCCTTTATATTTTTAAGTGGTAAAGTAATACATATTTTACATACATAAATACATGATCGGTAATACACAGTAGACACTCAGCAAGTTTTCCATTTTAGAAGTTCATTTTAGGCATGCTTGTTGTAAAAATATAGTTCAGAAAGAAATCATATTTTTGCTTTCCGTTTGGCCTTGCACTACCATGGTTTAGTGGCAACATTTTCTCTTGTAAAATTTCCTTTATGAAATTGGCAATGTTCTTGCTGAATGAAAATGTACTTTCATCAACCTTCAGGCCAGTAACATTATGCTGGTTCTTTGTGTCTGTTGTTGCTTCATTTCTGGATGAATAGAAAGGTAACACTTGACCAGCTGCACATAAAACCAATTACAATATGTTAGGACTAGCACAGAAAGTGCATAAAATAAAAAGTAGCGCACGTAAAAACAACAAATGTAAGATTTAGGCCGGCGTCACACACAGCGTAAAACAATACGGTCCGTATATTACGGCCGTAATACGCTGAAAAGTCCCGAAAAAAGTGGTCCGTAGCTCCTCCGTAGGCAGGGTGTGTCAGTGTTTTTTGCGCATGGCATCCTCCGTATGTAATCCGTATGGCATCCGTACTGCGTGGTTTTCTCGCAGGCTAGCAAAACCAACATACCGCTATAGAAGTGATCCATGTGTCCCAAAAAGAAAAGAAAATATATATATACTGTCATATATATATATATATATATGTCAGTAGACACATATATTAGAGAGAAAAGCCGGTAATTCAGTGCGGTGTACAGTAAAATCACACTGACAGCTTACAGTAGAATAGGTAGAATAAATGTGTACACATAGAATAGGTATATATATATATATGTCAGTGAGACACATATATGTATATATATTAATATTTATTCCAGCGCTATACAGCTTGAAAGCCGGTAATTCAATTACCGGCTTTTTCTTTCTCCTTCCTAAAACCCGACATGATTTGAGACATGGTTTACATACAGTAAACCATGTCTTCTCTCCATTTTTTTTGCAGATTCCACACTACTAATGTCAGTAGTGTGTATCTGCAAAATTTGGCCATTCTAGCTCTTAAAATAAAGGGTTAAATGGCGGAAAAAATTGGCGTGGGCTCCCGCGCAATTTTCTCCGCCAGAGTAGTAAAGCCAGTGACTGAGGGCAGATATTAATAGCCTGGAGAGGGTCCACGGTTATTGGCCCCCCCCTGGCTAAAAACATCTGCCCCCAGCCACCCCAGAACAGGCACATCTGGAAGATGCGCCTATTCTGGCACTTGGCCACTCTCTTCCCATTCCCGTGTAGCGGTGGGATATGGGGTAATGAAGGGTTAATGCCACCTTGCTATTGTAAGGTGACATTAAGCCTAATTAATAATGGAGAGGCGTCAATTATGACACCTATCCATTATTAATCCAATTGTAGTGAAGGGTTAAATAAAACACAAACACATTATTTAAAATTATTTTAATGAAATAAAAACAATGGTTGTTGCAGTATTTTATTCAACGCCCAATCCAGTCACTGAAGACCCTCGTTCTGTGAGTAAAAAAACATAATAAACCAACAATATACTTACCCTCCGCAGATCTGTAACGTCCAACGATGTAAATCCTTCTGAAGGGGTTAAAACATTTTGCAGCAAGGAGCTGTGCTAATGCAGGCTGCTCCTCCTCCTCCTCCTCCTCCTCCTCCTCCTCCTCCTCGCTGCAAAACCCCAGGGAATGAGGCTAAAAATAGATCAATGATCTATATTTAACTTCATTTGCGGTGAGGCGCCCTCTGCTGGCTGTTCATAGATCGTGGGAAATTACCTAGAAAGCTCCCTGGCTACACAGGAATGGGAAGAGAGTGGCCAAGTGCCAGAATAGGCGCATCTTCCAGATGTGCCTTTTCTGGGGTGGCTGGGGGCAGATATTTTTAGCCAGGGGGGGGCCAATAACCGTGGACCCTCTCCAGGCTATTAATATCTGCCCTTAGTCACTGGCTTTACTACTCTGGCGGAGAAAATTGCGCGGGAGCCCACGCCAATTTTTTCCGCCATTTAACCCTTTATTTTAAGAGCTAGAACGGCCAAATTTTGCAGATACACTCTACTGACATTAGTAGTGTGGAATCTGCAAAAAAAATGGAGAGAAGACATGGTTTACTGTATGTAAACCATGTCTCAAATCATGTCGGGTTTTAGGAAGGAGAAAGAAAAAGCCGGTAATTGAATTACCGGCTTTCAAGCTGTATAGCGCTGGAATAAATATTAATATATATACATATATGTGTCTCACTGACATATATATATATATATATACCTATTCTATGTGTACACATTTATTCTACCTATTGGACTGTAAGCTGTCAGTGTGATTTTACTGTACACCGCACTGAATTGCCGGCTTTTCTCTCTAACAGCGCTGCGTATTTCTCGCAAGTCACACTGCTTGTCCGTGTGTAATCCGTATTTTTGACGCTTCCATAGACTTTCATTGGCGTATTTCTTGCGCAGTACGGTGACAAACGCAGCATGCTGCGATTTTGTACGGCCGTAGAAAGCCGTATAATACTGATCAGTAAAATACGGCAAATAGGAGCAGGGGCATAGAGAATAATTGTGCCGTATTTTTTGCGAGTTTTACGGACGTAGATTCTGCGCTCTTACGTCCGTAAAACTCGCAAGTGTGACGCCGGCCTTATATTCATTATCCACAGAACAATGCAACCAAAAAAGCAAAGGATTGCATTTATGTTTAAATCTTAATATCAAGTTATATAGAAAAATTGTATACATAATTTAAGAAGTTGTGTTTGATGTAAATGGATTTAGGAAATCTGTACTGAAAAACAAATGCAAAATGAATCATACCTGTATGTGTTAATGAGGTATTTTATTTTAAAGAGCATTGAGTTTTGGGTATGAATTAAATATGTTACTTCTTTTGCTGTTTTATATTATTTATTAATGCGTAAGTCTATATTGTGTTCACTGTTTCTATGGTATCTATTCTTTATAAGATCATGGCTGTGATTTCCACAAAGGAAATTCTTGCTGATTGGCATCTCTGTAGCCTTTCAACAAACTTTGTTTGAACCCGCTGAATACGAACAGTAACAAGGATTTCCAGGAGAAGTCCGTGTTCGGGGTCCACACAGGGACAGTAGGAGTCCAGTTCGGACCCTGAACTTTACTCTTTGGGTTCTCCCATCTACTCAGAAGTAATAGATCAAATATTTGCTTAATGATTATGTACAGAATAAAAGCAAAATTCTCACATTGGCAAAGAATGACAAAAAGAAAGAGATGGGATAGTTAAAGTGGCTGTCCCATCTGAATATCTCCTTTCTATATGCCTTAACCCCTTTCTGACCTCGGACGGGATAGTACATCTGAGGTCAGATCCCCTGCTTTGATGCGGGCTCCAGCGGTGAGCCGGGACATGTAAGCTGTTTTGTACAGCTGACATGTGCGCGCAATAGCGGTGGGTGGAATCGCAATTCTCCCGCTGCTATTAACTAAATAAATGCCGCTGTCAAACGCTGACAGCGGCATTTAACTAGCGCTTCCAGCCATCCGGCCGGAAATGAGCGCATCGCTAACCCCTGTCACCTGATCAGGGGTCAACAATGCATCGGCATGACAACCAGAGGTCTCCTTGAGACCTCTATCGTTGTTGATGCTGGATTGCTATGAGCCCCACCCTGTGGTCGGTGCTCATTGCAGTGCAACAATTCTACTACATAGGAGCGATCTGAGCTTTGTTCCTATGTAGCATAGGTGATTGAGTTGTGCCAGCTTCTAGCCACCCATGGTGGCTATTGAAGCATGGCAAAAGTAAAAAAAAAAAGGTTTTAAAAAATATGAAAAAATAAAAAAATATATAAAAGTTTAAATCACCCCCCTTTCTCCCCATTCAAAATAAAACCATAAAAAAATCAAACATACACATATTTGGTATTACTGTGTTCAGAATTGCCCGATCTATCAATAAAAAAGGATTGACCTGATAGCTAAACGGCGTAGGGAGGAAAAAATTACGTTTTTTGGTCGCCACAACATTGCACTAAAATAAAATAACGGGCGATCAAAAGAACTTTTCTGCACCAAAATGGTATAATTAAAAACGTCAGCTCAGCGCACAAAAAATAAGCCCTCACCCGACCCCAGATCACGAAAAATAGAGATGCTACGGGTATCGAAAAATTGTGCCATTTTTTTTTTTAGCAAAGTTTGGAATTTTTTTTTTCACCACTTAGATAAAAAATATCCTAGACAAGTTTGGTGTCTATGAACTCGTAATGACCTGGAGAATCAAAGTAGCTGGTCAGGTTTTAGCATTTAGTAAACCTAGCAAAAAAGCCAAACAAAAAACAAGTGTGGAATTGCACTTTTTTTTACAATTTCAACGCACTGGGAATTTTTCTTCCATTTTCTAATACATGACATGGTAAAACCAATGATGTTGTTCAAAAGTACAGCTCGTCGCACAAAAAATAAGCCCTCACATGGCCATATTGATGGAAAAATAAAAAAAAGTTATGGCTCTGGGAAGGAGGGGAGCGAAAAACGAAAATGAAAAAATGAAAATACCTCGGGTCATGAAGGGGTTATTTAGCCACATGTATGTCATGGAGGAGGTTCCCTCTCAAGTCCTCTGCCACTCTATTAAACCAGAGCGTTGAAACACAGGAAAAAGGATGTTTTGTTCTACTGAAATAAATGTGACCATGTTTTACATGTTGACCCATATATTCACACCATATATCGCTACATGCATTGAAGAACTTTCTGAAGTATTGCAGAAGTAGAAGTAATGTCATATTTTTTGCAGAATGACTTCAAAGTGATTTCTCGCATTATGTGGATTTTCTCATCCAGTCTTTAAAACTGTAAAGCTGCTTGGCATTACATTGCCTTGCATGAGCAAACAGAAAGAGGGTACTGTGTGGTATAATTGATATGTCCTGTGCTTGTTTGGGATGGGATTATGTCAGTTGAGCAGGATCCAGAGGATAAGTAGGAGGAAACAGATTACATTTCATGAAGTATATTCACGGCACTCACCACATGAGTCTTGTATACAGCTGTGTGCATGCTGCATCACGGAAATATCCATGCATCCTGTATGATGGAAATTTTGGATGAAGATTCATGTGGAAAGTGAAATATACCTCTTTTCATGGAGAATTGTGTTGTAACTCTCTGATAAATTCAGAGCACCACCAATTTTTAATGTGGATTACTTTGGATTTTGCCTTTTATATTCTGATATTGTAATGACAGCCTTATTTTCTTGTGATAGACAGATTGCTGCAGTCTAACGATGGAAACGGAAATGGCTTCCAGTCTTTGACGTTTCACCAACTGTGCCAGATGCGGTGGTCCATCCTTGCCACTAAAAACAGTAATCCAGTAAGATTTGAAACTCTTTTATTGTCCTTGGTCATGGTTGCTATTCCAGATATCATTAGTACAGTGCACTTTAGAGCTTAAAAACAAGTCCAGGAAATGGCCTATGCTCTCATGAAACACATGAAAATAGAGAGCAGGCACCATGTTCTGCGAGAAATAATGGTGGCTTGGTGTCTTCCAGCAAGGCTTAGGGCACACCATCATTTATTAAAAGTCAACAGAATCTACAAGCTGGTAAGGCAGCAACTACACCACCAGCAAATTGACAAGAAGCGAGTTTAGTTGGCTAAAGACAGTGTCAGGTCGACGCCATTATACTGATCAAGATGATTAAAAACGATCGGACTGGAACAATCATTATTGAAAAGGTAATAACGGTGCTACAATGTTTACTGTGGATTTAATAATTCCTTTCCCTTCTGTTTTATCCTCTCGTTGTCATTGTTTTATCTTTTCCATTGTCAGATAAATGTTTCTCATGATAAGCTAAAGATTCCCCTGCGAGGGAATATGATTCCAAGCATATTGTTTTCTAAAGTTAAAATTTTTAATAAAATTGGATTGAAATTAAAATGATTAAAAAAAAAATAGAAAAAAATTGTCTCCACTAAGGTGGCACCATCTTGGAGGAGGCATTTTTTCTCTAGCAAGATTCCGCTGGTGGTGCCTGTGCAGTAGCACCTGCAGCTGTCGGATCGCCAATAGCTGCTACTGTGCAGGTGAGGCCAGCGCCATTTTGAGACTTTTTTATATACACATTTTACGTGCGATCATGTTGCAGCGCAGGCGCCGCCACCTGCCTGCTGAAGGTGTTTATTTTCAATATATAGAATATTCATTATGTAAAATAGGGGGTACGTCACTGAGAGATCAGTGACTTTTCAGAAGCCATACAGATGTAAAGCTAAGCAGAGCACCACATGAAGACCTCCATCCTCCCTCAGGCCACCTCGGAGCGCGGGCTTATTATTTACTCAAAACTGAATATAAAGATTAAACAACAACTACAAGACGGATTTCATCAACCAAGGCATCATTGGAATCAGCATAACGGAGCCAACCTGACTTGGTCTATAGTTACTGTGCACAATCCTACTGACAGGTTCCCTTCTTTAAGTTTTTTAAATGATCTTTTCTATATAATAATCATTATAAAGGATGCACAGCTTAATCACTTACCTTGAGATTTCATTGATGTTTGCATTAAGATTTATAAATATAATCTTGTTAAGTTAGAACTAATTTACAGTGATTTTTTCAAAAGCACTGCTTAAATTCAACTTATTATTGTTGTCAGTATATTGCATAATATGAAGTATTATCGTTTGAGTAGGAAACATTTATTTTAATCTGTGACAGTTTGACAGTTTAACAAACATCTGTTTCCTTTTTACTTCAGTTGATGGAAAACAAATTAAGAAAAAAGATCCTGGAAAAGTAGTGGTGCATGATAAGAAGGGGCAAAAAAAGCAATGAAGGATCTGAATCAATGAAATGCGCAAATAGTATTGTTTAATTTTGTCTTAATTACATACCTGTAGCTTATTTTTTTTCCCCATTAATCTTTACCTTTTGAATCATACAGAAAAGTAAAAACCTTTGCTTGCTGTAAATTCTTTTTCACACATTCAGTTTCTGGATACCATTTGAGTCATCATCATCAACATCATCATCATCATCATCATCATCATCAACATAATTATAGCTTGGACTAGAACTGTGGATGGGCTTAAGAAAATTAAGCCAGGCAGGAGCCTCGATCTTAAGGCTACAAGCAACTGTGCAAACTACTCCCGATTCAAACACAGTCGCCAGCTGTCCGTCACCAGATCTGTTGATGCTTTGCTTTTTCTCAGACCCCTTAACACAGAGGTCCCCAACTCCAGTCCTCAAGGCCCACCAACAGGTCATGTTTTCAGGATTTCCTTTGCATTGCACAGGTGATGCAATTATTACCTGGGCAAGACTAAGGAAATCCTGAAAACATGACCTGTTGGTGGGCCTTGAGGACTGGAGTTGGGGACCCCTGCCTTAACGTATATGTGTGAGTGCTGTTGCTACAGTTCCTGACCACATGGGGGCAGGTGTTCTCTTTTAACGGCAGAATCTGAAGATATTTTGAAAGGAACCATTCACAATTTTTTTTTCTAACTAATCTGAGCACATCATGATCTAAGGGCAGAGGCCCTGATTCCAATGATTTATCATTTACAGGTCAGCTTAGTATAGGATTTAGAAAATCATTGTTTTATCAGCAGGAAATTATCACTAGTAAAGTTGCTACCATGTGGTCCCAACCCACCCCCATCACAGATTGGCAGCTTCGAGCCTATGCACAGCGTGCAGAAAACTGCTAATCCATGTGTGATTGGGATTGTACAGAACTCATTTGAAGACCACAAAAAATATATTTAAAGGCCTTATATCAAATATGAGAACCAAAAGAAACAAAAGACATAAAACAATGATTTTTAATAGTAATGATTAAAAACATCAAGAAAAAGACCACACATTCAAAAATGGCAGGGTATCTAATGAATAGGTAAAAAAAAAAAAATAGATAAATAGCCGCCTAACTACTTTTATGGTAAATGAATGCCAGATATTATACATATTTATTATTATCAAGGAAAATGGACTAGGGAAGATAGAGGTGCCTTACCCTAATGAAGTCCCTTCCTGACAGCGGAGGTTGGCACCCTGGGATACGATATGGCGCCCCCGCTCAACGTTGGCTGGCCCTAAAAGACCCCAAAAAGGTATCCCTACTAAAACGCCACCACCATAAACACCAAAAATAGACACTACAAAACAAAAAAAACTACAAAAAACAGGTGCTAAAGCTGCACAATAGTGTTGATCTGTATATAATAAATTAATATAGGTATCTGTGAGTCAATAAAGTCTCTTGCATGCAAAATTACACTAGGTACCTCCTAATGATAATGACTTGTGGTGGTGTCTAAAAAGGAAGGTAGGTATTACAGATCAACAAAAAAAGATATCAACTAAAGTTTTCTCTTGATTCCTTGCGGTCACAAAAAGCTACATAACAGAACAAAGTAGCTAAGGGCTGATGCAGTATCGGATATGGATACCATCCCTAGATTATCTATGATACTGTGAGGTATTATATACTGTATATCATATGATGAAATTCAAAAGAGCATCAGGGCATCACCGCCAGATGTAAATGTAATATCATATGCTGAAACAACTTAGATATACGTATAACAGCATCATCGCCAGAAAAAATCATATGGGCGTCAACACCAGATTAAATAGATTGTTCAGCTTAGATTTGCATGTTCTCATGTGAATAGTGTGCACTCATGCATCAGTATACGCATAACGGCATCCTCGCCAGAAGAAATCACATGGGCATCAGCGGCAGATTAAATAAATTGTTCCGCTTAGGTTTGCATGTTCTCACCTACAGAGTGAACTCATGCAGGGGTACACGCATAACGGCATCATCGCCAGACACAGTCATATGGGCATCAGCACAAAATTTAATAAATTGTTCAGCTTAAGTTTGCATGTTCTCACATACAAAGTGAACTCATGCATAGATATAAAAATTGTGTATAACTGAATGATGGGCAGTATCGCCAAACCTATGTGGGCATGATCACCAGAAGTAGCAAGAAAAAAATTTTTTAGTAAGCAGATAATACAATTCCACTTGTTAGATGTGACCATATGCAAATATAGAGGCATAATCGCCGGAGAAAATCATAGAATCATCTGTTAAATGAAACAATATATGGATGTGAGGGCAGACATATAGTTATAAGGAGGTCATCTTCCCCAACATATGGAAATATAGATGGTTCAGGTAATTAAACAGACATATAAGCAGATTGTCGGCACCAATGTAGCATAATAGTGCACTTATCTGAAGGGAATAGATCTCCTATCCCGACGTGTTTCCCCCCTTGCGGCGGTCCCGAGGGGTTCATCAGGGGAATGCCTATGATGAGTCTTTATTGGCTCACAGATACCTATAATAACTTATTATATACAGATCCACACTATTGAGCAGCTTTAGCACCTGTTTTTTGTAGTGTCTTTTTTTTGCACTGTCTATTTTTGGTGTTTATGGTGGTGGCATTTTGGTAGGGATACCTTTTTAGGGTCTTTTAGGGCCAGCCGACGTTGAGCTGGGGCGCCATATCGTATCTCAGAGTGCCAACCTCCGCTGTCAGGAAGGGACTTCATTAGGGTAAGGCACCTCTATCTTCCCTAGTCCATTTTCCTTGATAATAATAAATATATATAATATCTGCCATTCATATACCATAAAAGTAGTTAGGCGGCTATTTATCTATTTTTTTGACCTATTCATTAGGTACCCTGTCATTTTTGATTGTGCGGTCTTTTTGTTGATGTTTTTAATCATTACTATTAAAAATCATTGTTTTAGATCTTTTGTTTCTTTTGGTTCTCAGATTGTACAGAACTCAACATTCAGAGAACTGGTAGATCACCTGGTGAAAAATTCCCTTAAGCGATCCCGCTCAGTTGGGAAAAATTAGATGGAGCTAAAAATCATCGGATTGCCAGGCTTAAACCCCAAAAGATACAGGGAGGTAAGCCTTGAATGTCACTAATTTGATGAAATTTTGGTAGCAATAAATAATTGAAATAAATTGGACAGCCAGTGACCATTGAGGTTACCAGTGTAAAAATAGAATTTTAAAATAAGAGAGGTTCTCTGAAGAGGAAAAACCATCAAGCGAACTGGAAGGATAAGTGTCAGCTCTCAGCAAGAATGTCAACGCATTACCTTAGAGTAATCAAATCAAACCTGAAACAAAATTGCTAGATCAAGAAGACAGGTCACAGTGATGTAATGTGAGGTTTTTGGTTTTCCAAAGGGCTGAAAACAGCAAGTTTCATTTAATAAAAATTACATTGAGGATAATATTAGAAGAGGAAAATATTAGTCTTTACTTGGAATTTAAAAGCCTATAGAGACTCAGCCAAGGACTGTCCACCGGGATGATACTACAGATCAGTAGCAGGATTAGGTGAAGACATAAAAAGAGAAGTAATTCATTAGACACATAGAAAGTGCTTGCCTGCAATAATTTGCTTAGAGGAAAAATAATTTAACCAGTGCCAAAACTTAATTTGTGCAAAAACTGAATTACTAACAAATATGACATAATTTCATCTGAGTTTTATAGAACTGTTTTTATTCATATAATATTTACACATGCAAACTTATATAAACATAATATAAAAAAGGTAGATAAAAAAATGTTTAAATTTTGTATTGCCTTAGTGCTATACACAAAATGTTCCTGCTTTTGTATACATGGCTTCCCTTTACTTTTCTTCATAATTCAAATAATTTGTTGCAGGATTGAAATTGCCAAGTTGCAGTTACTGGTGATCATACTTGTGTAATGAATGACATCTTCAATGGAATTTGACATAAGGATACTGGTATGAATCAATTACTTACAAAACTTGCAAGAATTTCTGACGAGTCAGGCCTTATTTATGTATAAAGGAGAACATTTCATAAAAAAGTGTGCTGTTTTAATACATAAATAAATCTATAAGTGGGGAACAGAGCGCACAATAAGGTGGTACCCTATGGAGGGAGAGTGGGTACGTGTTGGTTACACTCTCCTGGTGGAGTTGTGATAGGCATAACTTCTATGTAGGCAATAAGACAAAACTGCTTCTTCTGCCTTGTGATTAGTGGATAAATCCTCCAGAAAATATTGTATCCAGCTGAATAAAACAAAGTAGGTGGGCTGCGCTGCTGGAGTAAATCAACTCTTCCTTAATGATGACGATAAATGGGTTTTGTATCCACAACACATTTTAATGCCATACCAGTGTAATTATTGAGTGAAGAAATCAAATGTCATCAATTTACTCTAGCTGAGAATATCACTTTTTTAGCAACATTCCACCATTTTTTTAATTAATCCGATGCTGTGTGATAAATTAGTTATTGTAGTTGTAAATCCAGATGAATATCTGACCTCTTATAAGTGGTTTAAAATCGAATCATTGGAGATTAGAGAACCAGAGTAAGGCTATGTGCACATGCTGCAGATTTTCCCCCAGATCCGCAGCGTTTTTGATGCTGCGGATCAGCTGCAGTTTTCCATGCGTTTACCAGTAGCATGTTAACCTATGGAAAATCAAATCCGCTCTGCACATGCTGCGGAAATAAATGCACGGGAACGCAGCATTGTTTTTTCCGCAGCATGTCAATTCTTTGTGCGGATCTGCAGCGTTTCTGCACCCATAGACTTGCATTGAGTCAGGCACATCCGCAGCAAAACTGCAGATGTAAAAAAGATCAGCAGTTTAGCTGCGGAAGAAACGCTGCAGATCGGGAGGAGGGAAGTGTGTGGGCGGAGTGTGGACGGTGACTGTGTGCATGTATGTGTGTGCGGGCGGGGTCTGCGGGCTGTCCATGGGTCTGCTAGGGTGTCTGAGGGCTGTCCGGGGGACCTGTGGGCTTTCCCTGGGTGTGCAGCGCTGTTCGTAGGTCTGCCAGGGCATCTGCGGGCTGTCCAAGGGGATCTGTGGGCTGTCCGGGTGTGTGCGGCGTTGTCCAGGTGTGTGTGTATGCAGGCATCGTCCGATGGGACTACAAGTCCCATCGGGCTACACCTGCTACAGTGATAGTGATTGACACATTAGCCAATGATGGGACAGTAGTAGTCCCATCATCCGGCTAATGCGTTGAATGTAAAAAAAAGCAACAACACAAACATACAACATACAGTACACACAACATACAACATGCAGAACATACAACATATAACATACAGTACATACAACATACAACAGTACATACAGCATACAGTACATACAACAGTACATACAACATACAGAACATACAACATACAGTACATGCAACATATGACATACAACAGTACATACAACATACAACAGTACATACAACATACAACATATGACATACAGTACATATGACACACAATAGTACATACAACATACAACATATGACATACAGTGCATATGATATACAACAGTACATTCAACATACAACATATGACATACAACAGTACATACAACATACAATAGTACATACAATGTATGACATGCAGTACATATAACATATGACATAAAACAGTACATACAGCATGCAACATATGACATACAGTACATACAACATATGACATACAACAGTACCTACAACATACAACATGACATACAGTACATACAACGTATGACATACAACAGTACATACAACATACAGTACATGCATACACTACATACAACACATACATATAGACATGCAGTACATATACACAACACATACAGTGCATACAACATACAGATATACAGAACATACATATAGACATACAACATACATATAGACATACAGTACATACATATAGACATACAGTACATATACACAGCACATACAGTACATACAACATAGAGTACATACTCACCATCACCTTGATCCCCGAAGCCATTGCTCACCTGCAAAAAAATATTAAAATAATAAACAAACAATATATTCCCTGTGTCCACAGATATCCAATTAAAATGAGTGTCCCATGATGATCTCCCATGGAGAGCAGCCACATCAAATGATGTGACCACTCTCTAGGGACTCTGGGATACAATGACGCACCGTATCCCTCCGCCGCTGTGAGAAATAGTTCCTACTCTCACTTGTGGCACTGCTGTGTGGGAAAATTCCCACGCAGCTTTGCCATAAAGTGAGACCAATGTACTCAGGAAACCTCTTCAGTGATGTACTGCAGGAGCAATTGTCTCCTGTCAGTGTGTCACTGGAGGCCTGTAGAGCAGTGACATCACCCAATGTCACTGTTCTATAAGGGAGATTGTCGTGGGACACTCATTATTAATTGGACTACGGCGGAAAGTAAGTATACGGTTGGTTTATTATTTTTAATTCTTTGCAGGTGATCGAGTATGGTAAGTATGGTGAAATTAAGAATATTAAAAAACTTTTTTCTGGCTGTGTCTTTATTTTTTTTAACTCTTTCACTACTATTGGAATAGTAATGGATAGGCGTCTTATTGACGCCTCTCAATTATTAACTGGGCATCTAACAATAGCAAGGTAATATTTACCCCTTATTACCCCATATCCCACCACTACAGAGGAGTGGGAAGAGGGGCTAAGTGCCGGAATTGGAATAAAACATCTTTATTTAACTTTCAAAACGCATACAAAAACGCATCAAAAAATGCATAAAAAATGCATCAAAACGCGCAAAAACTGAATAAAAAACGCACCTGCGTTTTCTGCCAAGAGATGCAGAAAAATCCACAGGCAAATCTGCAACGTGTGCACATACCCTTAGGGAAGGGTCAGACTACCTTATCACTCAGACAAGGATCGCAACGCAATGCTTGGGTAGGTTGTCATCTCTCATAACCCGAGCATGAAAGCTTCAAAGAAATACATGCTTGTATCAGGAGAGTCAATGGCCAGACCAAGAATTGTGTTGCGATCCTCGTTCGAGTTATACGGTTGTATAACGCTTCCCTAATTGTTAGAATTTCCTCCATTGGCTAACATTCATAATCAAAGAAAGATTCTTGAAAATATTAGGACTTTATTCCTACAAAATTGATTGTTGGGCATCTGCTTTTTCAAATGCGTGATTAAAAAAATTAAGAAAAAATAATATTTAGGATGAATAGACTATGAACACTTATAAAAAGAAGACCAAAAAGAAAATGACAATCTAACCCACAGATGGGAAATGAGTTAGTGTTATTAATAGTTAATCAGAAAAATCTAAAAAATATTTCATTTCAAAGTGAGAGCAGCAGATTTTTTTTTCATATCACGTTGCAGCTGTTTTGATTTTAATAGGCCTGGCCATCACTTAGCATAATTAATTAGAAATCCAGGGTAAAAGAAAATAATTTCCTTTTTTTTTTTTTTAGAATATTTTATATCTATATATAAAATTGAGGTATTATATATAAACTCATCCTTGGATGTAGTCAGGCTACCCAGACTCTCAGCTGCACAGAAAGCTTATTTAGACTCTATTGTTACTTTTGATGAATTACAAATAGCAATTCAGAAATCCATGTTACCCAGCTTGGATAAGTTCTCTTTAGAAATATATAAAAGATGTGGTGTTATTTTCAGGGTTTTAGATTTTTAGATTAGCCTTTTACGTGAGTGTCTGAATTCATGACAGAACTGAAATTATATGAATCGCAAAGGGAGAGAGCCCTTTGTCATGGAAACCTATCAGGAAACCGCACTGCTGGATATTAACTGGAAAACTTTTACATTAGTATTAGTGAGAAACTTGGCAAGTTTATTACAGATTTGCATCAACCCGACCAATGCAGGTATAATCCAGGAGGATATACAGTTTAATACCTCTTTTCCTCATAGATTGTAAGTTTGTGAGCAGGTCATTCATGTTTGAATTGTTGAATTACGGTATGTTTTTATCTATATTGTTGATATTATTATTATTATTATTATCATCATCATACAGGCAACCCTGTCTAGGGTCTATAGTCAAATTACATTTCTGCATGCTGTCTTTATGTCTTTTTACCTGAGCTCCTGGCTTAGTATATGTGAACTTTACAATGTCAAGACATTTCTGGGCATACTGGATCTTTCCATAAATTCCCATAACTTATATCTGAAGGAATGTCACAGTGTAGAGGAATCATCTTCATTCTCAGTTGCACAAGGAAAGACGAGAAGCAATGGAGTGAAACTGAAAGGGAGAAGATACAAATTAGATTATAGAAAAAATGTTGATAGCGATGGTGAACAATGAGTGGGAACAGAGGTTCTCCTTCAATGGAAGTCTTCGAACAGAGGCTGGATAGACATCTGTCTGAGATGGTTTAGAGCATCCTGCGCTGCATTGAGGAGGGAGTAGGACACGATGTCCCATGAGGTCCTTTCCAACTTTAACATTCTATGATTTTTGATAAAAGTAGGGCATTCCACCCTGTTAAATTCCCTTAAAGTGAATCTGACAGCTTCCTGATGTAGGGGCAGCATGTATCATGCACTGGCTGCATGAATTCAGCCAGGTATGTTTGACTTCAAAATTCTGCTGCATTTCAGTGAAAAATTAACTTTAATAGCCACCAGAGACTGAAACACGATGGAAGTAAGGTGGACTGGCAGGTCTCTGTTGACTTCTCCCCTACTGCTACCCTGGAATTACAGATCTCTGCCTATATGTTCATGCATTTTTATTTAAAGGGACTCTGTCACCTGAATTTGGAGGGAACAATTTTCAGCCATAGAGGCGGGGTTTTCGGGTGTTTGATTCACCCTTTCCTTACCCGCTGGCTGCATGCTGGCTGCAATATTGGATTGAAGTTCATTCTCTGTCCTCCGTAGTACACGCCTGCGCAAGGCAATCTTGCACAGCGCAGGCGTGTACTACGGAGGACAGAGAATGAACTTCAATCCAATATTGCAGCCAGCATGCAGCCAGCGGGTAAGGAAAGGGTGAATCAAACACCCGAAAACCCCGCCTCTATGGCTGAAAATTGTTCCCTCCAAATTCAGGTGACAGAGCCCCTTTAAGCACCCAATATACTTAAGCGAGCACTCGGCAAATTCACAGATATTGTTAATAATAATTGGAAAGGAAAAAGCAGTATTATGAAGAAAAACAAACTAGAGACTGTTCTTTACGGTTTGCATGTGCAATAGAGTGAACTATTCTGCATTACTGTAAATATCAAGGGTTTTAGTGTTTTCATATCAAGAATGTAATATTTAACCCGTTTCTGACATGTGCCATCTTTCTATTTAATGCTGGATATTCACTTGTGCTGGTCATTGCAGTGACACCTAAATGAGTGTTATAATACTGGATACTATATGTATTTGTAAATATTACTGGACGTTGTCTGCTTCTTATGTAGTTACATGCCGCCTTTCCTAAACATATTCACTTACCAGCATTTGTGTATGAATATTGGTTGGTTAGTAATGGTTAGTAATGGTTTCAGCTACTTTCTGCATTATCATACTGTCTATTATTTATATGAAAAATGCTATACTATACAGCACATGAACTGATAATGTGAACAGATGGCGATTGTCTGATTGATTTATTGGGTTAATGAATGACGTAGATCTCATTGTAGGAGGATAACAGAACTTATATAATTTCTATATCTTGTGGGTTCATTTATGCACTTTGAGTTTTAATCATTCTATCAAGGTTTAAATTGTAGTTATTCATATTAAAAGTTAATTTTAACCCTTTTGCTATACTAAATTGATTGGTCTTTAGGTTACCACATATCTAAGCTTCATTTACCCTTAAAAATACTGCATGAATATCTTTTTTTTCTCTGAAACAAAATTGGACATCACTAACAATGTGACGTCCGTTACTCTAATACGCTACCTCACTATCTATGAAACTACACTGTACTAATTATCTATAATGTAACGCTGGGAGCGTCACTCTGTCCGAAGCCTTTATAGAAGCGCCGGCACAGTCTGGACCCCACAGAGTGACGCAGCCCAGGAGATCGCGGTATGCGTAAGCTCTGAACGCAGACCGCGATCTCCAACGGAGAAGCAGGGATGTGCCAGGAGGGTGAGTATGCTATAGTCACCTGTCCCGTTCCAGCGCTCCTCGCTGCCGTCTTCCGGGTCCTCTGCCTGTGACATTCAGTTCAGAGGGCGCGATGACACGCTTAATGCGCGCCGCCCTCTGACTGAACAGTCACAGCCAGACGACCTGGAAGACGGCAGCGCTGGATCAGGGCTAGGTGACTATAGCAAGTGTCAAGGGCCTGAGCTAGCGGCGACTCCGGCACCTGACCCCCACAGCGTGCCGGTGTCCCCGCCTGCTCAGGCCCCCCAGCACTCGGCGCCCAGTGACGATAGGTGAGTAATAAAGGGGATGGGAGAACAACAATACCCAGATAGATTAGTGAAATTAGGATTATTTAGTCTAGAAAAAAGACGACTGAGGGGCGATCTAATAACCATGTATAAGTATATAAGGGGACAATACAAATATCTCGCTGAGGATCTGTTTATACCAAGGAAGGTGACGGGCACAAGGGGGCATTCTTTGCGTCTGGAGGAGAGAAGGTTTTTCCACCAACATAGAAGAGGATTCTTTACTGTTAGGGCAGTGAGAATCTGGAATTGCTTGCCTGAGGAGGTGGTGATGGCGAACTCAGTCGAGGGGTTCAAGAGAGGCCTGGATGTCTTCCTGGAGCAGAACAATATTGTATCATACAATTAGGTTCTGTAGAAGGACGTAGATCTGGGGATTTATTATGATGGAATATAGGCTGAACTGGATGGACAAATGTCTTTTTTCGGCCTTACTAACTATGTTACTATGTTACTATGTTACTATGAGTATGTTATTGTTTTTATATATCGCAGCAGCATACGGGGCATATAATACTATGGAGCATCTTATGGGGGCCATCAACATTTATGGAGCAGTATACGGGGCATATACTATGGAGCATCTTATGGGGGCCATCAACCATAATGGAGCAGCATACGGGGCATATACTATGGAGCATCTTATGGGGGCCATCAACCATAATGGAGCAGCATATGAGGTATATACTATGGAGCATCTTATGGGGGCCATCAACCATAATGGAGCAGCATATGAGGCATATACTATGGAGCATCTTATGAGGGCCATCAACCATAATAGTGAAAATATGCGGCACTCACCCCAATTCAGCAGTGAAAAGCGTGAATTTTAATGGAAAACATAGACAGATGAAAATCCGTTACAACATCAGGTAAGCAGGAGGGTGCGGTGTTGGAGCTTGGACGACGGCCGTTTCGCACCACAGGTGCTTCGACGGGTCCAGAACCTGGACCCGTCGAAGCACCTGTGGTGCGAAACGGCCGTCGTCCAAGCTCCAACACCGCACCCTCCTGCTTACCTGATGTTGTAACGGATTTTCATCTGTCTATGTTTTCCATTAAAATTCACGCTTTTCACTGCTGAATTGGGGTGAGTGCCGCATATTTTCTCTCTTATGTATATATACGAACTATTGGATTTCATTTAGTATGCTGAGCACCAATACCCCCTAGCATGCGTGACGCCTAGCGCTCTGGATCCTATATTTTTCGTCCTGGTTTCTGAAAGCGGTATCGCTCTAGTGCCGTCCTTTTCTACAGTTCTATGCAGTATATCAACCATAATAGTGCAGCATACGGGGCATATACTATGGAGCATATTATGGGGGCCATCAACCTTTATGGAGCACCGTATGGGGCATATGGATGGGAGCAGCAAATAACAGAATGGTGGCGCAGGATGGGAGCAGCACATGACAGAACGGGGCACAGGATGGGAGCAGCACATGACAGGATGGGGCGCAGGATGGGAGCAGCAAATGACAGGATGGGGGCGCAAGATGGTAGCAGCACATGACAAGATTAGGGCGCAGGATGGAAGCAACACATACCAGGATGGAGACCATATACCATATATATGTCAGGGCACAGCGAGTTCACTGCTGGGCCTATCACCGGGACAAACCACCTCTCTCCCAAATGTTTGATCTGTTGCACCTGGTCCAGAAATGGCTGCAGCCAGAGTCATCTACACCTGCACAGATGGTAGAACGGGTGATGATGGATCGGTTTGTCCATTCCCTCCCGAGGCCTATACAGTCTTGGGTTGCCCAGGGTGATCCCCAGAATGCTGACAAGCTGATCGGACTGGTTGAGAGATACCAAGGATTGAAAGGCTCCTCCGGGAGGCAACCCATGCCGTACTGGGGGTCCTAGAAGGGAATTGAGTCCCAAAAAGGGGTGGGGCATCCAAGGTCACAAAGGGCGGGGAAGGTGGTGCCCAAGGTCCCAATGGGTGATATTATTTGCTGGAGGTGCCACAAGCCAGGACATATAGCTGCTCGTTGCTCCCAGACCACTGAGCAGATGGACTGCAGCATGGGACACCGTAGTTCAAACTATGCGTATCCAGCCTGCAGTGTGAACTCTCCGCCCAACGAGGGACCTCAAGCGTGTCCCGTAAAGGTGAATGGTCGAGCGGTAACGGCGCTGTTAGACTTGGGCAGCTTAGTGACCCTGGTGAGCGCCACTTTTCCTCTTCACCTGCTCCCGGGAAAGAAGGTTGGAGTGCGATGCATACATGATGATGCAAAGGACTATCCTATGGCCAGGGTGGACATTGAAACGGCATGTGGCACTGAGTCCCATATAGTCGGCGTCGTTCAGGACTTGTTGCACCCTATAACTATTGGCCGGGATTTCTGTTTATTTTGGGATTTGTAGGGAAAAGGTTCTGAGCTCCCTAGCAAGAGTAGGGAACCAATGAACCCTGGAAGGGTGTCGCCACACCCAGAGACAGACAGGTTTCCTTTTTGTGTACTGGTTGGGGATGAGGAGGAAGTGTCCCCTACATCTGACATTCTGGAGTTAGAGGTAACCGGTGAAAATTTTGGAACTGCCCAACATAGGGATCCCACTCTGAGGGAAGCCTTTAATAATGTCAGTTATTAATGGGGTGGTACAGGATCCGGGGGCAGACAAGATTTCCCCATTTTCTGATGAGTGGGGAGTTGTTGTACTGGGTCACGAAAATATGGGAGGAGTTGGTAGAGCAGTTGGTAGTGCCGGGTCCATATAGATGGAAGGTGTTGGACATGGCCCATTCACACATCTTGGGTGGACACCTAGGGGTGGAAAAAAACGCAGGAACAGGTTGTGCAGAGGTTCTATTGGCCTGGGAGTCACCGGGAAATAGTGAACTATTGCAGGTCCTGCCCTACATGTCAACTAACTGCCCCCACTCCTCATTTCCGGAACCCCCTTGTGCCATTGCCCATTATTGAGGTGCCGTTCAAGAGAATTGCCATGGACTTGGTCGGTCCCTTAGTTAAATCAGCCCGGGGCCATACGCTATCCTGAGGCAATTCCCTTGAGAAATTCGTCCTCAAAGAGTATAGCCCGCGAGTTGGTCCATGTGCTTTCCCGGACAGGTCTGCCGAAGGAGATCCTGACTGACCAGGGGACACCTTTCATGAGCAAGGTAATGAGGGAGTTATGCAAAGTCCTGAAAATCTCCCAGTTGAGGACCTCGGTGTACCATCCCCAGTCAGATGGCCTTGTTGAGAGATTTAACAAGGCACTGAAGAGCATGCTGAGAAAAGCTATAGAGAAAGACGGTAGAGACTGTGATTGTCTCTTACCATATCTGATGTTTTCCATTCGTGAAGTTCCACAGGCCTCCACAGGGTTCTCACCGTTTGAGCTTCTATATGGCCGACATCCGCGAGGACTCCTGGATATAGCCAAGAAAACCTGGGAGGCCAAAGTCACGCCCCACAGAAGCATCATTGAGCATGTGGACCTGATGCAGCAGAGGATTGCAAAGGTGATGCTTGTCGTGAAAGAACACCTCCTTCAGGCACAAGAAGCTCAGGCCAGGGTCTACAACCGGTCTGCAAGAGTTAGGCAGTTCAATCCGGGAGACCGAGTTCTTGTGTTAGTTCCGACGGTGGAAAGCAAGTTCTTGGCCAAATGGCAAGGGCCATATGAGGTCGTCAAGAATCTTGGTGAGGTAAATTATAAAATTTTCCAACCAGGAAGACGGAAACCATTCCAAGTTTACCATGTCAACCTCATCAAGCCATGGCAAGATAGAGAGCCGGCAGTAGCTCCATCTTTGTTAAGCCACCCAAAAGATGAGGTTGGAGTGGTTACTATAGCAGAGATGCTATCGAAGACCCAGAAACAGCAGTGCCGGGAGTTACTCCAAAAAAACAGGGACCTGTTTTCAGAGTTACCATGATACATGAAGGTCATAGAGCACGAGGTCCTAACAGAGCCAGATGTGTGGGTGAACGTGAAGCCCTATTGTATTCCTGAGGCTCATCGAGAAGTAATCTCCAAGGAGGTGGAGCGTATGTTGAAGCTTGGAGTCATTGAGGAATCCAAGAGCGGTTGGTCGAGTCCAATTGTCCTGGTCCCAAAACCTGATGGAGAGTGGAGGTTTTGTAATGATTATCGGAAGTTGAATGAGGTCTCCAAGTTCGACGCTTATCCCATGCCCCGCGTTGATGAGCTCATCGAAAGGCTTGGGCACGCCAGATATATAACCACCTTGGATTTGACGAAGGGGTATTGGCAGATCCCCATGGCACAGGAAGCCAAGGAGAAGACGGTGTTTTCTACACCAGATGGATGCTTCCAGTATGTCCGGATGCCGTTTGGCCTACAGGGAGCTCCGGTGACCTTCCAGAGGGCTATGGATAGAGTCCCCATAAGCCATACGCTGCTGCGTACCTGGATGATATCGTCATCTTTAGCCCTGACTGGGAGAGTCATCTGGAAAAAGTCCAAGCGGTGTTTGATGCTTTAAGAGAGGCGGGGTTTACAATAAACCCGAAGAAATGTGCCTTGGGTAAGGAAGAAGCTAAGTACCTAGGCTATGTAGAGGGTCGTGGAGAAATAAAGCCTCAAATCAGGAAAGTGGAGTCAATCCAAACATGGCCAAAGCCACTCTCCAAAAAGCAAGTTAAAGCCTTTCTGGGAATCGTGGGATATTACAGGAGGTTCATCCCGAACTTCGCCACAGTGGCTGCGCCCCTGACCGATCTGCTAAAGGGGACAACATCAGTGATGGTTAAATGGTCCGATGGGACAGAATCAGCCTTCCAAGAATTGAAAGGGGCGCTATGTAAGCAACCCGTTCTGATGGCCCCAGATTTCAAGAAATAATTTATTCTTCAGACAGATGCCTCAGATGTTGGGGTAGGAGCAGTCCTTTCCCAAGAGCTACATGGGGAGGAACATCCTATTCTCTATCTGAGTAGAAAGCTGTCTTCATCTGAGAACTACTCAGTCATAAAAAAAAGAGTGTTTGGCCATAAAGTGGGCAGTGGACACGTTACGGTACTATCTGCTGGGACGTAAATTCAGACTAATATCCGACCATGCCCCACTCAAGTGGATGAGGGAAACAAAAGGTAGAAATGTGAGGGTCACCCGTTGGTTTTTAGCCCTGCAGGACTTCAGTTTACATGTGGAACATAGGGCCGGAAAGCTGCACGGTAATGCGGATGCCCTATCAAGAATCCCTTGTTTAGTGGGAGAAAGTGCCAAGCCCCATGGCTTTAGGCAGAGGGGGGAGATATGTAGCATGGCTAAAGGGTGTGTAGTTGACGGGAGGTATGTGTCACATAGGTGGCATGTCGCTGTTATGTAGCCTGGAGTGTTTAATTTATTTAACATAACCATGTATATATGTGTTTCAGGACCTGTGGTGATGTCAGACCACATGTCTAATCATGTCATGGGATACTGGGTGTGGTTAGCTCTATATAAGACAGGCTAATGCTTTACACAGCATATATGTGTGAAGGTGAAACACTCCTGAGTGTGTTAAGGCTCCAGGACTGAGCCTGAAGGACTGGACACTTGCTTTTCTTTCCTGAGCCAAAGGCTATTTGTTTTCTGTTATTTTCTGCCATGAGGTTTATGAAGCAATAAACCCTGTGAACTTTTAAAAGGAACGTGCCTACTGAGTAAGCGTCGCACCTGAGTGAGTGAAATTCCATATATATATATATATATACCTATGCTATGTGTCAACATTTATTCTATCTATTCCAATTTAACCTGTCAGTGTGATTTTACTGTACACCGCACTGAATTGCCGGCTTTTCTATAGAACACCAGTGCATATTTCTCGCAAGTCACACTGATTGTGTGTTTTTCTCGCACCCATAGACTTACATTGGCGTATTTAGGGCGTATTACAGTGACAAACGCAGCATGCTGCGATTTCGTACGCATGTATAACATGGCCGAGAAAACAACGGATGATAGGAGCTCCACCATAGATTAATATTAGTCTGAGTGCTATCCGTTTTTTTAATGCATAGCATCGATCCGTATTACGCTCTAGTGTGACACCGGCCTTACTCTGGACTCAGTTTGGCCTCTATTCAGAGTTGTCTTTCCTTTCAAAAGTGTACAAAACTGTGGCTGACTGTGCTTTTATGCACAATTCTAAAGATGGACGCCCCTGAGTCATAGGCCAGACAACGTCCACAGTTTCTCCATCTGCCGCATAATAGGGAATCTTCCATTGGGGTCTGGTTTGAATCAATTGTGTCAGATATTTACATGGAAACTCCAGGGTAAGCTCTCAGCATACAGTGCAAGATAAATGTGAGCCGAGTGTCAGGCTGCCATCGCACTAGCAGTATTTGGTCAGTATTTTACATCAGTATTTGTAAGCCAAAACCAGGAGTGGGTGATAAATACAGAAGTGTTGCATAAATAATAAATAATAATCTTTATTTTTATATAGCGCTAACATATTCCGCAGCGCTTTACATTTTGCACACATTATCATCACTGTCCCCGATGGGGCTCACAATCTAAATTCCTTATCAGTATGTCTTTGGAATGTGGGAGGAAACCGGAGTGCCCGGAGGAAACCCACGCAAACACGGAGAGAACATACAAACTCTTTGCAGATGTTGTCCTTGGCGGGGTTTGAACCCAGGACTCCAGCGCTGCAAGGCTGCAGTGCTAACCACTGAGCCACCGTTGCATATGTTTCTATTATACTTTTCCTTTATTTGTTCCACTCCTGGTTTTGACTTACAAATACTGATGTAAAATACTGACCAAATACTGGTGTAAAATACTGACCAAATACTGCTAGTGTGACGGCAGCCTTACTGTTATCTTTGGGAGACAGAATAAACAAATCAACAGCAGGTCAGTTTTTTGTGAGCTATAATTTCTCTATATTTCTGCCAATATAGTCATACTAGAGCTTGTTTTATGCGGAACTATTTGATGTATATATTGGTATATTATTTGAGCCCGTGACATTTTTTGATTACTTTTTACTTTGATTTTTGAGAGGGAGAATGATCAAAAAACACCAATTCAGGAATTGTTTTTTGGATTTTTGATGCCATTAGCCATATGGTAAAAGTGATGACAGCTTTATTTTTTGGGTCAGCACGACTACAGCCATACTAAATTTATGTAATTTTTTTTTGTTTTGTCTCTTTTACAGGATAAAAACTATGTTATAGAAAAACATAATTGTTTTGCATTTCTTTATTCTGAGAGCTATAGATTTTTTTATTTCCTTGCTGAGCTCTTTTTTGGGGGACAGGATTAAGTTTTAAGCTATATCATTTTTATTTACATTTGACTTTTTAATCATGCATTTTTTCACATTTATTTTAGCACTAAATGGTGGCCCGATTCTAACGCATCGGGTATTCTAGAATATGTATGTACATAGCAGCCACATAGTATATAGCACAGGCCACAACATATTCTTGAATACTCGATGCATTAATACATGCCACACAGTATATAACGGTGGCCAAGCAGTATATAACACAGCCCAAACAGTATATAACATAGCCCACGCAGTATATAACATTGCACACAGAGTATATAACACTGGCCACGTAGTATATAACAGCCATGCAGTATATAACGCAGCCCACACAGTATATAACACTGCCCACACAGTATATAACACTGCACACATAGTATATAGCAGCCATGTAGAATATAATGCAGCCCACAGAGTATATAACACTGCCCACGTAGTATATAGCAGCCATGTAGTATATAATGCAGCCCACGCAGTATATAACACTGCCCACATAGTATATAACACTATCCACGTAGTATATAACACTGCTCACGTAGTATATAGCAGCCATGTAGTATATAACATAGCCCACATAGTATATAACACTGCCCACATAGTATAGAGCAGCCATGTAGTATATAACGCAGCCCATGCAGTATATAACATTACCCTCATAGTATATAACACTGCCCACGTAGTACATAGCAGCCATGTAGTATATAACGAAGCCCACACAGTATGTAACACAGCCCACGTAGTATATAGCAATGTGGGCACTATATGCGTGGATAAAAAAGACTTAAAATAAAAAATAAACATATACTCACCTTCCGAAGGCCAATTGAAGTCCTGGCACCTGTGTGCGGTGCACGCGGCAGCTTCCGGTCCCAGGGTTGGTATGAGCGCAGGACCTGTGATGATGTCGCGGTCACATGACCGTGACGTCAAGGAAGGTCCTTCTCGCATAGCATCTTTGGAACCGGAACCTGCCGCTTGCACTGCCGAGGACAGCGCGCACGTCGGAGGGTGAGAATAACTTTTTTTTATTATTATTATTTTTAACATTAGATCGTTTTATTATTGATGCTGCATACGCAGCATCAATACTAAAAAGTTGGTCACACAGGGTTAATAGCTGCGCTAATGGAGTGCGTTACAACGCAGCATAACGCGGTCCATTAACTCTGCCATTAATCCTGTGTGAGGGCTAACTGGAGGGGAGTATGGAGCGGGCACTGACTGCGGGGAGGAAGGAGCAGCTATTTTTCCACCGGACTGTGCCCGTCGCCGATTGGTCGTGGCAATGGTCGTGGGTGTTTTGCCACGACCAATCAGCGACTTGGATTTCCATGACAGACAGAGGCCGCGACCAATGAATATCTGTGATGGACAGACAGACAAACGGAAGTGACCCTTATACAATTATATAGTAGATAGCTTTTCCCCCTTGTTTTATAGTGTTTTCTGAAGGTGTTAACTAGTGTGATAGCTTTATAGATGAGGTAGTCCCAAATGCATCGATAAAAAATGTGTTCTTTGTTTGTGTGGGATATATATGGATATATATATATGTATATATATATATATATGTATATATACACTGTTACACTCTCATCCTGACAGGTTGGCAGGAGCGTGGAGGGTGTGGCCCCACTGTGCCACAAACCAGACTACCAGGGAAGGGGCGTGACTTAGCAGGTTCCTTGGTGTACACTGGAGCTTCTGATGGTGAGGTTAGGCTTGTGCAGCAGGTAGCTGCCAGGTACTACTCCAGGGTGGTGTCTGGCTGTGGCTGCTAATCCCACTGGGAGATGGAGCACAAGGATAGCAGCAGGCAATGGGCTTGACAGGCAGACGGGCACGTCTGAGACACTGGCAGGTGGGGTACTGACTTAGTAGGGACAGGAATACGGGCAGGTATAAGGAAACAGGAAGGGACCAGTTTAGACTGGAGGGTATATGGGAACAGATAGGGACTTGACCCGCAGGCTGCAGAATGGAAATAGAGCAGAACCGCTGGAGGCAGAGCCAGGGGAGCAGAACCACTGGAGGTGGAGCCAAGAGCAAAACCGCTGAGGTGGAGCCAAGAGCAGAAGTGCTGGAGGCAGAGCCAAGATCAGAGGGCAGGAGGCAGAGCCAAGATCAGAGCCACAGGAGGCAGAGCAAAGAGCTGAAGCATAGGAGGTGGTGCAAACAGCAGAACCACAGGAGTAGGAACGTAGGAGGCAGAGCTAAGAGCAGAACTGTAGGAGGCAGAACTAAGAGCAGAAAGAGTGAACACAAAGAAACACAGCAGAATAGGAAAGGCTAAAGACAAGGATACTAACGGACACAGGAATAGGACTATGTTCAGACAGGGTCAGGAATGGGACAAGGCACAGAAACAAGGACTGAGACTAGGGTACAAAACCCCACTGGGTGGCAGAAACAAGAGACACAGGGACAAGCCAGGGTACGCAGCCCCTCTGGGTGGTTGACACAAGAGAAATAGCGAGACAGAACCTGGCACCTCAGTAGCAAGATACTAACTGAGGAAGTAAGTTCCTCAGGCATCCCCTAGGGATGGGAATGCTTTAAGTACCTGATGCCTCTTGGCAATTTCCTGGGGACACCGTAGGAAGGTGCACACTGTCTATATAAGAGTCAGGGAGTGCCAGCGCCACCCCCCTATGCACACTGCCAGGAAGTATGCAGAGAGCAGGCAGGAGACAAGAGGCACCCAGCATGCAGCCAGCAGAAAACAGAACTCACAGTATGGCCCGGGAAAGTGAGTAAGTTGGTGTGTAAGGCAAGTGGGTGAAGGGAGGTGTGCAGTGATGCCGGCAGGGTTGTTACATGTATATATACATATAAATATATATGTGTGTGTAAATTTATTGGTAAGATATTTTTGTTATATTTTTTTATTTTCTAAAATATTTTTACATCTTATTTTAGTTTTTTTTGTTACTTTTTTTTACTTACTCCCTCTATGGACTTTAACTTCTCTTTCTCTGATTGCTGGTATAATGGATTACAAAGTACCAGAATTCCAATGCTTTATATTTGTGAATATTACAGGCCTAAAGAGGCCACCGATGCTGTTAAACCCCGAGGTCGCCATGTTTGCCATGATGACCTTTGGGCCATCATGATGATGTCGCGGGGTTGCCAATCAGAAGGGACAGGGAGCCCCCTCCATGTCCCAGCCTTTTAAATGTTGCAATCAACATTCTGGGGGTTATACAGCCAGGAGTGGTGTGGGCACCGCTCTTGGCTGTGACAGCCAGGGTTTGGCCTACATGTAAGCCAAGCAACTGGCAGCAATCACGTTGGCTCACTGTGACATGCTATACATCATTGCTCTGGAACCCTTACCTTTCCAGGACGTATAGCTATACAGCTACTTCAAATGTCACGAAGGGGTTAATATCCATGTTTCATAATTTTGCTTCTAAAGAACAATTCAGAAATCAAGGTTTCAATTTTCTAAAAATTGTTCTTCCTAGCTTGTGAAATGCTCAAGCATTAACCAGTCCTACTGTTCATTCATGTACTTACATAGAGACATAGTTTTTAAAGTTGCCAAATATTCATAAGAATAAGACTTAAAAAAAAACACCTATACAATATCTATGAAAAGTATATTTTGTTTTACTGAACTCTTTTACTAGAACAGTTTAACAAGCGTACTGATCACAAAAATACTGCTGTGTCACCTCAAGTTCTTTTCCAAGCCTGTACCTACCAATCAAAGTAGCGTTATTGGTTACATTTTTCCATCAGTTGGGATAATATGATTTAAATAAAAAAATATTATACATGGTTTACTTTTTGCATACATGTTTTAATATTAGAATTTTGCCAACCATAGAGCATGTGACCTTGAGAAAGATACCTTGGTGTGTCGATACGCTTGGGTCTAGTACATACTCTGCCTGACTGCTCCACCACATGGGGGGTGACTGCAATTCTAGATTAGGCTGAAGTATTCTGCCTCATCGGTACATTGATCTCTCAGTGGCAGTCACTTTATTTCTATATCTCCTCTTGCCTTTTTGCTTTTCTTTAGGCTATCATAACCTTGTTGGGTTAATATCATTCCACATCCATATTGTATTATTTGTGAGATCTTTGATTTGGGATTTGCAACATGGGATTGTGTTGCTTGTGTACCAGCTGCATGCACACAGTTTATAATCTATAATCTTTATTAATTTGTATGATACTGTGTTCTTGCGGTTGGTCAATATTGTATAATTCCCTCACATGAGGATGTTTTGTATGGTCATCACGTTACTTTTATGATAGCAGCAGGTATACATCTTATATTTTTTATTAGCCTTAATATTTATTTATTATTTTTTCCTACTTGTAACTCTTTGCGTTTGGCTATTATTGTCTAGAGGGACATTTATTATGAAGCATTATGGCATGTAGGGTTCTCATGTATTGTACACATTATTTTATGACCCAGACTCTTTGGATTGTAGTCCAAATTGTTACTTTTTAAATGTTTTTAATGGTTTTGCATGTGGTTGTTTTCAATAAAAGCATTCTTGTATAACATTAGATATAGATTTTTGGTGATCCCCTTCTTTTTTTATAACTCGTATCCTGTTGTTTTGTATGCATCGGGTGATCCCAGTATTGTTGTATTTTTTGACAGTGCCCGCTTATACACATATATGTACATCATTTTGACAGACATAAAACCATACTGTGGTCTGCTGCAGCATTTTCTTGCTAAGTTCTTTTATGCTGAGTTCTTATATCCTGGAATTAATTGTGATGTCATCCTTTTTGGGTGGGGTGAGGCGAATGTCACATGGCCTCTAGCACCTGCTTCCGCAACCCCTACACCTGTCAATAAGTCTCATTCTGCTTGTGGAGCTGGAAATGGACAATACATCAGGACCAGAATCTCTGGGCAGTGCTGTCTCTGTCTAATCACTGATTTGGTTTCTGGGACCTGTATTGGCATCCAGATTGGCAGCATGGGCATATGTGTCTTTCTTGCTGCTCCAGTCTACTCAATGTGTCTTCTGCAGCTCCGCACTGCTTGGCATAGTGGGCATGTTACAGTGACGTCATTGCACACACTGCACTCAGATATGAGATGCAAAGGGAAAATGATATAGGTTGTGTCACTAACGCTTCCTTCTTCATAATTGCTTTCAACTGTATTGTCATTCATGATGTGGATACAGTTGAAAGTGCAATGCCAGGTGTGGGGCGAGGCATCGTGCCCCTTCCCCTGACTCACTGGAGCCTTAGTGGTCACTTGGCCTGCGGCCATTGCTGGTACATGACTGGGCAACATGGTTCCCCTCCAACAAAATCCAACAAAACATGTGCTCCAATATGCAAATGCATGTATTGCATTACTGTAGGAAAGAGGCCACTTAAACTACAGGATGTGTGTCTCCAGAAGAACAAGCTGCACAATGTGTAACCTATAAGCTGATATATTTGCAATTTTTCACTCTGCAACATGCACTGCTTGCTTTTTTCTGGCAAACGAATTTTGGACAAACATGGTGACTGCATAGAGTTTTTGTTGTTCTGGTACCTTAAATTCTCTGCAAATGGTGGACATAAACTGGCTGATTCCTTCAAATTAGCATTGCAAAAGTCAAATGGCTCTTTTTTCTTTTGAACCTATTGTCCAAACAGTTGTCTATGATAATATACAATTAGCATGTGTAAACTTCCTTGGAAAAATGAAAAGGTTGCTGCAAAATTTTAACTCTTCTAACATCTAAACAAAATAAAAGTATGCTTTAAAAATGATGCTTGTAACATTTTTGCTATTTCCTGTCCCTTTCGTTTCTTCTCCCTCCGCTAGGCAGCACCACGCCTTTGTTAAGGATGGCGCGTAACAGCATCAGTCCTGTTTAATTCATGGCACTTGAAGTGCCACTAGATCAGGGAGCTTTGTGGTTAATTGTCTGGTTTTAATTACAACTTTCTGAGAGCCTTGGGCTACTATTTAAACCCCTGGGTCTCTGACTTCCATTACTAGTCAATCACTTTTACTACCTGACTTGTGTGCTGGTCCTTGTTTCTTCTGGTTTCCTGATTCCTCCTGTTTTCGGACTTGATGTGAATTTTGACCATTCTCTTGTCTTACAATTCTGTTCCTGAAATGACCTCTTAAGTCTGACAGTGCAGCCCTCCCATGGAAGCAAATCCATAGATCCTGTTTTAAGACTAAGGCCGGGATCACACATGCGAGAAACACGTCCGTGTCTCGCATGTGAAATCCAAGCTCTGGCGCCGGCACTTGGGAGCGGAGCGTGCGGCGCCATGTATTGCTGTGCGGCCGCACGCTCCGCTCTGGAGTGCCGGCGCCAGAGCTTGGATTTCACATGCGAGACACGGACGTGTTTCTCGCATGTGTGATCCCGGCCTAAATCCATTTACAGCGTTTAAAAGATGGAAATTTGGGTACCTCTGTATTCGACCAGATGGAGTGGCTTGTGCCAAATCTGTGCAAAGCAGCTTTTTTGAACCTGTGGCTTCTTACAATGCTGACATACAGTACATGTACGGGAAATGTTGTTTATTAACTAATTTATTTAGTATTTTTTTTAAGCTGTGTTCCCACAATGAGTTTTTAATGCTGAATATTATCGCTGCAGCAAAAACACAAAGTCTTACAGTTCCAGCAAAGTGATTTAGAGGTATAGAAATCTCTTGCCCACTGTGCTTCGTTTTTGCAAAGCGGTGTGTGTTTCAAATCCACAGCATATCAATTTCTTTTGCAGCTATGCTGAATTTTATGTGCAAATTGTCTCCATAGAAATGCATTAGATGAAGATAATTTTCAGGTAAGAAACACATATGTTTTTAGTGCATTTTCACATCAAAAACACATATGATCTCCACATAACTAGATCAATAAAGATTTGCCAAAACCAAATACCAGGAAGTATAAAAAAAAAACAAAGCAGATTTATTTTAAAAAGGACACATTCCAAAGACATACTGATAGGGGAATTTAGATTGTGAGCCCCATCGGGGGCAGCGATGATAATGTGTGCAAACTGTAATGCGCTGAGGAATATGTTAGCGCTATAAAAAAAAAAATAAAGATTATTAAAGTAACTTCAAAACTGAACAGGTGCCTAAAAAATTCAATTTTGCAAATTTCCTTGAAAAAATAAAAAAATGACTGCTACATTAAACCTTCTAAAATGCTAGCACAATAAAACAACATTTTACAAATGGTGCTGATGTAAAGCAGACATGAGGGAAATGTTATTTATTAATGTTTTTGCGTGACAGGACTATCTGGATTAAAGGGATAATCATACAAAGTTTGAAACTTTCTAATTTTTTTCATTTTTTTTTAAATTTCTGATATTTTCATTACAAAACATAAAACATGTCAACTTAAATTTACCATTTTCAAAAAGTGTAATGTGTCACGAAAAAACAGTCTCAAAATCAATGGGATATGCCGAAGCATTCCAGAGTTATTACTACATAATGTGGCAGATGTCAGATTTTAAAAAATTGGCTCGGTCACTAAGCTAATTTAGACAATAGGTGCAGAAATGGTGCAGAAAAATCCAACGCTTATTATGGGAACATAGCCTCAAGGGTATAAATATCCAAAGTTCGAAAGCTGATGATTTTTCGAAATTTCAGATATTATCATAAAAAAAATGCAAAACATGTTAACTTACATTTACAACTAACATAAAGTACAATGTGACATGAAAGCATAGCTTTAAAGAAGGAGGTTTGGTCATTTAGGTAAAAAATGGTTACATAACTAAGCTGTTAAAGCAGAAATATCATCAACAGAAATGTTATTTATTCTTTTTTATTTTTTACACTTGAGGATTTTTTCTGTTTTTAATTGCACTAAATAGCAAAATAGGTTAGTTAGCAGGAGGGGCTGGCTGGCAAATTTTAGCCTGGGGGGCAAGCACAAGCAGTGGCCCATGAGTAGCGGCCCATCCTTAAAGGGGCTGTCGGATCTTAACCCCTTCATGACCAGGGGATTTTTCGTTTTTCCGTGTTCGTTTTTCGCTCCCCTCCTTCCCAGAGCCATAACTTTTTTATTTTTCCGTCAATTTGGCCATGTGAGGGCTTATTTTTTGCGGGACGAGTTGTACTTTTGAACGACATCATTGGTTTTAGCATGTCGTGTACTAGAAAACGGGAAAAAAATTCCAAGTGCGGTGAAATTGCAAAAAAGTGCAATCCCACATTGGTTTTTTGTTTGGCTTTTTTGCTAGGTTCACTAAATGCTAAAACTGACTTGCCATTATGATTCTCCAGGTCATTACGAGTTCATAGACACCTAACATGACTAGGTTATTTTTTATCTAAGTGGTGAAAAAAAATTCCAAACTTTGCTAAAAAAAAAAAAAAAAATTGCGCCATTTTCCGATACTCGTAGCGTCTCCATTTTTCGTGATCTGGGGTCGGTTGAGGGCTTATTTTTTGCGTGCCAAGATGACGTTTTTAATGATAGCATTTCGGTGCAGATACGTTCTTTTGATCGCCCGTTATTGCATTTTAATGCAATGTCGCGGCGACCAAAAAAACGTAATTCTGGCGTTTCGAGTTTTTTTCCCGCTACGCTGTTTAGCGATCAGGTTAATACTTTTTTTTATTTGATAGATCGGGCAATTCTGAGCGCGGCGATACCAAATATGCGTAGATTTGATATTTTTTTTATTGATTTATTTTGATTGGGGCGAAAGGGGGGTGATTTAAACTTTTATGTTTTTTTTATTTTTTTCACATTTTTTTAAACTTTTTTTTTTAACTTTTGCCATGCTTCAATAGCCTCCATGGGAGGCTAGAAGCAGGGACAGCACGATCGGCTCTGCTACATAGCAGCGATCTGCTGATCGCTGCTATGTAGCAGAATTGCACGTGTGCTGTGAGCGCCGACCACAGGGTGGCGCTCACAGTGACGGGCAATCAGTAACCATAGAGGTCTCAAGGACCTCTATGGCTACAATGGAGACGCATCGCCGACCCCCGGACATGTGACGGGGGTCGGCGATGACGTCATTTCCGGCCGCCCGGCCGGAAGCGGTAGTTAAATGCCGCTGTCTGCGTTTGACAGCGGCATTTAACTAGTTAATAGATGCGGGCAGATCGCGATTCTGCCCGCGCCTATTACGGGCACATGTCAGCTGTTCAAAACAGCTGACATGTCCCGGCTTTGGTGCGGGCTCACCGCGGAGCCCTGCATCAAAGCAGGGGAGCCGGCATCGGACGGTATAGTACGTCCGATGCCGGTAAGGGGTTAAGCTACATGTCTACAGTCACTATGTGTGAATTCTCATATCGTGCGCACTGAGCGCTGTGAAGATTCTCTGGTGTCGGGAACAGGTGGTCTTGTGACTGCAAGCATGCGATATATTTATTCCCAGCCACATTCCAACTAGACTGTTTCTGGCCTTGTTTGATACAGTTGCATTAGGCCATGCAAGTCTAGTCAGCATGTGACCGCATGTATACAAATCACAAACTTGCAGCCACACACCCGCCGAATAGCCACAGCACTTCGAGCAATGTGAAGATTCACAAGTCTGCAGTCACATAGAATGACACCGAGTGAATGCACCAATGACTGACACAAGCACGGCTCCACTGTATAATGACATGCCCAGCCCCACTGTATAATGACACGCACAGCCTCACTGTATAATGACACGCACACATGCACAGCCCCACTGTATAATGACACACATACAGAGCCCCACTTTATACCCACTGTATAATGACACACACACACACATACACACAGCCTCACTGTATAATGACACACACACCCACACAGCCCCACTGTATAATGACACACACGGCCCCACTGTATAATGACACACACAGCCCCACTGTATAATGACACACACACAGCCTCACTGTATAATGACACACACGCACAGCCTCATTTTAAATGACACACACACTCACACGCACAGCCCCACTATATAATGACACACACAGCCCCACTGCATAATGACACACCCATGCACAGCCTCACTGTGTAATGACACACATAACCCCACTGTATAGTGACACACACACGCACAGCCCCACTGTATAATGACACACATAACCCCACTGTATAATGACACACATAGCCACACTGTATAAGGACACAAACATACACACAGCCTCACTGTATAATGACACACACGCACAGCCTCACTGTGTAATGACACACATAACCCCACTGTATAGTGACACACACACGCACAGCCTCACTGTAAAATGACACACATAACCCCACTGTATAATGACACACATAGCCACACTGTATAAGGACACAAACATACACACAGCCTCACTGTATAATTACACACACGCACAGCCTCACTGTATAATGACACACATAACCCCACTGTATAGTGACACACACACGCACAGCCCCACTGTATAATGACACACATAACCCCACTGTATAATGACACACATAGCCACACTGTATAAGGACACAAACATACACACAGCCTTACTGTATAATGACACACATGCACAGCCTCACTGTAAAATGACACACATAACCCCACTGTATAGTGACACACACACGCACAGCCCCACTGTATAATGACACACATAGCCACACTGTATAAGGACACAAACATAACAGAACTGTATTTCTGTTATGCTGTAATGTCTATTGTCTGTACAAGTCCCCTCTATAATTTGTAAAGCGCTGCGGAATATGTTGGCGCTATATAAATAAAATTATTATTATTATTATTACATACAGCCTCACTGTATAATGACACACATGCACAGCCTCACTGTATAATGACAGGCACACACGCATAACCCCACTGTATAATGACACACACGCACAGCCTCACTGCATAATGACACACACATGCACGCACAGCCCCACTGTATAATGACACACACAGCCTCACTGTATAATGACACACAGCCCCACTGTATAATGTCACATGCACAGCCCCACTGTATAAGGACACACACACAGCCTCACTGTATAATGACACACAAATGCACAGCCCCACTGTATAATGACACACACAGCCCCACTGTATAATGACATACACACGCACAGCCCCACTGTATATTGACACACACAGCCCCACTTTAAAATGACACACACATACGCACAGCCTCACAGTATAATGACACAAACACAGGCACAGCCCCACTGTGCAATTACACACATACAGCCCCACTGTATAAATGACAAACACAGCCCCACTGTATAATGACACACACACACACGCACAGCCCCACTGTATAATGATACACACATGCACAGCCCCACTGTATGACACACACACTCACAGCCCCAATGTATAATGACACACACATACGCACAGCCCCACTGTATAATGACACACACAGCCACACTGTATAATGACACGTATACGCACAGCCCCACTGTATAATGACACACACCGCCCCACTGTATAATAACTCACACAGCCCCACTGTATAATGACACACACGCAGCTCACACACCCGCATCTCACACACACACAGTTCACACATACACAGTTCAAACACACGCATCACACACACACGCAGCTCACACACACACATCACACAAACGTAGCTCACACACGCAGCTCTCACACAAATCTCACATGTGCAGCATCACACACGCAGCTCTCACACACAAATCTCACACACGTAGCTCACACACACGCAGCATCAAACACTCAGCTCTCATGCACAGTATAACACACACGCAGCATCACACACATGCATCGCACACACGCATCACACGTGCAGCATAACACACAGATCTCACACACACGCAGCTCACACACAACTCTAACAAACACGCACAGCATCACACACACGCAGCTCACACACACACAACTCTAACAAACACGCACAGCATCACACACACGCAGCTCACACACACACAACTCTAACAAACACGCACAGCATCACACACACGCAGCATCACACACACAAAGCATCACACACGTGCAGCTCTCACACACGCAGCATCACACGTGCAGCATCCCACGCGCAGCATCACACACAAGCATCACACGCGTGCAGCTCTCACACACATGCAGCATCACACACAAGCATCACACACATGCAGCATCATGCACACACACATCACACACATGCAGCTAACACATGTTCAGCTCACACACACGAGCAGCTCACACAAACATGCAGCTCACATACACACGCAGCATCACACATGCAGCTCTCACGTGCAGCATAACTCACGCAGCATGGCACATGCAGCTCTCATACAAGCAGCATCACACACATGCATCACACACACATTACACACACACGTCACATGCACAGCATCACATGCGCAGCATTAAACACACAGATCTCACACGCGCAGCTCTCACACACCATCACACACAGGCAGCTCTCACACACACACAGCATCACACACGAACTGCATCACACACAAGCATCACACACACCAGATACCTCATACACACATCACACACTCTCCTCTGTGGTGCAGAGGCTGCTAATTCCATGTGCAGCTCTTCTGTTTCTCCTGCTCACAGCAGCACTGTCCCGGCACATCCCCCAGTCTATCCTTCTCTGCCGGGATAGCAGATAAGAGCAGAAGGAGCTGGGGTTTCTCTCTCCCTGGGAATTCCATGTGCAAACACAGGCTGGTATGCTGACCTTTCATCTTGATTGCTGCTGGCTGCGCTGTCTCCCTCAGAGTGGCAGTGCTCTGAGCCTGCTCATCACATACTGCTGCAGCCTGCAGGTGCGCTATGTATTAAAATCACTGCCAGTCCTCCAGTGGCCCTGTTCAGCTACTTAGGCACCGGCCCGGGGGCATATGCATTCCTGCCACCCGGCCCAGCCTGCCCCTGGTTAGCAGTATGAAATGCACAAAAAAATTGAAATTTTGATTTTCTTTTCACCAAGCTTATAACACACAGAGAGTCCAGAATTGCATTTAGAATAAAAGACTTTTCATTGAAGATAAAATACTTTTTGTTCTCATGCATTTTGGAGCAAAATTTGTCCTAAATTCTTTGCCAAACCCTCTTTATGAACATACCTTTAAGGGTTCTGTATACAGAAATGCATTTTTCATATTATTCCAGTTGTTTCGTTTCAGATTTTTCAGATTTTATGCCTTCTTATATCAAAAGAAACATTTTATTGTTTTTTTTATTTCATTCTTCCTCGGTTATAATACCTAGCAGATTTACATTGTAACAGTATGGCTGCATTTTGTTTAAGTAAAGCATCCAGAACTGCTAAATGTAATTAAAATAGTTCAACAGATGTGGGATTAATAAATAGTTTTTAGATGTGCAGTGTGGTTTCTAGGTCATTTTCACTTGAAACTTATGGAAAATAAATGGTACGGTTCATTTTTATTCCCATAGTTCCCCAAGGCAAATTAAGCAGCTGTGATGCCCTGATCAGTAACACACTGAAATGGTTTTTTTTTTTTACTTCTAAATGGCATTTTTTATTTGACCTTCTCAGTTGAGCGCAGTAAAAGTTCTTTATTGCTTGAGGTTATTTATATTCAGTTATCTTGTTGACTACACACTAGACAAAGTGGTCAAACTACTGTTTTAAGAACAGAACCTAGGGTTATCATACATACGTAAGCAATAAATCTAGCCATTTATTTATAAATAGGAAGCCTGTATAGTAATGTAGTAGTGCTAGCAGTTAGATTTGATTTGAATTGCAATTTTCCGTTTATTTTCAATGGATTTCATTATTTTATTCAGTGTTTTCTAACTGGCTTTTTCCTGACTTTATCTAGTCATGCTCAAATCAAGTATCACCAAAATCATTACTCACTGAAGCAATCATGAAGAAAATATAACGCTGAAACAGCACTGAACATTTTATTCTACATCAGTGGCTACAGACTAGAATGGAAAACCACTCTACGAATTGTATTTAAAGATAAACTTTTATGGAGACATAAAATTATACTTTTATTCAATACTCGTATTAAGAATTTTGTAAATATACATTTTTGTCAGACAAATAGTACACAGTGGAGCATACTCGGGTTTAGTTGGCGTCTGTGATTATTTCATGTGGGCTTCCTCGCAATATATACTGTAAATGCAAACCTTCATTGTCTTGTAAGTCCCTATACTAAAATTTAAAGCAATTCAATGAGAAGCAGAGGCTTACGTTTCACAGTGGCAGCCCACATGGCCACTATGGGACCCTGTGTGGGGGGGCCCAGGGCAGCTTGGCACTGAACTCTTTACCCTCCCCTCATCATCACAATTTCTGGGGTATCTACAGTACACTACAGACCAAAGGTTTGGACACACCTCATTAAAAGAGTTTTCTGTATTTTCATAACTATGAAAATTGTACTTTCACACTGAAGGCATTAAACCTATGAATTAACACATGTGGAATTATATACCACAGAATATAAGACATATTTTCAGTTGTTTCACACTTTTTTGTTAAATATATAATTCCACATGTGTTAATTCATAGTTTTATTGCCTTCAGTGTGAATGTACAATTTTCATAGTCATGACAATACAGAAAAATCTTTAAATGAGAATGTGTGTCCAAACTTTTGGTCTGTATTGTACATCCTTGGGATGCAAATAACGTTGAACAGAATAATGGATCAGGAAGCTGAGTGGTAAGATGTGGGGGCAATTATACTGTGTGGGGAGTCTGTGTGGGGAGTTGTGGGAGCCATTATACTGTGTGAGGTACTGTGGGGTCCTTTTTACTTTGTGAGGGGCTGTAGCGGCCACCATACTGGATGGAGGGCTGTGGGAGCTACCATACTGAGTGGGGGGCTGTATGGGCTCCTAAACAGACAGATGAGCTGTGGGGACCCCTATATTGAGTGGAGAACTTTAGAGGCCTTCATTTTGCATGGTGGATTGTGGGCCCTCATACTGAGTATAGGTCTGTAGGGACAATCATGCTGAGTGGGGACATAATACTGACATGCCATGATGGTGTGTGGGGGCCATGATAATGTGTGTGTATGTGGAGGGACAATGAGGATATCATATTATTTGAGAGCACTTTATGGGCATCATGAAGTGGGATTATTATACTGTGTCAGTGGCAATGTAAGGATATTATACTTTGCTGGAGGCACTGTGGAGTCATCATCTATATATAAGAGGCATTCTGATTACTCGCTAATCCCGCCCCCTGCACAGTAGCTCCGCCCCACCACATCATCACAAATAATCCCACCCCCACCCCATTACCACACACAATCCCGCCCCCAGCACATTACCACTCACAATCCCACCCCCCGCCCAATTATCACACACAATCCGCACCACATCACCACACATAATCGTGCCACCCCACCACATCACCACACAAAATCGCACCAGCCCACCACATCACCACACATAATCCCGCCTGCCCACCAAATCACCACACCTAATCCCGCCCCTCACCACATTACCACACATAATCCCGCCCCCCCACCACATCACCACACATAATCCCGCCCCCCACCCACATTACCACACGAGGCTCCGTCCTCCCACATTATCACATGAGGCTCCGTCCCCACACATTACCACACGAGGCTCCGTCCCCACACATTACCACACGAGGCTCCGTCCCTGCACATTACCACACGAGGCTTCGTCCCCGCACATTACCACACGAGGCTCCGTCATCACACATGTGATTGGGTTTACTGAGAAATTTTAACTTAATTTACGTTTCGTTATGAAATTTGTTTAGATGCTGGAATGAATAAAAAATGCACATCTTACTGAATCCAGTTTTTTATTTTATTTTACACTGTGAATAAAATGTATTATTAGTATTATTCAGATTTTTAATGATTATTATTGTTATTAACTTCATTTTAAGTTAATTTACCACCTGCATAAGCGCTATTGAATGTTGTCATTATTTACTTTAGTTTAATCACCAGCAGCGTTAATTAGATAGCAATGAGCATGCCGAGCGTTAGCTGGCTGGAAACAGCTAGTACTCTATATATGGGGTGACACTGTGGGGGATAATAATTGCGTGGATACCATACTAATGTATGTAAAGGGGCATTTTAATCTCTAATGGCCATGAAAGGGGTATCACTAGTGTGAACATTCACTTAGGGGGTTCAATAGGTGCATAATTAGTGTGTACATGTCAAAATACATGCCCTCCTGTTTTTATAAAAGTTTGACACTTCTGTTCTGTGACTTGGATGCTTTAATCTATTAAGTTCCATTGCTTGAGCATTGATGCCAGAAGCTCAGTGTTGAATTTGGTGAGACCAAGGTATCTGATCAGATTTTTATGTACAGTAAGTAAATATATTTTTTGGGAGTACCACGAGTACCCCAAAGAATGTTTACAATTTTCAGTGGGGCCCTGTGGTTTCTATGTACACCGCTGTTGAGACGTAAAAAGTTACAGAAAAAAAGGAAAGCTGCATTTACAAACTTCAAGACAGTGTTTGTTTCATGATAATTTTGCACCTCCACTAGCTTACTCTTTATTAATATGCTGGTATTGTTAATAAAAATGTAGGGGACAGACTTTAGGATACCTGAGAAGATTGATGAATTTGAGTGGCCATCTCACTTTTATAATTTTCTAACGGCATAACATACTACTCTACTAAATCTGCAGCACACAAAGAGAAGTTAAGGTACCGTCACACTAGACGATATCGCTAGCGATCCGTGACGTTGCAGCATCCTCGCTAGCGATATCGTCCAGTGTGACAGGCAGCAGCGATCAGGCCCCTGCTGTGATGTCGCTGGTCGGGGAAGAAAGTCCAGAACTTTATTTGGTCGCTGGACTCCCCGCAGACATCGCTGAATCGGCGTGTGTGACACCGATTCAGCGATGTCTTCACTGGTAACCAGGGTAAACATCGGGTAACTAAGCGCAGGGCCGCGCTTAGTAACCCGATGTTTACCCTGGTTACCATCCTAAAAGTAAAAAAAACAAACACTACATACTTACCTACAGCTGTCTGTCCTCCAGCGCTGTGCTCTGCTCTCCTCCTGTACTGGCTGTGAGCGTCGGTCAGCCGGAAAGCAGAGCGGTGATGTCACCGCTCTGCTTTCCGGCCGCTGTGCTCACACAGACAGTACAGGAGGAGTGCAGAGCACAGCGCTGGAGGACAGACAGCTGTAGGTAAGTATGTAGTGTTTGTTTTTTTTACTTTTAGGATGGTAACCAGGGTAAACATCGGGTTACTAAGCGCGGCCCTGCGCTCAGTTACCCGATGTTTACCCTGGTTACCGGCATCGTTGGTCGCTGGAGAGCGGTCTGTGTGACAGCTCTCCAGCGACCAATCAGCGACGCTGCAGCGATCCGGATCGTTGTCGGTATCGCTGCAGCGTCGCTAAGTGTGACGGTACCCTTAGATGGAAGGAGAGAGGAGATTACCAAAGAAGAAGAGGAACGGAAATTGTGAGGGCAGGGTGAATTAATGGGGTGAGAACACTTGCAGCCAGATAAGAACTTTAATCTTAATTCCTCTTCAGGATGGGTGTTTGGTGCATTTTTTACACTTGCTGTGTATTTTTGTTGTTCAAAAATTGCAGTGTATTACAGAGTGAATGAGATTTTCATAAATCTCATGACAACTGGGCTTTTTTTTATATGCAATATAGACTGACCTGCTTTTTATATCCGTAACATGTCAAAATCTCCTGCGCTAAATGTTTTTTATATGCTGATTTTTTTCTATAGACTTGAATGGGATGAGGAAAATCTGCAGGTAAAAAATAAATGCATATGCATTTTTAGTGCATTCTTGCAATGGAAATGCAGTAAAAAAGGAAATGAATCCACACAAGTTTAAAATCTAGACAAGATTTTATCAAAGCTATGAAACAGGAAGTTTACAAAACAAAGCAGGCTTTTTTCATATAAAATATAACATACGAAAGAGAAGCAAAAATTTCATTAGAAAAAAGATGCATATAACAAAAAAAAATTCAAAGAGAAAACAAATACTTATTGTGGGAACTTAGTTTAAGGCCAGGGTCACACGAGCGTATAAATAAGACAAGTGCTAGCCAATATTTTATCATATAGCACATGAGTCAATATTATTCAACGGGGCAGTGCTAATGACCGATTTTCACAGACATAATCTGTCTATGAAAAAAATGCTAGGATGCTGTGATTTCGCTCATTCAAGTCTATAGATGTGTGGAAAACATCACACTGCACATAAATGACATCTATTGTAGTCTGATTTCCGCAGTCTCATACAATCAAGAAGATAGAGAAATTTTGTTCTATAAGGTCATGTGCACACGTTCAGTATTTTTCGTGTTTTTTTCCGCATTTTTTCGCTATAAAAACGTGATAAAAACGCGAAAAAACGCGGAAAAAAACGCTTACATATGCCTCCTATTATTTAAAGTGTATTCCGCATTTCTTGTGCAAATGTTGCTTTTTTTTTCTGCGAAAAAAATCACATTGCGGGAAAAAAAGCAACATGTTCATTAAATTTGCGAAATTGCGAGGATTCCGCACACCTAGGAATGCATTGATCTGCTTACTTTCCGCATGGGGCTGTGCACACCATGCGGGAAGTAAGCAGATTATGTGCGGTTGGTACCCAGGGTGGAGGAGAGGAGACTCTCCTGCACAGACTGGGCACCATATAATTGGTAAAAAAAAAATAATTAAAATAAAAAATAGTGATATACTCACCCTCTGATGGCCCAGGAGTCCTCCCGCCTCTCATCGGTGCATGCTCTCTCTTCCATTCCTATGGATGCTGTGTGTGAAGGACCTGCGATGACGTTGCCGTCTTGTGATTGGTCGCGTGACCGCTCATGTTACCGCTCACGTGACCGCGACATCATCGAAGGTCCTGCACACACACACCATCTATAGGAACGGACGCCGCTGAGGAGATCGGCTGTCTGCAGGTGAGAATAACCATTTTTTTTATTTTATTTTATTATTTTTAAACATTCTATCTTTTACTATTGATGCTGCATAGGCAGCATCTATAGTAAAAAGTTGGTCACACTTGTCAAACACTGACAAACACTGACAAGTGTGACCGACCTGTCAGTCAGTTTTCCAAGCGATGCTACAGATCGCTTGGAAAACTTTAGCATTCTGCAAGCTAATTTCGCTTGCAAAGTGCTAAAAAAACGCGAAAAAACGCAAAAAAAAAATGCGGATTTCTTGCAGAAAATTTCCGGTTTTCTTCAGGAAATTTCTGCAAGAAATCCTGACGTGTGCACATGCCCTAACTGTTCCTCACAGTGTGCTCCGATTCTCTGATCTGAGGGAATCGGAGCACACTATGCAAACACTCAGATCAAACTTGGATCAGAGTTTGACAAGAATGACATTAGCATAATCAACTCAATTCTCTCAGATAAGAGAATCTACGGTCATGTGACAATGGCTTAAATGTTAGGTGTCTGAGTTGGGTGGTTCCAAAGTTTCCTACGAACACCTCCAGCTCAGGGATGTTTGTCTCAGTGGATGCTGCTTCATCCTCATCGCCAACCAACACACACAATGGAAACCTGTCATCTGCACCCTGTGATGTGGTTTCTTTGGGAGCAACCTGACTGTTGTCTGGACAACCAGATGCTCTCCTTTCCCCCTCAAGTCCCAACATAATACAAAGTCCCGCCCTAGTAAAATAGTTTGTGTTAATGACCACTTGAGCCACAGGATATTCCTTAGCGTCGTCATGGATATATCGGACGCCCACCCTTTTTCCAGGAATCAACCGATGGGGAATGGCAGCACTCGCTGGTGTTACCAAATTCCCTGAGTCCAGCAGACCAGTCACTTGTACCCCATTTACTGTTAGAGGACATGCTTGTGGCCCCTCCCTTGTCTGAGGGACAGCACTGCAGGCAGGGTATGCAAAATATGAGCAGCACCGTCCTGTGCTGCAGTCCTTTGGCTCAGTGGTCATGGGACAATGGGCCACTATGTGGCCAGGGCTATAACACCTCCAACAAATTATACTATGGGAAGGGACATTGGGCACTTTCACTGGTACGCTTGACAGACCCCCTGGTGTGGCTCTAGCTCCTCACTTTTGGGTGTCAGCCTTGCTTTGGGAACCCCAGTATAGGGAAGCTCTGCCCCCTTGTGGAACTCTTGACCACCTGGTACCTTTCCACCAGGCTCACTTGGTTATCAGCATTACAGTGATCTCTCTGGGCACTGTCCTCGGCTGGGAGTGTATTAACCTGTCTATAATAACCCTCTCTACCATCTGTGCTGTTGAGGAAGATTCAGGTTGCAACCACTTTTGGACCAGATGCAGAATATCAAACATTTGGGACGGGGGGGTTTAATCTCTGCGATAGGCCCACTGGTGCATTCGCTGTGCCCTGACAGCCAGAATCACTCCTAAGCATGCCAAGATCTCAGCTTTCAATTTTGCAAACTCGTTAGCATCCTGAAATGCCAAGTCATAGTAGGTGTAACGCTCGCGCCGAGACTGGTTGACGCAGGCGCCTGGCGGTGTTGCCCCACTGGACCACAGACCGAACTTCCCTGGAAGAGGCGTAACTAAGTAGCTTCCTAGGTGTTCGCTGGAGCCTATGATGATGAGGTCAGACTTGTGCAATAGGAAGCTACCAGGTTCCACTCCAGGGTGGAGTCGGACTGTGGATGCTGATCCCACCGGGGACAAGACACGGGCAGGCAGGCACGGCTGTGACACTGGCTGACAGACGGGTATGGCAGAGGCCGTGATGGGCGGACTGGCTTGACTGAGATACAGGCAGGCAGACAGGCGCAGCTGGCACTCAGGCAGACAGGCGGGCACGGCTGGCACTGGCAGACAGGACTGATACTCTGGTAGGAACAGGTATTCAGATGGATTTGTGGAAACAGGTAAGAACCTGTTCAGACTGGAGAATATAAAGGAACAGGTAGAGACCTGTATGGAAAGTTGCAGAATGAAGATAGAGCAAGAGTGGAAGCAAAGCTGAATCGCAGGAGGCGGAGTAAGAGTAGAAGGTGGAGCTAAGAGAAGAGAAGGAGAAGGCAGAGCTATGAGCAGAGAAGAAGGCAGAGCAGAGAGTAGAGAAGAAGGCAGAGCCAAGGACGGAGCCACAGGAGGTGGAGCCAAGAGCAGAGACGCTGGAGGCGGAGCCAAGAGCAGAGACGCTGGAGGCGGAGCCAAGAGCGGAGATGCTGGAGGCGGAGCCAAGAGTGGAGACGCTGGAGGCAGAGCCAAGAGCTAAAGACATAGAACCGCAAAGAGCAGAGCCAGGTAAAACCGCAAGGAGCGGAGCCGCAGAGCAAAGCCACAGAGTGCGGAGCAAGGTCAGAGTGCAGAGCTGAGAGCAAAGCCACAGAGTGTAAAGCAAGGTCAGAGTGCAAAGCAAAGCTACAGAGAGCAGAGCTGAGAGAAAAGCTGAGAGATAGAACCACAGGTTGTGGTAGAACTGAGCAGAGAATAGCAGAGCCACAGACAGTGGTGAACAGAGCAGAAAGATAAGGCGGAGGTACACACAGCAGAGTGGGAAATGACTAATGACAAAGGAGGAGCAGGGACGGACATAGACCAGAGTTCAGACAGGAATGGACACAGATACAAAGACAGAACACAGATGAAGGCCTGCAGTATTGCAGCCCTCTGAGACAGGAAACAGACACGACCTGGCGGCTCAGTAGCAAAGGCTAACTGAGGGGAATAGTTTGCTCAGGCATCCTCCAATGGGTGAGGATGCCTTAAGTATCAGAGGCCTCAAGGCTATTGGCCAGAAGCACCTTAGGGAGGTGCACACAGTCTCAATAAGAATCCGGAGTGGCTGGCGCCGCCCCCCTATGCACACAGCCAGGAAGTGTACACAGCACAGGCCGCCATGAAGCACATTGCATGGAACCGGCAGCAGACAGATCTCACAGCATCGCACTGGGTGAGTGAGTAGATGTAACAGGCAGGTAGGGAATGGAAGGCCATGCAGTGATGCCGGCAGGGTTGTTACAGTACCCCCTCCTTTACGCCCCCTCTTCTTCAAACCAGCCAAAATGATCCATAGAAGAAGAAAAACCACTCACAGTCCAAGTCATAACATCTTCAAAGTAGGATAGTGCAAACGGGTCACCAGGAATCTCAGAAGACAAAGTCTCTTTGTGCTCAACAGGGTTAGCTTCATCAGAAATCTCAGATAGCAAAGTCTCTTTGTACCCAATAGGGCTAGCCTCCTCAATGGACTGGACCATTTCCTCTGGGTAGACAAGAAGCAGGGACTTGGATGCTACTGGTTTGATATCTTCACCAGCCGGCCACTTAGAAGCTGAAGGAACACTCACAGGATACATCTTCTACCTGATATCCAGAGACAAATTTTCAGGAGGCAGAAATGTCTTGAAATCTTCACCAGCCGGCCACTTGGAAGCCGAAGGAACACTCACAGGATACACCTTCTGCCCGATATCCAGAGACGAACTTTCAGGTAGCTGAAATGTTCCAGAGTACTGAACACAGGAAAAATTACTGGAGCAGAGGGTGGAGAATAATAACTCCACCGGATCAGGAAAAAACTGAGAGGAGAAAACTTCTGTTTTGGAATCTTCACCAACCGGCCATATGGACGATGAAGGTACCCACATAGGAACCATTTTCTGCCGATTATCCAGAAAAAAACGTCCAAGAGGCAGAGGTATTTCCACGAACAGGTTACAGGTATAGTCATTAGAGTAGTGAGGAGAGATTGTCACCGCTTTCCCATCTTTGGTAACATCAGCACTCCTTGACTCGATGACTAACGGGTTCCTGGTATAGTCACTGGAGACGTGTGGAGAGATAATCACCGCTTCCCCATCTTGGGTGACATCAACAAACCTTGACTCGACGACTAACAGGTTACTGGTATAGTCACAAGAGATGTGTGGAGAAATAGTCACCGCTTCCTCATCTTGGGTGACATCAACACACCTTGACTCGACGACTAGCAGACCAGCTGAAGAAGAAGACAACACAGTTGACTGTTCTTGACGCATGGGAACCAGACACCTCTCATGACTGGGTAAATTCAAATGAAGCATTTTGCAGGAACTCTTGAACAGAGCAAGGTAGTAGAGTCCCAGGCTCAGAACGACCTATGGGCATAACAGACAGCATACAGTAGATAAACTTCTTCGTGTATAGGGCTCCAACTTGGAGCTGTAGTTGTCCTTGCAGGACTAGACTGCTCTTGAGTAGGGCTTGACCAACTTCAGACAACGCCCTTACCGGGTTCTGGAGCTGTATAACAGAGACCACACACCAACTCTGTATGGTTGGTGACTTTACCATACCAAAGCTCCCGGAAAACAGAGACACAGTCTTTGATTTTAATGGAGAGGAGGTATTCTCACCTAGGGCAACCTCTCCTGCTGGCCCAGGGTTTTGGAGTTTTAGATCTACAGGGCAGAGACCGTCTGGATGTTCCTTGCAACCGCAGTGATACCGCGTTCCCTTCTTGTGGCTGGATTTGGGCTGCTGCTTTGCCAGCCCACTTTTATCAGCCTTCTGGGGTTTTGCTTGGGTAGCTGCTGGTACAGGTAGAGGAACAGGTGGGTCTTGGACGGACTTGGTCTGACGTGATGATTTCTTTGGGGGATTCGCTCGTCTAGACCGCCTCTGGGATCTGGTGAGGGAAAACTTTTGCAGGAGGAGCTGGCTTAGGCGCTTTGAAGGCTTTCAGGAAGACCATCAAGAAGGCCTCAAGGTTTGAGAGGATAGGATCCCTTGCTTCCCAGAGAGGGTTAATCCAACTCAATGCATCTCCTGCTAGGTAGGACATCAGAAATCCCACCTTGGCCCGATCAGAGGTGAAATCAGACGCATTCTCTTCGATATACACCAGGCTACGCATCAGGAACTCCATGCACTCCTCTGGATCCCCACAGAATTTTGGCGGAGGCTTTGGAAGGAGTTCATTATAAGCAAGGTGATAATACATCTCATCAGAGACAATGAGTTGACCACCTGGAGTAGGTGTAGGCAGATCTTTCAACTGAGCATAAAAACCTTTCGGGGGCCAAGAAAAAAAATAATCTCGCTCCGAGAGCAACGGCTCATGGGACTCAGCGGGGACCATGGCCTGAGCAATCTGTAACGCTCGCGCCGAGACTGGTTGGCGCGGGCTCCTGGGGGTGTGGCCCCACTGGACCACAGACCGAACTTCCCTGGAAGGGGCGTAACTAAGTAGCTTCCTAGGTGTTTGCTGGAGCATCTGATGGTGAGGTCAGACTTGTGCAATAGGAAGCTACCAGGTTCCACTCCAGGGTGGAGTCGGACTGTGGATGCTGATCCCACCGGGGACAAGACACGGGCAGGCAGGCATGGCTGTGACACTGGCTGACAGACGGGTATGGCAGAGGCCCTGACGGGCGGACTGGCTTGACGGAGGTACAGGCAGGCAGACGTTCAGCTGGCACTCAGGCAGACAGGCGGGCATGGCTGGCACTGGCAGACAGGACTGATACTCTGGTAGGAACTGGTATTCAGATGGATGTGTGGAAACAGGTAAGAACCTGTTCAGACTGGAGAATATAAAGGAAAAGTTAGAGACCTGTATGGAAAGTTGCAGAATAAATATAGAGCAAGAGTGGAAGCAAACCTGAATCGCAGGAGGCGGAGTAAGAGTAGAAGGTGGAGCTAAGAGAAGGAGAAGGCAGAGCTATGAGCAGAGAAGGAGAAGGCAGAGCAGAGAGTAGAGAAGAAGGCAGAGCCAAGGACGGAGCCGCAGGAGGTGGAGCCAAGAGCAGAGACGCTGGAGGCAGAGCCAAGAGCGGAGATGCTGGAGGCGGAGCCAAGAACGGAGATGCTGGAGGCGGAGCCAAGAGCTAAAGAGATAGAACCGCAAGGAGCGGAGCCAGGTAAAACCGCAAGGAGCGGAGCTGCAGAGCAAAGCCACAGAGTGCGGAGCAAAATCAGAGTGCAGAGTTGAGAGCAAAGCCACAGAGTGTAAAGCAAGGTCAGAGTGCAGAGCAAAGTTACAGAGAGCAGAGCTGAGAGAAAAGCTGAGAGATAGAACCACAGCTTGTGGTAGAACTGAGTAGAGAGAAGCAGAGCCACAGACAGTGGCGAACAGAGCAGAAAGATAAGGCGGTGGTACACACAGCAGAGTGAGAAATGACTAATGACAAAGGATGAGCAGGGATGGACATAGACCAGAGTTCAGACAGGAACGGACACGGATACAAAGACAGAACACAGATGAAGGCCTGCAGTATTGCAGCCCTCTGAGACAGGAAACAGACACGACCTGGCAGCTCAGTAGCAAAGGCTAACTGAGGGGAATAGTTTGCTCAGGCATCCTCCAATGGGTGAGGATGCCTTAAGTATCAGAGGCCTCAAGGCTATTGGCCAGAAGGACCTTAGGGAGGTGCACACAGTCTCAATAAGAATCCGGAGTGGCTGGCGCCGCCCCCCTATGCACACAGCTAGGAAGTGTACACAGAGCAGGCCGCCATGAAGCACATGGCATGGAACCGGCAGCAGACAGATCTCACAGCATGGCACTGGGTGAGTGAGTAGATGTAACAGGCAGGTGGGGAATGGAAGGCCATGCAGAGATGCCGGCAGAGTTGTTACAGTAGGCCTTCTGTGCTTCACCTGTTAAATATGGTGCCAGAACTTCTGCCCACTTGCAATACACATGCCTGGACAAGCACTTTCTCCCTCCAATAAGAGCTATCACACAGCTTTGCAATGGCATCAGTATGTCAAGCCTGGAGGCCCCACTTCTCTTATAACCCCTGATGATGTCATACCACCAGCCAATCACAGTAATACCACTACTGGCTTGTGCATTACAGTCAATCGCAGACAATAATCACATGCTTATTTGCTGTATAGCAGGCACCAAATATGCAGGACAGGTAGCGGAGTTTGAAATAGAGCACCGGCTAATGCTTGCAAAGTGCTGATCACATCCCAGCACCCAGATACTTGATATATACAGCTCTGGCAAAAATTAAGAGACCACTGCAAAATGGTCAGTTTGTCTACATTTTCTCTTTATAGGTACAATTTTGAGTAAAATGTAAATTGTTCTATTATTCTATAGACTTCTGACAACATGCCTCCGAATTTCCAAGCAACAATTTTTGTATTTTTTTCAGACAAAGAAAAATGGTCAAAATTAAATAAACAAAAAAAAAACAAAAAAACATGGCTTTCAGACCTCAAATAATACAAAGAAAACAAATTCAGAATCATATAGAAACAACAATACTAATGTTTGAAGAGTTCAGAAATCAATATTTTGTGGAATAACCATGATTAATAATGACAGCTTTCGTGCATCTTGACATTTTTTCCAACAGTCTTTCACACTGCTTCTTGTGCAAAAATGTAAGCATTTCTTCTTTGTTTGATGGCTTGTGACTATCCATCATCCTCTTGATACATTGCAAAGGTTTTCAATGGGGTTCAGGTCAGGAGATTGGGCTGCCCATGACAGGGTAGACTATTAAATTGATGGATTGGTATTATTTTCAACAGGACTAACAAACTAATACCTAAAAAAAAATCTTTATTAAATATTTAGACAAAAAACAACACTAAGGCTTTAGGCCTGCAAAAAGCATGGATTTGGTGCCATTGAAAAAACCTAATGTTCTAACCCCTATAAAACCCTAGCTACACCCTCTTACACTCTTCCTAACAGCAGAGGTTGGCACCCTAGCTTGTACGCAAAATAGCGCCCCCACTCACCGACGGATAACCCTAGATGCACCCTAATAAATCCCTAAATAGGTGTAGGGTGCAATAAATTAACAACTAATCTGTTTCAACAGACAAGAAATGCTGTGGTGAAAAGGAGAGGGGGAGAAAAAGATGAGGGGGTAGTTTAAATCCTGATGAGTTAATAACTCAAAAGATGTTCACCTGCTCCTCATCAGGAACTCTACATGTATCCAATAGCAGATAATCAACCAAATAAGATGAAAAACAACAGTTAGATAAAATAATCATCCGGATTTCTGAATGATTCAAGGATAAGGGGTGACGCAATAAAGCCTAGATTTAATCAGCCCTACAGTAACCCTGATCAAAACCGTCCCTACCTGGCTGCGGAGGTTGGCACCCTAGAGAAAATTACGCAAAGTGGTGCCCAACCTCCCGTCGACTCACCCTCACTTTCCCTTTCTATTCACCCTCTCTGCTCTCTAATGCGAGATAGTATAGGCGAGAAGGAGACACCAAAGTGTGCAGGGGATACACTAGATGAGTGATAAGGACAGAAAATAAACCAAAACCCCACACTTAGAAGATCATAATGTATTCAGGGACGATATCCTTATCAAAGTCCACTATATATACAAAATGTAGCAAAAATGATACTATTGAGCCAATACCAGATTAACACAATCGATGTAATAATGAATTATGGATTAAGCCATCCCCAGCACAATGATCAAAATAACTCCATGGGGAGACCAACATCAGCCACAAAGCTCCATATACCAGCAGAGGTAGGGTTATTCAGACCCTTATACATCAGTGGCATACTCACATTAAATACAGTATTGCGCTCACCAACAATGCCACATGGACAATCAAAAAAATCCCTCAAATATCTTATTAAGCTGTGCCCAACACATGAAAAAAAATGATAATGGTGGAGTCTTATCTGAAATCCAGATGGTATATGAATGCCTCAACTTGTTTCCCTTCCATCATACAAGTTCATCAGGAGGTAGATGGCTGGGCCGATGCCAGAAGATGAAAAGACAATCAGCCCTCAAGACATCCTTGTTGCAGGTGTAAAGTATGCCCACCAAATGCTGGGGTTTAAATGACCACTTCTATCAGGCCAGTGGGATTGTGGGTAGAGCGCTCGAGAGAATACTCAGCGCACTCATATCTGATCTCCATGTCTCCTAATCGAAACTGCGCATGCCCTGTTAGCAGACAGACACTAGAGGTAAAGCTGCATACAAAAGACTACCGCGCATGCCCCAATATTGATCGCACATGCGCCCAGAGCGCGTGGTAAGGTTACCACCCCGGCTATTGACCCCAACTGCACATGCGCCAATAGAACACTGAACCGGTACATCTTTGGCAGCAGCGGTGCAGGTATTTAGAGAATGTGCAAACAAAGACACCCCCCCGGGGGGAGATACCCACAACATTGGTCCCGCATGGACATCACCATTTCACCGGGCATCATTTCAGAAATCAAATACTAATTATTCAAAGTCACAGTGTCATGGCAAAGTGTTTTAAATGGGAACATAAGCAATTTACCATTTAGAGAGGTTGACATACAGCCTGTACCAAGGAGAGTGTCAAAATTCAAAGTACATTAACTGTTAAGCCCTTAATATTAAGTCATCTATTATTAGATGGTTTACAGCCCACAGTAAATATAGATCACTCACTTGTACCCCAGCATTTCTAACCACGTAATTTGTCAAAGATGAGATATTGATAAAAAATGCACATCCAATAGGACACAAACGAAAAAAATAATTATTTATAAAGTGCTCAGGTGAACCAGTGCTCAATGTAAAAAATAATGGTTTGATCTCACCCAAGCTGCTGGACACTGTATACTTCCGCACGATACAGTAGAGATCCAAGTAAATGAGAAGAGGCAGGGCTAAAGTAATATGTCTACCCTGTTGCCCCTATGTAACTCCTGTCCTGACAAGGACAGGCCCCAAATGGACCTTGCTCTAAGGGACCAACCCACCCAATGTGTATAAAGGCAGAGTCCCAAATCCTCTTGAAATATAATTTCTTCCTCCCTACGCGTTTCAACTCCGGTCATGAAGTATCATCAGGGGAGTCATATGGAAAGAAGTGCCAACGGGCACAGAGATTGTAGTTGTAAGTCCGTATAGAGTATGGGGCCTGCAGTGGCTAGGCATCCCAAGCTGGAAGTGTCCGTCTGTGTCCACAGTCTCTGGTAGAATACCAGAATACCAGAGACTGTGGACACAGACGAACACTTCCAGCTTGGGATGCCTAGCCACTGCAGGCCCCATACTCTATACGGACTTACAACTACAATCTCTGTGCCCGTTGGCACTTCTTTCCATATGACTCCCCTGATGATTCTCCATGACCGGAGTTGAAACGCGTAGGGAGGAAGAAATTATATTTCAAGAGGATTTGGGACTCTGCCTTTATACACATTGGGTGGGTTGGTCCCTTAGAGCAAGGTCCATTTGGGGCCTGTCCTTGTCAGGACAGGAGTTACATAGGGGCTACAGGGTAGACATATTACTTTAGCCCTGCCTCTTCTCATTTACTTGGATCTCTACTGTATCGTGTGGAAGTATACAGTGTCCGGCAGCTTGGGTGAGATCAAACCATTATTTTTTATATTGAGCACTGGTTCACCTGAGCACTTTATATGTAATTTTTTTTTCGTTTGTGTCCTGTTGGATGTGCATTTTTTAGTATTTATTATTAAAGGTTATGTTTTATTAGTGGATATCCTCCACAGCTGATCCTGTCTTGAGCCAGAGGGTATATGTATGGTGTGACTTCCACACACCTTTGCTTCTCTTGATTTCAGATAAAGCAGCCATAGGTAAGTTGTTCATTTAACCCCCTAGGGGTTACCGATTCCATTCTAAAGATCCACTGAGCCTCCTTTTGTAATAATAGCTTTTCCCAGTCACCCTGCCTCCCATTCAGCCTAATTACCTCCAATACACAGAACCTAAGAGTATTCCCGATCGCTTCATGACATTCCCAGATGTGCCTCGCTTCGGGAGTATCCCTTTTGTTTCTCACATCACCCAGATGTTCACTCACCCTCTTTCTGAACTCTCTCTTGGTTTTTCCTATATAGTTCAGTGGGCATGAGCATGTCACCATATATATTACACCAGTTGTTTTACAGTTGGCGTAATCTCTAGTGAAGAACCTCCATCCTGTAGAGGCACTCTGGAACACCTTGCAGGGTGTAACAAAAGGATCAGTTGCCACATCTAAATGTACCGCAGATTTTCCGGTCAAGCCAGGTGCCTACAGATTTCATTCTGATGTAATGACTGTGCACCAGTTGATCCTTTAGGGACCTGCCTCTACGGAATGTAATTTGAGGCTGAGGAGGGATAAGGTCCTCAAGAGTGGCATCCGCCTGCAGAATCTGCCAGTGCTTCCTCAATATTCTATAGATGTTCTCAGATTGTGTGTCAAAAGTACCAATGATTCTAGAAATATTCTTGCTCATGGGGCTGCAATAGCACACTTCTATCTTTCTCAAGGGCATTTCTGAATGCTGGATCCAGCACCTCATCAGGGTATCCCCGTTCCTTAAAATGATTCCTCAGTTCATATGCCTGTGTCCTAAAAACACCTTCTTTCAAACAGTTTCTCCTAATCCAGACGTATTGTCCACGGGGAATACCCTTCTTCAGAGGGACATGGTCGTGGCAGTCCCATCTGAGGAGGGCGTTTGTGGCTGTCGGCTGACAAAATACCTTTGTATTCAAAAAGCCCTGCACATTCTTACCAATCTTAACATCCAGAAATGCCAATTCACTCCGATGATGCTCTGAAGTGAATTTTAAACCAAACTCATTAGTGTTTAGTTCTTGTACAAGCTTAACAAAATCACCCTCTGAGCCACCCCAAATCAGGAACACATCGTTGATATAACGATACCATGCTAGTATTTTCTCTGCCCACCAGCACTCCGTACCAGGAAAACGATACTTTCCTCCCACCAGCCCAGGAGGAGATTTGCATACGAGGGTGCACAGGGGCAACCCATCGCAGTCCCCCTGCGCTGGTGGAAGTACTTGCCGTTAAATAGAAAAAAATTGTGGGTTAAGATTTATTCCATGAGTCTCAAGGTAAAAATGTTATGTCTCCTGAAGTATGCCGCTCTTGATTTAAGGTAGAACTCCATGTCCTTGAGACCCATCAGATGTGGAATGCTGCTATTCAGGGCCTCCACATCTATTGAACATAACAAGTTTTCCTTGTCCATACAGATGCCCTCTATTCTGCATAGTAAATCAGATGTGTCCTTTATATATGAGGGAAGGGAGGTAACAAATAGGCGAAGAATGCGGTCCACATAAATACCCACATTCTGACTCACAGAGCCCACTCCCGAAACAATGGGGCAGCCCCTCAGGTAGGTAAGCCCTTTATGAACTTTCGGCAGTGCATAAAATGTGGAGATTGTGGGGGTTTGAGGTACCATAAATTTATATTCACTCTCCAAAATCAATCTCTCCTCCAGACCTCCATCCAAAATCTCCAGAAGTGTTTTAACAAAGTCCTCCGTGGGATTTCCATCCAAAAGGTCATATGTATCTCTATTGTCCAGAATAAGTTTACACATGTCAACATATTTTTTATGGTCGAGGATCACCAAATTTCCCCCCTTTCCCCCCATTTTGCGTACAAGCTAGGGTGCCAACCTCCGCTGTTAGGAAGGGTGTAAGAATGTGTAGCTAGGGTTTTATAGGGGTTAGAACATTAGGTTTTTCCAATGGCACCAAATCCATGCTTTTTGCATGCCTAAAGCCTTTGTGTTGTTTTTTGTCTAAATATTTAATAAAGACATTTTTTTTAGGTGTTAGTTTATGTTAGTGCTGCCCATGACAGGGTTTTTTGACGCGGTGGTCTCTTAATTTTTACCAGAGCTGACGTCACCTTGTGGAGCACTATCATTCCACTGCACCAGTGCTTCTATCAGCACACCATTATACTCAGCACTAGCGGTTCCTACTGGCAATGACATGTCATAGTCACTGTAGAGGCAGGCTGTCAAACGTCCTTTTTTAATGTCCCCACCTGTGTCATTCACTCTTGTCCCTATCCCAGGCTACAGTGCACTCATGAGGGGTCCTCATCCAAGACACTCCACTCCCTGAGTCTATCAGCGCCATCACACATTCTCCATCCAACGAAAAGGAGCACTGTCATGATAAAACATTGGTTGAGCAATTCACCGTATAGCATGGACCTGTATAGAATGAACTATGTTGTTCCCGACTACCGTCCAATGATGCATTCGCCGCCACTCTTTTTGCCACCACCCCTATTTGGGTTACCGCCCCCTTTTGGGCAACTATGCTCTTTTGGGACACTGCCCCCTTTTAGCAACCATCCCTGTTTGGGTTTTCCGCACCATTTTTGGGACACTACCCTTTTAGGGACACCACCTCTTCCCTGGGGTACACCTCGTGGACTCCCTATGGTACTCTCCAGCACCAGTTCACACAGTACAGAAAAAATGTCTCTTTGGGTTGCACCGGCCCTTTAAGAGTCTGCACAACCTGGAACACAAAAAAAAATTTATTTTTTTTTTTCAAAACTTCACCAGCTCCTGCTGGCAACCACAAGCCGCTGCTGCTGAACCTCTTGCTGCAACTTCAGCTGCACTCCACAATGCTCTGTATGGCTCCACCGCAGACTTCGTGGACCCGCCGATCCACAGCAAGACGCTTGTCACCTTCGTAACCCCGCCGAGTTACAGCAAGACGCTTGTCACCTTCATAACCCTGCCGAGTTACAGCACAAACACAGTTTCTCACTGATACCGATCAGTATAACATACGGTTGTCAGGCCGTCGACTCCTCTAGCACTGCACATGTGCTTCTTGGGGCGTTGCCCACTTTCGAAACACCAGTTGTAGCGTTTCACCCACTACATGTCTTGGGGGACACTCGCTTTGCACGGGAATAACGCATACAGGCACGATTTCTCACACAAATTAAGTCTGTTCCGGTTTATTAAAGCGTCATAAACCACACCGTAAGCCAGGTTACACACAGTCTGTTATGTTAACACGTGTGGCTTTACAAAACATTCGGTAGTCACGTCTTTTCTCTCCATTACAGTTCACTACATGCATCAACGGAACATATTAAACCGGGACAGTCTGTTCCAATGGCAGATACTGTTATGAAAGGCAATTCAGTACTACAATGGACATAGCGGTCAGAGCACATACAGTGATCTGACAATAACCCAAAATCATAGAACGAGCTCTGAGACGTGGGAACTCTGCAGACCGCAATCCCTAATCCTCTCCAAACAACACTAGAGGCAGCCGTGGATTGCGCCTAACTCTGCCTATGCAACTCAGCACAGCCTGAGAAACGAACTAGCCTGAAGATAGAAAATAAGCCTACCTTGCCTCAGAGAAATACCCCAAAGGAAAAGGCAGCCCCCCACATATAATGACTGTGAGTTAAGATGAAAAGACAAACGTAGAGATGAAATAGATTCAGCAAAGTGAGGCCCGACTTTCTTAACAGATCGAGGATAGAAAAGGTAACTTTGCGGTCTACACAAAACCCTAAAGAAAACCACGCAAAGGGGGCAAAAAGACCCTCCGTACCGAACTAACGGCACGGAGGTACACCCTCTGCGTCCCAGAGCTTCCAGCAACAAATTAGACAAGCTGGACAGAAAAAATAGCAAACAAATAGCAAAGAAGAACTTAGCTATGCAGAGCAGCAGGCCACAGGAATGATCCAGGGAAAAGCAAGTCCAACACTGGAACATTGACAGGAAGCCAGGATCAAAGCATTAGGTGGAGTTAAGTAGAGAAGCACCTAACGACCTCACCAGATCACCTGAGGGAGGAAACTCAGAAGCCGCAGTACCACTTCCCTCCACCAACAGAAGCTCACAGAGAAAATCAGCCGAAGTACCACTTGTGACCACAGGAGGGAGCTCTGCCACAGAATTCACAACAAGATACGTCTCTGCCGTATATTACAGGTTTTATCCCATACCAGGGATTGCCTCAGGAGCTTCGGCTCCACACACTGACTCCTGCCAGTGTTAGTTCACAGGCAAACTGCCTCACTGGGATCACCGTCCATGTGACCAGGGCACCTCGGATAGTCCAGACCCACGGTAGGAACTGTAGCTTCCCCAACACAGAAACCGTCTCAGGCTCTGTAGATGCATCCTTTCCATGCGCTTCCAGGAAGTCCAGTCACAGGCACTTCCAACACACAGGCCATCAGTCCATGATCTAACCAGGTGCTTACAGGACTCCAGTCCATCCGATGACAATCCAACACTCTGACCATTCCAGGACTCACACTCTTACCAAGTGCTTGCAGGACTCCAGCCCATCCCAGGACAATCCAACACCTTCGAGCATTTAGTCCATAGCCTCAGCAGTGCTTCCAGGAATCCAGCCCACTCCAGGACAATCCAACACTCAGGCTATTGCCGGACTCACAGTCTCAGTGCTTCCAGGACTCCAGCCCATACCAACTTAACTTCAGACTGACAGCACAGAGTGTCTTCCTCTGCAACACACACACCGACCATTTACACTCCTGCCGGACTTTGTCTCATCACATTTATGCCTCCAAGCGCATCTTGAAGCACACACACAGCGCCCCCTGGCTGTAACGTGGGTCACCGCACCACAATATATATATTGTGTGTATATATATATATATAGTCAGATGGAGGCACTGTGGATGCCATAAGACGTGATACGGTGGTGTCTGTCTTTTTAGTCACACATAAAAGCACAGCCAGCCAGTTTTGTGCACCTCTGAAAAGAAGGACACCACTGAACAGAGGCCAGACGGAGTCCAGTGTAACTCTGCTGCCTCATTACAGTGAATGGATCATGGGTTTCATTTGTCTTGTCACTCAGAGATTTAGATAGAAACCCCAAAGTAAGTGCTCAGCGTAGAGCGCCAGACAAATGTGATCTCAAACGCTATGTAAAATGTACCCAATAAAAGCTTCCACTGAATCTACAAAAAAAGCAAGTCCTCACTCAGGTCCGTCATCTGTTAACGGAAATATAGTTGGCTTCTGCTTTACTGGTAGTACAAAGGCTGTGGAAAAGCATTATGGCTACTCACCCCCTAAAAATTTTGGAGGATTTTTAGTCCTCTTTTGCCGCTTTGCTACTAATGTATTTTCCGGGTCATAAGATGCACCTGACTATAAGATGCACCCAGGTTTTAACCCCTTAATCCCATATGACGTACTATCCCGTCCATGTGACCTGGGACTTAATTCCCAGTGACGGGATAGTACGTCATATGCAATCGGCCGCGCTCACGGGGGGAGCGTGGCCGATCGCGGCCGGGTGTCAGCTGCCTATCGCAGCTGACATCCGGCACTATGTGCCAGGAGCGGTCACGGACCGCTCCCGGCACATTAATCCCCGGCACACCGCGATCGAAGATGATCGCGGTGTGCCGGCGGTGCAGGGAAGCATCGCGCAGGGAAGGGGCTCCCTGCGGGCTTCCCTGAGACGATCGGTACACGGTGATGTACTCACCGTGTACCGAGCGTCTTCTCCCTGCAGTCCCCGGATCCAAAATGGCCGCCGGGCTGCATCCGGGTCCTGCAGGGAGCACTTCCGGGTCAGGATCAGGCTGCAGCTGCAGCTCTAATCCTGCCCGGCTGTATGTCAGATCACCAATCTAACAGAGTGCTGTGCACACTGTTAGATCGGTGATCTGTGATGTCCCCCCCTGGGACAAAGTGAAAAAGTAAAAAAAAAAATTTCCAAACTTGTAAAAAAAAAAAAAAAAAAATTCCTAAATAAAGCAGAAAAAAAAAAAATATTATTTCCATAAATACATTTCTTTACCTAAAAAAAAACAAAAAAACAATAAAAGTACACATATTTAGTATCGCTGCGTCCGTAACGACCCGACCTATAAAACTGGCCCACTAGTTAACCCCTTCAGTGAACACCGTAAGAAAAAAAAAAAAAAAACGAGCCACAAAACAACGCTTTATTATCATAACGCTGAACAAAAAGTGGAATAACACGTGATCAAAAAGACAGATATAAATAACCATGGTACCTCTGAAAACGTCATCTTGTCCCGCAAAAAACGAGCCGCCATATAGCATCATAACCAAAAAAATAAAAAAGTTATAGTCCTCAGAATAAAGCGATGCCAAAATAATTATTTTTTCTATAAAATAGCTTTTATCGTATAAAAGCACCAAAAAATAAAAAAATGATATAAATGAGGTATCGCTGTAATCGTACTGACCCGAAGAATAAAACTGCTTCATCAATTTTACCAAACGCAGAACGGTATAAACGCCTCCCCCAAAAGAAATTCATGAATAGCTGGTTTTTGGTCATTCTGCCTCACAAAAAATCGGAATAAAAAGCGATCAAAAACTGTCACGTGTCCGAAAATGTAACCGATAAAAACGTCAACTCGTCCCGCAAAAAACAAGACCTCACATGACTTTGTGGACCAAAATATGGAAAAATTATAGGTCTCAAAATGTGGAGACGCAAAAACTTTTTTGCTATAAAAAGCGTCTTTTAGTATGTGACGGCTGCCAATCATAAAAATCCGATATAAAAAACGCTATAAAAGTAAATCAAACCCCCCTTCATCACCCCCTTAGTTAGGCTAGGTTCACATTGCGTTAATGGGTTAACACTAACGGACAGCGTTGCACGGCAAAAATGTCACAATTAACGCCGTGCAACGGGTCCGTTAGCACAACCAATGACAGCAATGTGATTTTCGGGTGTAGCGCATCGCTAGAGCGTGCCATTTTCGGCTCGCGCTAGCAAGGTGCCATTCTTTTGTGACGCGCCTCAGACGCTGCTTGCAGCGTCCGCGGCGCACCCGAGGTCCGATCCCCGATCTTCCAGAGCGGGGACGTTAACGCGACCACTAAACACGACACCTAAAAAGACATTGCGTTAGCGCAATCCGCTAGCGCTAAACGGATTTCCCTAACGCAATGTAAACCTAGCCTTAGGGAAAAATAATAAAATTAAAAAAAATGTATTTATTTCCATTTTCCCATTAGGGTTAGGGCTAGGGTTAGGGCTAGGGTTAGGGTTTGGATTACATTTACGGTTGGGATTAGGGTTGGGATTAGAATTAGGGGTGTGTCAGGGTTAGGTGTGTGGTTAGGGTTACAGTTGGGATTAGGGTTAGGGGTGCGTTTGGATTAGGGTTTCATTTATAATTGGGGGGTTTCCACTGTTTAGGCACATCAGGAGCTCTCCAAACGCGACATGGCGTCCGATCTCAATTCCAGCCAATTCTGCATTGAAAAAGTAAAACAGTGCTCCTTCACTTCCGAGCTCTCCCGTGCGCCCAAACAGGGGTTTACCCCAACATATGGGGTATCATCGTACTCGAGACAAATTGGACAACAACTTTTTGGGTCCAAGTTCTCTTGTTATCCTTGGGAAAATAAAAATTTGGGGGGCTAAAAATCATTTTTGTGGGAAAAAAAGGATTTTTTATTTTCACGGCTCTGCGTTTTAAACTGTAGTGAAACACTTGGGGGTTCAAAGTTTTCACAACACATCTAGATAAGTTCCGTGGGAGGTCTAGTTAACAATATGAGGTCACTTGTGGGTGGTTTCTACTGTTTGGGTACATCAGGGGCTCTGCAAATGCAACGTGACGCCTGCAGACCAATCGATCTAAGTCTGCATTCCAAATGGCGCTCCTTCCCTTCCGAGCTCTGCCATGCGCCCAAACAGTGGTTCCCCCCCACATATGGGGTATCAGCGTACTCAGGACAAATTGAACAACAACTTTTGGGGTCCAATTTATTCTGTTACCCTTGTAAAAATACAAAGCTGGGGGCTAAAAAATCATTTTTGTGAAAAAAAAAAAGAATTTTTATTTTCACGGCTCTGCGTTATAAACTGTAGTGAAACACTTAGGGGTTCAAAGTTCTCACAACACATCTAGATAAGTTCCTTGGGAGGTCTAGTTTCTAATATGGGGTCATTTGTGGGGGGTTTGTACTGTTTGGGTACATCAGGGGCTCTGCAAATGCAACGTGACTCCTGCAGACCAATCCATCTAAGTCTGCATTCCAAATGGCGCTCCTTCCCTTCCGAGCTCTGCCATGCGCCCAAACAGTGGTTCCCCCCCACATATGGGGTATCAGCGTACTCAGGACAAATTGAACAACAACTTTTGGAGTCCAATTTATTCTGTTACCCTTGTAAAAATACAAAGCTGGGGGCTAAAAAATCATTTTTGTGAAAAAAAAAAGAATTTTTATTTTCACGGCTCTGCGTTATAAACTGTAGTGAAACACTTAGGGGTTCAAAGTTCTCACAACACATCTAGATAAGTTCCTTGGGAGGTCTAGTTTCTAATATGGGGTCACTTGTGGGGGGTTTGTACTGTTTGGGTACATCAGGGGCTCTGCAAATGCAACGTGACTCCTGCAGACCAATCCATCTAAGTCTGCATTCCAAATGACGCTCCTTCCCTTCCGAGCTCTGCCATGCGCCCAAACAGTGGTTCCCCCCCACATATGGGGTATCAGCGTACTCAGGACAAATTGAACAACAACTTTTGGGGTCCAATTTATTCTGTTACCCTTGTAAAAATACAAAGCTGGGGGCTAAGAAATCATTTTTGTGAAAAAAAAAAAGAATTTTTATTTTCACGGCTCTGCGTTATAAACTGTAGTGAAACACTTAGGGGTTCAAAGTTCTCATAACACATCTAGATAAGTTCCTTGGGAGGTCTAGTTTCTAATATGGGGGCACTTGTGGGGGGTTTGTACTGTTTGGGTACATCAGGGGCTCTGCAAATGCAACGTGACTCCTGCAGACCAATCCATCTAAGTCTGCATTCCAAATGGCGCTCCTTCCCTTCCGAGCTCTGCCATGCGCCCAAACAGTGGTTCCCCCCCACATATGGGGTATCAGCGTACTCAGGACAAATTGGACAACAACTTTTGGGGTCCAATTTATTCTGTTACCCTTGTGAAAATACAAGACTGGGGGCTAAAAAATAATTTTTGCGAAAAAAAAAAATTATTTTAACGGCTCTGCGTAATAAACTGTAGTGAAACACTTGGGGGTTCAAAGCTCTCAAAACACATCTAGATAAGTTCCTTAGGGGGTCTAGTTTCCAAAATGGTGTCACTTGTGGGGTTTTTTAATGTTTAGGCACATCAGGGGCTCTCCAAACCAACATGGTGTCCCATCTTAATTCTAGTCAATTTTGCATTGAAAAGTCAAATGGCGCTCCTTCCCTTCCGAGCTCTGCTATGCACCCAAAAAGTGGTTTACCCCCACATATGGGGTATCGTCGCACTCAGGACAAATTGCACAACAACTTTTATGGTCTAATTTCTTCTCTTACCCTTGGGAAAATAAAAAATTGGGGGCAAAAAGATCATTTTTGTGAAAAAATAAGATTTTTTATTTTTACGGCTCTGCATTATAAACTTCTGTGAAGCACTTGTTGAGTCAAAGTGCTCACCACACATCTAGATAAGTTCTTTAAGGGGTCTACTTTTCAAAATGGTGTCACTTGTGAGGGGTTCCAATGTTTAGGCACATCAGGGGCTCTCCAAACGCAACATGGCGTCCCATCTCAATTCCAGTCAATTTTGCATTGAAAAGTCAAATGGCGCTCCTTTCCTTCCGAGCTCTGCCATGCGCCCAAACAGTGGTTTACCCCCACATATGGGGTATCGTCGCACTCAGGACAAATTGCACAACAACTTTTGTGGTCTAATTTCTTCTCTTACCCTTGGGAAAATAAAAAATTGGTGGCGAAAAGATTATTTTTGTGAAAAAATATGATTTTTTATTTTTACGGCTCTGCATTATAAACTTCTGTGAAGCACTTGTTGGGTCAAAGTGGTCACCACACATCTAGATAAGTTCCTTAAGGGGTCTACTTTCCAAAATGGTGTCACTTGTGGGGGGTTTCAATGTTTAGGCACATGAGGGGCTCTCCAAACGCAACATGGCATCCCATCTCAATTCCTGTCAATTTTGCATTGAAAAGTCAAATGGCGCTCCTTTCCTTCCGAGCTCTGCCATGCGCCCAAACAGTGGTTTACCCCCACATATGGGGTATCAGCGTACTCAGTACAGATTGTACAACAATGTTTGGCATCCATTTTATCCTGTTACCCTTGGTAAAATAAAACAAATTGGAGCTGAAATAAATTTTGTGTGAAAAAAAGTTAAATATTCATTTTTATTTAAACATTCCAAAAATTCCTGTGAAACCCCTGAAGGGTTAATAAACTTCTTGAATGTGGTTTTGAGCACCTTGAGGGGTGCAGATTTTAGAATGGTGTCACACTTGGGTATTTTCTATCATATAGACCCCTCAAAATGACATCAAATGAGATATGGTCCCTAAAAAAAAATGGTGTTGTAAAAATGAGAAATTGCTGGTCAACTTTAAACTCTTATAACTCCCTAACAAAAAAAATTTTGGTTCCAAAATTGTGCTGATGTAAAGTAGACATGTGGGAAATGTTACTTATTAAGTATTTTGCTTGACATATCTCTGTGATTTAAGGGCATAAAAATTTAAAGTTGGAAAATTGCGAAATTTTCTAAATTTTCGCCAAATTTCCGTTTTTTTTCACAAATAAACGCAAGTTATATCGAATAAATGTTACCACTAAAATGAAGTACAATATGTCACGAGAAAACAGTATCAGAATCGCCAAGATCTGTTGAAGCGTTCCAGAGTTATAACCTCATAAAGGGACAGTGGTCAGAATTGTAAAAATTGGCCCGGTCATTAACGTGCAAACCACCCTCGGGGCTTAAGGGGTTAAAGTTGGAAAATAGTGAAAAAAATATTTGAAGCAAAAAATGTGGTAAAATATTTTATATCATAAATAACATATTGTTATACAGTTATATGAAAAAGTTTGGGCACCCCTATTAATCTTAAGCTTAATGATTTATAAAAATTGTTTTTTTTTGCAACAGCTATTTCAGTTTCATATATCTAATACCTGTTGGACACAGTAATGTTTTTGCCTTGAAATGAGGTTTATTGTACTAACAGAAAATGTGCAATCTGCATTCAAACAAAATTTGACAGGTGCATAAGTATGGGCACCCCACCAGAAAAGTGACATTATTATTTAGTAGATCCTCCTTTTGCAAAAATAACAGCCTCTAGTCACTTCCTGTAGCTTTTAATGAGTTCCTGGATCCTGGATGAAGGTAGTTTTGACCATTCCTCTTTACAAAACAATTCCAGTTCAGTTAAGTTTGATGGTCGCCGAGCATGGACAGCCCTCTTCAAATGATCCCACAGATGTTCAATGATATTCAGGTCTGGGGACTGGGATGGCCATTCCAGAACAGTGTAATTGTTCCTCTGCATGAATGCCTGAGTAGATTTGGAGCAGTGTTTTGGATCATTGTCTTGCTGAAAGATCCATCCCCTGCATAACGTCAACTTTGTCACTGATTCATGAACATTATTGTCAAGAATCTGCTGACACTGAGAGGAATCCATGCGTCCCTCAACTTTAACAAGATTCCCGGTGCCGGCATTGGCAACACAGCCCCAAAGCATGATGGAACCTCCACCAAATTTTACTGTGGGTAGCAAGTGTTTTTCTTCTTTTTGTATGACCAAACAACTCAATCTTGGTTTCATCAGTCCACAGGACCTTCTTCCAAAAAGAAATTGGCTTCTCCAAATGTGCTTTTTCATACCTCAGCCGACTCTGTTTGTGGCGTGTTTGCAGAAATGGCTTCTTTCGCATCACTCTCCCATACAGCTTCTCCTTGTGCAAAGTGCATTGTATAGTTGACCGATGCACAGTGACACCATCTGCAGCAAGTTGATGCTGCAGCTCTCTGGAGGTGGTCTGAGGATTGTCCTTGACTGATCTCACCATTCTTCTTCTCTGCCTTTGTGATGTTTTTCTTGGCCTGCCACTTCTGGCCTTAACAAGAACTGTACCTGTGTTCTTCCATTTCCTTACTATGTTCCTCACAGTGGAAATTGACAGGTGAAATCTCTGAGACAGCTTGTTGTATCCTTCCCCTGAACAACTATGTTGAATAATCTTTGTTTTCAGATCATTAGACAGTTGTTTTGAGGATCCCATGATGCCACTCTTCAGAGGAGATTCAAACAGGAGAACAACTTGCAAGTGGCCACTTTAAGTAGCTTTTCTCTTGATTGCATACACCTGGCTATGAAGTTCAAACCAAAAAAGGGCTTTAGTGTTATGACCTGGTGGTCAGGACAATAATGGACCTGGTGGTTAATACTGAGCAATGGGTAGAGGAGGCTAATCTAGCGTTCTCTACTGACACTGGTCCGTCAGGGGTTAGTAGTTCGATGTCCATTAGAAATTTGTTTAATCAACTTTATGTGGGTTATAAGAATAATATTAAATCGTTTTGGGAGATTAAGGCCCTCGAAAATTACCTTAAAAATAATATCGTCCCCAGTGGTTTGAGAATCAATCTCTCCCCGTCACCAAGACTGATCAATCCTCAATTTATGCAGGTTTGGCAAAGAGAATCAATAGAGTCATCTTGTAGGTTCATGAAAATCTTAATTGAAGAAGAAAAATTAAATTTCGAACGCACTAGGAAGATACTAGCTGAACTTATAGATAAAGCTCTGGTATTTAAGTCTGATCCTGAATTCACGAGGAGGGAGTCATTGCTACAAACCTCTGTGGAGAAGTTTCAGGCCAATATTAAAGATAGAAAGCATTTTCAATTTACAAGAGACTACACTGAGTTCAAAGAGAACAGGGCGTACAATTTTTTGGATTCTCAGCGTGACAATCGTACCTATATTTCATCGTCTGAAACAGACAATTCTGATAGGGAGAGGTCTAACTCTAGAAGTAGGTGGAGACAGAGGGGTAGAGCACGGGGTAGAGGGCAGAGACGGAGATGGCAAGGTCACAGTACATATATGAACACCCATGTGGGGCCCACAATGGATACACCAGTAGGTCTCCAAGTGAACAACACGGGCAGCATGATAAACGAACCACCTCGTATGGCACCAGTATCTTCGCCTTCTTTGCCCTCCTCGTCTTTTTTGGAGCAGAGGGCCCCACTCGGATATCCACTGAGAAACAGAATGGGTTAGATTCTGTGGGGTCCAATCAAATTGTTAATCTTAGCAATTATGCATTATCATATGATGAGTATAACGTGTTATTGAAGGGCCTTAATTTCGTTCCCACTACTAGGTTTGATGCATTTGGGTGGGTTAAAGACATTAATTTATTTGCGCGCAAGCTCAAGTGGCATAAATTCTATCTTGGCAAGGACAGAGAAAGGTGTGAGAATTTGGGTATATCGGTTGATGACCTTGAAGCTGTTGATGTTCTGACAAATCTATTAATGGATAATGATCGTACTGATGGGGTGGGTCCTTTTACGTCTCTTAAAAGTAAAAGTACTAGGGTGCCCCCGGCGGGGGGATTGGACTCTGTGGATATCTTTCTCAAAGTTGTAGAGGAGGATTTACTGAGGATTAAACCCAGTGATAGGGGGAATGACTTACAATCTAACCTCACTAGATCAGAAATGATGGCTTTAATTGGATTGGAGAATAATAAAGAGATTGTAATCAAGCCCTCCGATAAGGGGGGCAATATGGTCATAATGAGTCATGACCAATATGTGTCCATGTGCCAATTAATATTGAATGATAAAGAGACGTATGAAACATTGAATAAGGACCCAACCCCCCAGTATATGAACATCTTGATGGATATCCTTGTCAGAGGTTTGGACCTCAGATTGATAACTAAGGAAGAGTTTGATTTCCTCTCCCCTTCCCTCCCTCTGGTGCCTGCCTTTTACTGTCTCCCTAAGATACATAAGGGATTAGCTCCACTTAGAGGCCGTCCCATAGTGTCAGGCGTGAATTCCCTGAGTCAGAATGTGGGGACCTATGTTGATAAAATCCTTCGTCCCTTTGTGATCGCATTACCCTCGTATTTGAGGGATACCATGGATTTATTGACCAAACTTGAGGATATTAATATTGGAAGCAACACCTATTTAGCATCTATTGATGTAGAGGCATTATATAGTAACATCCCACATGAGGCAGGCATCAGGGGGATGGAATTCTTTCTTAACACTCGGTCTACCCAATGTGTCCTGCATAACAACTTTGTTGTGGAACTCATGGCATTCATTTTGAATCATAACTGCTTCCTTTTCTTTGGGGGTACCTTCCACCAGCTCAGGGGGACGGCGATGGGGAGTCCTTGTGCCCCATCGTATGCTAATCTCTTCCTGGGCTGGTGGGAGGAGACCATTATTTTTGTGGAAGAAGCTTGGTGGTTCCCTAAGATTTTGTTTTGGTCGAGATTTATCGACGATGTGTTCATATTGTGGACTGGCACAATTGATGAGTTTAATCAGTTCATCTTGTGCATTAATGATAATGTAATCAATATGAGGTTCACATCGGAGATACAGGAGGAGTCCATCAACTTTCTTGACCTTAACATTAGGAAGAACCATAGGGGTGGGATCTCCACCAGGACTTTCAGGAAACCAACATCCACCAATGGTCTCCTAAGATGGGATAGCTTTCATCCTGGTCCCTTACGTAAAGGTATCCCCAAAGGTCAATTTTTGCGTATCAGGAGGAACTGTTCTGATAACCATGAATTTAACACACAGGCTTTTGATCTCAGATGTAGGTTTGACCAGAGGGGGTACCCTAGAGTGGTCCTCGATGGAGCCTGGAGGCATGCAGCGGGCTGTACCCGCCATGATCTACTTCACCCGCCACCTAAAGTGGATGTTCCTGAAATCCCGAGAATTATCGGTATGTTTGACAATAAATCTAGTGTGGTACATAATATTTTAAAAAAACATTGGGGGATTCTTAGAGCGGATCCTGACCTTAAGGATTTTGTGCCACCAACCCCTAAAATAACGTATAAGAAGGGTAGGTCCATTAAGGACCGTTTGGTCCATAGCCTGTATGATCGACCTAAACCATCTGGCACGTGGCTGGACCGTAAGCCCTGCGGTACTTTTAAATGTGGGGATTGTAAATTTTGCCCATGGGTTAGAAAGGAAAAAGTCTTTAAAAGTACCACATCAGCAAGGATTTATTGTATGAGGGACTTCGCCAACTGTAAATCGGAGGGTGTGGTATACATGGCTACCTGTGTGTGTCCTCTAAACTATATTGGCAAAACCAAGAGGGAGCTGCGGAGACGCATTGGTGAGCACCTTGGTGACATCAAACATAAACGGGATACGCCGATAGCTAAACACGTTAGGTTGGTCCATTCCAATGATAATAGGGTTATCTCGTTTTGTGTTCTTGAAGTTGTGCGGCGTAACCCACGTGGTGGTAATCTGGATAAACTACTCCTTCAAAAGGAGTGTCAATGGATTTTCAGGCTGCGTACTCTTGTACCGGATGGTCTGAATGAGCAGCAAAACTATTGCTGTTTTCTGTGATGCTGTGATCCATTATTACTAGCCAGCCCGTTCTATTGGGTATTTTTACCCGTAATTCATCATTATTTATTGTTTATCTTTTGTGCTTTATTATGTTTGTATTTTATCTTCGTTTGCAGTATCTGCGTTGGGTCCTCTATTCTGTTCATGGGAGTATGAGTATCCCTAGCTTTGTATGTATTATATTGTATATATATATATATATGTCTGTTATTTTGGCTTCTTATACTTTATTCAGTGTTGTCAGCATAGCTATATATACATGTTTTGTCTGTAGGTGCCTAATTATCATATATGTACGGCGCATTATATTCTATTCTGCGCCTGCGTATTTGCCCATTTGCCGCTTTTGTAGTATCCTAGTAATCGGTGGTGGTGTCATATATGTATGGCGCTTTTGCGCTATTTCGGGCTTGTGTGTCTAGTACCCACCATCGTCCATTTATCTGGTTTCTGGCGCATGCGTCGCGCTGTTATGGATTCTGTTTATTGCAGGTTGGGCGCCTGCGTACTATCTATCGTTTCACTCAGCGTTCTGCGCGTGCGCCGTTCCTGTAAGTTGGGCGCCTGCGTACTATCCATCGCTTCACTCAGCGTTCTGCGCGTGCGCCGTTCCTGGCGGTCTTTCCGTTTCCGCCGGCGGTTAGAGCATGTTAGTATCTTCACGTGCATTTGGGGGCTGTCATGTACTCCTCTTTCATGGGGATACATGCGGTTTTGTATCACGCCCCTTATTGTTAAGGTTTATCCATAATGTTGGCAACACATTGAATTGTCAAACAGGAAGTCACTATCCCTGAGTGTGTGTATATAAGGAGGACCCACGGGGTACGTACTGCAGCCCTATCTTTGCAACTTGCTACTGCCATGCCGTCATCTAGTCTCTCCTGATGAACCCAACCTTGTGGGGGAAACGCGTCGAGAGGTTGTCTGGAGGTGTTATTTGCCCAGTCATCATGGCTTGAGCCGCGACATCTGGATTTATTATCAGCTGTGGACGGTTGAATGCAGTGGATGAGTATATCATTACTATTCTGATTTCATGGTGTATTCACTGTATTATCCACACTGCTATATGTATTGATTTATTTTGTATCCAGATGGATGTGGTGACGCCGTGTTATGTATCAATGTGGTGTATATGTTCTGTATATTATGAGTTAGTCCTTATTAGTGTTGGCTTTGTATGACCTATGAGCCAACATAAGTACTGGTTTGTTTTGTTTGTCCTATTAGTTGATATATGCTATTTATAATATATATAGTGATGCTATAGTTGGTATATATATCTATCCTTGGGTCTCACATCACATTGTGGGGGAGGGCCAGTTGTGCTGGATTATTGGTATCACATACTTGTACAAGTTATTCTCAGCCATCTGGCCTTCTGTTTCTGTACCTATCTCTTATAGGGAGTAGATAGGAGACCAGGGATAGTCATCGTACGAGCGGGGGCGCCATTCTCGCTATTTCTTTTAGGGTGCCAACCTCCGCATCTAGGTAGCATCAGCTCTTAGGTTTATTTTTTGTAGCTGTGAGGGATATTTTCACTTACATCAATACACCCTTATAGCTGCTATTTGGTATCACGAATCACACATTTATATTTATATTTGGCTTAATAGGGGTATTCTACCAGTATATATTAGGGTGTATTGTAGGGGATTATATCCTCTTCCTTGTAGGACTAACGGATGGAGTAGATAGGGTTTTTTGAGGTTTTTACCTTTATGTCCTTAATTATTGTTATCTAATAAAGTATCTAACTTTTTATGGGGGTTTTTTTCTTTTGTAATACATTGTCATTTTCCCTTAGTGTATTTATTAGTTGAGTAAGTTGCTGGTGGTTAAGAGCACACGGAATTACCTGATAGTTACTGATAATATAGGACGAGCTCTGGGACGTGGGAACTCTGCTGACCGCAATCCCTAATCCTATCAACCACACTAGAAATAGCCGTGGATTGCTCCTAATGCTCCCTATGCAACTCGGCACAGCCTAAGGAACTAGCTAGCCCTAAAGATAGAAAAATAAAGCCTACCTTGCCTCAGAGAAATTCCCCAAAGGAAAAGGCAGCCCCCCACATATAATGACTGTGAGTAAAGATGAAAATACAAACACAGAGATGAAATAGATTAAGCAAAGTGAGGCCCGACTTACTGAACAGACTGAGGATAGGAAAAGTAGCTTTGCGGTCAGCACAAAAACCTACAAAAAGACCACGCAGAGGGCGCAAAAAGACCCTCCGCACCGACTCACGGTGCGGAGGCGCTCCCTCTGCGTCCCAGAGCTTCCAGCAAGCAAGACAACAATCAAAATAGCAAGCTGGACAGAAAAATAGCAAACCAGAGAAAAACAAGCAGTCACTTAGCTTCTGCTGGGAAGACAGGTCACAAGAACGATCCAGGAGTGAACTAGACCAATACTGGAACATTGACAGGTGGCATGGAGCAAATATCTAAGTGGAGTTAAATAGAACAGCCAGCTAACGAATTAACCTCGTCACCTGTGGAAGGAAACTCAGAAACACCCACAGCCACCAGAGAAAGTCCATGGACTGAACCAGCCGAAGTACCATTCATGACCACAGGAGGGAGCCCGACAACAGAATTCACAACAGTACCCCCCCTTGAGGAGGGGTCACCAAACCCTCACCAGAGCCCCCAGGCCGACTAGGACGAGCCAAATGAAAGGCACGAACCAGATCGGCAGCATGAACATCAGAGGCAAAAACCCAGGAATTATCTTCCTGACCATAACCCTTCCACTTGACCAGGTACTGGAGTTTCCGTCTCGAAATACGAGAATCCAAAATCTTCTCCACCACATACTCCAACTCCCCCTCAACCAACACCGGGGCAGGAGGATCAACGGATGGAACCACAGGCGCCACGTATCTCTGCAACAACGACCTATGGAACACATTATGGATGGCAAAAGAAGCAGGAAGGGCCAAACGAAATGACACAGGATTGATAACCTCAGAAATCCTATACGGACCAATGAAACGAGGCTTAAACTTAGGAGAGGAAACCTTCATAGGAACATAACGAGACGACAACCAAACCAAATCCCCAACACAAAGTCGGGGACCCACACATTGCCGGCGGTTAGCGAAACGTTGAGCCTTCTCCTGTGACAATGTCAAATTGTCCACCACGAGTCCAAATCTGCTGCAACCTATCCACCACAGTATCTACACCAGGACAGTCCGAAGACTCAACCTGCCCTGAAGAGAAACGCGGATGGAAACCAGAATTGCAGAAAAACGGCGAAACCAAAGTAACCGAGCTGGTCCGATTATTAAGGGCGAACTCAGCCAACGGCAAAAAGGACACCCAATCATCCTGATCAGCAGAAACAAAGCATCTCAGATATGTTTCCAAAGTCTGATTAGTTCGTTCGGTTTGGCCATTTGTCTGAGGATGGAAAGCCGAGGAAAAAGACAAATCAATGCCCATCCTAGCACAAAAAGATCGCCAAAACCTCGAAACAAACTGGGAACCTCTGTCAGAAACGATGTTCTCCAGGATACCATGTAAACGAACCACATGCTGGAAAAATAATGGCACCAAATCAGAGGAGGAAGGCAATTTAGACAAAAGTACCAAATGGACCATCTTAGAAAAGCGATCACAAACCACCCAAATGACCACCATCTTTTGAGAGACGGGGAGATCCGAAATAAAATCCATAGAAATATGTGTCCAGGGCCTCTTCGGGACCGGCAAGGGCAAAAGCAACCCACTGGCACGAGAACAGCAGGACTTAGCCCGAGCACAAGTCCCACAGGACTGCACAAAAGAACGCACATCCCGTGACAAAGACGGCCACCAAAAGGATCTAGCCACCAAATCTCTGGTACCAAAGATTCCAGGATGCCCAGCCAACACAGAACAATGAATCTCAGAGATAACTCTACTAGTCCATCTATCAGGGACAAACAGTTTCTCTGCTGGGCAACGGTCAGGTCTATCAGCCTGAAATTTTTGCAGCACCCGCCGCAAATCAGGGGAGATGGCAGACAACATTACCCCCTCTTTGAGAATACCCACCGGCTCAGGAACACCCGGAGAGTCAGGCACAAAACTCCTTGACAGGGCATCAGCCTTCACATTCTTAGAGCCCGGAAGGTATGAAACCAGAAAATCAAAACGGGAGAAAAATAACGACCATCGAGCCTGTCTCGGATTCAACCGTTTGGCAGATTCAAGATAAGTCAAATTCTTGTGATCTGTCAAGACCACCACACAATGCTTGGCTCCTTCAAGCCAATGACGCCACTCCTCGAATGCCCACTTCATGGCCAACAACTCTCGATTACCAACATCATAATTGCGCTCAGCAGGCGAAAACTTTCTAGAAAAGAAAGCACATGGCTTCATCACCGAGCCATCAGAACTTCTTTGCGACAAAACAGCCCCAGCTCCAATCTCAGAAGCACCAACCTCAACCTGAAACGGGAGCGAAACATCTGGCTGGCACAACACAGGGGCAGAAGAAAAACGACGCTTCAACTCCTGAAAAGCCTCTACAGCTGCAGAAGGCCAATTGACCACATCAGCACCCTTCTTGGTCAAATCAGTCAACGGTTTAGCAACACTAGAAAAATTAGCGATGAAGCACCGATAAAAATTAGCAAAGCCCAGGAACTTTTGCAGGCTCTTCACAGATGTCGGCTGAGTCCAATCGTAAATGGCTTGGACTTTAACAGGGTCCATCTCGATAGTAGCAGGGGAAAAAATGAACCCCAAAAATTAAACCTTCTGAACTCCAAAGAGACACTTTGACCCCTTCACAAACAAGGAATTCGCACGAAGGACCTGGAACACCATTCTGACCTGCTTCACATGAGACTCCCAATCATCCGAAAAGACCAAAATATCATCCAAATACACAATCAGGAATTTATCCAGGTACTCTTGGAAGATGTCATGCATAAAGGACTGAAATACTGATGGAGCATTGGAAAGCCCGAATGGCATAACCAGGTACTCAAAATGGCCCTCGGGCGCATTAAATGCTGTTTCCATTCATCGCCTTGTTTAATACGCACAAGATTATACGCCCCTCGAAGATCTATCTTGGTGAACCAACTAGCCCCTTTAATACGAGCAAACAAATCAGACAGCAACGGCAAAGGATACTGAAATATGACTGTAATTTTATTAAGAAGGCGGTAATCAATACAAGGTCTCAAAGAACCATCCTTCTTGGCCACAAAAAAGAACCCTGCTCCTAATGGTGATGACGACGGGCGAATATGGCCTTTCTCCAAGGATTACTTTATATAACTCCGCATAGCGGCGTGTTCTGGCACAGATAAATTGAACAATCGGCCCTTAGGAAACTTACTACCAGGAATCAAATTAATTGCACAATCGCAATCCCTATGAGGAGGTAGGGCACTGGCTTTGGGCTCATCAAATACATCCCGATAATCCGACAAAAACTCTGGAACTTCAGAAGGAGTGGAAGACGAAATAGACAAAAATGGAACATCACCATGTACCCCCTGGCAACCCCAGCTGGACACAGACATAGATTTCCAGTCCAATACTGGATTATGAACCTGTAGCCATGGCAACCCCAAAACGACCACATCATGCAGATTATGCAACACCAGAAAGCGGATATCCTCCTGATGTGAAGGAGCCATGCACATGGTCAATTGGGTCCAGTACTGAGGCTTATTCTTGGCCAAAGGCGTAGCATCAATTCCTCTCAATGGAATAGGATACTGCAAAGGCTCCAAGAAAAAACCACAGCGCCTAGCATACTCCAAGTCCATCAAATTCAGGGCAGCGCCTGAATCCACAAATGCCATAACAGAATAGGATGACAAAGAACAAATCAGAGTAACGGACAATAGAAATTTAGACTGTACCGTACCAATGGTGTCAGACCTAGCGAACCGCTTAGTGCGCTTAGGACAATCGGAGATAGCATGAGTGGAATCACCACAGTAAAAACATAGCCCATTCTGACGTCTGTGTTCTTGCCGTTCAGCTCTGGTCAAAGTCCTATCACATTGCATAGGCTCAGGCCCATGCTCAGATAGTACCGCCAAATGGTGCACAGCTTTGCGCTCATGCAAGCGTCGATCGATCTGAATGGCCAAAGACATAGACTCATTCAGACCAGCAGGCATGGGAAATCCCACCATGACATCCTTAAGGGCTTCAGAGAGACCCTTTCTGAAGATTGCTGCCAGGGCACATTCATTCCACTGAGTGAGCACAGACCACTTTCTAAACTTCTGACAATATATCTCCGCTTCATCCTTCCTGACCCTGACACAGAGCCAGCAAGATTTTCTCTGCCTGATCCACTGAATTAGGTTCGTCATAAAGCAATCCAAGCGCCAGGAAAAACGCATCCACGTCACGCAATGCCGGATCTCCTGGCGCAAGGGAAAATGCCCAGTCTTGGGGGTCACCACGTAACAAAGAAATAATGATCTTTACTTGTTGAACAGGGTTACCTGAGGAGCGAGGTTTCAAGGCAAGAAACAATTTACAATTATTTTTGAAATTCAAGAACTTAGATCTATCACCAAAAAACAAATCAGGAATTGGAATCCTAGGCTCTGACATCGGATTCTGAACCACAATGAATAAATGATAAGGGTGCCCATACTTATGCACCTGTCAAATTTTGTTTGAATGCAGATTGCACATTTTCTGTTAGTACAATAAACCTCATTTCAGAAACAGGCAGAAACATTACTGTGTCCAACATTTATTAGATATATGAAACTAAAATAGCTGTTGCAAAAAAAATAATTTTTATAAAACATTAAGCTTAAGATTAATAGGGGTGCCCAAACTTTTTCATATAACTGTATGTGGTGTTATTATATATAATAGTATGTTATTATGTTGGAAGCTACAGGTAGATGTTGGTGCTGCGGGACCAGTGTGGTGTCTGTATAGTACTATATTAAGGGAGGGTGAATATAAGAATGAGGGCACAGGGATTATATTTAAAGCACCACTCCAGCACAGAAAAACAACACTGGAGTGCTGCTTTAAATCCCATGTGGGAACTATAACTCCCAGCATGTCCTGCAGATCATATGGTATGCTGGAAGTTATAGTTCACCAAAGCAGCGGCAGAATGCTTTTTTATGTGTTGTAGTTACTAACCTTTTAATTAATTCTTTCTTGTACAGGCAGTGCAGGTCCCGCAGCCAGCTAGCCAGCCACACTGTGGTGAGGTAAAGAAGGGCTGGAGCATCACATGAATGCACAGAGCCCTCCCTCTTGTTGCTGCACCCCAGGTCATGTAAGAGGAAGCTGCATTGTTTCTAGTGCCATGTCTGAAGGACCTGTGATGACACCATAAAGAGGGAGGACTCTATGCTGTCATGTGATGCTCCAGCCCGCCATCTTCATGACCTCTCACAGGGAGCACTATACGTGAGCACTCAGCAAAAGCACAGCGCGCGCTGTGCTGTCAGGCATGCGGCGATCCCTCCTGTGGCACCCTGCTCCTGCCGCCTCCTTCTACACCGGACAAACAATCTCCCCAGCCCCTGGGGAAACCATGTGGGTCCGCTGCTTATGTGAAGGAATATTCATTTACTGCTTCCCACCCACTGCTCGGCGCTGACAGGGGACGGGGAAGCGGCTAATGAATATTCCTTCACTTTAAGCATTGGGACCACGTGGTTTCCCCAGCACCAGATTCGTGCAGCTGTGACATTTTCCTGCCTCCTGCGAATGCAATCCCAGTGCGATGCTACTCCGCCGCTGCCCCCTCCCATATGTTACATTTGGACCATTAGACACACCTAACACTTTCCTCCCAAATTTGGAGGAAAAAAAGTGTGCTTTATGGTCTGAAAAATACGGTAAGTTTTTTTCTATATTCTAGTCAAACTAAGTATTTTTAGATTATTGAAATTCTTGCATTTGTGGCTCTCTTTTTCTTGCATTTTTGACAATTACTTTTTTAGATAACATTGTCAGGAAAAAAAAATGTGTTATTCATTAAGATACTGTATGCATGTAACCTCTTCAAAAAAGAAGAGGACTTCAACTCTACTGCCACTTAATGGATGTCAGTCCTAAAACCTTCAATGAGCCTTGCCATATTACTTAAGAAAAGAAGCTAAACTAGATAATTTGCAGACATGTGTTTCAGGGTGTTTGCCCCAGCACAGCAAAGGCTACAGACTAGATAATTAGAAATCTGTATTGTTGTCTGATGAGTCAAGATTTTAGGTTTTTGGTTCCAACCACAATGTCTTTGTGAGAGGAAGAAAAGGTGAACAAATCATTTCAACATGTGTGCTGCCTATCGTGAAGCACGGAGAGCAATTACTGATTAGAATTCTGTTATTCAAAATATTCTTTGTGATCTTTTTGTGTTGCTGATGCCATGAGTCTATGATAAAGTCAATGATAGTCTATGATGAGTTTGACACTTGAGTTCTTCAGCCCAAATACAAACTAAACTAATTTCTGAATCTGCCAAAATAAATGGGCTTGTCTGAGAGTCCAATGTGCATGGGAGTACAAACAATTTATTGTGGGGAAATATTGATCCAGCATGTCCGATTTAAGACTGCTGATCACATTGTCTATGGGAAATAAGCCACTACCAGATATGTCTGAAATCAGCTCTCTCTGAGGCTACTTTCACACTAGCGTTAACTGCAATTCGTCACAATGCGTCGTTTTGCAGAAAAAACGCATCCTGCAAAAGTGCTTGCAGGATGCGTTTTTTCCCCATAGACTTGTATTGACGACGCATTGCGACCGATTGCCACACGTCGCATCCGTTGTGCGACGGATGCGTCGTGCCTTGGCGGACCGTCGGGAGCAAAAAATGCTACATGTAACGTTTTTTGCTCCTGACGGACCGCTTTTTCCGACCGCGCATGTGCGGCCGGAACTCCGCCTCCACCTCCCCGCACCTCACAATGGGGCAGCGGATGCGCCGGAGAAATGCATCCGCTGCCTCCGTTGTGCAGTGCGATAAACGCTAGCGTCGGAATCTCTGCCCGACGCATTGCGACGGGGAGATTCCGACGCTAGTGTGAAAGTAGCCTTAGAGAACACAGGATCCCTCGACTGAATGAGCACTGTTATATGTATGGGAGACCGAAATGGCTGCTGATTGAACAATTGGCCAAACCGTTGTTACAGCCATGTAATATGTTTGACATGCTTTTATTGTGGATCAAATTCAAGCATGTTTATATATAAGGTTTATGTGGCTGGAATTACTTTGAAAATAGCTAATATACTGCAAAATATTATTAGTGATAGACACGTGTGTTACAAATACTGCAATGCCTGGGAAGCTAGAATAAGCCAAAGATAAATTCTTTTTTATAGGTATGTGAGCTAAAGATAGGAGACTAATTATTGCTTGGATCATTTGTTTTTCCTTGATTGCACTGCGAATGCATGTCTGCTCCTCTGTTTACCCAGCTCAGTAATTAAAAACTTGAATAATGTCCCATAATGCCAGTAGTGATGAACACTGAGTAATGTAAATCCCCAAATACTTCATATTTTAGAGGAAAAGCAGCTCATGTTTCCAAACTTAGCAAGTTAACAAACTTGCAGTTAGCTATTATGATAGTAAAACACAGAATAATTTTAGAATTATGCAGAATACAAAATTACTGTAAATGACCAGACATGATTTATCAGACAAAATGGAAATTATATTCTAAATGTAATCTATTGACTTTTCTTAAATATGATTTACTCGTAAGAAATAAGAACTACACTTCAGGCACCTGAGAGAATATATTTGCAGTTTATAGTTAGAGTTCATTTAAACACATCAATTTCAAGCAAACCAGCTTTCATAAGAATGCTTGTTTTGAAGCAAATGTTACCTCAATCAACTGATGAATAAGAAAATGCTTGTTCTTCGGATTATCAGATCATTTATGCCATCATAAATATAGTTACTATCAGCAGCACATTGTCCGTTTTAATGAGGGGTATATTGCAAACAGTGCGCTGCTGTATGTGAACTCGGCATAGTTCAATTTAAACCTGCAGTAAACAAGGGCAATATGGTCATTGTTTTTGGGTTTTGCTTTTATAGTATTCATTCATTAATATTTAGTTCCCTTAGGAGACTTTAATATTTGGTCATCTCATTGGTTATACTATTGCAGAAATAACTAGGTATTGCAGTATGTAGAAGAACAAATCACTGCTTTTTATAAAGGTATACAGCACCAGAATCACTATCATTTCAGCAATATTGATCCAGGGCCAACATCAGTACGTGAAAAAAAAAAAAAAATCATATAGAACCAAATATATTTCCAGGTTTGGTGCATACCAATGTATTTAGCTCCCCATAATGGTATCAATAAATTACTGAGAGGTCGATTACACCTAGACTATTATATACCTAAAGAAACCACTACTGGAGTAGCCACAAATCAACAAGATTAATTTAAAATAAATTAATTTTATTGGAAAAATATTAAATAACATGCATATTTGCATATTGCAAAGGTTTAATAGTGAGGACAAATGTACAGGAGGGAAATCACATTCAATTCATTCAATAGAGAAATGTGGACAATAAAAATGAAATCTGTTGTATCAATTAGTGAATGTCTATATCGAGTCACAATTAGGATGTATGAATTAGAAATATAACCTGATATACTATGGGCTATTGCATTTCCTTCTGTACTTTTTTCCTACCTACTGAACCATTACAATATTCACATATGTACAGGGTGGGTCATGTATATGGATAAACCTGGGTGGGCCATATATATGGATACACCTAAATAAAATGGGAATGGTTGGTGATATCAACTTCCTGTTTGTGGCACATTAGTATATGGGAGGGGGGAAACTTTTTAAGATGGGTGATGACCATCGTGGCCATTTTGAAATCCGCCATTTTGGATGTAACTTTATAAATGGCCCACCCAGCTGTATCCACATTAATGGCCCACCCTGTATATCCTTTTAATTTTTTTCCAATAAAGTTATTTTTAACTATTTTTTGTGGTTTGTGGCTACTTCAGTAGTGGTGTCAGCACAAGAATGCAGCAAAAAAAAAAAACTATCAGTACATGAATACAGCACCACAGCCATCATCAGTACATGAAGATATTACCAGAACAACCACCAGTAAATGAGTGCATCAATTGTACCATAACCACTGCAGGAAAAAAGCAAGGAAGCCACCATCAATACATGAATTCTTCACCACCAACAACATAAGTACAGGAATACAGCATCAAACTTAGCACAGCAATCACATGCAATGTCAAGTCATCCCCTACAATATACATTAGTATTACATGAACCTACAACTCCCTTTATGTAATTAACAATGTTAAGGAGATACTAGCTGTTATTACTAGTCAGCATCATATCGTGGGTCATACAGGTACCAGAATACTGATTAAATGCAAGAAGCATCACAAATAAATATTCATACCAAAGTGCTATATTATTATTATTATTATTATACATTTTTATAGCGCCATTTATTCCATGGCATTTTACATATGAATATGGGGCAAATATAGACAAATACATTAAACATGAGCAAATAACAAGGCACAAGGGTACATAAGGAGGGAGGACCCTGCCCGCGAGGGCTCAAAGTCTGCAGGGGATGGGTGATGAAACACTAGGAGAGGGTAGGGCAGATTGTGCGGCGGTTCAGTAAGTTCAGGATCACTGCAGGCTTTAAAAGTGACATTTTATCTGATTCAACTTGTTCTCGTCCGTTTCATCTCATCTGGTCCAGACAACATTATGACTTTGGACATGGATAGATTGTTTCTGCAGATTTCAGTCTTTTGTTTCACATTCCAACATGGTGCCCTTAAAAATAAGAGTGACCTTATAAATCTCCTGAAAAAAATCTTCCCATGCTGAGCCCCTGAATAGTAATTGCTCCTTGTTGTGCTACCAGTACTGTGATGGAAATATTTATATCATGTAGATCTCACTTGCATGTTTACTCCTCTATAATCATAAATACTCATGTAAACGCAAATATATCTATATACACTATAATCAATTGCTTAAAATGGCTGACATAAACTGATATAAGCCAGACAGACTGTTCGGTGATTTCCACCCGAAGAGCAGAAGAACTCCAGATGTATTAAGTGCTGATGAGATGTCTCAACTTTGTCCCAGATGCAGAGAACTTCATTTTAGTTGCTTAATCAGCAGTCATATGTGCATTAATCACAATATTCCATATATATTCAGATAACCAATAACAGAGGAACTAGACAATATGTTAATTAACTAACCACCCCTAACCACTCCTTTCTATATGCAATTATAAAACTATGTATCAGGAAATAAAGGATCAGTATTGATGGAAAGCTTTCCTATCACAATCGTGTACAGACTCATTCTTGAGCGCTCAAAATACTCAGTCTTATTGGGAACGGCCACAGCACACATGCGATAGATTTATCCAACCCAAATTTCCATATCAGTACCAAATTTGACTCTTGCAAAGTTCTTTGTATTGCACATAGCCTCCAAACTGATTTCTGCTGTAAATTATTGCCTCTGACCTTATGAATTATCAGACAAAATTACCCCTTATGGTCTATAAAGGCCCTATTTTCTGTTATTATGAACTATCACCTCCACAGTGTCTGCCCTTATGAACAATAAACTTGATACTGTCCACTCATATGACCTATAACAGACACACTGTCCACTCTTATCAACTATATCCATCCTAATGAACCATAACTGAAAAACTGTGATCCCTTATGAACTACAGTGGCATCCAAAAGTTTGGGTACCCCTGGTCAAAATTACTGTAATTATGAACAGTTAAGAAAGTTGAAGATTAAATGACCTCTATAAGAACAAAAGTTAAAGATGACACATTTCCTTTGTATTTTAGGCATAAATATATATATCATTGACCAAAAAGACAAAAACGGCACTGTCTGAACAAAGCCAAGGCCGCTCCACTCCTGGAGCCAGGTGTTAATCAACAGTCATTACACTGCCAGCCACATATGATCAGATTGGGTGCTCTTAAGAATGAAGCAGACAAATCCAATACTACAGGCAAGAAAAAAGAAGGCACTCACCGATCTAAAAGTTGGCAATCTTTATTCAATATTCATATAAAAACTTCATGGCCGGGGGAGTGAGGAAAGGAGCTCATGCGATCAGGAGCAAATGATGGCCTTTTTCGCGCTGCACAACTAGTCCCGCAAAAAATAAGCCCTCACATGGCAATATTGACAGAAAAATAAAAAAGTTATGGCTCTGGGAAGGAGGGGAGCGAAAAAAGAAAATGCAAAACCGAAAAAAGCTCCGGGGGTTAAGGGGTTAAATATGAGTGTCTGATCAAAGGGTCTGCATACTTATGACTAGAGATGAGCGGTGTTCGAGTCGAACTGTTCGCCAATTTCAAATTCGAGTTGTTTTGGGCGGTGTTCGAGTCGTTCCATGAACCCGAACAATGTATCATACAATTATTAGGTTCTGTAGAAGGACGTAGATCTGGGTATTTATTATGATGGAATATAGGCTGAACTGGATGGACAAATGTCTTTTTTCGGCCTTACTAACTATGTTACTATGTTACTATGTTAATTTGCTTAAAATTCAGCTGTTCGAGTTTCTGTTCGATAACTGCTCGTTCACCAAAAGCCTAGCTTGATTTGCACATAAAAACTGTTTATCATTGTTAATAGACTGTTTCAGTGTATAGTGGGGGTGGGGGCGATGGATAGATCTGTGCTGAAATAACGCCGATCTCCATTTTTTTTTCTTTCCCGAATTTACAGTGGGGCGGTGCAGTCTCTCAGCATATCAGCAGTGCACATACACATCAATGTGCATGTGATGCACACAATCAAAGGCATGTGTCATTGGCTGTGTATGTCACATGTCCTTGCCCTATAGGAACCAGCCATTTGCCCCGTCCCCACCATTTCCTCACTGCTGCAGCTTAGTGTTAGATGGCACCGCTGCTGCTGTGGGCACTATACAGACTAAGAGTGTTTTTGTGGAGCGAATTGTCAGAGAGATAGGTTTAGGGAGTCGGGAGGAGTCGGGACTAGTTGTAATATCAGCCTTTTTAGGGTAGGTTACAGCAGTTCATAGCACTGTTTGCCAGGCAGGTCTGTGTCAGTGCTCTGCAAGTGTTTGTCACAGCATTTGGTGTAATCTAGCTCAGCTGTCTGATAGTCATCTGAGTAGCCCGCCTGTGAAGCTAGCTACACTGCCTGTGTATCTCAATTTTTACTGCATCTAATCCAGTAAATAGTTTTCGGCATAGAAGCAGTGTCTGCACTTCAGCAGAGTAGCTCGCCTGTGAAACTAACTACACCGCCTGTGTATCTCTATTTTCACTGCATCTAATCCAGTTAATAGTTTAGGGCCTAGGGGCAGTGTCTGCACGTCAGCAGAGTAGCCCGCCTGTGAAACTAACTACACCGCCTGTGTATCTCAATTTTCACTGCATCTAATCCAGTTATTAGTTTTTGGTCTAGGAGCAGTGTCTGCACGTCAGTAGAGTAGCCCGCCTGTGAAACAAACTATACCGCCTGTGTATCTCAATTTCCACTGCATCTAATCCAGTTATTAGTTTTGGGCCTAGGAGCAGTGTCTGCACGTCAGCAGAGTAGCCCGCCTGTGAAACTAACTACAGTGCCTACGTATCTCAATTTTCACTGCATCCAATCCAGTTAATAGTTTAGGGCCTAGGAGCAGTGTCTGCACATCAGCAGAATAGCCCGCCTGTGAAACAAACTATACCTCCTGTGTATCTCAATTATCACTGCATCTAATCCAGTTATTAGTTTTGGGCCTAGAAGCAGTGTCTGCACGTCAGCAGAGTAGCCCACCTGTGAAACTAACTACACCGCCTGTGTATCTCAATTTTCACTGCATCTAATCCAGTTAATAGTTTTGGGCCTAGTACCACAGTTTGGCCATTCAGTTCTGCTCGGTTTTCATCCATCGGTTGTTGTGCCAACAACTACAGATACAGAGTTGCCAATTAGTTAAGCACTAAAATGAGTGGCAAAAGGCCTGCTACTGGTGGAAAGGGTAATAGGCGTGTTGGAAAGGGAAAAAAAGGTTGTGTCAGTGGGGTAGGTGGTAAAGCAACAGTAACATCTGCAGAAGAAAGACCATCTTCCAGCCAAAGTAAGATGTCTACTTCTTTTCATGGACAATCTGATATGATCCCTTTCTTACGACCATCGCTACAAGCATCGCCAACAATTCCAGATGAGGCACAAAAACAGCAGGTGCTTGAACGGATATCAAGTGCTCGTTCAAGTGGGCTCTCCTCCATGTCAACTTCAACATCACAACTTCTCCAGTCCTCAGAGTTGTCACCCCAATCGCACTTGCATCCTCACAGCTCCCAAGTCTCCAGCTGCCCATCTGAGCATGGGGTAACACACATGGTTGAGTCTGTAGAGCTGTTTACACATACTATAGCCTGGGAATCAGAGGTCTGCTCCAGAGCTTTTGTGAATCCAGACAAGGAAATGATCTGCACTGATGCCCAGAATCTTTGTGAGTCGGATCCAGGCCCATATGAAGAAGGCTCTGAGCATAATGTAGACCCTCATTCCCAAACTGTAACTCCTGTTGGTGGAGACAATGAAGAAGATGATGAAGAGACCAAGATACCTCATTGGAACTAAAACTTGACTTTTCGATTGGGGCAGGAAGAGGTTGGCTCTGAGGATGACGAGTGTGAGAACACACAGGATGATGATGACGATGTTGTAGACCCCACTTACTGTCAACCCCCAGTCCGTCAGTCCATGAAGTCAGCAGAGGAGGTGGAGGAGGAAGCTAGTGATGATTCTGACGATGACATTACGGTGCACCTTCCTGGACAGAGACGGAGTACTGGAAGCACGTCAACAACTGTATACTCAACCCCAACTGTGCCTCAGACCAGAAGTCATGGTGGGTCTTCAGATCGCACAGGCTCTAAGCCTTGCATAGCCTGGGCATTTTTTGACATCGCAAAGGATGACCCAACTCATGTTTTCTGTAAGATTTGTCAACAAAATCTCAGTAGAGGCCAAAAAATCACTAGCTTGAGTACTTCATGCATGAACCGTCACATGGATATGAGGCATAAGTTGCAGTGGGAAGCTCACTGTGCTACAATGCGGCCTAGTGGGCCGGGTCAACAACCCTCTGCCCCATCAAGTGCATCCTCGTCCTCTTCATCCTTTGTTACTGTGGGGACAGCAGTCGCACATGGTTTTGGATGCAGACCTTCCACCTCTTTACCTGCAACAGCGAGTGTGATTGGCAAGTCATCAGGACATTTGCAAGTGGAAACACCTGCTGGTGTTCGGCACTCTCTGACATCGACACCACATTTTGATCAAGACAACATAACATCTCCGCCTGCACCTTCCTCACAGACCAGCAGTTTGCCGGGGAAACCCTACTCAACTCCGTCTAAGCACGGCAGCCAGCCCTCAGTCGTGGACAAGTAAAAGACCATTTCCTCCTAGCCATGACAAAGCTAAGAGGTTGAATTTCTCCATCTGCAAGCTGTTGGCTACAGAAATACTGCCTTTCCGCCTGGTGGACACAGAGGATTTTTGAGACTTTATGTCCGTCGCAGTGCCCCAGTACCAGATGCCCAGTCGCCACTACTTCTCAAAGATAGCTGTGCCTGCGCTACACCAGCATGTTGCACACAACATCACCGCTTCCTTGAAAAACTCTGTGTGTGACAGGGTGCATTTCACCACAGACAATTGGACGAGTAGACATGGACAGCGGCGTTACATGTCGGTGACTGGGCACTGGGTAACTACGGCGACATCAGGAGAAGGGGCTGCTGCCCAAGTCTTGCCGTCCCCCACAAATTGCTCGTCGATCCACTGTATCTAGGAGTTCCTCCACTGCTTCTGCCTCCTCAGCCTCCTCTCGGTCCTCCACCTGCACCAAAAGCCTGTCTGGTGATGCCACCTGCGTTGTAACTGCGCAGAAGGAATCCTGCACACCTCCTCACTATACTGTCACCAGGGCTAAACGGCATCAGGCAGTGTTTACATTGAAATGTCTGGAAAATGTGAGTCACACAGCAGAGTTGTGGTCAGCTCTGGAGACCGAGTTCCATCAATGGTTGTCTCCACTCAACCTGCAGCCAGGGAAGGCTATGTGCGACAATGCTGCAAAAGTGGGTGCAGCCCTTCTCTGGGGCAATGTCACACACGTGCATTGTATGGCTCATGTTATGAACCTGGTTGTCCAGCGATTATTATCCCACTATCCCGAACTAGATGGGCTTCTGCAGAGGGCACGGTCGCTGTGTGCTCACTTCCGCCATTCGCATTCCGCAGCTCGATGACTTGCATCTCTACAGAAGTCGATGGGCCTGCCAGTTCACCGGCTGAAATGCGATGTGCCCACATGGTGGATTTCAACTCTGCACATGCATGTTGCAGTGACTGTGGCAGCACCGACGAGCCCTGGTGCAATACGTTATGATGTATAGCCTGGGCCAACGAGATCAAGAGGTGTGGCAAATCACGCTGCAGGGGTGGTCTCAGATCAGGGACCTATGCACCCTTCTGCACAGTTTTGAAATAGCAACAAAGATGTTTAGTGCTGACGATGCCATTATCAGCATGACCATTCCGGTGATTTACATGCTGGAGCACACCTTACACAGTGTTCGGAGTCAGGTGGTGGAAAAAGAGGAGGAGGAACAGGAGGAGTCGTATGCGGAAGGGATCATATCTCCAACGTCAAGAAGGTTGGCAGCACCAAGGTGGCTGGCATTGGAGGCTGGGGGAGAGGGATTACCGAGAGTGCATGGTAGCAGCCAAACTGTTGAGGAAGGTGCAGGAGGCAAGGAAGAAGTGAAGGACGAACTGGCACTGGGCATGGAAGACTCTTTAGATGAGGGAGACCTTGATCAAATTTCTGTTGTGCGAGGTTGGGGGGAGAGGGCAGACGAAGGAAGCATGATTCTCACATGAGTTCTTTCTTGCTGCACTATCTGCAACATGACCCTCAGATTGTCAGAATCCGAAGTAATGCTGACTACTGGGTTGCCACACTCTTAGATCCCCGGTACAACATCAAATTTGGCGAAATAATTCCTGCCATAGAAAGGGATTCACGCATGCAGGAGAGACTGTTACAGAATCTAACATCTGCTTTTCCACAAAACACCAGTCGTGCACATAGTGAATCCCTGAGTTCTAACTTGCCAACCATGGTACTATCGAGTCATCACTTAAACCATAACAGTAACATCGTATCTGGTGGTAACAGCAATTTTTTCCAATCGTTTCAAGATTTTTTTAAACCATCCTTTGCAAGGCCACAGGAGACACACAGCCAACGCCTAGAGAGGATGGTACAAGAGTATCTCCAAGTTAACATCGATACCATGACTGTGGAACTGGACCCTTGCTCATTTTGGGCTTCCAATCTTGAAAAATGGCCTGAGCTCGCCACTCATGCCTTGGAGGTCTTGTTGTGCCCCGCAGCCTCCGTTCTCTCTTAACGTGTGTTCAGCACTGCTGGTGGTGTGCTGACAGATAAGCGCACGTGGCTGTCCAGTGACAATGTAGACAGACTAACGTTCATTAAGATGAACAAATCTTGGATCCGCAAGGACTGTTCTATCCCTGTGTCATCTTGGGGAGACTAAAAGCTTGATGATTTTTGAAAATCACCTCACCAACCGTTTTAAAAAATCTCTGGCGAAATTGATGGCACTTAAGTGGTGTCTGTGGCCGAATTTTTGGAAAAAATGGAGACTCTTTTATTTATTCTTCTTGCTGAGTTTTACATGACGTTGCCATCGTTAATTCCAGGTGGGTGGGGTCATCTGCAGAGTTGTTTACTCCTACTATGGCCTGGGATTCAGAGGTCTGCTCCAAAGCTTCAGTGTCTGCTAGTCAGCAGAGTAGCCCAGCCACCCACCGCCTGTTTACCTAAGTACTATTTTTAACGGCATCTGGCCCAGGAAATCCTTTTGGGCCTAGTAGAATTTGGTGCTACTCAGCAGCGTACCCCACCCATGAAGCAAGCTACACCGCCTGTGTACCTAACTACTATTTTGTAATGGCATCTAGCCCAGGAAATCTTTTTGGGTCTAGTAGAATTTAGTGCTACTCAGCAGCGTACACCATTCATGAAGCAAGCTACACCGCCTGTTTACCTAAGTACTATTTTTAACGACATCTGGCCCAGAAAATCCTTTGGGGCCTTTTAGCAATTTCTGCTACTCAGCAGAGTACCCCACCCATGAAGCAAGGTACACCGCCTTCTTCCTTTCTCAATCTAACCCATCAGCTCTGGGTTGTCCCCTCTCACTCCAGCTCTCTCCTTCTCACAGGTGGACTACCGTGTGTTTTCACACTGTTGTGAATCTTTTGGGCCCAGGCATAAGAAGTCGTCGAGGTAATGGATAATATGTGCCGCCTTACAAACGTCCATGACGACACATTCAAGGAAGCAACTAAACGCCTCAAATAGTGAGCAGGATATGGAGCACCCCATGGGCAAACAGCGATCTATGTAGTATGCTTCTTCACAGAAGCAGCCCAATGGGAGGACACTATTCTGAGGCACAGGTAGTAACCGGAGCGCCCCCTCAATGTCTGTTTTGGCCATTAGGGTGCCCCTAATCAACTTCTTGACCCACCTGATTGCCTCGTCAAAGGAGGTACAGTACATAGTACTGTACTTGGTTCGGCGTCGATGTTGTCATTTACTGACCTGCCCCTTGAATATGATAAATGGTGGATTAGTCTGAATGTATTGGGTTCATTTTTTGGCACAACTCCCAACGGGGGTACCACTACGTCTTCTAAGGAAAGTGTGCTGAATGGACCCGCCGCCATTCTACCTTAAGATATTTCTTTTTTTATTTTTTTGTCAAGACGTCTGGGTGTTGGTAGAGTGAGTTTAGATTTTTACTCCAGCCTTTCTTGATTTTAGAAGGGCATGACATGCCTATATCTGTGTCTCCTCCTCCTTTTACTCCTCCACCTCTTTTCTTTTCACATGACTATAAGTAGTTGTGACTTTTCCATGTGTTTGTTGTGTCTTCTGAGCAGTTTGTTAGCTTTTGGACACATTTTAAGGTGTTTTCTATGTGTTTTCCATGTGTTTGTATGTGTTTGTGTTTGCCTGCCATTAGTTTCAATGGGGTTCGACAGTGTTCGTCTAAAGTTCGATGAACATTTCTTCGAAAACGTCCCTGTTTGATGAACCGAACCGAACTCGAACACTAGGGAGGTGGCTCAATACTACTTATCACCATGTGATATTTCAATTTTTCTTTTTTATTAAATTTGCAAAGATTTCTACATTTCTTTTTTTCCATCAAGATGGGGAGCAGAGTGTACATTAATGTGAAAAAATGAACTTTTTTAAATTTACCAAATGGCTGCAATGAAACAAAGAGTGAAAAATTTAAAGTTGTATGAATACTTTCTGTACCCACTGTATTTAAAATATTTAAAACCCTTTAATGACCGTCAATACGTCTTTTAACTGGCCTGAGATATAAGAGACTAGCATCATATTAAATTTCTCCCTACGCTATCTCCACCTAACAAAGAACTAATATTAACCCTCATGAGCTCTTAAAAGAGCTTTTTGAAATCACAAACTCTCCCTATACACTCCTTTAACTCTCCCTACGCTCACACTATGCTCTCCCTACCATGTTTCTGGCTGCAATGTGTGCAAGATGGTGCCAGCAGGGATTAATTAACTTCTATGACACTGAAAGGACAGCCAATCGAAGTAATGCCACACCAAAGATGGTGCCGGCATTATTGTGATTGGCAAGCAAGCCCAGCATGTTCATTGGCTGAAAATAAAGCGCCAAACATGCTGGGCGGGTCACTCAAATTTACCAAGGTGATTACTATATTACTCGCCGAGTAACGAATAGCCCGAATAAAGTACAAGTCATGCGAGTAACATATGGTGTCGAATGTATTCACTCCTCACTAATGAAAATGCATTAAGGAATATATCATTCTTTAATTTTGAGTAAAGAATGTAATACTTCTGATATTCATTGAAGGTTTTTCTAAATTCCTCTGGCTACACCTTTTTAATATCTTATTTTTCTTTCAATGAAAATATTCTTTCTATGTCCACATAATAAATGGATTCATTTGAATAATACATTTTTTGAGTAATCTGCAAAACAAAATGCGTGACCTGTTCTTTGTCAGCTGTCTTTGTTAGCCAAACCACTAAAACAAAATTGATTTCTACCTCTACATGCAGCATGGAGGAGTGTGTTGTCAGGTAAGATTTTAAAACGAAACGTGTTAGCTTATCTTTCTATTGAATTTGCACATTGGTACTGGAGGAGGCGCGTGGATAATGAATTTCTCCCCATCAGTTTATGTTTCATGGCCTTCAACACGGTTCCATTCCACTCCCCCTGGAGCCTATAGATCTAATTACATACAGAAATGTTACTTTGATACCTGTCATGGGAAACAGCAAAAGTTGGTTTTAGCAAGATGCTGTCACTAACATATGGCATGCTCTAAACAATTTCGTGAATATTGCTTGTTTTCAAAGTCAATGTCAGAATAAAACTTTGAATCAGATGGGAAAAAAACATCCCTTTACTCTCCATGTTAACATCTTGAGTTTTAAGAAACTCAGTTTAAGTAAATGTTTCAAAGTAGAGGAGCTTGAAGTCATATACTTCAGTTTTAATAAACAAATCTATCTGTGCCTTATGATTATTTTATTTTTAATTATTTTAATTTTTGGTTTCTATAATTTATATATAAGTTAAGATGTCTATCTATCTAGTTGTCCATGGTTTTTGGAATATGCTGTTTAAATACCACGTACAGACATTATACAAGCTGTTCAGACAAATTCTCAGCTCACAGAACTATAGCTAATACTCTCTCTGCACATAAAATGTCATGTTCTAGGCATCACATCTCCTAATCACACTGGCCAATGTGCTGTCGATAACAGTGATTATTTTGCTGGCATAAAATTCATTTAAATCGAGGAAAAAATGTTTTGCTTGTTTGTTGAGTGATTGTGCGCTTGTTTAGATGGGACGCCAGTCAGGAGAAAATTTGTCCTCCAATTATCAGATTGTCTAAATATTTCATAATCCTAAGATCCCTTTGCCACTTATCTCTGGTGATGACATGTGTTACCAGACATTTCTTGCTTAATCTCTGCCTCAAGAGAAAAACATCATGATGTTATGACATCACCACATGTGTAGTGATGTCACCACATATATGTTATAAAGGCACAGATGATTGGCCTCGGGGAGACCAAAACATCCAACACCGCGGAGACACCATCACGTGTTTCTCAACGCAGTGATTCCAGAACACTGCCCCCATCCCTTATGGGAAATATGCAGATGCATGTAAAGAAGCTGCGGAGACACCATCACGTGTTTCTCGACGCAAGCAGTGAATAGCCAGGCCTTTCCCCGGGAAGGAACAACCACGGGAAGGGCAGCATCCTATGAAGGAAAGCCACCTATGCCAAGCATGGTATCCATCCACAGACAGCTGTTTCAGGGCAAAAACCCCGAAACAGCTGTCTGTGGATGGATACCATACTTGGCATAAGTGGCTTTCCTTCATAGGATGCTGCCCTTCCCGTGGTTGTTCCTTCCCGGGGAAAGGCCTGGCTATTCACTGCTTGCGTCGAGAAACATGTGATGGTGTCTCCGCAGCTTCTTTACATGCAACCACATATATGTTGACATCAGGGGCTTAGTCAGTCCTTGAAGTTCAGGTGCAGAGTGAAGATGCAGAAAGAAGCCTGAAAGAAAGATGAGACTGAAGGTATATTAGCAGAATGCCAAAAGAAGGCTGCAGGAGCAGAACAGGTGAGTGGCACAGTTAATTTTTTTTTACCTCTACAGGTCAGCTGTAGATGTTTGATATATTGCTATTTTGCTGAATTTACGTAAAACAGAATTCAGGAGATTCTGATTTTTTTGTCAAAATTTTCAGAGAATTCAACTTGCTTTGAAGCAATTTGCTTATTTCTATATTTGAAACAAAGTGTTGGAATTTGCAGATAGATGAAAAGTCAAACACAAACTAATTTATAGATTGCTAAATAAATTGTTTGCCATACAGACAAGCCATTTTTAAATAGAAGCTAGTCCTGATGTCGTAAACTGTTAGAAATATTATGGCATTCTAGCTGGGAAGACACATGTAGGTTTGACTTTCCTGAAATTCAAAGATCACCATGAACGCGAACACTGTGCCATTTGGTTTGTGTGGATCAGTAAAAAAAAAATGCCCAGCACAGTTTCACATACTGCTGAAAACTCAGAGAGTAGGCTAATGGTATCAGGTGCAGCCACACAGGCTTCTCCATAATGCCCTGCAGCAATCACATCACATGGTCTAGCACAGCCAAACAGGTAGGCTATACCAGTATAAAAGATAGGGGCTCAAAAGGAAGTGTTTATTTTATGATCACTTAGTGTAGGGATAGGACGTCAGAGCACACAGCACACCAATCTTTCCATGTAGGGATAGAAAACAAATGTCTAATTGTAGTGAAAAGGGTCAGACTGGGGTGTCTGGGGCCCACAGGGTAAATTATCTTTAGAGGCCCACCCTACAGCTATATGCCAATACTTGTTAGCTTTTATCCCAGTTATAGTCAAGCATTGATTAAAAAACCAGATGGCTCCTGCATATCTACTGTGCGCGCACCATAACAAGTTTGTATTACGGAAATTGCATTAAAGGATTCTTTAGTGAAAACAAGTCATCACCGATCCATGGGTTAGGCTCAATCCCACTTGTGAATAAATAGGACAAATGCAATCCGATTAAAAATTGGATTGCTTTCGTACGAATTTAATCCTATGCTCGTGTTCTCAATGGTGTGCTTTTCATCTCTGATCGGATCGCGATTAGAAAAAAAAGCAGCATGCTGCGATTTCATGCTGAGTTTGGATCTCACGCATCCATATAAGTCTATGGGTGCATGTGAAACATAGTACTGCACTCAGAAATCACCTGAGTGTAGTGTGATTCCTGCCAATGCCAGCAGGAGGGGAGATGGAGACGTTAATTTCTCTGTCTTCTCCGCAGCTGTGCTGTGATTCAGGTTAGAAGATCGGAGCACAGAGTACTAACACTTGGCACACGCTTGCAGTAGGACAAGAGCAGAGTGAAATTAGCATATTGCATCGGATGCTCTTGCAGCGGATGTGATACGCTAGTGTGTCTCCTACCTTAGGTAGGCAATAACTTATTGAACAGTGGAATCCGACCATTGGAAACCACACTCATCAGAAGAATAGGAAACTTTTATCCAATACAGGGCACGTTTAACCCCATTTTAAAATGCAGCAGAAGGTGGGATTTCTGACCGCAGCTCTATTCATTCTCTTTGGGGCTTCCAGAAAAAACAACAAGAGCAGCCACTTACAGAATGAATGGATCAGTTGTAGAGTTGCACATGCAGCTCCTGTCTAATCGAGATAAAAGTTCCACATTCTGCTGATCAGCCTGGTCCCAGCAGTCAATAACTTATCCTTAGGCCATAATCACACATTCAGTATTTTACATCAGTACTTGAAAGGAAAAATCAGAAGTGGAACAATCAGAGGAAAATTAAAATGGAAACACATCACAACTTCTGCATTTTTCACCCACTCCTGGTTTTGGCTTACAAATACTGATGTAAAATACTGACCAAATACTGAATGTGTGAAAGTGGCCTTAGGATAGGTGATTACTTGTTTTCATTGGTGAACCCCTGTAAGTGCATATTTGCTACACCACATACATTGGATGAATTGCACCACAAACTGACAAGACCACATATTACCATCACATAGTGATCAAGTAATACCACATACAAGGGACAAATACTGCCACACGTGACCAAACCATACCTTACCACCACGTAGTGACCGAATAATACCACATACAAGTGACAAATACTACCACACCATGACCAGACCACATGTTACCATTACATAGTGACCAAATAATACTACAATAATGGTCATGAATAAAAACCACAATATCAATAACACAAATGTTACCACTGGTGACATTATACACAGGAGCTCTGAATATAGTGTACAGGTAATACAATAATCACCAGTGACATTATACACAGAAGCGCTCAATATGGTGTCAGTGTACAGATAATACAGAGATCACCAGTGACATTATACAGAGGAGCTCTGTATATAGTGTCAGTGTACATGTAATACAGTGATCACCAGTGACATTATACACAGGAGCTCTGTATATATTCTATAGTGTATAGTGTAAGTGTACATGTAATAAACTGACTCACTGGTGATATATCTAGTTGAATTTCTTCATCTGGCACAGACTGCCATCACGTCTTCCAGCCAGGACTCGTCTTTGCTGAAATTAACACACTGTTATTAATAGTTGATCACTTCTAGAGCACATTCCCCACTTTTTCCCTTATTTCTACACTACATCAGATGAAGAAAAAAGGCAACATAGTACTGCCCTGCACGGTAACAGGATCCCCCCTTTGTTCCTCCATGGAAGACAGTATGCACAAAAATAAATTATTTGACAGCAGTAGTGACCCTTATTGGCCTGTTATGAATAGGTAATTCAGAACCACAATGGACCTTGAAGTTCAGAGCACACAAAGTGACCTGACAATAAGCAAAAAACATAGGATGAGCTCTGAGACGTGGGAACTCTGCTGACCGCAATCCCTAATCCTATCACACCACACTAGAGGTAGCCGTGGATTGCGCCTAACGCTCCCTATGCAACTCGGCACAGCCTGAGAAACTAGCTAGGCCTGAAGATAGAAAAATAAGCCTACCTTGCCTCAGAGAAATTCCCCAAAGGAAAAGGCAGCCCCCCACATATAATGACTGTGAGTTAAGATGAAAGTACAAACACAGAGATGAAATAGATTTAGCAAAGCGAGGCCCGACTTACTGACTAGACCGAGGATAGGAAAGATAGCTTTGCGGTCAACACCAAAACCTACAAACAACCACGCAGAGGGGCAAAAAGACCCTCCGCAACGACTAACGGTACGGAGGTGCTCCCTCTGCGTCTCAGAGCTTCCAGCAAGCAAGAAAAACAAATTAAAGCAAGCTGGACAGAAAATATAGCAACAAAAGTAACACAAGCAGAACTTAGCTTATGCTGAGCAGACAGGCCACAGGAACGATCCAGGAGGAAGCAAGACCAATACTAGAACATTGACTGGAGGCCAGGATCAAAGCACTAGGTGGAGTTAAATAGAGCAGCACCTAACGACTTAACCTCATTGCCTGAGGAAGGAAACTCAGAAGCCGCAGTACCACTTGTGACCACAGGAGGGAGCTTGATCACAGAATTCACAACAGTACCCCCCCTTGAGGAGGGGTCACCGAACCCTCACCAGAGCCCCCAGGCCGACCAGGATGAGCCATATGAAAGGCACGACAAGATCGGCAGCATGGACATCAGAGGCAAAGTTCCAGGAATTATCTTCCTGACCATAACCCTTCCACTTAACCAGATACTGGAGTTTCCGTCTCGAAACACGAGAATCCAAAATCTTCTCCACTATATACTCCAACTCCCCCTCCACCAAAACCGGGGCAGGGGGATCAACAGATGGAACCATAGGTGCCACGTATCTCCGCAACAATGACCTATGTAATACGTTATGGATGGAAAAAGAATCTGGAAGGGTCAAACGAAAAGACACAGGATTAAGAACCTCAGAAACCCTATACGGACCAATGAAACGAGGCTTAAACTTAGGAGAGGAAACCTTCATAGCAATATAACGAGATGACAACCAAACCAAATCCCCAACACGAAGTCGGGGACCCACACAGCGTCTGCGATTAGCGAAACGTTGAGCCTTCTCCTGGGACAAGGTCAAATTGTCCACTACATGAGTCCAAATCCGCTGAAACCTGTCCACCACAGTATCCACACCAGGACAGTCCGAAGACTCAACCTGCCCTGAAGAGAAACGAGGATGGAACCCAGAATTGCAGAAAAACGGCGAAACCAAGGTAGCCAAGCTGGCCCGATTATTAAGGACGAACTCAGCCAACGGCAAAAGGGACACCCAATCATCCTGATCAGCAGAAGCAAAACATCTCAGATATGTTTCCAAGGTCTGATTGGTTCGTTCAGTTTGGCCATTTGTCTGAGGATGGAAAGCCGAGGAAAAAGACAAATCAATGCCCATCCTAGCACAAAATGCTCGCCAAAACCTCGAAACAAACTGGGAACCTCTGTCTGAAACGATGTTCTCTGGAATGCCATGTAAACGAACCACATGCTGGAAGAACAATGGCACCAAATCAGAGGAGGAAGGCAATTTAGACAAAGGTACCAAATGGACCCTGTTAGAGAAGCGATCACAAACTACCCAAATGACCGACATTTTTTGAGAGACGGGGAGATCCGAAATAAAATCCATAGAGATATGTGTCCAAGGCCTCTTCGGGACCGGCAAGGGCAAAAGCAACCCACTGGCACGAGAACAGCAGGGCTTAGCCCAAGCACAAATCCCACAGGACTGCACAAAAGAACGCACATCCCGCGACAGAGACAGCCACCAAAAGGATCTAGCCACTAAATCTCTGGTACCAAAGATTCCAGAATGACCAGCCAACACCGAACAATGAACCTCAGAGATAACTTTATTCGTCCACCTATCAGGGACAAACAGTTTCTCCGCTGGGCAACGATCAGGTTTATTAGCCTGAAATTTTTGCAGCACCCGCCGCAAATCAGGGGAGATGGCAGACACAATTACTCCCTCTTTGAGAATACCCGCCGGCTCAGGCAAACCCGGAGAGTCGGGCACAAAACTCCTAGACAGGGCATCCGCCTTCACATTTTTTGAGCCCGGAAGGTACAAAACCACAAAGTCAAAACGGGAGAAAAACAGCGACCAACGAGCCTGTCTAGGATTCAACCGTTTGGCAGACTCGAGATAAGTCAAGTTCTTGTGATCAGTCAAGACCACCACGCGATGCTTAGCTCCTTCAAGCCAATGACGCCACTCCTCGAATGCCCACTTCATGGCCAGCAACTCTCGATTGCCAACATCATAATTTCGCTCAGCAGGTGAAAACTTCCTGGAAAAGAAGGCGCATGGCTTCATCACCGAGCAATCAGCACCTCTTTGCGACAAAACAGCCCCCGCTCCAATTTCAGAAGCATCAACCTCAACCTGGAACAGAAGTGAAACATCTGGTTGACACAACACAGGGGCAGAAGAAAAACGACGCTTTAACTCTTGAAAAGCTTCCACAGCAGCAGAAGACCAATTGACCACATCAGCACCCTTCTTGGTCAAATCGGTCAATGGTTTAGCAATACTAGAGAAATTACAGATGAAGCGACATAAAAATTAGCAAAGCCAAGGAACTTTTGCAGACTCTTCAGAGATGTCGGCTGAGTCCAATCATAAATGGCCTGGACCTTAACAGGGTCCATCTTGATAGTAGAAGGGGAAAAAATGAACCCCAAAAATGAAACCTTCTGAACACCAAAGAGACACTTTGATCCCTTCACAAACAAAGAATTAGCACGCAGGACCTGGAACACAATTCTGACCTGCTTCATATGAGACTCCCAATCATCCGAGAAGACCAAAATATCATCCAAGTATACAATCAGGAATTTATCCAGGTACTCTCGGAAGATGTCATGCATAAAGGACTGAAATACTGATGGAGCATTGGTAAGTCCGAATGGCATAACTAGATACTCAAAATGGCCCTCGGGCGTATTAAATGCAGTTTTCCATTCATCGCCCCGTTTAATACGCACAAGATTATATGCACCACGAAGATCTATCTTGGTGAACCAACTAGCCCCCTTAATCCGAGCAAACAAATCAGATAGCAGCGGAATGGGGTACTGAAATTTGACCGTGATTTTATTTAGAAGGCGGTAATCAATACAAGGTCTCAGCGAACCATCCTTCTTGGCCACAAAAAAGAACCCTGCTCCCAATGGCGATGACGACGCGCGAATATGACCCTTCTCTAGAGATTCTTTTACATAACTCCGCATAGCGGCGTGCTCAGGTACAGATAAATTAAACAGTCGACCCTTAGGAAACTTACTACCAGGAATCAACTTGATAGCACAATCACAATCCCTATGCCGAGGTAGGGCATTGGACTTGGGCTCATCGAATACATCCCGGTAATCAGACAAGAACTCTGGGACCTCAGAAGGGGTGGATGATGAGATAGACAGAAATGGAACATCACCATGTACCCCCTGACAACCCCAGCTGGACACAGACATAGATTTCCAATCTAATACTGGGTTATGGACTTGTAGCCATGGCAACCCCAACACGACCACATCATGCAGATTTTGCAACACCAGAAAGCGAATATCCTCCTGGTGCGCAGGAGCCATGCACATGGTCAGCTGGGTCCAATACTGAGGCTTATTCTTGGCCAAAGGCGTAGCATCAATTCCTCTCAATGGAATAAGACACTGCAAGGGCTCCAAGACAAACCCACAGCGCCTAGCAAACTCCAAGTCCATCAAATTCAGGGCAGCGCCTGAATCCACAAATGCCATGACAGAATAGGAAGACAAAGAGCAGATCAAAGTAACGGACAAAAGAAATTTCGACTGTACTGTACCAATGGTGGCAGACTTAGCGAACCGCTTAGTGCGCTTAGGACAATCGGAGATAGCATGAGTGGAATCACCACAGTAGAAACACAGCCCATTCTGACGTCTGTGTTCCCGCCTTTCAGCTCTGGTCAAAGTCCTATCGCACTGCATAGGCTCAGGTTTATGCTCAGATAATACCGCCAAATGGTGCACAGATTTACGCTCACGCAAGCGTCGACCGATCTGAATGGCCAAAGACATAGACTCATTCAGACCAGCAGGCATAGGAAATCCCACCATGACATCCTTAAGGGCTTCAGAGAGACCCTTTCTGAAGATTGCTGCCAAAGCACATTCATTCCATTGAGTGAGTACAGACCACTTTCTAAACTTCTGACAATAAATCTCTATCTCATCCTGACCCTGACACAGAGCCAGCAAATTTTTCTCTGCCTGATCCACTGAATTAGGTTCATCGTACAGTAATCCGAGCGCCAGAAAAAACGCATCAATATTACATAATGCAGGATCTCCTGGCGCAAGGGAAAATGCCCAGTCTTGAGGGTCGCCACGTAATAAAGAAATAATGATCTTAACTTGTTGAACTGGGTCACCAGAGGAGCGAGGTTTCAACGCCAGAAACAGTTTGCAATTATTTTTGAAACTCAGAAATTTAACTCTATCTCCAGAAAACAAATCAGGAATAGGAATTCTTGGTTCTAACATAGAATTCTGAGCCACAAAGTCTTGAATATTTTGTACTCTTGCAGTGAGAAGATCCACACATGAAGACAGACCTTTAATGTCCATCACCACACCTGTGTCCTGAACCACCCAAATGTCTAGGGGAAAAAAAAGGCAAAACACAGTACAAAGAAAAAAAAATGGTCTCAGAACTTCTTTTTTCCCTCTATTGAGAAGCATAGTACTTTAGGCCTCCAGTACTGTTATGAATAGGTAATTCAGAACCACAATGGACCTTGAAGTTCAGAGCACACAAAGTGACCTGACAATAAGCAAAAAACATAGGACGAGCTCTGAGACGTGGGAACTCTGCTGACCGCAATCCCTAATCCTATCACACCACACTAGAGGTAGCCGTGGATTGCGCCTAACGCTCCCTATGCAACTCGGCACAGCCTGAGAAACTAGCTAGGCCTGAAGATAGAAAAATAAGCCTACCTTGCCTCAGAGAAATTCCCCAAAGGAAAAGGCAGCCCCCCACATATAATGACTGTGAGTTAAGATGAAAGTACAAACACAGAGATGAAATAGATTTAGCAAAGCGAGGCCCGACTTACTGACTAGACCGAGGATAGGAAAGATAGCTTTGCGGTCAACACCAAAACCTACAAACAACCACGCAGAGGGGCAAAAAGACCCTCCGCAACGACTAACGGTACGGAGGTGCTCCCTCTGCGTCTCAGAGCTTCCAGCAAGCAAGAAAAACAAATTAAAGCAAGCTGGACAGAAAATATAGCAACAAAAGTAACACAAGCAGAACTTAGCTTATGCTGAGCAGACAGGCCACAGGAACGATCCAGGAGGAAGCAAGACCAATACTAGAACATTGACTGGAGGCCAGGATCAAAGCACTAGGTGGAGTTAAATAGAGCAGCACCTAACGACTTAACCTCATTACCTGAGGAAGGAAACTCAGAAGCCGCAGTACTACTTGTGACCACAGGAGGGAGCTTGATCACAGAATTCACAACATTGGCCCCTACAGTAATTATGTCTCAAATTGCAACCATAAACTAATAATACCTAATTCTGGACCCATATTATAATTGTCACCCATCCTTGCCCCCTTTATTTAATAATATCCCCCATGCTAGGCCCCCATTGTATTCCCTTCCCCCAAATCCTGGGCCCTTTTGCATCCTCACACATCCTGGGCCGCTATGTATTCTACCCCATCCATCATGGGCCCATATGCATCACCCCACTCCCCCATCATGGGCCCTTATGTATCACCCTACCCCTATCATGGGCCATTATGTATCACCTCCACCACATTGGCCCTTAAGCTGCCCCATCCTAGGTCCCTATGTCCACTCACTACCCTGCCCACTCACATAGGAAAAAAAGTTCTAATTTTCCAGTGCTCCCCCACAACATCCTCTTGATGTTGGTGTGCGACGCATAGCAGTGACATTTAAAGGCAGCAGACATCACTACTATCTGCAACACACTGATCTCAGTGCCCAGCGCATAAGCATTAAAGTTGAATGCCCGCCCGTGGGAGTGCTGGAAGGTGAGAACATGTTTTTTCCTATATGAATGGGCAAAACAGTGAGTAGTAACTACTATACTGTATGTCACACACCAAAGTCAGTGCATAGTGCATAGCAGACAGTGATGTTCCAGGCGGCCATATTGACAAAGGTATACCTAGCACATGGCAGCCTCTGATAGGCCTGTGGTTAGAAAGACTATGGTTACAGGTGGGTTGCCACTATATCAGGCACAGGGACCCACCTAGGACCCACGGCGCACCAGAGGATTGTCCAGTATCCCGACAGGCCAGTTTGATGCTGGTAGTAAGCAACTCTCAGTGCTCAAGCAGATTGAAAATTGGAGTGCTAGTCTGAGTCTGTGAATAGAAATAAGTAAAACTTTTGATATTTGAATTCTCAGACTTCAATGCATTTTCTTCCAAAATCTGACGTGCAGTGAATAAATTCAAGCAAGTTTCAAAACTGGAAAGCTGGCACTTGCTTAAAAAATGCACATGGGGATATGAGAAAAAGGAGAGCCAAGCTGATCATAAGAGCTTTTACTTTACAGATGAGAAAGAGAGGACCCCACTGACCATAACAGGTAATGTAGGTGTGCAACATATAGCAGTGACATTTAAAGACAGCAGACATCACTACTATGCACAGAACAGTGATCTCAGTGCCCAGCGCATAAGCAGTCAAGTTGAATGCCCACCCGGGGAGTGCTGGAAGGTGATAACATTTTTTTTCCTATATGAATGGGCAGGGCAGCGAGTGGTAACTGCTATGCATCGCACACCAAAGTCAGTGCCCAATGCATAGCAGACAGTGATGCTCCCGGCGGCCATCATGACAAAGGTATACCAAGCCCACGGTGGCCTCTGATAGGCCTGTGGTTAGAAAGACTATGGTTACAGGCGGGTGGCCACTATACCAGGCACAGGGACACAAAGAGGACCCGGAGCCCACCGGAGGATTGTACAGTGACCCAATGGGCCAGTCTGACGCTGGTAATGATCAACTCTCAGTGCTCAATCAGATTGAAAATGGAAGTGCTAGTCTGAGTCTGTGAATAGAGATGAGTAAAACTTTTGATATTTGAATTCTCAGACTTCAATGCATTTTCTCCCAAAATTTGACTTGCAGTGAATTAATTCAAGCAAGTTTCAAAACTGGAAAGCTGGCACTTGCTTAAAAAATGCACATGGGGATATGAGAAAAAGGGAGAGCCAAGCTGATCGTAAGAGCTTTCACTTTACTGATGAGAAAGAGAGGACCCCGCTGAAAATAACAGCTAACAATTTACAGTCGAGAGAGGAATAGGCTGGTCATAAAAGCTTACACTCTACAGAAGAAAGAGACTTACCCAGTGACTCAGCAGACAGAAAACTCTGCCATACAATCCGTGCTTAGTTGGGAACCGCTGACTTCTAATGACCCAGGGATTGACCACTACTGTACAAGATATGATAATCCATAAGTTGTTATTGCTGCAGGGCATTATGGGGAAGCCCACGTGGCAATGCAAAATATGCACCTACTTTCTGATGCTCCAGCAGTGTGGAAAACATTTTCCTTTGCGGACAGAAAATTGAATCGATCTTTTGAAAAAATGTTCAAGTTATATATAGGTAGGCTCTGTATCAGTATAATTACTGAGTGGGAAGGGGTTATTTTGCTACTACAGTCTACATACTCAAATTAAGACACCAGGCTTTGGTCATGAAAAAAAAGTCAAGCCAAGAACAATCATTTCAGAACCTTTTCAACTTTTAATGCCACCCAAAATCTGTACAATTCAATTTGAAAACAAACTGAAATCTTTTTTGATTGAAAAATAAAATTAGAACTAAAATAATATGTTTGTACAAACATGCAGACTAGAGTTGAGCGACCTTGACCTTTTTAGAGTCGAGCCGGGTTTTGCGAAACCCGACTATGTCCAAAGTCGGGTCGAGTGAAATCGGCCGATTATGACGTAAAGTCGGGATCGACCGAAACACGAAACCCAATGCAAGTCAATGGGGCAGCATAGTCGGCAGTGAGTGGGGGCCAGGAAAACACCTAGAGTGCCCATTTTAATGTCAAAACCATCCATTCTTCTTAATGAAGCTTGTCAAGCGTAATTTACCTTAAAATAATTGGAAGGCATTTGAAATTGGGGGTCATTTGGCTAAAGTTGTGGGGGGTAGGGCTGGTTCAAGTAATTAGTGGGCCCAGTAAATCTGGACCACGTCACGGCAGTGGAGCAGGGAGAGGTAAGTATTTCAACTTTGCAAGTGCTGTGATCCTGAGCAAGCAGGGGGGGCCCACTCGTTGGCATTGGCACTGGCACAGGGCCCCTCAAAGTACAGCGGTGTGTTTGCACGGCGGGGGCGCCTCCCACCGGCAGCAACACTTTTGCGTACTATGAGAGGCCCTGTGCCAGTGACGTCGCCAACTAGTATTCCTCCCCCCACCTGATGAAGGAACCTGCACTTTCATCTGCACCTTCCTCTTTGTCCCCGTGTAAGGTGGTATGGTATGCGGGAAGAGCAACCTGACTTTCAGCAGGGTCACAATGTTGTTGTGTAGCGTGCACGGGGAATGTTGCGTTATGGGTCAATGTACCAGCAGACTCATCTATCACTGGCTGGGCAATGGGCACGATGAAGTGGAAACACAGATATAGGCCCAAAGAAGAAAGTGGGCTAAATGCAGTTCAAAATTGGTAACACAGGAATAACCAGGGGGCATTGCAGTGGAGGACAACTGGAATGAGAGGCTGACACAGAGAGTAGGGCCAAATCAGTAAGTAGTCGAAATGCAGTTCAAAATTGGCAACCGTAGTAAACAGGCGGCACAGCTTTGTTCAGTGGAGGAGAACAGCAAGGAGTGGCAGACACCGATAGTAGGCCCCAACCCAACTAGTAGGCCAAATGCAGTCTAACATTAACAACTACTTAACGAGAGGCTGAAAATGGAATTTCAGGACAGGAAACCAGGAGAACAGCAAGGAGTGGCAGACACCGATAGTAGGCCCCAAACCAACTAGTACGCCAAATGCAGTTGTTCCATTTAACCACAATTTAATGAGAGCCTGAAGATAGAAGCTCAGGAAAGGCAACCTGGGGAACACCTTGGAGTGTAACACACCATCTCTCTCCACCCCATACCCATTTTGTAGGCCTAATGCTGTGTACTTTTCTACAACTACTAAACGAGAGTCGGAAGACCGAAGCAATGGCAAGGAAACCTGGGGAACACCTTGGAGTGTAACACACCATCTCTCTCCACCCCATACCCAATTTGTAGGCCTAATGCAGCCTACTTTCCGACACCTACTAAACGAGAGCATGAAGATCGAAGCTCAGGAAAGGCAACCTGGGGAACACCTTGGAGTGTAACACACCATCTCTCTCCACCCCATACCCATTTTTTAGGCCTAATGCAGTGTACTTTTCTACAACTACTAAACGAGAGTCGGAAGACCGAAGCAATGGCAAGGAAACCTGGGGAACACCTTGGAGTGTAACACACCATCTCTCTCCACCCCATTCCCCATTTTTTAGGCCTAATGCAGCCTACTTTCCGACACCTACTAAACGAGAGCATGAAGATCGAAGCTCAGGAAAGGCAACCTGGGGAACACCTTGGAGTGTAACACACCATCTCTCTCCACCCCATACCCATTTTGTAGGCCTAATGCTGTGTACTTTTCTACAACTACTAAACGAGAGTCGGAAGACCGAAGCAATGGCAAGGAAACCTGGGGAACACCTTGGAGTGTAACACACCATCTCTCTCCACCCCATACCCAATTTGTAGGCCTAATGCAGCCTACTTTCCGACACCTACTAAACGAGAGCATGAAGATCGAAGCTCAGGAAAGGCAACCTGGGGAACACCTTGGAGTGTAACACACCATCTCTCTCCACCCCATACCCATTTTTTAGGCCTAATGCAGTGTACTTTTCTACAACTACTAAACGAGAGTCGGAAGACCGAAGCAATGGCAAGGAAACCTGGGGAACACCTTGGAGTGTAACACACCATCTCTCTCCACCCCATTCCCCATTTTTTAGGCCTAATGCAGCCTACTTTCCGACACCTACTAAACGAGAGCATGAAGATCGAAGCTCAGGAAAGGCAACCTGGGGAACACCTTGGAGTGTAACACACCATCTCTCTCCACCCCATACCCATTTTGTAGGCCTAATGCTGTGTACTTTTCTACAACTACTAAACGAGAGTCGGAAGACCGAAGCAATGGCAAGGAAACCTGGGGAACACCTTGGAGTGTAACACACCATCTCTCTCCACCCCATACCCAATTTGTAGGCCTAATGCAGCCTACTTTCCGACACCTACTAAACGAGAGCATGAAGATCGAAGCTCAGGAAAGGCAACCTGGTGAAAACCTTGGAGTGTAACACAACCTGTCTCTACACCCCATACACAATTAGTAGGCCTAATGCAGCGTAGTTTCCAACAGCTACTAAACGAGAGCCGGAAGATCGAAGCTCAGGAAAGGCAACCTGGGGAACACCTTGGAGTGTAACACAACCTCTCTCTACACCACGGAAGGGCTGATTCTTAGGAAGGAAGGCTGTTGTAAATAAGCATTGCGCGTCCGAGGGTGATTATATTCTTATTCGGTATCTACTCACCCTCGGACGCGCCATGCTTCTTGATTTGTAATTAATGTTTATTTGCAATGTGCTTTTGACTTACTCAATTATTTTTTTAATTATTGATTTTATTAAATTAATAGTTTAACATCTTATTGGAAATAATTTAAAGGAGACGCGACAGGACAACACTCGGTGGATGCCATATCTGTGTTAACAACTCCAAAAAACTTTCAGTTAACTTCTTGCAGGAGAAAGAAATTGTAGCTGTTGGACCTTTGTAGTACAGTTCCAGATATTTGTTGTGTGTTTGTTTTGATTGTTAAAATGTCTGCATTTGAGATCTCAACACGATCTTATTTTTTATAATCAAATTAATTTTTTAAATATTTTATTAGGTTGGTTCAAGGGGTACACGGGCCGCAGTAGACAGGTCAGTGGAGGCCTAGTGGAAGGAGGGACCACAGACAGGCATCGAAGGCCTAAAATAATAACACATGGCTGTAGGCAATTTTAAATTGGTTCCAGGGGTACACGGGCAGCAGTGCCCTGGTCAGTGTAGTAGTAGTTGAAAGAATGGACCGCAGACAGGCATCGAAGGCCTAAAATAAAAAAATTGGGCTGGCTGTAGGCAATTTTAAATTGGTTCCAGGGGTACACGGGCAGCAGTGGTGTGGTCAGTGGAGGCCTAGTGGAAGGAGTGACCGCAGACAGGCATCGAAGGCCTAAAATATTAACACATGGCTGTAGTCAATTTTAAATTGGTTCCAGGGGTACTTGGGCAGCAGTGCCCTGGTCAGTGTAGTAGTAGTTGAAAGAATGGACCGCAGACAGGCATCGAAGGCCTAAAATAAAAAAATTGGGCTGGCTGTAGGCAATTTTAAATTGGTTCCAGGGGTACACGGGCAGCAGTGGTGTGGTCAGTGGAGGCCTAGTGGAAGGAGTGACCGCAGACAGGCATCGAAGGCCTAAAATAATCACACATGGCTGTAGGCAATTTTAAATTGGTTCCAGGGGTACACGGGCAGCAGTGGTGTGGTCAGTGGAGGCCTAGTGGAAGGAGTGACCGCAGACAGGCATCGAAGGCCTAAAATAATAACACATGGCTGTAGGCAATTTTAAATTGGTTCCAGGGGTACACGGGCAGCAGTGGTGTGGTCAGTGGAGGCCTAGTGGAAGGAGTGACCGCAGACAGGCATCGAAGGCCTAAAATAATAACACATGGCTGTAGGCAATTTTAAATTGGTTCCAGGGGTACACGGGCAGCAGTGGTGTGGTCAGTGGAGGCCTAGTGGAAGGAGTGACCGCAGACAGGCATCGAAGGCCTAAAATAATAAAACATGGCTGTAGGCAATTTTAAATTGGTTCCAGGGGTACACGGGCAGCAGTGGTCTGGTCAGTGGAAGTCTAGTGGAAGGAGTGACCGCAGACAGGCTTCGAAGGCCTAACATAACAAACTTGGGCTGGCTGTAGGCACTTTTAAATTGGTTCCAGGGGTACATGGGCAGCAGTGTATGGTCAGTGGAAGTCTAGTGGAAGGAGTGACCGCAGACAGGCTTCCAAGGCCTAACATAACAAACTTGGGCTGGCTGTAGGCACTTTTAAATTGGTTCCAGGGGTACACGGGCAGCAGTGGTATGGTCAGTGGAGGCCTAGTGGAAGGAGTGACCGCAGACAGGCATCGAAGGCCTAAAATAATAAAACATGGCTGTAGGCAATTTTAAATTGGTTCCAGGGGTACACGGGCAGCAGTGGTCTGGTCAGTGGAAGTCTAGTGGAAGGAGTGACCGCAGACAGGCTTCGAAGGCCTAACATAACAAACTTGGGCTGGCTGTAGGCACTTTTAAATTGGTTCCAGGGGTACATGGGCAGCAGTGTATGGTCAGTGGAAGTCTAGTGGAAGGAGTGACCGCAGACAGGCTTCCAAGGCCTAACATAACAAACTTGGGCTGGCTGTAGGCACTTTTAAATTGGTTCCAGGGGTACACGGGCAGCAGTGGTATGGTCAGTGGAAGTCTAGTGGAAGGAGTGACCGCAGACAGGCTTCCAAGGCCTAACATAACAAACTTGGGCTGGCTGTAGGCACTTTTAAATTGGTTCCAGGGGTACACGGGCAGCAGTGGTCTGGTCAGTGGAAGTCTAGTGGAAGGAGTGACCGCAGACAGGCTTCGAAGGCCTAACATAACAAACTTGGGCTGGCTGTAGGCACTTTTAAATTGGTTCCAGGGGTACATGGGCAGCAGTGTATGGTCAGTGGAAGTCTAGTGGAAGGAGTGACCGCAGACAGGCTTCCAAGGCCTAACATAACAAACTTGGGCTGGCTGTAGGCACTTTTAAATTGGTTCCAGGGGTACACGGGCAGCAGTGGTATGGTCAGTGGAAGTCTAGTGGAAGGAGTGACCGCAGACAGGCTTCCAAGGCCTAACATAACAAACTTGGGCTGGCTGTAGGCACTTTTAAATTGGTTCCAGGGGTACACGGGCAGCAGTGGTCTGGTCAGTGGAAGTCTAGTGGAAGGAGTGACCGCAGACAGGCTTCGAAGGCCTAACATAACAAACTTGGGCTGGCTGTAGGCACTTTTAAATTGGTTCCAGGGGTACATGGGCAGCAGTGTATGGTCAGTGGAAGTCTAGTGGAAGGAGTGACCGCAGACAGGCTTCCAAGGCCTAACATAACAAACTTGGGCTGGCTGTAGGCACTTTTAAATTGGTTCCAGGGGTACACGGGCAGCAGTGGTATGGTCAGTGGAAGTCTAGTGGAAGGAGTGACCGCAGACAGGCTTCCAAGGCCTAACATAACAAACTTGGGCTGGCTGTAGGCACTTTTAAATTGGTTCCAGGGGTACACGGGCAGCAGTGGTCTGGTCAGTGGAAGTCTAGTGGAAGGAGTGACCGCAGACAGGCTTCGAAGGCCTAACATAACAAACTTGGGCTGGCTGTAGGCACTTTTAAATTGGTTCCAGGGGTACATGGGCAGCAGTGTATGGTCAGTGGAAGTCTAGTGGAAGGAGTGACCGCAGACAGGCTTCCAAGGCCTAACATAACAAACTTGGGCTGGCTGTAGGCACTTTTAAATTGGTTCCAGGGGTACACGGGCAGCAGTGGTATGGTCAGTGGAAGTCTAGTGGAAGGAGTGACCGCAGACAGGCTTCCAAGGCCTAACATAACAAACTTGGGCTGGCTGTAGGCACTTTTAAATTGGTTCCAGGGGTACACGGGCAGCAGTGGTCTGGTCAGTGGAAGTCTAGTGGAAGGAGTGACCGCAGACAGGCTTCGAAGGCCTAACATAACAAACTTGGGCTGGCTGTAGGCACTTTTAAATTGGTTCCAGGGGTACATGGGCAGCAGTGTATGGTCAGTGGAAGTCTAGTGGAAGGAGTGACCGCAGACAGGCTTCCAAGGCCTAACATAACAAACTTGGGCTGGCTGTAGGCACTTTTAAATTGGTTCCAGGGGTACACGGGCAGCAGTGGTCTGGTCAGTGGAAGTCTAGTGGAAGGAGTGACCGCAGACAGGCTTCCAAGGCCTAACATAACAAACTTGGGCTGGCTGTAGGCACTTTTAAATTGGTTCCAGGGGTACACGGGCAGCAGTGGTCTGGTCAGTGGAAGTCTAGTGGAAGGAGTGACCGCAGACAGGCTTCCAAGGCCTAACATAACAAACTTGGGCTGGCTGTAGGCACTTTTAAATTGGTTCCAGGGGTACACGGGCAGCAGTGGTCTGGTCAGTGGAAGTCTAGTGGAAGGAGTGACCACAGACAGGCATCGAAGGCCTAAAATATTAACACATGGCTGTAGTCAATTTTAAATTGGTTCCAGGGGTACTTGGGCAGCAGTGCCCTGGTCAGTGTAGTAGTAGTTGAAAGAATGGACCGCAGACAGGCATCGAAGGCCTAAAATAAAAAAATTGGGCTGGCTGTAGGCAATTTTAAATTGGTTCCAGGGGTACACGGGCAGCAGTGGTGTGGTCAGTGGAGGCCTAGTGGAAGGAGTGACCGCAGACAGGCATCGAAGGCCTAAAATAATAACACATGGCTGTAGGCAATTTTAAATTGGTTCCAGGGTTACACGGGCAGCAGTGGTGTGGTCAGTGGAGGCCTAGTGGAAGGAGTGACCGCAGACAGGCATCGAAGGCCTAAAATAATCACACATGGCTGTAGGCAATTTTAAATTGGTTCCAGGGGTACACGGGCAGCAGTGGTGTGGTCAGTGGAGGCCTAGTGGAAGGAGTGACCACAGACAGGCATCGAAGGCCTAAAATATTAACACATGGCTGTAGTCAATTTTAAATTGGTTCCAGGGGTACTTGGGCAGCAGTGCCCTGGTCAGTGTAGTAGTAGTTGAAAGAATGGACCGCAGACAGGCATCGAAGGCCTAAAATAAAAAAATTGGGCTGGCTGTAGGCAATTTTAAATTGGTTCCAGGGGTACACGGGCAGCAGTGGTGTGGTCAGTGGAGGCCTAGTGGAAGGAGTGACCGCAGACAGGCATCGAAGGCCTAAAATAATAAAACATGGCTGTAGGCAATTTTAAATTGGTTCCAGGGGTACACGGGCAGCAGTGGTCTGGTCAGTGGAAGTCTAGTGGAAGGAGTGACCGCAGACAGGCTTCGAAGGCCTAACATAACAAACTTGGGCTGGCTGTAGGCACTTTTAAATTGGTTCCAGGGGTACATGGGCAGCAGTGTATGGTCAGTGGAAGTCTAGTGGAAGGAGTGACCGCAGACAGGCTTCCAAGGCCTAACATAACAAACTTGGGCTGGCTGTAGGCACTTTTAAATTGGTTCCAGGGGTACACGGGCAGCAGTGGTCTGGTCAGTGGAAGTCTAGTGGAAGGAGTGACCGCAGACAGGCTTCGAAGGCCTAACATAACAAACTTGGGCTGGCTGTAGGCACTTTTAAATTGGTTCCAGGGGTACATGGGCAGCAGTGTATGGTCAGTGGAAGTCTAGTGGAAGGAGTGACCGCAGACAGGCTTCCAAGGCCTAACATAACAAACTTGGGCTGGCTGTAGGCACTTTTAAATTGGTTCCAGGGGTACACGGGCAGCAGTGGTCTGGTCAGTGGAAGTCTAGTGGAAGGAGTGACCGCAGACAGGCTTCCAAGGCCTAACATAACAAACTTGGGCTGGCTGTAGGCACTTTTAAATTGGTTCCAGGGGTACACGGGCAGCAGTGGTCTGGTCAGTGGAAGTCTAGTGGAAGGAGTGACCGCAGACAGGCTTCGAAGGCCTAACATAACAAACTTGGGCTGGCTGTAGGCACTTTTAAATTGGTTCCAGGGGTACATGGGCAGCAGTGGTCTGGTCAGTGGAAGTCTAGTGGAAGGAGTGACCGCAGACAGGCTTCCAAGGCCTAACATAACAAACTTGGGCTGGCTGTAGGCACTTTTAAATTGGTTCCAGGGGTACACGGGCAGCAGTGGTCTGGTCAGTGGAAGTCTAGTGGAAGGAGTGACCGCAGACAGGCTTCGAAGGCCTAACATAACAAACTTGGGCTGGCTGTAGGCACTTTTAAATTGGTTCCAGGGGTACATGGGCAGCAGTGGTCTGGTCAGTGGAAGTCTAGTGGAAGGAGTGACCGCAGACAGGCTTCCAAGGCCTAACATAACAAAATTGGGCTGGCTGTAGGCACTTTAAATTGGTTCCAGGGGTACATGGGCAGCAGTGTATGGTCAGTGGAAGTCTAGTGGAAGGAGTGACGGCAGACAGTCTTCGAAGGCCTAACATAACAAAATTGGGCTGACTGTAGGCACTTTTAAATTGGTTCCAGGGTAACACGGCCAGCAGTGGCCTGGTCAGTGTAGTAGTTGTAGAAAGAAGGGACCGCAGACAGGCTTCGAAGGCCTAACATAACAAAAATGTCAAAACAATGGTATTGTCAGTGCCAGGCATTGAAGGATGTCAGCGCCTAGACTACACATTGGTGAAGCTGTGAGAGATAATTTTGCTAGTGGTAGAGCACAGTTTGAGCTGGGGGGGGGAACTGGCTTGTGGCCGGCGGTACAGGCACAGGGCCCCTCATATTACAACGGTGTGTCTGACGTTGGGTGCGCACCACCACCGCCAGAGACACTTTATTGTACTATGAGGGACCCAGTGGCAGTGCCGTCGACCAAAAGCGGCCACACCCACCTCTTCAGACAAACAGCACTCTCAAGGGTCCAAGCGCAAAGTGGCGATAGCACGGCCCCGTGTGGGGAGTTTGGCCATTTCGTGAGGTGGAAACATGTCGTATGCTGGACAATCAGGTGAAGAAAATTACGAGATTGGAAAAGTCATTCAGAATAGTCCACAGGCAAGACCTTTTCATAGGAAAGCTAGGTGTCAGCCGGGCAGGGTGGGGCAAAAGATTTTGAAATCCAGTTGTGGTTCATTTTAATGAAGGTTAGATCATCTACATTTTGGGTAGCCAGACGAGTCCTTTTTTCTGTTAGTATTGAACCTGCAGCACTGAATACTCTTTCTGATAGGACACTAGCTGCCGGGCAAGCAAGCTCCTGCAATGCATATTCTGCCAATTCTGGCCAGGTGTCTAATTTGGATGCCCAGTAATCAAATGGGAATGACGGTTGAGGGAGAACGTCGATAAGGGATGAAAAATAGTTTGTAACCATACTGGACAAATGTTGTCTCCTGTCACTTTGAATTGATGCTGCAGTACCTGTCCTGTCTGCGGTCATAGAAAAATCACTCCACAACCTGGTCAGAAAACCCCTCTGGCCAACGCCACTTCTGATTTCTGCCCCTCTAACACCTCTGGTCTGCTGGCCCCTGGAGCTCGTGTGAGAACGATCACGGGCGCTGTGTGCAGGGAATGCCAGAAGCAAACGGTCAACAAGAGTTGATTGTTTTGTTGCTAATATTAGTTCCAAGTTCTCATGTGGCATAATATTTTGCAATTTGCCTTTATAGCGAGGATCAAGGAGGCAGGCCAACCAGTAATCGTCATCGTTCATCATTTTTGTAATGCGTGTGTCCCTTTTGAGGATACGCAAGGCATAATCCGCCATGTGGGCCAAAGTTCCCGTTGTCAAATCTGCGGTTGTGCTTGGTTGAGGGGCAGTTGCAGGCAAATCTACGTCACTTGTGTCCCTCAAAAAACCAGAACCCGGCCTTGCCACGCCACCAATTTCCTGTGCCCCCGGGAAAGCTTCCTCATTAAAAATATACTCATCCCCATCATCCTCCTCATCCTCCACCTCCTCTTCGCCCGGTACCTCGTCATGTACACTGCCCTGACCAGACAATCGCTGACTGTCATCAAGGCTTTCCTCTTCCTCTGGTGCAGACGCCTGATCCTTTATGTGCGTCAAACTTTGCATCAGCAGACGCATTAGGGGGATGCTCATGCTTATTATGGCGTTGTCTGCACTAACCAGCCGTGTGCATTCCTCAAAACACTGAAGGACTTGACACATGTCTTGAATCTTCGACCACTGCACACCTGACAACTCCATGTCTGCCATCCTACTGCCTGCCCGTGTATGTGTATCCTCCCACAAAAACATAACAGCCCGCCTCTGTTCGCACAGTCTCTGAAGCATGTGCAGTGTTGAGTTCCACCTTGTTGCAACGTCTATGATTAGGCGATGCTGGGGAAGGTTCAAAGAACGCTGATAGGTCTGCATACGGCTGGAGTGTACAGGCGAACGGCGGATATGTGCGCAAAGTCCACGCACTTTGAGGAGCAGGTCGGATAACCCCGGATAACTTTTCAGGAAGCACTGCACCACCAGGTTTAAGGTGTGAGCCAGGCAAGGAATGTGTTTCAGTTGGGAAAGGGAGATGGCAGCCATGAAATTCCTTCCGTTATCACTCACTACCTTGCCTGCCTCAAGATCTACAGTGCCCAGCCACGACTGCGTTTCTTGCTGCAAGAACTCGGACAGAACTTCCGCGGTGTGTCTATTGTCGCCCAAACACTTCATAGCCAATACAGCCTGCTGACGTATGCCAGTAGCTGCCCCATAATGGGAGACCTGGTGTGCAACAGTGGCAGGTGCGGATGGAGTGTTTGTGCGACTGCGGTCTGTGGACGAGCTCTTGCTTCTGCAGGAGGACGAGGAGGAGGAGGAGGAGGAGGGGGTGCGAACGGCTACAGACAACTGTTTACTAGACCGTGGGCTAGGCAGAACTGTCCCAAACTTGCTGTCCCCTGTGGACCCTGAATCCACCACATTTACCCAGTGTGCCGTGATGGACACGTAACGTCCCTGGCCATGCCTACTGGTCCATGCATCTGTTGTCAGGTGCACCTTTGTGCTCACAGATTGCCTGAGTGCATGGACGATGCGCTCTTTAACATGCTGGTGGAGGGCTGGGATGGCTTTTCTGGAAAAAAAGTGTGGACTGGGTAGCTCGTAGCGTGGTACAGCGTAGTCCATCAGGTCTTTGAAAGCTTCGCTTTCAACTAACCGGTAGGGCATCATCTCTAACGAGATTAGTCTAGCTATGTGGGCGTTCAAACCCTGTGTACGCGGATGCGAGGCTAAGTACTTCCTTTTTCTAACCATAGTCTCATGTAGGGTGAGCTGGACTGGAGAGATGGAGATCGTGGAACTAGCGGGGGTGCCGGTGGACATGGCAGACTGAGAGACGGTGGGAGATGGTATTGTTGCCGCCGGTGCCCTAGATGCAGTGTTTCCTACTACGAAACTGGTGATTCCCTGACCCTGACTGCTTTGGCCTGGCAAAGATACCTGCACAGATACAGCAGGTGGTGCGCTAAATGGTGGTCCTACACTGCCGGAAGGGATGTTGCGTTGATGACTAGCTTCATTGGCCGAGGGTGCAACAACCTTAAGGGACGTTTGGTAGTTAGTCCAAGCTTTCAAATGCATGGTGGTTAAATGTCTATGCATGCAACTAGTATTGAGACTTTTCAGATTCTGACCTCTGCTTAAGGAAGTAGAACATTTTTGACAGATGACTTTGCGCTGATCAATTGGATGTTGTTTAAAAAAATGCCAGACTGCACTCTTTCTAGCATCGGATACCTTTTCAGGCATTGCAGACTGAGCTTTAACCGGATGGCCACGCTGTCCTCCACCAGGTTTTGGCTTTGCCACGCGTTTTGGGCAAGATACGGGCCCGGCAGATGGAACCTGTGGCGATGTTGATGCCTGCTGCGGCCCCTCCTCCTCCTCTGCTTCAGAACTGCTGCCGCCTGCACCCTGTTCCCCCAATGGCTGCCAATCGGGGTCAAGAACTGGGTCATCTAATAACTCTTCTTGTACCTCCTGCGCAACTTCGTCTGTGTCACCGTGTCGTTCGGTGGTATAGCGTTCGTGATGGGGCAACATAGTCTCATCAGGGTCTGATTCTTGATCAGCACCCTGCGAGGGCAATGTTGTGGTCTGAGTCAAAGGACCAGCATAGTAGTCTGGCTGTGGCTGTGCGTCAGTGCACTCCATGTCAGATTCAATTTGTAATGGGCATGGACTGTTAACTGCTTCACTTTCTAAGCCAGGGACGGTATGTGTAAAGAGCTCCATGGAGTAACCCGTTGTGTCGCCTGCTGCATTCTTCTCTGTTGTTGTTTTTGCTGAAGAGGACAAGGAAGTGACTTGTCCCTGACCGTGAACATCCACTAACGACGCGCTGCTTTTACTTTTACCAGTTTCACGAGAGGAGGCAAAAGAGCTAGAGGCTGAGTCAGCAAGATAAGCCAAAACTTGCTCTTGCTGCTCCGGCTTTAAAAGCGGTTTTCCTAATCCCAGAAAAGGGAGCGTTCGAGGCCTTGTGTAGCCGGACGACGAACCTGGCTCCACAGCTCCAGACTTAGGAGCAATATTTTTTTCCCCACGACCACCTGATGCTCCACCACTACCACTACCCTCATTACCAGCTGACAATGAACGCCCCCGGCCACGACCTCTTCCACTAGACTTCCTCATTGTTTTAAAAACGTAACCAAACTAACGTTATTTGTTGCAGTCACACAACTTACACGGTGAGCTATAACTTCAGTATGATTTAGCTACCCCTTTACAGGTTGGTGAGACCACAGCGAAAATCAGGCCCAATGTTACACACTCTTTTTTTGGTGGCTGCAAATTAGAGAGATGCCCCACACGCAGGACTGTCACTGAAGCACAAATGTTAATATTAATGTCACACTATTATTTTTTTTTTATTTTTATTTTTTTCAGGAACACTTTAGAAACCCCCCCAAAAAAAAAACATTGATTTTTGCAGGGAGAATTTAGAAAACAAATGTAACAAACTATATGCTTTCTATGGGCCACTGAGTGAGAGATGACGCACACAGGAATCAGGAGTGGCACACAAGCCCAGAGGCCAATATTTTTCTACCAATGATTGATGGAGTTATTTTCTCTGGTAGATTTTGGAACCCAAATCAAGGAAAAAAAATATAGGCTTTCTATGGACCACAATTGGAGAGAGAGAGAGAGAGAGAGAGAGAGATGGCACACCCAGGAGTCAAGACTGGCACACAAGCAGAAAGGCCAATATTAATCTCCCACTGTTTTTTTTGGTTGTTTTTTTTTTTTTTTTTTCAGGGAGACTTTAGAAAAAAAAATAATAAAAAAAATATGATTTTATCAGGAAGAATTTAGAAACCAAATAAAATAAAATGATTTTTTCAGGGAGAATTTATAAAACAAATAAAACCAAAAATAGGCGTTCTATGGCCCACTGACTGAGAGATGACGCACCCAGGAGTCAAGACTGGCACACAAGCAGAAAGGCCAATATTAATCTCCCACTGTTTTTTTTTTTTTTTTCAGGGAGACTTTAGAAAAAAAAATAATAAAAAAAATATGATTTTATCAGGAAGAATTTAGAAACCAAATAAAATAAAATGATTTTTTCAGGGAGAATTTATAAAACAAATAAAACCAAAAATAGGCGTTCTATGGCCCACTGACTGAGAGATGACGCACACAGGAATCAGGAGTGGCACACAAGCCCAGAGGCCAATATTTTTCTACCAATGATTGATGGAGTTATTTTCTCTGGTAGATTTTGGAACCCAAATCAAGGAAAAAAAATATAGGCTTTCTATGGACCACAATTGGAGAGAGAGAGAGAGAGAGAGAGAGAGAGAGAGAGAGATGGCACACCCAGGAGTCAAGACTGGCACACAAGCAGAAAGGCCAATATTAATCTCCCACTGTTTTTTTTGGTTGATTTTTTTTTTTTTTTTTCAGGGAGACTTTAGAAAAAAAAATAATAAAAAAAATATGATTTTATCAGGAAGAATTTAGAAACCAAATAAAATAAAATGATTTTTTCAGGGAGAATTTATAAAACAAATAAAACCAAAAATAGGCGTTCTATGGCCCACTGACTGAGAGATGACGCACACAGGAATCAGGAGTGGCACACAAGCCCAGAGGCCAATATTTTTCTACCAATGATTGATGGAGTTATTTTCTCTGGTAGATTTTGGAACCCAAATCAAGGAAAAAAAATATAGGCTTTCTATGGACCACAATTGGAGAGAGAGAGAGAGAGAGAGAGAGAGATGGCACACCCAGGAGTCAAGACTGGCACACAAGCAGAAAGGCCAATATTAATCTCCCACTGTTTTTTTTGGTTGTTTTTTTTTTTTTTTTTTCAGGGAGACTTTAGAAAAAAAAATAATAAAAAAAATATGATTTTATCAGGAAGAATTTAGAAACCAAATAAAATAAAATGATTTTTTTCAGGGAGAATTTATAAAACAAATAAAACCAAAAATAGGCGTTCTATGGCCCACTGACTGAGAGATGACGCACCCAGGAGTCAAGACTGGCACACAAGCAGAAAGGCCAATATTAATCTCCCACTGTTTTTTTTTTTTTTTTTTTTTTTTTTCAGGGAGACTTTAGAAAAAAAAATAATAAAAAAAATATGATTTTATCAGGAAGAATTTAGAAACCAAATAAAATAAAATGATTTTTTCAGGGAGAATTTAGAAAACAAATAAAACCAAAAATAGGCGTTCTATGGCCCACTGACTAAGAGAGAGAGAGAGAGATGGAACGCTTAGTACTGGCACACAAGCCCAAAGGGCAATATTAATCTCCCTTTTTTTTTCCAGGGAGAATTTCTAAAACCCCCCCCCAAAAAAAAATAGGCTTTCTATGGCCCACTATTTGTGAGAGAGATGGGACGCTCAGGACTGGCACAGATGGCACGCTCAGGACTGGCACAGAAGCCCAGAGGCCAATATTAATCTCCCTTTTTTTCTGGGAGAATTTATAAAACCAAAAAAATATTTAAATAGGCTTTCTATGGCCCACTATTTGTGAGAGAGATGGCACGCTCAGGACTGGCACAGATGGCACGCTCACAACTGGCACACAAGCCCAGAGGCCAATATTAATCTCCCTTTTTTCAGGGAAAATTTATAAAACCAAAAAAAAAATTAAATAGGCTTTCTATGGCCCACTATTTGTGAGAGAGATGGCACGCTCAGGACTGGCACAGATGGCACGCTCACAACTGGCACACAAGCCCAGAGGCCAATATTAATCTCCCTTTTTTCAGGGAAAATTTATAAAACAAAAAAAAAAATTAAATAGGCTTTCTATGGCCCACTATTTGTGAGAGAGATGGCACGCTCAGGACTGGCACAGATGGCACGCTCACAACTGGCACACAAGCCCAGAGGCCAATATTAATCTCCCTTTTTTTCAGGGAGAATTTATAAAACCAAAAAAAAAATTAAATAGGCTTTCTATGGCCCACTATTTGTGAGAGAGATGGCACGCTCAGGGCTGGCACAGATGGCATGCTCAGGACTGGCACACAAGCCCAGAGGCCAATATTAATCTCCCTTTTTTTCAGGGAGAATTTATAAAACCCAAAAAAAAAAAAAATAGGCTTTCTATGGCCCACTATTTGTGAGAGAGATGGCACACTCAGGACTGGCACACAAGCCCAAAGGCCAATATTAATCTCCCACTGTATTTTTATCAGGGAGAATTTATACACCCCACAAAAAAAAATACAGAAAAATGAAAAGGCTTTCTATGGCCCACTATGTGAGAGAGATGGCACACACAGGGATGGCACTCTAGCAGAAATGCCAAATTGCCAATCTTAATCTCCCACCAAAAAAAAAAAAAAAAAAAACACAGGGAATGTCCTACAATTACTATCTCCCTGACTGCAGTAATCTCAGCCAGGTATGGCAGGCAGCTACTATCTCCCTGCCTGCAGTAATCTCAGCCAGGTATGGCAGGCAGCAATAAGGAGTGGACTGATGCACAAATGAAATAAAAAGTGTGGACAAACAAAAAAGATAGCTGTGCAGAAAGGAAGGAACAAGAGGATTTGTGCTTTGAAAAAAGCAGTTGGTTTGCACAGCGGCGTACACACAGCAATGCAGCTATCAGGGAGCCTTCTAGGGCAGCCCAATGAGCTACAGCGCTGAGGGGAAAAAAAAACAAAAAAAACTTCCACTGTCCCTGCACACCGAGGGTGGTGTTGGACAGTGCAAATCGCTGCAGCACAAGCGGTTTTGTGGTTAATGGACCCTGCCTAACGCTATCCCTGCTTCTGACAAAGCGGCAGCAACCTCTCCCTAAGCTCAGATCAGCAGCAGTAAGATGGCGGTCGGCGGGAACGCCTCTTTATAGCCCCTGTGACGTCGCAGACAGCAAGCCAATCACTGCAATGCCCTTCTCTAAGATGGTGGGGACCAGGACCTATGTCATCACGCTGCCCACACTCTGCGTTTACCTTCATTGGCTGAGAAATGGCGCTTTTCGCGTCATTGAAACGCGACTTTGGCGCGAAAGTCGCGTACCGCATGGCCGACCCCGCACAGGGGTCGGATCGGGTTTCATGAAACCCCGACTTAGCCAAAAGTCGGCGACTTTTGAAAATGTTCGACCCGTTTCGCTCAACCCTAATGCAGACCATTAAACTTATACTTTAAGTACATTTTGCATTTATTACAATATTCAGTTTTTTGGGGTAGGAGACTATCAGCATGGCACATTTAGAAGTGGCAATCTTTTTGCTAGATTGCTAGGGCAAATCTGGTCCAGCCCTCTTCAGGTCAACCTAAGATTTTCAGTTGGATTCAGGACTGATATTTGGCTGGGCCATGCCAAAACTTTGATATTCTGTTGAAGCCATTTTTTTTATTTGGAGATATTCTCTGTGTTGCTGCTTTGAAATGTGACATTTTTCACCTTCAGCCTTTTAACAGTGACTTTAAGGTTTTGATGCAAAATTGACTAATACTTGAGACTGTTCATAATTCACTCCACCTTGACTAAACCCCAATTTCCAGCTGCAGAAAAATCAAGCTGAATGCATAATTCTGCATCTACCATGTTTTCCTATATCAAAATATAAAATAAGTTAATTTGAATATTAAATGTTATAAAAAGAAAAAATAAATCAAAACACAGGTGTTCCAAATCTTCAGTAGCTGCTTCTATCTAGAAAAAGGTAATATAAGCTATCAAAACCTATTACATGTCCAAAAATTGTATCAATAAAACCCTCAAAATGCAAAAAAAATTCAATTGTACAGCTCCATAAATGGAGAAATAAAAAGTTACTGGTTGCTGTAAATGGTAACACAAACCACCTTCTTTTACAACTTTTTACAATTTCTTCTTAATTTAAAAAAAAGCTATACAAGTTTGATATTGCTGTTGTTATACTAACTTGTAAAATCATAATGCCAGGAAACTTTTACTGTACAAAAAAAATACTCCATAAAACAATGCTGAAATAAATATTGTCAGAATTGCAATTTTTCTACATTTCTCTTTTTTTTCCATTTTCCAGTACAATGTATGGTAAAATGGCCAATGTCATTTAACCCCTCACGCCACAGCCCTTTTTCATTTTTGCGCTTCTGTTTTTCCCTCCCTTTCATCCTAGCGCCATAGCATTTTTATTTTATTTTAGTTTTATGTCAATATGTCCATGTGAGGACTTATTTTTTGAGGGACGAGTTGTACTTTTGAACATCATTAGTTTTACAATGAAATTGCAAAAAAAGTGCAATTCTACAACTGTTTGGATTTTTTTTTACCATGTTCCCCAAATGCTGAATCTGATCTGCCATTATGATTCTCCAGGTCGTTATGAGATCGTAGATACTAAACATGTATAAGTTGTTTTTATTTAAATTGTAAAAAATTCCACCCCGTCGATTAGGGACACATGTCAGCTGTTCAAAACAGCTGACATGTGTCTGGAAAGATGTGGGCTCAGTGCCGGACCCAACATCAAAGGGAGGGGCATGATATGTGCAGTACATGTACAACGCATGTCGTGAAGGGGTTAAAAGAACAATACACAGAAAATAAGCCATCATAAGGCTATGTGCACACGTTGCGGAATGGGGTGCAGAATTTTCTGCACCAAATCCGCAACTCCTGGTAGAATCCGCAGGTGCAGATTTTCTGTGAATTTTGTGTGGAAAAGCGGCGAAATCGATGTGGGTTTTCTGCGGAATTTGTGCGGATTTTATCCCTGTGGATTTCTAACATGGAAAGGTCCAAATCCACTGCAGTTTCGCACAAAAGAAGTGACATGCACTTCTTTTCAATTTGCTGTGGATTCAGTGCGGATTTTTCCGCACCATGTGCACAGATTTTTTTGTTCCCCAATCGATTTACATTGTACTGTAAATCACATTGCGGAACTGCAGCGTTTCTGTGCGGAAAAATCCGCTGTGGATCCGCACCAATTCCGCATCGTGTGCCCATGGCCTAAGACTATAATAATACAAAAACTCTAAAACTTATGAGTATGATGCTCGGGAGAAGGGGAGTAAAAAATGAAAGTGCAAAAAATGAAATAAGTAAAGATGGGAATGGTTTAACCTCATAACCCAAAAGCCTTTTTTCACCTTCCTGATCAGGATAAATTTTACAATAATGATCAGCATCAGTTTATGAGACAATAACCGGGAAACACTTCAACATGTAACACTTATTCTGAGATAATTTTTATGTGACATTTTGTACTTCAAGACAGTAGTAAATTTTGGTCAATATGATTTGAGTTTATTTATGAAAATATGGAAAATTTGATAAAAAATGTAAAAATGTTGCATTGTTCATACCTTTAGTTTGCTCTGAAAGCAGATAGTTATACCACACAAATTAGATACGGTAACTAATAATATTCAATATCTACTTTACATCAGCAACACTTACGTAACATAAGAATTTTTGTTAAAAGGGCTGAAAGTCAGCAATTCTTCATTTTTTTTTTCAACAAAATTTACAAATCCAATATTTTAAGAGACCACAACACATCATATTTGAAGTGACTTTAATGGGAACCTGTCACCTGAATTTGGCGGGACCGGTTTTGGGTCATATTGGCGGAGTTTTCGGGTGTTTGATTCACCCTTTCCTTACCCACTGGCTGCATGCTGGATGAAAAATTGGATTGAAGTTCATTTTCTGTCCTCCGTACTACACCCCTGCGCAAGGCAAGATTGCCTTGCGCAGGCGTGTACTACGGAGGACAGAGAATGAATTTCAATCCAATATTGCGGCCAGCATGCAGCCAGCGGGTAAGGAAAGAGTGAATCAAACACCCGAAAACTCCGCCCATATGACCCAAAACCGGTCCCGCCAAATTCAAGTGACAGGTTCCCTTTAAAGGTTCTGTACATGGAAAATACCCAAAAGTGACACTATTTTAAAAACTGCATTCCTCAAAGTGCTTAAAATCATATTCAAAAACTTTATTAACCCTTATAGTGTTTCACAGGAATTAAATCAATGTGGAAAAAAAATAATATTTTATTTTCTCGCAAAATTGTTGCTTTTCCCCGGACACCTAGTGTTCGTTATCAAACCCCAAACACTGACTTTTTTCTGTAAGTTCGGTTTGCTGTTCTGGTTTTCCAATAGAGATCAGCAAACCTTTGAAGGTTTGGTTCGGTTTGGCAAACATCTCGACGTTGACCAAATATGTTTGCTGAACATACCTGAACCCCATTTAATTCAATGGCAGGCTGAACCAAATGCTTAGTGTGGAGAAATTGATTGTATCTTAATTATCCAGACATTTATTTTTAGCAAACCAAAAAGAATAGGCTGCTATCTGTATGTTGGCTTTTGAATTTAAGCATTTTTTCTGGCTGGTTAAGAAAACAGACTTTTGTTTGTGTAAACATGTAATAATGACTTGTATTTTGCAATTATCCTTGATAACTAGTCATGTTTACTTATATGCTAATTAGTCTTTCTCTAGGCCAGGTAATTTGTTGATTTTTTTAACAGAGGAGGAAAAACTATGCAAATAGAATATATAATCAAGTAATGCTACTTAATGTTGTCTCCATTCTTACCCTTTATGTAAATACTGAACGAAGGACACTTGATAAGTATAAAAATAGGTTACATGCCTCAGTATAGACTGACAGAGACAGAGAGACAGCCAGAGATTCTTCCAAGACATCCAAACATCCAAGGGATCTTACAGGACTACTGCCAATTCATCATGGCTCAATCATGATGGACACAGATCTATCATTCTACAGGAAACAACCTAGGGGTTCTCAGCCCCAGCTGAAAGAATACAGATCTGCTTCATTGACCATCGCTGAACCATGGATACATTTGGAGGAAGCCAGGATTGGGTCTGGCTCCATGGAGATGCTCAGAGAAGCCAGGTTGTGACCCTCTGGTCAACTGGCCTTGTATCTGAATGGACTGTCATCTCCATATGCTTGTCATTACCTCCTCTCTGTGTGCATGCCACAGGTGAGGCAGCCAACCATGGGTGACCTGAAGTAAGAGCTGTCATTATCCCGGTGAGTTAGTGGAAGTGTGAGACTCTGTAATGTGCACCATCTTGAGGTATTTTGCTAGAACTGTTATATGTGTTATCTTCCTGTTTTCTGGTTCAATAAAGCATTCCCACACTGTTTTACCCTCACCCTGTGTTGTCTGAGTAGCATTATGCCCAGGTTAAAAGGAAAGCTGACATTTTGGCTGGTCCATGTGGTTTCGATTAGCGGACCTGGGCGCCCACCGACTCCTGTGTTTCCACACATAGCCAACATCTTAAGGGGTGGCCAAAAAGCTTCACAAACTGCTCCAATTAGTGGCAGACACCAGAAAAAAGTGGCATCAATTGACCCAGAGTACAAATATGGGACAGTGTTTGGACCAGCATTTCTAGCAGAAACATTGATCAGTAACAGGTGGATGAGTGATAGGTATAGACCTGGTGCTCTGAGAGGCCTGCCAAATTCAGGCAACATACATGAAGGAGACCCAACTTAGAGTCCAAACATTTCCCAAATTTGGGGGCAGACAATACAAGAATCGGCATCAATTGACCCACAGTAGAAATTTGATAATGGCACAGCAGCAGTCATCCATGGGCCATGCATGAGGTATCAGGGTCTGTGACAGCATTTCCAGCTTTGAATTGAAGTTTCAATTAAGAAGAGGTGGGTGACAGACTAATGTAAACCTGCTGTGCTGAGAGCCCTGGTACCTCATGCAACAGCTAAAACTGCTTTTCTGCTCAGCCACACTCAGGTGGCGCAAATATCAGCTTAATAGGCTACTATTGTTAGAAACATTTAAGGATAGTAATACTGGTAGTTGACTGAAAGTGCAGGTCTGGCAGTCTGTGAACCCTACTGCCAAATAAATAAGGCAGCACACTGTAGCGCTAAAACATGCAAACATGAAACATGAAAGTTGAACTGCATTGCTGCACTAGAAAATATGAAAAAAATTAGAGCGTTTAGCGCATAAATTGGCCAATTCATGTGTACTTGATACATATAAAAATATATATTTATTTGAACAAACAATAGAAAATAGACAAAGTCAGCAAGGTAGAAGACGTGAAGAGGACCTCATGGAACCTAACATAGTAACATAGTTAGTAAGGCCGAAAAAAGACATTTGTCCATCCAGTTCAGCCTATATTCCATCATAATAAATCCCCAGATCTACGTCCTTCTACAGAACCTAATAATTGTATGATACAATATTGTTCTGCTCCAGGAAGACATCCAGGCCTCTCTTGAACCCCTCGACTGAGTTCGCCATCACCACCTCCTCAGGCAAGCAATTCCAGATTCTCACTGCCCTAACAGTAAAGAATCCTCTTCTATGTTGGTGGAAATACCTTCTCTCCTCCAGACGCAAAGAATGCCCCCTTGTGCCCGTCACCTTCCTTGGTATAAACAGATCCTCAGCGAGATATTTGTATTGTCCCCTTATATACTTATACATGGTTATTAGATCGCCCCTCAGTCGTCTTTTTTCTAGACTAAATAATCCTAATTTCGCTAATCTATCTGGGTATTGTAGTTCTCCCATCCCCTTTATTAATTTTGTTGCCCTCCTTTGTACTCTCTCTAGTTCCATTATATCCTTCCTGAGCACCGGTGCCCAAAACTGGACACAGTACTCCATGTGCGGTCTAACTAGGGATTTGTACAGAGGCAGTATAATGCTCTCATCATGTGTATCCAGACCTCTTTTAATGCACCCCATGATCCTGTTTGCCTTGGCAGCTGCTGCCTGGCACTGGCTGCTCCAGGTAAGTTTATCATTAACTAGGATCCCCAAGTCCTTCTCCCTGTCAGATTTACCCAGTGGTTTCCCATTCAGTGTGTAATGGTGATATTGATTCCTTCTTCCCATGTGTATAACCTTACATTTATCATTGTTAAACCTCATCTGCCACCTTTCAGCCCAAGTTTCCAACTTATCCAGATCCATCTGTAGCAGAATACTATCTTCTCTTGTATTAACTGCTTTACATAGTTTTGTATCATCTGCAAATATCGATATTTTACTGTGTAAACCTTCTACCAGATCATTAATGAATATGTTGAAGAGAACAGGTCCCAATACTGACCCCTGCGGTACCCCACTGGTCACAGCGACCCAGTTAGAGACTATACCATTTATAACCACCCTCTGCTTTCTATCACTAAGCCAGTTACTAACCCATTTACACACATTTTCCCCCAGACCAAGCATTCTCATTTTGTGTACCAACCTCTTGTGCAGCACGGTATCAAACGCTTTGGAAAAATCGAGATATACCACGTCCAATGACTCACCGTGGTCCAGCCTATAGCTTACCTCTTCATAAAAACTGATTAGATTGGTTTGACAGGAGCGATTTCTCATGAACCCATGCTGATATGGAACCTAGGAAATGGACAATGATCCCCAGATGATAGTAAGATAAACACCCCGCAAAAAGTTGTGGGATGTTAAGGTAGGCACACATGAACAATGATCGCACACTGTCAAAGGGTACATGGAAATGATAATATGATACTATACAATAATAATGGTAAATACCCATAGGCAGGTGCAGGTACAGATGATGAAAGTGTACGTACCACAATAGAATAGGGGATTCTATTGCCGCCTCTCCTGGGGCATGGGATCTGCTCCAATACCTGAAACCGTAACTGAGAAATGTTGTGTTTTTTTTTAGCAAAAATATATGGTAAGGGAAGGTATGTTTTGCCACAACGGATACTGGACTTGTGCTGTGAAATGCGGTCCCGTACATGCTGGGTAGGCGGAGCGGAGGCAGAGCAATAGTGGTCATGGATCAAAGGGACCACTATTGCTCCGCCTCCGCTCCGCCTACCCAGCATGTACGGGACTGCATTTCACCGCACAAGTCCAGTATCCGTTGTGGCAAAACATATCTTCCCTTACCATATCATTTTGCTAAAAAAAACACAACATTTCTCAGTTACGGTTTCAGGTATTGGAGCAGATCCCATGCCCCAGGAGAGGCGGCAATAGGGTTAATTTTGGATCAATTCCTCCAGCACGTGGTGTGCTATTATGCTCCTAGATGCGGCATCGTACGTGATATCACTCGTCTCACGATCCACATTCTCTGAAGACAAATAGTTTTGATGAAGGCCTAGATATTGGCCGAAATGTCAACATATTATTTGTCACAGTGGATCAATAAAATTATCTCACTTTTTTTGCATATGAACTGAGAGTGCCGGATTTTTTTCTACTTTATATTGGGATTGGTACCCTATTCGTGCACCTCACTGCAAACGGAGTGCCGTGTTATTACCCTATTATTATAATTACCGTTACATGAGCACCCGTAACTTTTTGGATTATGTCTAATGACGTTTTCTCATACAGTACTAATGAAGCGGCGGAGATCATAGCCAATGTGGACATTTCCAGTGAATTCTTGCAAATTCCGTCTAATGAATATAGGACCAGAGAATTTGAACGTGACTCCCGTCATCTTATTAATTTAGAGTTACATTGTGCAACGATTGCAGAATATCTTAAAGCTGAGAGAATCCCACGAGGCTTGAGGGTTGCTTTGCGTCCTACTATTTTTAAGGAGAACGACGACTTTTGTAAAAAATTTGAGCAAATTCTTAATAAATGCTCACATGATTTAATGACTCTTACCCTTGACACATTACAGAAGTCGATTACATCCGTACGGGAAAAAGTCCATTCTACGGAAACACAACTATCCACCTCTATGACCAGTGACGATTTCCAGTCATTTAAGACCAAATTAACCAGTACTCTTTTACAGCATCGCCAGGAGTCTGAACAAAAGAAGAGACAGAAATTTCTACGGGACACAGAAGACTATAGAAATAATCGAGTTTATCTATGGAAAGACTCTTTTTCTACAGGTTCATACCGACCCAGAAGAATACCTTCCGACTCTACCTACTCAAGTTCCGACAACGAGAGATTTTCAAACAGGAGAGTTCCTTTTTAAGACCGGAAAAAAAGACGATCACCAAGAAGAAGACAAGGAGGGGCGGACAATGGGCAAGGAACGTCCTCTACAACAGTCCAGACGAGATCTCAGGTAGGGATACATCCTTAATTATTAACATTTCTTCTAAGATTCTAAGCCCACCACAGATGTCTCTTCTACAGAAAGGACTCTCCTTCTGTCCATCTTATAAATTAGATACATTTCAGTTGGACATGGACTTGCAGAAGTTTTATAGATCGCTCAGACTTAAGGTCTTTTTTAATAAGACCGATGACATTAATACATCTATATCTTCTCCAGTGATCTCTTCACCTGTCAATTTACAACGATTGGGCATTAAAACTAACAGCAACTTTATGCCTCCAAAAAATGGCCATCCCGTAGAGACTTTTATTGAATTAATTGATAGAGAGGTCGATTTGTTTAACCCCTTCCCGACCTTTGACGCATACGCTGCGTCATGAAAGTCGGTGCCATTCCGACCCATGACGCAGCGTATGCGTCATGGCAGAATCGCGTTCCTGCAGGCCGGGTGAAAGGGTTAACTGTAATTTCACCCGGCGTGCAGGGACAGGAGGAGTTGTACTTTAGCCCAGGGGGGGTGGCTTCACCCCCCCGTGGCTACGATCGCTCTGATTGGCTGTTGAAAGTGAAACTGCCAATCAGAGCGATTTGTAATATTTCACCTAAAAAACTGGTGAAATATTACAATCCAGCCATGGCCGATGCTGCAATATCATCGGCCATGGCTGGAAACACTTATGTGCCCCCACCCCACCGATCGCTCCCCAGCCCTCCGATCTGTGGTCCGCTCCCCTCCGTCCTGTGCTCCTCTCCCCCGTCCTCCTGTCCGCTCCACCCATGCTCCAATCCCACCCCCCTGCACTCAGATCCACCCCCCCGCACTGCGATCCACCCCCCCGCACACCGATCCACCCACCCGCACACCGATCCACCCGCCCGCACACCGATCCACCCCCTCATGCTCCGATCCCTCCTCCCCATGCTCCGACGCCCCCCCCCGTGCCCTGATCTCCCCCCCTTATACTTACCGAGCCTCCCGGGGTCCGTCCGTCTTCCTTCCTGGGCGCCGCCATCTTCCAAAATGGCGGGCGCATACGCAATGCGCCCGCCGAATCTGCCGGCCGGCAGATTCGTTCCAGAGTGAATTTGATCACTGTGAAAAAACCTCACAGTGATCAAAATAAAAAAAAACAGTAAATGACCCCCCCCCTTTGTCACCCCCATAGGTAGGGACAATAATAAAATAAAGAATTTTTTTTTCCCCCACTAAGGTTGGAGTTAGAACTAGGGTTAGGGTTAAGGGTAGGGTTAGGGGTAGGGGTAGGGTTAGGGTTAGGGGTAGGGGTAGGGTTATGGTTAGGGGTAGGGGTAGGGTTAGGGTTAGGGGTAGGGGTAGGGGTAGGGTTAGGGGTAGGGGAAGGGTTAGGGTTAGGGATAGGAATGTGCACACGTATTCTGGTCCTCTGCGGATTTTTCCGCAGCGGATTTCATAAATCCGCAGTGCTAAACCGCTGTGGATTTATCACGGATTTACCGCGGTTTTTCTGCGCATTTCACTGCGGTTTTACAACTGCGATTTTCTATTGGAGCAGTTGTAAAACCGCTGCGGAATCCGCAGAAAGAAGTGACATGCTGCGGAATGTAAACCGCTGCGTTTCCGTGCAGTTTTTCCGCAGCATGTGTACAGCAATTTTTGCTTCCCATACGTTTACATTGAACTGTAAACTCATGGGAAACTGCTGCGGATCCGCAGCGTTTTCCGCAGCGTGTGCACATACCTTTAGAATTAGGCTATGTGCACACGGTGCGGATTTGGCTGTGGATCCGCAGCGGATTGGCCACTGCGGATCCGCAGCAGAGTTCCATCAGGTTTACAGTACCATGTAAACATATGGAAAACCAAATCCGCTGTGCCCATGGCACGGAAACGCTGCGTTGTATTTTCCGCAGCATGTCAATTCTTTGTGCGGATTCCGCAGCGTTTTACACATTTTCCTCAATAGGAATCCGCAGGTGAAATCCACACAAAAAACACTGGCAATCCGCGGTAAATCCGCAGGTAAAACGCAGTGCCTTTTACCTGCAGATTTTTCAAAAATGATGCTGAAAAATCTCACACAAATCCGCAACGTGGGCACATAGCCTTAGGGTTAGGGTTGGAATTAGGGTTGTGGTTAGGGTTGTGATTAGGGTTATGGCTACAGTTGGGATTAGGGTTAGGGGTGTGTTGGGGTTAGTGTTGGAGTTAGAATTGAGGGGTTTCCACTGTTTAGGCACATCAGGGGGTCTCCAAACGCAACATGGCGCCACCATTGATTCCAGCCAATCTTGTATTCAAAAAGTCAAATGGTGCTCCCTCAATTCCGAGCCCCGACGTGTGCCCAAACAGTGGTTTACTCCCACATATGGGGTACCAGCATACTCAGGACAAACTGCGCAACAATTACTGGGGTCCAATTTCTCCTGTTACCCTTGAGAAAATAAAAAATTGCTTGCTAAAACATCATTTTTGAGGAAAGAAAAATGATTTTTTATTTTCACGGCTCTGCGTTGTAAACGTCTGTGAAGCATTTGGGGGTTCAAAGTGCTCACCACATATCTAGATAAGTTCCTTGGGGGGTCTAGTTTACAAAATTGGGTCACTTGTGGGGGGTTTCTACTGTTTAGGCACACCAGGGGCTCTGCAAACGCAACGTGACGCCCGTAGAGCATTTCATCAAAGTCTGCATTTCAAAACGTCACTACTTCACTTCCAAGACCCGGCATGTGCCCAAACAGTAGTTTACCCCCACATATGGGGTATCAGCGTACTCAGGAGAAACTGGACAACAAATATTGGGGTCAAATTTCTCCTGTTACCCTTGGGAAAATTTAAAAATTCTGGGCTAAAAAATTATTTTTGAGGAAAGAAAACGTATTTATTATTTTCACTGCTCTGTGTTGTAATAGTCTGTGAAGCACTTGGGGGTTCAAAGTGCTCACCTCACATCTAGATAAGTTCCTTTTGGGGTCTAGTTTCCAAAATTGGGTCACTTGTGGGGGGTTTCTACTGTTCAGCCACATCAGGGGCTCTGCAAACCCAACATGACGCCCGCAGAGCATTCCATCAAAGTCTGCATTTCAAAACATCACTACTTCACTTCCGAGCCCCAGCATGTGCCCAAACAGTGGTTTACCCCCACATGTGGGGTATCAGCGTACTCAGGAGAAACTGGACAACAACTTTTGGGGTCAAATGTCTCCTGTTACCCTTGGGAAAATAAAAAATTGCGGGCTAAAAAATCATTTTTGAGAAAATAATTTTTTTTTTTTATTTTCATGGCTCTGCGTTATAAACTTCTGTGAAGCACTTGAGGGTTCAAAGTGCTCACCACACATCTAGATTAGTTCCTTTGGGGGTCTAGTTTCCAAAATGGGGTCATTTGTGGGGGATCTCCAATGTTTAGGCACACAGGGGCTCTCCAAACGCGACATGGTGTCCGCTAATGATTGGAACTAATTTTCCATTTAAAAAGCCAAATGGCATGCCTTCCCTTCTGAGCCCTGCCGTGCGCCCAAACAGTGGTTTACCCCCACATATGGGGTATCTGCGTACTCAGAACAAACTGGACAACAAAATTTGTGGTCCAATTTCTCCTATTACCATTGGCAAAATAGGAAATTTCAGGCTAAAAAATCATTTTTGAGGAAAGAAAAATTATTTTTTATTTTCATGGCTCTGCGTTATAAACTTCTGTGAAGCACCTGGGGGTTTAAAGTGCTCAGTATGTATCTAGATAAGTTCCTTGATGGGTCTAGTTTCCAAAATGGGGTGATTTGTGGGGGAGCTCCAATGCATAGGCACACAGGGGCTCTCCAAACGCAACATGGTGTCCGTGTTAGGGCTAGCGGAACGCACCAAATATTAAGACAGATAGAGTATGGTGCCGCTTTAAGAGAATGGGGTTCCTGCCAGTCCATCACAGCCTGTAGTTTGGCAGGATCCATAGCCAATCCCTGGGCAGAGATGATGTAGCCTAGGAAAGGTAAGGACTCCTGCTCAAACATACACTTCTCCAACTTGGCATAGAGGGAGTTTGCCCGTAGGAGGTCGAAGACTTTGCAAACATCTCTCCGGTGGGAGTCAATATCTGGAGAGTAGATGAGAATATCATCCAGATAGACTACGACCGAGGTGGAAAGCATATCCCAGAAGATATCATTCACAAAGTCTTGGAAAACAGCTGGGGCATTACAGAGCCCGAAGGGCATCACCAGATATTCATAGTGCCCATCCCTGGTGTTAAAAGCCGTCTTCCATTCGTCCCCCTCATGGATGCGAATCAGGTTGTAAGCACCCCGCAGATCTAGTTTAGTAAATACCCTTGCTCCCCGAAGCCTATCGAAGAGCTCAGATATCAAGGGCAAAGGATACTTGTTCTTAACGGTGATGGCGTTAAGACCCCTGTAGTCTATGCATGGACGCAACTCTCCATTCTTCTTCTGCACGAAGGAGAACCCTGCCCCAGCAGGTGACACTGACTTCCTAATGAATCCTCTTGCCAGATTTTCCTGGATGTACTGTGCCATTGCCTCCATCTCCGGGAGAGATAGTGGATAGACTCGACCCCGGGGAGGCTCAGCACCAGGCAAGAGATCAATAGGACAGTCATAGGGGCGATGGGGCGGAAGGATCTCCGCCGCCTTTTTGTAGAACACGTCTGCATAAGACCAATACTGCTTGGGGAGAGAGGAAAGATCTGCGTGTACCTCTGTAGTAGCAACCTGAACGCACTCCCTCTGACACCTACCCCCACAAGATTCGCCCCATCCCAGGATTCTGCCAGAGGACCACTCGATATGAGGAGAGTGGTACCGTAGACAAGGTATTCCCAACAGGACCTCATCAATTCCCTCAGGAATGACGAGCAGAGATATAATCTCCTGATGAGATGGCGACATGGACAGAGTAAAAGGGATGGTCTGGTGTGTTATCTGTGAGGGCAGTGCCGACCCATTCACCACTTGTACCGTTACTGGTTGAGCTAGCATAACCAGGGGTATTGCGTGACGTTGGGCGAAGGCAGAAGACATAAAATTGCCCTCCGCCCCAGAATCCACGCAGAGCTCTACCAAGTGGGAGAATGAGCCTATAGTAATTATCCCCTTAAAGGACAATTTAGAGGCAAACGTCGCCGTGTTTAGTGTACCTCCACCTACTACCACTAAACGCTGACGTTTCCTCGATCACTGAGAACATCTGGTGGCAAGATGTCCTGACTGCTGGCAAACAAGACAGACCTTGAGTGCACAAGCGGTCCGGGACTTAGATCCCGCTTGTGACACTTCTCTGCCCTCATGTGACTCAGGAACCAGGACCGGAGATTCCAGAGGTTTGGCGAAGGTAGGAGCCAGCCGAAACCTCTGCCTACACTGGGCTCGCTCTAACCTCCGCTCGTTAAAATGGAGGTCAATTCGAGTGGAGACAGTTATTAACTCTTCCAGTGTGGCAGGAATCTCCCTAGTGGCCAGAGCGTCCTTAACGTGGTCAGCCAGGCCCCTCCAAAATATGGGGATAAGAGCTTTATCCGACCAATCCAGCTCAGAAGCTAATGTGCGGAATTGGACGGCGAAATGACTGACCAAGGACTCACCCTGAGTTAATGCCAGCAGTTGGAGCGCCGTATCATGGGTAACTTGAGGTCCTAAAAAGACCTGTTTCAGAGTGCTCAGAAACAGCGGAGCACTCTGCACCACATGATCACCACGCTCCCACAGTGGCGTAGCCCATTCCAACGCCCTGTCCGACAAGAGAGACACTATAAATCCCACCTTAGCCCGCTCTGTGGGAAAACGTGCAGCCAGGAGCTCGAGGTGAATAGAGCACTGACTCACAAATCCCCTACAAAACTTGCTATCACCAGAAAATTTTTCTGGCAGCGGGAGGCGAGAAAATGTCGGAGCAGGGGTGGCAATGGACAGGGTTGCTGCAGCCACGCTAGCAGCCTGTACAGCAACCGCGGTAACATCCACAGCTGAGGTTGCGCTCTCAAGAGCCGCCAACCTACCCTCCAGCTGCTGGATATACCGCAAGGATTGCTGTTTGTCCATCATTACTAGCCAGACCCTGGCGCTAGTGTAATGTTAGGGCTAGCGGAACGCACCAAATAATAAGACAGAGTATGGTGCGTTCGCAGCCCGGGGTCCACCGTGCAGAGATGGAACCTGCTGCCAAGTAACGACGGACTATATGGCGGTACTCATAAGTATACACACGTGGGTTAAACTTCGCCCAACATGAAGGCAGCGATCCTGTTGCGTCACAGGACCACGGTACCGCACATAGAGCACGAGCAAGTAGTCAGCGAACTCAACCCCAACTAGGATTGAAGTCCGATTAGACCCTTGCTGGCATAACACCGCAACTGGGTGTGTAAGGAAACTAGATAACGATTTTAAGGCACAAGAGTGCATGCGCTGCCGCACTGACGAACACCACTAACCACCCAGGCTTGGGTAAGGAAAGCACAGAGGAAGTGCACGGCGCCGTACTGGCGGTCACAGCAACTGGACGCTGTAATGTGTGATTCGTGCTGTAGGCTAAGACGGGCGCTAGATAGCAACCATACACCTTCCGCAAACAGACATTCAATAGGGTAGGGGTATCCAAGGACGACTTGCACTCACAACATACACACATTAACAATTGTACACTAGCGCATGGCCGTGCGGTCATGCGCAGTTTATATAGTTGCAGCACAGGAAGTGGCCACAGAAACTTTGCCCTTCCAAGACCTGCCAAGAGGACCAATGGAATGTGCTGCAGAGCCTGAGCACATGACCCTCGATCTCCAACGGGAGATCTTGCCCTGGGCATGCTCAGTGTGTGCAGACAAGGACTTAGTCCCAGAGAAGTCCGCTCGCTGCTGACCAGCACTGACTTTAATGGCAGAAGCTGAAGAAGCAGCAGTAACTCTCTGTACAGCGTGAGACTGAGCAAGACGCTGGGACCGACGTCCCTGCTGAGCAGACTCCACTGCGCCTGAATAAGAATGGGAGACTGCAGCAGAGATGGCTCGAGATTCCCCCTGTGCAGAAGCGGGAACTCGAGACCTAACAGTCCGCTAACAATTGGAGCTAATTTTCCATTCAAAAAGTCAAAAGGCGCGCCTTCCCTTCCGAGCCCTGCTTTGTGCCCAAACAGTGGTTTACCCCCACATATGAGGTATCGGCGTACTTGGGAGAAATTGCCAAACAATTTTTAGGATCTATATAATCCTATTGCCCATGTGAAAATGAAAAAAATTGAGGCGAAAAGAAATTTTTTGTGAAATAAAGTACTTTTTCATTTTTACGGATCAATTTGTGAAGCACCTGAGGGTTTAAAGTGCTCACTAGGCATCTAGATAAGTTCCTTGGGGGGTCCAGTTTCCAAAATGGGGTCACTTGTGGGGGAGCTCCAATGTTTAGGCACACAGGGTCTCTCCAAACGCGGCATGGTGTCTGCTAACGATGGAGATAATTTTTCATTCAAAAAGTCAAATGGCGCTCCTTCCCTCCCGAGCCTTACCATGTGCCCAAACAGTGGTTTACCCCCACATATGAGGTATCGGTGTACTCAGGAGAAATTGCCCAACAAATTTTAGGATCCATTTTATCCTGTTGCCCATGTGAAAATGAAAAAGTTGAGGCTAAAAAATTTTTTTGTGAAAAAAAGTCCTTTTTCATTTTTACGGATCAATTTGTGAAGCACCTGGGGGTTTAAAGTGCTCACTATGCATCTAGGTAAGTTCCTTGGGGCGTCTAGTTTCCAAAATGGGGTCACTTGTGGGGGAACTCCAATTTTTAGGCACACGGGGGCTCTCCAAATGTGAAATGGTGTCCGCCAAAGAGTGCAGCTAATTTTTCATTCAAAAAGTCAAATGGCGCTCCTTCCATTCCAAGCCCTGCCGTGCGCCCAAACAGTGATTTACCCCCACATATGAGGTATCAGCGTACTCAGGACAAATTGGACAACAACTGTCGTGGTTCAGTTTCTCCTTTTACCATTGGGAAAATAAAAAAATTGTTGCTCAAAGATCATTTTTGTGACTAAAAAGTTAAATGTTCATTTTTTCCTTCCATGTTGCTTCTGCGGCTGTGAAGCACCTGAAGGGTTAATAAACTTCTTGAATGTGGTTTTGTGCACCTTGAGGGGTGCAGTTTTTAGAATGGTGTCACTTTGGGTATTTTCAGCCATATAGACCCCTCAAACTGACTTCAAATGTGAGGTGGTCCCTAAAAAAAATGGTTTTGTAAATTTCGTTGTAAAAATGAGAAATCGCTGGTCAAATTTTAACCCTTATAACTTCCTAGCAAAAAAAAATGTTGTTTCCAAAATTGTGCTGATGTAAAGTATACATGTGGGAAATGTTATTTATTAACTATTTTGTGTCACATAACTCTCTGGTTTAACAAAATAAAAATTCAAAATGTGAAAATTGCAAAATTTTCAAAATTTTCGCCAAATTTCCGTTTTTATCACAAATAAACACAGAATTTATTGACCTAAATTTACCACTAACATGAAGCCCAATATGTCACGAGAAAACAATCTCAGAATCGCTAGGATCCGTTGAAGCGTTCCCGAGTTATTACCTCATAATGGGACACTGGTCAGAATTGCAAAAAATGGCAAGGTCTTTAAGGTCAAAATAGGCTGGGTCATGAAGGGGTTAAACAGGATGTATCTAGAGGTAAATTATATTGTCCCTCAAATATGACTAATCTTGAACAACAGGCTCTAGATTCACTTATCAAAGATAAAGAACTGGTGGTGAAGCCCGCCGATAAAGGCATAAAGGCGGAGCAATAGTGGTCATGGATCAAAGGGATTATTTGGCTGAGATTCATCGGCAACTGGACGATCGCACCATATATGAACCCTTGTCACATAATCCTACCTCATCCATTGCCACTAAAATTTTAAACACGATTGAACTATATCTATTAAGTAATACTATAGATAAGAAAGTTTATGAATTTTTGGTGAACCAGTTTCCTATTACACCTGTTTTTTATGTTCTTCCTAAAGTACATAAGCGTTTGGATAAACCACCAGGACGCCCTATCGTCGCCTCCACCGACTCTGTTCTGTCCCCATTATCTATTCTATTAGAGAAGATGTTGACACCTATGGTTAAACTCACCAAGTCGTTCATTTTAGACACAGGTGATTTCATCAAACTCATTAAGGATATTGGTCAAGTCCCATGTGACTCCATCCTAGTCACATGGGACGTGAATAGTTTATATACTTCCATCATACACGAGAAGGGATTAACAGCGGTTCAGGAACTACTTAATGGTTCATCGCTAGATGACAATACAATTAGGTTTTGTATGGAACTCCTCAATCTGGTACTTCGTGAAAATTTTTTTATGTTTGGTGATGACTTTTTTCTGCAAAAACAAGGTACTGCTATGGGGTCCAATGTGGCCCCGCCATATGCTAATTGTTTTATGGCTTTTTTTGAGAAACATTTTGTTTATGCCAATAAGTTTTTCCAGGATTACGCCACATTATGGCGTCGATACATTGATGATATTTTTTGCATATGGCTGGGCCCATTGGACTCCTTACTTTCTTTTCACAAGTATCTTAACCAAATTTGGCCTGAACTTCAGTTCACGATACACTACGATTTAGACACAGTCAGTTTTTTGGATACTAGAATTATCAAACAATCTGATGGAACCTTGGAGATTGATTTACATGTCAAGGAGACTGATCGGAATAGTCTCCTTTTGTTCTCTAGTTGTCACCTGAGAGCCACAAGAGAATCTCTCCCCTTATCTCAGTTCAACAGAATAAAGGCCCCGTCACACATAGCGACGCTGCAGCGATGCAGACAACGATCCGGATCGCTGCAGCGTCGCTGTTTGGTCGCTGGAGAGCTGTCACACAGACAAAAAACAAACGCTACATACTTACCTATCGCTGTCTGTCCTCGGCGCTCTGCTTCTCTGGTCTGGCTATGAGCACAGCGGCCGGAAAGCAGAGCGGTGACGTCACCGCTCTGCTTTCCGGCTGACCGGCGCTCACAGCCAGACCAGAGAAGCAGAGCGCCGAGGACAGACAGCGATAGGTAAGTATGTAGCGTTTGTTTTTTTACTTTTAGGATGGTAACCAGGGTAAACATCGGGTTACTAAGCGCGGCCCTGCGCTTAGTTACCCGATGTTTACCCTGGTTACCAGCGAAGACATCGCTGAATCGGCGTCACACACGCCGATTCAGCGATGTCAGCGGGACCTCAACGATCAAAGAATGGCCCAGGCCATTCCGACACGACCAGCGATCTCACCGCAGGGGCCTGATCGCTGGTACGTGTCACACATAGCGAGATCGCTACTGAGATCGCTGTTGCGTCACAAAACTTGTGACTCAGCAGCGATCTCGCTAGCGATCTCGCTATGTGTGACGGGGCCTTAAGTAGGATTGTGTCTAATCCAGTAGTAAGAGAAACTCATCTTGATGAAACACAGAAAAAATTTTCTGAGAGAGGTTATCCCTATAGATTACTTGACAAAACACGTACACCACGTGTACAGACTCCTACTACGTCTTCCGTTAGCACTAGATTGCCTTTTGTTCATTCTTTTCATCCTTTTATGTACCGATTGCATAAAAGTATCAGAAAACATTGGAGTATATTGAGAACTAGTTACCCCAAGATTCAGGAGTTCCAAGTCCCTTTTATGCCTTGTTTTAGGAGACCTACTAATTTACGTGATAGATTAGTACGGGCAGATGTGGGTTCCACTAAGAGGTTACCGCTACAGACCTTTTTGGACACCCCTAAAATTGGTACTTTCCCGTGCCTTCATTGCTCACAATGTGGGAATGTTCAAAGAGGTGATAAATTCTTCCATCCACATACAGGTGAGGGTATCCAAATTAGGGGTTTCTACACTTGCGAGTCTTCTTTTGTTGTCTATGCTGTGAAATGTCCCTGCGGTCTCGTATATGTTGGGGAAACTACCCAGCATGTACGGGACCGCATTTCACAGCACAAGTCCAGTATCTGTTGTGGCAAAACATACCTTCCCTTACCATATCATATTGCTAAAAAAAAACACAACATTTCTCAGTTACGAAAAAAGAAAGTAAAAAGCACTGGCGCTCCTGATAGTCCCTAGTGGGGAAACAAAATTGCTGAATGTAGAGTGCTGCTGGTGATTGTGACAGGTTCTGTGTAGACCTGTAAAGTATATAAAATGAAAAAGAGTGGTATTCACCTGCGCTGTCTACAAAAACGAACAATAAAATGAAAAATAGATGAATAAATGAATAAGAGAGCACTTACTTAATGAGTAATCATTGGTTATGCAGTGGAAGTTGCAATGGGTCCTTAAAGTACTACCAGAATCTTAGGGGAATGAGGAGAGAAAAAAAAGGGGGGGTAAATGTTTGTATTGGTGAATATAGTGAGACTAAATAGATTTATAATATATACTCACTCAGATATTAAATGGAAATGTGCAATGAAGAGACGTGATCCCTGTGTATCTGCAATTGATGCGGGTATTGTGATGACCACGGTTGCTTAATCTTCAGAGGTTTATAGTAGATGCCCCTGCTTAGATAAATGTACAACCTTTATAGGTAATGGTGGTTTTAAATAAATGTGGTCTAGTTTTCCCAGTACACAATAAACTTACTGCTGGTGGGAGTAGCGCAGGATCCCGTTAGGTTAAGGTAGTAAGATGACCATCAGATGCTGGCTGACAAGGACTACTGTGATTAGAATTGATTGCCAATATGTTGAGATGAGGAGAAATGCTCCCCTAGTATGTTGGAGCACTAATATGCCACAATTGCTATGTGCACATAAAATATGCTATACTCACTGTGGTGCTGAGTGCGGAGGGAAGCGGTTCCGGAAAGTCTGAGCCACCGCTATGTGTACCACTATGACAGAGCGGTGGGTAAAGGAGAGAGTGGCGGCAGAAGCCGTGCGACCGCAAAACCTCTCGTGCCCCGGCCAGATGCAGCGCTGAGGTAGCGGTCGGAGAGGGTGGGCGGAGCTGCTGGTGACGTCACCACGCTACAGGGCTAAAGAGGACAGGTGTGCTAGTATAGCTAGTCAGCAAACCAATGCATTTCAAGGGCTCAGGCCCTCTTCATCAGGGTTAATGCTGACCGCATGTCTTCCTGCTTCTTTTATAGCAAAATGCCCTCCCCTCCTATGTGTAATTGCTGCCAGTGCTGATTTCAATTAGTGAATCGTATCTTTATTTGGATGATTGTTTGTGCACCAATGCAGAAAGTTGTTGATCTGTAATTAGGTATTGAGCTGTGGAACTCAATTGAATTGTCTGTTGGTTGGGAATTAAAGTGTATAAACAGGTGAATTAAGAACTGGGAAAGTATTTAAAAGGGGAAAAAATTCTTTATTGATTATAGTAAAAAGCTTAAAAAGTATATCTGTATATACTGCATTATTATTATACAATTATTTTAGTTATGAACAACAGTACTACCTCCAAACGCATGGGACCGCGATGGGTACACGCTTCGCGCCCGGGTATGCTAATATATGTAGGTAAATGGGAGCATGATCACATATATAAGAATGGCAAACTGCGGGATGGACTAATACTATGGCGTCGCTTCATTGATGACATCATATTTATTTGGAACGGCCCATCCACAACTTTACAACTATTCATCTCAAAATTAAATGACAACAATTATGGCTTGGAGTTCACACCGACTGAAAGTAAAACCAGTGTAAATTTTCTAGATTTAACCATCTGTGTGGAAAACAGAAAAATAATTACGAAGTGTTTTCGTAAGGATGTGGACTCCAATAGCTTTATTCATATGACCAGCTGCCATTTACCCATTTGGCTGACAAACATCCCAAGGGGCCAATATATGCGAATCAGACGGAACTGTACCAACACAGAGGATTAGGGTTGAGCGAAATGGGTCGTTCCTTTTCAAAAGTCGCCGACTTTTGGCAAAGTCGGGTTTCATGAAACCCGATCCGACCCCTGTGCGGGGTCGGCCATGCGGTACGCGACTTTCGCGCCAAAGTCGCGTTTCAATGACGCGAAAAGCGCCATTTCTTAGCCAATGAAGGTAAACGCAGAGTGTGGGCAGCGTGATGACATAGGTCCTGGTCCCCACCATCTTAGAGAAGGGCATTGCAGTGATTGGCTTGCTGTCTGCCACAGGGGCTATAAAGGGGCGTTCCGCCGACCGCCATGTTACTGCTGCTGATCTGAGCTTAGGGAGAGGTTGCTGCCGCTTCGTCAGAAGCAGGGATAGCGTTAGGCAGGGTCCATTAACCACCAAACCACTTGTGCTGTATCGATTTGCACTGTCCAACACCACCTTCGGTGTGCAGGGACAGTGGAAGCTACATTTTTTTTTTCCTCAGCGCTGTAGCTCATTGGGCTGCCCTAGAAGGCTCCCTGATAGCTGCATTGCTGTGTGTACGCCGCTGTGCAAACCAACTGCTTTTTTCAAAGCACAAATCCTCTTGTTCCTTCCTTTCTGCACAGCTATCTTGTTTGTTTGTCCACACTTTTTATTTAATTTGTGCATCAGTCCACTCCTTATTGCTGCCTGCCATACCTGGCTGAGATTACTGCAGGGAGATAGTAATTGAAGGACAGTTCCTTTTTTTTTTTTTTTGTGGGAGATTAAGATTGGCATTTCTGCTAGAGTGCCATCCCTGTCTGTGTCATCTCTCACTCAGTGGGCCATAGAAAGCCTATTTATTTTTTTGCTTGATTTGGGTTCTAAAATCTACCTGAAAAAATCACTACATCAATCAGTGGGAGAAAAATATTGGCCTCAGGGCTTGTGTGCCACTCCTGACTCCTGTGTGCATCATCACTCACTCAGTGGGCCATAGAAAGCCTATTTTTTTTTTTTTGCTTTATTTGGGTTCTAAATTCTACCTGAAAAAATCAATAAATCAATCAGTGGGAGATTAATATTGGCCTTTGGGCTTGTGTGCCAGTCCTAAGCGTGCCATCTCTCTCACAAATAGTGGGCCATAGAAAGCCTATTTATTTTTTTTTTTGGTTTTATAAATTCTCCCTGAAAAAAAAAGGGAGATTAATATTGGCCTTTGGGCTTGTGTGCCAGTCCTAAGCGTGCCATCTCTCTCTCTCTCAGATAGTGGGCCATAGAAAGCCTATTTATAATTTTTTTTATTGGGTTTATAAATTTTCCCTGAAAAAAAAAAAAAAAAGTGGGAGATTAATATTGGCCTCTGGGCTTGTGTGCCACTCCTGACTCCTGTGTGTGCCATCTCTCAGTCAGTGGGCCATAGAAAGCCTATTTTTTGTTTTATTTGTTTTCTAAATTCTCCCTGAAAAAATCATTTTATTTTATTTGGTTTCTAAATTCTTCCTGAAAAAAATCATTTTTTTTTATTTTATTTTTTCTAAAGTCTCCCTGAAAAAAAAAAAAAATCAAATCAGTGGGAGATTAATATTGCCCTTTCTGCTTGTGTGCCAGTCTTGACTCCTGGGTGTGCCATCTCTCTCTCTCTCCAATTTTGGGCCATAGAAAGCCTATTATTTTTTTAGCTTGATTTGGGTTCCAAAATCTACCTGAAAAAATTACTACATCAATCATTGGGAGAACAATATTGGCCTCTGGGCTTGTGTGCCACTCCTGACTCCTGTGTGTGGCATCTCTCACTCAGTGGGGCATAAAAAGCCTTTTTTTTTTTTTTTTTTATTTGGTTTCTAAATTATTCCTGAAAAAATCATTTTATTTTATTTTGTTTCTAAAGTCTCCCTGAAAAAAAAAAAAAAAAAATAAAAAAAAAGTGGGAGATTAATATTAACATTTGTGCTTCAGTGACAGTCCTGCGTGTGTGGCATCTCTCTCATTTGGTGCCACCAAAAACAGAGTGTGTAACATTGTGCCTGATTTTCGTTGTGGTCTCACCCACCTGTAAAGGGTTAGCTAAATCATACTGAAGTTATAGCTCACCGTGTAAGTTGTGTGACAGCAACAAATACCGTTAGTTTGGTTACGTTTTTAAAACAATGAGGAAGTCTGGTGGAAGAGGTCATGGCCGGGGGCGTTCATTGTCAGCTGGTAATGAGGGTAGTGGTGGAGCATCAGGTGGTCGTGGGAAAAAAAATATTGCACCTAAGTCTGGAGCTGTGGAGCCAGGTTCGTCGTCTGGCTACACAAGGCCTCGAACGCTCCCTTTTCTGGGAGTAGGAAAACCGCTTTTAAAGCCGGAGCAGCAAGAGCAAGTTTTGGCTTATCTTGCTGACTCAGCCTCTAGCTCTTTTGCCTCCTCTCGTGAAACTGGTAAATGTAAAAGCAGCGCGTCGTTAGTGGATGTTCACGGTCAGGGACAAGTCGCTTCATTGTCCTCTTCAGCAAAAACAACAACAGAGAAGAATGCAGCAGGCGACACAACGGGTTACTCCATGGAGCTCTTTACACATACCGTCCCTGGCTTAGAAAGTGAAGCAGTTAACAGTCCATGCCCATTACAATTTGAATCTGACATGGAGTGCACTGATGCACAGCCACAGCCAGACTACTATGCTGGTCCTTTGACTCAGACCACAACATTGCCCTTGCAGGGTAATGATCAAGAATCAGACCCTGATGAGACTATGTTGCCCCATCACGAACGCTATACCACCGACCGACACGGTGACACAGACGAAGTTGCACACGAGCTACAAGAAGAGGTAATAGATGACCCAGTTCTTGACCCCGATTGGCAGCCATTGGGGGAACAGGGTGCAGGCGGCAGCAGTTCTGAAGCGGAGGAGGAGGGGCCGCAGCAGGCATCAACATCGCAACAGGTTCCATCTGCCGGGCCCGTATCTTGCCCAAAACGCGTGGCAAAGCCAAAACCTGTTGGAGGACAGCGTGGCCATCCGGTTAAAGCTCAGTCTGCAATGCCTGAAAAGGTATCCGATGCTAGAAAGAGTGCAGTCTGGCACTTTTTTAAACAACATCCAATTGATCAGCGCAAAGTCATCTGTCAAAAATGTTCAACTACCTTTAAGCAGAGGGCAGAATCTGAAAAGTCTCAATACAAGTTGCATGCATAGACATTTAACCACCATGCATTTGCAAGCTTGGACTAACTACCAAACGTCCCTTAAGGTTGTAGCACCCTCGGCCAATGAAGCTAGTCATCAACGCAACATCCCTTCCGGCAGTGTAGGGCCACCATTTTCTGCACCACCTGCAGTATCTGTGCAGGTTTCTTTGCCAGGCCAAAGAAGTCAGGGTCAGGGAATCACCAGTTTCGTAGTAGGAAACACTGCATCTAGGGCACCGGCGGCAACAATACCATCTCCCACCGTCTCTCAGTCTGCCATGTCCACCGGCACCCCCGCTAGTTCCACGATCTCCAGCTCTCCAGTCCAGCTCACCCTACATGAGACTATGGTTAGAAAAAGGAAGTACTTAGCCTCGCATCCGCATACACAGGGTTTGAACGCCCACATAGCTAGACTAATCTCGTTAGAGATGATGCCCTACCGGTTAGTTGAAAGCGAAGCTTTCAAAGCCCTGATGGACTACGCTGTACCACGCTACGAGCTACCCAGTCAACACTTTTTTTTCCAGAAAAGCCATCCCAGCCCTCCACCAGCATGTTAGAGCGCATCGTCCATGCACTCAGGCAATCTGTGAGCACAAAGGTGCACCTGACAACAGATGCATGGACCAGTAGGCATGGCCAGGGATAGAGTTGAGCGACCTTGACCTTTTTAGAGTCGAGCCGGGTTTCGCGAAACCCGACTATCTCAAAAGTCGGGTCGAGTGAAATCGGCCGATTATGACGTAAAGTCGGGATCGACTGAAACACGAAACCCAATGCAAGTCAATGGGGCAGCATAGTCGGCAGTGAGTGGGGGCCAGGAAAACACCTAGAGTGCCCATTTTAATGTCAAAACCATCCATTCTTCTTAATGAAGCTTGTCAAGCGTAATTTACCTTATAATAATTGGAAAGCATTTGAAATTGGGGGTCATTTGGCTAAAGTTGTGGTGGGTAGGGCTGGTTCAAGTAATTAGTGGGCCCAGGAAATCTGGACCACGTCACGGCAGTGGAGCAGGGAGAGGTAAGTATTTCAACTTTGCAAGTGCTGTGATCCTGAGCAAGCAGGGGGGGCCCACTCGTTGGCATTGGCACTGGCACAGGGCCCCTCAAAGTACAGCGGTGTGTTTGCACGGCGGGGGCGCCTCCCACCGGCAGCAACACTTTTGCGTACTATGAGAGGCCCTGTGCCAGTGACGTCGCCAACTAGTATTCCTCCCCCCACCTGATGAAGGAACCTGCACTTTCATCTGCACCTTCCTCTTTGTCCCCGTGTAAGGTGGTATGATATGCGGGAAGAGCAACCTGACTTTCAGCAGGGTCACAATGTTGTTGTGTAGCGTGCACGGGGAATGTTGCGTTATGGGTCAATGTACCAGCAGACTCATCTATCACTGGCTGTGCAATGGGCAGGATGAGGAGGAAACACAGATATAGGCCCAAATAATAAAGTGGGCTAAATGCAGTTCAAAATTGGTAACACAGGAATAACCAGGGGGCATTGCAGTGGAGGACAACTGGAATGAGAGGCTGACACAGAGAGTAGGCCCAAATCAGTAAGTAGTCGAAATGCAGTTCAAAATTGGCAACCGTAGTATACAGGCGGCACAGCTTTGTTCAGTGGAGGAGAACAGCAAGGAGTGGCAGACACCGATAGTAGGCCCCAACCCAACTAGTAGGCCAAATGCAGTCTAACATTAACAACTACTTAACGAGCGCCTGAAAACGGAATTTCAGGACAGGAAACCAGGAGAACAGCAAGGAGCGGCAGACACTGTTAGTAGGCCCCAAACCAACTAGTACGCCAAATGCAGTTGTTCCATTTAACCACAATTTAACGAGAGCCTGAAGATAGAAGCTCAGGAAAGGCAACCTGGAGAACACCTTGGAGTGGAACACACATCTCTCTCCACCCCATACCCATTTTGTAGGCCTAATGCTGTGTAGTTTTCTACAACTACTAAACGAGAGTCGGAAGACCGAAGCAATGGCAAGGCAACCTGGGGAACACCTTGGAGTGTAACACACATCTCTCTCCACCCGATACCCATTTTGTAGGCCTAATGCTGTGTAGTTTTCAACAACTACTAAACGAGAGTCGGAAGATCGAAGCAATGGCGAGGAAACCTGGAGAACACCTTGGAGTGTAACACACCATCTCTCTCCACCCCATACCCATTTTGGAGGCCTAATGCTGTGTAGTTTTCTACAACTACTAAACGAGAGTCGGAAGACCGAAGCAATGGCAAGGCAACCTGGGGAACACCTTGGAGTGTAACACACCATCTCTCTCCACCCAATACCCATTTTGTAGGCCTAATGCAGTGTAGTTTTCTACAACTACTAAACGAGAGTCAGAAGACCGAAGCAATGGCAAGGCAACCTGGGGAACACCTTGGAGTGTAACACACCATCTCTCTCCACCCGATACCCATTTTGTAGGCCTAATGCAGTGTAGTTTTCTACAACTACTAAACGAGAGTCGGAAGACCGAAGCAATGGCAAGGCAACCTGGGGAACACCTTGGAGTGTAACACACCATCTCTCTCCACCCCATACCCATTTTGTAGGCCTAATGCAGCCTACTTTCCGACAACTACTAAACGAGAGCATGAAGATCGAAGCTCAGGAAAGGCAACCTGGAGAACACCTTGGAGTGGAACACACCATCTCTCTCCACCCCATACCCATTTTGTAGGCCTAATGCAGTGTAGTTTTCTACAACTACTAAACGAGAGTCGGAAGACCGAAGCAATGGCAAGGCAACCTGGGGAACACCTTGGAGTGGAACACACCCTCTCCCTACACCACGGAAGGGCTGATTCTTAGGAAGGAAGGCTGTCGGAAAGAAGCAGGGCGCGTCCGAGGGTGATTATATTCTTATTAGGTATACACTCACCCTCGGACGCGCCCTGCTTCTTTATTTGTAATGAATGTTTATTTGCAATGTGGTTTTGACTTACTCTATTTTTTTGGTAAATAATGATTTTATTAATTTCATTGTTTTGCATCTTCTTGGCAATAATATAAAGAAGACGCGACAGGACAACACTCGGTGGATGCCATATCTGTGTTTTAAATTGAAAAAAACTTTCAGTTAACTACTTGCAGGAGAAAGTTATTTGTTATGGCTGGCAATCAGGCAACACAGCGTGCAGTAATCAGCGCACATACAGAGATCTGGCAATAACCAAAAACAATAGGACGAGCTCTGAGACGTGGAATCTCTGTAGACTGCAGTACCTGATCTATCCTCACACAACTATAAGCAGCAGTGGATTGCGCCTATCACTACCTATGCAACTCGGCACTGCCTGAGGAGCTGACTAGCCTGAAGATAGAAATACAAGCCTGACTTACCTCAGAGAAATACCCCAAAGGAATAGGCAGCCCCCCACATATAATGACTGTTAGCAAGATGAAAAGACAAACGTAGGAATGAAATAGATTCAGCAAAGTGAGGCCCGATATTCTAGACAGAGCGAGGATAGCGAAGAGAACTATGCAGTCTACAAAAAACCCTAAAACGAAAACCACGCAAAGGGGCAAAAAGACCCACCGTGCCGAACTAACAGCACGGCGGTGCACCCCTTTGCTTCTCAGAGCTTCCAGCAAAAGATAATAGCAAGCTGGACAGAAAAAACAGAAAACAAGCTAGAAGCACTTATCTAGCAGAGCAGCAGGCCCAAGGAAAGATGCAGTAGCTCAGATCCAACACTGGAACATTGACAAGGAGCAAGGAAGACAGACTCAGGTGGAGCTAAATAGCAAGGCAGCCAACGAGCTCACCAAAACACCTGAGGGAGGAAGCCCAGAGACTGCAATACCACTTGTGACCACAGAAGTGAACTCAGCCACAGAATTCACAACAGTACCCCCCCCTTGAGGAGGGGTCACCGAACCCTCACCAGAACCCCCAGGCCGACCAGGATGAGCCACATGAAAGGCACGAACAAGATCTGGGGCATGGACATCAGAGGCAAAAACCCAGGAATTATCTTCCTGAGCATAACCCTTCCATTTGACCAGATACTGGAGTTTCCGTCTAGAGACACGAGAATCCAAAATCTTCTCCACAATATACTCCAATTCCCCCTCCACCAAAACAGGGGCAGGAGGCTCCACAGATGGAACCATAGGTGCCACGTATCTCCTCAACAACGACCTATGGAATACATTATGTATGGAAAAGGAGTCTGGGAGGGTCAGACGAAAAGACACCGGATTGAGAATCTCAGAAATCCTATACGGACCAATAAAACGAGGTTTAAATTTAGGAGAGGAAACCTTCATAGGAATATGACGAGAAGATAACCAAACCAGATCCCCAACACGAAGTCGGGGTCCCACACGGCGTCTGCGATTAGCGAAAAGCTGAGCCTTCTCCTGGGACAAGGTCAAATTGTCCACCACCTGAGTCCAGATCTGCTGCAACCTGTCCACCACAGAATCCACACCAGGACAGTCCGAAGACTCAACCTGTCCTGAAGAGAAACGAGGATGGAACCCAGAATTGCAGAAAAATGGAGAGACCAAGGTAGCCGAGCTGGCCCGATTATTAAGGGCGAACTCAGCCAACGGCAAAAATGACACCCAATCATCCTGGTCAGCGGAAACAAAACATCTCAGATATGTTTCCAAGGTCTGATTGGTTCGTTCGGTCTGGCCATTAGTCTGAGGATGGAAGGCCGAGGAGAAAGATAGGTCAATGCCCATCCTACCACAAAAGGCTCGCCAGAACCTCGAGACAAACTGGGAACCTCTGTCAGAAACAATATTCTCAGGAATGCCATGTAAACGAACCACATGCTGGAAGAACAAAGGCACCAAATCAGAGGAGGAAGGCAATTTAACCAAGGGCACCAGATGGACCATTTTAGAAAAGCGATCACAGACCACCCAAATGACCGACATTTTTTGAGAAACGGGAAGGTCAGAAATGAAATCCATCGAAATATGTGTCCAAGGCCTCTTCGGGACTGGCAAGGGCAAAAGCAACCCACTGGCACGTGAACAGCAGGGCTTAGCCCTAGCACAAATTCCACAGGACTGCACAAAAGCACGCACATCCCGTGACAGAGATGGCCACCAGAAGGATCTAGCAACCAACTCCCTGGTACCAAAGATTCCTGGATGACCGGCCAGCACCGAACAATGAAGTTCAGAGATAACTTTACTAGTCCACCTATCAGGGACGAACAGTTTCTCGGCCGGACAACGATCAGGTTTATTAGCCTGAAATTTCTGCAACACTCTCCGCAAATCAGGGGAGATGGCAGACACAATGACTCCTTCCTTGAGGATACTCGCCGGCTCAGATAACCCCGGAGAGTCGGGCACAAAACTCCTAGACAGAGCATCCGCCTTCACATTTTTAGAGCCCGGAAGGTATGAAATCACAAAATCAAAACGAGCAAAAAATAACGACCAACGGGCCTGTCTAGGATTCAAGCGCTTGGCAGACTCAAGATAAGTAAGGTTCTTATGATCAGTCAATACCACCACGCGATGCTTAGCACCCTCAAGCCAATGACGCCACTCCTCGAATGCCCACTTCATGGCCAGCAACTTTCGGTTGCCCACATCATAATTACGCTCAGCAGCAGAAAATTTCCTGGAAAAGAAAGCACATGGTTTGAACACTGAGCAACCAGAACCTCTCTGTGACAAAACCGCCCCTGCACCAATCTCAGAAGCATCAACCTCGACCTGGAACGGAAGAGAAACATCAGGTTGACACAACACAGGGGCACAGCAAAAACGACGCTTCAACTCCTGAAAAGCTTCCACGGCAGCAGAAGACCAATTAACCAAATCAGCACCCTTCTTGGTCAAATCGGTCAATGGTCTGGCAATGCTAGAAAAATTACAGATGAAGCGACGATAAAAATTAGCAAAGCCCAGGAATTTCTGCAGACTTTTTAGAGATGTCGGCTGAGTCCAATCCTGGATGGCCTGAACCTTAACCGGATCCATCTCGATAGTAGAAGGGGAAAAGATGAACCCCAAAAATGAAACTTTCTGCACACCGAAGAGACACTTTGATCCCTTCACGAACAAGGAATTAGCACGCAGTACCTGGAAAACCATTCTGACTTGCTTCACATGAGACTCCCAATCATCTGAGAAGATCAAAATGTCATCCAAGTAAACAATCAAGAATTTATCCAGATACTCACGGAAAATGTCATGCATAAAAGACTGAAAAACAGATGGAGCATTGGCAAGTCCGAACGGCATCACCAGATACTCAAAATGACCCTCGGGCGTATTAAATGCCGTTTTCCATTCATCTCCCTGCCTGATTCTCACCAGATTATACGCACCACGAAGATCAATCTTAGTAAACCAACAAGCCCCCTTAATCCGAGCAAACAAGTCAGAAATCAATGGCAAGGGATACTGAAACTTAACAGTGATCTTATTAAGAAGGCGGTAATCAATACACGGTCTTAGCGAACCATCCTTCTTGGCTACAAAAAAGAACCCTGCTCCCAATGGTGACGACGATGGGCGAATATGTCCCTTCTCCAGGGATTCCTTCACATAACTGCGCATAGCGGTGTGTTCAGGTACGGACAAATTAAATAAACGACCCTTAGGGAATTTACTACCAGGAATCAAATCGATAGCACAATCACAATTCCTATGCGGAGGTAGGGCATCAGACTTGGACTCTTCAAATACATCCTGAAAGTCCGACAAGAACTCTGGGATGTCAGAAGGAATGGATGACGAAATAGACAAAAATGGAACATCACCATGTACTCCCTGACAACCCCAGCTGGTTACCGACATAGAGTTCCAATCCAATACTGGATTATGGGTTTGTAGCCATGGCAACCCCAACACGACCACATCATGCAAATTATGCAGTACCAGAAAGCGAATAACTTCCTGATGTGCAGGAGCCATGCACATGGTCAGCTGGGCCCAGTACTGAGGCTTATTCTTGGCCAAAGGTGTAGCATCAATTCCTCTCAACGGAATAGGACACCGCAAAGGCTCCAAGAAAAATCCACAACGTTTAGCATAATCCAAATCCATCAGATTCAGGGCAGCGCCTGAATCCACAAACGCCATGACAGAATACGATGACAAAGAGCACATTAAGGTAATGGACAAAAGGAATTTGGACTGTACAGTACCAATAACGGCAGAGCTATCGAACCGCCTAGTGCGTTTAGGACAATTAGAAATAGCATGAGTAGAATCACCACAATAGAAACACAGTCTGTTCAGACGTCTGTGTTCTTGCCGTTCTACTTTAGTCATAGTCCTGTCGCACTGCATAGGCTCAGGTTTACTCTCAGACAATACCGCCAGATGGTGCACAGATTTACGCTCGCGCAAGCGATGACCGATCTGAATGGCCAAGGACATAGACTCATTCAAACCAGCAGGCATAGGAAATCCCACCATTACATCCTTAAGAGCTTCAGAGAGACCCTTTCTGAACAAAGCCGCTAGTGCAGATTCATTCCACAGAGTGAGTACTGACCACTTCCTAAATTTCTGACAATATACTTCTACATCATCCTGACCCTGGCATAAAGCCAGCAGATTTTTCTCAGCCTGATCCACTGAATTAGGCTCATCGTAAAGCAATCCCAGCGCCTGGAAAAATGCATCAACATTACTCAATGCAGAATCTCCTGGTGCAAGAGAAAACGCCCAGTCCTGTGGGTCGCCGCGCAAAAAAGAAATAATAATCAAAACCTGTTGAATAGGATTACCAGAAGAATGAGGTTTCAAGGTCAAAAATAGCTTACAATTATTTCTGAAGCTCAGGAACTTAGTTCTGTCACCAAAAAACAAATCACGAATCGGAATTCTTGGTTCTAGCATCGATTTCTGATCAATAGTATCTTGAATCTTTTGTACATTTACAACGAGATTATCCATTGAGGAGCACAGAGCCTGAATATCCATGTCCACAGCTGTGTCCTGAAGCACTCTAATGTCTAGGGGAAAAAAAAGACTGAAGACAGAGCTAAGAAAAAAAATGATGTCAGGATTTCTTTTTTCCCTCTATTGGGAATCATTGGTGTGGCTCCTTGTACTGTTATGGCTGGCAATCAGGCAACACAGCGTGCAGTAATCAGCGCACATACAGAGATCTGGCAATAACCAAAAACAATAGGACGAGCTCTGAGACGTGGAATCTCTGTAGACTGCAGTACCTGATCTATCCTCACACAACTATAAGAAGCAGTGGATTGCGCCTATCACTACCTATGCAACTCGGCACTGCCTGAGGAGCTGACTAGCCTGAAGATAGAAATACAAGCCTGACTTACCTCAGAGAAATACCCCAAAGGAATAGGCAGCCCCCCACATATAATGACTGTTAGCAAGATGAAAAGACAAACGTAGGAATGAAATAGATTCAGCAAAGTGAGGCCCGATATTCTAGACAGAGCGAGGATAGCGAAGAGAACTATGCAGTCTACAAAAAACCCTAAAACGAAAACCACGCAAAGGGGCAAAAAGACCCACCGTGCCGAACTAACAGCACGGCGGTGCACCCCTTTGCTTCTCAGAGCTTCCAGCAAAAGATAATAGCAAGCTGGACAGAAAAAACAGAAAACAAGCTAGAAGCACTTATCTAGCAGAGCAGCAGGCCCAAGGAAAGATGCAGTAGCTCAGATCCAACACTGGAACATTGACAAGGAGCAAGGAAGACAGACTCAGGTGGAGCTAAATAGCAAGGCAGCCAACGAGCTCACCAAAACACCTGAGGGAGGAAGCCCAGAGACTGCAATACCACTTGTGACCACAGAAGTGAACTCAGCCACAGAATTCACAACAGTTATTGTAGCTGGTGGCCATTTTTAGTACTGTACCAGATTTTTGTTGTATGTGTTTGTTTTTAATGTTAAAATGTCTGCATTTGATATCTTGCCAGCATTTTCTTTTTTATAAGCAAAATACTTATTTTTATATTTTCTGATGTTGGTTCAAGGGGTACACGGGCAGCAGTAGACAGGTCAGTGGAGGCCTAGTGGAAGGAGGGACCGCAGACAGGCTTCGAAGCCCTAACATAATAAATTGGCCTGGCTGTAGGCAATTTACAATTGGTTCCAGGGGAACACGGGCGGCAGTAGACAGGTCAGTGGAGGCCTAGTGGAAGGAGGGACCGCAGACAGGCTTCGAAGCCCTAACATAATAAATTGGCCTGGCTGTAGGCAATTTACAATTGGTTCCAGGGGAACCCGGGCGGCAGTAGACAGGTCAGTGGAGGCCTAGTGGAAGGAGGGACCACAGACAGGCTTCGAAGCCCTAACATAATAAATTGGCCTGGCTGTAGGCAATTTACAATTGGCTCCAGGGGAACACGGGCGGCAGTAGACAGGTCAGTGGAGGCCTAGTGGAAGGAGGGACCGCAGACAGGCTTCGAAGCCCTAACATAATAAATTGGGCTGGCTGTAGGCAATGTAAAATTGGTTCCAGGGGAACCCGGGCAGCAGTAGACAGGTCAGTGGAGGCCTAGTGGAAGGAGGGACCGCAGACAGGCTTCGAAGCCCTAACATAATAAATTGGGCTGGCTGTAGGCAATTTAAAATTGGTTCCAGGGGAACCCGGGCAGCAGTAGACAGGTCAGTGGAGGCCTAGTGGAAGGAGGGACCGCAGACAGGCTTCGAAGCCCTAACATAATAAATTGGCCTGGCTGTAGGCAATTTAAAATTGGTTCCAGGGGAACCCGGGCAGCAGTAGACAGGTCAGTGGAGGCCTAGTGGAAGGAGGGACCGCAGACAGGCTTCGAAGCCCTAACATAATAAATTGGCCTGGCTGTAGGCAATTTACAATTGGTTCCAGGGGAACCCGGGCAGCAGTAGACAGGTCAGTGGAGGCCTAGTGGAAGGAGGGACCGCAGACAGGCTTCGAAGCCCTAACATAATAAATTGGGCTGGCTGTAGGCAATTTAAAATTGGTTCCAGGGGAACCCGGGCAGCAGTAGACAGGTCAGTGGAGGCCTAGTGGAAGGAGTGACCGCAGACAGGCTTCGAAGGCCTAACATAGGAAAAATGTCAATACAATGGTATTGACAGTGCCAGGCATTGAAGGATGTCAGCGCATAGACTAAACATTGGTGGAGCTGTGAGAGAAAATTTTGCAAGTGGTAGAGCACTGTTTGACCTGGGGGGGGGGGACTGTCTTGTGGCCGGCGGTACAGGCCCAGGGCCCCTCATATTACAACGGTGTGTCTGACGTTGGGTGCGCACCACCACCGCCAGACACTTTATTGTACTATGAGGGACCTAGTGGCAGTGCCGTCGACCAAAAGCGGGCACACCCACCTCTTCAGACAAACAGTACTCTCACGGGTGCTGGCGCCAAGTGGCGATACCACGGCCCCGTGTGGGGACTTTGGCCATTTAGGGAGGTGTTAACATGTCGGATGCTGGACAATCAGGTGCTGCAAATTACGAGATTGGAAAAGTCGTTCAGAATAGTCCACAGGCAAGACCTTTACATAGGAAAGCTAGGTGTCAGCCGGGCAAGGTGGGGCAAAAGATTTCGAAATCCAGTTGTGGTTCATTTTAATGAAGGTTAGATCATCTACATTTTGGGTAGCCAGACGAGTCCTTTTTTCTGTTAGTATTGAACCTGCAGCACTGAATACTCTTTCTGATAGGACACTAGCTGCCGGGCAAGCAAGCTCCTGCAATGCATATTCTGCCAATTCTGGCCAGGTGTCTAATTTTGATGCCCAGTAATCAAATGGGAATGACGGTTGAGGGAGAACGTCGATAAGGGATGAAAAATAGTTAGTAACCATACTGGACAAATTTTGTCTCCTGTCACTTTGAATTGATGCTGCAGTACCTGTCCTGTCTGCGGTCATAGCAAAATCACTCCACAACCTGGTCAGAAAACCCCTCTGGCCAACGACACTTCTGATTTCTGCCCCTCTAACACCTCTGGTCTGCTGGCCCCTGCAGCTCGTGTTAGAACGATCACGGGCGCTGTGTGCAGGGAATGCCAGAAGCAAACGGTCAACAAGAGTTGATTGTTTGGTTGCTAATATTAGTTCCAAGTTCTCATGTGGCATTATATTTTGCAATTTGCCTTTATAGCGAGGATCAAGGAGGCAGGCCAACCAGTAATCGTCATCCTTCATCATTTTTGTTATGCGTGTGTCCCTTTTGAGGATACGTAAGGCATAATCCGCCATATGGGCCAAAGTTCCAGTTCTCAAATCTGTGGTTGTGCTTGGTTGAGGGGCAGTTTCAGGCAAATCCACGTCACTTGTGTCCCTCCAAAAACCAGAACCCGGCCTTGCCGCGCCAACAATTTCCACTGGCCCCGGAAAAGCTTCCTCATTAAAAATATAATCATCCCCATCATCCTCCTCGTCCTCCTCCTCCTCTTCGCCCGCTACCTCGTCCTGTACACTGCCCTGGCCAGACAATGGCTGACTGTCATCAAGGCTTTCCTCTTCCTCAGCTGCAGACGCCTGATCCTTTATGTGCGTCAAACTTTGCATCAGCAGACGCATTAGGGGGATGCTCATGCTTATTATGGCGTTGTCTGCACTAACCAGCCGTGTGCATTCCTCAAAACACTGAAGGACTTGACACATGTCTTGAATCTTCGACCACTGCACACCTGACAACTCCATGTCTGCCATCCTACTGCCTGCCCGTGTATGTGTATCCTCCCACAAAAACATAACAGCCCGCCTCTGTTCACACAGTCTCTGAAGCATGTGCAGTGTTGAGTTCCACCTTGTTGCAACGTCTATGATTAGGCGATGCTGGGGAAGGTTCAAAGAACGCTGATAGGTCTGCATACGGCTGGAGTGTACGGGCGAACGGCGGATATGTGAGCAAAGTCCACGCACTTTGAGGAGCAGGTCGGATAACCCCGGATAACTTTTCAGGAAGCACTGCACCACCAGGATTTCAGTTGGGAAATGGAGATGGCAGCCATGAAATTCCTTCCGTTATCACTCACTACCTTGCCTGCCTCAAGATCTACAGTGCCCAGCCACGACTGCGTTTCTTTCTGCAAGAACTCGGACAGAACTTCAGCGGTGTGTCTGTTGTCGCCCAAACACTTCATAGCCAATAGAGCCTGCTGACGTTTGCCAGTAGCTGCCCCATAATGGGAGACCTGGTGTGCAACAGTGGCAGCTGCGGATGGAGTGGTTGTGCGACTGCGGTCTGTGGACGAGCTCTCGCTTCTGCAGGAGGACGAGGAGGAGGAGGAGGGGGTGCGAATGGCTACAGCCAACTGTTTCCTAGACCGTGGGCTAGGCAGAACTGTCCCAAACTTGCTGTCCCCTGTGGCCCCTGCATCCACCACATTTACCCAGTGTGCCGTGATGGACACGTAACGTCCCTGGCCATGCCTACTGGTCCATGCATCTGTTGTCAGGTGCACCTTTGTGCTCACAGATTGCCTGAGTGCATGGACGATGCGCTCTTTAACATGCTGGTGGAGGGCTGGGATGGCTTTTCTGGAAAAAAAGTGTCGACTGGGTAGCTCGTAGCGTGGTACAGCGTAGTCCATCAGGGCTTTGAAAGCTTCGCTTTCAACTAACCGGTAGGGCATCATCTCTAACGAGATTAGTCTAGCTATGTGGGCGTTCAAACCCTGTGTACGCGGATGCGAGGCTAAGTACTTCCTTTTTCTAACCATAGTCTCATGTAGGGTGAGCTGGACTGGAGAGCTGGAGATCGTGGAACTAGCGGGGGTGCCGGTGGACATGGCAGACTGAGAGACGGTGGGAGATGGTATTGTTGCCGCCGGTGCCCTAGATGCAGTGTTTCCTACTACGAAACTGGTGATTCCCTGACCCTGACTTCTTTGGCCTGGCAAAGAAACCTGCACAGATACTGCAGGTGGTGCAGAAAATGGTGGCCCTACACTGCCGGAAGGGATGTTGCATTGATGACTAGCTTCATTGGCCGAGGGTGCTACAACCTTAAGGGACGTTTGGTAGTTAGTCCAAGCTTGCAAATGCATGGTGGTTAAATGTCTATGCATGCAACTTGTATTGAGACTTTTCAGATTCTGCCCTTTGCTTAAGGTAGTTGAACATTTTTGACAGATGACTTTGCGCTGATCAATTGGATGTTGTTTAAAAAAATGCCAGACTGCACTCTTTCTAGCATCGGATACCTTTTCAGGCATTGCAGACTGAGCTTTAACCGGATGGCCACGCTGTCCTCCAACAGGTTTTGACTTTGCCACGCGTTTTGGGCAAGATACGGGCCCGGCAGATGGAACCTGTTGCGATGTTGATGCCTGCTGCGGCCCCTCCTCCTCCGCTTCAGAACTGCTGCCGCCTGCACCCTGTTCCCCCAATGGCTGCCAATCGGGGTCAAGAACTGGGTCATCTATTACCTCTTCTTGTAGCTCATGTGCAACTTCGTCTGTGTCACCTTGTCGGTCGGTGGTATAGCGTTCGTGATGGGGCAACATAGTCTCATCAGGGTCTGATTCTTGATCAGCACCCTGCGAGGGCAATGTTGTGGTCTGAGTCAAAGGACCAGCATAGTAGTCTGGCTGTGGCTGTGCATCAGTGCACTCCATGTCAGATTCAACTTGTAATGGGCATGGACTGTTAACTGCTTCACTTTCTAAGCCAGGGACGGTATGTGTAAAGAGCTCCATGGAGTAACCCGTTGTGTCGCCTGCTGCATTCTTCTCTGTTGTTGTTTTTGCTGAAGAGGACAAGGAAGCGACTTGTCCCTGACCGTGAACATCCACTAACGACGCGCTGCTTTTACTTTTACCAGTTTCACGAGAGGAGGCAAAAGAGCTAGAGGCTGAGTCAGCAAGATAAGCCAAAACTTGCTCTTGCTGCTCCGGCTTTAAAAGCGGTTTTCCTACTCCCAGAAAAGGGAGCATTCGAGGCCTTGTGTAGCCAGACGACGAACCTGGCTCCACAGCTCCAGACTTAGGTGCAATATTTTTTTTCCCACGACCACCTGATGCTCCACCACTACCACTACCCTCATTACCAGCTGACAATGAACGCCCCCGGCCACGACCTCTTCCACCAGACTTCCTCATTGTTTTAAAAACGTTACCAAACTAACGGTATTTGTTGCTGTCACACAAATTACACGGTGAGCTATAACTTCAGTATGATTTAGCTACCCCTTTACAGGTGGGTGAGACCACAACGAAAATCAGGCACAATGTTACACACTCTGTTGTTGGTGGCAACAAATGAGAGAGATGCCACACACGCAGGACTGTCACTGAAGCGCAAATGTAAATATTAATCTCCCACTGATTTGTGTTTTTTTTTTAAAAAAGGAGACTTTAGAAAAAAAAAAAAATGATTTTTTAAGGAAGAATTTATAAACCAAATAAAATGAAATGATTTTTTCAGGGAGAATTTAGAAAACAAATAAAACATAAAATAGCCTTTCTAGGGCCCAGTGAGTGAGAGAGAACGCACACAGGAGTCAGGAGTGGCACACAAGCCCAGAGGCCAATATTTATCTCCCACTGATTGATTTAGTGATTTTTTCAGGTAGATTTTGGAACCCAAATCAAGCAAAAAAAATTAATAGGCTTTCTATGGCCCACAATTGGAGAGAGAGAGATGGCACACCCAGGAGTCAAGACTGGCACACAAGCAGAAAGGGCAATATTATTCTCCCACTGATTTGTTTCTTTTTGTTTTTTTCAGGGAGACTTTAGAAAAAAAAAATACAAAAAAAATTATTTTTTTCAGGAATAATTTAGAAACCAAATAAAATAAAATGATTTTTTCAGGGAGAATTTAGAAAACAAATAAAACAAAAAATAGGCTTTCTAGGGCCCACTGAGTGAGAGAGGACGCACACAGGAGTCAGGAGTGGCACACAAGCCCAGAGGCCAATATTTATCTCCCACTGATTGATTTATTGATTTTTTCAGGTAGAATTTAGAACCCAAATCAACCAAAAAAATAAATAGGCTTTCTATGGCCCACTATTTGTGAGAGAGATGGCACGCTCAGGACTGGCACACAAGCCCAGAGGCCAATATTAATCTCCCACTTTTTTTTTTTTTCCAGGGAAAATTTATAAACCCAATAAAAAAAATAATAAATAGGCTTTCTATGGCCCACTATCAGAGAGAGAGAGATGGCACGCTTAGGACTGGCACACAAGCCCAAAGGCCAATATTAATCTCCCACTGATTGATTTATTGATTTTTTCAGGTAGATTTTGGAACCCAAATCAAGCAAAAAAAATAAATAGGCTTTCTATGGCCCACTGAGTGAGAGATGGCACACACAGGAGTCAGGAGTGGCACACAAGCCCTGAGGCCAATATTTTTCTCCCACTGATTGATGTAGTGATTTTTTCAGGTAGATTTTAGAACCCAAATCAAGCAAAAAAATAAATAGGCTTTCTATGGCCCACTGAGTGAGAGATGACACAGACAGGGATGGCACTCTAGCAGAAATGCCAATCTTAATCTCCCACAAAAAAAAAAAAAAAAAAAAAGGAACTGTCCTTCAATTACTATCTCCCTGCAGTAATCTCAGCCAGGTATGGCAGGCAGCAATAAGGAGTGGACTGATGCACAAATTAAATAAAAAGTGTGGACAAACAAACAAGATAGCTGTGCAGAAAGGAAGGAACAAGAGGATTTGTGCTTTGAAAAAAGCAGTTGGTTTGCACAGCGGCGTACACACAGCAATGCAGCTATCAGGGAGCCTTCTAGGGCAGCCCAATGAGCTACAGCGCTGAGGGAAAAAAAAAAATGTAGCTTCCACTGTCCCTGCACACCGAAGGTGGTGTTGGGCAGTGGAAATCGCTACAGCACAAGCGGTTTGGTGGTTAATGGACCCTGCCTAACGCTATCCCTGCTTCTGACGAAGCGGCAGCAACCTCTCCCTAGGCTCAGATCAGCAGCAGTAACATGGCGGTCGGCGGGAACGCCCCTTTATAGCCCTGTGACGCCGCGGACAGCAAGCCAATCACTGCAATGCCCTTCTCTAAGATGGTGGGGACCAGGACCTATGTCATCACGCTGCCCACACTCTGCGTTTACCTTCATTGGCTGAGAAATGGCGCTTTTCGTGTCATTGAAACGGGACTTTGGCGCGAAAGTCGCGTACCGCATGGCCGACCCCGCACAGGGGTCGGATCGGGTTTCATGAAACCCGACTTTGTCAAAAGTCGGCGACTTTTGAAAATGTTCGACCCGTTTCGCTCAACCCTAGCCAGGGACGTTACGTGTCCATCACGGCACACTGGGTGAATGTTGTGGATGCAGGGGCCACAGGGGACAGCAAGTTTGGGACAGTTCTGCCTAGCCCACGGTCTAGGAAACAGTTGGCTGTAGCCATTCGCACCCCCTCCTCCTCCTCCTCGTCCTCCTGCAGAAGCGAGAGCTCGTCCACAGACCGCAGTCGCACAACCACTCCATCCGCAGCTGCCACTGTTGCACACCAGGTCTCCCATTATGGGGCAGCTACTGGCAAACGTCAGCAGGCTGTATTGGCTATGAAGTGTTTGGGCGACAAAAGACACACCGCGGAAGTTCTGTCCGAGTTCTTGCAGAAAGAAACGCAGTCGTGGCTGGGCACTGTAGATCTTGAGGCAGGCAAGGTAGTGAGTGATAACGGAAGGAATTTCATGGCTGCCATCTCCCTTTCCCAACTGAAACACATTCCTTGCCTGGCTCACACCTTAAACCTGGTGGTGCAGTGCTTCCTGAAAAGTTATCCGGGGTTATCCGACCTGCTCCTCAAAGTGCGTGGACTTTGCTCACATATCCGCCGTTCGCCCGTACACTCCAGCCGTATGCAGACCTATCAGCGTTCTTTGAACCTTCCCCAGCATCGCCTAATCATAGACGTTGCAACAAGGTGGAACTCAACACTGCACATGCTTCAGAGACTGTGCGAACAGAGGCGGGCTGTTATGTTTTTGTGGGAGGATACACATACACGGGCAGGCAGTAGGATGGCAGACATGGAGTTGTCAGGTGTGCAGTGGTCAAAGATTCAAGACATGTGTCAAGTCCTTCAGTGTTTTGAGGAATGCACACGGCTGGTTAGTGCAGACAACACCATAATAAGCATGAGCATCCCCCTAATGCGTCTGCTGATGCAAAGTTTGACGCACATAAAGGATCAGGCGTCTGCAGCTGAGGAAGAGGAAAGCCTTGATGACAGTCAGCCATTGTCTGGCCAGGGCAGTGTACAGGACGAGGTAGCGGGCGAAGAGGAGGAGGAGGACGAGGAGGATGATGGGGATGATTATATTTTTAATGAGGAAGCTTTTCCGGGGCCACTGGAAATTGTTGGCGCGGCAAGGCCGGGTTCTGGTTTTTGGAGGGACACAAGTGACGTGGATTTGCCTGAAACTGCTCCTCAACCAAGCACAACCGCAGATTTGAGAACTGGAACTTTGGCCCACATGGCGGATTATGCCTTACGTATCCTCAAAAGGGACAAACGCATTACTAAAATGATGAACGATGACGATTACTGGTTGGCCTGCCTGCTTGATCCTCGCTATAAAGGCAAATTGCAAAATATAATGCCACATGACAACTTGGAAATAATATTAGCAACCAAACAATCAACTCTTGTTGACCGTTTGCTTCTGGCATTCCCTGCACACAGCGCCCGTGATCGTTCTCACACGAGCTGCAGGGGCCAGCAGACCAGAGGTGTTAGAGGGGCAGAAATCAGAAGTGGCGTTGGCCAGAGGGGTTTTCTGACCAGGTTGTGGAGTGATTTTACTATGACCGCAGACAGGACAGGTACTGCAGCATCAATTCAAAGTGACAGGAGACAACATTTGTCCAGTATGGTTACAAACTATTTTTCATCCCTTATCGACGTTCTCCCTCAACCGTCATTCCCATTTGATTACTGGGCATCCAAATTAGACACCTGGCCAGAATTGGCAGAATATGCATTGCAGGAGCTTGCTTGCCCGGCAGCTAGTGTCCTATCAGAAAGAGTATTCAGTGCTGCAGGTTCAATACTAACAGAAAAAAGGACTCGTCTGGCTACCCAAAATGTAGATGATCTAACCTTCATTAAAATGAACCACAACTGGATTTCGAAATCTTTTGCCCCACCTTGCCCGGCTGACACCTAGCTTTCCTATGAAAAGGTCTTGCCTGTGGACTATTCTGAATGACTTTTCCAATCTCGTAATTTTCTGCACCTGATTGTCCAGCATACGACATGTTTACACCTCACTAAATGGCCAAACTCCCCACACGGGGCCGTGGTATCGCCACTTGGCGCCAGCACCCGAGAGAGTGCTGTTTGTCTGAAGAGGTGGGTGTGCCCGCTTTTGGTCGACGGCACTGCCATTGGGTCCCTCATAGTTCAATAAAGTGTCTCTGGCGGTGGTGGTGCGCACCCAACGTCAGACACACCGTTGTAATATGAGGGGCCCTGGGCCTGTACCGCCGGCCACAAGACAGTTCCCCCCCCCAGCTCAAACAGTGCTCTACCACTTGCAAAATTATCTCTCACAGCTCCACCAATGTTTAGTCTATGCGCTGACATCCTTCAATGCCTGGCACTGACAATACCATTGTATTGACATTTTTGTTATGTTAGGCCTTCGAAGACTGTCTGCGGTCCCTCCTTCCACTGACCATTGTACTGCTGCCCGTGTACCCCTGGAACCAATTTTAAATTGCCAACAGCCCTATTTTTTTATGTTAGGCCTTCGAAGCCTGTCTGCGGTCCCTCCTTCCACTAGGCCTCCACTGACCATTGTACTGCTGCCCTTGTACCACTGGAACCAATTTTAAATTGCCAACAGCCCTATTTTTTTATGTTAGGCCTTCGAAGCCTGTCTGCGGTCCCTCCTTCCACTAGGCCTCCACTGACCATTGTACTGCTGCCCGTGTACCACTGGAACCAATTTTAAATTGCCAACAGCCCTATTTTTTTATGTTAGGCCTTCGAAGCCTGTCTGCGGTCCCTCCTTCCACTAGGCCTCCACTGACCACACCACTGCTGCCCGTGTACCCCTGGAACCAATTTAAAATTGCCGACAGCCAGCCCAATTTTATTATGTTAGGCCTTTGAAGCCTGTCTGCGGTCCGTTCTTTCTACTACTACTACACTGACCAGGCCACTGCTGCCCGTGTTCCCCTGGAACCAATTTAAAATTGCCTACAGCCATCTGTTATTATGTTAGGCCTTCGATGCCTGTTTGCGGTCACTCCTTCCACTAGGCCTCCACTGACCACACCACTGCTGCCCGTGTTCCCCTGGAACCAATTTAAAATTGCCTACAGCCAGCCCAATTTTTATTATTTTAGGCCTTCGATGCCTGTCTGCGGTCCGTTCTTTCTACTACTACTACACTGACCAGGCCACTGTTGCCCGTGTTCCCCTGGAACCAATTTAAAATTGCTTACAGCCATGTGTTATTATGTTAGGCCTTCGATGCCTGTCTGCGGTCACTCCTTCCACTAGGCCTCCACTGACCACACCCAGGGCTGCCACTAGGAATTTCAGGGCCCCATACTGGCAAAATTTTCAGGGCCCCTTAAGACTCCGCCCAGGCTCCACCCCAGCCCCGCCTCCACCCCTCGAACTGTCAACAGCCCCACCGCTGTCTCTTGCCAAAACTCCACTTCTCACAAATCACACATTAACAGTTCCCATTACCAGATCAAACACATAGCCAGCAGCTTTTGTTTTGGCCAAAAGGTTTTTTTAAATTTGAGACGACAACAAGGTAGACTCTTTTGGCCGAGCCCTACTCTACTCTAATCTATTAAACATTTGTTAAAATATGCAATACAATTTAGGTGTATTTTTATTTATTTTTCAATTGACCAATAATACCACATACAAGGGACAAATACCACAACACCATGACCAGACACCATATTATCACCACATAGTGACCTATAATACTATCTACAAGGAACAAATACCGCCACACCATGTGCAGACCACATATTACCACCACAGTGACTGAACAATATCACATACAAGGGACAAATACTACCGCAGCATGTCCAGACCACATATTACCATCACATGGTGACCAACTACATACAAGGAACAAATACCAACACAACATGAACAGACCACATATTACCACCACACAGTGACCGAATAATAGCACATACAAGGAACAAATACCGCTACACCATGGCCGGACAACATATTACCACCACATTGTGACTGAATAGTACAATACTGATCATTAATAAAAAAAAAAATACTATCACCATAAATGCCATTATACACAGGAGATCTGTACTTAGTATGCAGTGTGTGTACAGGTAATACAGTGGTCGCCGATGCCATTGTACACAGGAGCTCTTCATATAGTGTCAGTGTACATGTAATACAGCGATCACTAGTGACATTATACACAAGAGCTCTGTATATAGTGTATAGTGTACATGTAATACAGCGATCACTAGTGACATTATACACAGGAGCTCTGTATATAGTGTATAGTGTACAGATAATATAGTGATCACTAGTGACATTATACACAGGAGCTCTGTATATAGGGTACAGTGTACATGTAATACAGCAATCACTAGTGACATTATACAAAGGAGCTCTGTATATAGTGTATAGTGTACAGATAGTATAGTGATCACCAGTGACATTATACACAGGAGCACTGTATACAGTATACAGTGTATGGTGTCAGTGTACAGGTAACATACTCACCAGTGACGTCTCTAGCTAAAGTCCTTCATCTTTGCGTTTCTTTTTAATCCAGCGCAGACCGCTATCACTTCTTTCTGCCAGGACTCGTCTCATCTGCATAAAATAACACAGTTATCTAGAGCACCGCTTCCAGAGCACATTCCCCATTTTTTCCCTTTCTTCTACACTACACATCTGACTACAGACGTTCACCCACCATTAATATATAATTGGTTATTATGCAACCCACCATTCCAAATATAAATTATAATCCGCCACTGTGCCCCCACTATCTGTATATAGCCACTTTCCTCATTTAATATATAAATTAATTAGCACCTGTATTCTTCCAATTTATTACCAGTTACTTTATCCTCAACGAACCCACTATGTACCTCCCGCTCTAACCCTTACCCCAATTCATTATAGTTACATGCCCCTTCTGCCTCAATTCATTGCCACGTCTTCTCTCTCTCCCACCCTCTATTCATTATCAATTGATCTTCCCCACCCTCAAAATTCATTATTTGCTCTCCCCACCTTCAATACATCATTTGCTCTTCCCACCCCCAAGTTCAATTCAATTGCTGTCCACGTCCCTCACACTCACTTCATGTGCAGTCCCCATCACCCCCACTTCATCATTTAGTCCCCTATCATCATTTAGTCCCCTATCCCCCCCGTCACTTCATCTGCAGTCCCCCTTACTTCATCATTTGCAGCCCCCTATCATTTCATCATGTGCAGAACCCCCTCAAACACACTTCATCATCTGCAGTCCCTATCACTCCCACATCATTACCTATCCCCATCCCCCCCACATCATTTGCAATTCCCATCACCCCCACATCATTTGCAGTCCCCATCTCCCACATCATCATTTGCAGTCCCCATCACCCCCACATCATTTGCAGTCCCCATCACCCCCACATCATCATTTGCAGTCCCCCCACATCATTTGCAGTCCCCATCACCCACCATCATCATCTGCAGTCCCCATCACCCCCACATCGTTTGCAGTCCCCCAACATCATTTGCAGTCCCCATCACCCCCACATCATCATTTGCAGTCTCCATCACCCCCACATCATTTGCAGTTCCCATCACCCCCACATCATTTGCAGTCCCCATCACCCCCACATCATTTGCAGTCCCCATCACCCCCACATCATCATTTGCAGTCCCCCAACATCATTTGCAGTCCCCATCACCCCCACATCATCATTTGCAGTCCCCCAACATCATTTGCAGTCCCCATCACCCCCACATCATCATTTGCAGTCTCCATCACCCCACATCATTTGCAGTCTCCATCACCCCCACATCATTTGCAGTTCCCATCACCCCCACATCATTTGCAGTCCCCATCACCCCCACATCATTTGCAGTCCCCATCACCCCCACATCATCATTTGCAGTCCCCCAACATCATTTGCAGTCCCCATCACCCCCACATCATCATTTGCAGTCTCCATCACCCCCACATCATTTGCAGTCCCCATCACCCCCACATCATCATATGCAGTCCCCCAACATCATTTGCAGTCCCCATCACCCCCACATCATCATTTGCAGTCCCCCAACATCATTTGCAGTCCCCATCACCCCCACATCATCATTTGCAGTCTCCATCACCCCCACATCATTTGCAGTCTCCATCACCCCCACATCATTTGCAGTTCCCATCACCTCCACATCATTTGCAGTCCCCATCACCCCACATCATCATTTGCAGTCCCCCAACATCATTTGCAGTCCCCATCCCCCCCACATCATCATTTGCAGTCCCCATAACCCCCACATCATTTGCAGTCCCCATCACCCCCACATCATTTGCAGTCCCCCAACATCATTTGCAGTCCCCATCACCCCCACATCATCATTTGCAGTCCCCATCACCCCCACATCATCATTTGCAGTCCCCATCACCCCCACATCATTTGCAGTCCCCATCACCCCCACATCATTTGCAGTTCCCATCACCCCCACATCATCATTTGCAGTCCCCCCACATCATTTGCAGTCCCCCCACATCATTTGCAGTCCCCATCACCCCCACATCATCATTTGCAGTCCCCTATCCCCCCTTCACTTCATCTGCAGTCCCCCTTACTTCATTTGCAGCCCCAATCATTTCATGTGTAGTACCCCCTCAAATACACTTTATCATTTGCAGCCCCCTATTATTTCATCATGTACAGTACTCCCTAAAACACACCCCATCATCTGCAGTCTCACTCCCCCCCACCTCACCTCACCTATTAAAAAAACAAAAATGTTTTTTATACTTACCTCAGTCGTTCCCGGGGCGTCTAGTGTTTCCAGCAGTGAAGCAGCAGCTAGAATGTATGTGCTGCTGAGAGGACCTGACAGGAGCCCCTACATTCTAGCACATTCACTACTGAGACGGCTAGAATGTATGGGCTGTAGTCAGGACCTGCAGGGAGCCCATACATTCTAGCCACAGCCGAGCAGGAGCTGTGCAGCCGACTAGGTGAGACGGCCGTGCACAGCTCCAAAAAGGCTCCCGGGCCCCAGCGCCGCAGTGCACAGTATTTTACTACATGATAGGGCCCGATCAGTAGAAGCACAACAGTGGGGCCCCGGATCTGCGGGCCCCTCTGTGTACTGCTGCTGACCGGGCCCCATACAGCAGTAATGGCTGTAATGCCCTGATGGTGGCCCTGACCACACCACTGCTGCCCGTGTACCCATGGAACCAATTTAAAATTGCCTACAGCCATCTGGTATTATGTTAGGCCTTCGATGCCTGTCTGCGGTCACTCCTTCCACTAGGCCTCCACTGACCACACCACTGCTGCCCGTGTACCCCTGGAACCAATTTAAAATTGCCTACAGCCATCTGTTATTATGTTAGGCCTTCGATGCCTGTCTGCGGTCACTCCTTCCACTAGGCCTCCACTGACCACACCACTGCTGCCCGTGTACCCCTGGAACCAATTTAAAATTGCCTACAGCCATCTGTTATTATGTTAGGCCTTCGAGGCCTGTCTGCGGTCCTTCCTTCCAATAGTTCTCCACTGACCAGACCAATGCTGGCCGTGTACCCCTGGAACCCAGCTGAAAGTGCATGTAGCCTCCTTTTTTTCTTTGTTTTTTATTTAGAAAGCCCAGATGAACTACACTGTGCAACGGTTCAAGCTACCCAGTCGACATTTCTTTTGCGAGAAAAGCCATCCCAGCCCTCCAGCGGCATGAAAAAGTCTGCATTGTCATAGCACTCAGGCAATCAAACAGTAGAAAGGTGCACCTGACAAGAGACGCATGGACCAGTAGGCATGTCCACAAAAAGTTACGTGTCCATTACGGCGCACTGGGTTAATGTGTTGGATGCATGGTCCACAGGGGACAGCCTACAAAGTCTGTCTGCAGTCCCTAATTCCAATTTTCCTCCGCTGACCACACCACTGCTGCCCGTGTACCCCTGGAACCAATTTTACAGTGTCTACAGCCTAATTTTGTTATGTTAGGCCTACTACGCTTGTCTGCGGTCCCTCCTTCCAATACTCGTCCACTGACCACACCACTGCTGCCCGTGGACCCCTGGAACCTATTTTTAATTGCATAGAGCATCCTTTTTTTAATAGTAGGCATACAAAGTCTGTCTGCGGTCCACTATTGAAATTGTCCTCCACTGCCCAGAGCACTGCTGCTTGTGTACCCCTGTAACTTTTTTAAGCTGCAGTGAGCCACATTTTTGGGTTAAGTCCTACTACCTGTGTCTGTCTGCGCCACTCAATTCAGCTGTGTTCCTTTGAAAAAAGCTGAGCGTCAATAGTCTTGTTTTCAGCCTCTAGGAATTTTAAAACTGCATTGGGGGTACAACCTTGGTAGGGCCTACTAACGGTGTCTGCCTCCCCAAGGTGTGCCCCAGGTTTCCTCGCCATTGCTTCGATCTTAATGCTCTCGTTTAGTAGTTGTTGGAAACTACGCTGCATTAGGCCTACAAATTGGGTATGGGGTGTAGAGAGATGGTGTGTTCCACTCCAAGGTTTTCCCCAGGTTTCCTCTCCATTGCTTCAATCTTCATGCTCTCGTTTAGTAGTTGTTGGAAACTACACTGCATTAGGCCTACAAATTGGGTATGGTGTGTAGAGAGATGGTGTGTTCCACTCCAAGGTGTTCCCCAGGTTTCCTCGCCAATGCTTCGATCTTCATGCTCTCGTTTAGTAGTTGTTGGAAACTACACTGCATTAGGCCTACAAATTGGGTATGGGGTGTAGAGAGATGGTGTGTTCCACTCCAAGGTGTTCCCCAGGTTTCCTCTCCATTGCTTCGATCTTCATGCTCTCGTTTAGTAGTTGTTGGAAACTACGCTGCATTAGGCCTACAAATTGGGTATGGGGTGTAGAGAGATGGTGTGTTCCACTCCAAGGTGTTCTCCAGGTTGCCTTTCCTGAGCTTCGATCTTCTGGCTCTCGTTTAGTAGTTGTTGGAAACTACGCTGCATTAGGCCTACAAATTGGGTATGGGGTGTAGAGAGATGGTGTGTTCCACTCCAAGGTGTTCCCCAGGTTTCCTCTCCATTGCTTCGATCTTCATGCTCTCGTTTAGTAGTTGTTGGAAACTACACTGCATTAGGCCTACAAATTGGGTATGGGGTGTAGAGAGATGGTGTGTTCCACTCCAAGGTGTTCCCCAGGTTTCCTGTCCATTGCTTCGATCTTCATGCTCTCGTTTAGTAGTTGTTGGAAACTACACTGCATTAGGCCTACAAATTGGGTATGGGGTGTAGAGAGATGGTGTGTTCCACTCCAAGGTGTTCCCCAGGTTTCGTCCACATTGCTTCGGTCTTCCGACTCTCGTTTAGTAGTTGTAGAAAACTACACTGCATTAGGCCTACAAATTGGGTATGGGGTGTAGAGAGACGGTGTGTTACACTCCAAGGTGTTCCCCAGGTTTCGTCCACATTGCTTCGATCTTCCGACTCTCGTTTAGTAGTTGTTGAAAACTACACTGCATTAGGCCTACAAATTGGGTATGGGGTGTAGAGAGATGGTGTGTTACACTCCAAGGTGTTCTCCAGGTTGCCTTTCCTGAACTTCTATTTTCAGGCTCTCATTAAATTGTGGTTAAATGGAACAACTGCATTTGGCGTACTAGTTGGTTTGGGGCCTACTATCGGTGTCTGCCACTCCTTGCTGTTCTCCTGGTTTCCTGTCCTGAAATTCCATTTTCAGGCTCTCGTTAAGTAGTTGTTAATGTTAGACTGCATTTGGCCTACTAGTTGGGTTGGGGCCTACTATCGGTGTCTGCCACGCCTTGCTGTTCTCCTCCACTGAACAAAGCTGTGCCGCCTGTTTACTACGGTTGCCAATTTTGAACTGCATTTCGACTACTTACTGATTTGGGCCTACTCTCTGTGTCAGCCTCTCATTCCAGTTGTCCTCCACTGCAATGCCCCCTGGTTAGTCCTGTGTTACCAATTTTGAACTGCATTTAGCCAACTTTATTCTTTGGGCCTATATCTGTGTTTCCTCCTCATCCTGCCCATTGCCCAGCCAGTGATAGATGAGTCTGCTGGTACATTGACCCATAACGCAAAATTCCCCGTGCACGCTACACAGCAAGATTGTGACCCTGCTGAAAGTCAGGTTCCTCTTCCCGCATACCATACCACCTTACACGGGGACAAAGAGGAAGGTGCAGATGAAAGTGCAGGTTCCTTCATCAGGTGGGGGGAGGAATACTAGTTGGCGACGTCACTGGCACAGGGCCTCTCATAGTACGCAAAAGTGTTGCTGCCGGTGGGAGGCACCCCCGCCGTGCAAACACACCGCTGTACTTTGAGGGGCCCTGTGCCAATGCCAACGAGTGGGCCCCCCTGCTTGCTCAGGATCACAGCACTTGCAAAGTTGAAATACTTACCTCTCCCTGCTCCACTGCCGTGACGTGGTCCAGATTTACTGGGCCCACTAATTACTTGAACCAGCCCTACCCCCCACAACTTTAGCCAAATGACCCCCAATTTCAAATGCCTTCCAATTATTATAAGCTAAATTACGATTGACAAGCTTCTGTAACAAGAATGAATGTTTTTGCCATTAAAATGGGCAGTGTAGGTGTTTTCCTGGCCTCCACTCACTGCCGACTATGCTCCCCCATTGACTTGCATTGGGTTTCGTGTTTCGGGCGATACCCGACTTTTCGCCATAATCGGCCGATTCCACTCGACTCTACTTCTAAGATAGTCGGTTTTCGCGAAACACGACTCGACTCTAAAAAGGTCAAGGTCGCTCAACCCTACAGAGGAATATAACATAGAAAGCGATCGTCTGACAGCCGAGTTCGAGGAAAAGGGGTATAACCCACTGGCCTTACACCAATCCAAAAATGAAAAAATGCATATGTCAAGGGAATCGATGATATTCAAAACTTATGAAAATTCTGGTCCATCCACGCTTCAGGAGCAGATATGTAAATTACCCATAGTCACCCAGTTTTATCCCGGGTATAAAAAGTTCAATAATATAATCCGGAAAGATTGGCCTATATTACAGGGCGATAAACATATTGGGGATCTTTTACCGCAAAATCCAAGATTCGTATATACAAAAGCCCAAAACTTGGGCCTTCTGCTGGCTCCCACCACTAAACCAGTATTAAGCAATCTCACAAATACAAACAGGGCATCAACTACTAAAACTATGGGGTTCAAATCATGTGGCAAATGTTTCTGCTGCAAGCACACAAAATGTGGCAGAAAAATATACATGTCTTTTACAGACGCAAATAACACTCATGAATATCCCATTAAGTCCTCAATCACATGTGATTCTGTAGGGGTCATCTATATCCTTAGTTGCCCATGCGAGAAAATTTATGTCGGGCGCACGAAAAGACCCCTAAAGGTCCGCATAAAGGAACATCTAAACAATATCAAAAAGGGTTTCAAAGGTCATCCCTTATCTCGACACTTCTATGAGAAACACAATAAATCATGTGAGGGGATCTCCTTTTACGGTATCCAAACTGTACCTAAGAACCCAAGGGGTGGCCACTACATCAAAACCATGTCAAGAATTGAATTTAAATGGATCTTCTCCCTTGACAGCCTGGCACCAAAAGGCTAAATCAGGAAATTGAACTTTATGCCTTTTTTGGACGTGTCATTTGGCCAAATTCTGACCCTCATGAGGCTGGCAACAGTAGTTGGGTCAATAATAACATCATCCGTTTTGTACACAGGCTAAAACGATGGAGCTCGACGAATACCCCGGGCTAACATTATTAATGGGTGACTATACATAGAGGCAAGTGTCTAACAAGGGTTATAGAGCTCTAATATTTTATATTTCATACATAAAATGACACATTTTATGTCTTCTTAATATTTGTGTACATTTATAACTCCACACATACTGATGTGGTTATATGTTCAGTCAGTCTAATTAAGAGACAAGATTTTATTAGTATTTTCATTTTTAAATGCAGTATATACAGATATACTTTTTAAGCTTTTTACTATAATCAATAAAGAATTTTTTCCCCTTTTAAATACTTTCCCAGTTCTTAATTCACCTGTTTATACACTTTAATTCCCAACCAAAAGACAATTCAATTGAGTTCCACAGCTCAATACCTAATTACAGATCAACAACCTGCTGCATTGGTGCACAAACAATCATCCAATTAAAGATATGATTCACTAATTGAAATCAGCACTGGCAGCAATTACACATAGGAGGGGAGGGCATTTTGCTATAAAAGAAGCAGGAAGACATGCGGTCAGCATTAACCCTGATGAAGAGGGCCTGAGCCCTTGAAATGCATTGGTTTGCTGACTAGCTATACTAGCACACCTGTCCTCTTTAGCCCTGTAGCGTGGTGAGTGGTGACGTCACCAGCAGCTCCGCCCACCCTCTCCGACCGCTACCTCAGCGCTGCATCCGGCCGGGGCACGCAAGGTTTCGCGGTCGCACGGCTTCTGCCGCCACTCTCTCCTTAACCCACCGCTCTGTCATAGTGGTACACCTAGCGGTGGCTCAGACTTTCCGGAACCGCTTCCCTCCGCACTCAGCACCACAGTGAGTATAGCATATTTTATGTGCACATAGCAATTGTGGCATATTAGTGCTCCAACATACTAGGGGAGCATTTCTCCTCATCTCAACATATGGGCAATCAATTCTAATCACAGTAATCCTTGTCAGCCAGCATCTGATGGTCATCTTACTACCTTAACCTAACGGAATCCTGTGCTACTCCCACCAGCAGTAAGTTTATTGTGTACTGGGAAAACTAGACCACATTTATTTAAAACCACCATTACCTATAAAGGTTGTACATTTATCTAAGCAGGGGCATCTACTATAAACCTCTGAAGATTAAGCAACCATGGTCATCACAATACCCGCATCAATTGCAGATACACAGGGATCACGTCTCTTCATTGCACATTTCCATTTAATATCTGAGTGAGTATATATTATAAATCTATTTAGTCTCACTATATTCACCAATACAAACATTTACCCCCCCCTTTTTTTTTTTTTTTTCTCTCCTCATTCCCCTAAGATTCTGGTAGTACTTTAAGGACCCATTGCAACATCCACTGCATAACCAATGATTACTCATTAAATAAGTGCTCTCTTATTCATTTATTCATCTATTTTTCATTTTATTGTTCGTTTTTGTAGACAGCGCAGGTGAATACCACTCTTTTTCATTTCTCAGTTACGGTTTCAGGTATTGGAGCAGATCCCATGCCCCAGGAGAGGCAGCAATAGGGCTAAAATGCTCAGGCCTTTTGGATCAATTCCTCCAGCACGTGGTGTGCTATTATGCTCCTAGATGCGGCATCGTACGTGATATCACTCGTCTCACGATCCACATTCTCTGAAGACAAATAGTTCTGATGAAGGCCTAGATATTGGCCGAAACGTCAACATATTATTTGTCACAGTGGATCAATAAAATTATCTCACCTTTTTTGCATATGAACTGAGAGTGCCGGATTTTGTTCTACTTTATATTGGGATTGGTACCCTATTTGTGCACCTCACTACAAACGGAGTGCCGTGTTATTACCCTATTACCAAAATATAATGCAGCCATGGCCAAGGCATAAAAAAATCCTCTCTGCCCTTTGAGGACATACATGGAGCTTTAAAGGACTTGCTGGATAAAAAGCGGACACCTTCCTTAATGCACATGGGAGATGTAGGCAGGAGATCTATGGCTGGTGGTAGCGTCTACATGTATGGCTATGTCTATGATGATCTAAAATAGCACTTCTAGAGAGACTATTCTGAATTCAGAAGCTGCGGCCCTCTCAAATGCAGCCAGGAGAGCATTGTAGCTGAAATGCTGGCCCAGGGACATTCAGGCCAGGTGTAAAATTAGCGATATACCATGCGAAGGGGAGTACCTGTTTGGGTCAGTCCTAGAAGAGCTTCTGGAGAAGGCAGGGAACATTAAAAAGAAAATTTACCAGTCTGTAGGTTGTTTCCTACAGGCATCCCTTCAGTAGGAGAAGATTTACCAGTGGAAAGCCTTCCAGAGGCCTTTTGGATCAATTCCTCCAGCACGTGGTGTGCTACTATGCTCCTAGATGCGGCATCGTACGTGATATCACTCGTCTCACGATCCACATTCTCTGAAGACAAATAGTTCTGATGAAGGCCTAGATATTGGCCGAAACGTCAACATATTATTTGTCACAGTGGATCAATAAAATTATCTCACCTTTTTTGCATATGAACTGAGAGTGCCGGATTTTTTTCTACTGCATTATATTTTGGGGTCTTTTCCCAAAACGTTGACACTGGGTCGTCAAAGGGATACCTCCTTTTAAACGCTGGGGGAAGGGAACCTTTAAGGTACCGTCACACTAGACGATATCGCTAGCGATCTGTGACGTTGCAGCGTCCTCGCTAGCGATATCGTCCAGTGTGACAGGCAGCAGCGATCAGGCCCCTGCTGTGCTGTCGCTGGTCGGGGAAGAAAGTCCAGAACTTTATTTGGTCGCTGGACTCCCCGTAGACATCGCTGAATCGGCGTGTGTGACACCGATTCAGCGATGTCTTCACTGGTAACCAGGGTAAACATCGGGTAACTAAGTGCATGGCCGCGCTTAGTAACCCGATGTTTACCCTGGTTACCATCCTAAAAGTAAAAAAAACCAAACAGTACATACCTACCTACAGCCGTCTGTCCTCCAGCGCTGTGCTCTGCACTCATCCTGTACTGGCTGTGAGCGTCGGTCAGCCGGAAAGCAGAGCGGTGACGTCACCGCTCTGCTTTCCGGCCGCTGTGCTCACACATACAGTACAGGAGGAGTGCAGAGCACAGCGCTGGAGGACAGACGGCTGTAGGTAAGTATGTACTGTTTGTTTTTTTTTACTTTTAGGATGGTAACCAGGGTAAACATCGGGTTACTAAGCGCGGCCCTGCGCTTAGTTACCCGATGTTTACCCTGGTTACTGGCATTGTTGGTCGCTGGAGAGCGGTCTGTGTGACAGCTCTCCAGCGACCAAACAGCGACGCTGCAGCGATCCGGATCGTTGTCGGTATCGCTGCAGCGTCGCTAAGTGTGACGGTACCCTTACTCTCTGGTCTTTTCCACTCCCAGAGTACCAGAGAGTGGATCTTATAATTCAAGGGAAGGATCTGTGCTTCCTCTGGTCCAGTCCCCTAAACATAACATCCTGGTGAATATGACCCGGAAGAATTCTTGCCCCTAATAAAGTCACTAGCAGTGTACAATTCCAGGGACATAATCTTCCTTCTTTTTTCCTTTCCCTTTTAGGTCTCTCCTTTGGACAGGCTTACAGTTGCTGTAGTCCCACGAGGAGGAATCAAAGATCAAAGAAAAAATAACCTAATTGGTAAATCAGCACTGTTCGTTGTGAATAAAAAGGAAATCCAGCTTCATCCAATAAAATCAAAGAAAAACTTTATTTGTGTTCCATATTTAAAACAAAATGCTGCTAGGACATATTAGACATGTTCAAGAAAGGGTGGTGGTGACTACTGAACGCGTTTGAAACACAGTGTGTGTTCTTAAACTCAGTTTGCACTGTTGTCAAAAGATAATGAGAAAGCAGGAATCCAAGTAATGAGGTTTAATTGTCAATGTGTTTCAAAGTTTGAAACTTATTCATTAGGACAAATCGCGTGATGATCAAACATTTAGCACATACAGAAATATATAAATACGAAGATAAAATGAGGGAGAATAAAAAACTAATCTCTGCATTCATATCAAAATGTGACATACATCCTAAAGGAAGTGAATCATATAAAATAAATAGATGTTTAAGACATGTAACAGTAAAACATTTGAAATTACACATTTACGTTTAACAATAGATTATATAAGTAACCTAAAAGTGCAAATATGATGCTGATGCACTAGAGAAAAGTTGGATAGTACAGGTCTATGTGTGTTCACTAATGGATGTAGAAACATGAGAATATTTTTGTGAGCCTCACCTACAGTAGTATGTGCTGACACAATATTGACACCGGTCAAACATTCTAAAAGGCATTCTGTTCCAATGACTCTCCATTGTTTTAAAGTACATGTGGCACCCCTAGGGGTATTTGCCACAAAAATAGTTACTGACAGTAAGTACAAATACTAAAATAGCAAGACTGCACTACCACCTCCGGCCAGAAGGGGGAGCTCCAGAGACTCCCCTTGATCCATTCTGGTCTGAGAGAAGAAATGGCAGTTGGGCCAAGGAGCTGATAGTGAGAGGTCATACAGTTGAATCTCTAACAGCCCTGTGACTGTTACCAGGCCTAAATCACCGGCCTGAGGAGAAGAGGGATAGAGAAAAAGGACATTGTGAGAACCGGGTAGCATTAATCACTACCCAGAACAGGCGCAAAGACGGATACCGGATCCGTGGCTGTATTCATTATATATAATACAGCAACCGGAAAAACGTGAGGTGATATCAGCTTCACTAGGGCCGGACGCAGCAACAGACACAGAGTTCAGCGGTACTCCCGGAGGGGGTAAGCCGATAAAAGGACTCGGGTTGCCCGTCGAACCAGGACCCGGAGGGGACAGATTGGGCCGGCAGCCAGTTCACATACAGCAGCAGGGCCACACAGAAATTGCGCACAATAAGAGGCGAAGACCCCGGCAGGGTCAAAGTAACTCAGAGTTCCCATACAGACTCCGGTGACAGGACTGGTTGTAAATCCTTTTATGTTAAAGTAAACTGGTTAAACGTTTCAGTGCCTCAGTCTTTCATTTGGACAATAGCCATCTATCCAGGATCGAGATCGTCACCGCTGGGAGAACCTGCTGCTGATCAAGTAAGTGCCTGTCCCCTCATGATACCCCTTACACTGTGCATTGCCTGAGGCCACAGCACCGGGTCAAGCCACCCGTGACATCCCCCTCAAGAGACAGACTCCATTGGTCCGGTGCTGGGTATCCCGGTCTCCTGGGCGTCACATACACAATGCATGTTTTGACAGCCTGCGGATTACCTCAATTGAACAAATATCCCCTGATATTTCAAGCATTTCTGAATGGAAAAAGTCTTTTTGATTTACAAATTTAATAATTTTATACCCCATGGCCAGAATGGCAATTTTTTATTGAATTCCACTACTTTTTTTAATACTTTATTTTTTAACCCCTTCAAGACCCTGCCCTTTTTCATTCTTGCATATCTGTTTTTCGCTCCCCTTTTTCGCAAAGCCATAACTTTTTATTTTGCCATCAATATGGCCATGTGATAGGACCCACTACGAGGTTTGCCGTGAAGGGGCAGTGGGCTTCATACAGTCTGATCAGAATGTTAAACTGAAAACCTCATATTCAGTTATATTAATTTTTGCCTAGCGGCTTTAGATCAGCGTATGATTTTGGGATGTGCGGTTCATGCTCTTTTTTTTCTTTTTTGCATGGCCATGTGAGGGCTTGTTTTTTGCAGGACAAGTAGTACTTTTGAAATTCATCATTGGTTTTTCCATACCGTGTACTCAAAAACGGAAAAAAAATCCAAGTGCGGTGAAATTGCAAATAAAGTGCAATTCCAAAATTGTTTTTTTGGAAATATTTTACTATGTTCACCAAATGCTAAAACTGACCTGCGATTAAGATTCTCCAGATCATTATGAGTTCATAGACACTAAACATGTCTAGATTCTGTTTTATTTAAGTGGCAAAAATGTTGATACAAATTTTTTGGACCATTTTCTGAGACCCATAGCGTCTCCATTTTTCATGATCTTGGATTCGGTGACGGTTTTTTTTTTGCATGCTGAGCTGAGGTTTTTATTGATACCATTTTGGTGCAGAATAGATCTACGATCAGATACGATCCCGTTATTGCAATTGATCTTCAATGTCACGGGAACAAAAAAATGTAATTCTGGTGCTTTGACTTTTTCTTGCTACGCCGTTTAGCGATCAGGTTAATCCTTTTTTACTGATTGGGTGATTCTGAATGCGGCGATACCAAATATGTGTATGTTTGATTTTTTTATTGTTTCATTTTGAATGGAGCCAAAGGGGGTGATTTAAACTTTTATATTTCTTTTTATTTTTTTAATATTTTCAAAACATTTTTTTTTACTTTTGGCATGTTTCATTAGTGTCCATGGGAGACTATAAACTGCCATAACCCGATCGCCTCAGCTAGATATAGGCGATGATCAGTTCGCTTATACTGTATATAGCTGAATTACTCAATTGCTATAAGCGCTGACCACTGGGCGGTGCTCACAGCAAGCCAGCAGTGACAACCAGAGTTCTCCTCCTGGAGAACATGATTACATGACAGGGGTCACCGGTGTGTGGATTTCCAGTGCAATTACTGAAGCGCTGGTTATATGCCGCTGTCAGCATTTGACAGCGGCATTTAATGGGTTAATAGTTGCGGTTGGATTGCGAGCCCACCCGTGGTTGTTGTGGGCACATGTCATCTGTTCAAAACAGCTGAAATGCACTGGAAAAGATGTGGGCTCACCGCCGGAAACGACCTACGCATTGTAACTATGGGATGCCACACAGGAGTAACTGTGATTGGAAAAGGCCACCTTAAACATCTCGCTGATGAACTTACCACCTTCTTTAATGTGCACGTGTGGGTAAAACCAGCTGCATTTGCGCTTGTGTAACGGGGTCTACTGTGCTGTAGTACCTCTTTCAGCACCCCCCGTGTTTCAGGAGGTCCATTCTGCTTTTGCTGGATTCTGAATGAAGGACGCTGGCTAGGATTTCTTGATTACATGGGAGCATATAAAAGCTGACTGCTACTCCAGGTATTTCCAGTCTAAAAGAACACACTTTATTTTCAGCACACAGAATATGTAACACAAATATACAGGACAGGCCAATAGGAAAACAGCTGGCCAGACATACATTACAATAGCCGCAGGGGGCCGGAGCCTGCCGCTATTTACTGTGGGAATTACAAAGGTGGGGGGAGGTCAGAAAGAGAATATCTTGTCCAGGGTCGCAGCCTGTGGACTGATGCATTTCACATGGAAACTATTATACACACATATACTGCATAACATTCTTGGTGCTGGGGGGTTCTGTAGCATGGCTCCCCTTTTCAGCGACGCGATCGGCATACACAGTCTGATCCTTAACGGATCGGTTTGGGGATGACCGAAGTTTATGAGGTTGGTACGAGTTCCGTTTGTCGACTTAGTCCATCGGCGTTACCGTTTTGTTTGCTGGGTCTGTAGTGGATGGTGAAGTCCAGAGGTTGTAGGGCTAAACTCCACCGCAGTAATCTGGCGTTGTCTCCGGAGACCCGATTAAGCCAGACTAGGGGATTATGGTCCGTTAGGAGGGAAAACTGTCGTCCATACAAATATGGTTGTAACTTTTTGAGTGCCCATACTATTGCCAGGCACTCCTTCTCGATGGCCGCATAGCTCACTTCACGGGGCAGTAGTTTCCGACTCAGGTAAGCTACCGGGTGTTCTTGGCCGTCTGGCCCGACTTGGCTCTGTACTGCCCCCAATCCAAACATAGAAGCGTCTGTGTGGACCAGGAAACGTTTAGTTGGATCGGGTGCGGCCAATACAGGGGTATTGGTGAGGGCGTCCTTTAGCTGGCGGAAGGCTTCCTCACACTCTGGGGTCCAGGTTATCTGGCGGGGTTGGTTCTTACGGATCAGATCAGTGAGGGGCTTGGCTATGCTGCTGTAATTGGGAACAAATTTCCTGTAATACCCCGCTGTCCCTAGAAACGCCATGACCTGGGTTTTAGTGCGTGGGGTGGGCCATTTGGCTATGGCCTCAATCTTGGCTGGTTCTGGTCTCTGTTTACCACTTCCCACCCAATACCCTAAATACTGAACATCTGCTTTGCCCACGTGACACTTGTTTGGGTTCAGGGTGATTCCAGCCTTGTGGATCCTGTCCAATACTGTCTCTAGGTGATTTAGATGCTCTTCCCATGTCGCGCTGTAGATGGCTATGTCATCCAGGTAGGCACATGCATAGTCCTGGAGACCATCTAGAACCCGATCAGCCAGCCTCTGGAAGGTCGCCGGGGCAGTCTTCATCCCGAATGTCATAACTCAAAACTGGAATAAGCCAAACGGGGTGACAAATGCCGACTTGGGAATAGCATCAGGACTAAGTGGAATCTGCCAGTAGCCTTTGCATAGATCGATGGTGGTCAAATACTTTGCCCCTGCCAGCCGGTCCAACAAGTCATCCACACGCAGCATGGGATACGCATCCGTCACTGTTTTCTCATTGAGCTTACGATAGTCTACCCAAAACCGTGTAGTCCCATCCTTCTTGGGCACTAACACTACGGGGGATGCCCAGGGACTATCTGACTCTTCAATGACCCCTAAACGCAACATATCTTGTATCTCTTGTCGCATCCCTTCTCGTACAGACTCAGGGATGCGGAAGGGGGGTTGTCGCAGGGGGGTCTGATCCTGGGTCTCAACCTTGTGTTGTGCCAGGTGAGTGTACCCGGGTTTCCCCGAAAACATCCTCTGTCGCTGCCTCAACAACTCCTCCGCCTGCTGTCTCTCCCGGACACCTCTTCACCCCAGTGTACCTGGTCCCATGTTTTAGACTGAGAACTCTCCCCAAAGACATCAGGCAAGGGAAGTCCAGCTAAATCCTCTGCTTCAGGTGCACAGATGGGCACTACCTCTTCAGGGTGCTCCCGATAGGGCTTCAGCATATTCACGTGGAACATGCGGAAAACCCTGGGGTCGTCACAATCGGCGACATTATAGGTGGTGTCGGCTATTTTCCCCACTACCTGGTAGGGCCCCTGCCATGCAGCTTGGAACTTGTTCTGCATAGTGGGCTCTAACACCAGGACCTTCTGCCCTATTTCCAAGGTGCGCTCTCTGGTCCTCCGATCGTACCATATGCGCTGGCGCCGCTGGGCCACCTGCATGTTCCCACGTACAGCCTGGGTCAGCTCCTGTAGGCGGTCCCGGAATTCCAGCACATAGGGTACAATAGGTACCCCTTCTATGGTGCCCTCCCCTTCCCAGTGTTCTAGCACTAAGTCTAGGGGTCCCCTTACCCGTCTCCCGTATACCAGTTCGAATGGGGAGAACCCCATGGATTCTTGGGGCACCTCTCGATAGGCAAACAGGAGGTGAGGCAAGAATTTCTCCCAGTCCCTGTAGGTCCTGGTAAAAGTCCCAATGAGTTGTTTTAACATCCCGTTAAAGCGATCACACAACCCATTGGTTTGCGGGTGGTACGGGGCGCTTCTAATGGACTTTATGCCACACAGCTTCCACAGTTGGTTGGTCACCTCTGCTGTAAACTGGGTACCCTGGTCTGAGATAATCTCCCGGGGAAATCCAACCCGTGAGAAAACCTGGAGCAGGGCAGCCGCCACCGTCTCTGCCAGTATGTTAGGTAACGCAACCGCCTCTGGATACCGTGTGGCATAATCTACCACTGTCAATATATACCTTTTCCCTGATGGACTGGGTTTGGCTAACGGCCCTATCAGATCGACCGCTACTCGGCTAAATGGTTCCTCCATAATGGGGAGGGGGCGTAATTTGGCCTTGCATCGATCTCCCCTCTTGCCAATGCGCTGGCAACTGTCACAGGTCTTGCAGTATTGACGGACATCATAGGTTACCCCCGGCCAAAAGAAGTTTTGTGTCAGACGATGCCTGGTGCGACTGACGCCGAAGTGCCCGGCCAAGGGTATGTCATGAGAGATTCGCAGTAACTCCTGCCTATACTTCCAGCTGTCGTTTTATAGTGGAGCTCGTCCCTGTGTGGTGCTGCTCTGTTATCTGGTAGAGGAGTCCCTGCTTCCATATAAACTGTTCCCCTTCCAGTACCCCTCTTCCCTCCTGTGCCTTCCCACGATATCCCTCCAATGAAGGATCCTCAAGTAACTCCCTCTTAAATTCATCTGGGGTGGCCCAAGAAATGTGTCTGGCTATGGGAATATGTCTAGGGCTGTGATGTCTTACCTGGGCCTCCTCTGAGTGTGATTCCGCCTCTGCAGCTCGAGCTTGTGTCCGGGTGGTCACAGAATATGTCTCAGCCAGAGGGGCAACCGAGAAGGCAGACAACATGGACCCCAAGTCATTTCCCAGCAAAACGTGTGCAGGCAAATCCTCCATCAAGCCAACCTCAACAAGGCCATCCCCAACTCCCCAGTTCAGGTGAATCCTGGCAGTGGGCAGTCGATGTATGGCTCCCCCTGCTACACGGACTGCCACTGTCCGGTCCGTCTTTTCTTGGTCCCGGACGAGATGAGGCTTCCCAAGGGTCAAAGTTGCTCCAGAATATCTCAGTCCCTGCATGCGTTTCCCATTAACCCACACGACCTGTCGATGCTGTTGTCGATTATCTGCCCGGGCTGCCTGCACGGGGTCTACTTCATGCAGCACTTCCTCCATGTCTTCCACCCCTTGGTTAGTTGTAGCCCCCCAATGCCGGGTCAGCTTCGCCTTGGTAGCAGTGTACAGCGGCCCGGTGGAAGGTAGCTGTTCCCGCCTTTGGCCACTGGGTATGCTGAATCCGGTTGAGATATTGTCTTTGCAGGTGGCCCATCTGACGGCAGGTGTGGCATCGCGCCCCAGGGGAACTGTGGTAGTCCGGGTTACTAGCTGGTCCCCCTACAATCTTTGGTGGTTTGGGGCCCTCCAGGTCCATGGGCGGACCTCTAGTGACCATCATTGATCCAAACAATTGAGGCCTCCTGGTGTCATGATGTTCATCGGCCAGACGAGCGGCTTCCTCAAGAGCCATTGGCCGCCTGTCCTGAAGCCATTCCTGTGTCTCGGGGTTTAGTCCATTAAAGAATCGTTCTAACAAGAAGAGCTGGAGGACATCCTCCTTAGTGGTTGCTTGGCTCCCTTGTACCCACTGTAGCAGTGACCGCCGTAATTTACAGGCCCATTCAGCGTTGGTATCGGTTACTCGTTTTATAAGTCCACTGAACGTTTGGTGGTATGCCTCTGGTGTCAGTGCATACCGGGCCAAGATCACTTCTTTGATCCGCTCATAGTCCATACAGTCCTCATCAGGTACCGTGCGATAGGCGTCCGCTGCCTGGCCTGTCAGCTTGCTGGCCAGAATTTGAACCCGTTCCTCCGGCTTCACTTGATGAAAGGCACACTGCCGCTCAAAGACTTGCAGAAAGCCATCAATGTCTTCCTCTGCCTCCAACTGTCGGAAGGCATTATACTGGATTTTTTTGTGGCTTACGGTTGAAGGTACCTGGGTGGAGGCCAGAGCTCCCCTTGCTCGCTGACTCTCCTCTCTCCGCTCTGCCATCTCCATCTTGGCCAGCTCCACTTTGGTCCGCTCTGCCATGTCCATCTTGGTTAGCTCTATCCTGGTCCGCTCGGCCGTCTCTTCCTTCAGATCAGTATGCACATCAGCCATCACCTCTCATATGATCTCTACTGCAGGGTTTGGGCCATAGAACGCCAGTCTGTTCTTTACCTCCCTCTGGAATTCAGCCTCCTCCACATTCACATTGGGTGGCGCTGCACTGTCGTGTTCCATGATGGTTGCTATCAAATCCGCTTTTGTTTTGTTGCTAGCGATTAACCCTCGGGCTTCCACCAGATCTTTTAGTGTAGTCCTCTTTAACTTCTGGTAGTTGTCTTCCATTCATTCCTTTCCTCCTGTAGAAGGGGTATCACATCCCGCTGTCTGCCACCAGTGTAACGGGGTCTACTGTGCTGTAGTACCTCTTTCAGCACCCCTGTGTTTCAGGAGGTCCATTCTGCTTTTGCTGGATTCTGAATGAAGGACGCTGGCTAGGATTTCTTGATTACATGGGAGCATATAAAAGCTGACTGCTACTCCAGGTATTTCCAGTATAAAAAAACACACTTTAGTTTCAGCACCCAGAATATATAACACAGATACACAGGACAGGCCAATAGGAAAACAGCTGGCCAGACATACATTACAATAGCCGCAGGGGGCCGGAGCCTGCCACTATTTACTGTGGGAATTACAAAGGTGGAGGTTGGTCAGAAAGAGAATATCTTGTCCAGGGGCGCAGCCTGTGGACTGATGCATTTCACATGGAAACTATTATACACACATATACTGCATAACATTCTTGGTGCTGGGGGTTCTGTAACAGCTTGTATTGGCTGTTGGGCCAATGACTAGACAATGAAGCACTGGGACATGCACGGTAGTACCTTAGGGAAGCCTAGATCAGTTTGTATACCTGCTCAATATGAATTATAGCAATGCACACCTGGGTGAGTCAATCCAGTAGTAATGTAACACACAATATAAATTGGTAATCACAATGTTTCATATGCACTTTTGATATGTTTCATGTAATGTCACTTTGCACTTTATAGCACAGGCACTTTGAATTCAAATATAGATGTTATATGCTATACAAAAATATGAAAATATTGTATCATATTGTATTATTTATGATTATTGTACTAATTGTACCTTGTTAAATTTGAACCTACATGTGGCTGTCCACACATGTTTTTCACTGCTTGAGAAAGGTTCAAGTGAGCTGAAACATCGCCATGCAGTGTGGGCCAAATAAAGTCCACTATAACTCTTAGCTCTTGGTAACTCTTGGTAACTATTGGAGTGCTGCTTCCCATTTTTTGCTTATATATGTTTGGCAAATATACAGATAATTTGATGGGAGGCCTGTTCACCCACTGTTCTAATGGTGTGCTGTTTCATTTTTTCTAAGAATACTCTATATTTATCTAGCTATATCTTTGCACCTCTAATAGCATACCAAACAAAGAGAAAAATGCGTGCATCAGAAATGCAGCAAAAACACATTCTAATTTGCAAAGAAAAAGGCAAGCGAGCTGGGGTATGGGGTATGGGACTCATGCTAAAATGCAGCTGGATGAAAATCTGAACAAACAAAGATCAGGTGTCTTCCACAAGCTGTACCCATTCCATTTCAGCGCTGTTTCCATCCATTTCATTTCCCTGCCCCCTCATCCTTCCTGTTAAGATTCATCCAAAAAAATGCTTGAGTTTCCTATTGACTTCCATTATACTCAGCACTCGAGTTAAGCCAGTTCGAGTGATCGACCAGCTCTATTCGAGTTTCTAGCACTCGAGCATTCGTCACTTATAAATACTAGTGATGGGCGAGCACTAAAATACTCGGGTGCTCGTTGCTCGGGTCGAGCAAATTGGAATACTCGGGTACTCAGCCAGAACAACCAGCCCAATGTAAGTCTATGGGAGACCTGAGAATTTTTACCGCGTTCCCCCAGGGGGTCCTTTTAAGGTCTAAAAACATCTGAAAATGATGGAAACAGTGCTCAAATGACACAGGAACCTCATAAGGATCGCCCCTAGAAGCATTCCTGACTCCTAATTCACAGCCTTAATAATTTTTTTCTGAGATTCATGCCACAAAAAACACATGAAACAAAACTGAAACGGGTTTTGCTTGGAAATCTGTCAAGGTACATCCTTTACAGGTTAATGACTTGCCTTTAAGGCCAAAATTTAACCCCAGACCGAAAATTTCCTCTCCCACTTAGACTAAAGGTACCTTAACACATAACGATTTCGTTAATGATATCATTGCTTTTTGTGACGTAGCAACGATATTGTTAACAAAATCATTATGCGTGACAGCGACCAACGATCAGGCCCCTGCTGGGAGATCGTTGGTCGCTGGGAATGATCAGGACCTTTTTTTAGTCGCTGATCACCCACTGTCATCGCTGAATCGGCGTGTGTGACGCTGATCCAGCGATGTGTTCACTGGTAACCAGGGTAAATATCGGGTTACTAAGCGCAGGGTCACGCTTAGTTACCCGATATTTACCCTGGTTACCATTGTAAAAGTTAAAAAAAAAAAAAACAGTACATACTCACATTCCGATGTCTGTCACGTCCCCCGGCGTCAGCTTCCCGCACTGACTGTGTCAGCGCCGGCCGGCCGTAAAGCAGAGCACAGCGGTGTACTGTTTTTTTTTTAACTTTTACAATGGTAACCAGGGTAAAAATTGGGTTACTAAGCGCGGCCCTGTGCTTAGTAACCCGATATTTACCCTGGTTACCCGGGGACTTCGGCATCGTTGAAGACAGTTTCAACAATGCCGAAGTCTTTCCCCTAATCGTTGGTCGCTGGAGAGAGCTGTCTGTGTGACAGCTCCACAGTGACCACACAACAACTTACCAACGATCACGGCCAGGTCGTATCGCTGGTCGTGATCGTTGGTAAGTCGTTTAGTGTAACGGTACCTTTAGTTCAGACGCTGCATTTTTGAAGCGTTTTTCAACTTTAACATTGCTTTCAACCACTACAAATGCATTCACTGGGAAATGTCATTGTAACATTTATCACCTCTAGCTGGCCATGTGGTGTGTGACACATAAGTTGACCCATCTTTTTTCATTTACGAAGGAGGGACTCTTAAAGTCACAAAGCCTATTTTTGCTGGTGCATCAGGCGGCATTAATCTTCTCTAAGGGCCATTATGAAACAGTGGGTCTCCTAAGCTGCTTATGCCTATGCTGTGAGTGGATGGGCTGCCAAGAATTATGACGCACCACAATACCCCTGTCATAGGATGTCCAGGGGGGGGCTCCTGAAAAAGTGTTGCATTGAATTCAAGGTCTGCCCTGTTACCAATTCATATGCACCCCAATAAGCTTTTGAACCCACATAGTGGATGAGTCCATGAAAATCCACTTCACAATATGCATTTTGTACTCCGTACTCCTTTGTTTTATATATTGGCAGGAAGGCAAGCCCTGTTGGATAGTCATATACACCCCATTAGGCCTTGGAACCCACATACTGGATGGGCCCAGGAAAATCCACTTCAGAATATGCATTTTGTGCTCCATACTGCTATGTTTTGTACATTGGTGGCAAGGCCAGCCCTGCTGCATAGTCAGTCATATGCACCCCATTAGGCCTTGGAACCCACATAGTGGATGGGCCCAGGAAAATCCACTTCAGAATATGCATTTTGTGCTCCATACTCCTTTGTTTTACACATTGCCAGCAAGGCCAGCCCTGCTGCATAGTCATATGCACCCCATTAGGCCTTGGAACCCACATACTGGATGCGCCCAGGAAATTTACTTCAAAATATGCATTGTGTGCTCCATACTCCTTTGTTTTAATACATTGGCAGGAAGGCAAGCCATGCTGCATAGTCATATGCACCCCAGTAGGCCTTGGAACCTACATACTGTATGTGGCCATGAAAATCCACTTCACAATATGCATTTTGTGCTCCTTACTCCTTTGTTTTATAAATTGGCAGGAAGGCGAGCCCTGCTGCATAGTCAGTCATATGCACCCCATTAGGCCTTGGAACCCACATACTGTATGTGGCCATGAAAATCCACTTCACAATATGCATTTTGTGCTCCATACTTCTTGGTTTTACACATTGGCGGCAAGGCCAGCCCTGCTGCATAGTCAGTCATATACACCCCATTAGGCCTTGGAACCCACACACTGGATGGGCCCAGGAAAATTAACTCGTATTTTTTAATGGTATGATGGTTCCTCTTTGAACAATTATTTACACGAGAATTTGGTAAGTTTATTTGACATGTTTTTAACACTAAGGTTCAGATACAGCTTTAAAAAAGGCAAATACTTGCAATACAAGGCAATTTTATTGCAAACTACAAAATTCAAGGAATAGTATGATTGAATAGTGTGAGTGCGTACACTTTTGTATGTGTTAACAAACACAGGTTAATAAGTACATATAAGGATTAAATAAATATAGTGGTTACGTATATATGAAGATTAACAACAAACAGTATAGTTAGATCATCACCAAGAGGCTTTTAAACATCATTCGTCTGGAATATCAGAGAAGCAACACCAAGACACAAAACCCCTGGGAGATTACCTACACTGCATGGGCGTCCCCAATTATGCAGGTATCAGCACACTGTACATGTACATGTACCCCAGTTTTGGCATCTGTCTTAGTCATGTTTCCCTGGTCTTATATAGTGAATAACACCATGTAGTAACTCTAGTTTCACCAATACCTTCAAGTGGCCACTTTTCAAGGTTGGATGAAACAGATATCATGGAGTCATCAGACGAGGGGACATAAACCCCTAGAAAATAAAAGCCACAAGGATTTAGATCAAACCACCACCGGCATAGTTTCAGTAAGCCTTAATTTTTTACAATGACAAACAGCAAACATATAGAGGCTTAGAACTGTTTGTGAAGTGAATAAACACACATTTATCAAGATTGTGTCACTATGAGCATTGTCTGTCACATCTATAAATGTTTTACAAGAAATGCAGCTACGTGATTGTCTGAATGCATTCGGTATACAGTATTTCAATCTTGTTTACAAATTGCCATTTGTATATTCTCCATTTGTACATTTGAGGCAGACAAAGTTAAGGCTCGCAAGGAGAGAAACAAATATAGTGGACAAAGCTATATTTTTAATGAACTACTGAGGCAAAGTAACAGCATTGCTTTATAAAATTTATACGAAGTGTATTGTGTCCAATGTTAGCAACCAGGCAACACAAAAAGGAGCTTTTCAAGTGAACTCTTTAAGGTACACAAATGTTGTGATTATGAAGTGTTTGCCAACAAGGATGTGGTTTCACCAATGGGGGTACCTTTTGTAAAAATAGACTAGCGCCATCACAGCCCCCCTTGAACAAACTTCACCGGCCTATTACAGTACAAAGCATGTTCACCTTGGTGATCTAGTGGCAGTTAAACAAGAGATATTGCAGGAGACAAAGTTAAGAAGTAGGCCCAATGGAATGCCATGCCAATTCCCCAATGTGAGGTCCTTTTTGGACTGATTAAAATAGTGCCATCCCAGCCCCCTAGCCCTAAATGCCCTGTACAGACTACATTCACCCTGGTGATCTACTGGCAGGTACAGGACAGGTTGCAGGCGAACGAGTTAAGAAGTAGGCCCAATGTAATGTCATGCCCAATTCCCCAATGTAAAATCCTTTTTTTAAAAAATAAAAGAGTGCCATTACAGACCCCTTGGCCAACATGCACTGTACAGAGCACGTTGACCCTGGTGATCTAGTGGCAGGTACAGGACAGATTGCAGGAGACTGAGTTTAGAAATAGGCCCATGCCACATGTCCAGCTTGGATACACAATAATTAACAGGCACATAGGAATCACAGAGGACGTTTGTACAATCTGCAAGGTACTCCCTCACCATCTTCCCAAACATTCCACTACTTGTGACAGCACCCCTTGCCTCTGTGCCGCCACGATGGGAGGGTCTGAGAAAAATGTCCCTGAACTTGGCCATTGTTCCCCTGCCTGAGCTGGATTGTACTTCTATCTCTCTCACTTGGAGTCCTTGGTTGTACAACAAACTCTGACGTCTGCTGCCAACGTTCTCACATGGGAATTTTCTAACTAATTCTTCTACAAGGGCCCTGTGGTACTGCAACATTTTTACACACCTCTCTGCCTCAGGCATAAGAGATTTAAAGTTCACCTTGTAGCGTTGGTCTAGAAGTGTCACCAACCAGTAATGAGTGTCACCCAAAATTTTGATAATCCAAGGATCGCGTGAAATGCAGTGCAACAAAACGTCAGCCATGCGTGCCAGACTGCTAGCAGGCAAGACTCTTGTGTCCTCAAAAACAGGATGATTGACCATGCTGTCCTCCTCATCCTCATCCTCCTATTCCCTGTTCTCAGGCCATCCCCGCTGAACATAAGCTAATACAGATGTGTTTCAGTACCATCTATAGCACATGAAAATGGCTCTTGTTCTTCCTCCTCCTCCTCCTCCTCTTCATTGCCTACCAATTTATGATGAGAAAACATGAGGCTCGGCTGAGTGTAATCCCCCTGTATGCTTCCTTGCTCCATGTCCTCGTGCTCCGCCTGCAATGCATCCTCTTTGATTGTGGGCAGAGAGTTTTTCAGAATGCTGAGAAGCGGGATAGTGATGCTAATTATGGCGTCATCACCGCTCACCATCTTGGTGCAGTCCTCAAAGTTTTGGAGGATGTTAAATATGTCTGACATCCATGTCCACTCCTGACATATTATGCGTGGAGTCTGACCTGAAATTCGACAGCCTTGTTGATGTTGAAAGTCAACAACGGCCCTCTTCTGCTCACACATCCTTCCAACATATGCAGCGTAGAGTTACAGTGCGTGGGGACATGACACAAAAGTCGGTGAGCTGGAAGCTGAAAACGCTGCTGAAGCACGGCAAGGGCGGCTGAAGCGGTAGCTCACTTTCTAAAATGGGCAGACAGATGGCGTACTTTCCCTAGCAGATCAGGCAACTCCGGGTAGCTTTTCAGAAAACGTTGAACCACGAGGTTAATCACATGGGCCAAGCAAGGTATGTGTGTGAGCTCACCTTTCCTCAGAGCTGCCACCAAGTTACAGCCATTGTCACACACGACCATGCCTGGGTTTAGGTTCAGCGGTGTCATCCAAACATCTGACTGCTCTTTTAGCACTGTCCACACCTATCTTCTGCATTGTGCAATTTGTCACCTATGCAGATTAGCTTCAGCATAGCCTGTTGCCGCTTGGATGAGGCAGTGCTGCAGTGCTTGCAGCTTCTGCCTGATGTATTGATTTCAGACATGGAGGATGAAGAGGAGGAGGAGGAGGTGCAGGAGTTGTAGACTGTGGGGGCAACCCTGATTGACGCAGGGCCAGCAATCCTCGGCGTGGGGAGGATGTGTTCCATCCCATGGTCGGACTGGGTCCCGGCTTCCACTATTTTAACCCAGTGTGCCGTCATTGAGAAGTACCGTCCCTGCCCACAAGCACTTGTCCACATGTCTGTGGTTAGGTGGACTTTCCTGGTAACAGCATTGTTAAGGGCATAGCTAATGTTGTGGGACACATGCTGGTGTAATGCTGGTACTGCACACCGGGAGAAATAGTAGCGACTGGGGACCAAGTACCTTGGGACGGCCGCCGCCATCAGGTTGCGGAAAGCTTCCATCTCAACAAGCCTAAAAGGCAGCATTTCTAGCGCAAGCAGAAGATAAATATTATAATTGAGGACTGTGGCCTGTGGGGTGTTGGTGGGGTATTTCCACTTGCGTTCCAAAGACTGGGTTATAGATAACTGATCGCTGTGCTGGGACAAGGACGTGGACGCGCTTGCTGATGGTGCTGCTTGACTGTGAGCCACAAGAGGTGCAGGGATAGAGGCATCTTCACATGCACGGTGTACTGGGGATTGGCTTCTATGCAAAAGAGTAAAAGAAGCAGTGGTGTGACCAGCAGGCAGTGGTCCTGGAGCCTGGGGTTCGGCCCACAAAGTCGGGTGCTTTGCTTGCATGTGCCTGATCATGCTGGTGGTGGTAAGGCTGGTTGTTTTGCTATCCCTGCTGATGCGGGCATAGCAGGTTCTGCAAATGGCCTGTTTGGGTTTATCGGCAGAGTCTTTAAAAAATTGCCAGACTCAGGAAGATCTCACAGGTGGAATGGCAACTTCACTCAAGTTGGTGTTACGGGGAACGGATGCACGCCTTCTGTCTGTTGCTACCACACTGCTTCTTCCTGCCTGTTTGGGGGATATGCCTCCTTCCCCATTTGTGCTGTTGTCCTTGCTATGCGTGTCCTCCTGCCAGGTTGGGTCAGTCACTATGTCATCCACCACCTCATCTTCCACATCCGCACCCTGCTCCTCCTCCTGACTTTCTGGCAATTGTGTCTCATCATCGTCCACCTCTTGTGACACTTTCACACCATCGCCTTCATGTGACCGGGGCTGGTTAAAGCTTTGGGCAGCTCTACATGTGATCTCATCTTTCCCCACTTCAAGTTGACAGGCAGAGATTTCTGAATCTTGAAATGGAAAACTGAACAGCTCTTCAGAGTGGACCGCAGAATGGATGCAAAAGGGCCAACAAGTGCTAAGCATCTCTGGGAACTCCTTCAAGATTGTTGGAAGACCATTCCCAGTGACTACCTCTTGAAGCTCATCAAGAGAATGCCAAGAGTGTGCAAAGCAGTCATCAAAGCAAAAGGTGGCTACTTTGAAGAACCTAGAATATAAGACATATTTTCAGTTGTTTCACACTTGTTAGTTAAGTATATAATTCCACATGTGTTAATTCATAGTTTTGATGCCTTCAGTGTTAATGTGCAATTTTCATAGTCATGAAAATGCAGAAAAATCTTGAAATGAGAAGGTGTGTCCAAACGTTTGGTCTGTACTGTATATGATGGCTGTAACGGAAAAACCACACTGGCAAATCTGTGGCCTTTCAATTTTTTTGGATGCTAAATAGCGCTGTATAGAATTTGAGTATCACACATCCACAAAATAAGTACAGCGGCCTCCAATGCCCTAACTTAGAGCACAGAGATATATGATGGCTGTAACAGAAATACCACATTGGCAAATCTGTGGCCTCTCAATTTTTTTTTTTTGCCCTAAAGAGCACTGTATAGAATTTGAGTATCACACAGCCACAAAGTAAGTACACCGGCCTCCAGTGGCAAAACTTGGAGCAGAGATATATGACGGCTGTAACGGAAATACCACACTGACAAATCTGTGGCCTTTCTAACTTTTTTTAGGCTGAATAGCGCTGTATAGAATTTGAGTATCACACAGCCACAAATTTAGTACACCGGCCTCTAATGACAAAACTTGGAGCAGAGATAAATGATGGCTGTAACAGAAATACCACACTGGCAAATCTGAGGCCTTTCAATTTTTTTTATGTAAATAGCGCTGTATAGAATTTGAGTATCATACAGCCACAAAATAAGTACACCGGCCTCTAATGACCAAACTTGGAGCACAGAGATATATGAGGCCTTTTTCAGTGAATTGAAAACAGCAAAAAAAACAGAAGGGTAGCACACACAACTATGCTGCATATGCCTGACAAGCTATCTCTTTTCAACAGGCATCAGTCTGATAGAACAGACTGTATTTTTTTTTTTGGGGGGGCAATTTGTGGAAAACAAAAAAAGGTATGTAAACAGTAAATAAGCTGCAGCAGCAGGCAGTTATGGAGCTTTGGGAAGGATGCAGTGGGACCAGTGGCGTAACTACCACGGTCGCAGCGGTCGCCACTGCGACCGGGCGCAGCAGGTCAGGGGCCCGGCAGGTCAGAGGAACCCAATAACATGTTGCAGTGCAGGAGAGCCCTCCCGCACGGCAACAATCAGAGGCGTATCTAGGGGGAGGGGGCAGCTGAGGTATGTGAGAGTTAGGAAGCAGCTCCAGTCAGCACGGTGAGACAGCTTCTCCTGCTCTGCAGCCCCGGGAGTGAAGGTGAGAGCACGGGAGGTGCGGGAAAGGACAGAGTTGCTGTCAGCAGGAGAAGCTGAGGAGCTGCACGTTTATATCAGCCTCCCCTTTACCAGAGAGGAGAGTGTGAGATGGGTATATGAGCTGGTGTGTGTTTGTGTGTGATATCTATAGTGTGTGTGATATCTGTAGTGTGTGTGTGATATCTGTAGTATGTGTGTGATATCTGTAGTGTGTGTGTGATATATGTAGTATGTGTGTGATATATGTAGTATGTGTGTGATATCTGTAGTGTGTGTGTCATATGTGTAGTGTGTGTGTGTGATAGCTGTATTGTGTGTGTGATATCTGTAGTGTGTGACATTTATAGTGTGTGTGACATCTGTAGTGTGCGTGTGTGATATCTGTAGTGTGTGTGTGATATCTGTAGTGTGTGTGTGATATCTGTAGTCTGTGTGTGTGACATCTGTAGTGTGTGTGTAATATCTGTAGTGTGTGTGTGTGATATCTGTAGTGTGTGTGAGGCAGGGGCGTAACTACCATGGTCGCAGTGGTCGCCGCTGCAACCGGGTCTGGCAAGTCAGGGGCCCGACAGGTCAGAGGCACACGACTCCCCCCATCGCAGCTGCCACAGTGAACTATACGGCGTCTATGATGTCGGTACAGTTCAAAGCAATGATGGAGAGAGCGTCAGCTGATGCTCCCTGTCCCACCATTCCCCTCTGCCTCTGACACTGCAGGTGCGTGATGACATCACTTCATCGTGCACCCGCTGTGTGCGGGGCCCAGGCAGTGCAGCATCTGCACAGGTGATGGTGGCCGCCATATTTGCAAAAACTGTGGCGGCTGCTGCGACCGGGAGCAGGCGGCTCTGGAGCTAGCGGGGGGCACGTGGACCGAGCCGCCCAGGAGGGGGATGCTGCAGTGGCTCAGCCATGTGGAGGATCCGGGGATGAACATGGAGGTGTATGGGACCAGCAGAAGTGAGGTGTGTCTGCTGCCCGTGTGTCACCATCTCGCCCCCCCAGCGTCCCTGGCCCCCTGTGACACCAGCCCCGTTTCCTCCCTGCTCTCCCGTGCCCCACGTCCTAGTAGGTCCCCAGGTTCAGGTCCTTGTGCTCCTCCGGGCCCCACGTACACACCTTGTTCTCCTCCCCTGGTCCCCAATGCTCCCCATCTCCCATGCCCCGAGTCCTCCTGCACCCCCCATGCATTCCCTGCCCCTTGTCCCCATGTGACTCGTCTGCCCTGCTCTCAAGTCTCCCCTGTCCCCTTTTTCACCGTGTGTTCTCCATCTACCCTGTCTTTGTAATCCCTGTGCCCCCTTCTTCCCGCCTCCCAAGTCTCCCCCCTGTCTTCCTCTGTCCCCTTGCAGCCCTTACGTCCCTATCTACTCTGCCCTACTTTTGCCCCCTAGTCCCCGTGTGTCCCATTGTGCCCTTCTCCCCTTCCTCCTAGTCCCTATGTGTCCCCTTGTGCTTGTATCCCTTGTCCCCATGTGTAGCCATGTGTCAGTGTCCCTTGCCCACTAGTCACTGTGTGTCCTCTTGCGCCTGTCTCCCTTGTCCCCTTATGCTTGTGTCCCTTGTCCCCGTGTGCCAGTCTCCCTTGCCCATTAGTCCCTGTATGTCCCCTTGTCAGTCTCCCTGGCCAACTAGTCCCTTTGTGTCCCCTTGTGCCAGTCTCCCTTGTGTCAGTCTCCCTTCCCCACTAGTCCCCTTGCAACCTTCTCCCCTGCCTCCTAGCCCCATGTGTCCCCTTGTGTCTGTCTTCCTTGCTCCCTAGCCCCCCTATGTTACCCTTGTGCCTGTCTCCTCTAGCCCCCTTGTGTCCTCCCCCGCCCACTAGTCACCATTTGCTTGTGTCTTTCTCACTGCCCCTATATGGAGGGGCTGCATTACGCTGAGAGGGGCTGCATTATATTCCATGGGGGTTACATTGTATTGTATGGCAGGGCTGCAGTATACTCTGTGGGGTGGCTGTATTATAATATATGTGGGCTGCATTATACTGAATCGATGACTATGGGGAATATATTATATTATATGAAGAACTAGGGTGCATCATACTATGGGAAGTGAATTGTACGACATGGATGATGATGGCGGTGCATTATACTATATGGAGCACTATGAGGAGTGTATTATACTATATGGAGGACTGAGCAGTGTATTGTAATATATGGAGGACTATGTGGAGTCTATAATACTAAATGGAGGACTGAGGAGTGTATTATACTATATGGAGGACTATGAGGGGTGCATTATACTATATTGAGCATTATGAGCAGTGTATTATACTATATGGAGGACTGAGCAGTGTATTTTAATATATGGAGGACTATGTGGAGTGTATAATACTAAAGGGAGGACTGAGGAGTGTATTATACTATATGGAAGACTATGAGGGGTGTATTATACTATATGGAGGACTGAGCAGTGTATTATACTATATGGAGCACTACGAAGAGTGTATTATGCTATATGGAGCACTATGAGGAGTGTATTTTAATATATGGAGATGTGTATTATACTATATGGAGGACTGAGGAGTGTAAAATACTATATGGGGACTATGGGGAGTGTATTATACTCTAAGGAGGACTATGGGGGTGCATTATACTTCTTATATGGATCCCCATGACTTCTATGTTAGCCCCTGATGAGTATAATGTTTTATTTTATTTTATACATTGCATAACAATGGCAGTATGGGGGAAAAATATATGCCAGGATGGGGCACTGGATAGTTATGCAACTGAGGTCACACTATACAACTTTGCAATAAAGCTATAGTGTGCAAAATTAATAAGGAAAATGTGAATTTGGGTGGAAAATATTTTGGCATGGTGGGGGGGCCCCATTTGAAAGTTCGCACCGTGGCCCATAACTTTGTATTTACGCCACTGAGTGGGACCAATGGACGCACATACAGTGTCTGCAGCCCTTGCACTGATGTGGATATGCTGTGCCCTGCCTGCCTAGCGCTGCAATATCGGAACCCACGAATTAGCCCTAAAGAGGACTTTTGGTTTCTCAGGAGTTGTGGATGTAAGAGTTGCAGACCTACACTAACTCTAAAACCACGATTCTGAGCCTATCTCGGCAGCAGCTCTCCCTACTCTCGCTGAAACAGGAACAGAATGCGGAGAGCAGGGCGGCGCCAGGTCTCTTATACTCGGGTTGGTGCTGTGCGGCCAAGCCAATCACTGCATGACCACAAGATGGCTGCGGCATTTCATGGCCTGGCAGACAATCCCTACACCATGATTGGGTCTCTAAATTACACCAAAAACGCGGGGTGGAGACTGCAGTTACCGCCAAATAATCCCAGAAATGCTCGCTGCTCAGCGAGTACCCCGAGTACCCCGATACTCGGGCGAGTAATGAGTAGTGTCAAGCACGTTCGCTTATCACTAATAAACACTAGTGGTAAAAACTGACACCCTGACCAAAGTAAAGATGAAGATGTAAAAGTAAAAAAAAAGTGCATGTGTATATGTATGTCTCTCTCTCTCTCTCTCTCACTATATATATCTATATATATATATGTATATATATATATAGATATATATATATATACACATATATATATATAGATATATATATATATAAATCTATATATATATATAGCTTACATATTATGTATTTTTTCTAGTTATCTTTATAATATTGTAGATAAAGATATTTTTATTTTAGAGTTTTTTTCCTTTTTGTTTTTAACAAATATGTACATTCATTGAAAAAAGCCACAAGAACAGTACTTTTCCATTATATACAAGGAAGCATGTCTTTTCATGCTTTAAATCACTCTCACAATGCTTCACAATGTATTCAAATAGATTTGCTTTATCCCTTGCTTTTACTGTATTAGTTGCAGACATTGGCAGCATTCCTGCATCAACTTTAAGTGCCCCAGATGGATTTTGTTCTCCAAATTTTGCATCCCGAACCAAAAGTCATTAGAGTTACATTGAGAGTGGTCATATTTCATTGCAATTTGTATGCGATCCATCATTGACTCTTTATGTATCCTTACCACCTGTTCTATTTTACTGGAGCCAGTACTTTTTTTCACCAAATCTCTGTTATGCTTACTTTGCAATATAGCTGGATGAAAAAGTATATAATATAGAAGGGATTTTACTTTCTGTCCGAACCATTACTAATTGTGATTCATTATTGAGGTAGTTTTCCAACTTCGTAGTAACTAATCAAAATAAAAAAGTAGTATTATGTATAACTAGCTGAAGGGCCTGGAGCTGCCCGGGCATAATAACTAACTCTGGTTAGTTATAACTAATTATAATGATTATATTATGCTTAAAAACATATGACATCATACAGTATATTCAACACTACAGATTTGCAACACAAATTAACTAAATGATTACTAAACTATTGATAGTATTTTATTTTCAACTGATTCAAGAGCCTTTTGATAAAGAACATTTTTAGTTTTTCCTTCCGGTGCAAAGATTAACAAATTTTTGGGAGTTTCAACTCTTGAACAGGCTACGTAAAGTTGACCATGAGAATGAAGCAAAAGTATTTTTTGAGCAAAATATTAACCTCTTAGCAACTGCAGATATGACTTTTAACGGCGGCAGTTGAGGGGCCTTATTCCTCCTGCACCTCAAGCTCCTTATTTTTACACAGCCTTTTCCTGCACTTCACGCTCCTCCTTTATACACAGCATTTTTCTGCAGCACAGCTTTTCTCCTTTATAGTCACTCCTCTGGCTGCATCTCACACTCTTTTTCCATATACAATTGGAAACACTTGATCCTGAGAGAAATTGCACTAATTGTAATAAAGTGTACTGTATACACAGCCAACTTCTTGTGCAGCACCACACTTTTCTCTTTTAGACCTCGTTCACACGTTATTTGGTCAGTATTTTTATATCCGTGTTTGTAAATTAAATCTTGGAGTAAAACAATCAGAGGAAAAGTATACTAGAAACATCACGACTTATGTATTTTTCTCCCACTCATGGTTTTGGCTTATAAATCCTGAGGTAAAATACTGACCAAAAACTGAATGTGTGAATGTAGCCTTATGCATAGCCTCCACCTGCAGCGCCTCACTATTCTCTATACAGACCCTCATATCTCTCATTTTCCCATCACAACTCTCATTTTCCCCTCACTCCTCTCATTTCCTCCCTCACACATGTCATTTTGACCTCACGCCTGTCATTTTCTAATCACTGCACTATTTTCCCCTCACTCCTCTCATTTTCCCCTCACTCCACTATTTTCCCCTCACTCCACTATTTTTCTCTCACTCCACTAGTTTCCCCTCACTCCCCTCATTTTCCCTTCATTCCTCTCATTTTCACCTCACTCCTTTTTTCCCCTCACATGTGCACAGCAACTTCCTGTTATGAGCACAGTGGCGTAATCCATGAGGCTCCTCCTTTTCCCTTGACGTCATGCCTCACAGGAGCAACTCAATTCTAGACACGACCGAGCTAAATGTGGCCTGTGCCTGCCACGCACTGATTCTCTGAAGGCGGCGGCCCTGATTGTAGCTTGCACATGCTGGGACGTCGCATCTGGTGAGTTTTGCAGTGTGGCTTTCGAGGTGAATGTGTCTCTGCCCATGTGCGTTAACAATGTGGGCAGTTTGACGGGGCTTTGCATGTGGAGTGAGTGTGGCTATGTGGAGTGGGCATGGCTTGATACATATACACATACATACACTCAGCTTTATATATAGAGATGATACCTCAAAAGCTGAATTAATAGGGTATTGCAATGAGAGATGATGTACGTATGTAATAAAGCAATATATATATATATATATATATATATATATATATATATATACTGTATATAGTTTGTAATATACACACGCACATGAATATATACATGTAATGTATATAAGGCTGGTTTCACATTTGCGTTTTTTGCCGCTGCGTTTTAGAGCAAAAAAAAGCATGCGTTTTTTTCCTATACTCAACATTAAAAACGCATGCGTTTTTTTCATGCGTTTTGCCGCGTTTTGCGGCCGCATGCGTCTTTTCTATGCATGCGTTGTGTTGCAGAAATGCAACATGTAGTAATTTCTAGCTGCGTTTTTTTGCCGCAAAAAAACGCATGCGGTTTTTTGCCGCAAAAAACCTATTGCTGTCTATGTAAACGCATGCGTTTTTAAGCACATGCGTTTGCATGCGTTTATAAACGCATGCGTTTTAATAAAGACAAGAATACACACTGATAAGCCAACCCCAAACCCTAACCCTTACCCTAACCCTAAGGGATCCTAATCCTAACCCTAAAGGTTAGGGTTAGGATCCCTTAGGGTTAGGATTAGGGTTAAGATCCCTTAGGGTTAGGGTTAGGGTTAGGATCCCTTAGGGTTAGGGTTAGGATCCCTTAGGGTTAGGGTTAGGGTTTAGGTTAGGATCCCTTAGGGTTAGGGTTAGGGTTAGGGATAGGGTTAGAATCCCTTAGGGTTAGGGTTAGGGATAGGGTTAGGGTTAGGATCCCTTAGGATTAGGGTTAGGGTTAGGATCCCTTAGGGTTAGGGTTAGGATCCCTTAGGGTTAGGGTTAGGATCCCTTAGGGTTAGGGTTAGGGTTAGGATCCCTTAGGGTTAGGGTTAGGGTTAGGATCCCTTAGGGTTAGGGTTAGGATCCCTTAGGGTTAGGGTTTAGGTTAGGATCCCTTAGGGTTAGGGATAGGGTTAGGGATAGGGTTAGCGATAGGGTTAGGATCCCTTCGGGTTAGGGTTAGGGTAACAAAATTCTAGGCCTGCACCAGGCTGGGAAGACTGTGCAATAGGCAAGCAGCTTGGTGTGATTAAATCAACTGTGGGAGCAATAATAAGAAAATGGAAGACATGCAAGACCATTGATAATCTCCCTTGATCTGGGGCTCCATGCCAAACCTAGTGAATGACCTTCATAGAGCAGGGAACACCGTAACAAAAGCTACCATCAGTAACACACTACAACACCAGGGACTCAGATCCTGCAGTGCCAGATGTGCCCCCCTGCTTAAGCCAGTACATGTCTGGGTTCTACTGAAGTTTGCTAAAGAGCATTTGTATTATCCAGAAGAGTATTGGGAGAATGTCATATGTAACATAGTAACATAGTTATTAAGGTTGAAGGAAGACTTTAAATCCATCTAGTTCAACCCATAGCCTAACCTAACATGCCCTAACATGTTGATCCAGAGGAAGGCAAAAGAAGCAAAAGTAGAACTGTTTGGTAAAAACAAAACTCATTGTGTTTGGAGGAGAAAGAATGCTATGTTGCATCCAAAGAACACCATACCTACTGTGAAGCATGGGGGTGGTAACATCATGCTTTGGGGTGGTTTCTCTGCAAAGGGACCAGGACAACTGATTCATTTACATGAAAGAATGAATGGGGCTATGTATTGTGAGATTTTGTGTACAAACCTCCTTCCATCTGCAAGGGCATTGAAGATGAAGTGTGGATGAGTCTTTCAACATGATAATGATCACACGCACACCACCAGGAAAATGAAGGTGTGGCTTCGTAAGAAGCATATGAAGGTCCTGGAGTGAAATGGCCAGTCTCCAGATCTCAACCCCATAAAAATTTTTTGGAGGGAGTTGAAAGTCAATGTTGACTAGCAACAGGCCTAAAACATCACCGCTCTAGAGGAGATCTGCACGGAGGAATGGGCCAACATTCCTCCAACAGTGTGTGCCAACCTTGTGAAGAGTTACAGAAAACGTTTGACCACCGTCATTGCCAACGAAGGATATACAGTATAACAAAATAGTGAGATGAAATTTTGTTAATGACCAAATATTTATTTTCCATCATAATTTGCTAAAGAAATCTTGCCAAATCAGACAAGGTGATTTTCTGGATTTGTTTTCTCATTTTGACTCTCATAGTTGTAGTCTACCTATGATGTCAATTACAGGCCTCTCTCATCTTTTTAAGTGGGAGAACTTACACATTGGTGGCTGACTAAATACTTTTTTCCCCACTGTATATATTGTAATATCTGCTTATCTTATCTTATCTGTATAACCGTCTGCTGACAGATCATCATAATTGTCTAAGGGTTTTTCCGTCTGTCTGTCTGTCTTTCTGTCTGTCTGTCTGTCTTTCTGTCTGTCTGTCTGTCTGTCCTGGAAATCCCGGCTCTCTGATTGGTCGAGGCCGCCAGGCCTCGACCAATCAGAGACCGGCACAGCGACGATGATGTCATAAAGGACGTAGACATCTCACGTTTCTGATTCAGCGACGGGCACAGTATGTCATAATGGTTGCAATGGCGACGATGATGTCATAAAGGTTGCCTCGACCAATCAGCGACGGGCACAGTGTGCCGCGAATTCTGGAATCATCATTGTCCATATACTACGGGGACATGCATATTCTAGAATACCCGATGCAATAGAATCGGGCCACCATCTAGTACTACTTATTCAGTGTGACAGGTTCCCTTTAGCTACTATGTGCTGTGTAATGGTTGTGTCAGATAGGAACATGCTCTGATCATACCACATCTCCTGGACGGAGCAAAAGATTATACAGGCAGGATGGCAAGGGATAACACTTTTTTCTGTGAGATAAAACATGTTTAACCCCTTAACGACCGCCGATACGCCTTTTAACGGCGGCAGTTAAGGGTACTTAAACCACAGCGCCGTTAATTAACGGTGTGGAAAAAGTAAATAGCGCCCCCAGAGTCGGATTTTCTCTGGGGTCTCGGTTGCCGGGGGTAGCCAAGACCCCAGAGAATGCTGACCCCCGAGTTGCGATCGCTGGTAATTAACCATTTACCGGCGATCGCAAAAAAAAAACGCGATTTCCCTTTTAATTTCTTTGTCCTCCGATGTGATCGCACATCATAGGACAGAGAAATGGGGTCACCGATAGCCCCCCGATACTCACTTGTCTCCGCCGGTGCTCCTCGTGGCTCCCGATGGGCGCCATCATCTTTTTCCTGCCAAAAATTGGTGGGCGCATGCGCAGTGCACCCACCGGCCGGCACCCAGAGGATCTCTACCCCTGGCAGCCGAGACCCCAAAGAACATGATCGGGGTTGGTTTTTACCAACCCCTGTTTTGCGATTGCCGGTAATTAACTGTTTACCGACGGTCGCAAAAAAAAGCGATCTGTCATTCTCTCTCCTCTGATGTGATCGCACATCAGAGGACAGAGAAATAGGGGGATTTGGGGACCCTATCCTACTTACCGGTGTCCCTGGGTCCTCCTGCATCCTCTCCTGCCCTCCGGCTTCTTCATCGGGAAAAAAAATTGCGGGCGCATGCGCAGTGCACCCGCCATCTGCCGCCATCTGCCGGCCGGCAGGAGAGAGGAGTTGGGGCTAAAATTAGGGTTAGGGTTGGGGCTAAATTTAGGGTTAGGGTTAGGGCTAGGGTTAGGGTTAGGGCTATGGTTAGGCTTCTTTCACACTTGCGTCGGTACGAGGCCGTCGCAATGCGTCGGCCCAACTTACAGACGCACGTTGTGGAAATTTTGCACAACGTGGGCAGCATATGCAGTTTTTCAATGCATCTGCTGCCCAGTCTATGTCCTGGGGAGGAGGGGGCAGAGTTACAGCCATGCATGCGCAGAAATGGCGGACGCGACGTCCAAAAAAAGGTTACATTGAACGTTTTTTTGTGACAACGGTCCGCCAAAACACAACAGATCCAGTGCACGACGGACGCGATGTGTGGCCATCCGTCGGCAATACAAGTCTATGGGCAAAAAAGGCATCCTGCGGGCAAATTTGCAGGGTCCGTCTTTTGTCCAAAACAACAGATTGGGCAGCACGGTGGTGCAGTGGATAGCACAGCAGCCTTGCAGCGCTGGAGTCCTGGGTTCAAGCCCCACTAAGGACAACATCTGCAAAGAGTTTGTATGTTCTCTCCGTGTTTGCATGGGTTTCCTCTGGGCATTCCAAAGACATACTGATAGAGAATTTAGATTGTGAGCATCCTGCGGGACAGGGATGATAATGTGTGCAAACTGTAAAGCGCTGCGGAATACGTTAGAGCTATATAAAGATTATTATTATTATTAGATTGCTACGGATGCCACACGATGCAAGTGTGAAAGTAGCCTTAGTGCTATGTTTAGGGTTGGGGCTAAAGTTAGGGCTACGGTTAGGGTTACATTTAGGGTTAGGGTTAGGAATGGGGCTAAATTTAGGGTTAGGGTTAGGGCTAAAGTTAGGGTTAGGGCTAAAGTTAGGGCTAGGGTTGGGGCTAAAGTTAGGGCTAGGGTTGGGGCTAATGTTAGGGCTAGGGTTGTGGCTAAAGTTATGGTTAGAGTTAGGATTAAGGTTAGGATTAGGGTTGGTGTTAGGGTTGGCATTAGGGTTACGTTTGGGATTAGGGTTAGGTTAGGGATTAGGGTTAAGGTTAGGGTTGGGATTAGGGTTAGGGGTGTATTGGGATTAGGGTTAAGTTTGAGGTTAGGGTTGAGATTAGGATTAGGGGTGTGTTGGATTTAGGGTTTTGATTAGGGTTATGGTTAGGGTTGAGATTAGGGTTGTTTTGTGGTTAGGGTTGTGATTATTGTTAGGGTTGTGATTAGGATTATGGATCGGGTTGGGATTAGGGTTAGGGGTGTGTTGGGATTAGCGTTGGAGTTAGAATTGGGGGTTTCCACTGTTTAGGTACATCAGTGGGTCTCCAAACACGACAGCCAATTTTGCGCTCAAAAAGTCAAATGGTGCTCCCTCCCTTCTGAGCTCTGCCGTGCGCCCAAACAGTGGTATACCCCCACATATGGGGTACCAGCATACTCAGGACAAATTGTACAGTAACTTTTGGGGTCCAATTTCTCCTATTATACATATGAAAATAAAAATTTTGGGGCAAAAAGATCATTTTTGTAGAAAAAATGAAGCACTTGGGCGTTCAAAGTTCTCACCACATATCTAGATAAGTTCCTTGGGGGTCTAGTTTCCAAAATGGGGTCACTTGTGGGGGTTTCTACTGTTTAGGTACATCAGGGGCTCTGCAAGCGCAACATAGCGCCCGCAGACCATTCTATCAAAGTCTGCATCCCAAAACGGCGCTCCTTCCCTTCCGAGCTCAGCCGTTCACCCAAACAGTGGTTTACCCCCACATATGGGGTACCAGCATACTCAGGACGAATTGTACAACAAATTTTGGGGTCCAATTTCTCTTGTAACCCTTGTGAAAATAAAAACTTGGGGGCTAAAAAATCTTTTTTGCGGAAATTTTTTTTTTTTATTTTCACGACTCTGCATAATAAACTTCTGTGAAGCACTTGGGCATTCAAATTTCTCACCACATATCTAGATAAGTTCCTTGGGGTCTAGTTTCCAAAATGGGGTCACTTGTGGGGGGTTTCTACTGTTTAGGTACATCAAGGGCTCTGCAAATGCAACATAATGCCCGCAGACCATTCTATCAAAGTCTGCATTCCAAAATGGCGCTCCTTCCCTTCCGAGCTCTGCCGTGTGCCCAAACAGTGGTTTACCCCCACATATGGGGTATGAGCATACTCAGGACAAATTGGAAAACAACCTTTGGGGTCCAATTTCTCTTGTTACCCTTGTGAAAATAAAAACTTGGGGGCTAAAAATCTTTTTGTGGAAAAAAATATATTTTTTATTTTCACGACTCTGCATTATAAACGTCTGTGAAGCACTTGGGCATTCAAAGTTCTCACCACACATCTAGATAAGTTCCATGAGGTGTCTAGTTTCCAAAGTGGGGTCACTTGTGGGGGTTTCTACTGTTTAGGCACATCAGGGGCTCTCCAAACGCGACATGGCGTCCGATCTCAATTCCAGCCAATTCTACATTGAAAAAGTAAAACGGCACTCCTCTTCCAAGCTTTGCGGTGCGCCCAAACAGTGGTTTACCCCCACATATGGGGTATCGACGTACTCAGGAGAAATTGGACAACAACTTTTGTGGTCTAATTTCTCCTGCTACCCTTGTAAAAATAAAAATTTGGGGCCAAAAATTCATTTTTGTAGAAAAAATGCGATTTTTTATTTTCACGGCTCTACGTTATAAACTTCTGTGAAGCACTTTGGGGTTTAAAGTGCTCACCACACATCTAGATAAGTTCCATGAGGTGTCTAGTTTCCAAAATGGGGTCACTTGGAGGGGGTTTCTACTGTTTAGGCACATCAGGGGCTCTCCAAACGCGACATGGCGTCCGATCTCAGATCAAGCCAATTCTACATTGAAAAAGTAAAACAGCACTCCTTCTCTTCCAAGCTCTGCGGTGCGCCCAAACAGTGGTTTACCCCCACATATGGGGTATCAACGTACTCAGGAGAAATTGCACAACAACTTTTTGGGTCTAATTTCTCCTGTTACTCTTGTGAAAATAAGAATTTGTAGGCGAAAAATCATTTTTGTGTAAACAAATGCAATTTTTTATGTTCACGGCTCTACGTTATAAACTTCTGTGAAGCTCTTGGGGGTTCAAAGTGCTCACCACACATCTAGATAAGTTCCTTAAGGGGTCTAGTTTCCAAAATGGTGTCACTTGTGGGGGGTTTCCACTGTTTAGGCACATCAGGGGCTCTCTAAACGTGACATGGCCTCCAATCTCAATTCCAGTCAATTCTGCATTGAAAAAGTCAAACGGCGCTCCTTCACTTCCAAGTTATGCGATCCGCCCAAAGAGTGGTTTACCCCCACATATGGGGTATCGGCGTATTCAGGAGAAATTGCACAACAAAATTCATGGTTAAATTTCTGTTTTCACACTTGTGAAAATAAAAAAAAATAGTTCTGAAATAAAATGTTTGCGAAAAAAAGTTAAATGTTCATTTATTCCTTCCACATTGTTTCAGTTCCTGTGAAGCACATAAAGGGTTAATAAACTCATTGAATGTGGTTTTGAGCACCTTGAGGGGTGTGGTTTTTCGAATGGTGTCACACTTGGTTATTTTCTTTCATATAGACCCCTCAAAATGACTTCAAATGTGATGTGGTCCCTAAAAAAAAAATGGTGTTGTAAAAATGAGAAATTGCTGGTCAACTTTTAACCCTTATAACTCCCTAACAAAGAAAAAATTGTTTCCAAAATTGTGCTGATGTAAAGTAGACATGTGGGAAATGTTATTTATTAACTATTTTTCGTGACATATCTCTCTGATTTAAGGGCATAAAAATACAAATTTTGAAAATCGCAAAATTTTAAAAATTTTCACCATATTTTTATTTTTTTCATAAATAATCGCAAGTAATATCGAAGAAATGTTACCACTATCATGAAGTACAATATGTCACAAAAAACAGTCTCAGAATCAGCGGGATCCGTGTTATGATCTGGTAATTCAGTACCACAATGGACATAGAAGTCAGAGCACATACAGTGACCTGACAATAACCCAAAAACATAGAACGAGCACTGAGACGTGGGAACTCTGCTGACCGCAATCCCTAAGCCTCTCCAACCACACTAGAGGCAGCCGTGGATTGCGCCTAACGCTCCCTATGCAACTCGGCACAGCCTGAGAAACTAGCTAGCCTGAAGATAGAAAATAAGCCTACCTTGCCTCAGAGAAATACCCCAAAGGAAAAGGCAGCCCCCACATATAATGACTGTGAGTTAAGATGAAAAGACAAACGTAGAGATGAAATAGATTTAGCAAAGTGAGGCCCGACTTTCTGAACAGAGCGAGGATAGGAAAGGTAACTTTGCAGTCAGCACAAAACCCTACAAACAACCACGCAAAGGGGGCAAAAAGACCCTCCGTACCGAACTAACGGCACGGAGGTACACCCTCTGCATCCCAGAGCTTCCAGCAAGCAAGAAAAAACAAATAAGCAAGCTGGACAGAAAAAAACAGCAAACAAATAGCAAAAGCGGAACTTAGCTATGCAGAGCAGCAGGCCACAGGAACGATCCAGGAGGAAACAGGTCCAATACTAGAACATTGTCTGGAGGCCAGGATCAAAGCACTAGGTGGAGTTAAATAGGGCAGCAGCTAACGACTTCACCACATCACCTGAGGAAGGAAACTCAGAAGCCGCAGTACCACTCTCCTCCACCAACGGAAGCTCACAGAGAGAATCAGCCGAAGTACCACTTGTGACCACAGGAGGGAGCTCTGCCACAGAATTCACAACAGATCCGTTAAAGTGTTCCAGAGTTATAACCTCATAAAGTGACAGTGGTCAGAATTGTAAAAATTGGCTCGATCATCAAGTACCAAATTGGCTCTGTCACTATGGGGTTAAAAATAGCCAGGGAAATGTTCAATTTCATGAAAATAATCACTTCTAAGTCCATGCAGTCCTGTTTGTGTAATATCTTTAGCTTCCTGTCCTTGCCAGACAATGTGGTATGTGTAAACCATGCCCCTCCTCAGACACATCCATTACACAGTACAATACACTGCAGGGGCACATGTAATAGATTATCTCAGCACAGGGACATTTTTTAACACATCCAATTGTGAAACTTATTTGTATTCCAAGATCTATTGATTTGTTCATGAGAAAAACACTTCAAGGCTTTATTGACTTCTAGATTTCATAATTAAATTCACCACTATTTTCTACTTTGTCTGATTAACCTGCTCCAATTGTTGTCATTGAAAAACGTCTGTTAGCCCTAAAACCTCATTCTACAAACTACATACAAATATTCACTTATGTCTAGTTAGTGGTTTACTGCTTTAATTCATTAAACAACTAGCAAAATGGCAAATGACACAAAGAATTCACACTAGGAGCCAAAATAACTTATATTTCACACTCAGAAAACAATATAATAAACATTTTAAGATGAATACTAATGTGAATAATAAATTGAATTATCACAGCACAAATACAACATTTGTAGCTCAAATATAATATTTAAAAAAAGTTGAAGATAAATATTATTAACCATGTAGAATTATAGACACATGTTTAATTTATGAATTTAGAAATCAAACTAATTGTGGTTAATTATGCCTGCTTACTTTGAAAAAAATTACGACATTCCACAATTTAGGGAAAATTACCGTTACTTATTATGTTGTTTGAGATATTTTGCAAGATATTACCTGTTTTAGTTAATTATATAGAATGGTGTCTCAAAATTCTCAACATTGCTTCATTAAATTGTGTGCAAACTTTTAACTGTTTCTGTCATCAAATATGAAATGAAAATCTAAATAAGATTTACAATGTCATAGTAAATTTAGCATTTTTGATATATTGACTCTTTGTGTGTAAAATGAGATCAAAAGTTCACTGAATATTCTATGAGGGAGACAAATTTTACAATGGAAATATAGTGCTTAAATATTATTAATTTACCATTATGTTCATTGTGATAACATTAACCTTGGTGGACCTAATTGATTTTAAGAGGTATAGCGTGATGTTAAAAGTATGATCTAATATCAAGGACGTTTCAAGTTGAAACTGAATATTCTGTATGGAAAGCAATGTTGTAAAATGTTTCATTTTCTTCATCGGGACAAAGCTCATCAGAATCAAACCATCAGACGACTTCAATTAATGGAAAAATAAAGTGATAAGATTTATAAGCCAAGAAGTATTTTAAAGTTTGACTATTGTGATGTTTGGCAAAAAATTAAAAGTCATAAAAATAGGGCAAAATGAAATGATGTAAAAGAAACAATCTAAAGAAGCAAAAGTATAGGAGACCCAATTTTACAGCAATTTAAAAAAAGGCTTTTCTTTAAATGAATTAGTCTAAAAAATTATTGCATATTATACAGCATTTTAGAAACGCTCACCGTAATCAATCATGTCAGTTGGATAGATAAGGAAGAGGTATCTATGGAATTAGGATGAGTGTAAACGGCAACTGTGGCCACTACATGTTCCATGGCAAAAGTTCACTAGTGGTCACTGCTACATCTCAGCAAAATACAATTGAATGGGTTTGCTTTGTGACCCCAAGGGTACTGCACCAATGAGAAGTAAGTCACAAGAAGTCTAACCACATCGGATTTTATGCAACTTGCTTGTTGCAGTCACAGTACCCTCTGGTTTGCTATGCCATTTACATGTTTTATGCAGGGATGAAGCAGTGATACCTAGCTAAATTAAGACGCTGTGACTAAAGTTGCTATAAAGTTATAGTAATAATCTCTTAGAGCATAATAACTTGACAGTTAGTCAGTAGTAGGGTCTGCGA